>NC_080106.1:29245000-30495000 GCF_950005125.1 Chionomys nivalis
ACTTTTCTTTTCAACTCTATTTTCTCCCACTAACTGAAGAATTGACCGCCTCATAGTAATTCTCTTCATGCCAGAGGAGCTCGCAAGGAGCACTGTGTGCAATGCTGAAGCCTTTTACTCTTCTGAGAATCAGCAAGAAATGGCTACTGAGTAAGAGTGGCTGAATTTGGGATTCTCCTCACTTAGTCTCAAACTACCATTAAAAGAGTCATTCCTAGTAGCATTTAATTTATCGTCTTCTTTCTTCCTTTTCTAAGTAGTGCTTGCTTGCCCATATTAGCTCATACAAAAAGTTGATAAACAACAAAACAGTACCTCTTTCTTTTCTTTGTTTCAACATTAATAAATCTTAAATGATACCTATCAACTACTCCTTTGATATCCTGGAAAGACAGAACTCAGAATCTCTGATAAGCTCAAAATGGCCCCTCCTCTGTGTTGGCATTTTGAAAACTATTTTTTCAAGTGAGTAAGAATACCCCAGCAGAGTAGTCTTTGGACCTGAAATTATCACGATTTCTCTGAAGCCATAGAGATTGGTTCAGCCTATTTGCATGAGGTCCTAGCTATGTCAGCCTTTCTCTTCTCTCAAGACAGAAAGTGGGTGTTTGCAGTTATGAAAAGCCCTTTTCTGTCTACATATGTTTTGAAGAAATACTGGCATCAGAGAGCAAGTAGGAACAAAATGGGGAGGAATGAAAAATTAGCAAAATGACAGAGAAGTTGTTTTCATATGGCTGATGTGCTGCCTTTGTTTTTCTCTGGGAAATGTGGTCTGTGGAACAAGATGATGGTTGGTACTTAGGAAGCAGAATCTTGAGTTCCACTCCAAATCTACTAAACTATAATCTGCATTTAAAATACAGTGCTTAGCTCTTTTACACGTCCGTGGAAACTGCAAAGCACTGCTGGAGTTGCATTCTTTAACTCTGCTTTCAAACATCTGCACAAGGCACTTATGATGTTATCCCCTACTTGAATTTTTCTTTCTCCCCATTTACCTAGGTAGATATTACTTAAATTCTTGGTTCATGTGTTATTTTTATATTTTTATCACAGTTGAACTTGTTTAGTAAACATAAAACATATTAAGTTTCATGACTTCTTTTTTCTTACTCTTGTGTCCTTAGTACCTAGACCAGAACATAATGTATTTTCCATACATATTTCTAGAGTGAATAAAATGTCTGAATAAATAACTTCAACATTTTGACAGATAAGCTGAAGTTCAAAGAGATAAATGAGTAGCGTGAAATTATCTTAAAAGTAGTAGGCTTGCATTGGTTACATATATATTTTATTGATGCCTAAAAACGGGCATGTTTAAATTTTCCCCTTTGTCTTAAGAGTTTGATTTTCGAAGCTAACAAAATAAGAAACAAAATAGATGACCTAATAAACTTAAGCCTCAAATATCCATGGAAATGAGAACACCTTTGAAAGCATTTTCATTTCTGTAGTTAGAGTCTGACAGTGTCTCCTGTGCTGCTAAGTGAGAGGCTTGGGTGGCAACACCGAGTTCTTTTGACGATGGGAAAATAAAAGGTAATGGGTCAAAGGGAAGCTGGAGCAGCTGCTCCAGCTCTGGCTTGTGAGCAGGTAGGCTGTACCCAAAAAGTGGGAGTGCATATAACTGTCTAACACACCTTGCTCATGGGAGCCCTGCAGGGCATGCAGAAAATGCCCTTTGCCAAAGTAAAAGTTGTGACGTTTGCAATTGTATTTTCAATGTTTTCCTTATAATTGGAAGTGTTTGAGGAACAGAGTAATAAAGAACTCCTTGTGGGAGTTTAGAAAGATTTATTTTTTTTAATTCCAGCATGTTTTGACATTAAAATAGATGCCATTAAGTCAAGATCTCTTAGGGGAGTTTAGTCAGGTGTGCAATCCTTTCTCGGTTAAGCTCACCAACCAGCTAGGTGGCAGCAAACTTTACTAACTCTGGTGGTTTTCCTCAGCCATTTTACGAGGACCACACGATATTCTGAGTAATCTCTTTTCTCCTGCCTACGCTCCTGCTTCCTGAACTGATTAATGGCTTCTGCCCTGACCCAGGACTTGCCAATTATTATCACAATAATAGCCTGTCTCTGTGTTTCTTATCAACTAGG
Source organism: Chionomys nivalis (assembly GCF_950005125.1). Taxonomy (NCBI): domain Eukaryota; kingdom Metazoa; phylum Chordata; class Mammalia; order Rodentia; family Cricetidae; genus Chionomys; species Chionomys nivalis. The sequence goes on from NC_080106.1 coordinate 29,247,112, forward strand.
ATACTGTGACACCAATGTCACACTGAACAGTCTTCTGCAGGCCTAGGTAAGTATCGGTTCTTTCATTCATCTATTCAAATATTTATCTTGCACATGCAAGATAATATTCATGGCAATAAGTGGAAGGGTGATAATTTGACTCTGTTAAATAAAATAAAATTTAGTGTAAGAAGTTGTTATGCTATGGAATTACAGTTTAATGAGTGCTTCTGTGGAGACATGGATAGTCTGTGTGTTTGTTTGTTGTTTCCCTTGGGGGGATATATGTGTATGGTATATATGCATGTGTGTATGTGATTACACATGTAAGGACACACATGTGTGTAGGCACACTTGTGTGGGCGAAGGTACATGAGCATGAATGCAGAGTCCAGAGGTTGACACTGAACACCTTCCCATTATCACTATCCTCGTCACTAAACCTGAGGCTTGCCGTTCAGCTGGTCTAACTGGCTAGACTGCCCAGGGATCCTTTGTCTTTACTTCTTGAGTACTGGGATTCTTGGGGGAGGGGAGGTCATGACATCTGTCTCACTTTTCTGTAGGTGCTGAGGTGCCCAGCTCCCATCTGCATGCTTGCATGACAAGCACCTTATCTACTGAGCAACCTCCCCTGTCCCAGACTGTAAGTTTTAAATAGATGCTCTCTCCTAATATACTATCTATTTTTGCATGAAGATACCTTCCCTCGGTTTGTCTTACCTCTGTCCCTGGGCCACTGCACTTCAGGGCAATTCTACTAGTACATGTGTGTTTTGTCCTGGCATTCCTTGCTTGTGTTTACTCTTATGTTTACAGAAGCTGAAAATTACAATGCTGTAGATACCCCCAAATTATTTGATACCATGATGAAAATGATTATTCTTAACTCATTTTCATATCCCTACAATCTAGCACAGTGCCTTCCTTCCGGAGCTGCTGAGTAGATACTGAACTCAATGGCTCGTTTGATAAATGCAAAACCAGCTTAACGTTTCATTTTCTTCAAATAGAACTCAAAATAGGATTAACTGTGTCATCCCTCAGAAATGAAGCCGTTTCTAATATGTCTTCAGTCAAGGAGAAGGAGAAGATGAAAACATTGTGCAAATTACAATAACCTGACAGCTGCTCACTAAACAATACCGCATTAATTTTCAGTGTTCTGCACATGGCTGAGTGGAAGATCCCTTAATCCCAGGTCCCATTTTACTTTTGCCTCATTGTCTCTGTCCCCTCATCAAATCACTTGCAAAAATCACCAGTGGCTATGCATTCTCCTCCACCTTATTATTGCCAGAGAAATCAAAGACTAGTTCATGCAGATCGGCTTCCCAGAGGTATGCTAAAATGGATTTAGCTTCTTTATTTTGAGTGATTGACTTTGAGAAATCCTCTTCTTTATCAGTTACTAGCAGAGAAATAGAACCTTCCAAGAGTGACAATAAACTAACCACACAGTCTCCAGTTCTATAGGCATAATGACTTTTAATAGGATTGAGATTAACTGTACCACTCATGAGTATGCAAAATCAGATGACCCTGTGGGTTAGCCCCAGTGAGATGGTGTGGCCAAGGCTTAAATTGCTCGCTCCTAGAGATCTGCATGTGAGAAACTTCGGAACAAGTTCTGTACACTTTCTTCACAGCAGTGGTTCTTTTTTTGTTCTTTGCTTACTGCTCCCAACAAAATTGTTACAGTCAAAGAAAAAAAGCATAGGAGAGTTCTTGAACAGCTTCTTTGTTTAAGAGATAGATAGATAGATAGATAGATAGATAGATAGATAGATAGATAGATAGATAGATAGATGGATGGATGGATGGATGGATGGATGGATGGATGGATGGATGGATGATGGATGGATGGATGGATGGATGGATGGATGGATAGATAGATAGATAGATAGATAGATAGATAGATAGATAGATATAGATGATAGATAGATAGATGATAGATAGATAGATAGATAGATAGATAGATAGATGATAGATGATAGATAGATAGATAGATAGATAGATAGATAGATAGATAGATAGATGATAGATAGATGATAGATAGATAGATAGATATAGATGATAGATAGATAGATAGATGATAGATAGATAGATAGATAGATAGATAGATAGATAGATAGATGATTGATAGATAGATGATAGATAGATGATAGATAGATGACAGATAGATCGATAGATAGCAGACTGAATTGTCATTTTGAAAGCCTAATGACCTACTTAAGAAATAGAGCTATCTTTCAAATTTAGATGATGAGTGGAACAGAATACAGCATGAATAGAGAATAAGAATAAGGTAATAGCTATTGAGCAAGGGTTTTGAAGAGTGAGGGAATGTTTGATACTCTTGTTGTTATCCAATAATAAATAAAGGGATCAAGAAAATTCATATACTTTGGTATTGACATATATTTCTATTTGCTTATGCTGGCTTTCAGGCAAAGTGCAGGTATTCATAGGCATTTGAGAAAACACCTGTATAGTACAGCCAGTGTCCTGTTTCTAGGAGTGATCTTGGAATCAGAATGGATGCAGAAAATTGAACAGTATTAAGTTTGCTCATCACAAAATTTACAAAGTAGCTCAGCCTAATTTTATGTGGAAGTACTTATCAAACATTTTGTTTTCACATTTCCATCTATGTTAAGCAAATAAAGCCTAATGTCTGCAATATCAAGGCAGAAAGAATGTTTGACAAATGATTTTGTAATTGCCAAATAAGCAAAGCTGGAATTTATCAGGGAATATCACTGTTACGGAGTCTTGGAAGATGTTTGCATTTCTTTGGCCTCGTGGACTATTATTCCCAGCCCTGTAAATTTTATTTTTATTTACTTTTCTAAGTTTTATTTTGTTGTTCTGAAAAATATAATAACCTGAACCTGTGTCAGTGCACAATGCATATAAAATATCCATTTAATTGGTTGGGACATCATAAATATTCAATAAATATTGAGACTTTGCCCCATAACCTGTTCTTATTCAGTATTCTGAAGAGTTTCTCTGAAGAGACACCATGACAAAGGTAATTCTTATCAAGGAAAACATTCTAGTTGTGTACTTTCTTATAGTTTCAGAGGGTTAATACTTTGTCTTCATCATGGGGAACATGGTGGCACACAGACACACAGTGGTGCTACAGTAGTAGCTGAGAGCTACATCCTTATCTAAAGGCAGCAGACAAAGAGCAAGAAATACATTGAGACTGGTAAAGGCATTTGAGACCTCAAAAGAGCCCATCCCCAACAACATACCTCCTCCAACAAAAACACACCTCAATCCTTCCAAACATTTCAATGGGGAAATATGCATGCAAATATGTAGCCCTATGAGGAGCAGGCTCATTCAGGCCACCACAGCTGGTCACCATTTTCTTTCTGCCTCAGTCTTTCATGGTTTATCCTTTCATCTAGTCATAGTCCAGGATCACCATCCTCCATCCTTCATACCATACAAACACTGAGCATCTTTATTGGTACCCATAACTTTGATTAGCACTGAAGACACAGTGAAGAAAAAAAGGTTCTTACTCTTAGGAGCAATCCAGTGGAAAGGACTTGTACATGATTATGAATAAAATTTCCCGTTCATTATGAGGATGAAGTGCATGAAACAGTATTGCCGTCAAACAGGTTGTCACTCACCTGCAATCTCGGTTCTCTGAGGCTGTAGAGGAGAGGCAACAGCATGAGGCTGTGCAATAAGCCTGCCCTCAGTAGTTCACAGCCTGAGATCAGCTCTTTTACTAAGTTATTCCACTTGGTCCTCATGAGAAAAATTCCCCTCATATCATTAGACATGTTTTAGATGTAACAAGTATGAACTAAATAAGATAAATCACATAGTCAACACAAAATCACATGACTTGCCTACATAATGACACGTGACAACTCCTTCCCACTAAGCCCCTGAGGACAAGAATTGGACACAGGACAACAGTTAAGGTGAGGAAGTTTGAGGGTATCAGTTACCAGAATAGTTAAGATATACTTTTGTGTATGAATTCAGTTATATGTTGTTGGGGTTTCTGTCCTGCTCGTTTCCCACAATCATTAAGTCCCGAAGAAATCACACAGAGGTCTACATTAGTTATAAACTGATTGGCCCATTAGCTCAGGCTTATTATTAACTCATATAACTTACATTAGCCCATTATTCTTGTCTATGCCTTGCCACGTGGCCCAGTACCTTATTCAGCAAGGCAGTCACATCTTAACTTCTTCTGTGAATGGGTCACAACTGTGGACCAAGCTTTTCTCTTCCCAGAATTCTGTTCTTGTCGCCCTGCCTCTATTTCCTGCCTGGTTGTCCTGCCTACAGTTCCTGCCTGGGTACTGGCCAATCAGTGTTTTATTAAAATACAATTGACAGGGTACAAACCATTGTCCCACAGCAGTTAGGAACATTAAAGATGAATTGACTATACTTGGAGAACACTGTATTTCATTTTTATTTTTTTTTAAAAAATGTAAGTTCAATATAAATTCAGGAGGAGGCAGTTTTGGGGATCCTCAGGGACGCAGTGTGAAGGTATCAGGTGAAGATGGATTTGCTCAAAATATGTTGTACACATGTAAAAAGGTTTTCAAAGAATAAATAAAAAATAAGTAAAATTGAAGTTCAGGGACAGCAAAATGGCTCAGTAAGAAAAGGCATTTGCTACCATGCCTGATTACTCCAGTTTGATTCCAGAGACCAAAATAACTGAAAAAAAAAAAAAAACAAAAGAAAAAAACTCCTCAAAATTTTTTTAGACCTGCACTAGAGGCTGTGGCATATGTGCATTCCATCACATATACATACACTCAGTGCACGCACACACACACAAAGTAATAATAAATAAATAACGTAATTTGGAAAACAAAAGCAATGCAAGTTTAGAGAAGCAATACTTTTTCTTAATGTTCTGTTATTGTTGTTTTGAGCAAAGACAGTAAACAATGTGGTCAGTGTTGCCTTAGATAAGATAACCTTGAAAATTTATCTCAATTGGAAACAATTGATTTTACTGTTTTCTCTGCATCTTCTAAATTTTGGATTAATCTCTTATTTTTTTTCTTTTTCCCATCTTCCATTCATTCCTCTCTATCTTCTTCTCCTCGCCTCTTTATAATTCGGTTCAATAGATAACAAGTAAGAGTAAGGTAGGCATCTATATAGGATGCAGAGATCCTGTGCAAGGTGAGGGGCACCTACAAGGAGGAATATAATGCCCAAGTGTTTCTCAACAGAGGAAAGCATAAGAGTAGCCTGGCCTAGGAAATCGGAGCTCAAATAATTCTAAAAGAGTATTCATTTGAGACAGTAGTAACTGGCAACAGAAATATAATAAGGTGTTAAAACTCAAACACTATAGAAATTCTCACAGACAGCATTTGTATCAAATTGGATCAAATAATCATTTTAAAATTGGAAGTAATTGAGTTGTTGACTAAAAGTCAATAACAAAAGTCAGGCCTGGTGATGCTTGATTTCAATCCCACCTATAAAAGGTGAGGCATATTATAAATCCTAGATTCATGAGGGAGACAGAGTGAGTTCACAGCCAATCTGGGTAATGTAGTAAGATTCTATCTCAAAATCAAATTTAAGAAGGGGCTGAGGACAAGCTCAGTGGTCTGATGCTTTAACTAGCATGCACGAGGCTCCAAATTTAATCCCCACTTCTACAAATAGAAACCAGACATCAATAGTAAGTGCACAGCCATGTCCCTGTTGTTCTTCATCAGAAAGTATTGTAATAACATCGATCTAAAAATGAAGAAACTGATGATAAAATTCAAGGGAATTCTATAACATGATTATCCTAAAATCTCAAATGATGAAGTTTTAAAAGCCAAGCAAAGTAGGGAAGTTTACAGAATGAAAGAAACTAAATAGAGATGACAAGGACATGAATGAAGCATTTGATCCTGAACTGGTCTATTTGCTATAAAAACATTAGTTTGAGCTTGAGGGAAAATGATATCAGTAATAATTTTCTGATTTTGATGGCTACATTGGAGATACTGCAGGATAAATTCCATGTTGTAGACATTACCCAGTTTTCCTGAGAGGAATTACACTGACAACTAATTCTCAGACGGTTCAAGAGAAAGAAATTGTATCATTCCTGCAAGGTTTGGGTAAATTTGAAATTGCTTTCACAGTAGTTTACATAGTTAATTTTATTATTGAGAAGAAGATGAAATGCCTAAACTCTGAAGTGTCACGTCATCATGAATTCAAACCAAAGACAATTTCTCAGAGGCTGTGTGCTACAGACAAATGAGTCAACTTTCAGACATTTGCCTAATGTGTTTTGAAATATGAAATGCTCCCCCAGAAGCTCATGGGATATGCTCTTGATGCTACGCTCTCTTAGTGAGGCATGCGAGAAGGTGTAGACAGCTTAAGAATACGATTTTGAAAGTTTAGCTTGGACTTATCTCTATCCCTTTCACTGATTTGTGTTGTGAGTAATGTGAGCGTCTCTGTTCTGTCACTCTTTCCCAACCATGATGGATTCAAACTGTGGAAACCATGAACAAAATAAGTATGTCTTCCCATAAATTGTTTATTGTTCCTGTATTTACCACAGCAATTAAAGGTCTGACTTAACAGAGAATGGTATTGTTATCTCTGTCTCTGTCTCTCTCTAATACACACGCAAAAAATCTTTCAGGCTTTTTCTGTGGTTTAAGTTCTCTTTGGATTCAAGGAACACTTGACACATTAAATACTCAAAATCAGTTCTTAATACACAAATAACTCTTAATGCAAGTGAAGAATGGTTTCTGTGTGATGCTGTATCATGCTAGGGTGACTGTATCCTGCAAAAAAAGAGAGGTAGCACACGATCAGGGTCATGGTTCTTTTTTAATAACTTTTGTACAGTTGGTATTTTCTCATACATTTTATTGAAAAGAAATATTTTTCATATGATATATTATGATCATGGTTATGATTTCACCTCTCCCAAGTCTGTCCCAATCCTTCCCACCTCCTCACCCATGCAATGCTATACCTTCCTTTCTCTCTCTCTCTTTGGAGCAAGAGAAACAAAGAAAAAAGGGAACTATCCTAATATGACAATTTCCATAAACTGCAGGCAAGATTTTTTTTTAGTGTCAGTAGATCTTGACAATGCTCAAAGAAAAATTAATTATTTTCAGGTATTAAACATCAAGACAGGAGAGTAAAGGAGACTCACCCTAATTATGTAAGGAGACAATGCTGTATGCAAATTTCCAGTTCCTTCTAAAATAATGAATGATTGCTAGGGAAGAAAATAATTGCTTTGGCAATAAATGCAGCTGTTATTTATGTCACATTACTTATAAGACTGATGTGCATAATATTCCTCCAGTCCTACTATAAATTACAATAATTCAGGAACATATCACCTACAGACACTAACATGAAAATGTGCTTCAGTCGCTACATTCCTCATTCTAATAAGAACAGGAACTTTTCTCAGAGATAAGGGCATTTTAAGGGGGGGAAATGAGTAAATAATCTCATTATTGACATGCAGGAGTGAAGGGAAAGCAATAGAACAACACACGAGTTATATGATATAAACATCTCTAATAGAAACAAATGACCTAATGATTCTAAGTCACTTACTCTTTACCAGATCTTGAGGTGTGAGTAATAATGCACAGAGATGTACCTAGATGCTGCAATAGGGAAGCATGATCCAAACACCAGCATGCTATACATTTGATAACAAAACTTTAGTCAGAACCTTGAGCAAAGTAAACCTGTTTCCTATTGTACAATGAAAGCAGTAATACTAATCTCAAATACTGTAAACACTATTATCACCCAAATCTCACTCACTGAAGCCACTCCCTCCCCTCTGTGGCCCTAATAGGAGATGGTGTATTTGAGAGGTGAGTGGGTCATAAGGGCTCCACCATCATGTCTAAAATTAGTGTCCTTGTAAGAGAGACTCCCTGGAGCAGAGTGGCAAATCATCCTTTGCGAGGGCACAGAGGACACCCTCTATGTATCTAAGAATGAGCCCTCAGGGTCAATGGATTGGCTTGTGTTATTAATCTTGAACTCCCCAGTCTTTGGAACTGTGAGAAGTGCAATCCTGTTATCTATAAGCTAATTTGGTTATGTTTTTTTGCTAGAGAAGCCCAAAGGGCTAAAACATTTTATAGAGATGTTTTTGAAATTAAATCAGACGATATGTGCAAAACAATGCAACGTTGGCCATAAAGAGAATACATGACAGGAATTCATGATGAAGAATGCATGTAAATGTTTGTGATCCCTTTAATTCCTTATTAATGACTCTAAAGGCACAGTTGTTAATGACACCTTAATGGCTGAATAAAGAAAGGCACAGGAACATTTTAGTCTTTAATATGTAATGAAAACACCAACGACACCGTGTCAGTTTCATCTGGTCATAGACGGGAGCCCCAACAGATCAGCCCAGAGGTAAAGACAGCTAATCTGCCATGATCCTTTGATGTGACACAATATACATTATCCTTGTACACACAACTTTATCATGAGTAACTTTTCAGGGATGAGGAAACTTTTTTTTTATTAATATTTCCACCTGCTCCCCGTTTCCCATTTCCCTCCCCTCCTCCCAAATATTGCCCCCTCCCCCCACTCCCCTCCCCCTATCCCCACTCCTCTTCTCCACCCCCCACACCATTCCCCCTCCCTTTCGATACTGAAGAGCAGTCCAAATTCTCTTTTGCTCACTCAATAAACATCTGCCAGTTGAACGACCAAACTAAGCCAGACGTGGAAGAAAATATTCATAGCCTCCCTACCTTGATACTGCTAACAGGAAAAGTTGAGTCTCATTTCTCTTCTATCAGAAGCCAACAACAATGGCAAAGATTATCACCTTTCAATAGAACTTCATGGTATCCTTGTATGAAACAAAGTGTCTCCTAGCGCAGATGTCTCTTCTGGGTGCTCTGTAATCAGGCTGCCATAATGTTCCTGAGGAAATGTCTGTCTACGTGTGTGGCTTCCGTTCCTAGTGTCTAGCATGTAGCTGCAGTGTTCAGGCCTGGCTCTATCTGCTACCTTTGCTTCACTGCCACTCCTGCCTCAGGCCACTTTGGATGGTCCATTCACTCTGTTTAACTTCCACAGGAACCCATTCTCTTTCTTTATGAGGGAAATTTCTTAGAGCAAGGACTATAATAGCAGCAGTTACTGCTGCCTCTGTGGTGCCTCAGTATTGAGTGTCTGTGTATCAGGCACTAGGCTAGCTGCTTTAGATGCATTATCTCTCACCCTTGAAATGACCCTGGAAATGGAGATTGTTATTCACATGGCATGGAGGTAAAGTACATCGTCCAATATCCCAGGGCTGTGGAAATGAAAGCACCGGGTTGATACAGGTCTATCTGGCTCTAGACCTATGCTTCTCTGCCTATACCACAATACAAACAGGTTTATAATTATCCTAATACTTTGGATAATCATTATGATTATAGCAATTAAAGGCCAATAAATACCTGAGTGAGTCACAGATAATCATTATTTTGTTAATCCGATGACACCTGAGATTTATGTCGTGCAATGTAGCTTACATGTGCACTTAATTGATGGACTTTCTGGTGCTCATGCTAGTCTTGTGTTTCTATCATATAGTTCCCCTCACCACATACCCACATAGTTACAGGGTCCGTTTGACATAATCAGATAACTTAGTAACTGATGGTTTCTAGTGATGTTTATGGGAATAACACATTTTAAGGCCAAGCTAGACCTGAGGCAAATAAGAAAAGCATTTTATATATTCTATCTGATTATTTATTTATTTATTAAAGATTTCTGCCTCCTTCCCGCCACCTCCTCCAATTTCCCTCCCCCTCCTCCGCTCAAGTCCCCCTCCCTCGTCAGCCCGAAGATCAATCAGGGTTCCCTGCCCTGTGGGAAGTGCAAGGACCACCCACCTCCATCCAGGTCTAGTAAGGTGAGCATCCAAACTGCCTAGGCTCCCACAAAGCCAGTACGTGCAGTAGGATCAAAAACCCATTGCCGTTGTTCTTGAGTTCTCAGTAGTCCTCATTGTCTACTATTATCTCACCTTTTCCCATAGATAAGTGTCAGATAAGCTTTTTTGTTACAATCTAAAGGAAAATTCTTAACTACCACTTGCATCCTCATTCACCTGTACTGTTTCAGTATCAATTTGGAGCAATTGGCTTGCCCACGTTAAAACTTTTTACCAGCCCCTCCCTAGCCCTTGCTGTATTCCCCCTGCAGACAATAACAACCTACCTTTTGCTCTGACCAGATTAAGAACAAATATCTTTTACATGTATTAGGCAGGATTTGACCAGGAGATTTCAAGACAGAAGGGTCTTAGCATCAACGGAGCAAGCACAAAAGTAGGATACAAAGGAGGAAGAAAGGGTGCAGTGACAGAGACATCTCAGAAAGGAGAAGCGAGTGCAGGGGTCAGGGAAGTTTCACTGAAGTGACTCAGAGACCGTCCCTCTAAAATAAAGAAATAATATGTATGTAGCTTATAATGCTTTTGCTCATGTTCTTCAAATGGCTCTGCCTTCTGCTGCATTTAATTGTTGGGTGATAAATTAATGAAAAGAATGGAGACATTGGAATGGCTCCATAATGAGAATCAAACTGGCACCCATTATCTGGATTCTTGTGGGCTCAAGATGCTAATGAGCAGCCGGTGCTCACAAAAGCCTCACCTTAGTATAATGAGAGATTAGTAAACTAGATTGCATTGCCCCTTGAAATCAAGCGTTGGAGTCATCTCTCGCAACAATGCAGCACTTTCAAAATGACACATTCTATACCAGGCCAATAACTCATTTCTGCCTCCCTAAAGGTTTCTCTTCCTATCTCCCAACCCAATATGCATTACTCATAAATATTAACATTTTGTTAGTGCGGGATCTTAGGCCAATTTGAATGGTGGAGACTGGGATGTGATGCGACTTGAAAAGAGGGGTGAAGCTATTGTGAGCCCGTGGATAGAAATGAGCTCAGGAGAAGAAAAGACCGGAAACCATGCGTGAAATCAGTGACAACCTTTGGTTCCTTTAATTACAGTCCGAAGAAGGAAAATCACAATAGAGAGATTAAGTTCATTTTTACAGCCTTAAAGTCTGATACTGACCCTTCAAGTTCATTTTCTCCTCATCGCCAGAATTCTCAAGAATAGCTTTTTAAAATGAAACTGTCTAGCTCATATTAGTGGGTATTATTACTATCTCTGCCAGCAACATTTGAGGAAAACTTCCCTGACAAATTGTAATCATTCTCCTCGCCCTCAGCATCTTATTACTGAACATCCCTGCAAATTGCAGGCCTGGAGATTTGAACCCAGAGCAGGGAGATTTTAACTATGAGATTTATTGCTTAAAGTTAATATGGTATGTGGGTAAGAACTGGGCGGGCGAAAGTGGCTCAGTCCTTTGCTTTGTGAAACTCTTGCTTACTGTTTAGAAAATCATTTTGAGTTCACATTTCTCCCAGCTTAATGGTAGTACACATCATTAGGCTCAAATAGATAGACTTAAACTATTTTTACATGTTTTTTCTTTTGGCAAAATAAGGTGCTATATTAGGCACTGTGGAGGTGATATTTGGGACCAGTGCACATCTGATACCCCTAAGTGTATGTGTATTGATGGACTCTTACTACTTAATGTTTTAAGGTAATTAAGCCACAAAAACTCATTGGAATAATGTTTCGGGCTGGCTTAAACCCTTAAAAGCCATTAGCAGCTAACTGCCAAGTTGTTCTGAGTCTCCATGTGCATGAGATTGAACCCTAGGCTAGTGGCAAGATGCATCAAGCCTTGACAGCGTTACACATTTTATCACAAACCTGGAAATAGGGAAGGAAGGGAGGAAACTTGAATTAAGAGGAAAAGAACTTTCAGAGCCCTCAGGTGTTTCCCTGGAATTGTTAACTGATTAACCAAATTTGATCTTCATATGGTAGTATTGCAAAATATTTCATTGCTTATATATGTGGTGGTTGTACCTGCAGAGACTGTAGAATGGATAGGGTGGGTAAAATATGCACCCTGCTCACGAGAAGTTCAGCAACTCAAGGAAGTCATGCACAAATGTTTCGTGCAGTGGAATAAGGAGCTAAGGAGGGATAGACAAAAGAGAGGAGACTAAGTACAAAGCAGAGGGTTTGCAATTATAGAGTTGGGGAGTCAGAAGGCCCTAGTTTTAGGGGGAATGAAATAGGTTTGAAGCCTTCACTATAACTAAACTTAAAGGGTGTTGATTCTATAAAGAAATACCGAATTGAAGGTACAAGAATCTAGGAACAAGAGATTCTACCCTTTTGAGTCAGTAAATCATTGCTTTGATCAGCTTTCTTACATCAAGACCCCTAAAAGAACTTGCTTTGTCTTATGGTTCTGGAAGTTTCAGTCCAAGACCTAGTGATCTCATTACTCTCAAGCTCTGGAAAGAGGAACATACCATGGTGAGAATGTGTGGTAAATCCAAATGCCTTACATTGTGAGCCCGAAACCAAAGAGCAAAAGAAAGAGACCAGGGTTCCATAGTGCCCATGCCACCAATAACCTAAGGAGCTCTCCAAAGGTGTCACCTAACTAAGATGGCACAGTGCTTCTCATTTAGTTCCACTGGATGGACCATGCCTTCAGCACATGACAAATATTCAACATCTAAACTATATCACCTATAGCTATAAAATATGGTTATGGAAAACCGGTGGAGTCAGGAATTGATTCCAAATGAAAAATCCAATAATCTGAGCAGTGATGACTTAACATACTTAAATATGAATTTTTTTATGTTTTAAAACAGAGAGAGAGGGAGAGAGAGAGAGAGAGAGAGAGAGAGAGAGAGAGAGAGAGAGAGAAGTTGGGGGTAATGTTATATTAGAGAGAGAAAATAAACCATATTCACTGTGGTATATGGAAAATAGACAGACATGAACATTGTGACTGAAATCATCAAAATGTTCAATATTCTCGATAAATGACATTAAGGAGTCCATCTGTAACCACAGGGTTACAAATGGGCTTACAACTGGAAATGACAGAATTTTGGCCATCCCCTCTTTTATCAAAACTTTAAAAGTTAGTAGTGATTTTTTTTTCCCTCAGGCAAAGTAGACACAGCTTGCCAAATGAGACCCTGTTGATGTGACAGCACTAACCATTCTGCCTTTACCCTGGAATGGGGGAACAATATGAATAGGCGTCTTGATGTAATGTCATGAGCGTCACAGGCTTACTTTCATATTTGGAATAAAAGCTTATACATTTTCGACAGATTTCATGCAAGTTAAAGAGATCACTAATTTGATCACAAATTGAGCCCAAGCAGGTAACTCCCACCAGGCAACAGGCAGGGTTTTATTCCTGGCCCTGATTTCCATGAACACTTACGATGCATCTGTTTTCTCCCGGAGTTCATTTGAATAGAACCCAAATTTGTACAAGTCTGCAAATGTGAAGAAAAATGCTTAAAATGTAAATTATTTTAATAAAATTTGAATGTGTCTCTCACACCTAGAATGAAGTTAGAGAAATGTGTTCGTGACAAACTTCCTAAGCAAATGTCATTTCACTTTGGGCCATCCTGAAGCATAAGGACCAATTTTTTAATTTGTGTATATAAAGGCTGGACATACCTTTATATCAAAATATTACTTTGAAAATTGTTGCTTTGGAAAACAAGTGCCTTTAAATAAGGAAGAACTTTATAAACTTTCCCATAATGCGTTTCCCCTCTGTGCATCCTCTTCCAGAAGGAGAAAATCCCATCACCAACACGAAATCCTTCTTTGACTTCTCATTGATCATAGCCTTAGATTACCCAAACAGCCAAATACTAAGATAACATATCAGAGACTTGGGAAAATCTCCAAAGTTCATTTTAGATTAAATCTACTAGTTTCTTAGACTCGTGCTCCCTTCTAATGATAAAGGTGGATTATGACTGTACACTCCCTAATTAAGGACAAAAACTAACTTGAGCTTTTATACTTTAACACAAATAGCATAACCTTTCTTTTCTGTTAAATCTCCTATACTTGATCTGTCATTTATGTGAATAGTGCAGCCATTGTGTCTTCAAGGCCTAAAGTATTGACTTAGGTAAAGACAATCTCCCTTGTAGCAAAACTGTATTTTTTTTTAAATCATGATCAGATTTTCAACTCTGTTACTGTTGCCACTAGTTTGAGACTGACAGATCTAAATCTGAGAATTGTAAGTCAGCTTTTGATGGTGATAATGAATATAGAACTTTCTTTAATTAAAGTACTTTTAATCTGAGGGTAGAAAGCCAATTAGGGAGGCGCTGCATGCTTTACTCTGAAATTACATAGGTAGGCCTGCATCAGAAGTGATAATGATGCTAAATCTTCAAAGATCTGGTTTATTATGGTTTTGTTACATATTGGTATTGTGATACTAAAATCAAAGCAATGTTTCCTTGTTTGAAGAATTAGTGCTTGCTATTATATCAAAGAGTAATTTGTACGTGGTGTAACCACTATGATATAGCCCTGAAATGCAAGAAACAAGTGTTGATTCATATTATACAGTTTGTGGTAATTCTAGAATCACAAGTAAGGAGCCACTAAGAGACATCTGTGCTGGGCATAGTGATACAAGCCTTCAAAAATGACCCTCTGTAGACAAAGGCAGACAGATCTACAAGTGTGAGACCAGCCTGTTCGACATAATGAGTTTCAGGTCAGTCATGGCTACATGATGAAACCTTGTAGATGTGAGGACATAGTCCAATATTTGAGATGAGATTTGAACAAATTGTTTTAAGAGAAAATAAAAGGTATATTGACATCAACATAGGTTCAGCTCCTGTGGGATAAGGAATGGTGGGATGCATAGCTAGAAAAAATTAAAAAAAAATCTTTAGTTATAAAGTTTTTCTTAAAAGATTTGCTACATCCAAGGAGCTCAGGAACAAAAACTTTAAAATCTAAGCATGGCTTGGCTACCAACTTGGAGCAGCCACAGGAAGCTGCTCCTCTTTGTGCAAATACTGAGATGGATCTCAGGATGCAGCAACGCACATGGTAACACATGAAGTCTTCCTGCAGGAGAGTTGAGAGGGCCTCTCTTGTGGCCACCATGATATCCTAATATACCTAACATTTAACATTTTCCTTACCTCTCCAGTCTTATATACCTGTCAAATTTTCTTCACCTCTACATGTAATATTTTTATTCTCTGGTGAGCCTTTGTTACTTGTGGATGACCCTTCATTGTTGGTAATAAAAGTAGCCATCCTATTAGGGTTCAATTAAAAATGAGATACAGGTCTAAATAGAGAATTCTCAATAGAAGAATCTTAAAAGGGCAAGAAGCACTTAAAGAAATGTTCAACATCCTTAGGTATCAGGTAAATGTAATTCAAAATGACACTGATATTCCATCTTATATCTGTTAGAATGGCTAGGATAAAAAACTCAAGTGACAGCTCATGCTGCAGAGGATGTGGGGCAAGGGTAGCACTCCATTATTGCTGGGGGAGTTCAAATTTGCACAGCCACTTTGGAAATCAATATGGCAGTTTCTCAGAAAATTGAGAATCAAACTACTTTAAGATCCAGCTATACCACTCATGGGCATATAACTAAAGGATGCTCAATCACACCACAAAGATACCTGCTCAGCTATATTCAGAGCAGCTTTATTTGTGATAGCCAGAACCTGAAAACAACCTAGATGTCCCTCAACCAAAGAATGGATAAAGAAAATGTGATACATTTACACAAAAAGCAACAACATCAGGAAATTTGTAAGCAAATGGATGGAATAAGCAAAAATCATCCTGAGAGAGGTAACCCAAACCCAGGAAGACAAATATTATATATACTCACTTATAAGTAGATCTTATCTACAATCCACAGGTCTAGAGAGACTGGGTAACAAGGAAGGTTCAGACGGATGCTTAGATCTCCCTCAGAAGAAAAAATCAGAGAGATCTTAATGGACAGACTTGGGGTAGATGTGGATGGGAATTGGGAATTCACGATTCGTGTAGGATGGAGGGGAGAGTCCTGAAAGAGATGACTGGAGACCGGAAGTGAGGCTTTCAGGGTCGGGTAGAAAACGATGCAGGAAATCTACAAGGACAACCCCAGCTAAGACTCCTAGCAATAGGAGATATTTAGCCTGCAATGGTTTAGATAAACGGCCACAGCTCCCTGAGTGGGAGACCATGGTGGGCAACGAGGGGTAGCGGGTTCCAACACCCCAAGTTCTCTGTGGGTCCCAGGTGGGTAGGAAGTAGTGGCTGTGAGACCTCAGAGGGTCAGTGGGGCAGCCAGTCCCATGAGAAGCAGGTGAGAAACAGAGATGAACAGTCACGCCACACAGAGCAAGTCTGGATATAGTTTATTTAGTAAAAGGAAAGGGAGAGAGAAAGACAAAAGAAACAGATAGAGAAAGGGAGGGAGGAGAGGAGAGCAGAAGAGGCCTCAGTTACCTCTTCTAAAGAGAGGGGAGTGGGCAGGGCTTGTCTCTTAAAGGGACAGGATAAGTCAGTAGCGGGTCAAAAAACTGGCCATCTCCTGTAACCAGGAAAGACTTCCAGTGAAAGGACTGGAACACCAACCCAGCCACATATTCTTGGATTTACAATTTGTCCTACCTATGGAATGTCCAGAGGTAAGGCTGGCACAGAGATGGTGGGAGTGGCCAACCAATGACTAACCCAGGCTGAGACCCATGACAAGAGACGGAACCCTCCAACTGCCTGGAGTGCCAAGACCCAGAGGATAGAAAGCCCAGATACCTATGATAGAACAAAACACAGTGGCAAAAAAAAAAAAAAAAAAAAAAAAAAAGTCAATGAGTCAATGTAATGTTGCCTAATGGTATTCCTCTATAATCATAGATTGGTCCCCAACCCAATTATCATCAGACAGGCATCATCCAGCACCTGATGTGTAGGAGACCAGCTTCAAAAATACCACTTCCTAGGGTAGGGGCATGGAGATTAGAAAAATAAGTAAAGAGAACAGAGATATGAGCAAAAATAATAAAATAGAAGCATAGGATAGTACTGGGAGTAAGTTCCAGTGAATACTGAAATTGCCCGTGCTTAATTTTCCATACACTTTTATACCCCCAATACAACAGTGGGGAGAAGGCAACAGACTGCCTGAACATGATACAAAGGACAACTAGAACAGTTAACTTGCTTCAATACTTTGAAACATCAACCCATTTATTAATAAGAAAAGCATTCTGCTGTTGACTCACACTAGGGTGTGAACTCACCCTAGATCAAGTAACCTGAAGGTACCCACTCACTAGGGAAAACTCCTAGTTCAAAAGAAGGAGCAGAAGTATATTTGAATTCTCTGGAGAGAATACACTTCTATGAGCCATCTTAATGTCCAAAACACCAAGTAACCACACCCTATGTCAGGGTGTGTAGTCACAGTTGTTTTCAATAACTTTGAGCAACCTTAAACTCTCTGACCTTCAAACAAGGTAGAATAGGCTCACATTTTTGGACCTCCACACTGATTTAAAGAGTTGCAGAGACTCACAGTTGAACATTAGATGGAGTTTGGGGAATCCTCCAGAAGAGGGAGAGAAAAAATTATAGGGTCCAGGTTGGTCAAGGACCCAAGAAGAAAGCCCACAGAATCAAATAATTTGAGATCATAGAGCCCCTGTGCGGAAACAACCAAGGTCTTTGCCTTCACAAGACCTACACAAGACTACAACACTCTACAAGTGAACATGACTGTTGTCTGCACCCCTTGATGAAGAACTACAGGCAGTCAATAGTTCCTGAGGGAGAGGTAGTAAGCTTTTGCCTGGGTCTAGCCCTATGAGAGATTTCCCAAGTTTAAGTGGTCAATCTTAAACCCATGTTCATGCAGACAGCATTAACTAGTCTCAGTAGGATAAATATGCACATATATTTACAAGATTATGGAAAGAAGAAGTCACAAATTTGAGATGGGCTTGTGGGTGAGAGATATGGTAGGAGTTAAAAGCAGTCATGGAAGAGGTGAATATGAAGTAAATGATATAAATGCAGTGCATTCATGAATGAAATCCTCAAAAATTAATTTTAAGTAAGTAACTGAGAGCATTCGCCCTTTGGAAAATGATTTTTTTAAAAAAATGAAAGCTTTCAAAATAAAAATAAAACATTCAGGATTCATACATATAATAAAAACATGGTTGTGAAATGCTATGAAAATACAGAGACTTGGAAACTTTCTAATTTTGAAAATTCAAACATGTTTGGAAAGGTTTCTAAAGGCTTTTTCCATCTTATTTATATAAAGGCATCAACACTCAAGTCACTACATAGAATCTGAGCAAAAACATGCCCAGGCAGAAAACATAATGCATTCATTAAATTAAGCAAAGATGGGCTACATTTGTTTTGTTATAGACTATTATTTAACTATGTAAAGATGTTTTACATTTGTTTAATTATGTACAAATGAGTTGCTGTTTTACCTTGCCTGCCTAATCACCTGATTGGCCTTAAAAAAATGTTGAATGGCCAGTAGTGAGGGAGGAAGTATAGACAGCACTTGAGAGTAGAAGGAGGAAGTAGAAGGAAGTAGAAGAAATTGGGAAATTATAGAAGGGAGACAACAAGGGCCTGACAGATAAACATGGATGAAGCAGACAAGCAGGACATACAGAATGAAAGAAAGGTAAAAAGCTCCCAGGCAGAGCTTAGATGAACAGAAACAGGTTGTATTAAGTTAAAAGAGCAAGTAGGACAAGGCTAGCATTCATAATTACTAACAAGTCTCCATGTCTTTATTTGGGAGCTGGTTGGTGGCCCAAAGAAAATATCAACTACAGCCACTCATTGGTTTTCTTTCCTAGTTTATGACTACATTTTGAGAATAGATGTTTAAATGAGGTTTGATATCCTAAATTCCTCTAACCTGTTGAAAGTCATCCACTCAATTAGTTACTATGTCTTAAATCCTTTAATTAACATAGCTCACATCAGGACCTCCTTGAATTTTTCCCTCTCTCTTTCTTTCATTGACCTTACTGTCTATTAAACACTAGTCCTCAGCTCTATTGTGTTAAAGTTTCCAGGTCTGCTCATCCCAACATTGTACTGATGGCAGACCAAGGAAAAGATCTCGCCCAGGTATACCTTGGTAAAGCAAGGTAGCTATTATGAACCAAATTTTATGGAGGAAATTGACAAAAGTGTGGATTAGTCAAAGGCTGTTACATCATGAAAAAGTTCACCCAAACACTGGTGACAATTCACAAAAGCTGCACCCTTGGAATTCCCTGAACACTTTGAAGGTGGCTCTGCCAGTTGGAGAGTTTCTTCTCAACCATTATTACTTCTTACCGAGTTGTGGACAGGGGCTTTTTGAATCATGCAACCTTCTCAGCTTTCCAAAATGTGTGATTATTCCCTTTAAAAGGGAGTTGTTTGAACTTTGAGGAATTAGCATCTAGGCATCTTATTTTATTGAACTATATTCTTCACCATAATGCAATTCCTAGGTTGTTGTAAATAGATTAATCTCTACGTTTTTTTTTTTATTTTAAAGCTTTAAGGTTACATTCCAAGAAGAGCCTTTAATGCATAAAAAAAAAAGACAAAGAACTTCTGAAAATGGACAAAGATGGGGAGGTGACAGGAAAGGAGAAAGAGAAGAAAATAAATCAGAGATAGCTGGAAGCAAAAGTCTGAACAGATATACAGAGAGAAGCAAAAAGAAACCAGAGCCTCAGTCCTGCCATGTGCTAGGATGTGTATTATGTCCTGCGACCGCCTGCATAGTCATCACTTAACATTCTCAGCCTCTTTCTAGTCCTTCCAGACTGTCTCAATCTCCTGCTGATTCATAGATTCATAATCTTAGAATCCATCTTCCCAGAGTGCCATTAATTCCAGTATATTGTCACAAAATTGATGAAGGTTTTTCTGCACAGGGAACTTTTTTTTTTCAGGGCAGAAAACCATTTTGAATGTAACATTGAACTATTTTTACAAATCTATGACTTGATCCTGCACAGAGAATTGATCTAGAGTAACTATAATCTTCCCTCTTTCTCTTCTCTAACCCCTAAGATTGCTACCTCATCCCAGGCTAGTTTGTCATTCCTAGTAATTCATATTTCCTTCTTCCTTTTGCTTCTTCGATATTCATTTTTCTTCCCTCTGCAAAGGTACCATTTACTTATTTATTTATACTTTGGTTTGTTCTGTGAAGAATTTGTTGTATGACAGGGTCAACTGCAATGAAAATATAAAAATATCTGAGTACAATACGAACATAGAATTATGATTAATCCATTTCTGTTCAACTGAAGTAAAAAATGTCAACAGGCAAATGAGTTAAAATGCTATATAAAGGCAGGAAAAGTGTATGTTATAGTTTAGGCTCAAGGCTTAGGTTGAAATAAAAATAAAATACCAAAAAATGTACATCCATCCACTCTTCCTCTTTCTTTTCCTTCCTGCCTCCCACCTTGGTTATTTTAGAGAGGATGTAAATCAAACTGGCCTCAGACTCATGGCGATGGTACTCTCAGTCTTTCCAGTTCTGAAATTATAGGTATGCACCACCACACCTGGCTTTAAACTCTTGATTCATCTCAATCGTTGGCTTAACAATTCCAAGCTGTCAAAAGTAAGAAAGAACCAAGGCTGGTTTTGTCATTCCTTCCATCAACATGGAATATGTGTAACAATCCTTCTTTCCCAGGGAACAGCAAAGATTTACCATGGGAAGGACTTAATTCTAAAACAGCATGTTGATATAGACATTGAAACACGACATTCAAGGATAATAACAAGGGGCAAGAGTCCTGGTCCTCCCTAATAAATGCAGGAAGAGCAGAGGCTGAAGATCTAATAAAAAGCACATCCACAAAAAAAAAACATTTTTTGAGCATAGGACAGTCAGAAGCAAGAGGAAGGCTCCAAGACAGTGGGAGAAGAACGAATTTGAATGGTGACTGATCAGTAATCTGTTTCAGCCTCTTTTGTATCCCCCCACCCACCCAGTCAGTTTTGCCTTTCGCATGCTTCAGCTTTATGGTCAGCCCTCCCTTGTAATTATAGCCTGGAAAAGGTATGACTGGAGCTTCCTGGGTTGGCCATGATCACAACTACTGGGGCCAGAGGCAGACAGCTCTGGGCTAGGACTTTAATATGCACTCACTGAACTCGCTCTTTTCCTTAATGGTGTCTATCCAAAGAATAGCCCAGAGAAGGTGACATTGACTATTAACCTATTCTGAGTGTGGGAGGCCTGCACAAATGATGCCTAAATTGTTCCTCAAGAACAATTTGAGTGTGACTGGAAACTGCAAAATAAACCGTGTCACCCATGAAAAAGCGCTCCTCATCATACATGCAGAAGTTATTCTTCAAGGTTCTCCACTTAGGGAAGCAGGCTTATCACCACAGCTTAGATATCTATGGTAATGATTTCTCAGACCAGTAAAACAAAAGTAGAGGATTTAACCACTGATTGTGTTTATTAAATTGCTCAGCATGACATTGTTAATAGTCTGAGAAAACAATTTGAGTGTGCAAAGTGACCCAGAATAGAATATATTATGATGCTGAAGCTGTTTTAAATATCTACCGAGAGGGCTTTTTTTTTTTTTTTCTGTCGTTTGTTTATGAGATGCCCTTCAAGGAAGGAGACTTTAGAAACATAAGCAGCAGCTTCTTGGTTGACTTCATTTCAGGCTTATATTTAAGCTATGCCTGATTTTCAGTGAACGTAAGTCAGGAAGACACATCTCAATTTTTTTAGGTGTATGTTCTAGGAGAAAGCATATGAGAGAGAAAGTACATGGGTGTGGGTGCATGTGTGTTCACATATGTAGGTGCACGTGTGTTCACGTGTGGATGTGTACATGTGTGTGTAATTCATGTGGCTATGTACAGGGATATGTGTGCCTATTTCTGTGTATACATGTGTATAGTTGTGTTATTTATACCCAAGCCACTTGTATCTGATTGTGCACTTATGATTATCTCAATGAAGATGTAAAAGCGATATTCAGAAAAGCTTTATGGCTAGGGACTACTCCTAAGGAATCCGAAACAATACATGAACATAATCAGAGATAAGATGTGATGTTACCACTGTAACCACACCATGTGCTGAAACAGGAAGTTCACAATTCGTCCCTACTGGGGGAAACAGGAATAAAATGATAATGTGCAAGAAACTAGATTTCCCAGAGTAAAGAATGTTTTGAAGGGCAGGTTCCTGTGTGGATTCACACTAAAACAGGAATTTTCCTTAGAGGAAAGCCAGGGATTGAACCCACAACTCCAGGAAAGCCATGTTTGTTTTTTGTATTGGTGGGTCAGCTAAGTCAAGAAGGGAAAAGCATTTAACATGCACTCAAAAACATAGCAAATATTTGCCAAATATTTACTACCTTCCCACCCCATAATATACATATTAAACTTGCAATTTGCAATCCCTGGTGTTTTGATAGGGTACCACTGCAACCTGTTAGCTCAAGATGAGACAGTTGCAGTTTGAATGTGAAGGCTGGGTCCCCAGTTTTTGGCACTGTTTGGGAGGATTATGGAGCCCTCTCGTAGAGGGAGTGGGCTATTTGGGATGGGTCTTGTGACCTTACAGCTCAGCCCCACCTACCCCCCCCCCTTGCTAAGAACAGATGGAGTGTGACTAGCCAGCCTACTGATCTTGCCACCAGATCTTTCCTTCAATTATGGTCTATGGTCTTTAAAAAAAAATCTTTTTTAAATTTGAAGACTAAATAATTGCTACATCATTGTTCTGTGTTGTGGAACATATACTTAATATTACATTTCTAAAATCTGAAAAGGATTGTTCATTCTGAAGCATTTCTCCCTGTGGGTTTTAAACCAGAAGTTCATGCAATACATGATACTGATATTTCATGGCTGTCATATGCTGGCCTCTTTTGAGTATTCACTCATTTAGAATTTATTATTCTGCTCTGTGCTAGATATGGTAATCCCTGTCAATGCATAAAGATACCTAAAGCTTGCTGAGGATTATGTAGGTGTTCAAGGTTACATAGCTCATAAACATTAAGAATGTGGTTCTGATTTTAAATGCCATTCTAAGACCTGTGATTCTTATCAGGAAAAATGGCCATATGAGTTTAAATCTAGGAGGAGAAAATGCTAAGCACGAAGTGAGGAAAATATCTTTTTCTGTGATGTTATTTGTTGCTCAAGATCAATGATCCAGTCAGCTCAGAACTTGTTTCTTTTTTGAGGAGACAGATTAAAATAATTAACAATGCTAGAAAATAAAGTACAAGAATATTTGCTTTCTATTTAGGGTTTGTTTATCAGCTTTGCGAAAACATCTGTAGAGTCAATTCTTAAAATGCCATACATTTCGGAGTCCTCAACACACCTGTGAGCAAGCAGCCTGGTGAATCTTGTCTCTAGCTTTCCTCTATGATCTACTTCTTCAAAAGCATCAAAGAAATCCCCTATTACTTTTATTTGTGTATTCTCTCCTGGTCCCCAGAAAGTTATCAACCCCAATAACGCACTTCCCCATCATTCCTCAAGTTCTTTAAGATCTCCACATCCTTGGCTGAACAGGCTCCCCAAAAACTTGTCTCATAAATCCTTTGTATATCCCACCATCCACTGCTCTCCAGAGCCTAGGAATCTAATAAATTCTCTAATTCCATTTGGTCCTCTGGATATAATTTGGTGACCTTGTGAGAATGATCATTAAAGTCTCTCCAATTCACAACACAGCACCTCTCTTTGACCTTTGGCCCAGTAGTTCTCAACACATAATTAGTACAAAACCAACAACAAAGAAGTTCACATGCTCTTCTCTTCCCATGGATTTTGACGAGTATATATCAACCATAACCTGGCTAGAACTCCTTTTCACATTGAAGATACTCAATAAATATGCATGAAAGGTATTAATAAATTAATGTTAATTAATAAAGTCTTTGGCTTGGCTGTATCTTTGTTGTTTCCTTAATATCCTGAGAAGGCTCTAAGTTTCCTTAACAATAATAAACTGGAGAACTTTTCAGAATTTTGAAAATGCTACTAGAGTCTCTATTCCCCAAGAACTAAAAAAAGGATTTGCTTGGTTAGTGACTTCAAGGTAGCATCTCATTAAAAGACTCTTGGGATTGGGGCAAAATTTGCAGTCTATAAGTGAACTATGAATAGCACACATACATACATAGGAAGAAGTGGAAATGACGCTTCTATTTTTAAATAACATAGGACTGACTTCTTTGCGAGCAAATGAAATGCTTAGCAAGTTTATATGTGACGGAATTCAGATCTTTTGGCAGTAATTAATTGTGCTAAATGCGTGGCATTAAGTTAATTGCGAGTTATGTGGCATCTTCATGGGCTCTATCTCCAAACAGTAGTTTCAGAGATTTGCGTCTCTATATGCTAATGGTTTGCTTGGCCATACTCTCCAATTAAATGCAGAGCAGCCAGCCCTGTCTGCCTCACAAACATCCGCCTTTAACAATCGGAAATCAAATGGTGGCGGTGATGATTCTGCCACATACAGTGAGATGCGACAATTTAGGAAGACAATGGGAGTGTTAATCTATTCAATGGAGTTTCAAAGCTAGTAGCAGTCAGAAGAATAAATAAAAACATAAGCTTTGCAGCTGTTTAGACAGATGAGCCAACAGGGAAAACAGTAAGCACTTCCATCCTTTTTCTGTTATCAATAAACAATTGCTTTGCCTGAAGAGTCAATTTTTTTCCTTTTGTCTTGTTACATTGACTTGCAGTCTTTTTGCTATCTCTTTCAGTGTATAATCTAATTCATACACTAACAGACAATTCTAATAAGTAATATATTATTGGAGTCTGCAATTTTGCCAAAGACAGTTTTCATAAGTCTTCAAAGTCTCCCAACAACGTTTCCGATTCCTGAAGTTTTCAAGCAGGGCCTTTATCTCCTGCTTGAAGTCATGCCCACAAAATGTTCCCATCTATAAATTTCTCTTACTTTGATATTAGGAATGTCTTTTAAATTGTATGTGACTGATACACCTGTGCTATTGCTGTCCTGGGAAGACAGCAATAAATAAATGAATAAATGAATAAATGCTATTTTATACAGACAGGGCACCAACCACTCTGCAGAAAAGCTGATACCACCCAAGTCCAATGTGGTCCACAGATGTGTTCAGTGGGCTGATTGACAGGAGTCTGAGTGAATCAACAGCAGCTGCGTCACTGAAAAGCTCCCGTGTTGACGGCCTCATGGAAGCTGGGCTGGGCAGTTCTGTCTTCTGTTAATTCTCTACCTCCTTTGTAATGGAGATTCCTCCAAGATCACTAAACACAGATAGACAAGAGTGGGCTGAAATCTCAGGTAACACCTCGTTGAGTTTCCCTTCCTCTGCCCACTCAGAGATAATTCTAGCACTACTGCCACTGGCCTAGTTATCACTATATTATTTCACACATGTTCTTTTATGACTTTTGGGTCTGCGAAGGAGATCAATGAAATTGCTAACCCTGGAGGAAAAGCTATTCTGGAATAAATGTTTTGCGCTTAGCTATTAAAACTACTTACACAGTAGCTACCTGTTACTGAAACTTGATTGTAAATTTCTATGTGGCGTGGATACCATGCTGTTTTTTTTTTTTCTAAAGCAGAGCAAACATTAATGGATTTCACTCATTCATCTACTAACCTTCACCTTCAGTACTGTGAAATTCCCTTTCTTTCTCCTTTTTTTTTGTTTGTTTGTTTGGTTTTGGTTTTTTGAGACAGTGTTTCTCTGTGTATATGTGTAGTTTTGGAACCTGTCCTAGAAGTCACTTTGTTGACCAGGCTGGCCTCGAACTCATAAAGATCCTTCTGCCTCTGTCTCCCAAGATTACAGGGGTGTACCACCATCACCCGGCATGAAATTCCCTTTAAATGCACACAACTCTGGAAGAATTTCTAACAATACTAAAGTTTTGTAGATACAGTTCTGAAACCTACTCATCATGTTTGAGCCAACACAGAACACTTGTTAATCCTTAGTTCGGTCAGAAAGTCAGCCATTCTATAATTTCCTATTCTTATTATAAACTTGTGATCTAAACAGTTAAAAGAAGAGAGATGAGAGACTGGTTTCTAAACACCTGCAGGAAACCAGATTGTTAGAATGGGTCTGCACAGAAACTTGACATTCAGACATAAGAGCAAATAAGTTAGAAACTCCAGAATTTATAAATAAAGAAAGACCAGCTCTTTTCAAGGTCAGTAATACAGTGAATTTTTCCTATGTAGTTTGTTTGAAGGGGACTATTGTCTCCGGCAGATAAAAACAAGTCAGTTTAGATATGTTACTAGGGAGATCAGAGTTCATGGAAGCAAAGCAGAGTGTGGATTGTCTCCCTAGGATTATTTAAATTCTTTCAGTCATCATAGTCTTGATGAATGGCTCTGCCTGGGAGCTAAAGCTGGAGACCTTTCTAAATGGATAAAAGCTAGAGAGAGGACACTGCCCATAATAAGGCCTAAAGTGCGACCATTTATTACTTAATAATTAAACATTCACTCACTCATTCATTTAGTCAATTACTTGATGAATTTATACAGTGTGACAAGAGCTATGACAGGTAATGAGAACATGAAGTGAATAAACACGGCTCTTGTTTTAAAAGAGTCACAGATCTTGGCTATAGACCCTACAAAACAAAGAGCAGACTTGGGTTTATACAATAAGTGTATAATACACAATTCTGATGACAATTTTTTCGGTCAAGCTCTTAAAATAATTCTAAGTGCTTTGTTTATTGGGTGGTTTTTTTGTTTGTTTATTTGTTTTGTTGGTTGGTTGGTTGGTTGGTTGGTTGGTTTTGGTTTTTGATTTGAAAAGTAAAGTTATTGTGTAGACATTCCTTGGATCCTCTAGCACCCAATTCAGGTTTTTATATACAAGCAAATAATCTAATGAAATATAAAGTGTTCTAGGAGGGAATGGAGCTACTAAATTTTCTGAGTTCACTCAACAGTGTCTTGCAAATGTGATAACGGACTGCTACAAGGTGAGTAAGTATCACCCAGGAAAATGGAGAGTATTTTGGACATATAAAGTGGTGTTCCTAAGGTCTGAAAGGCAGGAGTTACCTAGAAACACAATGGATGTGTCAGAGCTTTCATGTGTCTAGAGTGTAGAGTCTTGGGGTGTAATGAAAAACTGAGTAAGGCCCAGGATTTCCCCTGGTAGCAGGTTGTGTTCAAGCCTGTGAGCCTCTTGGTCAAATAGTGTAATCTCACATCTAACACATTTAACGATAGAAAATAAGACAAAGAAAACCAAGGAACACCTCATAATGCTCAGTTCAGACTTGTAGCACACCACCGCTGTCTCAAGAGATTTCCTTCCCCTGGCTAAGCCTCTTCTGTCTGACACAATACAACACTGTCAAATATAAGCTTGAATCCTGCCAGAAAAAAAAATAAAGATATTCTTGTCCCGGTTATTTACCACAGCTGTGCCAAACTTTGATCTTGCTTACCTGTCAGTATACATAATTGATACCCTTAGGTTCTTCTATAAAATCATTTGGTGAGCACATCAGTTGAAAAGCATCAGAGTTCCCTTTCTTTTTTAAAGTGTAAAAAGAGACAATTGAAAAGGGTAGGCTGGTTCTATGATTAGGTTTCTTCTTTATATTTTCTGTTAATCTAAGCCCCAACTTGTATTCAGTCGATTTTATGATCCTTGAGGGAAGAAGTAATTCGTAATTCCTTTTTCTGTCTTCAATGTACTGGTAGTAAATAAGTTCTACTCTTAAAGCAATCCAACAATATTTAGTTCATTGATTTGAACACTGCATTAGTTATCTACTGCTGCATAACAAATTAAACTTAAAATTGTAGCTTAAAAAAAGCAAACTTTACCATTGTGCGATTTTGATGTGTGAGAGAAGCTTGACCAGTAGATCTGTACCAGAGACGCCCTTATAAAATCAATCTTAGTGCTATCTGGGGCTGCAATTAAGTCGAAGCTTAAATTTCAAGGAATTCACATCTAAACTCATTAATATCATATTGACAGGCCTGAGAGGATCCAAACTCAAGCTCACTCACAGGGTCCCCAATACAAGGCTGATTTATATACCTGTGACCAAGTTTCAGTAGAGAAATCTTAGAGAAGGCACAGAATAACAGTCACTAGGACCGTCACAGTAACTAATAACCTGATCTCAGAAATATGAGTTCATCATGTCTACCATTGGGTGACTCAACTGATACACCTATCAGCAGTGTGTGTGCGTGTGTGTGTGTGCATGTGTGTGTGTGAATATACACTGATAAAGCTGCCAAAGTTGGAAATAGTCTAAGTAATTACTAAAACATTAAAAGCATGTAACCCATCCAGTCACTACAAAGAAGGATTATTTGCCCGGATGACCATAAAGTTTACACAGAGGTGTTTTCTGTCAATGACCAGAATGTTGTAAGGCTATCTGACAGTGCATTGCAAATCTGGGAAAATAGTAAAATGTAAAATTTGAAGGATGGTTTCTATTGAATGGAGCTCATTTTCGTACAATTGAAAATAAGAAAAAAATGAATCAAATTATGCTAAGCTAAGGTCCTGTGTACAATCAGAGCAGCAATACCACCCACGCTTGAAGGGAAGAAATAGAAAAGAACAGAAATGCTGAAAAACAGGACTTACATGGAGCCACATTTAAAATGACCTACCACAAAGACATTAAATAAAAACTGGGAGAATGTGAAGATGAATGAACTTAAAATGCCTTCTGAGGAAGCACCACTATCTACTGACTATGAGGATGTAAGTTACTGAAGGTTGAGCAGTTGTGTAGAAGGCCACATCCTCTGAGATATGACTTTACCTCCTGACCTCTACAATTCTCAGCGATTTCACCTTAATCTGACAAAAAATGCTAATGGAATTTTTAATGAAAAAAATCAATAAAATGACTAATTTTTATCATGAGTCTTTTTCATACTGCAGAAGCAAGTCAGAGAAGTAAACATGCAGGTATGGAGGCAACAGCATAGATGAAGGAGCATGTCCAGGGATTCAGAGAAATTCTGTAAAATTACAAGAAATCATACAAGTAGAGAATTAAGAGTTAACATCTGCTGGAACCAGACCTCAGGCCTGGAGACTTCCAGGCAGCCGCACTGAAGTATGTTACTACCCAACCCACTGAAATTAATGACCATATTTTCAGAAGGCAAGAAAATGGAAATAAGTAGGGAAAGTCTTGACTTTTCTAATTCACAGACCAACACTTCAGAACTAGCTGTTCAACTTTTATTATTAAATAGAATGAGGAATGAACGAATACATCCATACAACTTGTCTCTGCAAGGTAGAGATGTATCAGTTTGCGACTCTTCCCCTCACGAAGGATATGGTCATAACTATTGTACTAACTGACATCACCTACATTTGCCCAACACACATTACTTTGTATTCAAATTGCACAGACGCCTATAAGGGACTTGGCATAAAAGGCTTGCTCAAGAGGGCGATTTGCAGCCCAATCGCCCTCTTACAATACAAGATATACAGAGAAGCAATTAGCTGGAGTCAGTAAAGTATAGAAGAAGAGAGACAGTGACTGTGCAACGATAATGATACCATCCTCTAGTATGTATTGCAAGGACATCAGATCACTAAATTCTCAATTTTGTGTGAATAATTATAAGACACTCTAATCTTTGGAAGCTTTAATTATCATTGAAAGTTGACAGCAGCTACTAAGTTTCCTTGTTTGAAAGTTTTGTTTCTCTCTCTCTCTCTCTCTCTCTCTCTCTCTTTAACTCTTGTGACCCTGTTGATATTAAATTTCCATCCCCTGAGCTCCAACTTGGCATCATGCCTGTACGTGACTATTACTGAAGTGCTCTGCACCTTTTAAGAGCAAAGATCATGGGATACTTATTAGAGAAAAGGGTTCCATAACCTTCTGACCTCCCAGCAGCTGTTTAGCTTTTAATATCCCACATTAGATGACAATCTTCATGAGGGAAGGAAGTATATTTATCTAATTCCCTAATGTATCCCACATAGCAGATTTCCTGGAATATAGTAAGTTCTTAATAAATATTCATCATGTGCCTGTTAAATGAATTGGCATCATTTTCAAAGCCTCATTATAAACAGGATATGAATTTTCATTCTGTCTTACCCTGATTTAATAGGTTCAAATTCCTTTAATAAATCATGCATTACAAAAAGAAAAAAAATCCTATCACTAATGACAAAGACACATCACATTTTGTTTGCTTCCTTTTTAATACTTTCCCAGTCCTTTGATGGTCTAGGATGTTGAGTGGACTTTCGCATCAAATTTGCCATGGAATTGTGGGCAACGTTTTGAAAATGTAAACAAAGCAAATTTAAAATAATCAAGAAAATATTGGGACTTTTGATATTTGTAGTTAGGTGGAAATTGAAGTCCATTGAGGATAATTCCCTCCCTCATGTTCTGATATGAACCCTACCTTCTTTTTCCCTCGTAACACTAGAAAGGGAAAAAAAATCACAAATTTCCCTCTTTAGGATTTGAAATGCAATGTAAAAAGGGGAAAATAGTAAGGTTTTGTTCAAGCCTGTTGAGGAAAAGCTACACACTCCTGGGGTGAGTTTTATTATCTTTGGTCCTGGATTGAGACATAATGCTCAGATCTACAAGGATCAGAACACTACATCCTATCATCTGCTCTCCTAAGAGTTCTTTTAGCTGGGCCTATCAATTACACCACATACTGTTGTCTCCTCCCCTAAGAATTCACTTAGCTGGGCTTATCAGTTCATTGTCTAAGAGTCTGCCCCACAGAAGAGCAAACTCATCTGAAGTGGGTCTTGTATCTATCTTTTACTTTCATTGGTTAATTAATAAAGAAACTGCTTGGCCTTTAATAGGACAGAAAATTAGGTAGGCGGAGTAAACAGAACAAAATGCTGGGAGAAAGAAGCCAAGTCAGGCAGTCGCCATGATTCTCCCATCCGACACAGACGCAGGTTAAGACTTTCCTGGTAAACCAGCTTGTGGTGCTACACAAAATATTAGAAATGGGTTAGATCAATATGTAAGAGCTAGCCAATAAGAGGTTAAAACTAATGGGCCAAGCAGTATTTAAAAGAATACAGTTTCCGTGTAATTATTTCTGGTAAAGCTAGCCAGGTGGCTGGACACAGCCCAGCCCGCTGCTCCTATTACAACAAGCAACTGTGTCTTTGGATGAAGCTGACATTGAAATGCATTTAATGAGTAAAGTACAGTCCCCTCTTTGGTTGTGGTAGGTGTTCAAATCCTTGCTAGGGAGACTAAAGGAAAATCTTATTAAGATGTGTTGATATTTCCAGAAGCCTCCCTCCCTACCCCCAGTCACGGAGATGTCCTCCCAGCTTCCTCCATGCAGCACTATCTGATTTGGGGGGGTTCCAACTTCAAAATGATAAGTTTTACTTTTTACTCTTTCTGTCTCTTTTACTTCAGATACTGAACAAAAATGTAAACACATCTTGCCTGATTTCTTTGGCATCACCCTCTTCCTTTGAAGTCTCTATCCCTCCCCTCCATGCAGCTGCTGGCTGACCTTTGCTGCTAACACACCTGCTTTCTTGGAGCCTTAAAGGGACATGGTTTTCTCTTTCTCTTGTCCACTTCTTTCCTTCCAGCAGCTGCCAGGATACATAACTTTCTTTCCTGATTACTTCTCCTTCAGAGCCTGATAAGATTGTTATAGAATGTCATGTTGAATCCTTCTTAAACTTCTTTTATTAATGAAACGAAGAATCCCAAAAGGGAATCCCAATTCCCTGTTATTAATAGGACTGAGGAAATTAACTATTGCATTTATCCTCTTCTATTTAATTTCTCTACACAAGTCAAAATGTCAGATAATACCCTGAACACTGCTGATCTTAGAAGGGAAGCAGGGCCAAGTCTAAAGAACGCTTGGATGGGAATGGGAGTACCTATGGTACCTCTACTCACACACCCCACCCACTTTTTTATCCACCTATTGCTTCAGATGGATTCTGCACTGTTGTAACTGGTGGCATTTTCTCTTCAAATATATCAATTAATTGTCCATTTCTTCTAAAGACCATTCTATTAAAGGTAGATTCATGGTTTTCCTCTATATTCACATAACTCACAGAACAGAGGAAAGTAGGCATTGTGTTTTAAGTTCAAGTACAATGAGAATCAGTAGAGTCTCCTACAGATTGATTTATTATAAGGACTCAACTTATGGAGCTATAGAATCAAAAAAGTCTAAAATCTTCAGAGATTTTACCGAAGTTCAAGTCAAAGTTTGCAATCTGTTATTAAATCAGGGAAAGAAAAGTTCCGGAGCCAAAGACGGTTAGGAGGGGGAAATCTCTGTCGTGAGAGAAGGTCAGTCTTTAATATGTATAAATTACTCAGTATTCAGCTGGCAGATGCCTACCAACACTGAGCAGGGGACCACACTTTACTCATTCTGTGCATTTTGTTGTCAACTTCAACCAACACCCTGAATAAAGTTTGAAAAGGTATTTGGCTCTTCCTTGGCAAACTGACACATATAACCAACTCCCTATTATACCAAAAGGAAGTCTTTAAGATGGTTAAAATGGGGGCGGGGTGTCACCATCTATGGTGGCCTGTGTCCTCCCACATCAATCTTCAGTCAAGAAAATGTCCCAAAGCCTTTCACACAGGCCAATGTGATGGAGAAAATAGCTCAGTAAAGGTTCCCTCTTTCCAGGTGACTTGAATTTTTATCAACTTGAAAGTCACTATGTAAAAAATGCTCCCTTTCCAAGATTTCAATATTAGAAAACAGCATTTGTATATATAAACGTTAACTCCCAAGAATGTGATGTACAGATAAAATATGAATAACTCAAACTATGTCTCTACTAAAGTTTTTTTTTCTTTCTTATATAAAAGATTTCCTTTAAGACGAAGTCCAATGGCAATACTGTCTTTCAGTTTCTGTTTGTCTGTGTATGTCTTTATGACTCTTCTATTTCCAAGGGGTTGCTTTACTGGGCTTGCTATTCTTGCTCTTCATTGGCAAGATTTTGTGGTTCTAATCTCTGTTGACATGGCTTGAACATTGTCACTAGTAAATACGCATGAAGAAACCCACCTACAAGCGTCAGTCTAGACCAGGAAGCACATTCGCTCATTCATTCAGGAAATACTCAGTATGTTCTACTTGCATGTATAGTTCTCAACTCAAGATTCTGGGAATGTCGTGGAGGATAAGATCTCAAGGGAAGAGAAAGTAATCAATATATTTTATTTTCAAAAACCTATTCTCAATAATAAAAGAAATAAATAAACATTTAATATATTTTCAAATAAAAAAAGATTTTGTGTTTTCTTTCATTATCATGAAAATCTCACAGTGCTTTTTCTTGCTGCCTCAATTTTTTTTTCATCATTGAGAAGTTGATTGTGTCTCAGAACAGCCTTAGTTTTGTTAAATCTGAGCTTTGCCTTTTGAACTTCTTGTATCAATATAACAATCCTTTTTAGAGTTTGGGGGTTTTCTATTAATATCTTTTCAAATAAGCTTCTTACTCCTTTCAGGATTTTAATTCCTTCAAGAGCTTCAGTGACCCCCAAAATTACTCTATTATTTGGTTGCAAGGTTTCCTTAGATTTCATTCATCTTTCTTCATTCCACTTTCAGTTTTCTTCTCCAACTCTATATTCTCATCTAGTCTAGCTGCAAGTTCCCTAATTCTTTCTATTTGCTCTATCTTGATATTGATGGCTGGTATGAAATTTTTAATTCAGTTCTCAGAAAGGTCTCAAGAACTTCTGTGAGGTTTTAATTGCCCCATTGCTGTTAAATTTCCCTGTTAGCATACTGAATTTGTTTCTTTACACTTTTTCAAACCTCAATGAGTTTATTTAAAATAGCTGTTTCAAATTCTCCATTCCAGATTGTACACACAATAATTCCTAATAAGTCAGTTTCTTATGCTTTATTTTTCTATGAAGTGAGGTTGTCATTTTCTGAACACTTCTGCTGCTACTTTATATATGTCATTACCTATTTAAAGATTAAAGAATCATTGTAGTCTTCAAAATATGGCTTTATTTGCTCCCATATTCTGTTCTTCTCATAAGAATACAAGGTTGCTGAAGGCAGAACATATAATAAGGCTCAGACACATTGTATAAAAGGTCATAGAACCAACAAAGAAATAATGGCGAACTCAGGGAAAAAAAAACAAAACATTGCATCATAGGAAGAGGGACTTTATCAGAAACTATACTTGCTGACACTCTTAACCATCTAGCTTGCAGAAATGTCAATCATACATGTCATTTAAGCAAACCAGTCATATTTTGCCATCAAAAAGTAAGCAAGACCAGTACCTGATATACTTCATCAGTATTATGGGGTACCGATGGTTTTAGTTTATGGGATTACTATAAAATTTAAATGGGTGAAAATACTACTTTATATGAAATGCAAAGTGGAGTGTAACATTTGTATTTCTTTATTCAGTAATATATTTGAGGTTAAACACTTTGTAGTTAGCCTCTGTTTAGAAAGGAAGGTTGTCTAAAACCTGAAATATTTCAAAGTATTCTATCTTCTATTGCAAGAGTTGATCTCTTTTTTCATGTTTTTCAAATTGCAAAAGATTTGAGACTGTCAAGATCTATAAATAAAATCCCACGAGTAAAGCCTGTGTATATGACTCCTAACTGAATTTCCATATTCACTGTGTTCCAGCAGGTCAAACTTGTAAGATAAAAAAAAAAAATCCAATAATAGTGAAGAGATGCGGTTGAATGGAATAAACCGAAGATGATTTTTCTTGGCATTGTACATACTTGCAGATGAGAAATTGGAGGTGCACTGTGCTTACTGTAAGCAGGGAAACATACAGGCAGCTTCTACAGTAGGAGCCAGCTTCTCTGGAACATCAAATCTCAAACACTTGACAAAAAGGCATCCGATTTAAGTTATATTCGGGAGAGGGGATGACACTGAATATACCTTGACAGTCCATCTGGTAAATGTGAATGCCTTTAACGGTCTATTTCCCAATGAATGGCATGCTAACATCTCAATATAAAAAGTATACAGGTTGGGTGTCAATCATCCCAAGCCTTCTCAGTTTTCCAGGACTAGTATCATGTGCAATAGCATGGAGAGACAAAAAGCTCCCCTTCTTAAAAGATTAAAATGCAATAGCACCAATATTCTCTAGAATGCGTCAATAAATAAAATTGGCTTGGAATGCAAAATTTGGCACACGATAGGTAATTTTAGTAAGATGAAATATTCACAACCTTGCTGTGTTTCTTTCTTGTATGTTTGGTATGTAGAGAAACATTCTAGTTTCCTTTTCCACTAGTAGTGTTTTTATAGTAGACACTAGGAAATGTCACTCAATCAACTCTGAGTATCCATGTGTTAGTTTTAACCAAGGCAAACAAGAAATATTTTGAAGTAGAGAGACACAAGGAAAAGTCTATTTAAGGACTACGACATGTCCTATAATTTCTTCCACTTACATTCCTTCTTGCCTTTATACATAATATCCAAAATTGCTCTAATTATCTTATGTCTGTGAGACAAACTGGTCCAGCCTTTGCCTGACCAGGGCAAAAGCTGTGCTTTATCAGTAAATTTGGGAATGCACCTAAAATTGAGATTATCTTGACCATAGATAGTCAGAAAGATGCAATAGAAGATGAAGACAGAGGAAACAGAAAACAAATTGAAAGATGGGAAAGCCTTGCTCTGCCATGATAGCTTTAAGGCAGGTACGACAGTGGCACAGAGAGAAGCTGAGAAGCACCTCAACCAATATCAATCCAGCAAACTTCATCCCTAGGTTTCTTAGAGCTAAAATATGCAAAATACATGAATATGAATTGAAAGGGATCTGTACTGAAAACCTTCAGGGGAAGGAAAATAAAGGTCAAAAGACTGGTCAATACACTGATTTCAGTCTTATGAGATGACAGAGCAGAGAAGTCAGCAGAGACTACCAGAACACAAATCTACTCTTACATTTATCCTTATACTTTTGTGTAGGCTCTGTTTGTAGTAGTTAGTTATGGAATCGATAAAGACAGATGTATCTCCCCTGACTAGCACTGTGTGCGCTGATATATTAGAGAAGATCATTCTAGGGTGTTAAGTAATAGAAAAATTACAATAAGAGATGTGGTAATAATAACAACTGATGAGGGGTGAACATTTGCTACTGTGCTGAGTAAGGCAGGCAGCAGCGTAAGCACGCTAGAGAAGCATAGTCTGTTGGAGTAAATGATAACAGCAGATGTATTCCATGAGCTCATGGACACAAGATGGCTAATGCACTTTTAGGCTTCCTGCCCGATTTCAAAGGCAGCAGAAAATTTGAGTT
This sequence comes from Chionomys nivalis, assembly GCF_950005125.1. NCBI lineage: Eukaryota > Metazoa > Chordata > Mammalia > Rodentia > Cricetidae > Chionomys > Chionomys nivalis. The sequence goes on from NC_080106.1 coordinate 29,283,469, forward strand.
GGAGAAGATATGGAACCCAAGGTTCTCTCATGTCACATTCTTTCCTTAGCATTATGTCATAAGAGAATGAATGTTTAATAAATAAATGCACATGGAAAATATTTGTGCTGTTTAGGTGAGACAGTTTAAAAGGAATATCTTACTTAATAATTTGGATTGAATGGTCAGGGCAAGCTTCTCTGCTGAAGTTGAATCTGAATAAGAATGAAGATGCAGTAAAATTCCACGAGGAGGAGGAGGACTGCAAGAGCGGCCAAAAGCTCAGCAACAGAACTATGCTCAGAGTGCTTCACACCAAACAAGTAGAAGCTGGGTAGTGGAAAGGGATGACGAGGACTGGAGGAAGACTCTAAGTCTGTGAGTGTGAAAACAGGGACAAAAGATAGGCACTCATCGTCCATGAACAGTTTGCAATTCATTCACAGAGCAATAAGAAGCTGGGAGAGGATCAAGATTGTGTTTGAAATGATCACTGATGTGTAGAATTCATCTGGATGTGGTGCCTCATCCTCCAGTATCAGCATTTATATAGGTGACCATTGTCTGAGACAAGTTCAAAGTCAGATTGAGTTACACTATCAGTTATAATCCCTGCAAGCTTTGTGTGGTTTGAAGTAGTGACCCTGTTGTTGTTGCCCAAAATAGGTCAGGGTTTAGGAGGATCACATGCTGTGCAAACATGAGGAATTGAGTTCAGATATAAAGCACACACACACACACACACACACACACACAAGATGGCTGTCACAAAGTCTCCTCTGGCAACGCCAGTGCTGTGAGGCAGAGGTCGTCATGTTAGTGGATGAGACTTGGGGGTGGCTGGGTTTGCAGGTTCAGGAAAGACCCTGTCTCAAGGCAATATGACGGAGAATGATAGAGTAAAAACATTAGACATCTTCCTTTGAATTCCACACACAGCCTGCATGTCCATACATACAAAAACAAAGAAATGAATAAGCATGCATCTACTTTGTCATGCTTTCCTCCTCTGGGAATACCTTTCTGCAGATGTTGTTGCACAAAGCAATATTAACCTACTTCAATAAAATTCCCAGACTAAGCAGAAGCTAAAACATAAAACTGTCATGGAGAAATGACCAGCATTTAAGTGAGCTGACTGCTCTCCTTGAAGACCAGAGTTCAAGTACCAGTTCTAACTCACAACCATCTGTATGTCCAGTTCCAGAAGATCCACCACATTCTTTAGGATTCTGTGGGTAATTTTTCAGAAATTGTAAGCTGTCTAAATACACCTTGCTCTGAAGAGATGACTGTGAACTTGTGAATGTGAGGATTAGAGTCGGGAGAGATTTCTGTTACTTGAATATTTCTTCCAGTACCTGGCAAAAAGAACAATTTATATACTTGTTGCTTTTCTCGGTCCAACACCCAGGAATAAGTAATTTCTCATTATATCAGGGCCTGTGAAATGCCAGGTAGAATGAAGAATAACTGAATTATAAAGGAGAGTGCCTATTCTTATTTATTTTTCATTTGGGATACTTGGAAGACAAAAAAAAAAAAACTTACAAATGTCTAACTCTGAATCAATAAGCAATACTGATTTTAACTGGTCAACATCACTATTCAGTTCCAAGCTACTTTGCAATGAATTTTAATAAAGCATCTATGTGGGCATCTACAGATGAAAAGAAGAGGGACTGATGTACTAGCTCAGCTTCAAGAGAATTGCCTGGAACTGTAAGGAGAACATTACAGCATAGCATTGAACTGGTAAGACAAACACACACAAAACAAAAAACAAAACCACTGGCAAAGAATAGGTAGTTTATTGCTTGATCTAGTTACCTATCTTCCCAAACCTGCTAAGAGGCTTGTCCTAGTTTTGTTCCTGTTGTTGTGAAAGAACAAACAAACAAACAAACAAACAAAAAAAACCCACTTTGACCAGAAGCAATTTGAGTAATGAAAGAACTTATTTGGCTTATACATATCAATCATAATCCATTAGGGAGAGAGAGCAAGGCAGGAATTTAAGGCAGAAACTCTAGGCAGGAACTAAAGCAGAAACCTTGTTCTTCACAGCTTGTTCAGCTTCCTTTCTTACAAGACCCAAGTCTACATTTTATGCACTGTGCGTTCAATGTAAGGTGCATATGGTATTTGGGAACTCCGGAAGTTTTGCCCCTTGACTCAAGTATGTATCTTTTCACATAGACCTATACTTATTTAAAGTATGTGCAATTTTCTATTTTATGCTCAAAGCTACATGCAATGTCATATATTCATGCTTGTCCATATTTTGTAATTGTATAAAGCTATACTTCACTAGCAACAACAACTAGTAAAAACCTGAAATTTTATTTATGCCTCACAGTGAGCACCATCATAAATGAACTAATTCAAAATGTTTAGTCATCAGCAAGCAAATTTGGTGTGCAAAGGGCAGTAGAGAAATATTAAATTATGAAAAATGAATGTTTGTTAGGTTTTAAAATCAGTTTTCAGAAGAAGTAATGACATCTGATGATGGAGCCCTATGCCTTCCTCGAGGGACATCAGTACCAGTTGCTAAGGATTCATAAATCATACATATGTATAAATTTGTCAGGGAAAAAAATGCTAGCATTCTAACGCCTATCTTGTAAATCTTGCACCATTGGGCCACCATATTACAAAGATTCTTGAAATGTGTACCTTGAATCCACATCAGCAGCATCACCTACAAACTTAGAAATACCTATGCCCATATTCTATTTCAGGTATGCTATCTGGGAACTTCTATGGAGAAAGGCTATATATAAAAGCTTGTTTCTGTCATATATCAACATGTTACAAACATGAAATCACAGAAGTCATTTAAAAAATTCATTTTGTATCAATGTTCTTCTCTGGAATTTATGCTAATGACACAACTATGGGTTATGGAGATATCTAAAGCTTTGCCCAAAAATATAGTCCTCAAAAATTTGAGAAGTTATAATAAAGTAATCAATGCTCTTCATAAAGAATGATGATGTCCTAGGTGACACATATGTGCAGTCCCCCAACTAGGAGGCAGACATAGGAAGACTGAAATGGGTTACAGTCTATCCTGGCCTGTATAGCAAGTTCCAGGCCAGGATGGACTACAAAGTAAGATCCTGTCTTGAAAAAAAAATGAGCATTAATGATTTGTTCTTCAATTAAGGAGAGATGAATTTCAGTAAGTCTAAGATTATCATAATTTTCTCAAAATCATACAAATGATTGCACACTAGGGTCAAACCTCTTTGTTAAAATAATTAAAGCGTCTAAAACCTTGTCCGCTCTAAAGATCATGAATGCCCATATTTTTTTCTTCATATATAGTTGTCATTAACATGCAATGCTGTGTGAAAATATTATCATATTGTATAGTTTAAACACATTACCCTCATTTACCCTCATCTATGACTTCATTCCCATTCCTTTGGTATCTTTCCTTTTACTCAGTAATCACTCTGAAACTTCTTTATTCCTAAGTTCCAAAGAAAACCTATATTTGGTCAGGCAGTGGTGGCATATGCCTTTAATCCCAGCAGTCAGGAGGAAGAGACAGGTGAATCTCTGTGAGTCTGAGATCAGCCTGGTTTATAAGATCTAGTTCCAGGACAGCCAGGGTTGTTACACCGGGAAACTCTGAAAGGAAGCAGAAGAAGAAGAAGAAGAAGAAGAAGAAGAAGAAGAAGAAGAAGAAGAAGAAGAAGAAGAAGAAGAAGAAGAAGAAGAAGAAGAAGAAGAAGAAGAAGAAGAAGAAGCAGAAGCAGAAGCAGAAGCAGAAGCAGAAGCAGAAGCAGAAGCAGAAGCAGAAGCAGAAGAAGAAGAAGAAGAAGAAGAAGAAGAAGAAGAAGAAGAAGAAGAAGAAGAAGAAGAAGAAGAAGAAGAAGAAGAAGAAGAAGGGAAGAAGGGAAGAAGGGAAGAAGGGGAAGGGAAGAAGGGGAAGGGGATAGGGCAGGGGAAGAGGAAGAAGAAGAAAAGAAAATCTATTTTTGTCAAGAAGAAGAAAAGAAAATCTATTTTTGTCATTCCAATTATGGTTTACTTCTCATAATATAATAAGCAGTTTTACTCCTTTCTGTGAAAACAATATAATTTAGCTGTTCTTGGTAGATAAATAGTGCTCGGCTGTGTCTCTATACTACAGTTTCTGTATCCATTCTCGTAGTAATTACTCCAAGACTGATACCATTTATTCCATGATTTCAATTTTATGAATACTGCAATGGTATTCATGAATCTGTAGGAATCTCTGTAGTATGCTCGCCATGATTCCTTCAGATGGACACATGGGAATGGCATAACTACATCATGGCGTGATTCAATTTTCTTCTTTTGAACAAATTCTCAAAGTGACTTTCACACTGGTTACATCAGTTTACATTTCCAGTTTGTTCATAAGAAGTTTTATCAGCAGTTCTATAATTGATATATGTGTACGTGTAGGGAAGTCCATAAATAAATATGTGAATGTATATGTGTGTGTTTCCATTTTATTTAATTACAAAGGTTGGAAAATGTTTGTTCAAAAATTTTCTTTATCATTCTCTATATAAAACAGATATTTTCTATAGTCTTTTCCTAGTTCCTAAAACTACAAAATCTTTTTTTATATAAATATTAAATTGAAGTTTGCTAATTATTCATGTTGTATATGTGCTACTTTTTACATTTCACAAAATAGCCATTATATAATTTTTAAAATATTTACATTTAGTACATATAGAATACACAAAATCTGTAATGGAAATAATAATTTAATTTTATGAATAATGTATTACTTGAATAAAATTAAAACTGACTGCATAGAAAACATATTTAAGGATGCAGGCTTAAGCCGGGCAGTGGTGGCGCATGCCTTTAATCCCAGCACTCGGGAGGCAGAGGCAGGCAGATCTCTGTGAGTTCGAGGCCAGCCTGGTCTACAAGAGCTAGTTCCAGGACAGGAACCAAAAAGCTACGGAGAAACCCTGTCTTGAAAAATTAAAAAAAAAAAAAAAGGATACAGGCTTATTTTGTCTGACAAACTCACAAAATCATAAAACACTCTCAATTTTAGTTCACTAATATATTTTCAATGTTTTTATATATTCAAAATGTTTATATGTATATATTGTATCTATAATATGTATATTTCCTCTATGCCCCCTGTTTCTCTCCCCTATTATTTGTTCCCTTAGATCCTGTTTCACTTTTCCATTCTTATGATATATGTATACATGACTTTTATGTGTCTATATAAAATGCAGTAACCTCAAGTGAAAGAAAAGAATATGATTATGCCTAGTTGCATTTATTTTTCTATAAATGATATGATTTTTCTTTTGTTTCTTTCAATTTTCATTTTGTATATCTACACTACATTTTCCTTACCTATTCCTCCATTAGTAGCTAGCTCGGTTGATTCCATAATTTATCTATTGTGAATGGTGCCCCAAAAAACATTAATGTGGAAGTGCCTTTGTGATTTTTTAGTTTGAAATCCTTTGGCTAAATAATAAATAGGAGAAGAGATCCTATGGAACATCTATTTTTAATTTTTTTAATCCTCTGTACTGACTTCTGTAGTGAGTAGACTAGTTTATATTCCCACCAGCAGTGTATATGGGTTTCCTACAACTGTTAGAAGAAAATGTCAAGAAAACTTTTCAAAATCTAAAGTAATAAATGAAGTCATCTAGTGTTGACCACTGGTCTCGATATGCATGCAAACCCATGCACATACACACACACACACACACACAATCATTTACAATTTGCACAGATAATTTAATAAATAAGAAACATAGAATTTATAATAATGTCTGTCACTGATACTGCCATAAACTAAAAATCTCACTGTGCAATTAAAATAATAATTCTTTCTTATAATAAATTTTTATTTGGAAACAATATTCAGAACTTCCATATCACCCAATCTCCAACGCTTTAGATACTGCATACTAGAGAATGCTTGGGATGAGTGCTCATTTTGGGTTAAAAACCTGATTTGTTTTGGTGAATATGGACTGAGGAGGATTATTCTCTGTATAGACAATCCAGAATGTAAGTATACATAGTCTCATCTAAACACTAGCTTATTTGATAAATTCCCTTTATGTACATACTAGTGAGTAGAAGATCTTCCCAGATGACTACAGATGATTAACTAATAACATGATAATATAAAAGAGGAGTCCTTTCCCCATGCCTTAACTTAAAAGTTTTAATATCTCTCCACCTGAAACATAATTGTTACTTTATGTAAATGCTGATAAGTAGGGCTTATTTCAAGAGGAAGAAATTGCCACAAATTCAATTTTTATGATATTTAAGGGAGCATTTTAACCTATTTTCAAAAGTTTATCTGCTGTAAATATGAGACTGATTATAATTCTCCCTTTTAAAATAGTCTAGTGTCCATATGCTAATCCTTATTATATTGTCATAAAATTACAAAAAGAATATCAAAACAGTTTTGTGTTTATTTTAAATATGCTAGATAAGCCAGTAGTATTAATGCGGTTGAGGTTTTATTATTTTTCTTCTTAGAAAGAATGGAAATGAGTTTTTTAATATGAAATCATAGTTTCACTGTTAGGATCAAGCAATGTTGAAAATACTACAACTTAATAGAAAAATGCTAAATTTCTATGCAGCTGAAATGAGATACATGGACATAAAAAGTAAGGTTGGCACATGTGTCCTGATTCAGTATTTTGTAACAGCTAATTGATGGAATATTGTATTCGGTCACCATCCTCACCAGATCTCTCTAGAGTATATGACATGTGACGTCTGACTGTTTCTTCTGAAATCAGATATGTTCTGCAATTAAACATAGTTTGCTATATCATGGGAGACGCTTACTTTTAAGATCTCTTTTTTATTTTTATTTATATGTTTTTATGTGTATATGCCATATGAGTGTGGGTACCAGCAGAGGCCAGAAGGGGGCTTTGGATTCCCTGGGGCTGTACCTGTAGACAGTAGTAGATCACCCACTGTGGTTGTTGGTAATTGACTTTTCCTTTGTTGGTGGTTATCTGTTTCAGGGCATCTCTTGGTTGGAGGTGGGAGCCTGTGTCTACTACACCGTGTCAGTGTTGGGATCATTCTGTCTTGAATATGTGTATGTCTTGTGAATGCTGCCACAGACTCTGTAAGGATATATGTATGTCGGTCCCATTGTATCTGAAGGGCACTGATTCCTTTGTGTCATCTATTACCTCTGGCTTACAGTTTTTTAAATCTTTCTGCCTTCTATACTGCATATGTCCCTGAGACCTGAGGGGAGAATTTGATAGACACATCTCATTTAGGACTGAGTGCTCCAAAGTCTCTCATCCTTACACGTTGTTCATCTGGGTCCCCATATGATTTCCCATCCACTGTAAGAATAAGCTTCACTGATGAGGGCCATGAGAGGCACTTATCTGTCAGTATAACAGTATGTTTTTAGCAGGCATTTTATTACTATGTTCTTTTAGCAGAAGAGTATAAAGTTTTTCCCTAGGTCCAACACTTATCTAGAATTGGGGTTTTGACCTTTTTAGCAGTATCAAGTTGGGTACCATTTCATAGAGTAGGCCTTAACTAACTCCAATCAGAAAGTGGTTGGTTACTCCCATAACTTGTGCCACTATATCACCAGTATATTTTCCAGGCAAATTACTGTTGTAGGTCATCGGATTTGTAGCTGGAAGATATATTGATTATTACATTTCTCTTCTGGTAACATGTAGAGTAAGTTCTAGCATCATGAGCAATAGTCAGGAGAGGGGAAGCCCTCAATTAAGCACTTGCTTGACTTCTCCATGTTGAATGAAATACATAAAAGTTGTCTTCAGCATTAAGGTCTTACTATCAAGGTATAGAGCATAAAAAATTTTCCTTGGTAATATCCTGTAATATTTGAGGTTCCTATGGGACCCTTTTTGCCAAATACTTACCAACATGTAACTAATTATCACTTACTAGTTATTATAAGATGACCAATTGGGGCATTGTCTCCCTAATTTTTTGATTACTCCGTTTGGATTCATTCCATATATTTTAACCTTCTAGAGTAGAAGGGATTTTTTTTATAGTTTTTAAAATAGCCTTTAGTGTTAGTTGTCTCTCCCCATACTCCCTTTTTTACTTTTCTCTTTCACCCCTTTCCATATTTAATCATCCTGTTCAAGTTTCCCCTTCATCTCTGCATAAAAGCATATATTTTACAATAGAATATAGTAAGATAAAACAAAAATTGACAGAAAAGAATTGGACAAAATAAACACGCAGGAGGAAAAGAACCAAGACAAGATGCAAGAAACAGAGAACCACTCGTTCTTGCACTCAGGAATCCAATAAAAACATTAAACTATCCATTGAAGATAATTTCAAAGTGAGGGATGGAAGCATGTGTTCACTTCTACATTTAGCTCTAGAACGACATCTGGTGCAGAATCAGTGAATTCTGCCTCAGTCTCTGTACCATCAAATGTGTATCAATCATGTTTATTTAGAGGTCTTTTGCTGTGGAACATTTTATTAATACGGTTCCTGTGTGATTATTTGGGGGCTAAGCTAGCCGAGCGGCTGGGAATTGAGCAGCTAGGGAACCAACAAGCGGCCCCTACTCCAACAGTCCTTGTTTTCTTGGTGACCTGAATTCCTCTGAGAATTATATTCTTTCTGCCTCCTCTTGTGCAGGGCTTCCTGAACACTAAGGGAAAGGATTTGATGGAGACATTTTATGTAGGGCTGAGTAATCCCAGATCTCTTATTTTCTGTACAATGTCTGGCAGTGATTCTTTGTGTTTGTTCCCATCTGCTGCAGGAAGAAGCTTCTCTGATGATGACTGAGCAGAACACTGACTATGAGTATAGAAGAATGCAATGAGGAGTAATTTGAGTGCTAGGGATTTTATTTATTTGCTTGTTTTACTTTTTAGAACAGTAAATTTTGGTTTCTCCCAAGTGCCCTGCCCTATCTAGTCTCAGGTTCTTGGTCACTCAAGCAGTTTCAGAAAAGAACAAATACTCCGTCTCTTGAAGTAGGCCTTAAGCCAAATCATATTGGTTGGTTACCCCAAAAACTTTGGGTCACCACTGCATTAGAATATCTTGCAAGCAAGCCTGCATTGTAGAACAAATGGTTTGTGGTTGGCTTATATTTCTTGTTTGGTAGCATGCAGAATATCTTCTGTACCAAAGACACTAGCGTGAAGGGTGAAGGCATTGTGTAGGCACCAGCTTGACTTCTCCAAATTCAATGTTGTGTAGGTATTGTCTTCATCAATAGGATCTTGCTATCATTTTGTGGAGAACAATCTGTAGTCTTTACAACAGTCTGGGTTGCTTAAGGGTCCCCCTGAGACCGCTCAGGGCAACAACTCAATTAGGTGTACCATAATCCTGGATTGGGAGCTTCACTTGTTGACAAGAGATGGCCCTGTCTTCCTAAGTTTTGGCTATATCAATGAGATTATCTTGATATGTGTATATATTGCCTCCGAAGGGACCCTTTAAATCTATCGTTCACATGTTTTTCTCCCATCCTCCTCCCTCCCACCCTCCACTTGATCCTCCTGTTCCAGTCTGAGTCCCCCATCCATCCATATCTATCTAATCTATTTCCCTTTCCTAGGGAAATCTGTCTCCCAGACTCCATTAATCTATAACTTCTGTGGCTCTCTGAATTTTAGATAGATTGTTATTGATTTTATAGATAATGTCCACATACAAGTGAAGATATACCATATTCATCTTTCTGGGTCTTAGTTATCTCACTCAAAATGACTTTTTTCTAGTTCCATTCATTTGTCTGCAAATTTTATGGGTTCTATTTTTTAATGCTGAGAAATATTTCATTTTTATAATGTGCCATAGTTTTTTAAATCCATTCTTCTGTTGAGGGCACCTGGCTTCTTTCCAATGTTGATGCCATGAGAGCAGAAGTGAACATGAGCAAATGTCCTTAGGGCAAGATGAAGTATTCTTTGGGTGCATTTCCTAGGGTAGTTTTGTTAGATAGATTGACTCACATCTCCCTGGTGAACTGTCACCCTGTGTCCACAGTGGTTGTACAACTTTGTACACCCACCAACAATGGATGAGTATTCTCCTTGCTGTCATGAATTGTCATTTACTTTTATATAACTTAGTCATTCTGATGGTTGCAAGATGAAATCTCAAGTAGTTGTGATTTTCACAGATGGCTAGGGATGTTGAATATTTCTTTAAGCATTTCTCAGCCATTTCAGCTCCCTCTTTGCAGAATTCTCTGCTTAGATCTAAACCTAAGTTTTTACTTAAATAATCTATTTTCTTGATATCTAGTTTCTTGTGTTCTTTATACAGTTTTAATATTAATCCTCTAGTGGATATGGAGTTAGTAAAAACAAAAAATAAAAAATTTCTCCCATTCTGTAGGCTGTCATTTTTTTGAAATGACAGTGTCCTTTGCTTTACAATAGGCTTCAGATTTTCTATTTTATGAATACAATGTTGATCTTAGTGCCAGTGCTATCAGTGTTCTGTTCAGAATGTCATCTCTTATGCCAATGAATTCAAGGTTATTACCTATTTACTCTTCTATCATGATCAGTGTGTCTGGTTTTATGTTAATGTCTTTGATCCACATGGAGATGAGTTTTTTACAGGCTGATAACTATGTAATTATTCGCATTTTTCTACTTATAGACATTTATTTTTCCCAGAAACATTTGTAGAAGATGCTTTCTTTTTTCCAGTTTGTATTTATAGCTTTTTTTTAAATCAAAACTCAGGTGTCCATAGATCTTCATTTCTATTCCATTGACCAATGTGTCTGTCTTTATACCAATGCTTTGTTGTTTTTATTACTATAGCTCTGTAATGCAACTTGAAATCAGAAGCAGTGATACACCTAGAGTTCTTTTATTGTTCATGTTTGTTTTAGCTATCCTGTTTATTTTTTGTTGTCGTGTTGTTTTTCAATGTGAAGTTGAGAATTATCTATTGAAGGTTTATAAAAATTGTTTTAAAATTTGATGAGGACTGCATTGAATTTGTAGTTTATATTTAGTAGGATTAGCATTTTACCATGTTAATTCTACCAATCCATGAGCATGGGAGATCTTTCCATCTTCAGATATCATCTCCAATTTCTTTCTTCAAAGACTTGAAGTTTTAATCATACAGGTCTTTGACTTGCTTGGTTACAGTTACCTGAAGATGTTTTATATTTTTGAGGCTATTGTAAAAGTTGTTATTTCCCAATTTTTTCACTCTGTTCATTTGTCATTTGTATATAGAAGGGCTACAGGCTTTTTTTTTTTTTTTTTTAAAGTAATATAAACGAGTATATACGGTCATAGAATAAAGGAGTAAAGATAATAAAATAAATATTTAAAAGTAATACAATTAAAAATAAGTAAATATTTTTCTACATAAAGATAGAAAATACACATAGAGTCTGGATTATGTATATTTTTGTGTTTTCTTTGAATTTTTTGACTGTTAATGTACTAACTACAGAGAGACATTTTTTTTTTTTTGGTTTTACCTTGTATCATTTTTTTTTATTCTTTTTTAATTAAAATTTCCAACTGCTCCCCGTTTCCCATTTCCCTCCCCTCCTCCCACACATTGCCCCCTCCCCCCACTCCCCTCCCCCATCCCCACTCCTCTTCTCCTCCCCCCAGTCCATTCCCCCTCCCTCTCGATACTGAAGAGCAGTCCAAATTCCCTGCGGACAATGAGAGCTGACGAGAGGCCAAGGAGAATGGCACAGGAACTTTCAACTGGCGATAGATCGAGAGAGAGACAGAGACCCAAATTGGAGCAATGGTCTGAGCTCTTAAGGTCCAAATGAGGAGCAGAAGGAGGGAGAACATGAGCAAGGAAATCAGGACCACGAGGTGTGCACCCACCCACTGTGACAGTGGAACTGATCTATTGGGAGCTCTTCAAGGCCAGCTGGACTGGGACTGAATAAGCATGGGTTGAAACTGGACTCTCTGAACATGGCGGACAATGAAGGCTGATGAGAAGCCAAGGACAATGGCACTAGGTTTCGATCCTAATACATGAACTGGCTTTGTGGGAGCTTAGCCTGTTTAGATGCTCACCTTCCTGGGCCTGGATGGAAGTGGGAGGACCTTTTTTAGTTATTCTTATATCCAGCTACTTTTGTGAAAGTGTTTAGTTTCTGGTTGAATTTTCACTTATGTATACTATCATATCATCTGCAAATAAAGATATTTTAATTTCTTCCTTTCCAATTTGTTTGTAAGGCTTGCCTCTGAACTTCTTGTTCCAGTTCCTAAATTTTTCATGGCTGTGTTTCCCCGTATTTTGGTTTCTTATTGATTCTATTATTAATTTCACATATTAAATGTTTTATTCATTTATTTCTATTGCTTGTTGTGGTTTCACAGATTTCATTAATAGATTTATTCATTACCTCTTTAAGGCTATCTACCTTATCCATAAGGGCTATTTTAAGGTCTTTGTCTTATTCTTCAGCAACATTGAAATACTCAGGACCTGCTGTGGTAGGGTTGCTGGGCTTGAATTTAGAAATTGTGATTTTTTTTTTCTGGATTTTTATACTGGTGCCTCAGCATCTGGGTTTGAGAAGAAAGGAATTCTAGATGCTGATATCAGCTGCTGTGTTTGTTGCATGGTTATTTAGTTGCCTGGTCTCTGTCACAGTCTCTGGTTTTAGAAGAGTGTCATAGATGTGTGCTTCCTTGAAGGAAATTATTCTTGGATCCTGATAGATGTGGTTCTGTGGGTTCCAAGTAAGGTGTTTTTCTAGGTATTTGCAGGTCCCATTTAGGAATGGGGATGGACTGGGTGCACGAAGAGCAACCACAGTAGGGAGACCAGGATCTGCTTAGCTCCCTGCCAGTGGGGTCAGAAAGTGAGTAGCAGCCACAATAGATAAGTCTGCTACAGGGCTATGGATAAGACTGGGTGGTTTGATATGGAGAGAGAGGTGGGAGACTGAAGATCTCCAATCAGCCTACCTGCTTAACTGGCCTCCTTGCTCCTCTGTTGGAGTTGCCTGGTGGATTCCCAAAGAATGCCTGATGGGATTTGAGTTGAAATAACATACTGAGTAGGGAAAATAGTAGGAGAAGGTGTGTTTGATTCACTGGATATGGTGGCAGAGACAACTGGGAGGCCAAATAAAGTGGCCTGCTAGAGAGATGGGACGAGACTGGACTTGGAGGAGAGAAGGAAGAGAAGAAGGTCGGCCGTTAACCTCCCTGCTTCTCTGGTAGGAGTGGCCAGCAAGTTCCCAGGGAACACCTGCTGGAGTTGGGTCATGGGATGAATCCATATGTAGGGAAAAGGAAATTTGAAGTGTAAGATCTGTGTGATCCACTGAAGATGAGGGCAAGCGAGGAAGGGGGTTGCAGTGGTGGGTGTGCTACAGAGTTGGGGCATTGGGTTTGGAGGGGCAGAGGGAAAGGAGAAGCTTGGGAGTTAGCCTAATTGCTCCCCTGGCCCGAGTCAACAACATGCTCTATTTGCTGTTCCCCTTGAGATTTCTTCCTCCTCCTTAGTCCCTTACCAGGTACCAAAGCTCTGTGGTCACTCAGAGTGTGATGCTGATATTCTTCATGAGACTCCTGGAGGGGAGGTTAGGGAAGGAGGCAGTACTACTTGTAGTAAATATCTCATATTTCAATATGGAAATTGTAGCTGTTATAAGTTTATCATGTATAATATTGAATATTTCAAAGTATTCAATACAATAGATTTTCTATTAAATTTAAAGTCACTGCTTCTCTTCTTCCCCAGTGGTCTAAGATGTTGTTCTTAGTGTTGAGTCCTTCCTGCCTTTCTTCTAGATCAATGAAAGAGAACGTGGATTGCCCAGGCTGCTCTCTGACAACCATTGTTCTGCAGTCACAAAGGGAAAGAGGAAGCTGGTGCCAGTATTTGTTCAAAAGTTAAAATATTTGTGAAGTAGCAGAGAGGAACCTACTGCAAGCTTTATGAATTGAGACTGGTGATACTGCCTATGAGAAATGCAGACAGTATATTCCCAGTTTGTCAGCGATGGATGGAATTCTCTAACCTATCTACAATATACATGAGCCATGTGAGCTCAGTCAAGGAAACTTATATGTTAACAGACAAACTTCTGAACTGAATGAGCCCTCTCTCTACATTAAACTTTTCATCCTTGTATAAAAAAAAAAAAAAAAAAAAAAACACTTCTCAACCTCATAAGACCTCTGCACTCTTTCTTTCTCTCTTTCTATGGAGTTAGATATGTTTCCCAAGCCGAGAAGGTAGCAGAACCTCAAATCTCAGAAGAATCCCTTAGTAGACAAACCCCCCCCCCTTCTCTGCAAAGGTAGATCCTCACAGAACCTTTACATCAATAACAAGCATAATTTTATCACAATCACCAAATTTTGATTTGCTTTTTCTAAGGTTTACTCTTGCTCCACAGGATCCTGTTAGTTCACATCTCTGAAGTCTTGCAAGCCTTCATGTCTTTGCACCCTTCTTTCTCCTGGATTATTTACTAAACATCTTCAGTGAAACTCTGGTTTGGTCACTATATCCTTTATGACCTCACCATACTTCACACTGGCAAACCAACCTCTTCCAGCAGAGCCCCTGGTCATATGCCATATGCTCAGATTCTAGGTCTTAATGTTCACCTTTGTTGAGAGAAAAAGACATCGCTGAAAAAAAGTTCCGGAAAGAGAATTGGAAAGACAAATTCTAGATCTGTCTCTGTTTTTGCCCATAGCAACTTAAGGAAAAGAAACCAGGAAATATCCATGAGGAGATGTTAGCTGTGCCCCAGTTACCTGGACTGTCAGTTGGAAGAGCAGGTCAGGCCTTTTGGAGCTGTTTATTTTCACCCCCAACATGGAACCTCCTGCAGTTTCTTAATTCCCAGGGCCCAATTCCATTTTGACTTAATTTTTATGGTAGAAATTACAGGTGAGGCAGATCGGGGTTCTGGTGACTTTATCCGCGTTTAGTCCTCCGACCTTTCGCTCACTCACCGCCATAGCCGGCAGACTCACCCCCTCCTGTGCCAGGAACGTGCTGCCACTGACACCATGCCCTACCCATACCCAGCTCTAACCCCGGAGCAGAAGAAGGAGCTGTCTGACATTGCTCACCGAATTGTGCCTCCGGGCAAGGGCATCCTGGCTGCAGATGAGTCCACTGGAAGCATTGCTAAGCGGCTGCAGTCCATTGGCACTGAGAACACCGAAGAGAACAGGCGCCTCCACCGCCAGCTGCTGCTAACTGCTGATGACCCTGTGAACCCCTGCATTGGGGGGGGTGATCCTCTTCCACGAAACACTCTACCAGAAGACGGATGATGGACGTCCCTTCCCCCAAGTTATCAAGTCCAAGGGCGGTGTTGTGGGCATTAAGGTAGATAAAGGCGTGGTACCCCTGGCAGGAACCAATGGTGAGACCACCACCCAAGGGCTGGATGGGCTGTCAGAACGCTGTGCCCAGTATAAGAAGGATGGAGCTGACTTTGCCAAATGGCGCTGTGTGCTCAAGATTGGGGAGCATACTCCTTCAGCCCTTGCCATCATGGAAAATGCCAATGTTCTGGCCCGTTATGCCAGCATCTGCCAGCAGAATGGCATTGTACCCATTGTGGAGCCTGAAATCCTTCCTGATGGAGACCATGACCTAAAGCGCTGCCAGTACGTAACCGAGAAGATACTGGCTGCTGTGTACAAGGCTCTGAGTGACCACCATGTCTATCTGGAAGGCACACTGCTGAAGCCCAACATGGTCACCCCAGGCCATGCTTGTACCCAGAGGTATTCCAATGAGGAGATTGCCATGGCAACTGTCACAGCCCTGCTCGCACAATGCCCCCTGCTGTCACTGGAGTCACTTTCCTGTCTGGAGGGCAGAGCGAGGAAGAGGCGTCCATCAACCTCAATGCCATCAACAAGTGCCCACTGCTGAAGCCATGGGCCTTGACTTTCTCTTATGGCCGAGCCCTGCAGGCCTCTGCTCTGAAAGCCTGGGGCGGGAAGAAGGAGAATCTGAAGGCTGCCCAAGAGGAATATATCAAGCGAGCCCTGGCCAACAGCCTTGCTTGTCAAGGAAAGTACACCCCAAGTGGTCAGTCTGGAGCCGCAGCCAGCGAATCTCTCTTCATCTCTAACCATGCCTACTAAGCAGAGGTGATCTAAGGCTGCCCCATCAACACTCCAGGCCCCCGCCTACCCACTTGCTTTTGAAGAGGGGGCCTTCAGGCTTTCCCATCCATCACTCTTGCTGCCCTTGTGACTGGTGTGGTGTTGTCTGCGAATGCTAATTCTGCCATCCCTTCCAGCCCACTGCCAATAAACAACTATTTAATGGCGAAGAAAAAAAAAAAAGAAAAGAAATTACAGGTCAAACCTCTGGCTTCTTGCTTTTTAACTGTGTGGCCAAGGTCCATCTATCCACTCTGAACATGTTTCTTCTTTATCTATTCTATTATGGTGGTCAGCTTGCAGCCAGTCCCAACTCTCCTGGGCAATTAATTATTTCGACATCAATTACCATAAGCTAGGTTTACCTGTTGTATCAATGTATAGAGAATGAAACAGCACATATGTAATGTTTGGGGTATGGCTTCTAAAAACAGCATTCTTGAGTTTCGTCGATATTGCTTCCTGTGTTTATTCTTCTAACTCATATCACGTGCGATTAAAAAACAGTTTGCTTACCTACCAGTTAATTGACAAAAAGCTATGGCTGCTGCTGCTGCCTCTACCAGGTTTTCATTTCTCTCTCTCTCTCTCTCTCTCTCCACACAATTTTTACCTATTTGGTGTCAAAAACCAGGAGTAGAAGTGCAGGCATATGTATTTAACTTTTTAAGGAACTGCCAGGCAGTTTGAAAACAAGAAAGCCCACAATTTCTGAGCTACTTACTAAGTGACAGGCACTAAACTATTCACGTGGATATCTTATCTAATCTTTAAACTCAACTAGCCAGGTGGTGTCTCTGGTTCTGATTTTCAGAAGTGCAAACTGAGAGGTTTGAAAGTGGTCCCCAAATAACTGGGCTAGTCCGTGAGACAGAGCATCTGAAGCCTAGCTCCCTTCAGGTATGGGCTAGGGAGAAAAGCCAGACCCAATCCATACCACCCCATAACTGATGTAGTTTCAAAGATTTTCTTTGCATTAATGACACAGCGTAAGTTATTCTTCCCTTAGTGGGTCAGAGGAATGCTTATTTTTATATCTAGAGAAACATCTCCACCTCTCCAACGTTACCCATGACTAAGGGCACACTAAAGGCCGAGGAAGCCTATGCTGCAGCGCTTTTTCTCCAGCAGCCAGCAGAGGCCTTTCCTCAGCTCTGCTGTTTGCACAGGCCGGCTTGCCTGGCCACTACCCTACAATTAACCTATCTGAATTAGGCTCCCAATTACTATCCAAGGAAGCTGGCAGAACCCTTTGGGTATTCTCCATGAGGGACTGAGTTAAGCATACATTTACATGTAAATGGCCTCCTTTTCTCCTTCTCAGCCAGCTAATGAAATAGTCTGCCTTGCCTCCCTTGCTGTTTTACACACATACTTTGAGTGAGCAAGATGAAGGGGGAAAATTAAAGCAAAATCACATATAAAAATAGTCTTTGGAGAAATCCGCATACCTTTCACTTTCCATGAATTCACTGTTATTCGATGCTTATTTGAATGCCTACCAAGCTAGAGGCTACATTAGACCCTATCTGTGGTGACCCAATACCTGAGACAGGCCCTCAGGTAGCTGCCTAGATTCTAAGGAAGCCAGTTTCTAAAGTAATGGTCACGTGGATACATTTTCTTTTAATTTTTAAATTGTTAAATAATGGTTAAAAAAAGAAAAGAAGATGATGATGATAAATACCCAGACACTAGACAAGCCTGACTTAGGCTAAAGTTGAGCTAAGTTCCCCGAGGAAGGTACAACACAGAAACCCACTTAGGCTGTGAGAATGGCCACAGTAAATGCTGGGAACAAGCACCAAAAGCCCATATGTGCCAGGGATTGCCCTAAGCACCCTAAAAGCATAATCTCCACTTTACAAGGTGAAGCAGCTGTTGTCCCATTATGTAGGGAGGGATGTAGAGCTGGGATTCAAACAGCAGCCACATAATTCTGAAAGGTGCACCTTCAAGTCCTGCAAAATCACACGACCCTCATTTGAAGCCGTTCCTTTAGCTTCAAAAAATCTCTGCATATGGAAAAGGAGTGTTGCTCAGTGGTAGAGTATGTGCTTAGCATATATGAGGCTCTCTAACCCCACAGTGAGCTCAAGCAAACACACGCACACATAAGCACGTGTGCACACACACACACACACCCCACACACCTTTTTTAAAATTCTACATTTTAGGGCTTGGAGAGATGGCAATTGAAAGCAACTGCTACTCTTCCAGAAGGTATGGGTTCAATTCCCCGCACATCCATGGTGACTGTCATCTCTGTAACCCCAATCGCTGGAAATCCAAGCCCTCTTCTGGCCTCCTCAGGCCATGTTAGATAATTTAAAGGCAGCCAGCTGTAAAGACACAAAAGGTGCAAAGAAAGAGAGGTTTGGTCTGACCTTAGGCATGACCACATTTTGCCACAGTGAGAGGACATCTTTGTTATCCACAAATGTCAATAGCCAAAATTCCTATAGAGGAAGATGGGATGCAACCTCTTATCAAGGCAGAAATGACTTCCGTAGTCCCCAGGGACGCTGAGAAGTGTAGTCTTTCATCAGGAAACTGCATCCCTAACCCTGAGATGTCGGACATAAAAACTGCAGGGTGGGAGCATTATAGCGTGACTACTGAGGAGGTTCTTTGTCAGAAAGAGTGGTTCTGGGTCCATTGAAGAGGGATCATGTGGTAGGGATACTGTCTTATTTTAACAGATTGCCATGGATCATGTGATTGTCATCCTGTATTCCTAAAGAGACTTGGAAAACAATTATTAGAGGCCTATAAGCTGATAATTTGAATACAGAGAAAATCGAAAGATATTCTGAGAAGACTGAAGGATAGGAAGGAACAGAGACTGGAGAAATAATGTGGGCTGGTGAGAGGAAGTGGACATAGAATTGATTCAGGCTGACAGGGACAAGTCCCATTGTCAGAACTGCTGCACCAAAATGAGCTAACAGAGGTAGAATAATCAGGAAAATGTCATCTAGCACCTGACAGAAGCAGATGTAGAGACCACAGCCAAATAGCTCAGGGAATCCCGTGGAAGAGAGCGAGAAAGGATTGTAGGAGCCAGATGGGGTAAAGAACACTATAAGGAAACAGGCCACAGAATCAGCTAACCAGGGCAGCTCATAGTGGCTCAAAGAGATTGAACCGACAATTAGGGAGCCTGTATGTGTCTGATCTAGGTCCTCTGCATGTATGTTATGGTTGTGTAGCTCAGTGTTCTTGTGAGCCTACTGAAAGTGGGGGAGGGGGCTGTCCGTGATTCTCTTGCCTGCTCTCAGGACCCTTAGCTTCCTACTGGGTTGCCTTATTCAGCCTTAATTTGACGGGATGTACCTAGTCCTAGTATAGCTTGATATGCCATGTGTGGTTGATGTCCCTGAGAGGCCTGCTCCATTTTGAAGGGAAAGGAGGAGGGGTGAATCTGGGAATTGGGAGATGTAGGGGAGGGCTTGGGAGGAGTTGAGGGAAGAGGAATTAAAGTTGGGCAATAAGAATAATTTTTTTAAAAATGTAAAATACAAGGGGAAAAAATGAAGTGGAAGGAATGTCAAAGGAAGGGGACAGGCAAAAACAGAGGACTAATATAAAGAATTGTATCTGACCCAGGTGAACGATATTAATGTCCCTTTTAACCAGTTTCTCCACAACATCTAAAATATTTTTTAGCAAATGCATCAGGAACAAATGGAGCTGTTGTAGGATGAAAGATATTGGAAGAGCTTGCATGGATCGTTTTATTTGGATATAAGGTGAAGATTGTTGACTCTACAGATAGAAACCCAACTATCAAGGATTCTGTGTGAATATTCTGAATAACTTTTCAAAGATGTGAGATTGATGACAGTATCTGAAAGCTTCCAATAATCAGGGAACTTGGGGGGTTAGGGTATCAACCCTGAAATTATATTTTGCTAAGAGAAAGAATTGAATGTTAGGGTAAAGGGCATGTCCAGTTGAATTAGCACATAGATGTTGTAGAATTCCCCTCTGTATGCTGTGAATATGTTTTATTACTATTGGTTAATAAAGAAGCTACTTTGGCCTATGGCAGGGCAGAATATAGCAAGGTAGGAAATCCAAGCAGAGATGGAGGAAAGAAGGCAGAGTCAGGGAGATATCATGTAGTTACCGAAGGAGGACACCAGAACTTTACTGGTTAGCTACAGCCTCATGGCAATATCCAGATTAATAGAAAGGGGTTAATTTAAGATGTAAGAGCTAGCTAGGCATAGGCCTGAACCATTGACCAAACAGTGTTGTAATTAGTATAACTTTGTGTGATTTTTCATGTCTGGGTGGCCAAGAAACAAAAGTAAAGTCTTTGTTTACATGTGGGTCCCATCCCAGTCAGTGGATGGCTTATATACAATGTTCCCCTGTTCACAGCATCCTCATATGTCAATTTCAGGAGACATTGAGGGCAGAGTAATTGCAACTTGCCTCTATGTTGTTTGAGACATTAAGGATGTGGGTGTAGATTGAGATCCTCCACTGGGCAAAATAATCTATATCTCTTTGTCATTTGAAACATGAAGAGTAATTCATCTTTAGATAATGAAGGTTGTTTGTTTATTTTGGTCAGGCCTACGTGAATGAACCTTGTCAGGCCTACACAGCCAAGATATGGTCAGACCTACATACACAGTCAGAGGTGGTCAGGCCTTCTTAGCCATTGGTAGAAGGAGCAGACTTCTGGCAGGTCTTATTTCCATGCATCCTTGTTCTGTAAGGAGATTAGCTTGCAGCTTACTCTGGTGGGATGGCCATCCATCCAAGCAAGTTTATGTTCCAGCTACAAGGAGGACTTGAGCCTCAGAGTTTTCTGCGATGCAAGTGTATTGTCAATTAAACTATTTTACTCAAACATTCAACCCTTAATAACTTTATATAATTTTATATCCCTGATTTTGAATATCATTTTACATTAAACAAATTTTAACTTTAAGCTTATTTTGCTTTACTCGCTTTAGGCTTCATTTTGAAGCACTACAGAATCCAAGATGATGGGGTATAAAACTGGGTCTCTGGGTACCACATTTGAACAGCACACTAGAGCTGATCCTGTTCTCTTCTCAGGGACACAGGCAATATGACCCAAGGGAAGTGAGTGCAGCAGAACTAAGCCCATTCCCACACTTGTCTGCCATATAATAGCATGGATGAGGGAAAGATGCCCTCCCCACTTCACCTCCTGCTTCCTGGAGGGGAAGAGTGTGAGGGCTAGCCCTGCACCTCACAAGCTATAGCACACAGGAGAACAAACCCTTCATTTCTGCTTGGACAGTACACCAAAGCTGACCCTGTTGTCTGGGGTACAGGGGAGCCAGCCTGTGAGAGAAGGAGAGAAGACATGTCATATACTTCCCTTCAGCAATCCAGAGAGAAGGCCCTGCACCATACCTGGGCAGAGCTATTTCTGGTGTTGTGAGTGCTGGTGAACTGAATCTCTGGACCTGAGAACAAGAGATCTAGCCCTGCACCTTCTGCAGGTTGCACTGGGTGAACTAGCCAAGGAAGTGCTGGAGAGCTCACATGGGTAGTGACAATGAGGGAAAACTCGAAGGCTGACCAACCACGTTACCACCCAAGCCAAGAGCCGGGGCTATGAGTTCTCTCACCCCAACATCCACCTTATCTATGAACTATTGGAGCATGTGGAGGGCATGAACCTGTGAATCCAAAATAGCATGATATCTAATGACTCAGGATAACCAAGAGGAGCTCCAGTGAGAGTCCATTACTAGTGGTACAGCAGAAGCCAGAGACTCGAGCCAGACCAATGGCTTGTAGTCATGAACACTTGTAAGTAAAGATAAATGGACTAAAGGGTAAACTGTGACTCATGATGAGATATTTTTTCTTTCCCCCTTTTTTTAATTTGTTTGAAGGGAACTTTTAAACTAACATACATGGGTCTAAAGCAGATGGGCCAAATTCTAACTCTAAAGTCAGTCTTCTCAATAGAGTACAATAGTATGAGACATGTTTTCAACATTAGCCATATCCAAATGACATTTGAATCTTGGAAAGATGGAACCCATAACAATTTTGTTTCAGAAAACCTGAATGCTTTTACCTCTCAGTTGTTAAAGATACAAGCAGGGTTTCCAAGTTGGGAGCAGCAGAAACACAAGTAAGTCAATGACATAAGGCTAAAGGTGTGTAAGGCCTTTACAGCTAGGAATAATTACAATTTTAGAGATACATGTTTGGGAGCCCAGGAGACATGGTAGGCATTCTGACTTTGGATGTAGTTGTAAGCCAGAGCCTTGAGAAAGATTTAAGTGAGTTAGGAGTATTATAGAAAATGGGGTCTCAGAATACACTGCCATTTTGCTTATGGAGTTATTTAAATTAATTTAGATATTAAAAATTAAAAGTTCTGATTTTGGGCCAGTACGGGTCATTTCAATTATGAAGCTCCAATGAACCCCAAACCTAAGATCACAGGGTCACCAAAGGTTCAAGTTTTTTAGCTGTGGGCCAGTGAAGAATTCCAGGAAGTCTTGACCAATTTTAACAAGTGGAAAGTTTTTGGAATCTTGGACTGAACAAGTCTCTACAAAAAATTTGAAGTGGAGGAGGGACAAAGGCAAGAATTGAGGTCAATATCCAGTTTCTTAGAGTGTCTTTAAGTTTCAAATTTACCCAACACACGTGGAAAATAAAGGAGCATCCCAAACCATTAGAGTTCTAGGGTGAAGATACCTTAGGGTCAGTGGAAGACGCTCAGAACCTCTATTGATTCAGTGGTTCTCGAATTCAGTGGAAAGTGCCCAGTGCCTTCCATTGAGTGGGTCTTACTGAAGAAAACTCTAATGAGCTCCCAGTACCAGCTAGGGTGCCAGCCTCTGAGTTAGGTCCAAAAAATTACCTTGTCCTGATGTTTTGCAATAGTGCACTCATGCTGTATCTGAATGCAGCATGACCTCCCATCTAGGCCTCCCACCTGTGTCAGGGAAAGACAGGTGAAAGAGAAAGGGCAGAGACAGACAGAAAAAAAAAAAAAGGCTTTCTGAGAGAAATGAGTAGTCCTGCCTGGTTCTTGGGTCCTAAAGTAAAGACTTAAAATATCTGCTAGGGGTGGGGACTTCTAATGCCTTTCCATTATGTTAGATGATTAAAGGCAGACTTGCTCTAACCTTAGGCAGGACTGCCTTTATTCATGTTGAGGGACATCTTTATCGCACACCTGTGCGAATGGCCAAAATACCTACAGAGGAAGAGGAGTTGTGACCCCCTTAAAGGGGCAAAAATGACTTCAGAGTCTGCAGGGGAAACTGGGAAGTATAGTCTTTCTGGATAAACCAGTTGCACAAATGATGCACATACATTAATACCAAAAAAGTATACTTTTTATTTTATTAATTTCTTTATGCTGCCTTTATTATAAAAATGTTCTGTTTTGCAAACCTTTGTTAAAATGTTTACTACAAACATAAACATTATTACTAAGCACTGCTAATACTTTAGCTTCACATAAGGTCTAATGATTACTAATAACCCAGAAACTATAAGAGGTGCTTGTGCCTGGCTCTTTCTGTGCTCTTTATATTTCTGTCTCAGATGAGAAATTTAGGTAAAGAGCAGTTGAACAGTGAGCCCGGACCACGGCTGCTTCTCCCATTTCAGCATTAGTGTATGGAAACGAGGTTGGGCATATATTGAGATACAGTAGACTCTCCATTCCCTGGGTATCCTCAACACCTAGCATATTCTCAAACCTCCTTATAAATTCATACTGCATAATAAAATGGTCCAGGAAATCTTCCAGTTCTTTGGCATGGGTCATCCATTCACTGGCCAATATTCTAATGGTTGCTACTTTCCTGTTATTTTCATATTAAGGATGAATTGTCTTCAGCATTTGATAGACACATTTAGTTGGCTTAGATACTTGCTTTGCATTGCAAATTTGTGTAATTAATATTTTGTCTGATTTTATTTCCTGGTAATTTAGGAGGCATCAGAGTTCCATAGAACTGGAATGAAGGTCATTGTGTTCCTATGAGTTTTTTAACCTTACACATTCCATAATCTCTTTTACCTTTATTTTATCTTTACTTGCATTTCTCTCTGTCCATATTCTACTCCTATTTCTGTTCTGATTTATTGCTTATATTGCCATTTAATTTCTATATATCATAGGGTAACCCTCTATTGCATAATAATTTCTGTTTCATTCAAATAGGGCTATTGTCCCACAAGCATCCTCACAATATGAGACCACACAACCTGATTGTGTGTGATGCAGGAAGCAGGTGTGTCACAATCCTTTAACATCTCTTTGGAAGCAGTCAGTTTTCACAATCTCTCCCTAGGAAGAGCTACAGCACGGATAGTGTTTGCTGTTCTATGTTCCATCCTTGCTCGCCGACCATCCTGTTCTGTTATGTTCCACTTCAACTCCAAAGCCCTGTCTTACACGTCCTTCTTTGGTGGGCCTTGTATCAGACCTCCACCTAATCTAGCCCAGAGAATTTTCATTAGGTTTCATTACAGGGAATAATAGTTTCACCAGAATGGTGACACTCTATATGAAGACATTATTTTGAAACTGTTTTTGAAAAATTAAATGACCCAGCCTGCACCTGATCCACTGGTCTCCACAGTTGGATTCACGGTACCCAGGAGGCTATAGCAGAGGTCAGGCTGGTCCTAGGAACCCCAGGAAAGACACTGCCTAACACCTACTAGACCCCTTTAAGCCTGTCCCAAAATCCTAAATGCCATACACAGCCCCATCTCACTCCTGGTTTTGTATCCTGATCTACAACTTCAGAAGAAGACTTCTATTTTAATAGAGGTCAGGGCCAGGCCAGATTTAGGGACCACAGGTATCATCCCACTCTCTGCCCTCTCGTATTCCTGAAAACCCATCCAGTAAAACCCTGGCTGTACCTCCTCCCTTTGTGTGGGGTATGCCTGCAGCCCTCGGCAGTCTTTTAAGAGGCCATAAAGGTTGTAGGAACCCCAGGAGCCTTTTCCAATATTGAACATATATTCAGCCACAAAGCAAGTCCCAACACATATCAAAAAATTGAACTAATCCCCTGTATCTGAGCAGACCACCATGGATTAAAGCTGGATTTCAACAACAGAAACTCTACAAACATATGGAAACTAAAGACCTTTTTAATTGGCTTACCACTAAGTCAAAGAAGAAATAAAAGAAGTTAAAGATTTCCTAGAATTCCATGAAAAGGAATGTGCAACATACCTAAACTTATGAGATACAATGAAAGCAGTGGCAAGAGGATAGTTCATAGCACCAAGTTCCTACTTAAAGAAAGTGGAGAGACCTCACACTAGAGACTTAACAGTACACCTGGAAACTCTAGAACAAAAAGAATCAAACACACTTAAGAGGAGTAGATGATAGGAAATAATCCAACTGAGGGCTAAAATCAATAAAATAGAAACAAAGAGAACAATACAAACTATCAATGAAACCAAGAATTTGTTCTTCTAGAAAATCAAAAAAATAGATAAATTTTTATCCAAACTAACGAAAAGGAATAGAGAGAGAGTATCCGAATCAATAAAATAAAAAAATGAGAAGGGGGACATAACCACAGACTCTAATTAAATATACAGAATCATTGGGTCATGCTTCAAAACCCTGTACTCCACAAAACTGGAAAATCTAAAAGAATGAAACAAATTTTTGATAGATATCACTTACCTAAGTTAATTAAGATCAGATAAAATTTAAATAGACAGGAAATAGAAGCAGTCATTAAAAGTTTCCCAACCAAACAAAATCCAGAGCCATATGGTTATAGGACAGAATTCTAACAGACTTTCAAAGAAGAGCTAATACCAATACTCCTTAAATTATTCCACAAAATAAAAATAAAAAGAACATTGCCAAATTCTTTCTATGAGGCCACCGTCTCCCTGATATCTAAACCACACAAAGACCTAAAAAGAAAGAATTACATTCAAATATCACTCATAAAAATAGAATTAAAGATATTCATTAAAATACTGGCAAATTGAATCCAAGAACACACCAAAAAGATTATTCGCCATGAATAATAGGGTATAATAGGGTATATCCCAGAGATGCAGTTATGCTTTAACATATGAAAATCAGTCAAATCCACCATAAAAACAAACTGAAAGTAAAAGAAAACATGATCATCTCATTAGATGTTGAAATGCCTTTGATAAAATCTAAAACTTCTTTATTACAAAGTCTTTGATGGATTAGGGATACAAAGGACGTACCAAAACATAATAAAAAGCAATATACAGCGAGCCAATTGCCAAAATCAATTTAAATGGAGAGAAACTCAAAGCGATTCCATTAAAATCAGAAAGAAGATAAGGTTACCCACTCTCTCCAAAACTATTCAATATAGTAATTGAAGTTCTAGCTGAAGTAATAAAGGATATCAAGGGGATACAAATTGAAAAGGAAGAAGCCAAAGAGACATTATTCATCAATGATATGATAGTATACTTAAGTGACCCCAAAAGCTCTACCAGGGAACTCCTACAACTGACAAACACTTTTAGTCAAGTATCTGAGTACAAGATTAACTACAAAAAAATTAGTAGCCTTCCTACATACGAATGATAAATGGAATGAGAAAATAATCAGAGAATCAACAACCTTGACAAAAACCTTAAATACTATTAAATATCTTGGTGTTACTCTAACCAAGATAGTAAAAGACTTGTATGATGAGATTTCAAATCTTTGAAGAAAGAAATTGAAGACCATGATAGAAGGTGGAAAGATCTCCCATGCTCTTGAATCAGTAAGATTAGCAGAGTAAAAATGGCCATCTTACTGAAAGTAATCTACAGATTCAATGCAATCCCTATTAAAATTTCAACATAATTCTCAATTAACCTCAAAAGAATAATACTCAACTTCATATGGAAAACAAATAATTCTGGATACCTAAAACAATCCTAAACAATTAAAAAAAAAAGACCTTAGTTTAAGCTATACTACAGAGCTATAGTAATAAAAACTGCATGATATTGACAAAAAAAAAAACAGACATGTAGAACAATGGAAATAAATCAAAGATACGGATATAAACCCCGACACCTATGGATACCTGATTTTTGACAAAGAAGCCAAAATTATACAATGGGAAAAAAGAAAGCATCTTTAACTAATGAAGCTGTTCTAACTGGATGTCAGAATGTGAAGGCTCAAATAATCAACTAACCTGTGTTCATAGGGTTTCACAGAGACTGAATCAACAACCAGGGAGCCTGCATGAGATTGACCTAGGCACTCTGTATGTATGTTTCAATTGTGTAGGTTAATTTTCTGGGTTTCAGCTGCTATTTCTTTGAGTGTTATTTCTGTTCCTTTGCTTGCTTGCTTTCTCGTAGTCCCACCATGTGTACGTTTGTGTGCTCAATAGCAGAGCACTTTCTTTCAAGACTGTTCGTTTTCATCCATTTTTAATTTCTCTCGTTGTTCTATGAGTAACATATCGATCTTCTTATGGGACTCTTAACAGTGGGATCCTATTTTTTATTTATTTATTTATTTATTTATTTATTTATTTATTTATTTATTTATTTATTTATTTGGATTTTCGAGACAGGGTTTCTCTGTAGCTCTTGGTTCCTGTCCTGGAACTAGCTCTTGTAGACCAGGCTGGCCTCGAACTCCCAGAGATCCGCCTGCCTCTGCCTCCCGAGTGCTGGGATTAAAGGCGTGCGCCGCCACCGCCCGGCTAGGATCCTATCTTTCATACTGGATCACATTGCCCAGCCTTAATACATGAGGAGGTGTTCAGTCTTGCTACAACTTAATATACCCTGTTTATTGACACTTGTAGGAGACCTGCCCTTTCCTGGATGGAGACAGAAAGGAGGGTATCGGGATAGGAGGAAATAGGGGAGAGGGACTAGGAGCGAAGGATGGGGGGAGGCTGTGACTAAAATGTAAAACACATAGATGAATAAAACAGCAAGAAAAAATAAGCAACCTGAAATGTGCTATTGCCACGTCAAACTTTTATGTCAAATAAAACTGAAGACATTGTGTTTATAAATCTGCTACCCTAAAGCAATAATGGCTGACAAGAATAGTAACAGTAAAAAACAAAAACCAACAAAAAAAAAAAGAGTTCAAACTACATGTTTTGGAAAGAATTTATGTGTACACCCATTCCTTTCACACATAGCTGCCACATACTTTTGCAGGACATTCACATCCAAGGTACATAAAGTGTCCTTGCATTTTTTTCTATCATGGATACAGAATCATAATCATATCCCTGACATACACCTGAGGTGTTCTTGATTAAGCATTCATCAAAAGTTTATGTATCTTTTCATCTAGAAAAGTCTATACATGTGGAGTACCACATAGATGAGCAGAATGTTAAACCTTGGCTGACACCAGACCTCCACTCCTTCGCCTATAGAAGTCTGAGAATATTTCTAATATGAAAAGTCTATAGACTCAGTTTCCAAAGGACTGTTCTCTAGCAGGAGTTTGTAGTAATGTCTCCATGAGTATATGGAGTGAGGTGATTGCACTTAATACAATAACAACAAAAATCACAGCCGTCTTTGTAATCCATTTCATCACCTGTCTTTGGCCCTTCAGCTCATCTCATTTTTAGACTAGGATCATTTGCCACTCACATCCTTCTGTGTTTCCATGTCTTCCTTTATGGACTTTCTGTCCCAGATTCATACCACCTCCATCCTTTCTCTCCCCCTTTCCCTGCCTGCTCTTCTCTCCCTTCATCCCACTTCTTCAGACCTCTACTCGTAGGTAAGGAGAATCACTTTCTTGTCTGAAGTTTGTCACACAGTTTAACTCTCTGTTAGCATCCTTGGTCCCCAAAGTCTCTCTATCACTTCAAAACACCTTACTTGCACCACAGTGTCCTCAGAATGTAAAGAGGAGAGTCTCTCGTGACTCTCAATTAACATTATTATTTTTCTTGCTGTCTTTTTTCTTGTTATAGTTCCTTTACTATGTCTAGTGTGTGTGTGTGCGTGTGTGTGTGTGTGTGTGTGTGTGTGTGTGTGTGTGTGGAGGCTGGGTTGCTTGACCAATGAACCCCAGAGGTCTGCCTGTCTCTTCCTTCCCAGTTCTGGGACTAAAGGTGCATGCCACCACGCCTGACTTTTTATCATGGGCTTTAGGGATCCAAACTCAGGTCCTTGTGTTAGCAAGGCAAGCATTTTCCTGTCTGAGCATTCTGACAACCCCCCCTTTTGAAAAAACAAAATAATACCAATCATACATATAATTCTTTGAAAAACTGTTTCTAAGTTGTAATTTTTTAATTGTAGGATTCCAGTACCCTTATGCCCAGATGAATTTCTTGCTTCCAAATGAGGCCATCATTTTCAGGTACTGTGACAATGTACCCATAGAAAATTTGATGTTGGAATTATTAGTGTTCACTGTTGAAGATACATTGCTGATAAATGAGAAGTTGATATTTCCTTTAATATTAGATTAACCCAATAAGCAAGCACTGGCTGTAAAATGAATTTCTGTGAACTACACTGTTTGAAAATATCTGTTTTCTATTAATCTGAAAAGTAACAGTTCAGATTTTCAATGTGCCCTAAAATAATCTTCACAATTTCTGAAGCAGTGCAAAGACTGTAACACATTTAGCTTCCTCACTTAACTTCTACTAAACTGAACACTGTAATCTAATACAACAATGATGTATTTATTTCCCTAGGGACTCATGCCTTCCCAATTTACTAAGTCATATTTTTGGATTTAACAAACTTCTGATGTGGACAGAAACAAGATGGTTTCCTTGTACTGTAGAGTAAAGAAAAAAACTGTAAATAACTCTAAACCAAGCTGTGTGGTTTTTTTTTTCACAGCTGGAATACTAGTTTTTATTACAGCTCAACTGGCAATGCAAATTAAAATTCATCTCTGTTTGTTAAACTGCTTCTTAAAATGGCTTCCACCAACTGCTACAGCCGAGTATTATGCTGTCATTTATGCCCTTACTGGGATTGGTACAATAACTTGAATACTTAAAAGTGAATACATAGAAAGTACATTCCCAGCCCCATCCCCCGTTGGTTCTCAGTAGTTTGTCAGTTAAATTCCGTTTTGAGTTCTTGGTCAAAGTGAGTTTAATCTTTACTAGTGAGTGATAAGGCAGCTGTCCACTGAATTAATTACATTGTCTTTATCGGTACATTAGAACTACAATGCCTGCTTACAGCCAAACAGCTCTGTTACTATGTCTCCATCACATAACCACAGGCTTCCTGATAATAAAGGCTCATACAGCTTTCAGAGATGAGCCAACTTCTCCTATACTGTAAACGACATTAAAATACAACACAGTAGGTTTTTTCCTTTATATTTCACTTTTTGTGTAACACAAAAACCTTGTGTATTCTTTTGAATACATGTAACATTGTTGTTTGTCTGTTCACTAGGCTACGGCCATGTATGTCTAGAAAAATATTTACTCATTTAATGTACTAAAGAAATAAAATGTGGTCTGGAGACATGGCTCAGCAGTTAACAGTGCATACGGCACTTGCAGAAGACCTGAATGTGATCCCTAACACCCATGTCCAGAAGCTCATGACTGCTTCTAACTCCAGCTCAGAGGGGTCTGACATCCTCTTCTGGCTTCCAGAGGTGCCTATACTCAGTTGCACATCCCCAATACCAACACACAGACACAGCTTAGTGTGTCTGCAGGTGTGGGAGATTGTACAAGAGGCCCCCTTGGTGTCATAAGATGTGCATAAGCGAAAGCACATTGTCTTTCCTTTTAATACCAGTTATTATGATTAATAATAGTTCACACTTTGTCTTTGGCATCACTTTCCACAATTTTACTTAACAATGCCTATTATAGTATTGAGAAACATTGAAACAATAATTTTTTTAATGTGTGTGGGGGTGACACACAAATGCTTAGAGAGGCCATAGGACATTGGGTGTCCCCCAAAATCACCCCCCCACACACACCTTATTGCTTGAGAAAGGGTCTTTTACAGAAGCTGCAACTCATTGATTCAGTTAGGTTAGCTTGTCAGGAGCTTCAAGTATATCCTCCTGTGTCTGTCCCCCAAGTTCTGATATAGATAGACATGTGCCACTATACCCAGGTTTTACCTGAGCGCTAGGGATTTGAACTCAGGTCACCATGCTTGCCTGACAAGCACTTTGCCCACTAAGTCATCTTCCAAGCCAGTCATTTGTGAAACATATTAAGATTATGCAATCAGGAACAGTATAAAAGAAAGAGAAATAGCTGTGGAAGGGGGGGAAACATTCATTTAATTGTTATAGTTGTCTTCCTTATCATTAGTCATTATTGTTGATCTTTGGTTGTGTCAAATAAAGATTTTACTCTTGTAATGTCCTTTAAGGGCCCATGTATTCCCAACTTGGTAATCGCTTTATTGTCTTTAAGAGGGGCATTCTACTGGGAGACTCTAGGCTACTGAGGTTTTGTCCACAAGCAGTACTGTGAGACGCTGGTCCTTTCCCATGGCCATGAGGCCATTAGCTTGTTCCATCATGAGATCACTACCATGATAAGCCACCTATGATAGGCTAATACTTGATATGAAACAGTAGGAACAACCAACTGTGCATGGAGACTTCCAAAACTGAGTGCAAATAAAGTTTTCCTCTAATTTAATTGAGGCAGTCTCATGCATTCTGTAACAGAAAGATGACTAACATGATAGATAGTGATAATGGTTATGGTTTACGTTCTGCAGTGCTATCCAGGATAATGCTTATTATAGATAAGGAATTAATTCCTCCTTTGAGAAACTTGCTTGCCTTCCCAGGTGGGTTGGATGACTCTCCTGAACCACTCTGGCTGTCGTTTTTGCTGTAAGGATTTTAAAACATTATTTATATACCTGTAACCCAAGGCAAATCATGAAAACATTCTACTCATTACATCATGATGATCCAGCAGTTTCTTGTATTCAACACATGCCTATCACTATTAAAATATTGAATACAGTGGGGCTAGAGAGATAGCTCAATAGTTAAGAGCACTTTCTGTTCTTCCAGAGGACGTGATTTCTGCTTCAAGCACCCATGTCGCACTAGTCACAACTATAACTCCAGGGAATCCAACACCCTCTTCTGCCTCTTCAGGAAACCACACTCACGTGCCCATACTAACAAAGACACACATACATGCGAAAACAATAAAATGAAGAAGATTTTTTTTTTGTTTTGTCTGATCCATTAGCACAAATAACTTACAAGGCAGTTAAATTCTTCTATCCAACACTCCATTCTTACCCAGTCCTGAAGTTGTGTTGTGTGTTTATTCCCTACCTTTGTTTCCCCGAGATGACATAACGTCTCAGATTCTTCTTTATATAAAAGTAACTTTAAGCTCATTTCTAAGACGTAATCTCATATATTAAAAGAAAACAATATCAATAGCATATGTAATGCCTCTGTCGAGTGAGAGGATGCAGGTTCAGGTATAAGGTTATGATTTTGCTGCAGAAAATAGAAATTTGCTTACAATTAGCTATTATTTTCACAGGATCATCAGAACTGCAATTTATCTGCTACTTCCCAGAACAAAGAAATGCTGCCTTATTATGTAGAGTGTTCCTTAAGGCATCTCAGTCTTCATAAGTACTTACCATGGAGCAGGGCCCAGATATGTCTAATTTGTAACCCATTCCTGTTCAAATATTTTATCCTGTGATATACTAAAAAGAAATGACAAGAAGCAATAGAAAAATTCTGTGATAGTTTTATAGCCAGCAGTAAGAAAATTGTTAACCTTTTCTTCCTTTAATAACTGACTAGAAAAAACATTTTAGCAGCATTTATTCTCCTATTCTCATTTGACACTGTGAATTCTAAGAAAAATGTCTTTTTGACGTCCTTAGTAAAATATCATGTTCCTGACAGGTTGCTTTAAACTTAGCACTGAGACCAGATTAAGTCTATGATTTTAAACTTCATAGTGTTTATTTATCGCTAGGGAAACTGAAGAACACAATAGCTTGAAGACAAACAGAAGAGTTGTGAAGATGGCCAACCAGCAGGTTTTATGAGTCAGGATTCACAATATGTGAAAAATCCAAGATGTATGCTTATAGTAATTGCTAAAGAATAAAGATTTGATTTGTTTTTTAATAATAGAATGTCAAGCATTCACTGTCCTTCATTTTTGGAGTGTAGAATGTTCACATTAAGCTTTGTACAAATGAACTTTTCAGCATTTTGTTCCTACTAGTCAGTGAAAACATTCCAATCAATCATATCTCACAATTAAAAAAATAAAATGACTGCTTTACTACTAAAGAACTAGAAAAGAGTACATCCAACCAAGAGGGGTCTCCTCTGTTTCCTTCTCCTGCACCCTCTCCTCCTGCCTTTCCGTCTCCTAGGTGGAGCAGGTATTCTGAGGAACTGGAGCTTTGTAGCTTCGTGAGTCATATCTGAGAGTTACACGTAGAAAACATTCTGTAGTTAAGACAAAGGGGAACTAAGGCTGTATTAAGGAATATGATAAATGCAGTTTGCATCCTCAATGGGATTTTACAAGATTACCTTCAGGGTTTATTAGATAAGCATCTTGACATATTTCCTTTGATGTACCTTCTCTAACCTCAGTATGAATTGCTAACAAGATTACACGTCATTTTTAAATACTTTTGAAGGAAACTGCATCTGCAAAGAGAAGAAAGGAAGTAGAAACCCAAAATAATTCCATCAAAAAAGTAATCAAGCATGATACCACTGCTACCATGATTCAGTATGGGGTTGGAAAATGGTCAAGCATTCAATTGGGGGTTTGAAGAGTAACTTGGAGCTCACTTTGTAAGGCCTTCTCCTTATTTAAGTTCTACACATGACATACACCTTCTGATATTTCAATGATTTTTTTCCCCAAGCTTCTCAAAAACCATACCATTCATTCACTCAACGAAACACATCTAATCAATCTGCTAGCTGTGCTGATACATTATCTAATGAAACTTACAGGCATTAATATTTGGTTTCTGATAATTTATAGATTGTGGAAAGAACTTGAGAGAAAAGCAGAGGTCTCAATGAAAATAAAGGCAGGAATGCAATCTTGGTGTGAGGAAGAGAAGGAACTGACCAAACTGCACTTTTTTAGAGTGGGGAGAAGACAAGCAAGCTCTGTGCTATGATCTCTGGGAAATGGTGGCCGCTAGTCCCATGTGTCTTGCAGGTTTACTGATGTAGTAAGCGTGAGTGAAGAACTTGATTTAGCACTTTATTTAAACTTTGCGGAGCACCCAAATGGGAAGTTGGTCCCTGTAGATACTACACTGAAAAACACAGCAAATTTTCACCCAACCACATATATTCGATGTCTCCCCACCCCAACATACACACTTTCTCGTGTTTCTTGTACCATCACTCATTCTGCTCTGAGATTAGCACCTTCCATATTGGAGAGGAGCTTGTGAGGATGCCGGACCATCAGGAAATTCTTTAAGCTCTAGAAGCAAACAACATAAAGTGTAGCACGAATAATAAAAACCCAGAGACAGAAATTGTGGTTCAACCGGAAAACCCGAAAAGCAAAGCAGCCAAGCCACTAGAGAAGTCTTTCTTCTACCAAGGCTGTGCGACCACAAAGCTAAACAGCCTAAGCCTCTCTCTATTCCCATTTTATATTTCCTCTAGTGCTGAAACTAAAGGTATAGTCCACCACCACCTGAAATCGTTTCTGCATTGATCTTGTGTAGCCCAGGGTAGCCTTGAACTCACAGAGATCCATCTGCCTCAGTCTCCCAAATCCTGGGATTAAAGGTATGTGTGACCATCTGGTCTTCAGGCAAGATTTATTTATTAAAATACAAATACTATACCACTATAATATAGGCTTCAAGAAGTCCCTGAAACTGATAAGATTCACACAATGTCTCCCTTCCCAAGTATATTTAACCTGTAAAGACTGATGAGAGCCACTCTCAGATATGCTGAGCTGCCTAGAGGAGACTCAGATCACCCAAGCCAGCTGGAAAATGCAAAGATCAGCTACAGTGTCTGAAAAGGTAGCACACCATCCGAGCTGCCTGAAAGAGAGAGTCTCCGCTAGTTGAGCCGCCTAAAAGTGATGCAGTGTGCTCTGGGTTTCTCTCTTACTTTCACCAATGCTCTATCCCCAATGCTCTGGGGACTTTTATAAATAGATGTCTACGAGTCATTTCTAGTCTCATTATTAAGCTCTAACCCACATTCCTGTAAATAACCCTAGTAAAGCTTATTGGCTCACCAGGTTGAGCTTTTGGTTGTTATCTTAACCTTTTCTGTCAGTACCTCCCTATCTTCTCTTTCTGGGTGGATTGACGCTTGCTCATGTCTCTCCATCATTATTGTCAAACAATAACAGGGTTCAGGTGTGCATGACATCACACCTGTGTGCATCATAGGACAAGTATGTGGAGCTTTTTCTCTCCTTCCACTTTAATGAGTTCCTGGGGCAAGCTCAGATTACCAGTTAATGAAGCAAATGTCTTTACCCACTAAGCCTCCTTGCTAGCTACCAACTACTACTTTAATTAAAGCCAAAAGGAGCAAATCACAAATTATTATTTCATGCCACCTCAAATTTCCATTTTGCTATTTTAAAAATCAATATGTAGCCAGGCAGTGATGGCACATGCCTTTAATCCCAACACTTGGGAGACAGATACAAGTGGATATCAATGAGTTCAAGGCCAGCCTGGGCTACAGAACTAGTTCCAGGACAGCTAAGGCTATTAAGCAGAGAAACCCTGTCTAGAATAAATAAATAAATAATAAATTGTATGTAATTTGGTTGTTACATAGAATAAACACATAATAAATAAATAAATTGTATGTAAACTGCCATAGATAGACAAAAAGAGAAAGAGATTCACAGATAGATGGACATAAATACAGTAAAAAATAGTGAGAGAAACATCAGAATGACATAATCTATCTCCTGCTAATGTTACGGAAATTTCCCTTGTTCTTGGCAAGACTTGGGGACTCTTGACTTTATGCTTAAATTTAATTTAGAAGTGAAGTCAGAGAGTCGAGACATGGGGATTACCATTGAATTACAAGCATCTGCCCAGTAAATGTTATGAAAGATTAATGATGTTTTGTAGTTCTAAGGCCACTTGAACACAGGGCTCCCTGTTCATGTTCTAAATTTCAGTTCCTCTTATCTGTGTACACACTGATATTTTTTAAAATCTCTGCTTCTTCCCCCCAAAGTACACTTTACTGATAAGTTAAAACCTGAATGACTCTTTTGCAAAAGTAGCAACCCTGTTGCATATATATTACAAATTATACTGTAAATAAGTAAAAATTGAATAAGACAGCTATAATCTTTACTTAAAAATAAAACAAAGGATAAAAATTAATGCCCAATTACACTAGGTTGAATTAACACATGATCCCCTTTTGTTTTTGTCAGATCATCAAATTTCATATCTTCAGGAGCTGTGTGTATGTGTGTGTGGTATTGTTTTTGTTCTATTGTTTCTTTTTTAATTTTTGAACAAGAGACCTTAGGACAATGTGAGTTATTTACATTCAAATATAGAAAGACATGCAGTACTTATCAAACCTAGTTCTCTTTTTGCTAAAAATATACATGATTATTTAGTTTTTACATAAGGTATATTCAGTTTCAATTATATACTGTGACTAGTTATCAGTCACTCAATTAACTAATTGTTCATTAAGTTACAAAGGTCTGGAACAGTTATAAAGTACACATAGCTTGTTTGATTTTATCTCTCCTGATGAAGTTCAAGGTCACTCACAGAAAAAATTAAAGTTATTGTGAAAAACAATGGAAAACCTTAGCCAAGAGATCAGTTGAAAACACAAATACTAGACCCATCAGTAGACCAAGAAGAAAGGGAACCATTCAGCATGAGCATATTTGTGGAAACCAAATCAAAATTAAGCCCTCAAAGAGGGATCTATTTATTTATTTATTTATTTATTTATTTATTTATTTATTTATTATACAATATTCTATCTGTGTGTATGCCTGCAGGTCAGAAGAGGGCACCAGACCCCATTACAGTTCGTTGTGAGCCACCATATGGTTGGTGGGATTTGAACTCAGGACCTTTGGAAGAACAGGCAATGCTCTTAACCTCTGAGCCATCTCTCCAACCCCAAGAGGGGAATCTTTCTAGGCACAATAAAGAGGTTTACACTTGCAGAATGGAACAAGACATGACATTTTTTTTAGATACTAGTAAACAGCAATTCACTGTGGCCAGATAAACAGAAACCAGGACAAAGATGACGCTGGAGATGTAGGCTGCTGGGAGAAATTTAAAGCTCATCAATATCTCAATGAAAGGTTTGATGTCTACACTGAAAAACACCGTGCTGTGGGTGTGCTTGTTCTAGGAATATAATCCAGATCCACCCCACCTCTCTGTGTCTCTCTGTATCTCTGACTCTGTCTCTCTCCCTAGCGCTCTCTCTCTCTCTCTCTCTCTCTCTCTCTCTCTCTCTCTCTCTCTCTCTCTCTCTCTCTTCCTGGCTTTGCTGGACTCTAACTTGTAAGCCTTCAGTCGCAATAAATGCTATGCAAAATTGATGTTTTATAGTTCTAAGGCCACTTGAACACAGGGCTTCCTGTCCATGTTCTAAATTGCAGTCCTCTTATCTATGCGCACACTGATTTTTTTAAAGCCCTGCTTCAGAATTATGTATTCATAACGCAGCACCTAGCAAGTTTCTTTTAGGAAACACTTCTTCATCCTTTCTATGGAATATTTATAATAACAGATTTGATCATAAGCTGACAATTTTAAACACATTTTATGATATCAATATTTAACATAACTACAGCCATTTTCACTACAATTGTCATTTTGTCCACCAAGTTACCTTGGCACATATTACAAGCTTATAATTATTATAAGCTTATTAGAGAGAAAGTGTTTAAAGTAGCTGGTGTTGACGGTATAGAGTCATGATGCTATTTCTTACCTGACAATGGAAAGGTTTTAAGAGAGGTTCACATACTTTGATTGTCTGTGCCTACTTTTTCTTTAGCTTAGCATGTAAACCCTCCTTCTCCTTTGGAGTATGTGAATCCGTATGTGTTCATGCCACTCAAGACATACTTCCTTTTAAGTCCCTAAAATTACCTTTCCTGCCGTCCTGAATCTGTCTTCTTTGGTCTCTTGGTTCTTTTGTTTTGGCTGTCATTGTCTGTGCACAGGGACCAGGTTACTCAAAATAGTGATGCATTTGGAACTCATTGTAGAAATCTCCACAATTTATTCATGAACTTAATTTAAAATTTTTGGCTATATCAAGATATTTAGTATCAGTGAAAATTATATGTGCCTGGTTTATAAGCAGAGGGTACACAAATGCAAGCAATGGAATGTAATAAAAGTACTTGAAGTTGGACAGCATTGAAACAAATTGCCTTTTCTAGGAGTTCACTGCTGAATGGTCACTTCCCCAGATCTTGATGGAAACACACTGTATTGCAGATTGATTCATCTATCGTATTATTGGGGTTTTATTTGTTTGTTTTTTGACCATGAGTATGTGTGTTATAGGAGAGAGAATATGTTCATGTGTGGGCAGGTGCATAGGCACATATACATACATACATACAGAGAGAGAGAGAGACTCCCATTTCATGGTTGGTGTCTTTCTTATTGCTCTCCACCTTTTATACTCAAATTCTCTAGCTATTTCAATTTGTCTGGCTAGCCAGCTTGCTCTGGGGATTCCCTGACTCAGCAGGAGTGGACTGCTATACCCACCCTGGCTTTCATGGATTCTGGGGATTCTAACTGCACAGCAAGTATTTTACCCCTAAATCTACGTCTTCAACTTTCCTCCACTTTTTAAAAGAAGAAAATAAATAAAATCTGTAAAATAAAACCTAAAATAAAGAGGCTAGAGAGATGGCTCAGAGGCTTAGAGTGCTTGTTCTTA
This sequence comes from Chionomys nivalis, assembly GCF_950005125.1. Taxonomy (NCBI): domain Eukaryota; kingdom Metazoa; phylum Chordata; class Mammalia; order Rodentia; family Cricetidae; genus Chionomys; species Chionomys nivalis. Next base: position 29,322,544 of record NC_080106.1, read on the forward strand.
GATAGAACCTGGGTTTGATACTAAGTATGTACATGGAAACTTATAAATGTTTGTAACTCCAGTTGCAGGGTATCCAACGTTTTCTTTTAAACTCTATGGGAACCAAGCATGCCCATGGTACACAGATAAACATGTGAGTAAATCACTCATACACATAAAATAAATCTCTTAGAAAAAATAAAATAATAAAGGTACAACAATTGAGACATAACAGAAATAGCATGCAGAAATAGAATTGTCTATAGTAAAGATAAGCATTTGAGATTGCCATGCTATAGGAGTATGGAGCCTACAAGATATATCTAAAATGAAAATGGTGTATGCAGATTTGTGTTTTGCAAATGCAGTTCTCAAGAGAACATGAGAATTTGTTGTGTTTACTAAAGTCCATCCTCTTCCTGTGAAATGCAATTTTGAGAGTGAAATGAAGTGATAGTTACCAGTTTCTTACAGTCTGCTGTTGTTTTCTTTAGTCACATAAAAAAAAGACAGGATAATATTCAACAACACACACACACCAGAGTAACTTGTATAACACACATTACTGTGCTTGAATCCAATATAAATAAAAAGTGAATCTGACTCCTGACAGGAAAGGGAGCTGAGCTGATACCTCGGTAGGTCTAATGCAAAGGGAGTTTAAGATTGACTAGTTTCTTGTGGCGGCAGACCAGATTGGAGACTGAAATAGTGATGCATAAAGGTTATCACAAACAGCACTTCAACAAATGAGTGCACAGAAATTCCATAACCTCATATTGAGACCGTGTGAGGCAGACTCACCATTGAAGGAAGATAAAATATTCTCAAGTGTTCTCAAAGAGACAACAGGTGGTTCCTGGAACATGGTCTCTGTCTCTCAGAAGATTAAACTCTGAATTTGAGAGTCAGTGGCACAGAGCTTATCATGTAACTGTGATTATTAATGATGGTCCAAAAATAACTCATGTTTTTATACGTTTGTTTCTATTTGTAAGATTTAGAAAAGGGGCCTGGTAAATATCTCATTAGGTGAAGATATTTGCTACTAAACCAGACAATCTGAGTTCAATCCCTGGAACTCACATGATAGAAGACCTAACATCTGACGTCAATGGATGTCCTGCTGTAGATTAATGCACACACCACACACACACCACACCACACACCACACACCCATGCATGCACACTCTCATAAATAAGTAATAAAACTTATTTTTAAAAAATTTTAAAGGAAATTAAGATAAGCTTATACTATGAAGCACAAAGACCATAAATCAACCAGCAGGAAGGGAAAGAAGCTAAGAAATCAGTTTCCAATTACATATTACAATATTTGAGAGCTAGCCAGTCCTCAGCCTTGGTCAGAAGTGGATCATCTGAAGATGGCTCCAGGATGGGACTCAATTAACTACCACATATACTCTCCTGCATACTCAGGAAGCCTCCATCACTTCCATACCTAAGAGACCACAGTCCTAGTGAAGAGAGACACTGATCTCCCTCGGTGACTCAAATGAGTTCTGATCTTATTCTTCAAATATGTCACATAATCACACGTCACAAAAGCTCTAGGACCAGTGAATGAGACTTGGATATCTGTAGTAACTCAGAACTACCCATAGGAGCAGAAGAAGGGTTAAGTCCACTGTGACCGGATTCTGACCTGACTATGGCTAATAACCCTCGACCTATAAGATCCAGAAAGATGACAACTTGCAAAGAAAATCTGTAATTTCTTTGAGAAGAAGGAACTGAAATTAACCAGGCAAATGTGTGTGTGTGTATATTATATCTACTTATAGTATGTTATATATAAATCATGTGTCCAGCAAATTGACATTATATATAACTATATAATTATATATATAAACATTTATTTTGTATATAATTATATATGTAAACATTTATTATATATATATATAATACCAATTTGATGGGCACTAATGTCATCTTCACAGTGCTTTTTCTGAGGAAAATAATTTCATCTTTTTGTAAACCAGGTTATCACTGTCTGTCTTCATTCTCCTCATCTCTCTCCCACTCCCTATTATGCTTCAGAGATCACTGGTCTAGCAATATCATTTTCTTCTTATTTCAGTGCCCTGGGAAGTCATAAATTCTGACTAAGGCGCCTGAACTCATTTGAGACCTCTGTTTTGGTGTCATTATAATGTATACACACATCTGACTGTGCGATGCATTAAATATAAGTTCTCATTTCCATAATCATTCAGAGTTTTACATTGTGCTAAATAAGACCCAATGATTTTTTTTAAGGTTCTTTCCATGCTTTGTCCACGGAAGAATGGTGCTTAAAGGGCAGCTTTAGATAATTCACGGAGCTGAAGGTCATGAAGCTGGGGAGGAAGAATGATAGGATTGCTCATAAAAGAACCCAGTGATATTAAGTTGAGGTCATTTTAGTTCAAAGGAATTAAACAAGGAATAGGGAAAGAAAATTTGATTGAGAAATATAAATATACACATTAAATATTGATATGTTATGTCTATTGAAATATACAGAACATTATAAAGAAAAATAGTTATTAATACTTGTAGAGAACTACTGGGTAGCAATGTGCTAAATCTGTAATAAAATTATATGGCTTATGTGTTTTATTCCTTGTGTTTTATTTTCCAAACTTTCTATGCTAAGTGTTTATTACCTCAAGACTAGAGAAAGAAAAGACAAATAATTACTTGATATTTACTTTCTTCCCTAAACCCATCCATTAATTATTTTTCAATTTTATTGATAGGCAACAAATATTTAAAATTTTTCTTTTAGCAAAACACATCTTGAAAATGTATGACAAAACATCCTACACATAAAAATTCTTTTTTTGACAATAACCCATAAAATTCAGCTATGCAAAGAATTTCCAAAATAAAACACTAGAAAATTTCAATTGTGTTAACAAATAGTAGCGTTTTAAGTATGTTACTGACCTTAGAAACTTATCTGGAATCTGGGAAGAAGGGATGGGAGACAATGGCTGACATGGTAGACAAATGTAGAGAGGTAAGAGGAATAAATTTTTATGTTCTGTGGCACAGCAGGTTAACTGTGGTGGACAGCAATTAATTTTAAGCTACAAAACACATAATGAAGATTTTTTTATTCTTTCCAATATCTGAATGTAAACTATGAAAATTATTAGAATGTCCCCATTAAAATTCTGACATGATTCTTCATGGATCTTGAAATGCTAATTCACAGCTTCAAATAGAAACATACACACACACAAAGGATAGTTAAAATAATTCTGAACAATAGCACAGGAAAAGACTTTCTGGAAAGAACACCATTAGCATGAGTAATATCCAAAACACAAATGACAGCTCAGGCTGGTGAGAATGTGTAATAAGAGGGACCATTTCTCCATTGCTGGTGGGAATGCAAACTTGTATAACCACTACATATATCAGTCTGGTCATTCCTTAGAATGTTGAGATTCAATCTACATCAAGATCCAGTTATACTACTCTTCAGCATATACCCAATGATGTTGCACCCTACCGCAAAGGCACTGGCTCACCTATGTTCACTGCTGCACTATACACAACAGCCAGAAATTGGAAACAATCTAGTTATTCCTCAGCAGAAGAATGGAAGAGGAAAATCTGGTACATTTACACAATGATATATTACTCAGCTGTTTAAAAATGTTATGAAAATTACAAACAAATGGAACTACAGAAAATCATCTTGAGTGAGGTAACCTATACACAGAAAGACAAATATAGTATGTATTCATCTATATGTGGATATTAATCATTAAGGAAATGATAATCAACCCACAATCTGTAGACCCAGAGGGGTTAAGTATAAAGGAAGTAGAACATATGGATCTCCCTGGGAGGGGAAAATAGAAAAGATTTTACGGGTGGACTGGTGGTGGAGATTTGGAATTGGAGGATCACATAGGAAGGGAGAGGACATGCAGGGAAAGACAGCCAGAATTGAAGGACATTTGAGGGGTGATATGGAAAGCTAACACAGTGAAAATTTCCTAAATTATATGAAAGCACCCCTAATATTGTTTCCAAATAATGAGGGAGGCACAGTCCCAACTGGTCATCTCTTGTCATCAAGCAAAGCTTCTAATACCAGGACTGGGTTATATCTAACTGAGTTTTTTGCCAAAGGACCCACCTAGAAGTCCCCCAAACAACCCAGGCTATTGCCAAGACAAAAGGTTGCTCTCCACAAACTGACAATAAGACTCCATTGATGAAGACAACACCCACACAGCTCACTGAACATAGAGAGGTCGAATCGGTGCCTACACAGAACTGTCACCCCTCCTCAAGGGTTATTGGTACAGGAAGGTATTTTGCAGGGTACCAAAAGAGATACATGAATACCAAATCAGCCACAAACCATTTGATCTACAATGCGTTCCTACCTGAAAATATGTTAAGGCAATGGGAGCATAAAGCTACTGCCACTAACCAGCCAACACTGGTTGACTTAAGACCCGTTCCTAGAGATGGAAGTTATACCCCACATGGCTCGAGTCACAATGAACCAGAGTCTAGGTAGTCAGTCCAGAGACGAGGGTAAAACCAAATAATAGTGTTCTTTTTTGAAAAGATTTATAAAATTACTCCTTAATGAGACAGAAAGGGCGTGAATATTGAAGTGTTAGGTGGAATAGAACTGGGAAGAGTGGAAAGAGTGGAAAATATAATTCGAATATATAGTAAAAGAAAAGAATCTATTTTCAGTAAAAGAGAAAAATAAAAATAATAAAGTTATTATGATATGATTACTATGGAATACTACATTGTATATAGTATATACAATTATATAAAATAAAAGGTTTTAGAAATTGCTGTGTAAACACATTGTTTTCTTTACACTATTCTTAATGTTATACTTTATTTTCAATAACTATAAAAAGAAGTAATTCACAAGTCATATGCAGGCCAATTCTATGCAAAGGAAACAGCATTTTCATCTATTATGTGTGCCTTGCATCTCTTCTTATCTCTCCACTAACATGCTTTACTTTACACATCGAAAGAGTAACATTTCTCTGCCCTCAAGAATCAACATTCACAAGCATGGAAGTGATAGTATTACTCCATTGAGGATATGTGTACTTGACTTTCTCAGAGGCGAAGTCACAGGTGCTTGAGACAAGAAACTGTATTGTGCAAACTGACCCACAAATTGGAAGACACTTAACTTCTTTTGATCCTTCCAGGTAAGTATCAATAACATTTCTAGACATTTTAGTGACAATAGAACAAGTTAGCAAGAACTAGTATTTATTATTACTCCTAATTTAATGAAGAATCAGCTTCATGTGTCCACCACTGATGGACGGTTTATGACAGACTTGTAATGAATGAAGAGGGAAAGGACAGAGAGCAGTTTCACAGTGGAACAATCTTTTATTTTAACAATGTGATACCTTATACATCCTCAGTGATGCTTTGAATATGTCATGGAGTACCTTGTGTGAAAGATGGTGATGTCATAACCGGAGTCTAGCTCTGAGTGAAATACACAAATTAATATTCTACAAAATGTCTGATCAATAGTCCTCCAACTGTCAAAGTCACATATATATAAGATAAACTGAGTAACTTTAAAAACCAGAGGACACAAAAAGAGCCAGGACCATTTAAGTTCAAATGTTGTCCTGATTTGAATAACAAAAGCTAAATTGTATTTGGAAAACTGGTTGTTAGATAAGAATCATGAATCAATAATAATTCTGAAAAAAATCACTAAGATAAGGTATGAAGTTAACAGGATATTTGTAGTTCTTCATGATAACTTCCAGAAGTTTGGGTAAAGCAAAAATTATTCAGATATTTAAATAAAAATTGTTGTCTTTTGTATTGCGCACACACACATACACACTCATTTATGAATGTTCTAGGTTGAAAACATTTTATGAAGAATATTTCTAAAAGTTTGCATCCAATTATGTTCCTGCACTTGCAACATTCTTAAATATCCCTCTTCCCTCAACATGCATCACAGCAGATGGTTTTTTACTACCTTTCTAAATGTCTCCACCTTATCCAGGATGCTGGTGTTTTCCCCGTTATGTATATTGCACACTTCCACACTCGCATTCTCTGAGTTTAAGAAAGGTTAAATGGACTTATTGTTTATTTGTACTTTAGTTATTTCTTGCAACATACATTAGTCACCCTATCTGACAGAATCTTTTTATCAAAGATCTAGTCACATTGATTATTGCTTGCTTGAAAAATGGCTGGTGGTACCTGAGGAATGAACTAGTGATGAAGAAGCCCTTTGGAAGTACAGTATCTGACCTCTCTGTTCTGTCTCTTGAAGCTGTGTTATACAAGTCCATAGATGGATTTTAGAGGGAATGCATCTGATTTTAAGAATCTGAATGTGATGATAAAATAACAACAAAGAGCATGGTTTAATTTCCAAATAAATTAACACTAAACCACAACTGGTATTAGAAACAATAAGAAGAGGGATGGAAAGATAGCTAGAGGTTAAGAGCACTGGCTGCTCTTCCAAAGATCCCAAGTTCAATTCTCAGCAACCACGTGGTGGCTCATAACCATCTGTAATGAGATCTGGTGCCCTCTTCTGGCTTGTAGGCAGAACACTGTGTGCATAATAAATAAATAAAAATAAATCTTAAAAAAAGATTATAAAAACAATAGAAAAGCTTTATTTTGTTTTGTTTTCAGCACATTATTTAGCAGATGTAGGTTTATTGTATTTGTATACTTTCTGATTCATGTTGTTTTTTTTTTAATTGGCAAATAATTCTTTGTAGCTAAACATCTCTTCTCATGAATTTTACATATGTGATATTGTCAGGAGGATATGTATAGAAGCATTTAAAAATCCTATTTTAATATATCATAAAGTGTGCTATACTATAATAATAATATAAGTTTCTCTCCATTTAATTTGATGTTAGCTGTCGGCTTGCTGTATATTGCTTTTATTATATTTAGGTATGAACCTTCTATCCCTAATCTCTCCAAGACCTTTATCATAAAGGGGTGTTGAATTTTGTCAAATGCTTTTTCAGTATCTAATGAAATGATCATATAGTTTTTTTCTTTCAGTTTATTTATATGATGGATTACATTGATAGATTTTCGTATGTTGAACCAACCCTGCATCTCTGGGATGAAGCCTACTTGATCATAATGGATAATTTTTTGATGTGTTTTTGCGTTGATGCTCATGAGTGGGATTGGTCTGAAATTCTCTTTCTTGGTTGAGTCTTTGTGTGGTTTTGGTATCAGGGTAACCGTAGTAAAAGGAGTTTGGCAATGACTCTTCTATTTCTCTTTTGTGAAACACATTAAGGATTATAGGTATTAGCTCTTCTTGGATGTAACACATCCTAAATTATACTCTACAACATTTCCCCTTTTGTCTAAATAAAAAAAATAGTTTTAACTTTAACATAATAAAACCATATACAACAAAAACAGTTATCAAGTAAGAATTATATTTACAGTATTCAATCTATTTGTATTTAGCAAATTCAGATAAAACACTCTACCATCCATTTCATCTTAGTGACTCCAGATTTTACACCTAATTTATTTCCTTTCATAACTAAGAAAAATTATATCTCTAATTATTTAGTCTTTAACTCTATCAAAGACACCTGAAGGAATTAATATTACCTAACAACAGAGACATCTTCCTGCCTGGACAGTCACCCAAAGCTGCTCTGCAATATTAGTGCATCCATATTCAGCCTACAGGCCCACAATATCTTGCAGACTTTTCATTGAAGCAGAAAATTTGAAAGATACTCCTATGTTGTATTGGCAAAGTTCATCAGTCACTTTCCTCTGTACCCTGCAGAATGTCTGGCAGCCTCTTCTGTGAGGCAGAAAATTAGAAGGATTGTCCCATTTTGCTTTGGCAAAATCTAGCAGTCACTTTTCTCTGTCTCCTGAATGTCAAGTTTATATAGCATACTGTAAAGTAGTCAATGAAAAAAACAGTTTCTTGCCCAATTGGTTAACTTTACCACAATGAAAGCAAAATACTAGGGAGTTTCTTCAATGCCCATCATCCTTTTATGAAGTAAATTTGTACTGCCAGAAGCAGATGTGTCTCATTGTCATGAAAAGTCATAAGTTAACAGAACACTTCAAATGCCATATTCTATAGGTCTTTGAAGTGTTTGAAAATCATCCATATAAAATATATCTATTTAACCTTGAAAATATACCTATTGTGACTACATATTTAATTATTATAGATTAACTACTGACTTAATTTCTCATTTATATATTATGTTTTTAAATGAACTGCATAAGCTCAATATAGCAAATAAGAGTAAAAACACATATACAGGATAAGAAAAATAACTTTAAATTTGTGTTACTATACCAAAATCCATGCCAATGCAAAATATCTGAAATTAGTAGTTATCCTTTTACCCTATATTCCTATATTTCCCTAAATTATAAAAAAAATCTATGACTAACCAAATAACCAAAGTCTTCCACAACCCAAATCTGGGAAATGTGGAATGTAATTTTTGTGCTATATTATATATAGTATAATATGTAGTTTGGTGAAACATGGGGTCTAAGAATGAACTCTTGTGAGGAGATTTTTGAGTGCTTGTGAAAACTGTCCAACCAACCAATACAAGAGTGTTGTGATCACATTTTCTCCAAAAACACAGAATTATTTTTTAACTGTGCTTTTGCATGCCTTCCATGTATAGCAGATAGGAGTGAGTTTATTTCAGATTATTCATTATAACTGGCTGTTGTTACTTGTTTGTATGTCTCTATGGAAAATTATGTTTTGCTACCACATGCAGCTTACCTACCAGGTGAAGCTTGCCCCTGTAATTTTACAAGTTACTCAGGTGCCTCCTCTAAACTATCAGAGTATACATTGTCTGATGCTCTGAATAAAGTTGACTATTGCACAAGCATTTGGTCTGATTTATTTATTGGCTCCATTTTTCCAGGTCCCACTGCCTTTAGAGTAGTAATAATAACAATAGTTATTAGGTGTGGTATCAATATGTCAAACAATATATTTACTATCTATTATATAATAAATGCATACTATATTGAATTATCAATTTATGATTATTTTGTGAACATGTTATATAGTGAGATCCAAATCAAAAATTTACATTCTTTTAGTCAGAAGATTACCCTTTTCTCTTCAAATTCCATTGTGTGCCTAAACCTTGCATTTCATCCAGTGGGCAATTTGAGAATCTCTAAAAAAATGTTTTTTGAATATTCAGATCACATTTGGAATAAAATGAGGATGAGGAAAAGAATAGGGAGACTGTTGCTGAAACTCTTTTTACATCCTTGGAACTGATGGGAGTTAGTCAGCTTGTTTAAACATCAAATTATTTGAAGGAAGAAATGGAGATTTCTTTTTGTCCATAAGGCAATAGAAGAGATTCAAAAGGTTTCTCAAAGACACCATGTTAGTCACCTTCTTGTTACCATAAAAAAAAAAAAAAAGAAAACTTACAATGAGATTCATTACGAAGAGGCAAGTATGTTTTGGTCCATGGTTCTGGGGCTATCAGTCCACAGTTAAGTGGTCCAGTCCCTTTGTGCATCACTTAAGGACAACACAGCATATGGTGAGGGTATGATAAAGTAACCTTTTACCTCATGAGCCAGAAAGTGACATAATGATACCACATAAGGCCCTAACCCCCTAAAGATCCCGCCACCTCCCATCCAGGGAACCCTCCCTTAACACATGAACTTTGAAGGGGCACTATTCATATTTAAAACATAAGAGACATATCAAGATCAAGTTAAAGAGAAACTCCCATCTACAGTCCTTGGAAAGACTCCTGTTTCCTTTCTAGTACCACCGCCTTCCTACCTAAGAAGTGATGCCGCAATTTTGATCTATTATTCAGAATTATTGAGTCATGTAGGTGGTAAGTATTTAAACCTTTATAGCAAAGTTCACTTGATGCATCATAATTAGCGACATAGATTAGCTAATCAAAGCACTAATGGTAGACTAATTGGTGCTGTGTTTTATTGCTTACAAAGCACTTTCAGTTAATTATATGATTTGATTCTTAAAATGATGATGAGTGGCAGGGATTTCCCTCCTTTACCTTTCAGATGAAGAGGCCGAGACTCCACAAGGTTGATAGACTTGTCCTCCAGACAGCGAGCCTCTGAAAAAGGAATGATTGGAACGGAGTGAATTTTAGCTTGGTGCCCTGCATCTACAGGAGATATGCCACTTTCCATCCAGATAAGAGGATCCAGAGCAGAATTCTCAAGAGGCCTTCCCCCTCTCAGAACTGATCCATGCTGAATTCCTTAGAGGGTAATTACCCTTTCATCTGCAATCCTGTATCTTAGTTATCATTCTGGTCCCTTCTCTATGGAAAACATTTTCAAAAGGCCATTCAGTGCTCTGGGAATACAGATTTGAGTTTCACTTCTTTAATGGCACATACAATCACAGAACTTGTCTGATCTTAAAGAAAATGCTCCAAGTGTGTCCTGCATCAACTCCCATTCTTAGTTTACATGAGATCATAAGAGAAACCTCAGGGGAATTTTTTCAAAAATATTATGCATTTTAGTTTTTCAAAATTATGTGCGACATAATATTTTTCATGTTGTTTTAAACTATTTCCTTTCTTTCTTAAATAATCTACTAATAAAACCACATATATGTATTAATGAGATACACATGCATAGCACATATATTTAAACATAAGCTATGTCTCACACATATAAACAAAAATCAGCATATACATGTACATACTCCCATAGATATCTCTGTGACTTGATTGGCTAGACCTGCTACCTCACTGTGTGCTTCTGTTGCTGTAATAAAACATTCTGACCAGTAGGTGTTATGACTCATGCCTTTAATCTCTGCACTCCAATCTCTGGATGGATTTGAATTCAAGGCCAACCAAACAAGCATAGTGAGTTCTAAGTAATCCAGCTAAAGAGTGAGACACCAAAAACATTTTTTAAAACACTCTGATCAAAGGCAATTTGGGAGGAGAAGTTTACTTGGCTCACACTTCCACATCACAACCCATCACTAAAGAAAAAGTTAAGGAAATCAGGTGTGGAGACCGGAAAATGCAGGCCTATTTCTGCCTTGTTTGCCAGTTTGAGCATCTGGAGATTGACAGGCAGAGTTGCCCCTCCTAACTCAGGAGGTGATTGCTTGGTTCTTTTGAAATTAAGATAGCTCATTCTAGTACATCCATGCCAGCCTGACAGGTGGTCAAGATATGCAAATGCACTTTTGCTCCTTCTTTAGTAACTATGAGGTCACCTAGGGAAGGGCAGTTTTCAGAATATGTGTCTTAGAGCTACCTAGACAACAAAATGCTAATGATTTCATGTCTTAGAGTGATAAAGCCATTGACTGTGTGACTTATCCTTTTGTAACACTGAAACTTCTTTACTTCTCTTCGCTACATTACTTTAAGTAGGATTCTGTCTGGCTCAGGGCCTCCACTTGTAAGGCAGCTACTACCATGTGTACTATGGCCCTGTAGCACCTGTATTATGTGTACCATGGTACTACACCTATAGCGTTCCGCCTGCACTATGTGACAGTTCACGAGCCAGGAAAGGGACTGGAAATTGACACACACAGAGACTCACAGAGACAGGGGTCATCCTTAAATTCCCCAAGAATGCCTCCTTTATTGTGTTCCAGGGCAGCTTATATAGGGATCCTTAACTGATAGCCACGCCCCAGCCCAACCCACCAGAAACCAATCCTCTGCCATCAGGAACTCCTGAGGATCTCATGCTCAGAGCAGCTGCAAGCATAACAAGTTGTTTACAGGAAATACAGGGTCTGGCAGTCCATAGTCTCCAACATATCATATTAATAAAACATTTTGTTACCTTTTCTTCCTGCCCCCATTTATATTGTGTATAAAACTGTGGAAAAATTAACGTGGGTGAATTTCAGGTTTTCAGTCACTGGAATGCCCTCCTGATACAGTCTATGTTTTCTGTCTTATTATTTTTATGTGTCTTTATATCCTTCACTTACATTTCTTTGCTTTCCATGCCCCTACCCTGGTAAGAAGTATTTCTTGTAGAGGCCAGTCCTCAACAATCAGGAACTATGTAGAAAAACTGCTTGATGGTTGTCTCCTTCACAGACTTGTGCATAGCTAACTCTCTTATACAGCCCAGAACACATGAGTAGTGTCACAGGCAGTGGGATGTGTCCTCCTGCCTTAGTTAATAACCAAGACAATCCCTTACAATCATGCCCACAGACCAACCTGATAAACACAATTACTTGATTAAAATTCCTTGTTTGTCTTGTTCTCTTCTGTGTCAAGTTGAGAGTTAATGATGACTGTGCCACTGTAGAAGTCAAGTTAAGTGTTGCCAGGAAGCTAAGCAAACAGCAGAACACCCCCTTTATAAAACATTATCATAAATAATAAGTCTCCATTCTAACATTAAATGTTAGTTTAAAATCATTTCCTATCTATTTATTTAGTAGTTCCTAAGTGGCCTCCAATTCTGGCTGCCACTTACATGATGTATCAGATATTTTAGCTATGGAATAAAGTGCTTGTACTTGATTGTCTGAGAAGCCAGGATGTCAAAGGAAAGAATACAAACAACAAACTGCCGAGAAGAGGGACACGTCTGCTGAGCCAGAGAGTGTCATACAAACACTAGCTTCTCCTGGAAACTGAGGCCTTCCAAGTTTCCAAACTACATTTCAAGAAATCTGAATGACTTATGGCCATAAAACTTGGGCTACAGGTGGAAGGCCATCCACCCAAAAACAAGCTAAAATCTACTTAACCTTTCATTCACTCACATTCAGCAGGGTCTGTAGCAGTTCTGTCTAGTGACAAGCAATTTATCAACGCTACCACTTGGATCCATTCATTCTCATCCTAGGAACTCTGAAATTGCTCAGATCTAAGAGTTGAGGAAAGATCAACATCATATCCATTTTAGAATTAGGGGTCAAGCGGAGTTGGTTAATTTTATTTTCTTTGTTTTGTTTAGTGAAAGCTTTTTAAGGCACTGCAATTATGAGAATTCAAATTCTCACCAGCTTCTTCAATAAAGATGATTGACTCTTGGGGCTATAGAGATGGCTCAGCGGTTAAGAGCATTGCCTGCTCTTCCAAAGGTCCTGAGTTCAATTCCTAGCAACCACATGGTGTCTCACAACCATCTGTAAAGAGGTCTGGTGCCCTCTTCTGGCCTGCACGCATACACACAACAGAATATTGTATACATAATAAATAAATAAATATTTAAAAGAAAAGAATCCCCCCTCAAGATGATTGACTCTTATCAAAGCCATAAGATTTAAAAAAAAAAAAAAGCTGGCAGTCATGGTACTTGCCTTTAATTTTACTTGGGAGGCAGAGGCAGGAAGATCTCTGTGAGATCAAGGCCACCCTGGTCTACATAAAAGAATTCTAAGATAACCAGGCCTAAACAGAGATACCCTGTCACTCTGTCTCAAAAAACCAAAACAAACAAACAAACAAACAAAAAATCAGCTACTAGACACTTCCAGTATCCAAGGAGTGTGGTCCATCTAGTGTTCACATTACTTAGGAGAAAAGGATTAAACTAAAAAGTTTATCACACAGATAATAAAAGTGAGTGGGAGAGAGAATTTTGTTCAATTCTACAAAAGCCAGGGTGACGGAGTACATGAGCGAATGTTCACCACAGTCCATGTCCTTCTTTTACTGGGTGCCGTATTACATTTGTCATTCTTTCACAGTTAGGAGGGACAGGGAAATTAACATTTAGCCAACAGGATGTGAGCAGAAAGGGTGTGAATTTTGCCAGGTGAATATGTTGAAGAAGTAATGTGGTCTTCTGCATAAGCCCCTTCTTAATCATTGACTAAATGAAAAATACATCAAAGCCATGGGTAAATGATAGAGCCAAAAGCAGAAGGCCAGCACCACATACTCTTTAAAGAAAGCGTGGTATCGATCTACTCACTGAACTCCCTTAGGAACTCATTTGCATTGTGTCTTGTTATGGTTGGGAGCTTGTGTGTTGGTGTGTTTGGAGTTTTGTTTTTCTTTTGGCAAGGTCTTAGGTAGCCCAGGATATATGTTAATTTACTGTATAGAATAGGCTGGCTTTGAACTCCTAATCTTCCTGCCTTCACCTCCCAAGTGCTGTTATTACAGGCTTGTGCCACCACTTCTGGCTCTTGTGTTTGAATTTTGCTTTCTTTTTTAATAATTTATTTATTATTATTTCATGTACATTGGTACTTTGCCTGCATGTGGGTTTTTATAAGAGTGTCGGATCCTGGAGTTACAGACAGATGTAAGCTATCATATGCTTGCTGGGAATTGAACCCAGAGCCTCAGAAAGAGCAGTCAGTACTCTTAACTGCCGAGTCATCTCTCCAATACAATTTGTTTCATTTGTTAAATTACATTTTATGTGTGTAGGTATTTTGCTTGCATGTATGCCGAGCATAATATGTGTTTCAGGTGCTCACAGAGATCCAAAGATGATGTCGGATCCCAAAGAACTGAAGTTCTAAATAGTTGTAAGCTACTTATATGTGCTGTGAATAGAACCTAGGTCTTTCAATAGAGCAGCCAGTGCTTTTAACCAATGAGCTGTTTCTCCAGGCATGTTATTTTCTTTTAAGACATCAAGACAGAATTTTGAAAGGCCAGTGGCTTAACCCAATAAGATGGATTGATCACTTATGGATACCATTCAGGAATCATGAATTCAGTTTAATATATTCCAGAGATGAAGATATTCATGACTGCTCTAACTATGTTTAAGTTTGATAATTAACTCTCCCTTGCTAGAATTTTGACCTCAAATCTCTATTCTATCTCAATAACTACCTTGCTATTGTGCTGACTGGGGAACCAAATAGCTGACAATGATATTTCTAGCAAGAATAAAGCTATGTTTGATCAGTCTCAAGGAGGAAGCGGAGAAGTCAGCCTTTGAAGGAATCTTGCAGGGCTTAGCCACGTTTTCATCTCAAAATCATATAGTGATAGTTTTGTATGTGCCTTCCTAGGGTTCCTAGAAACAAACCTGGGGTACTAAACACATGAAATTTCATATTATTTGCAAAGAATTTTTGCCTATGGGTTGCTTTACACCATCTTTATATCATTACTTTACAGATGGCAAAAACACATCAAAGTGTAATAAGTAAGGTAAGCTAAGGCCTGTGATGATGTATAAGTGGAGTTTGGGGTCAACTCAAGACAGTTTTCTACCATTTAAGCCTTTGAATTTTTTCCCCTACTATTTCCTCAGTCCTTATCATACCTAAACATCAGATTCTCAAAAAAAAAAAAAAAATCCTAAAAGTTACTCTGGTTTAAACATAAAATTTTATAAATATGACAGCTTCATTCTTTAAAATCGATTTGTGCAAAGTCACTGTGTGCATGTGTGTATATGTGAGAGACTATTTGAAAAAAATGATAAAGACAACTATATCTGGTACATACCAAAACCATGTCTCAAATGAAACAACAATAAGTAACTTATTTAATTTGTAAGCCTCAATTATATACTCAATAAAATGGAAATAATTACAGTGTTTTGTAATTTGTCTAAAGACTAAACCAGATTTTACAGTAACGTAGTGGCAGATTGCATCCATTGATGAGAGAAGCAAACAAAAGATTATCAAAAATAAACCACAAAAGTATTTGTTGGCCGGGCGGTGGTGGCGCACGCCTTTAATCCCAGCACTCGGGAGGCAGAGGCAAGAGAATCTCTGTGAGTTCGAGGCCAGCCTGGTCTACAAGAACTAGTTCCAGGACAAGAACCAAAGGCTACGGGGAAACCCTGTCTCGAAAAATCCAAAAAAAATTAATAAATAAATAAGTATTTGTTGATTCATGTTTTATTGCCCGAGAGTCTGAGGTCAAACTGAAAAAGACATCTTTAAGAAGACAGTTCCCTGAACTACTCTTCCTTTTCTCACCGTAGTGTTAGAAATTCAGCTTTATCTATTAAGCCTGTGATTTGTCTTGAGTTCTTTATTATTATTATTATTATTATAATATAATATAATATAATATAAAATAAACAAATGAGAAATTTGTTTATTTTTTTCTTCTAGTATTTATTTGCCAAAAAAGGGGCTATCTTTCTTCTAATATCTATCTTTGGTGGGCCCACAAAATTCATCCGACTGAAAATAAATGGATTATTTCTGTGTTTTCTGTTTCATTGAGCCAAGTGTCTGACTTCATGCTGGTCTCATGCTGGCTTTTTTTCTATAGCATTGTAGCATGTTTTGAAATCAGAGACTAGATTTTTTCTTTGACTTCAGAATTGCTATGACTCTTCATGGTCTCCTGTGGTCCCAGAGGAATTTTGTGATAGTTGTTAACAGAGCATCTCTATTTGGGGAACAAATGTCACTTGTATTTCAGATCAATTTCAAAATATTGAGAACAATTTCAAGCTAATTAGCACAGAAGACCTTGAAACTTTTGAACGCAAAAAAGAAATATCATCTGAGGTAAGAGATACGCCACCCATATTGACAGGGTCATCATGCATAGCCTATGTGTGCTAACCTGTCATGCCCTCTCATATGTACGGTGTCACTGATGTGTCAACTAAATAAAATTTATATGGCTTTATATATTACAATTACACACACCAAAAGTTAAAACTCTTAACTGTCAATGATATTCTTTGTTTTTATGTCTTTAAAGTTCTTTTCTTCTTCTGGAGAATGGTAATTTTACTTTCTTTGTCTTTTCTAATGCATAACAGGGTCTCTTTCTTAATATATGTTCATTCTACTTTCATTTAATGTTCCTCCTCCTCTCAAAAAGTTAACTTGCCTCATCTGCCAAATGCATAGCTTAATGTATTCATTTGTGACTAAAAGGATTTTCTCGTCTTGGATTCCAAAAGAATTTTTAAAAATCTAGAGAAAGAGATTTGGAGATGATGTACACACAGAAATTCAAAGCCCTTAAAATCTATGTTGGAATCTGAGAGGTGAAGATTTACATAGTAGTCAATGATTCTTAGTCCTTCCTTGAACCTTTTTATTAAATATAAAAAGTAACAATAAATAAAAACTGTCTTCTTCCTCCAGTACCAGTGTGGAGTAAGAATTCACAGTTCCCACTCTTACCAAGGCCCATGACTCTAGATCTGACCTCGAGGTCCCCAGCCTGACCACAGGCTCCCCACTGAGCACTGTAGTGATATCCTGTTTCTCCAATTGCCATCTTCTATTTTTTGCCACTCTAGGTAAGTTTGCCATGCTTTCATGGGGACTTCCTCTCCTCGGAGTTATTTCCATTAAAGGATTTTCTCAATGTTAAAAACCTCATTTTCCATAATAACCTTCCCTGTAGATCTTATTAAATTACTTTGCATATTCTGCCATGTTATTCCCATTCTCAGTATCTAGGTGGTAATGCATAATTGCACCTTCCTAACAATCATTTACATTAGAATTATTTGATTTACTTCTCTCTTCTCCTTACAGAGTACAATCCAACTGTCTCCTTGTTCTCTGCTGTCTTCTCCCACCTGCACAGTAGGATGGATGCATAATATCTGTTTAATGACAGGAAAGCTGTTACTTTCACCCAATCCAGTGATTTAGGGAAATCTCTAATGATGACAGACAGATCAAACTCTCTAGTTCCTAAATGGCTCCAGTACACCTCACACAGTTGTGTTTTGAAAATATCCAACTAATGAAATGAGTCTGGTGGGTCCCAGGCTAATGAGAACTGGTGCATTGGCCTAGGAGGAATAGACTGCGCAAACACTTTAAATTGCTTTTTCCTCCTTCATCAGGAGCAGCCAAACCAGGGACTTGCAAAAGGGCAGATGGCATTGCTCTGCCACACTCTGGAGTGCCTACCTCAGCTCCACACCGAGAACATCTGCTTCCTCCCACTCTGACAGTGAGTCCCTCCTCAGACAGGGACAGGAACCAAGGGCTCTGGTCACCACTGGAGCAGAGAGGCACTTTCTGTTAATTCACAGGGATGTCATGGGGTGCTGGCGAGCAATCAGTCAGTCAGGACCAAGCATTACCCAGATCGTGAGTCAAAGCACCAATGGCACACTGTTGCTGGAACAGGAGTAGGCTTTCATTTCCATACCTCAGATCTTAGAAATAAAGGGAGCCGGCCCAAGGTGTCTTAATTAGTGTTTTCATAAGCTCCTTGGGGAGAGGAAGGAAGGGGAAGGACATCACTTTTAATTCACTTTTCTACCTATGAACACTTTCCCCTGAGATTCTGATCTTGCATGTGAGAAATTTCTTTGCGTACAAAAGTGAATTAGGTGGGCAGCTTCTTAGGAAGCTTTTAAAATACAACTTTCTCTTTTGACTTGACTCATATTCCTTTAGAGATGTGTATGTTCCTTTGACAAGCAACTTCTTTCAAAGCGTCCTTAGCTAACTGGCATCCAAATCACTCACAGCCCAGGTACTTCAAATGCATCACAAAGATTGTTCTAAGCTATTTTATTAAGCGAAAAACTGGATTGTGAGGATTTGGACACAGGCAAAAAAAATATATTCTCTCTAATCTAATGATTTAACTCCTTATATCCTTATATAGAGATGTTTGAAACTCATAATTTAAATATTTTATATATTTATACATGAGTCTAGAAAGCATATGTTGTAAATACATGCACACACACATTGACCCCTTACTAATTTTGATATGGACATAAAAATTCTTCCATATTAGTATGAAAATTACACATATAAAATTAATAATCAATTTGAGACATTAATATTGAATATTCTTCATGGTGATATCTTTTTCTTTGGATTTTTTTGAGACAGAGTTTTGCTGTGTAGCTTTGGAGCCTGTCCTAGAACTTGCTCTGTAGACCACGCTGGCCTCAAACTCATCTCTAGAGATCCACCTGCCTCTGTCTCCCGAGTGTTGCAATTAAAAGAGTGTGCCCCCCCCCCCCGCCGCGCGCCTGGCTTCATGGTGATGTCTTGATAGCTATTTATTACTGTTGTTTTCTATGTACTCAGAGGTAGATTTTCTTACATTTTCCTAATAAACCTGAGCAAGTCCATCTAGCTTCATAGTAACTCACAGCACATGATTTGGTGTCTCTATGTGGTGTTTCCTATAATAATTATTTCAAAATAATATTGGAGATTGGAAATTGAGTCAGTGTCTACCTGCAATTACACAGACTAATATAACATTTATAGACCTCATTTGCCTATCTAGCAGATAGTGAAGCATTTGCAATTTTACTTTCATCGATGTCCAGGAGTTTACAGAGGGGAGTGATTATCAACCCAGAATAAACATAAATTCAGAATCTATAAACACAAGATTAGTTGGCAATTAGTGTGTTTCTATAACCAATAAATTTACATGAGGTCAACAATGTTGGAAAACTGCAATCTATAGAATGAAGAAGGTCTAGAACAGAATTTACATACGCTCTGTTTTTAATGCCAGAGTACTCAGTTATGAAACCCTCACTCGCTGGATATTGCTCTGCCCCCCCCCTTTTTTTTTCAGGAAACCTAACAAAGAATGTGGGAAATGGGACAGAGAGTGGTCTGAGGCTTGATTGCAAAGTATTTGCCACTACACCACTACATAAATTCACAGGTTATATTTGTACTCTAACTCCAGACTCTAAGGAATAGACATGCAGTGTTTATCCATTATTTACAAATCCCTATTAATCATCCATTACTGGTCATATACTCGTTTATCTTGTATTACACAGACGTGTTTTTTATCATCATGAAACCCCCAAATTTAAACATTAATTCAAGACATTCTTGAAAAGTGCTAAGTATGAAAAATCAAGCATATTACAGGGGTGAAAAACACAGAGCCTATGGTGTTTAATTATTTTTTACCGAAGAGAAATCTTAGCTTTGAATTGCTTCATATATTTGCCAGAACAGGACATGTTATAAAGAATTCATTGATTAAAAATAGGGTGATTTTTGTAGTTCTTTGCAATTCCAGCCCTATACATTATATCATAATGAATCCAAAGCAATCTCAAGCAAAGGGGAGTAAGAAGCATCTCCTCAAAGACTAGTTCATGACACTTATAAAACCTAATACAATATTTATACAAAGTGTAAATGTTTCATACCTTCAAGTGTGGTTACTTAGATCTCCAACAAAAAATGTTGGACTACGTGTGGAATTTGAAGAATCCACAAAATTCTCGTGCAATAACAAAAGGTAAGAAGACAGAATTTCTTAGAAAATGCTTTCAGGGAAAAAAAGTAAACAAATAAATCTTCCTTGTAGTTTTTTTTTTTTTAATGAGTCTTACACATTGAAACTATGAGGAAAAGAATGAACAATCTGGATGAGCAGACATGGGTCTACTGCATTTGATCAGTCTGAAATATGTATTTATTTCATATTTCAGTATCACTCAAATCAGGGTGAATCATGTAATATGTGACTTCATACAATCACTATTAACAAGAGAAAAATGGTCTGATACTGTTGTAAGGACATTTGATGTTTTCCACTATATTCATAGTCATAATGTATGCTGAATCTTTCTAGATTAGTCATCTGGATCTCAAAAATGGACAATGGCAAAATTTTTATTCTTTGGTCAACAAGCCAAAACTAACAAATTATTTGAAAAACAGGGTATGAACCCAAAACATCTCATAATAGTTTACTACTGACAACCTCAAGTATTATTTAAAAAGTGGCAAGGACGGTGAAGTCAGTCATATGAAGGAATCAATCATAGAAAAGTGGTAGAACGTGATGCCTCACGAATAATTCGTCTCACGAATAATTCGTTTCTCTGAAACCACCATTAAGCTAGGCAACCCTGGTAAAGTCTGGTTCTGTGGAATTTTGGAATCTAAATGCAAAATAGTAAGATGAGAAGTGTCAAAGAGGAAATCTTAGAAGCTGGTGCAATGATCTGGGAGCAGTAGGTGAAGTTCATGATACTATGTGTTGGTACCAGAAAGGGCATTATGGCCTTATTATTAAAATATTATGCCATAAATTTTGATGTGCATAAAGACACGGAAGTTTGGCTATACCTCGTCCTCTTTGGCTGTTCTATACTGAAGCATTTGAAGGCACAGTGTCCATACCTGTATGGAACAAAGAGAGAAAATGGGAGTAGAACATGGGCAAGAAGTAGCCATCATGGAAAGTCAGGTAGGAAGGACTTTGGGATGAAATTTCCTGAGGAAAAAGGGCTTTGCAGATTTTATGCTACTAAAATATCAGAAAATCCAGAATGTCAAGACAATCATGGATATTAGCGCAGAAAAACCCTCAAAGAAGCCCTTTCTTGCCTATGTTATCTATGAGTTCTGTGCCAACAAAACATTTATTATGTGCCAAATAGCCACCACAACATTTCCTGCATGTCCTGGCATGGAACGAATCTTCAAATTCAGGGAGCAGTGATCATTTCTGTGTCATTGTTTTTGCTTTGTTTTGTTGGAGTATATATTTTGACCACTGACTACTATGACAAGGGAACAGAAATTTAATGACTACACATAATGAGGAAGGCAAAAAGTTTGAAATACTGCTAAATAAACATATTGTTATAACATTCAGCAAGCAAGGACAAAAATCCGGCAGAGTTCTAGATTCATTACATAACAGTTTTCAGATTCTCTGGCTTTCAACTCAAGTCAGAAGGAATAAAGAGGGAATTATGGTTTGTTTACAGAAGGAAAAGAAACCAGCACACACCATCTCTGAGAATTCATACACTGGGCTCACTTGATAACTACATTAAATCTCGGATTTAAACTCTGTTCAAAGAGCTAATATATAGAGACTATAGGAAAAGAAATGAAGGAAACAGAAAGACAATATATGGATATAATGAGGGATATCAGTAAAGAAAAGGCATACTAAATAACAAAACAAAGACTATAGCGATGAAAAGTCACTAGTTAAAAAAATTATCAAAATATTTGGAAAAATCCGAGTAAATGCAAAAGTAAACAACAAACTTAAATGTAAGCCTATAAAATTGTCTAATATGAAAAACAAGAATTTAAAAAATGAAGACACATAACTCCAGGAAAAAGTGAGATTCTATAAAATTTAACAATACATGCATTATGAGATACTCAAAAAGAGGAAAGAAATGGAAATGGGTAGAAAGAATATGTCCAGATATAATGCCTGACAATACCCTAAACTGATCAAATATACCTAAGAATTTTAATGAATTCCATGTAAGATAAACTCAGAGATATAAACAATATGGTAATATTATGGAAAACTAAAAGCAACAAGAAAAAATCCTTAAAAGCAACATATATAACATAAGCAGAACATTCAAATTAGCACTGTTTTTCAAGAAAAACCTTGGAATTAAGAGTTAAATAAGAAGACATGTTTAAAGTGATAAGAGAAAAAAAGAAAATCCATCAAGAACTGTGTAACCAGTCAGAAAATATTCAAAAGTGAAGAAGAAATAAAAACATTTCCAGATAAGCAGAACCTGGGGCTATGCTGTGCATATAGAAGTAACCTTCAAGCCTGGTGGTGGTGGAGCACGCCTTTAATCCCAGCACTCGGGAGGCAGAGGCAGGTGGATCTCTGTGAGTTCGAGGCCAGCCTGGTCTACAAGAGCTAGTTCCGGGACAAGCTCCAAAACCACAGAGAAACCCTGTCTCTGAAAAAAAAAAAAAAAAAAAAAAAAAAAGAAGTAACCTTCAGGAAATACCAAAAGGAATCCTCCAAAGTAAGATTAAAAAGTGTTAAATGGAACATAGAAGCCATATAAAAAATAAAGAGAGTTACTCTCACTCTCCCTGAAGACATGGCCATTAGTAGCTTGCTTATGCCTATTTGTTTATCACTAATTGGATTTAGGGGACTTATTAATAACAAAAAAACATGAAAAAGAGGACAGAAAAATGAGAGGAAGACATAGTGAGAAGTACTAGAATACATTGGGGTAGGTTGTAGGAGGTCACTTCTTTGTTCCTGGCTGCCCAGACCAGAAATAATCACCAAGAAAATATATTTCAAATCACTGATTGGCAAATCACTTAATCATATTGGTAGCTAGCTCTTACATCTTAATTTAACCCATCTCTATTAATCTCTGTATTGCCATGTGGCTTTGGCTTACCATCAAGATTCTGACTCATCTGTTCCCAGTGGCAGCTACATGGTATCCCGCTGACTCCGCTTACTCTCTCTCTCTATATATATATATATATATATATTCATAAATATATACACACCTTCCAGCCTGGCTATATTCTCTTAAGCCATTGGCTGAAAGCAGTTTTTTTTATCCATTAAACAATAAAAACAACACATATACAGAAGGACCTCCCACACCATGTCTACTGGCCTGCACTTCTCACTCCAGAGCTGGGAGATGCTGGGGAGAAGATGGATCCCAGGACCTGGTTGGCCAGCGTAATTAGTTGGTGAGCACCAGACTCAGAGAGAGAATTTGTCTCAAAATTCTCTAACGTGGAGAGGGATAAAGGAGGACACACAGTATCAATCTAGACTTTCATACACACACAAGATAGGGAATCAAAATGGTACATAGTAAGGAAGAGTCAAACAAAGAACCAAGGAAGCAATACTAGAAGAACTGAAGAATGTATGTGATGGAAGGTATATCAGGAGCTGGGGAGGTCACTCAGCAGGTAAAGCTGCTGTTGCCAAGCTTGATTGCCTGAGTTCCATCCCTGAAACCCACATGCTGAGAGGAGAGAACTGACTGTTACAAGTTTTCCTCTAACTTCCACACATGTACAAACATGGTATGCACACATGAGTGCGAGTGTGAGTATTCATACATACATGCATGCACACACATGTGCACACACACTAAAATAAATAAAAAATACATTTTAAAAGATTAAACAATTGAACCTAAGAGTATAGTAAGAATTGTACACTGAGTGTAATATGACCTATTGTTGTTCAGTAACAAGGAAGCCACCACAGTGCATGACTTCCTCCATATTCATCTCAAAGAACAGTGAGAACTCTTCACAAAGGCCACTGGATTGTCATGATTTATTTCTATTTATGACATATTTATTTTATGTTATTTTTATTAAGAAAAAATAACTAAAAATGGAAGTAGAACTCATCCTGACACAAGATTTATTTTGTGGGAAAAAAAATCCACAGTTAATATCATACTCAGAGGCTGAGGACACAGTTCTTTGGCAGAGCACTTGCCTGTCATTCACAAAATCCTAAATTCAAGCCCCAGTACTGTATAAATCAGGTACACTTATAATCCCAGCGCTCAGGAGAGATGCAGAAAGACCAGAAGATCAAGATCATCCTCAGCTACATATTGAGATCCAAATCAGCTTGAAAGAAATGAGAACCTGTCTCAAAAACAAACAAATAGAAATAAATTATACTCAATAACAAAATATAAAAAATTCCCTCATACAATGAAGGGAAAGCCAAAGATGTTCTCTGTCATTAGTTGTATTCAATATTGAGCTAGGGACTAAAATAAGGCTAATCTCAATGATAAAGGAGATGATAAAAATTATCCATATTTGCAGTTGGCATTAACTCTTACACAGAAATGCCTCCAAAATAATAAATTCACAAAACAAGCATACATGTTATATATACACCACACTCATACATATAAAAAGAGAAGTGTTCAAATACCTGTACAGATATAGCAATATTTTCAGTATTCAAGCGATGAAAATATGCCCAGAAGTCTGTTTATTATCTGATCAATAGATACATCTAAAATGTAATGTTATTCAAATTACAAAATGTCTGAAGTATAAATGCAAATGAACAACGAGAATGATTTGTAAGCATTAGAAGATTTACACAAAATGTCACATTTTACAATTTCTCCTGTTTGAAGTGTCCAAAATAGAGAAGTCAGAAGGCACTGCAAGCATTTGGCTATTTTTCAAAGAGTAGAGGAAGGAAACTGAGAGGAGGGATTTCTTAATGAGAGTAGAGGTTCCTTGGAGCAATAAAACATGCATTATGTTTTATAAATTCATAACTGAGGAGGAGGCATTGGATCTAGAGAAGCCTAGTCTGCAGAGGACTCTTCAGAAAGACTGGCATTCCCACATGAGGTACAATGCGGGGGCTCTTCCTTGTTAATAAGCTGCTTTATAGAAGCAAAGGGTTTGAGCAATTTCTCAAAGGATAGAGAGGAGCTTGGGGTTTAGTTCAGTAGAATACAGCAGAGCATCATAGGCAGAATTATAAAGCAACAGGAGAAGGTGTGAGTCAATTTGAGATAATATGCATGAGGTCAAGTGATACGTAGAATGGGATGGGTGGAAAGAAATGGACCAAAAGAAAAGACCAGAAACCAAATCAAGAAGCTTTCAAACACTGACTATCTGGATATCACATTACTAATCACTTCCTTACCCTACTTTCTTAACAGAAAGTTGGGAGCATTAGCTCATGCCATCAATCATTAGTAATCTCTGAGATAAACCTCACTGATATACTACAGGGGTCAAATGAAGCTTTGGACTTTGCCCTTTTTATCCATGACACGATATCTCATGATCTCTAATTTCTCTATTTAGAAAGTAAAATGGTCAAAATTTTAACCCTGTACAATAGTTCCAAACTGAAGAGAACTTTACCCCCCAGGAATCATGCTTAGAACACACACAGGAATACAAACACATGCTCACATACTCACACATTGTAGTAAGAGGCTGCTAGTGTGGTTGCCCCCAACTTGTTCATTTCCTGACCCCCAAGACTCCCGGAAATAAGCACACAGAAACTGTATTAATTAAATCACTGCTTAGCTAATTACTTAAACATATTGCTAGCTAGCACTTACATTTAGAATTAACCCATCTCCATTATTTAATATTTTACCCCGAGGCTCATTGGCTACTGGCAAGGTTTCAGTATATCTGTCTCTGGCAGCAGCTCCATGGCTTCTCCTGACTTGGCCTCATTTCTCCTAGCATTCAGTTTAGTTTTCCCTGCCCAGCTCTGCTCTACCCCATCACAGGTTCAAAATAGCTTCTTTATTAACCAATGGTATTCACAGCATACAGAGGGGAATTCCACATCAACACCTGTACAGAGATGTTTTAGACAATTTATTCCCATGCTTTCTCCCCAATAAGGTATATGTCATTCCCCCAAAGAATCAAACATGGTTATGTGAAATTATTTGCAAAATTAAAAAATACTGAACATTTACTTGATGCACAAGTGATCAGTTCAATATTTTCTAATTTTGCAAATAAGTTCAGCCTCTTTCCTGAATCAAAAATAATATTAGTAAGTTTTTCTAATTCCCATAGGCCAAGAACTGATTAATGTATTCTGTGCCAAAACCATTATGTCTCTGAGTCTGAATTCTCTTGGTTAACTAACATGACTAAAAGTTTGGTTATTATAGATAACTATCTATTAATCTGTATTTCTTAATTATACATTAGATTTTTAAATGAACTGCATAAATATAATACCTTAAATAAGAGTAGGAATATATATATATGTGTGTTTATGTAGAGAGAGTAACAAAATTGATCTTAAATTTGTATCAATTAACCAAAATCTACATCAATGCATTTATTTCTGTATCACATCCCCCCCTTTTTAAAGTGAGTGACTATGACCATTAACTATTTATACCTTTTAAATGAAAACAGACATTTATAAACAATCATTTTGAGAATTGGGGCATAGTTTTCTCAAAACTGCCTCCACCTATTTGTTGGGCAAAGTATTTTTAGTGTTCATGAAAAGCTTTGGAGGGTGGGTGTCTAGTTCCATCTAACCACATTGACATGGAAGGAATCCACAGATTCCTATCCTCTGTGAAAACAAAAGCAGAACTTCTTTTTCAAAGTAACATATCCTTAAACTCAAATTTTGAAGTTAAGAAACCTTTAAAGTATGTGTGTTGATTTAGTTTAGCAGCCCCAGAATCAAATGTCTCTCTGCAGCCAAACAAAATTCAAAGAAAAACAATAATATACATAATCCAGACTCTTTCTGTGTTTTCCATCTTTTCAAGGCCCATTATGATTTTTCATTTTGTTCTTCCTTTAAAAGCCTCAGTTTAATATCCTTAAATTATGTTTTTGATCTATGACTCTGTCTATCTTTTATTCTCTCTGTTTAAGCCTATAAACATTTATCAAACTTGTTGTGACTCATTTAGAGGACTTTTTGTCTGAATATGTCTTTATTATATATCTGTAATCCTTTTCTGACCAGGTTTAATTTTTAAAATGCTAGGTGGGCATGCCTAGGACTAACACTGTGGATTTACCTGTTGACTCTGCCCCATCCAACATGGCAGAGGTATGTTCACTGCCTCTGTGAGCCATACTCACTGCTCCAGCTCAGGCGATGTAGCAGAACTTCTATGTCTCCATTAAGCAACAGTAGCATGCTGCTCACACATCCCATTCAAGTGCTCCATACCAGGGCCTCCCAAAAGAGCCAGAGTTGTTCATGCCACCAACATGAACCAGGAAGCCATCTATTAAAGAAGCTGTGCCTGTGCTCTCTATCTGAAAAAATGCAGCTACCAAGAAGCTACAACTGACTCTCATTATTGTGGGTGTAGAAGTGAATTTTAAAAGGTTTCTTAGACATTATGTGGATGTACGTTGTCAAATGTTGGACATCATTATGTAAACAGAAACTGTGCTTTTGCTTCCTGGCTGTCCATACCTGAATAATCACATAGAAACTATATTAATTACAACATTGTCTGGCCAATGGCTCAAGCATATTCCTAGCTAGTTCTTACATCTTAAATTAGCCCATTTCTGTTAATTCATGTGTCACCACAAGGCTGTGACTTACCGATAATGTTCTGGTATCTTTCCCCTTCAGTGTCTACATGGCATATCCCTGACTCTGCCTACTCTCTTTCTCTATCTCTGTTTGGATTTCCTGCCTGGTTTTACTCTGCTAAACCATTGACCAAAACAACTTTATTCATCAATCAATAAAAGCAACACATATATAGTGATACTTTATTTGTTTTAATAAATAAATCTTGCTTGATGATCAGAAAGTAAAACTAAGTCACTAGGAGGCCAGATAGTGGTGTCACACACCTTTAATCCCAGGATTTAGGAGACAGAGGTAGATGGATTTCTGTGAATGCAAGGTTTCTGGGCTACACAAGACCAATACAGGAAGAGATCAAGGTGGTATTGGCTTGCACCTTTAATCCCAGTACTAGTAAATCATGCCTTTAATCCCAGCACTAAAGGGGAATATAAAACAGGAGGAGACAGAGACTTAGGTTCTGTCTGCAATTGCCCAGTCTTGGTAAAGTTGAGACTTTTCTAGTGGCTTGGTTTTTCTGATCTTCAGCTAGAACCTCAATATTTGTCTCTGGGTTTTTATTATTTATGCTACACACATATACAGCAGGACACCCCACATCACTAAAGGATAAACTGTGTGACTCACAGGCCACACTACAGATTCCACAAGATAAAAGATTCTTTTATTGTTTTTGCTTTTGTTTTTGACCACTGCCTATAGGAGGTATCCTCCAGAAACACAGGGCTCAAAGGCAAATCCACAGAGTCAACAAATGCTAAGGCTTTTTTTATTTGAGGGGGTTAGGGAAAAAGATACTCAAATACTCTCTTGATGGTTTCCTTGTTACCTTTTCTTTATTCGTTTGTATTCTCCATTCTCTATCCTTATCTCTATCTAGAAATGTCCCTTCTGTCTCTCTTAATGAGCCCCCAAACTAATCTTTTCTCCACCAATCAGCACCAGATTAATCCCTTCTCTGCAGAATTTCCCTAACTCCACTTAAAAGGAGTGTGTGTCATTCTTTAGAGGGTTTTCATGTGCCACCCCAACATTGAAATTAATAAAGTGCTCTTATTTATTGGTCTTTTCTTTCAGGCTTCTCTTGGACCTAACAATGTTTTCCTTCTAACCGATTTTACCTTTCTCTTTATTTTTTTCTTACAGCTTATATATCTCAGCAAAATCTTGCAGGCAATATAAAAATTGCAATGTGGTTACATTCTGGCTTTCAAGTGAATGATTACAATGAATATAAAACAAACAATAAAAAAACAGCCTATTTTCCATATCCCTTATATGATTAAACATTTTACATATTACAGGTGAAAAACAAATTATCCCAAGAACCTATGTACATTCATACCCAAGGAATTTGTAGATTAACCATGTAGGCAAGCAAGATAATCTTCTCAGTTAGGTCTTTTATTGGCAGGTCACGTTTTGTGGTTACAAAGAAGAGGCCAATTGCCTTTTTACTTATGTTGAAAGCTAATCTGATAAGGAAAATATGTTCACACCACATTCCAGTGAATTCTGAAGGATGTTCTGAAACCAGTTAAAGAAGTACAGTATGAATTCAGACTGAAGGTTGACTCCAGGAAAAGGAAGCTCCTTCAGGGAACATCCTGGGGGGACAAAAGGTCAGTGTGTAAGATACGAGAGTGTAGGGGAGAGCAGAAAATCAACCCCAGGTTCCTACATGGATTTTAAGCAAACAAGGCAGTAGGGCTCTTAGGGAACCTTGTTTGGATAGAACATGGCCCCGAGATGTGTACTGCCATCATTGTTCTCCCATTGTGAATGATCTCTCTATAGGTTGGTAGAAACTTAAATATTATCTAAATTTGATTTTAAAAAATAAACAGAAAGACATTCTCTTCAATAGCCAGGATGCCTTAAAATCAAACAGGGTTGAATTCAGCACCTTAGAAAGCAGTATTAAGAACTGATCCGCATTCATATTTGGTTACTTTTGTCTTTTCCTTCAATGGCTAGATTGTCAGGTGATTGTTATGAAAAAAAAAGCATTATTTTCAGATCCTACTAGAAAGACAGGCTTCAGAGGAAGGATATCTTCTTTAATTAGTTGCTACCAAAACTATGTCTATCATACCAAATTTATTAGCTTACACTCTCATTTTTTCTTTTTACCTGTGAGTGATCTCTTTCAAGATACCCAGTTGATCCCAATAGCCAATGGTAGGATTAAATCATACAGATGCTGTGTTTTCTCCAATGCATATAAATGACTATGAAAAGCCTAAAAGTTTAATTAAGGATGAAACACTGGCAGCAATACCAAAATAAAACGGAAGTGTTTTAATGAAATACTCTGATAAAAAAATACGGTAATGTGATCTCTTTGTGTATGTCAATATTTTATTATAATATACCGAATGCACTCATTTAATGAAGCACCTGTAGCTTCTCTTTGGCATATTGAAATGCCAGTATCAATGTTCTTTCATTTTGTGTCCAATATTAAGTAAACAAAGCCTTCTTAAACACAAGCACTATGGTACTAGGACAGTAGTTTTTATAACCCAGGAAGCTACCACGTAATGAATGAACAGGCTGTATGTACACCTGCTGTGGAGACTTGGGATAAAGAAACGATGCACACCTGGGTGGGATGGAGGGCGACAGAGTGGGGTCTCACCACAATCTCAAAAGAGCAAATAGTTTTAAACTTATGAATTATTTATTAAAGCTTATACTTAATATTTTCATACTCTTCTTGATCATGTGAAAGCAGACAAAGTGGACCTGTGAACAGAGGTAAGAACCGAGCAATAAGTTCTGTTTCCAGCAGCATGTAGGTGCCTGGATTACCTACTCCACGCCCTACGTTTTAGGTTTGAACCGTTTCCAAACTAGCATGAGAACACAGTAAAATGTGGATTCTTTTTTTTTTTTTTTTTTTTTTGGTTTTTCCAGACAGGGTTTCTCTGTGGTTTTGGAGCCTGTCCTGGAACTAGCTCTTGTAGACCAGGCTGGTCTCGAACTCACAGAGATCCGCCTGCCTCTGCCTCCCAAGTGCTGGGATTAAAGGCGTGCGCCACCACCGCCCGGCTAAATGTGGATTCTTGTATAAAGGAAAGTGATGGCCAGAAAATACCTTCTATGTATCCATCTGAGACAGCTGCCTTCATCTCCATCATCAACATCCCTGCTCACATGACCTCCAGATCCCTGACTTCTTTCTTTTTCCCTATCAAATAAGACCAGAGTCCTGAAGTCATCAATTTTGACCCCCGTAGAGAAGATAGTAGATGGAACGCAGATAACAAATCTTAGTTTCATTCCTTCCCAGCATCTCTGTCAGTATCACATATAAACTGTGTATCAGTATAGGAAGAATTTTCCAAGATCTTCATAAGGCATTATGGTAATATTCTTTGGTACATTTTAAGTCCCATTGAACCATTTTCTGGCAGTCTCTTTGGAGCTATTAATACCTTTACAAGAAAAGAAAATCTAGAGAGCCATGCTGTAAAAAATAGAATATTGTATACATAGTTTAGTCTATGATCTCCAACATATATTTGCATATGTATTTTTATTATAATATAGTATATATTATATATAATTTTCCTCTTGGAGAATAATCAAAGTGGTTTGTAATCCATATTTCATCTTTCTAGCATCATTAAAATATACGATTGGATCAAAAACAGAATTTGCTGCTAAATATCATAGTGACAAATGCTGTGATACGCAGGCAACATTAAGGATGTCAAATTGTTTTCCATCCTTAAATCCTTTAGTCAAACAAATTAACTTCATGAATAATTGGGTACCTTTGTTCTTTTTTATTTTACAAGAATAACCAAACACAAAAGAAATACATTTTGGGCCATTAGAAATGGGATGCCTCACAATGCAGTGGTATTTGAATTGACATGGATGTGTTTGTACTTCAGGTCCACTGTTCATTACCAGCATAAAATGACCTGAGCTCCCTCTGTGAGCTCATCTACAAATGACAACACACAGCCATGGGTGTTTTGACACATTATGAGGCTCTTATGTAAAATATTGCTTCCCTTTTTTTAAAAAAAAATCACAACAGGTTAATACAATCATTCAATCAGACCGAGGAGTTGGGTCTTCCTAGTTCCAGGTCTCACTTGCACCTCCTCTTAACAAGATGACTTTTCTGAATTCACTCAAGGAATGTGGACGGTGTGAGCCCCATTCCTTAGTAGAATCTGCAGATGAGCCTAGAATTATACAGGAGTCTTCTCTGTGGAGAGACAAATCGGCAAATGTTGCGTTTAGGAAAGGATATTGGAAGAAAAAGAAGAGGGGAATGGTAATGGAAGGATGGCAGGTGAAACTATAGATGAATAAAACAAATAAGAAAAACAAGGCTGAAGACAAGAAGCTTGATCAGGGTTGCATAAATAAACTGGAAGACTGACTAATAAGAATAAAATAGAATTGGGGTTAGTTTTGTTTTGTTTTATTTTGTTTTTATTTTTTCCCTGAATATGGCTTGGTGTAAATTTGAATAAAATGTGTATCTTCTCTAAGTTCCTCTTGTAGAAGATAAAAATGAAGCTGAGGATGTAACTCAGAGATGGTAAGCTGTAGGGACATAGCCCCACCCATTGGGGGCGTGTTCGCCTCGGGCTAATGTTTACGGATAAATCTGCCGGGCGTGAGCCCAGCAGCCCTTTTTCTTTTGCTCCGCTTTTCCGGTACACCGCGGGAACCTGTGGTCCTGTAAGTTTATTTCCTTATTAAAGCTGTATATATCTATATAATCTGTCTACATTCATTTGCGCCACCACAGTAAGCCACCATAGTATGCATGAGGAGTGTCTGAGTTTAATACAGAAAGGGGGGAGAGAAAGAGAGAGAGAGAGAGAGAGAGAGAGAGAGAGAGAGAGAGAGAGAGAGAGAGAGAGAGAGAGAGAGAGAGAGAGAGGAGAGAGAGAATAAATAAATATTAGTTTTATCGGTTGAGCTTCCAGGGAGTGGGACTGAGAAATGTGTGTTGAGCCTTCTTTAATGACCCTGTATCACCAATCCTCTCCATGGAGACAGACAGACATTTGTATCTGAAGCTAGAATTTTCTGCCCTATCAACATTTACAGCAATCCAGCAATCCAGTGCACTGGTGAGGAGAGAAGTGGTTGGAGGTTCATCTTGAAGAGCTTCTTGAGAAGGGTACCTGAAATAAAAACGTGATTTTTCTTTGACCACCTAACACTATGGAAACCTTGCTAACACTCAGTTGAAGAAACTTGGCCCAACACTCATGTCAGGTGACTGGATGTTATTTTGAAATGTGGAACACAAACTTTTTCTCCTCCAGAATGCCGTTTCCTGCCTTTCATCATCGTTCCTCTTTTCTTTCCATTTCCTCTGTTGAAGTAGGAAGAGAAATGCCAAGACTGTCATTTAGAGCCACCCTCTGTTAAACACGAGTGTTGAACTTCCTGCACACATCAGCGTGATCTCAGACACTCACATCAGTGCAGTCTCAGATACAGGTAGTAGATGTGGTCATCAAAAAGACAAAGCAAATAATCCTCTATTGTAAAAGCAGTGTAGCTACAGAAATAGTTATTCTCATCATGAATATTTGCTATCAAGAGCAGATATTTCTGAAAAGACTCAGAACAAGCATAAGCAATTCTGATTTGAGTAGAAAACAATGGCAAAGCGAAAAGTCTATTACTGATATATATATATATATCATATTATATATACTGTATATATATACTATATTGTTCACAGTGAAGTTTACAATATGAAATCTGAGTTATACTTTAAACTATTTTATCTTTTTATGATTAACAACCACAGGCAGATACTTGTTTTGAAATCTGAGGTGTTTTCTCCACAGAGAAAGATTTTATGCTCCATTAAAAATGTGTATTGATAACAGGGTGGTTGGTACCCACCCGTAATTCCAGCAATGGAGAGACCAGAGGATGATACAAACTAGCCTGGAGTACTCAATGAGAGGAGACAGGGAGAGAAAGGGAGGGAGAGAGATAGAGAGACACACACACACAGAAAAAGAAAGAATGCATGAGAGAATATGCCTCAGTCTATTCAAGCTGAAGCCTTCAGGGGCATCTCATAATAGCCTAACAATTTGTAGAAAAGCATTCTCAGGCCTGGGAATCAGAAAAACGTGTGTCACTATTTGCTGATGGTCAGAACTTAAAGCAATGCAGATAAATTCTCAGTCTCAACAGGTCTTTGTGTCTTGTATAAACAAGTTATTAAATGAAAAGAGAAGAAGGCTAGAAAGAATTCTTGAAACATTGGGCACTAGGGTCTGATTCACACTTATTTCTGGAATTTCCCAAACCAATTCTTAAATAAACTCTGAAGAAGTTTCTACACAAGGGTAAACTTACATTTATTTCCCTTATTTAGAAATGGAAAAATAACCCCTTTCCAAAAATCTTAGTTCCTAGAATTCACGGATATCCTTGGAAAAGAGAGAACTTACACATGGAGTTGAGAGCTCTGAGATAAGAAATGAACATAGTAAGCCGGGTGGCGGTTGCGCACACCTTTAATCCCAGCACTCGGGAGGCAGAGGCAGGCGGATATTTGTGAGTTCGAGACCAGCCTGGTCTACAAGAACTAGTTCCAGGGTTCCAGGACAGGCTCCAAAGTTACAGAGAAACCCTGTCTCAAAAAAAAAAAAAAGAAAGAAAAGAAAGGAAAGAAATGAACATAGCCAAATCATCCCCACATTTTACTCAAGATTTTTATGTCAGAATTGTGGTATGGCTTTTTCCAGAAGGGTTTTCATATTCTACCTTCGCTGAGTATTTAAATAGCTGCCACCATGTGATATGAGGTATTCTAACCACTTCCTGCGTCAATCAAAGAACAGTGAACAAAATATACTCTATTAAAGAGACTTATCACATCAAGGGGGGAAAATGGCTTGGAAATTGCTAAGCGGTGTGGAGACAGGAATTCCTAGCTGAGTTTCCAGTAATGGCTCCCAAAGCAACAATAAGAACTATTCTGCAAAAAGAATTCTTGCCCCTGAAAAGCCAGGCAGCTGCATAATCAGGAAGTTATCTGCTGAAA
Source organism: Chionomys nivalis (assembly GCF_950005125.1). Taxonomy (NCBI): domain Eukaryota; kingdom Metazoa; phylum Chordata; class Mammalia; order Rodentia; family Cricetidae; genus Chionomys; species Chionomys nivalis. Next base: position 29,357,389 of record NC_080106.1, read on the forward strand.
TGCTGACATGATTACTGCCTTCCCAAACACACCATTCCCTGGATCATAATATGTAACAGGAAAGAAGGGATAACTTATATCCCATTTTGCATCTTCATGTGTTCCAAATTCGAATTAAACTTGGGAACAGTTGACAGGGAAGCTTTGTTAACCAATTATCTTCAAGACGTGGGACCAAGTTAGGGTGTGGCTTTCTGGGACCCAGAGTAAAACGGGTGCACAGCCCTCTCTTTTGTGGTTCCCTCGCATCACAGCTGAGCTTGAACTTCTCATTCCTGTTTCGTGAGTTTTTTTTTCCCTTATAATAAATAAAAATATAATTGTTTTATCTTTTCTCTAGCCTGGTTTATTTCCTGAATCCGGCTAACTTCTACAAATAGCGACTTGGCAGAACCTATGCCAACAAATATTTAGCCCTGTCTGGTCATCTGACTTTTCTATGCCCTTGTAAAGTAAGACAGACTATGATTTAAGCAAGCTTCTTCTCAGTGGCCACCTCACTCTGAACGAAGATACCCAAAATGTGTTTGGCTAGATAGCTTCCTTTGTAATGGTGTTGAGGAGGGTGATGCACAAATACTAAGTGCATTGGAGTTGAATTCTCATCATAGACATCTCTCAGTATCAAGGGAGATGAGCTGTAGTCTGAACTGGCAAGTAAAATGAGATAGAAGAGGAAAAGTGAGTACTGAAACCCCGAGGAGAGGTTCAGTGATGTCATGGAGCTGGGGTTATGAGGAGCTGGAAGCTGGTCGAGCAGGCAGGTACAGGGACCTCTAAAACCGAACAGTTCTGACTCTTGGCTCTGACCAGGAATCGTATCAAGGTTCCAGCCAAAGATACCGATTCCTGTTCTGGTTTCAGTTTTGTCCCTGGATAGAGGCCAGAGAGACATGCCAGCTACATTCTTGTCAGAGGTAGTGATATGTGCCAGAACCCCAGTGCAGCCGCCAGGACAGAAAGACACATGGACAACAGAGGTGGGCCCACTGAACTAAACAGCTCTTCCTTGTACTTCAATCTACTTTCTGCCACAAGTTCTAGAAAAGGTCCCTAGACTATAAGCGTCATAGACACCCCAGCTGTGGATTCCGCATCTGCTATATAGAAGCCCAGCTTGCCTTTTCTTCAGCTCCCAGCCAGGAGCCTATGATAAACACTTCTAAAACCTCACACTTCTTAAGGGTTGTGAAATTTATCATCTATGAAATTCATTCTTCTACTTCCTGACACAAGAACCCAGAACCACTGTCTCAATAGAAGTTCTATGTCTAGGACACACACTTCACCCCACCCAGTTAAGTTTTCATTAGGTCATACTCAAGGGCTTCACTCCCGCTTCTTTCACTGAATATGGCCCATTAATAAGCATATGAAAATAAGAATCACTAACCCCATGGGAGTGTGGAGCAATTGAGACTTAGAAATAAGTAATGCCAAAGTTTAAAATGATGCTGAATTTTCAAATTCCAACTTATTCAATTCCATGGCATCTCGAGTGTCCTTGTATTCTGAGACCTCCTCTTACCCGTGGTAGGGCAATTATAGAAACCCTATGTGTGACTCTAGGGTTCATTTTACTGTTGCTAGGCTCAGTCGTCAATAGCGTATGGTAGAGATGTATGTTAGAAATATTGTGCTCTTTTGAGAAAAATCACTAAACAACAAAAATGAATATCGAAATGTATATGTACTCTCAAATTCCCATAAGAGAATATTCAAAAAAGGTAAATTTCCCATGAAATCATTTTGCTTATTCCAGAAATATTAACAGTTGAAAAGCAAAGCTGGAAATGACAGGAGCTGAAGTCGAGTAACTTGAAAGCTCATGTGGGAAGAGATTTGCTCAAGGGACTCTGAAAATAGGAAGAATATCAAAGCCGAAGATGTAAAAATGTGTTAGGAAATACCGATGACGGAAACAACACTCACGCGCATGTATCTGCATGCTCCTTGATTTCCAAGGGTAGGCGATCCTAACCTATGATAGGCTCAGAGCCACTGTAGGACCAAACATCCTCACAGCAGAAAGAATGTCACGTAGGAAGAAGAATGTTTATCCACCACTAAAGCTGAACAGGGATCATTGGAACAAGACTCTGCTGTAAAATTAGCTGAGGAAATGCAACTTTAATCCACCTCGTTTCTTAGAGATCTGTGACTTGTGTCACTGCTGGACCTCATAAACCCTTGAAAGTGGAAATGCTGAATGAAGGTCTGGGATGTTACTCAGTGGAAGAAAAGCTGGCGATGAGTTCCAGGTACCTGATTCTCATCCCTGAACTGACTAACTAATCAGCTATCTAACTCACTAAGCAAGCAAGCAAGTAAATAAGAAAGATAATAAGATGGAAATGCTCAAGTACATTTAACAAAATTTTCCTTAAACCTACAGGCCAGGGTACTGTTTCTACACATACATACGTGTCCATCTCATTTATTTTAATCTATACTTACATAATATTTGTTCACATTCTACAGGTCTTATGAAGACCCTTTGGGATAGAAACCTCAATTCTTACTTCCAAACTCTATCCTTGAATTAACAGGAGAGCTACACACAGTAGGTAGAAGTGCCTTGCAGGGAAAGTACTGCAGGGTATGTGTGGAAGTGTCCACAGCTCAGCGCCAGAGAAATCAGAAAGCAAGGACCTGGGTATCTGACTGATAAATATGATTTTCAGTGTTTCGTGAGAGAGAGAAAATAATTGTTAGGTTATTGAAGCATTTATCTAAGTATTTATTATCAGTGAAAAATTAGGAGTCAGATATCGGCGTAAGAACCTGAATGATCAGAGGAGCAGTAGAGAAGCTACCAGTGACTTCCTACCTCTTCCATTCCTTCCTCCAGAAAGGCTGAGATCCTCTCTAAGCTCCGCCTTACTACTTCCTCAGTCACCAAAACCTTTATGGTTAATTTTGGTCAGTTAGTGGTTAGCTCCACCCTCTGATTCAAAACAAACTTTATTGTCAGAATGCAATCAAAACAGCACACAATAGGTTATCTGCTTTAGACTCAACACCTCAGTTCAAGAACTACATTCAAACCAATGAAATTGCAAAATGCATATTAGGAGTAGGCCATAAAATTTAGTTTCTGGGCTGGAGAGGTGGCACAGAGGTTAAGAGCACTGGCTGCTCTCCCAGAGGTTCTGAGTTCAGTTCCCAGCAACTATATGGTGGCTCACAACCATCTGTAATGAGATCTGGTGCCCTCTTCTGGCCTGCAGGCAGAATACTGTATACATAATAATAAATAAAATAATAAAAAAATTGGGTTTCTTTATTCTTCCTGAGACTTCAAGTAAAAAGATGAAAAATTAATTTCCAGACTAAGCTAGTGCAGTCTACAAAACTTGGTGAATATACAAAACAGTATTATTGAGTTTGTAAGACAGGCATGTTTGGATAGGATTCATTAATTGTACTACATATGTCAGAAAATTATTTTCACTGGATATGCACAATCATAAAATTAGAACAAGTAAAATTGTAATATCTTCACTTTATCTCAAACTCACTGTCTTCACATCACAAAGCATTAATCTTTTCAAAACCACTTCCTGAAGTTCATCTTTTCAGTTAGCTTAGGAAAGTTTTATCTTTCGTTTTCCATCTTAGCATGCAATTCCAACTTGTTTATTTCCACGTGCCTCATTTGTAGCTTTCGGGAATGGTTGTGCATACTTCCTTTGTGCGTTCTTAGTATTTTTCCCTCCTGTTGTACCAAACAGCCAGGTTATTCTCTCCTGCCTTGGTCCTCAGTTCACCTCAGTGTGTGGGAGATAAGATTAGAGGCCTTGATCCCCCTGCTGTTAGAACAAGACCTCAATCTCTCACTGTCTCTATTTAATCAGGTCCCTATTTTAGCCGCCACAAAGCTGTCAACAAAAGAAAATACGCTATCTCCCCATCAAGGGGTTAAATTGGATTTCACAGTGTGCAAACGCTCTACTGAGTGAAATTCCACCTGCACCCTCCGTCAGGCAAATTACTTCTGACTTTTAATTTATTTCTCTGGGAAATGGAAAGGTGTGGCATAACCAAAGTCAACAGGGAATAAAGTACACGGTGCAATCAGGGACTCTCCCACCGCAGGCCCACTTCCCTGTCAGCTTTAATAGGTTCTCAGAACACACAATTTATAGAACGCATGACATGTCCTCTCTGTTCTGAGTTTTATTTTGGGCCTGTCTAGTTAATGGCCCCAACAGTGACAACTGACGTTTGCTTGATGCAGGGGCACCAGGAGATGTGTTCTTCGTACCCTCAAGTTCAGGATGAGAGTTTGCAAAACAAGAATAGTAATTGAACTGGACTCCTCATTTCCTAATGTATAATCGCTAAACTGGAGCCCAGGGGGTGGGGTGGGGAGTGATTCAAGCAAAGGCAATATTCATTTGTGGCTGTGGGTGTCAAATAGAGGGATACATGCTTGAAAGCCAGGGGAATATATATTTTTAGATGAGGTTACTATTTTGTGACTGAATCCATTTGGCAGAGTGTTATTAAATAATTCAGCTAATACCATTTAATACACTTCCTCTTCTAAATTCAACTGAATATGAAGGTATTTCTGCAATGTAATTTCACTAACCCATTTCAAGAGAGGGAAATTTGTGTGAATTAATAAAATACACACTGCTTCAGGGAAAATGGCAAGCGTTTTTGACTAAGAGACTGAAAGTCAAAAATTGTTTTTTAAGGTACAAATTTAATAAATGTGCAGGGAATACCTTTTCAATGAAGCAGATGTGGATAATGATGGAAATTTACATCTTCTCTATAACTTAAGAGTCAGTGATTTCTAACAACTTTTCTTCTTTTCCTAATATCATTTAATATTAAACTCTAACTTTTAAACTGATTTTTTTAGGCCTCCAAAGACTCTGCCTTTTCTTCCACTGTAGGGGATTGCAGACAAAAAACGCCATGTTTCTAGTAAGTAAAATTTGACTGTCACGCAGGAAGATATTCATTGAGTGTAGAATTACAGGAAGACAATTTGATACCAATACTTTTTCTAGCTATGTATATATAAGAGATGTTGGGTTAACTTACAATTGATTTGGAAACCATTGCTTGGGAATGAGGGTGTGTAGTAGAACTAGAGAAACAATTTGGTTTTTATAGACTGGCACCCTTAAAAATTCTAGTCCTGCTCCAGAGGTGGCACATGCTTTTAATTCCAGCACTTGGGAGGAAAAGGCAGGCTGATCTCTGTAATCAAGGCCATTTAGTCTACAAAGAGAGTTCCAGGATACCCAGAATCTTACACAAGGAAACCCTGTCTCGAAAAACAAAAACCAAACCAAACAAACAACAAAAATCTAGTCCCCAGTGTGAGCCAGTTCTATGAAGGTAAGTGCTGGAATTGTTGGGGCTCCTTAAAAGTAGAAGTCTGCACTGCACATTCTTATATGCAGTTCCAGAGCAGCTCCAGGAATAAATGTAAAAGAAAGTCACTACACAGGTCCCTGGAGCAAGGGTATAAGATCAAAGTTGATCATCCAGAATAGCAGTCATTATAAAACAGAGCATCGTGGCTACATGTACATTGGAAATTTGTGACATCTAAGGCCTCTTAATAAAATTTAAATCTACTAATGTTTTGACCAAATAATCCTCAATTAAAGGAAAAAATGCCCATAACCTAGACTCATATCCATACTGTACATATGTCTATAAAAGATAATAATCAAGGCCAAGAATGAAAATGTCTGGGGCGTATGGAATAATCAGTAGAATGGGCTGCAACCACTTAAACCTTGCACAGTATGTGCGACACATAGAAAGATATCAATTCATAGCGAGTCATGACTATAAAATCTAAAAATATACATAATACCAAATCTAACAGAAAGTATCATTTACAAACTAAATGCTAAAACTCAGCAAATGAATCCTGGTAAAGGTTCAAATACAAGAGACAGTATATCTTAGGAGCAACCATACCGGGTTTACTTCTATTGATGACTTCTGTAAAAGCTGCTCTTGGAGCATAGTCCTGCTTACCAAAAGTTTAGGACCCTTTAAATTTTCCAAATGTGATTGCATTGGGGATGGGAACTTTGGGAAATAATTTGGAGATAATAGTGAGGTCTTTGTGGTATATTACTGTCTTTATTATAGCTGGGAGGTGGTGGTACATGCCTTTAATCCCAGCACTCAGGAGGCAGAGGCAGGCAGCTCTCTGAGAGTTCAAGGCCAGCCTGGTGTACAAGAGCTAGTTCCAAAGCTACAGAGAGACCCTGTCTTGAAAAAAGCAAAAAACAAAAGAACAATATTATAAAACTGTGATGTGATATGAGAGAGAGAGAGAGAGAAAGAGAGAGAGAGAGAGAGAGAGAGAGAGAGAGAGAGAGAGAGAGAGAGAGAGAGAGAGAGAGAAGGGAGGAAAGGATGGCAGGAAGGTGTAGGAGGAGGGATTCCAACTGAAAAACAGGAGCATCATCAAACCCTGAATAGAGAATCTGGCATCCTGATCATGGACTACCCAGACTCAAAGACTATGAGAAAGGTTTGCTGTATTAGGCATTCTGGCTGCCATAAACTTATTATGGTATCATGTACAGAGGCACAACCCATAATAGGATTATAGATATTCTGAGTTAAGTTTACATGTAAAACTGAATCTTACCTGTCAAATGCAGACACACCATTAAGATGACCCATCCAATTTGTTTTATGTGCTTATAAAGATTTTCTCTGTAAGTATACAGGGATAGACCCACTCTTATACAGATACAATTTTATACAAATCAATTTGAAGAATTCACCAAGATTTTGTTTTGTTCTGGTATCTAGGCCAGGCTATTACTGAGTGTGCTACTCAATGCAAGCTGGCCTTGACTTCTACATCCTAAGCTTTAACTTCCCTAATACTCGAATTACAACTGTGCACCACCAGGCACTGCGAGGTGAAATTAATAATTGAGTTGCAATTCAAAAATACAATCATAAAAAAATGATCTAAAAATAAAGCATTTACAGTGGTGGGGTGGCAACTCAGCAGATAAAGTGTTCAGACTCCCAATACCCTCGTGAAAGTTATACAGATCAGCTCATGGCTGTAATTCCAGTGCTTGAGGAATGGAAACAAGATTTGGGGGCTTATCGGCCAACCAGTCTTCTCAAAACAGCAAGTTCCAGGTTTATGGAGAGATTGATTGTGTCTCAGAAGTAAGTCAAAGAGCTCTTAAGAGGGAAAGTCGACATTGAACTCTGGTTTCCACACATGTACTATGACATCTCCCCACACATATGCACATACACTTATATACCACACACGCACACACACACACATACACACATAAATGTATGCACACCTTTGTGCATTTGCATGCACTAAATTTAAAAAAAAAAAACAAGAGGTAGCTTATGTTAGTGCATTGCACTATTGATAACCTCTATACCACGAGAACGATTTATTTTGCCCTTAATGTACAAATCATGTTTTTCAAATAAATATTATCATAAAATGCAATGTTTCCTTCTGGATAAAAGCTATAAAATTTTAGCGTGAATCCCCATCACACCTCATTAGGCACACCAGTAAGGTCTGCCGCGAGAATAGCTATTTTTTGTAGACTCCAGTGATCTCGGTTGAGTGTCTTGATTTGTGCAAATTTTCTATACTATCCTATAGATTATTATGAGCAGTTATAACAAATTAATTTTCATATTGCAGAACCCCAAAACTTAAGCTGCTAATAACAACCATTTAATACACTTGGGTGTTACCAGGTCATAATTCTGTGAACAAAAAGATGGAGAAGCCTCCCTCCTCCCAACACTGGGATGAAGCATTCTCTTCTGAAGCACAGTGATGGGCTATTATTGACTCTGCAGAGATGATGGAATGCAGTGCTTCAGAGCAAAGTATCTAGACCTTTGGCCTTTAGTATTTGTGCTAATATGAACTTGATAAGTTGCTCATCCTCTGTTTATGTCAATTTCCTTACCTCTTTGAAAAAAAAAAGAGGACACTTTTTTTTTTTCTGATACAGGGGAAAGCTGGGGCTGGAAAGAACATGAGAGTCCCTGGATTACAATAAAGGGTTTCTCACTTCAGGTGAGCAATAGCTTGAGAGACTAGGGTCCAGGACAACCAAATCAACAGCCGCCAAAGCTACCTTTGGCGATTGGCTTCTGCATCCTTTGCTGTCTCTACTCAAAGGATGACTTTCATGAACAATATGACTTTTAAAAAGGAGTTACCGTGGGTTATACATCACAGCTTAAGAGAAAGCAAACAAGCAGAGATCCAGAGTGGCAGGAACAGTTCCCAAAGACAGTTTGGCACAAGTGCCGCCACCTAGAAGCTAATAGTGCTGCACTGAGTTAAAGCATGGGGGTGAGCAGATCCGTCAACCTGCATATCTAGACTGGAGTTCACACCCTCACTCCTAGCATCCAGGCTAGGAGTTCATGTAAGTTGCCATGCAGAGGGGAAGAAAGGTAAAAAGAAACCAGAGAGTACACGAGTGCTCTTACACACTTGTGACATCTCTCCCCTCCAGCCAGGTGCCTGTAGAACCAAAGAGAGTTTTGACTTTCGGATAAAAAGCCATAAGACTATTCGCTTTTGAGACCACTGACCTAAAACCATTCCATTGGCTTCTCTGTCTTCTCTCACCACTGTCTAAGTGAAGACTAAGCGGATTTATACATGCAGAGCACTGATTATAATGGTAATGTGAAGTACATTTTCAGTCCATCCTAATTGTTATTCTAGCTTGCAGTAGATTGGTCTTGAATGCATTCCAGGTCCTTGGCTCACATTTCTGCCTTTCTTAGTTCGTGATGTTCCTCTGACCCTCCACCCCATCTGCTCGTAGTTTTCTTCATCCAGGAAGGGATTCTATAGCTAAAGCTGCACCGGTCGAGGGCATTCGCTCCTTTTGCTGGAATTATTGGTTCAGCCACGAACACAGGCCACCAACAAGAAAAGTCAGACTTAATCTTTGGATTTTGGATTTTGCATGATCTTTTCTCCTCTGGACACAAACATTGAAAGGGCTATGGGTAGATTTACTATCTTTGCCTCATGTGGTAACTGGGTTTTCAATGAGCAGAGGCAAAATTTTACTTTAAAAAAAGGAGGTGGGAAAGAAGCATGCTAATGTTGCCCATTTCCTTCCTAGTCCAGTGATGCTGGAATCTCCCCAATTCCTGGTCTTCTCAGTTACCACAGCCATTTGACTCCATGTGATTTAATCTGTGCTAGAAAGGTTTTATCACACTTGACAGCAACCAGACAGACAAACAACATTTGTCCTTTACATTTGAGCAGCAAGATATATTTCCCATTATATTTCCTCTTCTTTGTGATCTGCTTCTTAATCAGAAACTGCCACAATTTTTATAATTTTCAGCAAAATGCTCCAACACATTAAAGTAATTTCTGCTACAACAAAGAATACAGCCTACCTCTAGGTGGAGACATATGGTTGTCCCTTCCTTAAGAGATAGTCCAGTCAGACAGGTCAACCACAGGGCTAAGAGCTAGGAGGAATAATTATCTCTCTCCACAGTTATCCCTCCAGTGAATTAGTGTACTTTTCCTTCCCAGAATCCCATGCCAGCACTGTCCCTACAAGCTTCCATGAGTTCTGCTGAGGTTGGCCCACTTTCATGAGCTCTGACTCAGAAAGGCATAAATCATCCTTTGTTGGTTTTTTTTTGTTTGTTTGTCAGTCTGTTTGTTTTCTTTTCTCTTTTCTGTCTCCATCTTCTAGGTCCTGGCCAGAGCACTTAGTATGTTTTGTCTGGGACTTTGGCTTCTTTACTCTTTTATAAAGGTCCCCTACCCACTACGTGGTTGCGGTTCCTCCATGTGGCTGACTTCTCTGAGGTTTAACTAACTTAAAGAGTTCTTGCTTTTCTTTGCCTTTCTTCTCTAGGGAGGTGCAGAGATTTCCAGTTTCCCTACCTTGACTTTTTCTTTTAAGTGCTAATAGAGCTGCCCTTAAGCTTCCTTTTGAGTCTGTTCTTAATTTCTATTATTAATGAGATTAAGGATCCCAAGAGGGGACAATCATTTCCCCTGTACCATGTAGCAATTCCACCAGAACATTCCAAAATTCCTAGTAACATTTTCATGTTCCCTGACTGGGTAGAATAAATTTCAACTTTAGGTTAATGCTGCAATAAAAATTGAGAGAATATCTTCATTCTCTTGGTTCTGAGTATGTTAGTGTATGTTCGGGAACCTTACAAGTAAAATGTACTAGAGAAAAAAAATTTACCCATAAAACGTATAAGTGGCTTTTGTGCGTATTTTTCTAACGTATGGTAACTAATCTCTAAGCCACTCTAAAAAAGTCACTATGTCCCAAGCAACAGGAACACAACTAAGAAAACAACGGTGAAGAACTTTTTTAAATTACTTGTTTGTGCAAAAGGAGTTAAATTCAGGTGATATTAGCCTCAAAGTGATAAAAAAGGAGCTGAACAAACGTGTTGAGAAACCAAGGGTGGGGCAGGTGTTTGAGTTTCCCCTTTAAGTCCTTCCCTTTCTTTTTGTGCCTGTGACCTAGGTCTATTTTCTCCCAGGTTTATAGATAAGCCTTTCTCACTTTAAATCTGATCATCTTGTTTGTGATCCAGACGACAGAAAGCAATTGCACTAAGTCCTTAAGTCTGTTTGCATACAAATGGCACCTTCTAGGCCTGGTTTACATTACCCAAGCAAGTTTTGTCTGGGAAATTCACTTCCAGACTTGCATGTGGGTGTCAGTTTTCATCAAGGATGAATCTTAGTCTCCTTCAGTTCCTGATTACTCAAGGCTTTATCAACTAGAAGGGATTTAACTTGCTTGAAGGATAAGCAATCCATCCATTTCTCCAGATATGGTGAGTTTTCTCTCTGAATCTAGCCAGACAAGCACAAAACTCTGATCAAATCACCTTGACTGAATGGGTTTTGCTAATTCCTGGGCTTTCATTAAATGCCAGAAGAGTCTTTCTTAGGAAAAGTTACTCCTCTCTATACTGAGACTAAAGAAGTATGGCCGAATGTTCTCTCTGTAAATTAACTTTAACTATTGTTTAAGGCATACTCCATAATATATTTGGGAGACTAGGAGTTAGATGGATTCCCTGATAAACAGACAGGGAGGGAGCAGGGTCAGGACTAGGTAGTAAAAGGGATGGACTTCCAAGGTGGAAGTGTCTTCTTCACCTTTCTGATCTGAGACAAAAACCTGGGAGTTTGTTTTTTATTTTCCTATACATTTTTTAATGAGTTATGCATTTTTATTTTATGTGCATTGGTGTTTTGTGATGGTGTCAGATCCCTTGAAATTGCAGTAACAGACAGTTGTGAGCTGCCCTGTAGGTGTGGGGAACTGAACTCTGATCCTCTGGGATGGGTAGCCAGGGCTCCTAACTGCTGAATCAAGTCTTCAACCCAAACTCTTAAATTTATTTTTGTTGGTTTCCTGCATGTATGTCTGTGTGAGGCTGCCGGGTCCCCTAGAAATAGAGCTACAGACAGTTGTGAGCAGCTATACTGCAAATTGACTCTTTTGCTCCTTTAACCATGGAGTCCTGTCTCCATCTCAAACTTTAAAACAAAGGCTTCTGATTCCCACGCCCCCCACCTTTACCCCCGCCCCCATCTGCTTTGCAAAAGGTCTTTTTCTTGGTGTGTCTGCAGCAGGTGTGTGTGTGTCCTCTTTCTCTGTGTGTCCTCACCTCCAATAGCGACTTTTTTCACCTGCTGACTCTGCCTGCTGCTACCTGCGGTGTCTGAGCTCTCTCCACTGCTACCTGTCACGCTTGAGATTTTTTCCCTGCCTTTTAATTCTTTAACTGACAGAAAACAAAACTGATCCAGACCCTTAAATTGTATCACACTGATACACTTAGAAGGTGTGGGGGAAATCTAGTTCATTCAGTCTCATAACACAAACCTAAGAATCATCCTTTCTGTGTGAGACCAACTTTATCTCTTCATCGATGTGCACCTTTAAAAATACAAACTTTTAGCTTTTCTTTCTGGAAGAGGCTGGCTATACTGGAATAAGAGCCCACTAATGACTCTATTGGTAGATCTCCTCAGTGACTTGTTTATTGTTTGTATGATAGGGGATTTCAATTTTTAACCGGCCTTGTTCCTTTTTGTTGGTTCTCAGGAATTTCCAAGCCAACTCAAATATTGGCAACCTGGCTTTGGCTGCTATAAAAAGCTTTAATGCATGGTTTGAGATCTGAATTCAAACCTATCTTTGTTTTATGACATCTGATTTATTTCATTTCCATGACAAATTGGCATGGGTGGGAACTTTGCGTGTTCCCTGTACCTTCCTTAGCCTAATTTCTGCTTTGTGGTGAGTTTGTTAGTCTCCATGCATTTGAATAGGAACATGAAGAGACACGAGGATAATGAAATATAACAAGATAACAGTACAAATAAAAACGCTATAGTTAATGACTTGTGAAACAAAGCAGCCTCTATTTCATCACAGATCAACTTAATGTGGTATAATAAATCTGAATGCCATTGTTTCAAATAGAAATGGGCTGAAGGAGGATTCTTAATAAAGAAAGGAACACATGACAATTGTTCTCTCTGTTTCTGTCTCTCTATTTCTCTCTCTCTCTCTTTACTTGTTAAGTTCAGTTAACTTCCTCAATTAATCAAACAAATAAACAAGACATCAAGACATCACTACTGAGTACAGATCCTATTCCTGAGCCAAACTTCCGATTTTCTCATTGGAAATGCAATTATTGATTTTTTTTTTGTAATTGACTAAGGCCTGGGCATATCCGATATGAATTTCTTAACTAAAGTGGCCCTCTTATAACTTTCAAACAGCTTTTCACAAAGGGACTCAGCATGTTGCATTTATGTGGCATAACAAGAATAATCAAGGAAAAAGAGAATCAGTTTGAGAGGGAGTAAAAGGGAGGGCAAAAAGGAAGGGCCAGAGTGAGGAGACAAGGGAGAGTTAGGAAGAAGGGAAGGGCTGCGGGTGAGAGAGAGGATAGGCACATCATATAGAGTAAAGTTGGACATTTATTGGGTGGGTTATGGAGGGGAAGGAAAAAGAGGAGAAGGGGAGAGAGAGAGAGAGAGAGAGAGAGAGAGAGGCAGAGAGAGAGACATAGAAGGGGGAAGCAGAGAAGTGGGGAGAGATGCAGAAGTTGGGGACTGACAGAGAGAGGGACTAGGAGAGAGAAAGCTGAGGTTGCAAGCAGGAAGGGAATGGGCGTGGCTTGTCTCTTAAAGAGACAGAATTACAAAGGGAAGTGGTGAATTATATCTTAATTTAAAATATTTTAAAAATGAAATAATGCCCATCTAGAAGGAAGAAGAATAGACATGAGAAGAAAAGGCCGGTTTTCCCCACCAATTGTGTCCCCCCCGACACTAAATACTTCATTCCCTCTCCTCAACAGCTTCTCTCATTATCTATTCACTCAGCTTTTTCCAACTGGGAAGCAGATAAGGGATTCCTTCTCTAGCATCTCATGTCTTTTTGTGCCTGCAAAAGCCCAGCATGACTGCTGTGGCTTCTGTGTGAGTTTTGCTGCAAGCCCTTACCCAGTAATAATTTCACAATACAGAAACGCAAGAGTGTTTAAAAAAATTAATCTGTAATACATTTTATTAACTTCTTGTAGAATTTTATAGAGACATATAATATATTTCTTCATATTCAACTCCCCATCAACCCCAACCACTCCTTTTGGTACTCCAATGTAGAATTCATAGAAATTATGTACTAGAATGAAATGTGCCTTCTCTCAGCTGTTAAAATTAAAACCTAAGAGAGGCTGGGAATGGAATTCAGATTACAGATGATACTTACTGTGTGAGTCTTTGGGTTCATTCTTTTGGGTTTATTCTATTGCCCCAAATCAGTAGCAAAGGAAAAGGATTACAATGAAGGTTGGGGAGTCTATCTCATAGGAGAACTGCAAACACTTGGGGTCAATATGATTAGTGGCATCAGGGGCCTAGAGAGTGAAACTTTGGCAGGATCCCCAAAGGAAATAAAGGTGCTGTGTCAATTTAAGCAGCAAAACTGGTTAGAAAAAGCACAGAAACCTTCATCCGAATGCAAACTCTTCACCGATGATCATTCTTTTTATTTTCTTTTGCAAATTAAGCAACTGAGGCTCATAATGTTTTAATGTCTTTTTTAAGACAGCACAGTATGTAAACTGTATATCCAGGCTCAAACCAAAGGCAGTGAAATTTACCCTGGTTAGATTTGTCTCTAATTCACGGGTATGCAATCTTAAACCAGCCGATGCGTCTTTATGGGTGCCAGTTATAAATGCAGCTGGCCACCTCTACCTGGGAAAGATGGTCTGTTCAACTGTCCAGAGTGCAGTAGGATCTTATTCATAGATGAAGTTTGGAACATTAGTGCCATAGTGGTATTATAGCTATCGGTTAACAGTTTCGGCACCCCAACAAACCTCTCTGCAGACACAACAATCCAAATCAGACCAAATCAAACCAAAATTTTAAAAAATCCAGGTTTAATGGACAAAGTGCTCCCGCATGATTTTCCAGCACCCCCAGAGAGGAGAAGGGAAAGAAAGACAGGAAAAATCACAGCTCTGTTTTCTGAGGGGCAGTTGAAATGCCCTGTCGGAGTGGTCTTGAGCACTCCAGTGGTCTTGACCCCAGAGGGGGGTGGGGTCATCATTTAGCAGACTTTCTAAGGTGCTGCATGGTTTGTAGAGAGATGGGGGAGGGGGCTTGGGGTGGAGCTTCCACCTGAACATTGCAGACTCTTTGGATATATAGATGTCAGGAACTAGGGGCAACACTTCCACCCAAACAGTAAGGATGATTGGACAAGGAAAATGTGCAAGTCTAAAGAGCCATACAGCCTGTTTTTCCCCATGATCAAACATCAGTTCGAATCCTTCCTAGGAAACCTCCATAGTTCTTGATCTTTACAGGAGTGTTTCCTATCAGGATTGTTTTTACCTTAACTTCGTCCCACTGACTGAAATACTATTCTATCCGGCCTTATGTTTTTCTCCACTTACTCATCCATTCATCTGTTGACTTCTTAAGAGCCTCTTATTCACCAGGGACTCACAAGTAGGCAAGATATGGGTTTCATTATCATCGGCAGCAGAGCATAGGGGCAGAGACGCCCAGCATAATGCTGATGCCTGCAAAAATTGGAGCAGGTTTTTCAGTGACATCCACTCTGGTGAGGCCATATTCTTGACTTCATTGCAGAAAAAATTTCCAGCATGAGCCAGCAGGAAGAAGAGCTCATTAAGAAGGGACTTGAGCAGCTTGGGAGTTAGTAGAAAGACATTCGTAAAAGGAATGAGACACGCTCAGGTGTGGGGACGTGTGTGGGGGCTTCTCCATGGGCTGAGTCATTCTTTGGTGTCTCCGTAGCAGCTATAATATATGTACAGGATTTTCTTGGCTGTCAGTTACACCTCAAAGGATCGTTAAGAAACTATCCCCCCCCCTTTTTTTTGATAAACAACATAATAGGGTAAAACTGGAGGTGCCTTCGGCAGGATTGTAATATGATCAGGTTAAACCACAGTCTATAAGGTCTGCACAAGGGGGTGAAGACATGAATTTTACTTTTTTATTTAAGTGTTTCTTGTGAGATTCCAGAAAACTGCAGTTTTACAGCTAGCCGGAAGACGAAGGAGGCTGTATACGCGTAGATCTTAAACATGGCTCATTGCCGTCTTAACGTTCTTAGTTTAAATCTTTCTAGACGTTGGAATTACTGACTCCATGCAGACAACTTGCACAGCAAATGCTTGTGCTGGAACTTTTGACTCTGAGCAGGCAAGACACTTCAACCAAACTCTGAGGCAAGCCCATCTTAACCTACACAGCCTAAGTCTCCCCTGTCTTTCTGTCAGGCTTGGTATCAGGGGAGTCACTTGCAGCTTTGTAGAGAAGTGCTCTTATGTGGAATGGCTTTGGGTTTTGCCCATCACTGTTATTTTGCATATTACTTTTTCATAGCTCTTAACTAAGTCTTGCGATAGTCCTTCTTGACGAGCACTCCTCACTTGGATGACGCTGATTCCAGGGCATTTGTTAGCACAAAGGAAACACACCTGGGTTTTGAGACCTAGTGACACAGCTTGAATACGTGCTGTATATACCATTTGGCAGGTTCAATAAACATTTAGCTTGGCCAACGTGTTTCTGGGAGGTTAAAGAAGAAAAGTATCTAACCTAGCAATCTATTGCAAGAGTTCTCTGACATGTGCAATGGCTATGACCTGAGATGCTTGGAAGGTCAAGTACAAGGCTGGGCTGCCAGCTGATGGTGCCGCTGAGAATGCAGGACCTTTGGGAAGTGAGGTTCAGTCGGAAGAAGTGGGTTATTAGAGTTGGTGACCGTAAAAGGCATATTGGGATGCCTGTCTCTTCCTGTTGTGTTCTCTTTATCTCCCTGCCACCACGATACAGCCAGTTCTGCCATTCCTTCCTTTGCATAGTGTTCTGCCTCCGGTCACAAACCCACAGCAATGCAAACAAAATGAACAGCCAGTCTGAAATCACAAGCGAGAGTAAATCTTTCTTCCTTCAAGTTGGTTTTCTCAACCGAGGTAAAATAGGCTAGCACAAGGAGGATGGGAGATGGAGAGACTCAAAATACTCACAGGAACCTTTGCCTGATGGACACTTGCTAATGCTAACTTAGGTGCTGGGGAAAGCATTGGAAGTCTGGAAACAGAATCTTTCCTGCGGAGAGGGCCAGTCGGAGGGGATCATTTCTCTACCTTTTAATGAGTGCAGTGTTTCAGACTCATTTTAGTTATTTCAGAAATAATATTCTCAAATATTGATAGATAATCTGTATTTGTCATAGAAACTGGCTTCTGAATACAGTCAGCCCTGTATAGAGGACTATAGGTGTGGTTTAAGAAACCACCAGAAAATAAACCAGACCATGCATTGAAATGCAGGTTGTGAGGCCTACCCCAAGCAGTGAGCTTTAATGAATGGGAACTCTGTTTTTTATGAAGATCTTTTTTTTTATAAGTGAACGCTTTCTTTATGCAGGCCAAGTCCATGACGGGAGATCACTCTGACAGATGTCCAGGGGATTCATTCTCCCTGTCGCTAAGAAAAAGGTAGATTTCCAAAGCAGATTTTCCCTTTTCAATCTCGAGAAAGATCAGGGAAGCTTATTTTCCGAATCGCTAATGAAGGCAGCAGTTTATATTAAAGGCTCCCTGCTGCGGAGCTATCAACTTTAGTACCAACCTCAGCTTTCAAGTGCTAATTACGATCCGCCCATTCCCCCAGGGGTGAGGCAGACTAGTCCAGCCTATTTAGAGACCCCTGCCTGCAGGCTGACTTTCTGAGAACCACTGGGCCAGGATGTTTTCCACCAACCAGTAAAGCCATGCTTTTCAAATTCACCCCCTCACCTCTGTTTACTTCATGCTGTGTACAGTGCAGAATTCAGTGTTTCAATTTTATTTGTTTATTCATTCATTTCTCTCTCTTATTCATGTACTTCACATTGACCCTGAGACTTAATTAATGCACGTTAGAACTCAACCGCTAAGCCACACATCACTAGACACTCTGATCCCCACCCTCATGCCCAGTTTTTGTTGTTGTTGTTGTTGTTGTTGTTGTGTTCTTTTAAAATGGTGAGACAGGGACTCCTTATGATGGTGGGCTAGGCCAACCTTTAACTTACTCTTTATCCTGTCTGGCCTTGTGTTGCAGTTTTTCTGGATTAATGTGTGTGTTCCTGAGGTTACCGGCTTACACAATTAAATTCAGCTCCACGTTTTGGTCTTTCTCCATGGGGATGTCTTCATGAGAATCTGTAGGTAGGTATGAAGTGTGAAAGAGAAATAGGCTTGTCTTCTGGTGCACTTGTTAGGTTAGTATCTAGGTCTTTACTATGTGCTGCTTAATTTGTTCCAGTTCCTTTCTGAAAAATGAAGAAAAAGCTTTCATTGAAAAGTTAATTCTATCCATGTATAAATAGCTACTCAAAAAATTCTTGTGAGTTCCTGAATTGAAGGATCCACCTTAAACAGGTCAAACACACCCCTCTCAATTCCCTGGCCCTAAATTTTTTTTCTTCCTAAACTTAATTTTGTCCTTTGTTCTGCCAACACCTTGCTAGGTCCAAGAACACCAAACAGTTCCATACCACAAACCATGGACAGGAGTAAAGTGACCAGCTACCCCAGGATGTGTCCAGCACCCAGCTTTCTCAGGACCACCCCCTATCCCCAAAGATGATGTCCACAAATAAACAGGAAGCAGTCTTGAGAATCTACCATCCCAGTTCTCCCAAGCTGCTAGGCTTAACTCCCTGCTTTTTATTATAAGAAAGAGATGGGACTGTTATAATCTCCTGACCTGGTCTGTCACTTGGGTACCCTGTCCCTTTAAGGAACAAGCCTCACCAATTCCCAACTCCCCTCCCCTTCCCCAGAGGCAAGCAGATCTCCTGCCTCGTCCCCAGTCTGTTCTTTCTTTTCTGCCTCAAATAATAAACTTCCCTTTCAAATAGTTCATTTTAATAGTGTTATTGTTCCTTTTGATTTTCTTTATCCTCATGATCTCCAATTCTGGAAATGTGTTTCTTTGTAGAAGCCAGCAGGTGGCTCTATGGTGTGTAGCTGCCAAAACAAACAAAGCAAAACAAAGCCAAACCAGCCCAACTTTCTAATACCACAGTGACAAGTTATCATAACCTCTAAAGAAGAACACCTTCAAGGTTGATATAAAGCCATTACTAACTTCAAGGTTGATGCAAAGCCATTGCTAACTCCAGATTACAGCCCTCATCCTTAGCACACTGATCTAGATGGTGAAGCTAAAGTAATTTGTACTCAGAATCACAAGTCAGCAAGCCAGGGATACTTCTCTCTATTCTGATAGCTTTACATAGAGACGTGATTTCATTTTTCTCCCTCTGCACTTGGGATTATGCATTAGAACAAGGAAATAGCAACAACAAAACCTGACAAAGAAATTGATGGTGGATATCTTTCACAGTTACTGCATGAAATGGAGCCTTACTATCTAGTGTAGGCTGACTTCAAATTCATAATCCTTCTGCCTCTGCCTTCAGAGCTCTAGGATTTTAGACATGCCTACCATCTTAGTCTATGTTCTATCAATGTGTTAGGATACCGTGATCAAGACATCAACAAAGTGTTTAATTTGTGGCTCAAGTTCCAGAGAGTTAGAGTCCATGATGACTGTGGTGGAAAGTATGGCATCAGGCAGGCCAGCGTGGTGCTGAAGCCATAACTGAGAAGAACTTATATCTTAGTCTATATGCACAAAGCAGACAGAACTGACTAAGAATGCCATGGACTTTTGAAACCACAAAGCCTAGTCCCAATGACCCACCTTGCCCAATAAGACCACACTTCCTAATCCTTTCCAAACTGTTCTACCAATGGCAGGGCCGTGTCTGTGTTTTGGAGTTTGGGGCAACAGGACCTATGAGGGCCATTCTCATTTTAACTACCACAGCCACCATATCCAGCCACATGACCATTTTTAAAGTGGTCTATGATGGTAGAGTTCACCTTTCTTAAGAAGAACACTAATGTGATAAGAAACCCTCCAATTCAGTAGTACTGATGTGAACACATTTCTTTTAAATGTTCTCACACAACGTAGAGCCAAACTCTACTGAAGCCATTCTAATACTCACGACGCCAAACCTCTGTTCTGATACCATGGATTAGGCTGTCACTTCTGATGATTAATCGTCACCCTCAGGTTTTGCAGATATTTTATGCTATGCCATATTTACTATGCAGAAGATTGCATTGCACCCTGCATCAGGGTTGTTTTATAAACCTTAATCTAGCATGGCAGATTATGATATTGTACTCTGGACCTCAGAATTAGAAACACAAGCTGCTGCTTGAGTAAGATTTGTAAAGAAGATGAAGATCTTAATATACTTAGCTTTTTAAATGTAACTAGATAAAACAGGTTATCTCCCGTCTCACATTTGTTTTTGCCAAAGGAAGTAGCATTTACTGTAAATGTGCCCTTTTTAGGAATAAAATCTTACAGTTAGAAGTGTTACTGAAGGCTGGTAACCCAAATGAATTAATTGCTTATCATGGCTTTAAAGTTAATTCTTACTCGAGGCTTCATAATCATACATATTTTAACATCAAAAGCTAGATGGTGGAAATTAAAAATAATTTTAAAAAAGACCCTCAGAGTAACCCAGATTTGAAATGGAGCGAGTTGTTTGCTTCATTCTGTAAAGATGAACGGTTCTGGATATTAAGATAGAATCTATGCAAGAAGAGAGTTTTTTTTTTTTTTTTTTAAAAAAGAGAATATACCCACTGTGCACTCAAACAAACAAAGCCCCTACTGGCTGGCTCATTAGCTCTTCCTGTTGGGAAAGAGTTGGAAGGCTACAGGTCCAGAACCAAGCCCTGGGCTCTCTTTAGGTCTCTTAACAGCCATTTGTCACCCACTTCTCTTTGTGAATTCACATCTTTTTGACTATTCGGTTAAAACTTTTGACTGTACTAACTTATCAAAGTAACACTTTTTCCCACCCCAAGCAAGAAATGTCATTAATATTTGAACCCTCTACCCGCACAATCCTCCTACTCTCTCACTCCCATGAGGCTTTGCTGTAGCCCAGCTACCTAATGTTCCCACAAAGTATTTGACTAACACTTTGCTTGATGCCTTTTGTTGTGAGGCTGTGGGGGTATTATTTGTGGCTAACTGAACCTGGGTACCCAGGTCATGGCTACTCATATTTGCCTCCGAATAAGTTATATTGTATTGCCGGTGGGGGGAGTGATGTGTGCTGCCTCAATACCATCCATTTGTGAAAGTGTGTGGTGATTAAAGTTTAATTCTCTAAGATTATGAGACTGCCATGACAAGGAACTAAGAATAGACAGGTTCCCTGGTGACAGATCTGAAGAAAGGCCATGGCTAAGTAACAAAGACTACGAATTTCCAAGATGGCTGAAAGTCCAAGGTGGCTGGCTTCTTCCTCTCTCAGAAAAACACAGTAGATCAAGACTCCTGGATGGTATGAATGCGATAACTGTGCTGTTTACTTCCCTTACTGGGACCACTTCCAAGCCTCTTTACTTCTTGTACTTGTTTCCCTAAAGCTTTAGCCTGTTTTGTCAAGTGTGTGCTTTCCGGGGTTCAACTGTGTTCTCTCTAGGTGATGCTTTAACAAGGACTTCAACCCCACCAGTGAAAGATCCTCTTCCCTTGGGCTCCCTGAACCAGACTATGAGGTTCCACCCAAAACACTCCAATCTGTGCTATTGTTCTAGTGGCACCTCATGGAACTCAATCAGAGCCATAAATGGTGTTCGGGTGGAACCTTCACCCTGAGTCTCTGGTGTCCATGTACCTAAAGAATCTTGGATGTTGAGATGGAAGCTTCACCCCAAGACCTCTCCCTCATCTCTTCCCAAACCCTGACACATTTCAGAAAGCCCTCCAAATGATGACTCTCCCCCAGAGATACTCAAGACCACTCCCACAGGGTATTTAAACTGCCCCCCCCCCCGGCAAACAGACATGGTTTACCAGTCTTCCTTTCCCTTCTCTTTTCTGGGGGTCTGGAAAATCATGCGGGAACTTTTTTTTCCCAGTAAATCTGGACTTTTTCTAACTCGGTTTGTTTTGTCTGATTTGGTTTGCTGCATCGGTGGAAAGGCTTATCAGGGTGTAGAAACTTTTCAATAGGTAGAGCCGGAAGCAGTTACAAAAAGAACAGATCTCGAACCAATTTCCAAAGATTGGGTTTGTTATTCTATCAGCGGGGAATGTGGAGAAAAGACCCTTGATTAAAGATCAAAAATGGAGCAGGTCCCAGGAAGGACTTTCCACAAGCACAGTCAAATTCAAGTCAAAGAATGCTGTGACCGCACACCTAGATGCCCTATGACCTGCCTTTTGACTGGGACTGCCATAATTTGCATTACCCTGAATTTTATGGGCACTTTTTGCACGGCAGAGATTACACAAATGTATATTAATAAATGCATGGTAACTCACACTAATTTTCCAGAAGTGTACACTATCCCATCTAAACTATAGTCCTTTACATGGTGTAACTTGCACACACACAAAAAAAAACTTGCCCCAATTAACTAATAATAAAAGTACTGCTCTCAAATGAACACACACACACACACACACACACACACACACAGTACAGGTAGTGGTATTCTAGGGGATGGTCAGCTGATTATCTTCGGTCAGGGGACTCAGTAAGGTATTTTTCCTTCTTTGGACTAAAGGGTGTGTTCATTCTCTCCTGGTCCCTTCCCTCCTACTACAGCAACTGGACACCCAGCCCACTACAATAACCACAATATTAAATCAGCCTGCAAGATCCACACTCCTCCTGTGCTTAGGACAGTGATAGTTTTAGACACCATACAATTATCAACATTTTCTTCCCTCACCAAGCAGCTAAGAGCTACCTTGATCAGGAAAAATTCTGCCTTTATCTCTGGCCAAAGCCTTATTCTTATTTGTATTCTCTATCATAAATAAAAGAACAAAATCGGCCGGGCGGTGGTGGCGCACGCCTTTAATCCCAGCACTCGGGAGGCAGAGACAGGCGGATCTCTGTGAGTTCGAGACCAGCCTGGTCTACAAGAGCTAGTTCCAGGACAGGCTCCAAAACCACAGAGAAACCCTGTCTCAAAAAAAAAAAAAAAAAAAAAAAAAAACAAGAGGAAATTAAGTTCCCAGTGTGTCAGTTAAAATAGTTGAGGCTGCTAGGTTCCTGCACGTGGGGTGGATTAAGGGGGTTATCAGGAATCATGGAATGTATAACCAGATTAATAGAAAGAGATGGGAGAAGAAATAGCCTGTCTAAAGATTTTTTTTCTCATGTATCTGTGTGTGGGGATAGGGGTTCTGTCATTCAGTTCAACTGTAGCTACTTTACGCTAATATACTAAAATCTAAAATGCCAATAACATCGGAATTGACAAAGAGGCAGGGTTATTGTGTCCTGCTCAGCACTCTGCCCTTTGGTCTGTCATCCCTCCCTTTCTCCCATTATGCACTATTTTTTCTGTAGATTGGGGGTGGGGTTAGAAAAAACACTGTCAGTCTGTCCCATCCCTCCTGCTGTCAGATGTCTATCTGCCATCTCCGCACTGTGTTGAATCATTCAGTTCCTCTCCAAACAACGCCCCTCACTGATCACTGCTTTGGGAAAGGTTGATTCGACTCAGTGGGGAAGAAGGCTTGGTGAAGCTGGAGGTGGAGAGTTGGCAGAGGCTCCTGATAACAACACACCTCTTAGTATCCATTGGCATGGAGAGGTATTACTCTGTCTCTCCATCCCTGCCTCTGACACACTCCTCTGCCAAGCTGGCCAAGATTCCAGTGTGCAGTAGAGAAGAGTGACTAGGAAGCCAGTGAATGGCATTGCACAAAACACCTGCTTCTTGCGGCCCTCGCTAGATTTGCATACTCCCAAAGGGATCGAAAACCCAGCTGCCTTCATTGTAGTCCTGCTCTGTTTAGGTTCCAAACCTGGAGAATTGAGATTAATGAAAAGTACTTTCGCCACTAAAAATACCTTTCCCAAAGCAGTAATTTCCTAGCCCACAAATGTTCAGAATAGCATCGCTTAACAATGTTTATAAGTCATAAAACTTGCATTGGGCTGATGTATGAGCTTGTATCTTTGGAGGAACTAGAATTACAAACAAACACACACACAGTGAAAAAAATGCAAGGAGAGAGAAAAGAAAAAAAAACGGTTCTAGCAGATGTGTTCACTGCTAAATAGAACACACACCATGTGCTGCAAAATAAAAGAGCCATTTGGCAACATAAACTATCTTGGCATCTGTGCTAATTTGTAACCACAGTAAAATATTGATATGGACCATAAAACTGAAGCTCTGTTTGCCCGTGTTTCTGGGTGACTCTTGCTTTGAAAGACTTTTTTGTACTACAGCATTGTTCTTGTTCATCAGAGGCATGTTATGACAAACCTGCTTTTATTACCTTACATGATTGGCTTATTTTCAGGAAATTGATGCAAAGAATTGCAAACATCCATTAATCCAAAAGCAAGGCATAAAGTTGAAAAGTTAAATGAATGGAGGGAAAGCAATGGAAGGTGGAGGCATAGGGAGGGGTTTTGTATTTAGGGACATGTGCCTAAATTAAAGGTCACTGAATACAGAGGCAGAGCTCTCATATCAACCATATATTCAAAGTATATATTGAGAAATTGGCTATTTTCAGAACTAACCTGGTAACAGGTAATGACTATAAAGGTATGCAATATATACTATTATTAAATAAGTATGCTGGTATATGATGATCTAAAAATTGTGTGAAATATTTTTGATGTTATTGATTATAGAACATGCTCTTATATGTAAATAACTCATATATATTGTGATACAATGATATAATCAGAAATACAAATTTGATCTCTGTCCCTGGTTCCTGAAACATAGCTTCTAAAATATTTGGGCTATCCAAAGGGATGCATGTTTTTGTGGATGCCAATAAAATGTCTAGTGGGGTGGTAGGTCACTAGTTAGCTTCAAGATATGGACACACACCTAAAAAAGCTAACATTTAAGATAATGGAACTTGCAACCCTTCTTCCAACCTCCAGGGATGTGAGAAGGATTAAAAGCGACACTGATCACTCAAGCATAAGGTGCTGTGTGACACCATTCCTGGGGAACATGAACAGCATTTGTTCATTCTAGACAAGGAGTCAATGACAGAATAAAGTTATGATGTCAGCAAGGTACAACTTAGTGAACCAATGAGTTCTATTGTATTACTTAAAGAAGTGTAGGTGAGGTGCTATTTACAGTGGTAGAAATAACACAAAGACAGTATTATCATCAAAGTACCAACCAGATAGGGGTGAGGACTTACAAAGCTAGAAGACTGGAGTTCCTGAGTGACAAAGCTCAGTAGATTGGGAGTGTCTTTTTTAGGCATCTCTGCTGTCTGAGCTCTCTCTGCCAGATAGCTAGGCTTGTTTGAGAGTTTCTCTCAGCAGTATTTACTGCTTATATATTTTTAGGGAAGGAAACCAGTGAATCTAATTAGTTTCAGGGACTTCCTGAAGCTTTGAGTTATTTACTTCCTGAGTCTCAGTAGCTTCCCTGCAAGATGGAATGTTTCACCTACCACCCCTTAGAACATATGCTTGTTAACAAACTTCTCTCAAGGACGGAATGTTTTATCTCAGAACAAAAGAACTACACAGCACAAGGATTTAATCAGTTAGGTCCGAGTAAGCAAGTCTCCACAAAAATACCCAAAAGAACACATTTGAAAAACTTGTGGATTCTAAGCACGTCCACATACCTGAAGGATGGCCTTCCCCAGAGGGATAAAAGCACTAAACCACTCTCATTCCTTACCTGGGCATATATTTCTTCCATCTCTTTGTTTATCAGCTCTCTTCACAATATTCTTTATAATCAATGTAAGTGTGTGTCCCTGAATTATATGAGCCATTCTGACAAATTAACTGAACCTTAGAAGGGGTTATGTGTTAAGCAACACAAGTCATAATATGTGTTTGTGATTGTTATGTAAAATGAGGCACAACCCTTTAGGGATTAATTTCTTAGCTTGTGGAATCCAATGCTATTTCAAGGTAGATAACTCTAGAACTGACCATATTGTAGGATGCCCAGATGATCTTCTGGGGGAGGATTTGCTTAATTTGTGGTGAAAATCCTGAAGGTGCTCATGTGTTTAAATATGTGTGGCTTCATACACAAAGCATCCATTCTACTTAACACCCCTAATACAAATTCTGTTAATTTTCTATTCTGATACATGTCTCTTTAGTTTAAAAGTGTATTTATACTGCCATTTTCCATTCCATCAATTTTAGATACTATCAACTTCCTACAAAGAATGGCAAATATTTTTCATTCTTACATGAACTATCACTAAAATTTTATTGTGAATTAAATAATAAGCAGTTTCTGGTTTTCTTTACAGAGCAATATTCATATAGAGGTCATAAAGAGATTCTAGTATACTCATGTACACATAACGAATAATCACCCCTTCCTAAAATTTGTAATTTGATCTGTACTTACACGCAGTTCATTCTGAACTCCTGCAGGTATCTGAATGTGCATGAAAGAATATTCATTAAGGAATGTCCAGTCTCTGGTGACTGTTCTCCATCCCAAACCCCCTTTTAATATCATCTGTATGCTGTCTCTACTCTAAAGATTCTTTTCTATTTTATTTGTTCTATGTATGCTTTCAGCACAGGGGCTCATGAAGCCCAAGTGGGACTCTAACCCTGAGAATGACGTTGAACTTTTAACACTTCTACCTCTGTCTTCCACGTGCTTCAATTAGAGGCATCTACCACCATGCCGGTTTTATATGGTACAGGTGATAAAACCTAGGGCTGCCTGCACAATAAGCTAGTATTCTTTGGACGTCCAGCCCCCAAATAATGACACAGAGACTTCTTTTTAATTATGAAAGCTTATACTTAGCTTAAGTTTGTTCCCAAATAGTTCTTGTTACTTAAGTTAACTCATTTATATTAACCTACACTCTGCCAGGTGGTTCCTTACCACTCCTCCATTCCGTACTTCTGGCATCCCCATGTCTTGCTGACAAATTCCACCTCTCTCCATCCCAGAGTTCCCCTCTCTCCTCAGTAATCCTGCCTATCCTCTTCTGTCTAGCTATTGACATTCAGCTCTTTATGAAATCCACCAGAAGTTGCCTAAGCAGGCAAAGTAAAACAACAACATATTTTCACACAGTGTGATCAAATATCCCATAACGGGTGACAGTACACTAACAAGTGAGCTCCATCCCTAATCACAATCTCTGGCCCTGCTTCTGTTTCCCTCCAGATACATCTTCCCCTCTTGATCAATGGCTTTGCTTTTCTTATGTAGTTGAAGCCTTTATCCCCAGATCTTTCCCCTGATACTTGCTGAATTCTCTCCTCATTTTATTTGAACACATTTTCATGTGAAATTGTTTATGAGATGCAGTTGTGTTTGGAGGCTTTCCAGATGTCAAAGACTTTCTAGATGTCAAAGACTCTGCACTTCTCCCTTCCATGGATTAACAGTTTGTCTAATTTGACAATCAAAATCCTACCTTCAGCATTTTGAAAACATTGCTTCATGATAATCTGGTGTTCAGGACTTTTTTTTTTTTAAATCCAATCCTCTACTGAATTATTTTCCAAGCTTCAAAGTTCTGTACTTTGAGTGACAGTGGTATAACTCATTGGCATTTTTTTTTGTCATTTAGTATGCGTGCCATGTTGAATACTTTTAATATAAAAACAATGTGTCCTAACTCTAGTGACATTCTTATGCATCCAATTCTTTCATAGAAATTGTGGAAAGAGAAAAGAAAGAGTAAGGATTCTCATGTTTTATCCAGTAGATATTTAATTTCTTTTTATTAATTTTACATTACTTGTGGTTTTCTTGTTGATCGTCCATCTATCACCCTTACTTCCTTAAATATTACTTTAATTGTATATTTCAACCCATTTAAATTATTTCATTTAATTTTTAATTTCTAAGAGCTTTTAAAATTACATGTTACAAATTTTTCATCATTACTGTTCACTTCTTGAATGAGGTCTGAACTAAAATTCTGAACCTTCTGATGATGTTAATTGCTAGATTTTCTACCATTCCCTTCTATACTTTTAAGCACCACATAATTCTCTCTGAATACCATTTTATTATTGTCATTTACTTGAGCTTCTATTTTTCATTGGAGAATTTATACACAGGTGGTCAGAGGCTGTGATCATGTTCAAAAGGGATGCTAAAAGTTTAGAGAGGTGGCTCAGATGTTAAGAGCAGTGCCTCCTCTTTCAGAGGTCCTGAGTTCAATTCTCAGCAACCACAACTACCTAAAACAAGATCTAGTGTCCTCTTCTAGATTGAAGGAGTACAGGCAGAAGGAACACTGCATACATAATAAATAAATTTTTAGAAAAGTGGGATGCTAGGGATTTTTTACAGGGCCTGCTACTGTTGATTTTAAAAACGGGAAGAAAGGAGATTATTTTGCTTTATTATGGAAGCTTCTCTCTCTCTCTCTCTCTCTCTCTCTCTCTCTCTCTCTCTCTCTCTCTCTCTCCCTCCCTCTCCCTCCCTCTCTCTCTCTCTCTGTGTGTGTGTGTGTTCATACATGCATGTGAACAGATGTCCCCTCTAGTCATGGAGGACACAGGGTAATATTAAGTGTCTTTCAATTTTTCTTCAACTAATTTTTGAGGCAGTGTTTCTAACTAAACCTGGAGCTTGCTGGTTCAGCTAGGTCAGCTGCAGCGGAAATTTGCTCCCCCCACATCATTCTCTCTCTGCCTCTTCAGTGCACTTGAGGTACATACCACAGATTTCAACACTTTTATGTGGATATTGAGAACCAAACTTGGGTTCTCGCAGCTGTGTGGTAAATACCCTATGATCAAGCTCTATCCCATATGCTAAAATTTAATTTTACATGGATTTTGCTTAGAACAACATATTCAAACAAATAATATTAGTTTTACTTTCCATTTAACTTTAAGAAAATATAAGTTTAAATTCAAAAGAATATTACATGCAAATATTTAAAAGATAAATAGCAGTAGAAAGATATATCCTTTTCCATAGTAGCTACTGATTGATGCAACACTCAAATTTTTCTTCAAATCAGTTGGTTGTATATTATTATTCTTTAAATTTTCTTAAATAGCACATATATATCACACAGATACACATATATCATACAAACAAATCTACAGCATACCTAGCAAAGAGTAGTCATTGTTACAGTACATTTATAATATCAGGAAGGCAGGACTATAGTATAATTGGAACTTAAAAGTCATCTCTGAAGATTGCCTTACACAGTGTCTAAAATAGACAGCATGGGAAGAAGAGGCAGTAATCTTTCCAAAGAAACAAAAAAGGAAGCCAGGTGGTGATGGCACATGCCTTTAATCCTGCACTCAGGAGGCATAGGCAGGAGGATCTCTGTGAGTTTGAAGCCAGCCTGGTCTACAAGAGCTGGTTCCAGGACAGGCTCCAAAGCTACAGAGAAACCCATGTCAAACAAAATGAAGAAGAAGAAGAAGAAGAAGAAGAAGAAGAAGAAGAAGAAGAAGAAGAAGAAGAAGAAGAAGAAGAAGAAGAAGAAGAAGAAGAAGAAGAAGAAGAAATAAAAGGAGAATGAAGTGGTGGAACATTCCCAAGAAAAGTCTGTTTTTAGTTGCTATAGTGGAAAATTGTGCAGATAGGCTTATGGTGATCATCTCATGTTTTGAGATAATATGCTTGTACACTGTAAAGATTTTTCACTCATATTGGTTTAATAAAATGCTGATTGGTTAGCAGCCAGGCAGAAAGTATAGGTGCTAGGTGGGGCGACTAGACTAGAAGAATTCTGGGAAGAGGAAAAGCTGAGTCTGCAGTCAGCAGCCAGACTCAGACGAAGCAAGATGAGAATGCCTCACTGAGTAATGTACGAAGCCACATGGCTACACATAGACAAGAATTATGGGTTAATTTAAGTTGTAAGAGCTAGGCAATAATAAGCCTGAGCTAATAGGCCAAACAGTTTATAATTAATAAACTTCTCTGTGTGTTCTTTGGGACTGAATGACTACAGGACCAGGTAGAATAGAAACTTCTGTCTATAATCCCAGATCTTTACATTTTCAACATTGCAATTCATATTCCACTTGGAGATGTCTGCATCATTATTCTGTTATGATTGGCACAGTCACAGGGAACCTGTTGTGTTTCAACCTGTTGAGATATGCTGGCCAGCCTTATCCTTTTCTCTTTATGTTGTACATGTTTTAAATATTGTAAGTTTTATTGTGCATTTCTTGTGGAACTATGCATGCTTTTAATGTCACCTAGCAAAAGCTGAGTTTCCAAGGTTCAAGGGAGGACTAGTGAGTGTGTCCATGTCCAGTTTAATAAGGAGCTCCTCTCAACTGTCCACATTCCTTTCTGGTACTTCATTATTTACCTTTCCTTTGGGAACTGACTGTGAGAACACACTTGCTTTTCAGGAGATTTCTAGTATTTACTTTCCAAGGGTTTGCTCTTTTCCTGTGGTTTAGAGTGAGCTACTTATCTCAAGACCACTCATGCATGCAAACAAAATACAATGCACATACCACAGCACAGATCTGTCTTTAAAGCTGGAAACAGGCAATGCAATATATAGATACTGAAGGTACTTTTTACAGGTGCAATTGTTTCTTACACTTCTCATTGAGTCACATTTACACTCTGAAACAGAGTCTACTACACTTTCCCACATGAAAAGGCCATGGTTCCAAATACCTTGGGAAGCAGGACACCAACAAGATAATTTCAACTGAACACTTACAAGTTATTTTATCTTTTATTATACTGCAACCCTATATTAGTTTTATTTCTTTATTTTCATTTTCTTAGTATGAATTCGCTCCCTAAATTTTATAAATGTGGAAACAGTGAGATAATTGAGTTAGTTTTCTTGCCAAGCTAGTAACTAAATATTAGGTCATGATGACCAAAATAAGATAATGTCGCCCTAGAATTCTTGAAATACAGTCTGTTTTCCTTAGTGATAGTGGCAAATCATTAATTGCATCTATCAAAGTATATTAAAAGGAAAGATGATTTAGAAGAAGCCAAGCCTGGTTATTGCACAGAAGAACACCCTAGAATAATTAAGAAGATTTACTAGCTTCAATCTATTACAGAAAAAAACTATATGCCACCAGATTGTCTGGCAGAAAAATTAGAGCCAGAATTTGCAATTTTTATGGCTATTAAACAAGAACGATTGCTCCCAAACTGTCTTTTTTGTGTTTGCTGTAGGTACTGGCTCGATAGTCCCAAAGTGTTTTACTGGCAGGACGGAAGACAAATTGAAAATAAGGGTAACACTACAAGCCACCCCACCAACTCTAGTCAACCACTCACCATGACCTAAGGCTTGTGGGTAGCCAGTGAGCCCAGTAGCATCATGCATTTTAAATGGGTAAGTCCAACACCTCCATGTGGGGTCTTTCAGCCTCTTAGGGATCTACTAAACCAGACAGCAGGATGTATATTAGCACCATTCTTGATATGTGGACACCTGTTCATTAGAAAGTATACTGGATGCATCCACTCGCTTTACTGAGCCTGCAGAACAGGAGTAGCTATTATAAAGCAGTGACTGCCAGCTGCTCACACTTAGGGCTAGTTTGGGATTAGTTGTGAGGAATGAAAGAGGCCTTAAGCACATAAACAAATCCAACCAAAATGTTCTTCTTTTTAAGTATGTGGTGATAGATGAGGGTAGAAACCACGTCCACATAGCAGACTTCTATTTTATGATGGATATAGGTCTGATTGACGTCACTGAAAATTACAGAGCTGTTTAAAAATTGAGTCATCTTCTCATGAAAAAGAGAAGCAACATAAAACACACAGATTCGTTTGGGTTTAAAAAATTACTTCCTTCACACATTTAATTTGGTGCTATATTCTTCCTTTCTATTAAAAATTAAACTTATAAATTGTTTTGTAAGTTCTATAGATCAAGCAATTGCTTCTCATAATCAAGTCCACAACCAGAATACAAAAAAAAAAAAAAAAAAACTAAAATGAAACCAAACCAAACAAACAAATAAAAAAAAGCCAAAAGTCCATAAAATCATCCAAGGAATTTTATTATGTTAAACTGTCACGGTCAAATGCTGTTTTCAGTACAAACCACAGTGACACTTCCCTGTTCTTTGTTCTTTGAGTTTCGCCTCCTCTAGAATGTCATGTCTGTGAGTTCATGGATGGTATCAACTTTTTGAGTCTATTGTCTTTCACTTATAGAACTACATTTGAGATTAGTAGATACTATTTGTGTATCAATTAAGTATTTATTATTCAATAGTATACCCTCAACTGCAGAAACTATAGTTTGTTAATTGACATGTAGACATTTCTGTTGACGCTGGTTTGGAGCTATATTGTATCCCACTTCTATAAATATTTGTATTTAAAGTTTTCTTAAAGATCTAAAAGCAAGATTTTGGGGTCAGGTAACTCATTATTTGCTTGTTTGCATAAAGATTGATAGATACTATGTCTATACAGTATATATAATAACATTGTTATTGTTATCACAGTATATACTATGCTCCAAGCAATCCTAGGTACTGAGTATCCAGACTGGAAGAATACACTGTATATTAGAAGAAGCTGTGAGGATGTGGATAGAAGCTGTATTGATTTCCAAGGATGCTGGAACAAAGTAGCTATGCAATCTCCAGGATTTACGTAAAAGTCAGTTATTTCACAGTTGTGGAAGATAGAGATTCAAAAATCAAAGATTCACAGTACCTTGCACCCACTGAAACTGGGGGTAAACATATTCTTCCTTACTCTGGAAATGGTTTTCTATCTTTCTGATTCTCAGTTCTTATCTAGGTCACCCCAATCTGTATCTCCCTTCATAGAAACTCTCCTCTTAGCTTCTCTTGTCTTCCTTTAAAGACATAAATCACATTGGATTAGGAACCACCTTAATCAAGTATGACCTCATCATTGTAACTAATTAAATCTACAATGATGTCATTTCCAAATAAGCTAATATCCTGAAATACTGGAGATTAAAATTTGAATATAGATATGTATGAGACCTATAAGGGATAGAGATAAAAATGCATTTTATCTTGACATCTAAAATGGAAAATAGGTTTATATAATGTTTGCCTTTCATTAATTCTATAGATACTGACTAAGATAAAATTTTAAATA
The DNA here is from genome assembly GCF_950005125.1 of Chionomys nivalis. Classification (NCBI taxonomy): domain Eukaryota; kingdom Metazoa; phylum Chordata; class Mammalia; order Rodentia; family Cricetidae; genus Chionomys; species Chionomys nivalis. The sequence goes on from NC_080106.1 coordinate 29,390,164, forward strand.
ATGATTTTGAATAGCAATTTATAAACATATGCTTTACAAAGACCGAACACAAAATGTCCTTAGAATAAATACTGAGTTCCAGTTGGTCCAGATTTGACTTCTTTGAAGAAGGAAAATGATCCCAGGAGAGTAATAATATTCAATGCACAGAGAGGGGAGAGGAAGTGGATTCTCCCATGCAGTGATCAAGGCCTTCTTTTAGAGAGAATTAGAAACATGAGAAGGTGACATGTTCAAGAGGAAGAGTGTCTTGAAGCATGCACAGAGAAACTGACCTAGTTTGAAGATGAGGTTGGAAAGCCAACTTGCAGGTTTTACCGTACCTGAAGGGCAATGAAAAGATGTTCAATTTTTTTTTTATCTTGAAGCTGCAAGATCAAGAATTCATTTACAAAGATTGTCCACTTTGTGCAAAATAAATCTACACTATAATGTTGGAAACAATATAATTAGAACAGTAACTCTTTAAAACAAGATATAATGGTCAATTGTATTTGAGTTGTGTTAATAGAGAAATAAAGCTGAAATTGTGTCGTATGCTAGAGGTTCACCCAAGAAGAGTTAGATATACAGAGATTGGTCAAAAACCACTCACATTTTCAATGGAAAATAGATCAATGGAAGTGTTTTGTTTTGTTTTTTAATAACTCAAAGACTGTTGGTCATTTGGTTATATGTATGAGATGCTTTGGGATTCTATTGGTTAGCACTGACTTTCAAATGTTTTGGAGATATTCAAATAGTATTACCAAACCAATAGGCACATGAAGGACCCTACAGTTAAAAGAGATGTCTGGGCTGCACACATAAATTCTGAGTCATCAAATAGATGGTAATTTATCATAGGGAAGGAATGAAATTGTCTAGGCAAGGAGGATAGAATTGAGAGAGTTCAAATTGAGCCCTGAGGAGCTCAGTCGTTAAAAGGCCAGGCAGAAAGAGGGTGGTAGGAAGAAGACTGAAGGCATCTAACATTTTCGCCAACAGTACAACTCAAGCAATGGAGTTGGGGACAGAAGCAGATGTCCCATGCCGGATACAGCAGGGACAGAAAAAAACAAAGATCAAGGCTGTAAGAAGATGAAATCCAGAACATGCTAGAAAGTTAGTTAGTTTGGCAGAGCTGTGTAATGTGAGAGTCAACACACACAGAAGGAAGCCTTTTCATTTTAGTTGGAATTCGATGCAGGAAATATTTGTCTCAAAAGTTTGATTTTTTTTTTTAAACTGGCTAGTACCATTTTAATCTTAAATTACTGGTCCTGTAGTAGATCCTTGGGTAGGGGGAGGAGTTAATTCATGCTCTTCTGCACTTTATTTCAGTACTTCAGAACTTATTCTTGCTTTAAATATCTCCTTTATGAGCAGATACAACATGGTATTCCCTTATACAAACATAAAAGTGGATTTTATTTACCCACAGTTAAATTGCTTTATAAATGATAATTTTGCTTTGTTTTGCTTGTTTGTTTCATTTGATGTTTTGAGGCAGTTTCTCCCTACATAGCCCTGGCTGTTCTGGAACTCACTCTGTAGACCAGGCTGGCCTTAAACTCTCAGAGATCCACCTGCCTCTGCCTCCCAAATGTTGGAATTGAAGGCATATGCCACCACACCCAGTTTGATAAATGATAGTTTAATCAGGGCTCTTCATTTCCTAATCATACCAGCATTTTCCTGCAAAGCAACAATGGTTATACAGACCCATTATAGATTTTTTTTAAAAAAGAAACAAATGTTTTAATTTTTGGTATAACACACACTTTAATACTGTAATTTCTCTAAGGCTTGTCTTTTTTTTTTTTTTTCCTCTGTTGAGCTTGTGCAGGCTACCCTAGAAATCAGTCAAGAGCTGAACTGACTAGGTACCCAGCCTAGTGATGGGAGACATTAGCTACAGTGGCAACCTAATTGTAATGTAATTCCCGTAATATGCGCAGTTAGCACTGAGTACAATCTAGGGTTCCCTGCTTAGAGTTTCAGGAACACCATGCTGTTACTGTAATGAACCCACGGCTTCGCTGCTCCAGTTTTGCTCCTTAGTTTTATTATTCAGGCTGAGTTTCCCCAGCGCTTTCCAAAACTTCTCTAAAGGACAGAACCGTAATGACTCTCTCCTCCTGTCACGTCACCAAGGAAGAAGACTTTGTGTGATATCCATTACTAGGAATTTTTTACCTCATAGCTATAAGCATTTTTCATGGATCATATGAATTCCTGAGGTTAACAGTCTCGTGCATATGTTAAGTTCAAGTTCAAATTGCTCAATGAAAGTCACGTGACTATCACAGAAGGGTGACAGGATTCAGACCTAGATTAGCCTGACATCTAGGTCACATATTATTGTTCAAGTCCTGGATTTCCACACAGTAATCACCGCGTGTTACTTTGCTCCCTTGACGAAATGAGAGTCGTTTTCTAGAAGTTTGTTTCTGTCAGGTACTTTGTAGATTCAAGAAACCAGTGTTTGTAAGTGAGAGAAAAAGGATGTAATAAAAAAGAAAGAAAATATGGAAGAAGGGTATGGGGGAAGGAAAGGAGAGGAGGGTAAATTAAGAAGAAGGGAAAGGAGGGAGAATGAGGGGAGGAAATGCAGAACTTACAGAGAGAAATCTTCACTTCCATCCATTTGAAGATAGATGTGTGTGATCTCCAGAACAATAAGAGTGGTGCTTCTCAAGTGGTAAGATGTCCAAAACCGCTTGCCGTAACTCTGCTGTGTTCATGGGGTGAGTGGCTGTGTGGTACGAAATACACATCATGGATTTGTGTCTTAATTTTATTCTTCCCTGTGATTGTCTATAAAACGGATGTAATGTCAATACATGTCGTGAAGCTTTGCTACAAATTCCACTTGACAGACTTCTGATGAGGTTACTAGTGACAGGTGACTTGGCCTTTTCTCCTTAGGGCGACCCTTCTACTTTTCCTTTTGCCATTGTTTATCGGGATCCACAAGAAAACCCTGTCTGCTTTTGTTCATCTCTCAACTACACTGTGGAATAACCTTCCTCGGGTAAGAGGAAGGGGTGACAGCTGACTCACAACCAAGTCTGAGGGAATGAGACTAATGAGACACCATTAGAATTAGGGAGGTAGGTACCACAGTCCTTATTGGGCAGATGTATATCCCTGACTCAGGTTTACACAAAGATTCAGAACACAAAGCAAAGCCAGAATGATGTTTATATCAGTGCATCATTTTGTTTTGTGAGAGCTCTTATACCTGCAGTCACCATGACAAGCAACAGCAAATATGATTCTTCATAGGCAGTGGTAGTGGTGACAGGTGTGTGTGTGTGTTTCCTGGTGGTAGCTCTGCAGATCAACTGTAAAATCTTGAACATACTTAGCACATGCTCATCTACAGACCAGCCCTGGCTTCCAGCTCAATAAATACTACTCTATATTGTCTACTATTATTTACATGCTCACAATAGAAATGTACAGGACAAAAGTGTGGCCTTAAGTGAAGATGATAAGGAAATCAAATAAATAAATAAAATAATAATAACATAATAATAAAATAAATAAAAATTAAAAAAAAATCTTACCTTCTTACTTAAGCAGTGACAACACCGAGGCTTAATTTCTGTCTTTAGAGGAAAACTACTCTTCTCAGAACTTTGTCAAAAGTCACATTCCCACTCAGCGCCCTCATTCGCAGTCCTGATCTTTAGAGTTCCTGGTGATTGCCTCTGGAAATATTTCCTTTTAAAATCGTGTACAGGCCTGGGTGGTGGTGGCGCATGCCTTAAATCCCAGCACTCAGGAGGCAGAGACAGGCGGATCTCTGTGAGTTCGAGGCCAGCCTGGTCTACAGAGTGAGTTTCAGAACAAGCAAGGCTCTTACACAGAGAAACCCTGTCTTGAAAAACAAAACAAAAACAAAGCCTGTACAGGGCCTGATGACATGGCTCAGCAGTTAAGACCAGAAGCTGTTTTTCCAGATAACCAAAGTTTAAGTCTCAGAATCTACATGGCCGTTCATAAATTCCTGTGACTCCAGTTCCAGAGGATCTGGCACCCTTCTCTGGCCTCTTCAAGAACTGCATTTGCTCGGCATATAGATATGCAGCCAGAAAACCATGCACATAAAAGAAAACAGTAATCATAAAAAATGTAAAAATAATGTCCACATAAAGCCCTGTATTGGCTCCAATGAGATATGCTGTGAGGCCTGAGATGAAAATCATGGCACACTAAACTGGCTCTGACCAGAATTCCTCCTCCCTGAGGACTAGTTTCATTATACTAGAAGACACCATGAGAGGAGGGAGACCCAGTGAGGATCCCTAAGAGTCAAATCCATGACCATCATGGTATGGTCACCCCAAGGCTGCGGTAGTGGCACAGAAGCCTTGGGGATAACCCACAGCTTTCTAATTGGGCTTAAAAACCCATTCAGATGGAGGCAATGCCTAGTAATGGAAACCCAGGCAAATATCCAGGACTGCTGAACACATGGATCTTGGAGGAGACTGCAACCATTTCTTTACTAAACCAACATAATCTCAAAGTATGTTATAAATGATTGTGCTTATACCCACAGATAAGTAGTCTTTAGCCAAAATCAAGGAAACTTTTCTTTGTAAAAATGGTGACCATTACCAAATGTAAAACAAGTCAAAAGGCTGCATTGTGGGTCCCAGCCATGATGAGTTCTACAAAACACTTCAGCACCTACAGCCCAGGGAATGTTGCAGAAGAGGGGACAGAAAGATTGTGTAAGCCAAAGAATCAGGGAGCTTGCTCTGAGATTGTGTTTCAAAAACATCAGAAACTGTACCCATAAAGTCTCACCAGCAAGACTGTTTCAACATGAGGTGAGCAAGAGAAACAACGGGAGACAGGCCAACATGGAGGAAAGAATGGCTACAAGACCTCAGTCCTATACAAAGAGCCACAGGCAACCCAGGAATGTTGAGAGCGAGAGAAAGTCTTCCCCAGCGATGGGCACACCAATTGGCTAAATGGTCAGCCCTGAAAATGTGAATATAAGTAACATTATATAGACTAATTAGGTTGTACTTGCATATTTAGGAGTATGTATATATATATATATATATATATATATTTATATATCGCAAGTAACAACAATTAAAAACAGAGACCATGAATCTGAAAGAGCAAGGAATGGTATATGGGATGGATTGGAGGGAAGAAAGGGGAAAGGGAGATAATATAGTTACACTATAATCTCAAAAAATAAAATAAGTTAATAATGGCAAAGCAAAATAAGATGTGCTTACCAAAATCGTCTTATGTGATGGCTGAGCCAGTTAAGAGAGAGTAAATAAGACAGCCTTTGCTTAGAACCTGGAGTATGTCAGAATGGTAGCCAGCTGTACTAACATCTTCTCAGCACTTCATACTTAACATGGTGTTTTTATTTGTAGCATGTCTATGACACAGAGAATGAACATCTTACATACATATAATTATTCTCATGATAAAATTTATAAAAGTTAAGCAACTTGAAGATCGAATATCGGGTTAGTGATTGTCTTGATTTGGTGATAATCTATCTGGCAAAAGCAGCTTAAAGGAGAAGAGTTTTTCGAGACCATGGCTTGAGACTCAGACCACTGTGATGGGGAAGGCAGGGTGGCAGAGGCCAGAGACAGCTGCTCTCACTGTGTTCACAGTCGCTCATCAGCAGTGCACACTGCTACTCATTGGGTTTTACTGGTCCTTTCACCCAGCCCCCAATCGGGGGTAAGTCTTCCTATCCATGAAAGTGCATGTTGATGTTATCCTGTGTTAAGCTGTATGGCATAGGTAGTTCTAGGCAAAAACTGACAGTCAACATTAGCCATTACAAGAACCAACACTGTGATTTCTGTGAAAATCATGAGTGACATCATCAGTTTTCAAGACTCGGGTCACCACACCCAAATAGAACTTTAGCTCTTTCATGGAAGGGATAATTCTTTATTTTAGAAAAGCACAGGCAAGATAATAAGCAAACAATTGGAACTTCCCAGGCTCACTGCCATTATCTATGAGTCTCTGTCCCCAGGATGGACTCCAAGGAGATCCAGGACTCAGCTGGAAATGATCTCACTCCATCACATTCGAGAAACTGCAGTGGCAGATGCCCTGTCATCTAATATCACAATCTAAAGGAGTGCAATAGCTCTGGATGAAAAGCTCAGTCACTTCCATCCATCACTAGTGAGAGGCAGGGAAACAATGGGTTGTGTGTTTTGAGCACCTTGGTCCTGGCCAGCTCCCTGTGCTTGATGTTATTACTAATGGAAGAAGCAGAAGTAAATGGCCTACTGTGGATAGTGTGAACTTCGTGGGTCTAGGTAGATAAATGTAACTTTTATGAAGTTCATGGATCAGCCCTCAGGGAATGCCTGCACTGTGTTTTCAGACAAGCTTTCAGTGGCCTGCTAGCTTGCTGGGCCGGATGATAAGTAAAGCAAACACCTGTGCTCAAGGGAAGAGCTGTAGTTGATCTTTAATGCTCTGGTCAGAGGAGACCTTCAGTTCAAAGGATGACGAATGAGACTCAGCAGCATTTATAGTTTCCCTTGGCCTGGTACTGTCCATCGGTTATTGCAGGCGAGGCCTTCATTGATCTTTCCTCCCAGCTGATATTTATCCTCTCCTTTTAGCCTCAGCAAAAGAGGAAGATGAAGGGTCTAGGTACTTTGTCATTCTCGCGATACTTCTGAACATTATAGCACTTTCTAAACAGGAAACCCAATAATTATTCTCTTCAAGGGTTACCCATTACATTCTGCTCCATTTGAGAGTGCAAGGGCTGCCCCTTATATGGCTAAAGATTGCACAGGGTTGGAATTTGGTGATACACACACACACACACACACATATTTCTTTTTCGCTTTTCACTTCTAGTGCTTTTTGTACTCCCCAGCAGCACTGCATGTCTGTACCTTCCCAAAATAGCAAGCCCTTTACCTCCATGATCATTCCCCCACGCTGGGCTATATGTTTCTCTTCCTGGCTAGTTTTAGTAATATTACAAAAGGGTCATCTTTGTGTCATGATAATTTGGGAAGTTCTTTTAATACTAAAGCAGTGAATCACAATCCGTAGCAATGCTTCTTATTTCAGTAGACGGCAATTAACAAAGAGAATAACACTATCAATATGCAGAGAATAATAGACTCGGAGGGCTTGGTCCTCCAGAGGACATACACACTTCTTTCAAGGCTCTGGGATCTACAGGGAAGAGAAGGCAGGGAGAGAGTAAGAGCCAGAGGTGGTAGATCATATGAAGGAAACAATGATTTCCAGATCGGCAAGGCAGTTGTACATATTACCTTGCCATGGTTGTGACAGCATGCACAAGACATGGGCAAGTTCAAGCCAGTAGAGAGACAACAGAGCACATACAATCCCATTGCTGGCTGAGGTACTCTGGCATTTGATGCCTGATAGGAGAGGGAGACTCAGTCTTCTTTAATGGTGAGAATGCCTGGTGAGTCAACCACATGCCAAGAGAAGCCCCACTCCCAAAACTAGTTCAGCAACATAAACTGGATGTGATGGGGTAGATACGGAAGGTGAAAATGTTGGAATTGGGAGGAGTCACAGGAAGTGAACCCAACATGCTCAAAATACATTGCCTGAAATTCTGCAAGAATTAATAAAAATATTGTTTAGAAAAAGGGTCTGTGTTCTAGCTCGTGTTTATTTTCACAAGTGTATTCTAAGGACAAGCTGCTACTGTCTTCTAGTGACTTGGTGTCTCCTTCAAAGAATCGTTAAAACAGTACTCGTTCCTGAGGTCAGTGTGGAAAATAAGAGGGACAGTGTAGAAACCTTAGTGTGTCATAGGCAGGCAAGACTTTATTAAAGAATGATAATTATTGCAATTCACTTAGTTATAATTATTACTAATGATACATGCAAAACACCCCTTATCTGAAATGCTTGAGGTAGAAAATTCCCAGTTTTGGAAGTTTCAGGATTGGAACCTTTGCACAATTTTTATTATTTAAGATGATTCCATGATCTCAGTGTTTGAAATCTCAAGTGCTACAAAGGCTGAAAGCATTTCAGGGTCATATCACTGCTCCAAAATTTCAGATCTAGAACTCTTGGGTTCTGGATTTCAGATTTTAGGGACCCTCAATCTTAAATGAGAATTTCAAACAAAGATTGTATAGCTAGCTCTTCATATCCAATTGTCTTGTAAAAACGTGATTTTGGTGTATTTCTGAGAGCCTGTGTGAAAGCCTGCACTAATGGCATTCTCGATGCTTTGAGGGCTCGAATTGGCTGAGTGGCACAGTGCTTGTCTCACAAGGGCAAGGCTCTGGATTTCATCTACAGCGTGACAGGAAAAAAAGATACTGGCTAGCTTGGCTGTTTGGTAACTCTCTCTCTCTTGAGAATCTTATATCTACTTCTGAATAAACCCTCCCTCTCTCTCTTACCCTCCCCCCTTCTATTCTATCTGTATCCCCAACTGACTTGGAATTTGCTATATAGCTGAGGGTAACTTTGAACTCCTGATCCCAAGAGCTTGACCTAGAGACTTAACACCACTAGATCCAGCTTATGTGGTTCTAGGGATCAAATCCGGGGCTTGGAGCGTTGTGGCACTCTGCTAACTGAGATGTTTGCCCAGCCCTTTGACTTCTCTTAGTGCTCATGCTTAAATATATATTAAAAACTTTTCTTAGAAATGATTTCCATAATTTTTTCATATCTTATTCCCTGTATATTTTAAAGATCTAAGGGAAAGACTCAGTAATGATTGTTTACACTCAACCTGTGTAAATATAATACTTGAAACTAGGTGAAATGCATGATAAGAACAATATTTTCTTTATTTCCTTCTAAAATGTCAGTCACTGAAATAAGCACTTAATATCTTGGCTGGGTTCCAAGCACAGATATGTTGGAAAGACATGGACACAAGAGTTCATTGTCAAAGTGAAAAATGCCTTAAGATATAAAAAAGAAAATCCTTGACACAGTGAGCTGCACCATATAACTGAGTCATAATCGGGGAGCTGTAAAGTTATATAGAGAATCCTAAGATGGCTGAGGGTCAGGTGGTATCGTGTAACGAATCAAAAAGGCTGCTCAACAGAAGTGATGCTCAAAGAGAATCAAGCAAGGCAATGTTTGCTTAAGAACTACAGAGGACAGGACAGGCTAGAATCTTAGAAGTAGAAAAAAATGACTTTTGCAGAAGGATGCAGCAGTATTAATTTAGGGCATATCACACAGGTCAACATTTCCCATCACATCTAACAAGGCAGTGGCGGAAGAAGAGACTTGGGAGATGAGATGATCAGAAGCCTGATCAGAGAACTTTTAGTTTCACGATGGTAAAAGCCTCGAGGTGTGAAGAGATTTATTTTTGAAACAACTCGGTCCATAGTCTTGACCAGCTATTTAATGTAAGAAGATGACCTATATATTAAAATCCTCCCCTGCAAGTGACATAGATAGTATTCAGCCAGGAGAGCAATTGAAGTGTTGATATTCAAAGTGCACTTCCCATCATGAAGTACCTTACAGGTCGGAGCCACAGAGCTGAGGAAATAACAAAGTGCAAGGGTAGGAAATTGCCTCAGGAGGCAGAGAAAATGGAGCATGAAGTTGGAATTGTTGCTAACCTGTCACGAAGTACATGAGTGGGAAGAAAACTTACCCAGGGTGAGGTTCCAGGAGAATGTCAGCACGCAGTAACGAAAGCTGCACTAGCATGGCCAAGCCTAGCATCCCTGTGAACCCCTAATTAAGGAAGTGTGAACTCCACGGTCTCTTTGTTTAATGTGCGGCTTTCATTTATAATTAGAGACATGAAGCGAATCCTTAGATCTAACTTTTATGACAAACAGATCTATCTGGGAAAAGACTTTCTTCCATTTTGCCTCTGCCTAAAATACCTATTAAGGACTTGCTAGTGAAGATTTAACTGGTGATTTTTAATTTATTATTTCTCTGCTCGGGACTATAGGCATCAATAAGTATTTATTACTTTTCAATATTTTTTCCAAACATTATTTTGGTACTAAAAGTTCTTAAAGAGAGATCAGGCAAAATTAGAGTCATAAAACACACTTGATTGATGAACAACTTTTATATTGTAAAATTCAACCAGTGTTGAGGACTATGAGCCCCTAGACATTGCAACATGAATATTTTTTATTTTATATTGATTTGAGATTGTAGTAAAGCCATATCTGAGATATTAGGATCTCCAGGAATTCTGAGGTTGAGAAAAGTTAATTAGATAGAAGCACACTTGGCATTTAGATCTTTCTGGTACAAAAAGCTTTATTTTTCAAATTTATAGTATTTGATTTGGCATTTGATATTATGTCATAAAGATGTAGTATTTGATATTATGACAGATCCAGGAAGTGGAGTTGGGAAAATATGAGACTTAGAAGTTCCCTTTAGACATGGCGCTGCCAAAGACCTATCTCCCTTCAAAGTGACTCTGAGACAACCTTCACAAAAGTCTGAGCATAAACTAGATTTAAAAAGCCACGTGGAGCCAAACAGTGGATCTTATTATCTATCATCAGAACAACTGCAATCACGCTGTAAAAAGTTTACTGAAATCATCCTTCCTCTCTATCCCAAAGAATTTTCTACAGAAACCCCTTGAAAATATAAAACTAGTAATGCCAGAATTCCACACCGTTTTCAGTATCTTACTGGAGTTGATTTTTAGATCATTTTTACAAATTTATAACAAAGTAAGCAAGTAGTTCAAAGATTTTCTGTAGTCCCCCTACCCGTGCACTTGTATGACCTGCCTCAGGAGAGATGGCCCACAATATCCAAGTCGTCTTATTTTGGATGGACATACTAACACAGGAGCATCATCCAAGACCTGGTGTTGCCTGAGATCCCATTCTTAGATTTGTACATGCTATGGGATTTGACACATGTCAACACATATATCACAACACATGGCTATCACTGCAGTATCATACAAAACAGTTTCATGGCCCTAAAAATCTGTACTCTACCTATGAGTCCCTCTCTCATCTAACCCTTGTTAATGTCCAATGCATTTTTGTCTTCATACTTCCATGCTACCTTTTTCTGAATATGATAGAAATGAGATATAAAAATATATACCATGCAATTTTATTTTGGGAAATCAATAGATACAAAAGGTAGCTAGGGCCTGGAGATAGGCATGCAGACTAACTATAAACTACTACAGGTGATCTTGTCAGGATGCCTAGGATAAAACTTTATCGGGGTCTGTGGCAAAGGAGCTCATTAAATCTGACAAAAATTAAGATGAAGCTCAACATATATGCGAAAGCAGAGAATTTCATGTTAACTAAACCGTCCTTTAATAAATTTGTTAAAGATACCAAAAAGTCTTCTGATATAAAAAAAAAAGTCAAAAAAGACATTCTGATGTGGCCTAAAACATTACTTGCTTTGGGATCTTTATGTACAGAAGAGATAGAGTGCCTCTGTCCACGTTAACAGATATCCAGCTCTTATTTGTCTGCTCAAGTGAAACCATTTGCTTATTACCATTATCCTGGAGGGCCTGATACCTTGTTAGAATCATTTCTCTGGAGCAATTTTTGAGACATAGATTCCCTGCTGTTTGTCCATTGACTTTTTAATTCCTAAGATCTTGACAATAAAGACTCGATGTGTACTCCGGGTTTAAAAACATCAAAAGAGACGAACAGAACCTCATTGCTTGCTGAGTTTGAGTGAAATCTGATGGAGACAGGTAGTGGTTAACACCGTTGGCACAGGTAGAATTAAATGATCTTCCTTGAACGTTCTTTTAAAAGCAATTTAGGTAGATGCTGTATGTTCTTCCTTTCTGTTTTTTAGACACAGATGAGCATTTGGGCTCCAGGCATGAGAACAAAACTCATTTGCCACCCAAAGAACTGCCACAGCAACTGTAAGTCATGTATAACAAGCCTATTCCGCAGAAGGCAAAGAATACACTGAAGAGGAACAAGAACATCCTACAGAGCTGTATTATCCTCTGTGGGGTTCCCAGAGAACTAACAATAGACACACCGTGGATGTATTAAAACATGGAAATACTTTAAACTGTGCTCTAGACTTACTGAATCAGAAGTTGAGGAAGATAGGCAGGCATCAACACGTTGCAAGTCCTTCAAGGTGATTTGGAGATGCACTGGCTTGGAAACTACTGATATGAAGACAAGATCATAAATTTGAGTACCAGCAGCATGAGTATGGCCGTGATACTGAATGACATTCTCAATGGTTTGTAGTTAATTGATGTTAAGTCTCTGAGCTTGGCTTTCTCTGTAGGCTGTGTGATAATAAGCACTCAATTGTTGTGGTAGCACCATAACTTAATTCACAGTCTTTGTAAGTGGAAACCCAGGGTCATTGTGGTTGAGGTGGTATCTCTGCTGAGGACCCCATAACTGTCAATTAAAGTTTGTGTCACTTAGGGAAACTACTTGGGTTCAGTGGGTCATGGCTAAAATTCAATCCCCCGTGATTTTTTAATTGAAATCCCTAGTCCTTTTGTCTTCAGCTCCTTCTCATACTTTGAATAGGGAACGCATCAGTCTCTCTCATGATTTGTCTTCCTTTGCCTCCCCCTTCTGCTTTTGACCTCTATCTCAAGCCAGATAATGTTCATTGCTATTTTAATGACCATGTGACTACATTTAGGACTTCATGATAATTCTTCTTAATTTTAGAGCAACTTATTAGTAACTTTACGCACACAAACACATTATTGTTGTTATGTGAAATGGCATGCTTGCAGATCTACTTTCTTAATGGTCTCAGTATGACATCTTAGGAGTGTTGTGAGAGAGGGATTATTCTGTTTACCACAAATCCCACGCTGTGACTTACCTAAGACAGGGCTAATTATGGAAATGCCTTGGAGAGCCTAGAGGACAGTAATATGATTAAACCCTGACATTCCTAATTCCCACAAAGACATATGTATTTAGAGTTGACTACGTAAAACCTCCCTGAGAAACTCTGACTTTTACTCACATATTTCTTAGATTGTAGAACCATGCCTTCCTGAATATGGGATAATCCATATCTCTAAGTCAATGTGACCGGATGAAGTAGATAATCCAAGAAATGGATAATATCTATTGTTGGAAAGAAGATAACTGTCACAACTACTGTCACGGGTGGGCCTGAAATTGGTTGCTTCTGACTTTTGGGTCAGGTTTTTACTGCTCACTGTTGAGAGGTTATTTGTTCGGCCCAGTTTCACATAAAACTTTAGATGTGCCCAAAATATATTTTGTTTACATAATTAACAACGGCAACTGAAATAATCTGCTGAGTATCTTCTTTCAAACATGTTACATGCATATTTTAATAATATCATTGGCAATAACTTATAGTGTTTAGTGAGCATATGGGACGCGTATCTGACCAAAACCTCAAAAAGACATAACCCATTTCTATCATTAGCTGTTTTATTTGGTAGCATGTGATATCTAGCTGTGGCACTGTCTCCCCATTATGCTGTTACTCAATTTAAATTCCTTTTATATATGTGTATAACAAAAATATCCTTTAGTACTGGATTTTCATATGGCTTTTCAAAAGTCCATTATTGTTAATTATCTCTCCATATTTCTTCCTCTATCTTGCTCTCCCATCTCTGACCCTGTTCTAATTTTCCCTTTATCCCCTTATATTGCTATATTTTATATCCCCTTCCTTAGAAGATCATCTCCTATTCCCCTGCTGTCCCTTACTAGCTGCCTAACCTCTGTGAGTACTCTAAATGAAACATTCAATACCCTTGTCCTCATGGCTCAAGGATATATGTAAAAGAACAGGCAGAAAGATGGTAAGAGATCGAGAAGGTGGATGATTTTAAGAAAAATTTTTTCCAGACAGACACAATAGAGCATATTCACATAGGAACTCACAGAATCTGGCAATACACATAAGACGTGCACAAGCTCAACCCAGACAAAATCCTAGTACAGAGCAGGGGAAGTGGTCTTCAGGTCCTGCCCCAGTCAAGAAGACAGTCACAAATGATAGTTGCTAGGCGGAGGAAAATTCACTTTTCTTCAATGGAGTGGCAATGGCCACATATCACCTGTACTCCAGGGAAGAGTAGCCCCCATTCTCAGAAATAGTCCACACAAATCAAATGATTAGTAATTTCTTTTTCTTTTGTCTCCTTTGCTCTGTTTTAAGGGGGGGAAATGAATATGAAGTTAGGTGGGTATGGTTGGGGTAGGATCTAGGAGGAGTTGGGGAACAGGAAAGAATGTGATAAAAAATATACTCTATGAAATTATCAAAGAATAAAAAAGTATTTAATCAGTGAATTATACATATGTGAATACAAATTTGAAACAGAAGGTAGGACTTAGGAAGCAGCATAAATTGTTACATTTTCAGTTCTTTTCCCAATTCACCATTTAAATATACTTATGTATATTAGATGAATACACTTTAATTAAAAACTTATTTCTTCTGGCAATTATTCTTAAGATTTATTATAACTTCCAAGTTAAAGACTTTCGGCAGATAAAGAGTAGTGTCTTTTTCTGATATAATGGCAGAGCTACATGCTCTATATTCTGGTCTTTGTGTTTATCCTTCAGCTGCTTTTGAATATCGTTGCAAAACACATTACCAATAAAATGACCCTTAACCGCTTCCATATATAAAACTCCAGATTTGAAAGTTGCCCCTATGTTCAAGACAAATTTTAAAACATTTAGAAGAGTACATGGAGTTCTGTTTTGTTTGGTTTTGCATGTGCTCTTTGTTTTGGTATTTTTAAATCTTATATAATTGTGTTGATTTGTTTGTGTTCTTTTTTTATAAGAGGTGTGTGGGTGAGGAAAAAGAAAAAGACAGAGGGAGGAAGGGAGAAAGAAATAGAGAGTGAGAACATGTAATTGAAGTTGGATGGGTAAGGAGGTGGAGAAGATCTGAGTGGAGTTGGGGGAGGAAAAAGAACATGATCAAAATATGTTGTATGAAATAAATAATAATAAAAGAAAAAAGAAATAAGACAGTTCTTAGTGTACAAAACTGTAAATATTGGAAAAAGCAGATAGTACATCTAGTTTATTTCGCCTAAATTTTAAACATTTCACAAAGCATAATTTTTAAATTCGTACATTCTATATCTATCTGCCACAAAGTGTAAATATACACTCAGAAAAACATTTAGCTTGGAGAAGAATGTTTTAGAAAGGTTGGACCTAAACCACGTTATGTGTCAGTATCTTGCCTCAACATGCATTCCTTTTTCAACTGACACGTAAAATGTAAACACCTGTGAAATTTTTTTATTGAACAGTTACTGTATTTTGTAGGTTTTTCTATGCATTGCCAAGAATAGATTCAATATTCCATGATGTGATGGGGTCACTGCTGGAAAATACATGAAAACATCGTAGAGTCTTCCTTTCTTCACATATTTCATCCAGTTGGAGATCCGACATCTATTTCTGGTTGCTACAGTGAAATCATTAACTCTCTCTGGGTGTTCAGCTTTTTACTGTAAAGGTCCTGGGTCAATCTTCTCTATTTAGGTAAACATCAATAAATAAGAAATAAATTACTATGTAAAGTACATCTTTGAGTTGCTGAAATAAATGATAATAAAAAAATCTAGAGCTGAGCATGGTGGCACACACCTGCAATTCAAATATTTGGGAGGAAGGGGATAAGGGAAATACGACTTCAAAGCTAGTTTGAACTACATATTGAAATCTTGCCTTAAAATTTCAAATAAAAATTCTGTGGGTATAAAAATGTGTTTTATTTTGTTATTGTTTTTATGCATACACAAAAATATCAAAAATAGGGAAAATGAAAACTAATATAATAAAAAACCAAGATTTTCTTTTTTAAAATTGTATACTTTTGAGTGTCTCCAGCAAGGATGTAAGGGTAGCATATCTGTGCAGTGACCACGGTAGCCCCAAGAGGGCACTAGGAATTGTAGGCAGTTTTGAGCTGCCATGTGGGTGCTGGAAAGCACGCTGGAGTCTTCTTCAAGAGTAGCAAGTGTTCTTAATCACTAAGCCATATGTTCAGTCCCTGTCATTTTGTTTTTGAGACTGAGTCTTACTCTATAGCGGAGCCCAGCCTCAAGCTCACTACATAACTCAGACTGACCCTATACTTGCTAGAATTCTTCCTCAGTCTCCTGGAGTGCTAGAATTATAGATGTGTGCCATCGTACCTGGAAAAATTTTGTTGAATACCTGAGATACATGAGTTTATGGAAATTGAGAAAATATATTGCTTTTATCAAATAATACAAATTGACCTCTAGGATGTCAAAAGAGGCCCTCGGTCGTTCTGAGACCATCTACTTAATCGATGTGGCATAGCTCCTGCAATGGGATATTCCTACAAGCCTCATTTAGGGACGGATGTTAGTGGTTTGGGGCTACTCCAGGTAAGATGCCTTTAGGAAGGAAGACTTTATCTTCTCTGCTCTATTTAAAAGGAATGATTGTGGGAACCGTGTAATTTACAAATGCAAGCCTGTGTGCTTGCCAGATCCTTGGGCACCTAGGCTGGGTTTGTGCCAGTCTTCGTTAAATGAGTCCAGAAGTTGTTCACACACTGTTGTCTGTTTCGGCTGGTAGGTGAGCAATCTGGTAGAAACCATGGATTGAGAAATTTTTGTTCTATTAGGACCCTGCAAATGTGAGACAGGGGTCAGTCAGAGTAGTCCAGTGTGTTTTCTAGACCGGATTTTCTTCCCCTGCGGAAAGAAATGTTTCCCTTTTATAGCGGTCCTGAGAGGAAAAAGTGGCATTGCCGAGTCCTCCTCTACAAACCACGAAGGACATAAATACAAGGCTAGATGTGAGGCAGCAGCTCTCTGAGCTCTTCTCTGAGATGCTATTAAAAGAACGGAGAAAGAACCGCTTGCAGAGCCGATGAGCCTAATTTCTCACCTGCGTTGAAACATTTGCAATTGTGTCATTACCAGTGCGGATCTGTTGTTCCCACACTGATGTATTTCCACAATACCTAGATATGTCAGGATAGCAAATTTGGGGAACAGAGATTGTGAAAGGAAGAAAATCTACTACTATTAGTTTTTCCGAAACAGTAAGTGCAAATACTTCATTTAGTCTCATCCTCTTTCCAGCTTGCATTTAATATCAGCCAAGCATCCCATCAGAACTTGAGATCCATATTGGTGATTGCATAGTTACATTGCGTGCTCTGCTGTTTCTTGATTATAATTGAGTCACTTACACAAATCCGAGGAAAGGCAGGAAATCAACCATTTGCGATGAATAATTCCTGCAAATTGGATGCAAGACTGCATTTTATAAATGCAGATTAGGTAATAGTTCAGATTCTTGCGGAGAACCCTACAGGTAGATGTAGTACACGCTGTCACGTGGTAGCTCTTCCGTTACATGCTTTTAAAATCGCGCTCGTCCCAGTTGATTTTGCACAGTTTTGCTTTGCATCTGTTGTCCTAGCTAATATTTGTTTTAGACAAAACCATCTAGGTTAGGAAGATAAACAATATGGGCTGCTCTAAAAAAGCGCACACAACATAAGTAGCTGTTCAGGGGTAGTGCAGTTTTTTCAGAAATCACAGCGATTTCCAAGTCGGACAATCCTACCCTTAATCCCAGCTCTGCCATACAGCCATTAAACAAAGTCACTGAAAAAAAGTTTTCATATAATGCAGTTATGTGTCTTCATAAGTAGAATGTAAAAGGCGGGTTCTGACTTCCATATTAAGATTATTGTAAATCCTGGGCCCTGGAGAGATGGCTCAGACGACAAAAGCACTAGCTGATCTCCTAGAGGACCGAAGTTTGATTGTCAGCACCCGCACAGGTGGCTCACGGTCATTTATAATTCCAGTCTCAGGGAATCTGGCGCTCTTTATGGTACCTCACAACCATCTATAACTCAAGTCTCAGATTATCTGGTATTCATTCTGGCCTCCATGGGCACCAGACATGTGTATGCTGCACAGACATACATGTAGGCAAAACACCCATACATATGAAAATACCCTAAAATTTGAAAACATTGTTATGAATACTGATTAACTACTTTACATACAATGTGGGAAACATTACATCTATGGTTTTTAACAAAAGATATATGTAATATTTTATACCTAAGTATTTGAAAAATGAAGTGGTACCTTTTCCTGGTATTAGCCTTTAGAAAATTACTTGCATTTTATTCCATTTACTATTTTTATTCAAAAATTGACATACAATATTTTGATCATATTATTTTTCCTCCCACCTCCCTACCCAACTAACTTCTTCATGTTCTTCCTCTTTTCTCTAAAAATGAATGCCTCTCAATACAATCTGGCAAAACAAAACAAAAAAAAATTCTAAGAAACAAAAAAACAAACAAAACAATCCAATGAGATAAAAAATGCCAAAACAAACAAAAAGCCTACACAAAAACTCCTGGACGTGAGGCTTGCCCTGGAGAATGTTTCATATACCCAGAGAGAATTCATTGGAGAAAACTAATTTTTCCTTACCCAGCAGGTATTAATTTCCAACAGCTTCTTGTTTCAGAGTGGGATTTTATGTGGGATGTCTTTATCAAATCCATCCCCCTCAAGGCTCAAGTATCGATAGGGAAGAGGAGGCAGAAAGATTGTAAAAGCCATAGTTGGACAATGGCTCCAAGGAAGCAATATCTTCCAGACACAACAGGAATGAGTCACATTTTAAATGAATACAGACAGAATCCTGAATGCTGTAATTCTAGCTAGCACTGTATGTGGGAAAGAGTACAAGTATAAATTCAAATCATAAGCATTTTAGCCAACATACAAAGGAACTTATTTTCTTGACAAAATTTTATGCTAATAACTCATAGTTCCTGCTTTGGTTCATCTCTGTGTCTCTCTGTCTCTCTCTATCTCTGCCTCTCTTTATCTCTGTCCCTCTATCACATGACTTTTAAGGAAGGCAAAGCATAGCTTCTTCTCTAACCCCCATGTCAGACATGGACAAATACACGAACTATTGTGATTGCAAATATCCCAACCATCTAAAAGAGTTTGAGCTTTCATGCCTCATCCTATGACAGAGGATGTGTGTTTCTAGGGCTTCAATTTTCCTCTTTAATCAGTCCCTTCAAAGTGAAATTCGTAGAAATTTATTGAGTTTCAGACAAGGATCCACTGGTCTGTTAGTACTTCCACTCTGCTCCTTAACTCTTTCCATGTTTTCTTCTATAGAGTTGGTAGCTCATTCCTGCTCTTTGTTGGAATTCCACCTCTCAATTATTTTCCAAAATGCTAGTCAATGTGTTCAAGGTGTTTCCAATCTGAAGATCCACTAATGTAGTTAAATATCCAATGTGCATGCTGTTTTTTTTTTCTTTCTTTCTTGTTGCTGGTGATGGCTTTGAGGATTTAACCCAGGTCCTTGCACACACTGAACTGACATTCTCCTCTCAAGCTATACCCCTAATCCCCCTTTTACTTTTTATTTCTAGACAGGCTGATTCTAAAAAGACAGCTTTTTTTCTTTTATTTTTTGTTTTGTTTTTGATTTTTTGAGACAGGGTTTCTTTGTGCATCCCTGACTGGCCTAGAGCTCACTCTGTAGACCAGGCTGGCCTCAAACTCGCAGAAATCCACCTGTCTCTGCTTCCTAAGTGCTGGGATTAGAGGTGTGTGCCACCACTGCCTGGAAATATAGATTTTTTTAATGTAAAGATATAATAGACATTTTATAATGTCCCAGAAATGCTTTATCTAAATAAAGTGCAAAAATTCCTGAGGTATGAATTCTATCTATCTATCTATCTATCTATCTATCTATCTATCTATCTATCTATTATAATACATATATTTATCTACTATAATTTTACTGCTTATAGAGCATCATTCTGCAAACTTAAATTATGTACTATAATTTTACAGACTGACAAATTTTTAGATATTGCCAATTGTTCCTTAGAGAAAGTAATCCATACATTGAAGCATCAGAAAAGAACCTAAGGGAAGAAGGGCAGACTCGTATAGCTTGAGGACAAAGCCCCAACACTAAACACAGAAAAACTCTAGAAAACTAAGGAAGTAGAAGAGAATAAACCATCCACACAACTGTTGGTGATAAAAGATCAACAATGAAATGGACTGTTTGTTTATTTTCCTACAAAAAATATGCCTAGATTGCAATGTCACACTACAGAGCCAAATTGCACTCAAATGCTATTGTGCTTATTTGTAAAATAGATTTAAGATCCCTATTCACTTCTATTTTTCAATTTCTTTCCATGTTTCTATTCCTAATTCACAACAGACCACTTACAGCAGGATAGAGAGTATTCCTATAGGAAGGGATTGCTCGTCTACTTCTGTAGTTCCTTCTCTCCTGCAGTGTAGAGATGCGGTCCTTTCTATATAGTAGGACCCCAAGGAAGATAATCAGGATTGATAAATAAAAAACTAGAATACATCGTTAGAAGACACAGAGTACATATGCTGAACATTAGCAAACTTTGCTCTTCTTCAGGTCCATGTTTGCTAACGAGGTTCCATTGCTGCTGCGAGGCAGGCATTGGACAGGCACATCTGTGCTGAAGGACCCGTCCTCATTCAACCACAACAGAGTGTCTCCTGACTAGAACAACCAACAATGTTTATCACTGTGCAAAAGATAGTTTCATAATTTATTGTAATATCCCTCCCCATTCACATGTGGAAATCTCACCAGAGTATTTCATTCCTTACTGCTTTGTATGTAACACCCTGAGAATATTGATTTCCATAGAAAGAAACCCAGTAACATTTTAGTAAAGACGTGTTTTCTGAGACTCTCAGATCCAAGCAATGGAAGTGTTAAAAGTTTCTGTTCCTTGTCCAAGGTTACATTGCTAGGAAAAATGCAGATCAGAAATCATGAATGCCATCTGCTCACCACTTTCCTGGTCCTGCCAGGTTTTAATGGGAAATAGAGGGCCACTCCCCTCCCTTGTTCAGATCTCTGTTCTCATCATTCAACATTCAGAAGAAAGCATCGTATTCCTAGGACACAGAACTCAGTGACTCCATATTCTATCTTTACGCCTTGAATGTACTGCAGTTTGCTCTTTATTCTTTAGTTTTCTTACAATGAAAACTGATTAGGAATCAAAGAAGCAGTGGTGATGGGCATTGTGTTCAGAGTAACTCTTGAAAATCCAATCATAATGATTCACATTGTCAAACCCAATAAAAATTTTCATTCATGGTGCACCACCCCTCCACCTGCTGGAAATCCATCAGAAACAGAATGTGGCAAAAAATGAAGAAATAATCAGTATAATTTCATAATCATAATTAGTGCTGATAAGCTTAATGCAAAACAATGGCATTTGGGAAAAAATTCAATACAAAAGTTGAAACTAAATTTTTCATTTGGCAAATGCAGAAACTTGAAACACTTTAATATTTCTATGACTTTAAAAAAAGGCTTATTTTTAATTATGTATACAGTGTTCTGCCTGCATATATGCTTGCATACTATAAGAGGGCATCAAAGCTCAATACAGATGGTTGTGAGGTACCATGTGGTTTCTGGGAATTGAGCTCAGGACCTCTGGAAGAGCAGCCATTGCTCTTAACCTCTGAACCATGTCTCCAGTCCCTCTCTTTGACTTTTTAATCTATAAATTATACTTATTTATATTCTCTTAACTCTGCATGACTCTCCAAAAGGAACTCAATGATGATATATTTCCAACCAGAAGGTATCCCTGATCAAGAATGAGTCTGCAGTTCTCCTTGGTTGTATGAATTTTGTTACATTATGTATCTTCTTGTGTTAACTTTTCAGAACAGCAATAGTATAAAAAACAACAACAAATAATATTCGTAGTTTTTATTTTACTGGAGACATTGCTGAGGAATGGGAGATTCTTATAGTAACTGAAAAACCATTGGGTGATAGGTTTAGTAGATTTTTTCCCTCTCTAAGCTTGTATTAGAATTCTTCTGCATTGGGAGGTAGAATTTAAGACTATGCTTTTGGGCTATGATTAAGATTATACTGAACCTTGAGAGTAGAACTTCTAGACTGAATACTAGTGGGTTCTCAAGAAAAGTGAGAGAGATAAGAAGAGATGGGGAAGCCCCTTGTGTCTTTTACCATGTAGTTTTACCATCCTACCATGAGATTCTAGCATGAAGAAACCTATTATCACATATGAATTTCGCCTTCAAACCCAAAGCACAAGCCAAAACAAGCTTTTTGACTTTATAACGTGTTTAGACCGTCGTGCTGTATTATTACTGATGACCACAACAAAAGCAAGACAGTGTGCAGTGATGGCTGCAGGCTTTACTACAGCTTTATTTGTTAGAGAACTGCAAAAGAAGCGAAAGGCTATACAAAGTAAACTCATGAGGAGCTAAAAGCAATTGCGTTAAAAATTCAAACAAATCACAGGTCAAAATAGGAAACTATGTGTTTGCTATAAAAGGATAATCATTCCCTTTTGTCCACACAGTCAGACTTCAGTTATATGTTTTACCATTATGGATTCAACTAAGTACTGGTTAAAAACAGTGAATTTGGAGGAAAAAAAAAAAAAAAACCAGCAGCTGTGTTGAATAAGTAAAAGCATTTTTTCTTATTTTTCTAACTAATACAGCACAAAACTCATAATAATAGAATTCATTACACATTGTTAGTAACCAGAGAAAAGTTAAAACATGAGGATGAGTGTAGGTCACCCATAAGTGCTCCAACACTCTATGTAAAGTAATAGAGTGTCTGTAGCCTTAGAAATCCACAGAGGGTCAAAAGCCCCTGCTGAGTGATGACTGTATGCATGTGTGTGTGTGTGTGTGTGTGTGTGAGAGAGAGAGAGAGAGAGAGAGAGAGAGAGAGAGAGAGAGAGAGAGAGAGCATGGGTATGCACACACTCATGA
The DNA here is from genome assembly GCF_950005125.1 of Chionomys nivalis. NCBI lineage: Eukaryota > Metazoa > Chordata > Mammalia > Rodentia > Cricetidae > Chionomys > Chionomys nivalis. The sequence goes on from NC_080106.1 coordinate 29,413,037, forward strand.
GTGACTACAACCAAGGAACTGTGCCTGGTTGAAGTAAAATTGATGGGAGAATCAAGTAGCTTTATCTGTGGAATAGTGCTCTCTTGCAGATGCTGTTGCTAACCCTCTAGGGTCATTTTGCACAAGTTTATATATCACATTTATTTCAAGTACTATGATGTACAATCTATACATATCATTTTCCATTAATTCCTGACAGGTGTCACACTCTGTACTAACAAGGTAGCAACATTTATATCTAGTCCTAATATTATGTTTGTAAAGTAGAGTGTGTTCAGATAACTCTTCCAGTTGACTGTTTTTTCAAAGATTCACTGTCTTCTTATGCGAGTTCTCAATGGGCTCAACACCATGCACAGGCTCAGTCCTGGGCCTCTCTCGTCTCTAATGCCCAAGATTCTACTCTTTTGCTTTTCGACAGCAGCAAGCTATGAGCTGTTTATTTCACTTAATGTCCTCCAGTCCCATCCACATTGTTGTAAAAGGCAGAATTTCATCTTTTATGGCCAGATGATATTCAATTGCCTTTATCTTTCTGTTACTGAGGGACACTGAGCTGGTGTCATGATGCAATAAATGTGGGAGACATCTTAGATATCATGACTCCACTTCCTTTCATCTATGGGCACCCGTGTGACAGCTGACAAGGTGCCTGGGGTTTCAGATCTGGAGGAACAGGTCACCATTTTCCAACAGTGGCAACATTATTCTTATTCCCATCAGTTCTCAGAATTTCCCTTTTTCCACACATTCACCAGCCTTTGTTACATTTTTATCATTTTAACAAAATTTATTCAATTTTTTAAAATTTGCATTTCTTTGATATAACTAGTTAAACTGAGCATCTTAACACTCCTATAATACATTATAGGTCTTCTTTTCAGAAATATCTTTTCAGCTTAATTATTAATTTATAATTGAACTATTTTTACTAGTTTGCTGTTGAATTCCTTATATACTTTGAATATTAATCCATGTCATAACATGGATTAGAGTACTTTACAGATTTCATGGACTGAAAAAAGATTTACAATATACCTCATTAAATATGATGAACAACAAACCCAAAAGGATCATTGAAATAGGTGCTTAGAAAATGTATGACAAAATTGTGCCTCCCTTTGTGATAGAAACTCTCACAAACTTAGATGTAAAGGAACTTTAACTCCCAAAGGGATGTGTATTCAGATGCACGCTGCCAGTATCACATTGAAAGTCAAAGAAATGACCAAGTTTCCTCTGAGACCTAGAACAAGACAAGGGCACTCACTTCAGCCTTTTAATTCAACACATCGAGAATATTATCAAAAGCATTAAGGCAAGAGAAAGAAACACAAGAATCTAAATTATGAAGGGAGAAGTCAAATTATCCCTGTTTGTTGGTGGCTTGATTTTTATATATAAAATTTACTAAAAGATCCAACAAAGAACAATTAGAGTTGAGGAATAGATTTAGTGAGGGATACAAAATCTGTAGGCATCACCAAACTGTAGGCTGAACAGATAATTCAAAGGAACGGTGTCATTCATTGCAATAATGGTCATATGTAGGAATAAAACCTTAGCCAGAAAAGATCTTTAAAACAAAAATTACTGAAAAGATATCCACATTGATGTTTTACTAGAACTAATATTGTAAAATCCCCCAAACTTCCAAAAGTCATCTATGAATTTAGTGCAACCACTATCAAAATGCTAATGACATTCTTCACAGTGACAGAAAAATAATAAAATTCATATGGGCCGCAAAAGACTCTGGGTAATGAAAACAATCCTGGGCACAAGCAGGAATATGTATAACATTCTAATTTCTAGCATTCAACAAAACTGCAGTAATGGAACAGAATTGTTCTTGGTAACACACACATGTACACTCACACACATATGCACATGCACATACATGTGCGCGCACACACACAAAAATATGATAGAGGAAGTTGAAATTAACTCAAGTATATATATATAACTGATGTCCTAAAAAGCCGCCAGGGTCATATCTTAGAGAATGTACGATAACTTCAGAAAGTGGTACTTTGAAATGTTAATCTGAAAACGTAGAGGAATAAATCTAGATGATTTTTTTCTAGTGGATACAAAATAAAAATCAACACTGAACAAAGATACGTGTGCAATCATACCTGAAACTATGAATTTTCCAGAACAAAATAAAACACGCTATTCAAAATTTCTGTATTTATTTACTTTTTAAAAGCAGCAGAAATCAAAAATATGAAAGCTGATCACGTAAAACTATGTAGCTTCTACATGGCAAAGGAAGCAGCTCAAAGAGGGAAGGTGCCTTCTGACTGCAACCTAGGGATATATGGAGTTCAAACCTACCTTGGTAGGTCTCAGCGCTGATGGAAGGTTCCAGAGATCTGAAAGCACATGTTGATGCAGGACTCACTTCAAAAGGTAAGAGAGGTCTCAACCGTACACAAAGAACTCCAGGCAACTAGGAATGCTGAGAACAATGCAATTGTATTCCCCAGGGAAGAGCACTCCACGTGGTTCTTCAGTACCAAATGGTCATCCCTGAAAACACACATAGAAGTAACATCATAGAGACTGAGAAGGCCGTGTTTAGGGATATGTGTGTATAGACACATTCATGTATTCATGTAATAATAATTAATGAAAAGGAGGATCTGCAGGAGCAAAGAGGGTAATATTGGTAGGTTTGGAGGGTAGAAAGGGAAAAGAGAAATGATGTGATTATATAATAATAAAATAAAAGTACAGATAAAGAAGGAAGAGAAAAAATTAAAACCTAGATTCTAAAACTGAAGTTGAATTGCAGAATCTGTGTGAAGATCTCAGTCATGCCATGCAGTTCGGACAGAAATAGCTTTTTCTACCTTTTCTTAATTCCAACAGCATGCTCTCTCAAACCGGCAGTTTGATGTGTGTCCTGCTGTTGCTGTTCGTCTCAATTCCAATGCTGAGGAACTATATTGTACAAATGATGGGGTCCAGTCATTGAGGCTATGGGATGAGATCACCGAGTTTGCCCCTGTGCTCCCTACCACTACTGTCCTAGCTCTCTCCCAGTTGTCTACCAGTTCTGTCAGGTATTTATTCTCCTGGATTCTCTCCATTGAGCAGAGGAGGCCTAGGAGCCATATCACTCTGGTAGCTCTCTATGCTCCTGACTTTCTATCGTTTGACTCAGGGATATAGGAGCTTCCCATAGGGCAGTGAGGTCAGATGTATTGATTTCCATCTTCTCTCCCTCTGAGATCATCTGAGACTGGCTGAACTTTCGACTCGAAATTATTGATTTCAATCTTGGTCAAATATCCAATGCACTGAATTTCCTGGAAAATTCATGATGACGCAGTGTTAATTCTGCAAATCTAGACTGGGGCCCAGAGTTCTTTTCTGTTGCCTTTGGCTTCCATGTTAAGACAGTATTATCATTCTGTAGACTATATTTTGTAGGCTGGTTTTCTTTGCTTTATGTTTAAAACCCATTTATGAGTGAGTACATATAATAATTGTCTTTCTGGGTCTGGGTTACCTCACTCAAATCACAATCCCAGAGAACCTAGACAACAATGAGGACCCTAAAAGAGAGATACATGGATCTAATCTACATGGGAAGTAGAAAAAAAACAAGATCTCCCGAGTAAATTGGGAGCATGGGCACCATGGGAGAGGGTAGAAGGGTAGGGGAGAGGAAGAAAGGGGAGCAGAGAAAAATGTGACCAAATGAGCTTCATCCCAGAGATGCTGGAATGGTTCAACATATGTAAATCAATAAACATTATCCATCACATAAATAAAAGGTATATATTTTGACTGGCAAGACCTTACGATTGTCTCCTGATTTCCTTTTATTGTCATTTTTTTTCTGTCCCAAGGACTGTGACATTAAATTGGTAACCATGTGTTCTGCCACATCTCTTGTCCTTTCCTCAATCATACACAGGAATTTGGAACTGTTCATTTTGAAAGGAAACTCCACTTTTCTCAAGTACCTGATTTGGGTCTCCAATATATTTGTGGATGGCACATAGTAGGAACTTAATAAATAGTCATGATGTAATTTCCCCATTTTATAATTTGGTTGTGGACATGGAGATTTTCTTCTAAATTCTGCTACACAATGTCTTCATGGAACAGTGTATAGGTGTATACGTGTATGTGCAATTCTTTGAAAGATCAAGTGACTTGGTACATAGCCGTGAAAAGATTAGCAGAGACTTGAAAACTAAGTGACTCCTCTTGTTTTCCTGCGACATTCAATATAGTAGCAGAGAAAAGTGATATGGTGGTGAAGGAGCAGTTGCATAATTGAATCGCTTAATTTAGAAAGAACCTGACATTTTCCCTAGGCGTAGGAAACAAACAGCAGCAAGTCACACCAGTTGGCATCAGACCAGCAATTTGGGAAACAATATGACATTCCGGAAAGTAGTCATTATAAAACTTCTGAACAATACTCAAAAATAGCTGAACTGCAGCATATGTGATCAAAGGGAGGTCCCTTTCCTTCAAAGAGTATGTTTAATTAATGTTAACACTTACAGAATTTGAAAATGTTAAACTTTTGAAAAAGCATATGTATGTACCCAGTAAACTTAGGTATTCAGATCAGTTTCATCTACTGCCACTAGTCACTTGGGAATGAGCAGAACTTATTTAGAATTCTTCTTCACTCAAACTTTATTATATATGCATCATCTGGATGTGAGTTGCATTGCATATGGCTTTTCATGAGTTCAAATCTCTTTTTTATCATAGAAACATTAAGTGACTAGAGGCAACCGTAACTTCTTTGCAGGAAGTATTTTTAAAACGTGGCATATTGCAAGACACCTTTAACAATGAAGTGTAGGCTAAAACGGAGACATTTTATCAATACATAATATGCATGAGATGTTATATGAATATTACAAGGAAATTACACACAAAGAAAATAACACACAAAGAAATTTTGTGCTGATTTACATCTTGATTATTACTGAATTCTGCTTCTCGAAGTTTCTTGTGGACAGGGGGGCAATGAGAAACAATCACAGAATGAGTGACATATTACTGTTACCTTCAGATTTTGTTTCGTCCAATTTTTCTTACTCTACTTCATATGTGTGTGTGTGTGTGTTTTACTACAAGTCAATTTTACTTAAATCAGAAGCACCCAAAAATATTCTGTTGGTTATTCATGATTGAGAAAAACTCAAAAGTCTAGTTCTAGACACAAAGCAGGTAAACTCTGTGAACCACAATTTTCTTAGATAGGGGTAGCTACAAGCCCTTGTCAAAGCAACCTCTCTTTATAGCAAGTAAAGACCATCACGGGGAACCAAACTGGATGAAGTGTAGGGAACAAGAGACTGGAGGAACCCAGCTCTAACAGATACACGTGCATCACAGGTCTTGAATCTATGGCTCAGGGATCTTGGCTAATGAGGAGACAGATAGACTGTAAGAACCGATACACCATAAAGTCTTCAGTGAAACAGCTTCTCCTAGACATGCTGCACAAACAATATCAATATTCATGTTAATGAGGAAGATGGAAATTTTACCAGGTCCACTCCTAGACAAAGAACTACAGGAAGCTAGAAACTAACGAGAGAAGAAATATCTTCTTCTAGACATGAGTACCCTTATTGGTTGCCCAATGCAGAGTGGTCAGTCTGAAACCATACATACACAAACAACAAAAGTAAACTCAGCATAAATATACATGTATACATAAATATATATGCTTGCAACAGATGTATATTGCCGCGCACCGCACCCCAGTGAACCCAGTTCACGAGCTTCGGGCAACGGACTGGAGATTGAAAATACACACGCAGAGACAGACTGACACATATACCTTCCGACACTGGTACCAAAAAGCCCTTCTTTAATAGCACCATGGAGGCTTAAATACCCTGCAGTCAATGGCCAACAGGTGAAAATCCCATCCTCTGATCCTCTAGGCTAAGCACAGCTTCTAGTAACTTCAATTAGAAGGCTCTAGCAGGGAAGAACAGCTGAAGGCCAAGACTCAGTCCTAACAGTGTATATGTATGTAGCAATGCTAGTCAAAGGGGAAATGGCTAGAAACTTGAGAGTATGGGGCATGGGAGGCCTTCAAGGAAGGGTATCTGGGAGGAGGGGGAGGAAGGAAAAGAGAGGAGGAAAGGTGTTATAATTACATTTAAATTAAAAACACATCTTTAAAAGTACCATGCAACGTTTGTTTTGTAATAAATAAGGCAGTGACTATTGCATATTTATTACTACTACTACTACTACTATTATTAATATTATCCATAGCCTTTTAAAGATAAACTACGAGGTCTGTTATTTCTCCTTTCTTCATCTCAGCAAAGATCAGTTTAGCCCCAGGGATGTCTTTTCTGGGGTTCTGCAAATAATCTCAGTATATCCTCTCCCTAGGTGACACCTTTGCTTTTGTTTGCACGTGTGTAAGAGAATCCAGCAGCCCGACCTATCGTTCACCAGGACAGATTGTGAAGTTTTGGACCAGTCTTATCCTTGCTTCTCTTTTACCCAGTGTAGCAATGAACAGTCTTCTGAACAAACATCTTGCCTTTCTCAAAAGCACCCATTTTAATTCTGCAGTCACAGGACAACTCTTGGGAAGTTATAACCTGCAGTTGGATGTCCAGCTCTCTACAGCTTATTTTTGAAAAGCAGTAAAATGGAGAGGAGCCTTCAGATGGTGTCTATATATTCCTTTTCCACTTTGTGTTAACACTCCCTCCAGCTGCTAGCATTCCTTCTCAGGACAGTACGTCTGGAAATCAGGGTACCTATGCTGATTGGGTTGTATGTTCTACAAATTTTAACAAAGGTATAATAGCATATATGACCTTTTTTTTTTTTCCTGTCAGCTTGGCACAAACTAAGGTCATCTGAAAAGAGGGAACCTCTGTGGAGAAATTGCTTCTGTTAAATAACTCTACGGGCATGGCTGTGGGCTGTTCTCTTGATTAGTGAGATTAATGAGGAAGGGCCTCAATTGACTATAAGAGATGTGACTTCCGGGCAGGAGGTCCTGGCTATATAAAAAAGCACTCTGACTAAGCTAGGAGGAACAAACCAGTGAGCAGAGTTGGGGATTTTTAAATTTTTCTTCTTTTCCTTTGTAATATGGACTTAATGTTCTATAGCATCTTCTTATTTCTGACTGAATCATTTCTCATTGATTCAGTGAATAATATCCTATTGTTTGGAATTACCAAAGTGTATATTAGTGTAAGGTGTGTAGCTTGTTTCCATGGTTGTCAATTACAAATAATGCTTCTGTACACCTTTTCAAACAGACTTTTATGGGGACATAATTTAATTGTTTGGGGTAAATGCTAACGACTGTAGTGTCTTGATCACACAAAGTATGTTTAGTTTTGTGAGAAATTGTCAAACTGTCTTCTAAAGTGAACGTGTTAATTTCTCTTGCTGATATCTTCATCTGTATCTGCTTTCATTGGCCTTTGACTGTGGGTCATCCTTACAGTGTTTACTAGAATCTCCCTATCATTCCTAAGGGAGTTATCAATGGCTGATGATATAGAACATTTTCTCAGTTGGTTATTTTTTATTTATATAATCTTACTAGATTAGATGTCTGTTTACATTTTATATCTATTATTTTTATTTGTTTTTTGAGGTTTCTTTATATTTTTGAGAGTTTGATATAAATTCATTGATTCAAGATCTTGAGATAGAGAAAAAAAGTGGGTAGAGAAAAAGACACAGAGAGAGAGAGACAGAGAGACAGAGATAAAGAAAGAGAGAGAGAAAGAGAGAGAATCCAGGATCCTAGAAAAGGTAACTTGGGTTCTGTCCAGCATGAAAAAGAAAGAAGATTAAAATAAAAGAAACTGTAAAAAATTATGTTTTTACATCAGGACACAGAAAGGTGAGCTGATGCAACAGGACCTTACAGTGGCTGATAGGGATGGTGCTGGGGGCAGAAATTCAGGGAAGAATATGTTTATTACTCTATTAATAGGGCTAATTGTTCCTTCTATCTCTTTACTGTGGGTTAAAAAACCTAGTTTTAGATTTGTTTCTTTGCTTTTCTTTTGTTGAGTTGTAAGTGTTCTTTTTAAAGTAGGTATAACGCGCCCTTATCACGAAATAATTATTTTTCAAATGCTTGTCTTTATTATATGCTCTTACAATCTTGACAGTATTCTTGCACAGAGAACATATTTTTCAGCCTTATTGTTAGTTTTTATTTGTTTAGTTTTTTTCAGTAGAATGTCTTTGGTGACATATCTAAAAATTCACCATCTCAAACATGATCTTCTATATCCCTTCTGTTATCTTCTAAGAGTTTAATAAGTTCCTTTAGCTCACATGTAGGTCAGTGCAATGGGTGAAATATGTGTGTTTCATTGTGTTTTATTCCACATGGATGTTCAATTCTTTGAAGTCATTTGCTCTTTCCCACCCAGCTTTAGAGCAAGTAAACATATTTTCAAAAGGAAACATAGGCAGCAACATGGACTTCTACACAGGTTCTTAGAGGAAAATGAAAATGCTTTTCCATCTATAAGAAAAATAACATGATATTCAGGCCAGTAGCAATTATTTCATTTGTTAAGGAAATTTTGAATACAAGTGGGGAATACACTGAAGCAGAAACGGTATAAAGAAAAGAGATCAGAGATGGGTGCTTGTAGACCACACTGTTAAAGGCAATATGAACTGGTCACTGTCTGATCTTTTTGTGCTCTGATTTAGCATGTGTGTGTGTGTGTGTGTGTGTGTGTATGCACGTGCTAGTGTGTGCATATGCATGTGCGTGTGCATGTATGTGTGTGATGTTGCATGGATGCACTTCAGTGGCATCCTCAGACACTCTCTGCCTTAGATTTTGGAGCAGAGTCACTGAGCAGTCTAGAGTTTGTCTGGTAGGCTTGACTAGCTAGTGATCCTTAGAAATCTTTCTGTTTCTTCCTGTCCAGTTGTAGAAGTACAGAGGGATAGCACTATAGTAAGAGAGTTTAATGTAGATTATTAGAACCAAAGTCATGTGATCATGATTACAGGGCAATCACTTTACTAACAGCTTCCTCTCAAGCCGTGGCCACTATGCTTTTAGTAAATCCTTTATAAACTCAAATTATCTGGGACATCTTCATTAAAGCAAATCATTGTGGTAACTGTCATAGAAAACACTTTAGTAGTGACCTGGTCATTTCATTCCTTGGGACTCTAATACTTACTTTCAATGGATGGATGATCTTAGCTACAATCCCTTCCAGGAAAAACTTAATATATGAATATTCAAAATGTACACTATACACAATGCAAAGTTAGAAATGTGTTTTAAAAATATAATATATATGTTACTTAAAACAGTATCGTGGAGTAGAGATAATCTTTAATTAATTTCTAATTTCTTAGGTGTAAACAGCGAGGTAAGAATTCTTGTGGAAACCCTAACTGAAAGAGTATGCTTAGGACAAACTCTTAAGAAAAGGGAAGCAGCAGAGAGCTGGAGATGCTGAAGCAGTGTGTGGTATCTATCGGGATCTCATCATCCCACTTCCAGCTCAAGTTTGAAGTCACAAATGCCCCTATAGTCTCCATCTACTTAATGTATGGGGCTAGTGCTGTACAGGGTCACTCAGCTACCAGGAACCAGCTGCACGAGAAAACGAAGCACACTCAGACGTGCGCTTCCTACGAGCGGCTTCCAAGCAATTCTCTACAGACATAACAATCATAGATACAAAGTGCAGAGGGCGCACAGTGCGACAGGCCACGGTGCATCCACCCTTTAGGTAACCCTGGATCACCAACAACTCCTACAAGCAGACTGCTCCTGGATGCTTAGCATCAGTCACTTCTGTTGCTGAACTTATTTCATTTGGATGGTACTTCTCCATATTTCTGCTTGGTCACAACTCAGGCAGGAATTTATCAAAGAAAGCTTACAGGGAGCAATCCCCGTAATCGTTCCATGTACCTAGAAGCACAGCATTACTTTTTCTCCCTTCTTGGTAACAAGACCCCTCCCACTCTAAGTTTACATCTTTCCACATTTAATGGCTTTTAAGATGGATAAGACAGAATCCCAGACTTTCACTCAGAGCAGCCTAATGCACTAGGAAGCAGGCCCACCCTGGGGACAGTTGCAGCACATGCCCAATAATGGTTAGAAATGCAGGTCACTTGTGTGCTAGACATCTCCTCCTTCCTGACATCACTACATGGTGATTGTTACTTAAAATATTCTAAATACTTTTTGCTGTCTGCTGGCTCTCTAGCTCAGCGTTCCCGTGAAAGATTGGCTTTCAGTAATACTCTGGCGTATGCTTTGTTAGAATTCCCATAGGAAGCAGAGCACGTGGCAACGTGGAAGTGTTAGTGAAAGGGGTCACTTTCACTCTCAGAATTATTTCCCTTACTCATCATTATACCCACTTAATGTGCCCCATTAATTTACATATATATACAGTCTTGTCTATGAATCTTGTCCTCACCTTGGTAAGTCAGATATATATTTGAACATAAACTACGCTACATTTTCAAGGCAGTGACTTCTGGATGGTTTTCTCTACTGATGTGGGATTTGCCTCATCACACTGTGAATATGTTTTATTATCACTGGTGAATAAAGAAGCGATTTTGGGTCTATTGCAGTGCAGAATAGAGCAAGGCAAACTTCCAAGCAGAGATAGAGGAGAAAAGAAGGCAGAGTCAGAGAGTTGCCATGTAGCTGCCGAAGGAGACAGACACCGAAGAACACTAGTCATAAACCATGATCCTCCTGGTAAAATATAAAATAATGAAAATGGGTTAATTTAAGATAGAAGAGCTAACTAGAAATATGCCTGAGATATCGACCAAACAGCATTATAATTAATATAGTATCTGTGTGATTATTTGGGACTGGGCAGCTGGGTAATGACTGAGCAGTTCCCATCTACACTCCACACTAGTCATACTGAATCTCACTGTAACAGAAGATGTAGTTCAGTTGGTAGAGGACTAACATAGCACTGAGAATGGTGAATCAAGCCCTTAGGAAGCAGAGGGAGAAGAAATAGAAGCTCAAGGTGATTTTCAGCTACATAGTGAGTTCAGTGGCAGTCTGAACTACATGAGTTCATATCCACCCCACCAAAACCAAATCAAAACACCCCCACGACAACAATAACAAAAACAACAGCAGCAGCAACATAAATACAAGATACCCGTGGCTCCTTCTCCTTTTCCTTACTTGAGTTCATTAATATGAAATGTAATCTGTCGCCATGGATGCTATTGGAAAAGCCATATGAGTTTGCCTAAATAATTTGCACAAAATATTAGAAGTGCAAACTAGATATTGGTGCTTATATCAGAGAAAGAGAGAGAGAGAGAGAGAGAGAGAGAGAGAGAGAGAGAGAAAACAAGATTTTTAAATAGTGAAGCAGGCAACCCCTTTTCCTTAGCACTGTATTGCTTGTACAGTGGACTTCTGAACATGGTAGTTACAGTAGCAAAGAAGGAACCTTTGGTAAGTAAGTCCCGGGATAGGTCTTAATAAACGATTCTATGTCATCTATTCTGCTTTAGATTCTGCTACTTTTTGGTGTCTGTCCAACTTTGTCCATATGAGACCCACACTGTGCTCCTGACAGCAGTTCTCGTTCCAGTGGAAACAAGAAGCCATCGGGTGGAAGAGTGATTACATTGTACAGCTTCCTCATGTCTCCTCCAGCCATGGTAGCACCTAGTCCCCACATTCTCTTTCTCGTCCCAAGTGCGGACATGTAGAGGAATCACAGAGCATTTGATCTCCTGAACTAAGCTTGATTGCTTGGCAGTGGTGGTGAAGAGACTTGTGACATCTAGAACTTGGTCAGGCCAAATGGAGAAGAGATACAACAGAGTGCAGCAATCATTCTCTTAGAAATACCAGAGGCAGAAATGCTCACTCATACCAGTACAAGAAATTCTGGACACTATTGCTTTTGTTTCAACTTGATCGATGACATGAATCTATATAGATGTTGAAACCTTTCCTGGGGAATACCACACAACCGACTTAATAAAAGATTCTTTTATGTGGCCGTTAATCTTGATTGTCAACTTAATGGGGGTGGGAATCAACAGGAATATCTCTCTGGGTGGATCTGTGAGGACATCTTCGACCCAGAATAGCTGAAAGGAACATACCCTTCTCTCAAGTGTACAGGGCCTTCTGGTGTTGGCTCATACATAAAGAGACATGAGAGAAAATTAGTACTGCACGCTTCATTTCTTGCTGGCGAATGAATCAATCCTGTTATTGATGTTGTTGCTGCATACTTTTATGACATTAGACTCCAGCTTCTTCATGCTCTAACATGAATCTTCTAGGCCACACCACACTGGAACTTCTGATGCACCCAACCTTGTGGACCAAGCAACTTCTGGGTTCTCAGTTCCCCAAGTGTGCAAAAGTCTACTCTTGGACTACTCAGTTGCTGTAGGTTGTAAGTCTTTCTAGTAAATCACACACACACACACACACACACACACACACACATTATTGGTTCTGTTCTGGAGAACTGTGTCTTTCTCTTGATTTCACAGATGGGAGGAGGTGACAGTGTACCAGATGTCCCTGTTCTGGCACCAAGCAGAAGGCTGTAAAAATAAGAGGAGGAGTTTGAGAATCATTAATGAGGGCCAAACTAGAATTTGATGATTAATTCACAGCTAAAATAGATTAAAGATTTATTTTTTTGAAAGTCCAGAGAGCTTGGGTATTATTTGGTCTCCTGGGACAATAGGATAATTCTTTGCTTGACACATTGAAAGGAAAATGCAGATGGTTCTCACACCTGGTATTTAAAAGATCATTCTTTTGTAATTGCCATGCAATGGATATTCCTAAGTAATATTCTTGATAATTGCTGCAATATTGTTGCATTGGTTTGGAAATGGTGCTTCTTAGTTTCAGATACACTGAGCCACAGATTCAGCCGCTTTCATTTTTTTTCATCCCCTTCTGGAAGTTAATAATGCTCCTGAGAAAGCAATTAAACTGAAAAAATAAAGCTTCATTTTGAAGAATAAGCAGCTTGCAACCTGGTTTAACGCTGAGACGGCACTAATAACACAGCACTTATGATCTGAGGGAGAAAATGAAAAGTCTTTATTATTTCCCGAAATGACGGGACAACCAGGGCCTAAAGACACACTATCATCATTTATTGCATTAGATAACGTGCATTTCGGTAAATGAAATGCTTGCTTTCTGAGTGTTATGTCCTCCCCTTTCGTGATCTGGCTAAGTAGTTAATTCGACCCCTGATATAAAGAGTGCTAAAGTCACGTCACGTCTGGACTCAGAAGCTCGGTGGAAAGGTAAGAGGAAAAGAGAACAGAGCAGAGTCATCGAGGCAGCCTCTGCTCAGAGATGTGCGATGGGGCATGGACACTCATTTGATTCAATACAACGAAGACAATCTTTCATTCCAAGATAGATTTATTGTGAGAAAATATTTTTTCTTAATCCCAGCACTCTTTTGACAAGACTGGGCATCTGAAGAGCAAGTCATTTCCATAAGACTGGAAATTGCTTTCTATCTGAGGTTCTTAATCCTTATTTAGCCTGGAAGAACTGAATCTCCTCTCAGCGTTGGCATACTGGGTATGTCAAAGGTACTTTTTATGCCCAATAATGAGCACATCTTCGTGTATTTTGGCCTTTGGATTAGAAACTAACGTCCTAGAGAGAAAGTTCCATGTTTAAAGCAAAACCATTCTAAACAAATGATTATCATCAATAAAATGCTTCAAAGTGCCAGGTGCTAGTGGCTTTGGGTGGTAAGAAGAGGTCATCACTCTGCTTACTTCTGACATGGTAGATGTTTGGATTGTATCCTCTGAACAAAAGGAGCACTCGTGTCCTTAAATACCGTAGAGACATTCATTCCATCTGACACTCTACTGAGTCCAGATTTTTTAAAAAAAGGGAACATTTATTTTCTCTCTAGAAGAAGACCCTTACCGGATAGGAAAGATCAATCATTTATTCTGCCTATGATTCAGTTCCCATATCAGCTTCAAAAAAGTTACTCATCTTTTTTAATCCTTGGTCTAATTTGTGTATTTTTTTTAAAGTCTTCTCTTTTCGTAAAGAGTTTTAGAAATATGCACCTTTTTTTTTTTAACTCAAAATAATTGAGATTTCCTTGAAGAACAAGTTTTGCTTCGGGTTTAGTTTTTCTTGTAAAGCATATGTGCTTTTGACTTTTGAGTTTCTGAGAACCTTTATCTATTAAATCCTTACTCTTAAAATTATTTCTTTTTCTTTTGAGAGTATAAGTAAATAATTTCCCCTTCGCTTTCCTCTTTCAAAATTCTCCTATGCACCTCTCCATGCTCTCTTCTAAGTTCATGACCTCTTCTTTCATTAATTGTTGCTACATGCAATATAAACATCATATACACATACATATTCCTCATGTAGCCTTTTCAGTCTGTATAAATAATGTTCCTTGTGTGTATCTTTTCAGGGCTGGCCATTTGGGCTTGGACAACCAGCTGGTGTATGCTTCCTAGTCTCAGCATTCCTAGGTTAGATGTATATTTTTATTGTAAGTAACATTGCACCTCTATTTTTTTAAGGCAGCATTTTAACATTCTACAAAGAGATGGAAAGGATTGAAGACTGAACGTGGGGATAACTGGATGAGCTAAGTAGAAGGAAACTTTCAGGGCTTAATGATCAAGAAATGGACTGCAGCCCACACATTCCCGTGTACCTTTTACTTTCTAGTCAGCCTAAGGTAGTTCACATACTTTAAATCCAGCTCTTCTCAACCTTCCTAGTGCCGAGACCCTTTAATACAGTTCCTCATGTTGTGGTGAGCCCCAACCATAGAACTATTTTCATTGCTACTTCATAAATAGCAGCTTATGAACTTACAAAGTTATGCATAGCTGCAATTGTGCTGCTGTTATGAATTGTAATGCATATATTTGTGGTTTCTGATGGTCTTAGGTGGACTTGCAATAGGGTCCTTTGACCCCCAAGAGGGGCTGGAACCCACAGAGTAAGAACCAATGCTTTAAATTCTATTGATATAAACCAAAACCTATTTTTAAAAAGAGCACACATGAATTTGGAGAGAGGATTCTTCTGATTTAATAGAGGTAGGAAATGATTGTGGAGAATTATATAGAAAAATAATGTTTTATAATTTTATGTATTTAGGTAAAATATCCATACATGGTAAGAAATGGACAATTATTTCAATATTTTACTATCATTAAATATAAAAACTTTCCAAATATCTGCCAATAGAGTGTGACTGAACAAGTTTTTGTATGTAACTATACAAGAGTTTAGATCTGAGAAACCTCCCAAAGTCCATGCATTAAAGGTTAGGTCCCCAGATTATAGCTGTATTGGGAGGCAGTGAGGTAAGAGGCATTGCTCCATTGTGAATCCCCACTGCAGTCTGTGATATGATGACTTTCCATTCCACAAGCCAATAGGCAAACTGGTCATGGACTGAAACCTCTGGGAGCAGGTTTTCTGATTTCCCTTTCTGACTGATTATCTCTGATATTTTGCCACAGTGATGGAAGCCTAACAGACACAATCCACATAATGTCATTTTACACATAATACATTATCTGTATGATAGCTCTTTGTGGTAAACAAATATGGTAGCAAAGGACTCTGTCCTGTGTTGTAGTCATTACCAAAACAATGACTGACTGCCTCGAAAAATTCATTAAGATTTCCAAAATTTAAAAAAAAAGGAAAAAAAAAGCCACACAAAGTAAAAACCCTGCACACCTTCATGACTTAGGTCAGAAGCAGGAACAAAAGAGACCTAAAAACAGACTGCTCCAAATTTAAAAAAGGTTAAATACAGAGCATCTGGGGGTGC
Organism: Chionomys nivalis; assembly: GCF_950005125.1. NCBI lineage: Eukaryota > Metazoa > Chordata > Mammalia > Rodentia > Cricetidae > Chionomys > Chionomys nivalis. The sequence continues at coordinate 29,428,897 of NC_080106.1, forward strand.
CATCTCCTCTCCCAGTCAGGAATACACTGCATGGCCAGGGAGGTAATCCGCTGTACCTGAGGTGCTTGTTGGGTAAGAATTCCAGTAGAACAGTAGGAAATTAATAGGTTTGGCTGTGCTCAAAAGGAAGGGAGGGGAGTTGCTCAGGAGGGAGTGCAACTTGCTGGTTTAGAAAAGGAGACAATTTGGATTTTTTTTCTTACTTTTCTCATCTAATCGGTAGCTGCTTTTCCAACACAGCAGACCTCTGACCTGTGGCCAGCCCATGAGTGCTACCATTGTTCGTGCTGCATGCAGCCTGTCTCAGGATGCTCACTTCAAATTCCAGAGGAATCTCTAGTGGAAAAAGAGGAAAACGTGGCTTGTAAAAAGAAGAAGATTGATTGAGAACATTTAAGAGGTGGCAGGTAAGAAAATAATCTACTCCTGGCTTAACCCAAAACCCCAATTATATATAATGCGCCTTAATGAGGAAATACGGAACAATTAAAAAGAAGCTGCCAACAATACTCTTTTGCCAAGACTAGTGACCTTTTGTAAATGCTTGGAGGATGATTGCTCTTATTGTTTTATGAAATCAAATGGAACACACTGTTTTTAATTGAGGTTTGCATTCAGTCCCATCATTTGAATGATTATTGCCTATTTGAAAATGTATTCAGGAGCATTACCAAATCACCTTATTTTTCCTTTATTTCCTTGGTTAGCTTTATAAATACAACTGGCTTAATATTGTTAGAACATAAATATACCTTTGAGAGTTTTATAACTGTGGTTTATTGAAACATAGCACTTGTGCCTAGCAGGGGCCAAGTTTAAAATGTTAAGAATTTTGTTCAATTATTTTTCTATTGAAAAAAAATCAGCTTTTCAGATAAAGTACTTTAGGATACTACTGAAAAGTAGAAACTGACAGTTTCTAGAGATTATTCCTTTATTTTGTTAAAGAAACTTAACAAAAATAACCAAGCAAAACAAACTCCTAATCAAGCATCGAACTTCCTGCACATAATTAATATAATGGCAATTAGTACTAGGTTTATGCCAAAATGGAAAAGATAAAAATTTGCTCTTTTGAGTCTTCCATGAACAAATGCTGTTAAGTCTATATATATCATCTAATCGCTCTTTCTATTTCAATGGCTGGTATAAGTATAACTTAGGTTTCTGGGAGCACCATAGTGTGAGCAGGCATTTGGACAGGTATTCTGCCTTCTTTGGAAATATTAGAAAATACCACACAACAAAGAGATTTTGAAGTGGGCACATGACTAAGGCTAGGCAATTTATAACCTGTCCAACAGGGAACAAACAGGTATTTTTATTTAACAGAATGTATTTCAACTACTCCTGAGATCATATTATTTGTGAGAGAGATAAAAGAAATTATTATAGGTTGCCTTACCTGCCATATTATGCCTATCTATATTTCTTACCTACATTGTATGGTTTAAATTGACATCTGTCTTCTTTGAAATGACGGATTAACTTGTCTTTTTTAGTCTTTCTCTTTGAAATTTATTTACAGATAGTAGAAGAGTATATGGGTGATACTTCTGAGTATATTATACAATTATTTTGAGAGCTGTGCTTATTATCACATGAGTGCTGAAGATAAAAAATTCAGCTCCTGAGATATGTTTGATTAATGTCCAGGGTATTATCAACTGGGCCATAATACCAAAGTTGCCTGGAGGTAGACATGCCATGCAGAGGGAATTCATTGGCATAATTCAGAGATTGGGAGCCTGAGTACAGGGGCCTCTTTTGCTACTCATCAGTGCAATGAGCTTCTGGGCTTTGTAACCGTGGAAGGTAGGGATGAGAAAAAAAAAAGTCGCTAACCCCAAGTTTCCTTAAAGATCCAGTACTCACAGGGGTGGGATCAGTCCTGTGAACCCAAGGCTGCAGGATCTCTGTGGTATGGGACAGCAACAGGATGTTCAGGGCCAGTTCCAGTGAGGACCCACCATGAATGGAGTAGCAAAGATCAGAGAACCAGACCAATGAGTTTTTTTGTGATGAACGCCTGTGTGTACAAATAGAGAGGTTTGCTGCCTTACTCAACCTGCAGCTTCCACGATGAGATTTCCCCCATCACCACCATCCTCTTTTTTTTTCTCTCTCTTAAATTTTATTTTGTCTTGTTCAGGTTGGGGGATGGGAATTGGTCGGATCAGAAGGCATGATGTAAAAGACACGAAGAATAAATAAAAATAAAGTTTAAAAAAAGACGCTGGTTCTGGTGGCGCAGGCAGGTAGGATTTGCTGAAGGAGGCAGTGGCAGGTGGATCTGGAGTTTGAGACCAATCTGGACTACACAGATTTTGGCTGGACGGTGGTGGTGCAGGCCTTTAATCTCAGCACTCAGGAGGCAGAGGCGGGAAGATCTCTGTATATTCTCTGTAAAGTTGAGGCCAGCCTTATCTACAAGAACTAGTTCCAGGACAGGCTCAAAACAAACAAACAAACAAACAAAAAGATTGCAGTATTTTTAAATCTTAACCTAGTATCATATTTGAAAAATGTTTCCATTATTCTTTTAGAGTATGATATACTTACATTTTTCCTTCCCTTTTCTTTCTATAAGCCCTCCCATAACGCCATCCTTACTCTCTTTAAAATTCATGGCCTCCTCTTTTAGTTGTTGGTACACACACACACACACACACACACAAACATACACACACACTCCTCAATACATGACTACAACTTTCTCAGTCTGTATAATATTACTTGTAAGCTGAGAACAGAAAAGTTTTTCTCAGGAAAGAATGTACCAGTTGTTTATCAACTACTGTGTTCTAAAGCTTCAAAATTGTTGAGCTAGGCAGTGGTGGCACACACCTTTAATCCCAGCACCCAGGAGGCAGAGACAGGCGGATCTCTGTAAGTTCGAGGCCAGCCTGGTCTACAAGAGTAGACAGGTTCCAAAGCTACAGAGAAACCTTGTCTCGAAAGAGCCAAGAAAAAAAAAACAAATTGTTTACACAAGTAACTTTATTTTATTTTTACTTTTTATTGTAGTTGTTATGAACATCCTTGTTAACCTAAATATTTATATTTATAATTAGTATATAAAATGAGAAAAATGGCTTTTACCTTATTTTTCATGACATCAATACCAAAAGAAATATTTCTCTATTCTACATGTCTCCTGTCAAGATTCCAAAAATTCATGACATAATTTAGTTGAGTCAATATTTTAATGTTATGTACCATTCCTTCTTGTAACTCATTTCTGCTGTGCATGCTTTCTGAAACACTAATCATCTGAAGACATTTCATCCCAAATGTATATCTACAAGGGACTATTTAAAATAACTTAATCTTAAAAGCTGATATTTCAATGTCATCATAAATCAATGCAAAAGGCCCTAATTGATATTAAACAAACCAATAAATATGCCAGCATCACAGAAATGCAAATGTATTATTAATTAATTCAGAGACAGCTCTTGACATTTAAAGGTGATTTGTCCTGATTCACCCAAGACATCAGCAATGTTTTTAAGGGTGATTTAAATCAGGAAACTAATATGCATTTAAGATGTATAGAATAAATACAGTTTAGAATAAAGTTTTTAAAATAAAATGTTAGGCAAAAATGTTGCCTGCAAACTTTTTTTTTTAAAAAAAAAACTTAATTCTTTATTGATTCTTTGGAAATTTCACATTGCCTATAAATTTTTAAAAAGTAAGTAAGGGAGCCATTTGACTACTACCTTGTAATACTTTCCTATGCTTAGTTTTTCTGCAATATTTCCAATTTTCAAGATGCATTGAGTTTTTATTAGGAGAAATGTCTCTTCATTATCACTCATCACAGCCATCTCTCATCATCTGAGGTCTTCAGCCTACCTAGTAAGTCAAAACCTAGACATGAAGATGGTTTCTCCCTCTTAGAATGACTGACAGCATTTCAACAAAGAGGCTTTCATTTTTATGAGCATATGTTCTTCTGCAGCAAGAGCAGTGTCCTGTACTCTTCCTCATGTCCCATGAAGGGCTGATCATATAAGTAATATAAATAAATGCATGTTTAAAAGCAGTGCCCCATGTTTGTTTAATTCAGATACACCTGTTTCATGGTGAATGTCTTTTTTTAAAAAAATGTCCCGTCTTTTATTATTAATAAATTAATTTGGGGATGTGTATGAGTGTTTTCTTTGGGGATATGTACCTGTGAGTGCAGTACTGGAAGACTCAGTAAGAGGGAGTTGGATCCCCTGGAGTTACACTTAACAGGCAACTGTGTGCTGGGACCAGAACTTGACTCCTGTTCAAAAGCCATCTCTCCAGCCCCAGAAGAAACCATTATTTGAATGGAATTCATTAATTATTTCAGGATCCCATAGAATAATTTTGCTCAGGATGTTCTTAAATATATCCTTTGGTTCTACAAACACTAAGGAGTTTGTTTCCCTCCACATGAATTAAAATACATGCATAAAGTCTACTCCAGCAGGTAAACATGCAGAATGATCTCATTCAGAGGAATTGAGCATTTTTCTTGATACCTATTAATTCTGACCTTATATCAATACTCTTCACTGTTTATTAGACAGGAATTTGTTGATAAGCAACTTTAAAATAGACTAAGTAATTTGAACACATATATTTATAGAAAATAACTAAAATAGTATGGAGTCTAATGAATTCTACATTCATTTCCTCTACTACTAAATACTAAACATATTGTCATATATTTGTAATCATTGACCCAAAACTGATGCCTCATTAGTGACTAAAGACCATGCATGATTCAGATTTCTTTAGTTATTTTCATAATGCTCTTTTCTCTATGTAATAACCTTACCTATGTTTCCACATTATATCTATATGCAAGGCGCCTTACAATCTTTGGATTCTGACATCTGCTAGTTGTTTTTGCTTTCGATAACCTTGGCATTTTTGTTAGCTATTTCGTAGAATATCTTCTGCGTAGACTTCGTCATGACTACACTGGAGTTATGGAATTTTAAGAGCAAAATTATAAAGATAAGGCATCACTCCCATTTATATCCTACTCATCAGTCAAATGTTATGTGAATGTCCAATTGTCATGGCATCATTGTCGATGTTGACCATAATTCCTAACTGACATGCCTTCTATTAGGTGGACTCACTGAAAACAACCTCGTCTACAATTTCCACACAATTATCATACTAGTTAGAAAGAAATCAGTAGTTACTCTCTACATTCTTGGTGTGGGATACATCCACAAAATACATAGAATTTATGTTAGTTATTTTTGCTTTGTTTTGAACAAAGTACCTGAAGAATAACTTAAAAGGTACAAGGGTATGTTTTGGCCTTTCATTTTAGAGCATGTGAGAGCATTGGGGGATGAAAGAGTTCATTCATGGTGTAAGGAATAAATGGTAAATACTCTCCAAATCTCATCAGGACAGAAAGCAGAGAGTGAATGAGGATTCATGGGTGGGTCAATCCTTCAAAGGTCTAAAGGGTTGTCCTTCGAGACCTACCTCACTAGCTCCATCTAACTTCCTAAAGGTTTTATGCTTCCCCAATGATGCTATCAGCTGGGGAAGAAGCATTCAAACCACAAGTCAGTGTGTGTGTGTGTGTGTGTGTGTGTGTGTGTGTGTGTGTGAGTGGGGAGTCATTTCAGGTTGAAATCTTAGTATGATTCACATAAGAAGCACTCAGTCAGCAAAGTACTTACTATATTAATATGAAGACAAAGTATTGATTCCCAAGTGCTCACATTAAAAACAAACAAACAAGCAAAAGTGCTAGGCATGGTGGCCCTTTCATTAAAGCCCATATCTGGGAGTGCAGAGACAGGGAGAGCTCTGGACTCACTGCCACCTAGCCAGCGTACTCAGATATCTGAGCCCTGGTTCCCAATGAGAGACTGCATCTCAACAAACAATGTAGATGGTTCCTGAGGGGAAATGATACTCCAGGTTGGCCTCTGACTCCACATTTGCACGTATTTGCACACACAGATAGCTTCTTACTCACCACACACACACACACGTATTGGAAACCCCCCCCCCACAAAATATCCTAAAAGATAAAAAGATTTTCTTCCTATTAATTCTCCCATTAATTTGCCTAAAGTTTAATTTATAGTGACAGGAACTCTTCATACAGCTGTATACTAAATTATAAGGTAGCCTTGCTTAGTTCACTTCTCAAGTCAGTCCAACACTTATCAGGAGAACTCTTGCACTTTTGGTAATTCTCCCATGACTTTTTCAGCACGCTTCCTGCTTTCTTGCACTAATCGATGTTTGAGGTCTGTCTTGTGTATTCTCATTCAAATTCCAAAGCTTGACACTTTCTCCAGAAAACATGGGTCCGTTTATTAGAATGGTCTTAAAAAACAATATTTAGCCAATGCTTGTAACTTTCTACTTGAGGTGTTGAAAAGGTTTGGGACATCTATAAGTTTTGTTATAAATGAAAATGAAACAAAACAGAACAGAAAGAAAACAAATGTATATTTTACTTTTCACTGTTTCCTCATTGCTACGCTAACAAAGATTCACGAACACAAATATCCCCATGTAGTCAAATCCAAGCGTGTCTCACACCTTCCATTCTTAGCCTCTTGAGAGATAATGATGTCCTCACGTTCTACATAACAGTTTCTTTTTCCTGGCAAGTCTGTCTCAAGGCTCTTGTCATATACTACACTCTTGTTAACCTTCAGCTGTTTCAATTCCAAATTGTTGGCTGACTGAATTTTTTCTCTGTTTTTTTTTTTTTTTTTTTTTTTTTTTTTTTTTTTTTTTTTTTTTTTTTTATAAAACTGTGTCTTTGAAGACTATCTATAAACTTGTCAACAACACATATATCTTTGGTTGAAGACTTTCCCCAAGGTCCATAGTCATACATCCAAATGTCTTTTTACTGTGCCAACTTAAGTTCTTAGAAGCATCTCAGACCTGACATTTCTTCCTGTTTTTATGTTTTAAAACAATCATCTCTCATTTTGCATACCAATCCCAGTTCCTGCTCCATCCTCTCCTCCTACTCCCTGCACCTTCCCCTACCTTACCCCATCCACTCCTCAGAGAGGGGAAGGCTTCCCTTGGGGAGTCAACAAAGTCTGGCACACAATTTTGATGCAGGGACAAGGCTCTCCCCACTAAATCTAGGCTGAGTAAGGAGTCCCTCCAAAGAAAATGGGCTCCAAAAAGCTAGTTAAAGCACTATGGATAAATCCTGCAGACCTGACATTTCTAAGAGTTTGGAATTATTTTCTCCTGACCCAGTCTTCCCTATCCTACAAAAAGCATCACTATGCACAGTGAGGAACCATAATTCAGTTCACTCTCTGCTTAAACCGTGTGAGCTTTAAATGCCTTCATAGTATATTTAGAACAAATTCTAATTCCTTGCTCTGACTCCTAAATTCTTCATCATTTTCTCACTCAATCACTGGATTGAACCAAGCAGTTCTTATCTGATTTCCAAGCAAAAATTTTTCCTTTCTATAAACTTTTTAACTAACTCTCTGCTCTGCCTGAAATGCCATCTTCCAGATACAAAAAAAATCAGGCATGACAGATTCCTTCTTAATTTGAAATCTTGTACTAAGTAGGCCTCATCAAGGAGAAATCCTGTGATTATCTTTCTTCTATCACATCATTTGAAATATTTCATTTTCGACTTTTAAAACGAACACTTTGGAAAAACTCATGCCCATTTCCCATTGATCTCTTTGTAAGTCAATTTGTCCCTTACATTAGAGTGAAAGGCTACACAGGTAGGGATTTAATTATTTACTCATGAGTACTCAAAGCTTAGCACAGTCTGAAGACATATATATATATATATATATATATATATATATATATATATATGACGAACAAATGCAGATTTAAGTTTGGTTGTGAACACTCACAACAGGCAGTTCACCACCACCTGTAACTCCAGATCAGGAGAACCAATACCCATAACCTCCATAGGCCACCTGCATACACAGGTACATATTTACATGTACACAAACATGGACATAATTAAAAAGAAAATAAATGTGTAAAAAATTCTCATGCTAATTATTAAAATTGATTTTGACATGCTTGCTCTTCACCTAGAAAAAGTCAAATAAATTTACTAAAATAAATAATCTTGAAACAAATAAAAAAAAGTCACGTATTCATAATATAAATATAAGGAACATTTTAGCCAAATAGTGTAAGAGAGAGCAATTTATAAATAAACATTCTCCCCTGGAAACTGGAACCCAGTTGCTTACCAAAGGTGCAATGCTGACACCTAAAGTATTTTTATCAACTTTCTGTCTATGGCTTGTGTCTCCACAATGACAAACTCTCTGGCTTAAGGAGGAGGACTTCTTTTCTTGGAAAGTGTTTTAGTCAAAGTTACTATTGCTATGATGAAACACCATAACCAAAAGCAAGTTGGGGAGGAAAGTGTTAATTTGGCTTATACTTCCAAGGCACTGTTTATCACTTAAGGAAGTCAGGACAGGAATTTAGGACAGGAACTTAGAAGCAGGTGTTAATGCAGAGGCAGTGGAATGGTGATGCTTCCTGTCTTAATCCACAAGGTTTACTCTACTTTCTTATAGAACCCAGGACCACCATTCCAGGGATGGAACCACCCACAGTAGGCTGGGCCCTCTCTAATCAATTACTAAATTAAAAAAAAATTCTATAAGTCATACATACAGCCCAACCTTATTGAGAAATTTTCTTAATTGAGGTTCTCTCCTTTCAGATGATTGTAGCTTGTGTCAAATTGACATAAAACTATCTAGCACAGGAAGTTATGCTGTCTAACTCTGAGCAGAAGCAGTCAGCTAGAGGGGCACCATGTGACAACAGGAACATTGCTCAGACTACAGTAGGGACCCAAGTTCAAGTTGCTTTAGTCATAAATTGGTGTTGGATTGAATTACTTTCCAGCAGATTGTCACATCTCTTCTGTAAAGTAGGAATGTACAAGGGTTGTGAGGATGATAATGCTTTCTGTTATGATTATGATTATTTTATAAATATTCACAACCATTCCACACGTGAAACACTGAGGGTTCTGTAGACTCGTAGTCAATGTAATCCAGTGTCTATGGCATACCTGTTTGTTACCATCATCCTCACTTCTGAAATACAGACTTCCAATCTGTGAAAGGAAGTGGTTGGGTAAGGTCAACCTGTCTATCCCACAGGAAACATTACCTGTTGATGGCATTATCATGTGTCCTTTGACAAACAACCTTTCTGTAATTTCGTATTATGTAGTATATTTCATGTGTTACCATAATATTAGATTTCCCTAATTGCCTAATTCATCTTATTCACTCTTTTTCATCATTTAATATTATTCCTCCTCTTTGATATCCCAGATTTTCCACTTTCTTAGTCATGACAACATCTTCAAAGTCATCCAATAGATAACAAAATTTCTTTCTGACATATTAAAATGTTCCAACTTTGAATCTGGGTCATTATTACACAACTGTGAACACATGAGCATTTACTTGCTCAGTTAAATTCAATAAATAGCATGGTGTGTGAAATGTGAGATGCTTCTCAGTAAAGCAATTAAAATAACATTTTAAATATTTCTTTTATGCGAATCTAATACTTAAATCCAGTACACACTGGGTATAAATCTAGGGAAAAATTTCTGACGAAAATAACTAAATACCTAAGGGTCCAAAGACAGTGGTGTATTTTATGTGAAAGAAAAGTGAGCTTGATTTTCAGTGTTTTTAAATGATATTTCTATGACTTGATGAGATACCTTATATTTTCTGAACATCACAACTTTCTCATTGTAGAATACTTGGCATTACTATTTAGTGATATAAACGAAAACTCAAGAAACTTTGTCTAAGTAGGTAACTTTTTCATCCCTGGGGTAATAACAATTTCCTTTGGCTTGCAAGTTAATCTAACCCCCCCCTGTAGAATAACCTCTTATTCTGAATGTTGACTTAGCCACTTTTACTGGCAAACCTTGTGTCCCTACAGAAAATGAAGAAGAATGAGCAAGTAGAAACAGAAAATTTCACATTAACCCCCTGCCACACCACATACCTTCATTCCTTTTAAAGTCAATGTTATATATTTTCTGTCTGATTTAAACACTCAAAGAAGTCTCAATGAGTAAATGGTCATGATTTTGTTGCAGGAATTGCCAGTTACATTTTATAAAATTGATGAACCCATTTAGAACATACTTCTTAACTTTGATAATGCATCCACCAATCTTGTTAAAACAATGCATACCAATAACATAGATTTTCATTTTTGATTCTGTAATTTGCCACATTTTACATCTTATATAGTATATAATTTGCCTTATATAGTATATAAATTGCCAGTTTCTACAATTTACCAATAGTTGCTGATATTCTTTCTTTAATGTTCTATTTTAAAAGATTATGTCAAAGCATTTCTGATTTGTATGTTGACATCTGTTGAGTGACCAAGTATAGGGCTAATAAAGGGAAACTAAAAGATAATTTAGTGCTTAAGAATTTCATTCACACCTAAATGTGTTTCTGATCAAATCTACCTGCATTCCTTCATGTCTTCTGGCTCTCATACTTTCTCCTAGTACATTCCCATTTCTACTCAATGCGCCCTTCTTTAAACTCAATCGATCTCACATAAGCCAGCTACTCTTGTTCTACCTCTGGATAGACTGGCAATCTGAACAGAGAGTGACACTGGGCCTGGCTTGAGCATCTGAAACCTCAAGTTCATCCTCAGTAAAAGACTTCCTCCAACAAGGCTACACCTCCCAATAATGTCATTCCTTTTGAACCTATGGGAGTTATTTTCATTCAAACCACCACATCTCCCAACAATATTTTCCTTTCAATTTCCTATAGTCTCTTTTTTCTTTTTTAGTGCATTGAGTCCACTTAGTACTGCTATTAAGCACATGAATGTATATCCATCCACTGAAACAGGGACTGTTTACTAGGGGTCCCATTCATGAAGAAAATTGTGGCAAGTTTGTAAACACTCATTTATTGCCAAGGGCTTCTCCACGAAGAGTGGACATCCAGAGCCCCTCCTTCACTCCAGCATGAATACATTCCTCTACCTCCCAGAAGATTTCTTTTCAGTATAGAGAATGAGGATAAATAAGACAGTATGTGTGAGAATCAGAACTAAGTAGCAATGACAGGAAAACATACTGTTCTTTTCAAAAGTGTACACTACACTTTTCTTTTTCTTAAAAACTCTTTCACGAGTAGAATTAGGAAGCACAAGTAGCTTTAAGTTTGTGCCATGAAAGTTTGATTAGTTAAATGGGTGTATGAGTTATTTTTTCCCATTAAGAGACTGGACAACATTCCATCACGCCTACAAAAGAGTCAATTACACACATAGACGTCTCCTAGGATCTTTTCACTTTGCAAATGTGTTAAATTTGGTTTCAGACATTTAGAGGACTCCAAAACTAGTTTCTGTCAACCAAAACATCTCAAAACGAGCTATCCCCTCTGGCTTAGTATTTTCTTTTGAGGCAAAGAAAAATTCTCTCAAGCTGTTAAACAAGATAATTAGAACCAGGTAGCTAGCACCGGACTGATAATAGGCATGGGAATTTTCCAAGGGCACCTATGTCAAAGACTTTATGTAACACAGGTCCAGGGCTTGCAAAAAGCTGCACAAAGCAAACTGTTGCCCCTTTGGATCCCTGAAGAGTTCAGTCTTTCTCAACATGAATGAAGTGTCTGGTGCACAATCCTCTGCTGCGTTTCTAAGCAAAACATTGAAGTGGTTGGTGTCGGTTCGCTTCTTATATCTTCACAGTTAGAAACTTGAAAAAGCAAAAGCAATGAATGCCAAGCCTTTTAACATGACACATCCAAAACAGTACCATGGGAATTCTCCATCCGAAAGATAGAAAAGTGTTATAGTTAAAATATTATGTAAATCAGTGCTTCTCAAAGAAAGGAGAAAACACTTAATAATGGAAACATGTCACGCTGGAATAATTTAGTTTTGATTATTAACCCTCAATGCTAAGGAACGCTTTGCAAAAAAAAAATTAATGGAGAAAGAAATAAAATAACTTCCAGGTTACCTGCTATTTTTTATCAGTGCACCCACTGATATGAAAAAATGACTCTGCTTACCAATATATGGGCAGGGATGTGCGGCTGTGGATCCCACAACAGCAGCATGCCCTTAGAAATGGGCTGTTGAGCATTAGGTAGGCTCTGGAAATGTCTCTAATCTTCTCTTTCTTCTTTGGTGATGAGAGAGTTAAAGATGGAACATTTTTTTTTCAATCATTTCTGAGGGGAACGATGCGGGGTGTGAAATGAGATGCATTTAAATTAAATCCTTTGGCGACACTGTCATTCTCTAATGACCTCACTCCATGCTATTTCCTATTCTTTCCCAGCCTCAAATACAGCCCAGAAGATTAAGGCTCTGAAAGTGAGATTTGAAGCTTCATGGTTTTCATCTTAGACCTGTCTTTTCCTCACTAAATATGTCCTGTGAACCCTGACAAATCATTCAGCAATACCGAAGCTTCCTATTACCAAATCTAAAGATTCTTTATACTTTTGTGATATACAAATATTCAAACCCTGCTGTCACTGATGCCTCTAAGAAAATGTACCATTTTGGTCAAATAATTGAGTTCTTCTGCTTGTGTAAACAGAGAAGAGCAGGTAAAGGAAAGCTATTGCGGTAGGCCCACTAAATAGGTCCAACAAAATTTAATGGGAAGTAAATATGGCTAAAATTGATTTCTAGTTTGGGCGAAGACAGAGTTATGGAAGCCTCCATTTTCTCCAACCACAGCCCAACATATTGGAGGATAAAATTTATGAAGCAGTTATTGCAGACAACGAGAAACAAAAAGAGCAAAAATACATGACAGGACCGCCATATGCGCCCTGAGTGGAGTCTGTGTGGGACATTTTCTAGACAGTCATAGGCAGCAGTAGTCAGAAAGCAATTTCCTCATTAGGCAGAAGAAGGAAATGAGAGTTCATGGCTACTGAATCAGCAGTAGATTGTAGCCAAGAAAGAAGCACAGAGGACCTAGATAGTGATTTCCCTTGGTCTCAGACTAAACACTATTTTATATATATGGGATGAGATTCCCTGAGGACTGGCTCAAACTAGCTCTCTTTATGGACTAATCAGAGTATAGTCCTGATAACATCATATGAAAACATCTTGCCAAGTTATTCAATTAGAATCTCAGAAAATCTACTACTTATGAATAGGGCTAATCAGTTCTTAGAGAAAAGCTCACTTTAAATCATTCCTAACAAAGCTCCAAACTAACTTGAGTGTCATATAACTTTTCTAAAGTAAATTCTTGGGAGATAAAACATGAAAGCTTTTAAAAAGGAAATCCAGATTCTCAAAGGCATAGCATTCACATCCCACATATCAGTAACCCCAGCATTTGAAAAGCTGAGGCAGAAAAAGCAACAGTTCAAGTCTAACTGAGGTTACACTGTGAGATCCTGTCTATACACAACAAAATTGTAACCCAAGATAAGCAGAAGAGTTAACAGAAAACCACAACTCTGAAATAATGGGCATATTGTTGTAGGAACTATCAAAGTATCAAAGTAGACAAACCAAGCAGCTGTGCAAATGTGTTCAATGAAGAAACAGAAAGATATGAATATCGTGAAAAGACACTCAGAAAATCTATGTAGAAAAAGAGAACACTCTGGATATAAGGAATATCATCATATAATGAGCAAAGCAAAAACCCAAACAATATAATTAACAACAACATAAAGAGACAAACCTGAATATCATATTGTTAAAATTTTAAATAAAGGAGAGAATTTAAAAATGTAAAACACTCCGGATACCATGAGTTAGAGAAAGAGCAAGGGCAGTACATATGGAGGGGTTGGAGGGAGGAAAGAGAAAGAGGAAAATGAACTATTTTAGGTAAAAATAAATAAAATTAAGGAGGAAACAAAATAAACAAGGGACTAATAATATGGTTGAGTTCAAAGGATTCATCAGAACTGTGCAAGAATAGTGCTAAAAAGAACTTGAGTCATTCAAAAGAAGTATTCGTATTTGAGATTTGTAGACTGTAGTGCTGTTGATAATGACCAAATCAGGATCTTTTCAGTCAAGGACTTGCAGACTGTAACATCAACAGAAGGGAAGCAGAGAAGCATGAAAGGCAAACGCTCTAGGTTAGAGGAAGGTGATTTCTGCCCCTGTGATATCCATGCAAAAACTGACAAAGGAAACCAGAATATAGGCATGTGTATGTCAAGAGTGGCTCTGTTTTTATTGAAACAATGTTTAAAAAGATGATGGACTGTTTAGATGAAGATAATTACTGTATTATTGGAATTGATAATGGGTATAGAATCAGAAGTAAAAATATTTGGAATACTCAAAGATAGTTAGAAATTAAGATTTGTTATGTTAGTCTTCTGTTATGAGTTTGGGGTCATACAGAGATTTGCCAGTCTGACTATTAATATTTTTTTCAACAAATAAGAGGCATCATTAAATACTGACCTGGATGATGGATACTGGCCAAATCCACACCCAAGACCCACGCTCATAGTAATGGGCCAAATTATATCAGTCAAGGCTTATAAAGGCACAAGGCTATGCACCTCATCCAATCAGAGGCAAACATATATCTTGATGTACTTTCTGCCTACTTCCCTCCTGCCAATGTGTAATCAAGCAAACAGCCAATCTTGAGGTAATTATCCTTATACATAAATGACAACCCTCCAGCATTCCAAGCAGTTCTCTGTCCTTGGGCAAGCTGACCTTACAGGTTAGAGGCATTTTTGTTTTATAGATGTCTTAAGTACAGTAATTTAAACTAAAACATAATGTTAGTCATCACACTTCCATTATACATGAAGCGGTAAATTTGCATCAATCAGGACGATACATGTAAACATTGATCAGTATTGTCCCTGGATATGAAGTTATAAGTAAAGGCAAAAGATAATGCCTTAAAAGTGACTATGTGGGCAGAAAGATGGAACAATCGGTGTTTGCCATATAAACCTGAGGACCCGAGTGCAGCTCTCCAATGCCCACTACAAGCTGAGCTCAGTGGCGTAGACGTGCAGTATCAATGCTGGGGAGTTAGAGATAGGTAGATTTCCAAAGCCCCTTAGCCAATAGCTGAGCTGAGTTGGAGGACTCTGCATTTAGAAAACAAACAAACAAAAAAAAAACTATGGTGATGAGAAATAGGGAGACACCAAAGACAATATCTGGACTCCACATAGAATGTGTGCCTCCCCTATACATGTGTATACAGACACACACACAAATCAACAAACTGAATGGAAGAGAACAACAGCAGCAATAAAATGTCCTCAACCCATAAGAATTGGATGGATGGGAAAAACAACAATTATTTTCAAAGCATTGTGTTCAGGGAGCCATAAGTACAGCTTAGCAAGCATTCTGTTACATGACTGTCCATTAAAAGTCCAATTTAAAGAGACCTCAGACTACAAAAGAATCTGAAGATAAACTGCTTGGTGGGTGTTTCTCCATGGTATGCTTTATCCACCAATAGGTAGCTTAAGGGAAACATGCTGGAGACAACAGGAACTGTGCCTGTAACATCCAATACAGTTGGCCCCAAGAGGAAAAGCACAGCATGAAGGAAAAGGGAGATGGGCCTGAAAGATAGTTTGGTGACTAAGAGCATGTGCTCTTCTTCCATAGGACCTGAGTTCAAATTCTAGAACTCATGGAAAAGACTGCTCATATGCGAGAATACACACACACACACATGATTTAAAAAGTATTTAAAGGCAAGAAGCACATTTAATAATAGACATTATCCCACAGTCAGTAATTTGAGAGAATAAGAATTTCAAGAAGAAGATTTAAACAAAGTTAAGAAGCTAAATAACCTGTAGTTAAAACAAGAGAATTGAATAGAAAATGTTTAGAAATGGAAGAGGATTACAATGCAACAAGAATAGCCACCCTGATCACAGCTTTCTTCTTCCTTCATTCCTTCCTTTTTTTTTTTCAGGAAAGTAAGTGAAAGTTTGCCATGCTGAGACAGGAACTGGCCTTAGGCAGAAAGAGTGGTGGTGAAAGTAGAACATGTGATTTGGAAGTAGCAGTGAGCACGGGGTGCTGAAAGCTTAAGGCAGGACAGGAAGCGGCTGAGTAAGAAAGGAGGAAGCAGAGGGTAAGCTGACGACATGGAAATGAACTGTTTGGAAACCCATCACTTTATAAGCTAATCAAAAACTGCAAGATTTTTTTTTTGTTGTTGTTGTTTTGTACATTTGATTTTAAGGGAAGGACTTGGAATGGAAATATGCTGCCCTGGTAGGCTAAGCTTCTTTCAGAAGACATCTGTTATTAAAGAAATGCCTCTGAGTAAGATGTGGGATACTTCACTGGAGAGTATCGGTCAGGGAAACCCTGGGGCCTTCAAAACCATTGCCTTTGCTTTTGACTACAGACCACAACTAGAAGGTAGGATACTGATGTTGAAGACACAACACAGAAATCAAACTGGGGTGGCCTGAAAGCTTTCTCTCTATTATCTGGATTTCATAATGAAGAATTGTTTGCAGGACACTGGGGAAAACGCCATCAATTGACTTATTCTGTGCTAGATCTTACATTGTACAACAGTGAGCCGTCAAGCAGGAAGAGTCCAAGTATGCAATAATGGCATGATGGTGTTGGGGAGGGACCAACTGCCTTCTGACTGACTAAATTTGAAGCCTGTCTACAGGAGGGAATTGGTGCCTGGTACTGTAAATCTAGTCAAAAACTCTTGGCTGGGGAAGGACTATAATATTTGTTGTTTGCTAAATGGATATGTCATCAGACTGCTTTCTACTTATGTATGTGTATAAACATGGATTAGTGGAATGCTCAACCTTGGGCACATAAACTGTTTTCTGTAATGGGCCACCACCAATGTAGAGATTTACAAGAGGTCAAAATGCTGAGAATAAATGTCTGTTGAATGCATACCCCTAAATGAGACACCTATATAGATATTCACAAAGCTGGGGGAGTATTGGGGAGTAGGGGACAGAAATAATCTAAAAATCAGATGGTGGAGAGGAATGGTATGGAATGTTTTTCTGGACATAACATGGCCATTGCTTTCCTGAACATGAAGCAACTTTGTTTAAAATCATAAGACCTACTACACATGATCAAGACAGTCAATAACTCCAGTATGGATGAGAGAGGAGCTCATAAGCTCCATCCCTAGCTGAGGTATTGATTTGGGGGAAGGGAGAATCATATATCTGCTGGTAGTATATCCAAGATAAAGCAGACAACAGTAACTGGATTCAGTGCATTATTTAAAAGAGAGAGAGAAGGAAGAAGAGGGCATAAAGATGAGAAAGACATGTGGAAGGGGGTTCTTGGAGAGAAAGGGGAGTTGGGGAGTTGGGGTAGCTATTACCAAGATACAGTGTCTACATGTATAAAACTGTCAAACAAAGAGTAAAATATATTTTTAAAAAGAAGCTAAAATGACCTTAGTTATTCTAATTAGAAGAAAATCATAAAATTAAGACAATAAAAGAAATAGAAGTGGAAAAACAGCAGAAAAATAAGAAGGAAATATTGTTGGTATGGAGATATTAACACACTCTTTTCCACAAAATAAAGCATCCTGAATAAACCAACTACTTGATTGGCCAAGAGGAAAAGAGAAAGAGAAAACAGCACCTCAACGGGAAGAGGAAGCATCAACACAGACGCTGTAATTATGAGCAGCTTGACAACCACAAATCTAGCAACTCAATTGAAAAGGATGCATTCATCGAAAACCACAAATTAGCCAACTGACACAAGAAGAAATAATTAAAATAACTCCATATTTCCTAAGGGTATTGAATTTTATAATTAACAATCTTCCCACAAAGACACCTTCAGGTGCAGATGGCTTCACTGTTGAATTCTGGAAAACATTAATGGAGGAAGTAATAGGAATCTTAAATGAAGTCTTTCAGGAAGTGGAGAAGGGAACTCAACTTGGTTTATGAGGACAGAGCGACCTTGACTGGAAAGCTAAACAAGGACATAATGAGAAAACAAGAAGCCCAGCAGTATCCACAGGCACGATCAGCAGAAGTATTTCAGCTCCAATCCAGCAATACATTAACACATCATAATATGCCAGGACCAAGTTGAATGTCTCTTTTAGTGGGTTTCATATTTAAAATGCAAGAAATCAATGTAATTCATCACATATCATTATATCAAATGACAAAGAGAAAGTACGTGGCAAAATTCAACATATATTTATAATAAGATGCCACCCACCGCAAATGGAAGGTGGAGGGGGACACAGGAAATTACTGGCCAGATAAGGTATCTTTGAAAATTCTGTTGCTGGTATCATACATAAAATCAAAAGACTAGAGAGTTCCTTATATTCCAGAAGTAAAAAAATCTAAGTAAGGATTCCCTTATATTCCAGAGACTGGTGGTCCCATCTAGTCCTAATTAATATTGTTCTGGATGTTCTATATTGTGCAATAAAATGGACAATACGCAAAAACATTTAAATGTGCAGTATAACCAGGCTTGTTGGTATGTATCTGCAATTCTAGCTACTGTTGTGCCTAATGCACAAGGATGATAAGTTCAACACCTGCCTGGAAAACAGCAAATTCAAGGGCAGCTTGAGCAACTAACTAAGAATGTTTCGACATTTAAAAATCTAAACTTTCAAAGGGCTGATGCATAGCTCAGTGGTATAGCATCTGTCTTATAAATATTAGGCTGATCGTTCCATCCCCAGTTCTGCCGTAAAGACAAAGTCTTAAGAGAAAATGGGAAGAAGACTTTTTTTTAGACTCCACCATAGTCAAGTTTATTATTTTTTTTCATTAATTTATTTATTTATTAAAGATTTCTGTCTCTTCCCCGCCACCCTCCCCGTCCCCCAATCAACTCCCCCTCTCTCATCAGCCCTAAGAGCAGTCAGGGTTCCCTGCCCTGTGGGGAGTCCAAGGACCTCCCACCTCCTTCCAGGTCTAGTAAGGTGAACATCCAAACAGCCTAGGCTCCCACAAAGCCAGTATGTGCAGAAGGATCAAAACCCAGTGCCATTGTTCTTGACTTCTCAGCAGTCCTCAATGTCCGCTATGTTCAGTGAGTCCGGTATTATCCCATGCTTTTTCAGACCCAGTCCAGCTGGCCTTGGTGAGTTCCCGAAAGAACATCCCCATTGTCTCAGTATGTGGGTGCACTCCTCATGGCCCTGAGTTCCTTGCTCGTGCTCTCTCTCCTTCTGCTTCTGGTTTGGACCTTGGGGTTGTAGTCTGGTGCTCCAATGTGGGACTCTCTCTGTCTCCTTTCATCGCCTGATGAAGGTTAATATCCAGGAGGATGTCTATATGTTTTTCTTTGGGTTCACCTTCTTATTTAGCTTCTCTAGGATCACGAATTATAGTCTCAATGTCCTTTATTTATGACTAGAAACCCAATATGAGTGAGTACATCCCATGTTCCTCTTTTTGGGTCTGGCTTACCTCACTCAGGATAGTGTTTTCTATTTCTGTCCATTTGCATGCAAAATCCAGGAAGTCATTGTTTTTTACTGCTGAGTAGTACTCTAATATGTATATATTCCATACTTTCTTCATCCATTCTTCCATTGAAGGGCATCTAGGTTGTTTCCAGGTTCTGGCTATTACAAACAATGCTGCTATGAACATAGTTGAGCATATACTTTTGTTGTATGATAGGGCATCTCTTGGGTATATTCCCAAGAGTGGTATTGTTGGGTCCAGGGGCCAAAAGCAATCTATAGATTCAATGTAATCCCCATCAAAATTCTTCACAGATCTGGAGAAGACAATAATCAACTTTATATGGAAAAACAAAAAACCCAGGATAGCCAAAACAATCTTATACAATAAAGGATCGTCTGGAGGCATTACCATCCCTGACTTCAAACTCTATTACAGAGTTACAGTATTGAAAACAGCTTGGTATTGGCATAAAAACAGAGAAGTCGACCAATGGAATCGAATAGAAGACCCGGACTTTAACCCACAAACCTATGAACACCTGATTTTCGATAAAGGAGCTAAAAGTATACAATGGAAAAAAGAGAGCATCTTCAACAAATTGTGCTGTCAAAACTAGATGTCAATCTGTAGAAGAATGAAAATAGATCCATGTCTATCACCATGCACAAAACTCAAGTCCAGATGAATTAAAGACCTCAATGTCAGTCCGAACACACTGAACCTGATAGAAGAGAAAGTGGGAAGTACTTTACAACACATGGGCACAGGAGAACACTTCCTACGTACAACCCCAGCAGCACAGACATTAAGGGCCTCATTGAATAAATGGGACCTCCTGAGACTGAGAAGCTTCTGTAAAGCAAAGGACACTGTCACTAAGACAGAAAGGCAACCCACCGACTGGGAGAAGATCTTCTCCAACCCCGCAACTGACAAAGGTCTGATCTCCAAAATATATAAAGAACTCAAGAAACTAGACCGTAAAAGGCTAATCAATCCAATCATAAAATGGGGCAAGGAGCTGAACAGAGAATTCTCAACAGAAGAAGTTAAAATGGCCAAAAGACACTTAAGGTCATGCTCAACTTCCTTAGCGATCAGGGAAATGCAAATCAAGACAACTTTAAGATACCATCTTACATCTGTCAGAATGGCTAAAATCAAAAACACCAATGATAGCCTTTGCTGGAGAGGTTGTGGAGAAAGGGGTACACTCATCCATTGCTGGTGGGAATGCAAACTTGTGCAACCACTTTGGAAAGCAGTGTGGCGGTTTCTCGGGAAATTCGGGAAGAAGACTTTTAAAATAAATGAATTTATTACAATTCATTTCTTGTTACCAAATTTCCAATACTGGAAATGAGTTACTTCTAATTGAGTTGTTAGCTAAGGGGATCCTATGAGAACCCCTTAACAAACCAGGCCGCTGCATGCTTATAGGCTGCTCTCCACAAACTGAAAGGAGGGCCCCATTGGTGAAGAAAAAAATATACACAACTCACTGGACACAGAGAAGCTGAGCTGGTGCCTACATAGTGTCTTCACCCCTACATGCTAACATCTATATTACAGGAAGGCACTCTGCACACTACCAAAGGAGTAAACACCAACCTAGCTACAAACACTGTGATCTACAGTGGTGTCCTCCCTGCAAGATATGTTAGCTCAATGAAGGCACAGGGATATTAAGACATACACAAAACTACAAAGACTAGGGGAACTCAAAGTAATTTAAATTACTGGAGAAACATTTCCTGTTAATAGATTGGAAAAGAAATAGAATTACTAAGTTGGTACAGTTCCTAACAAAATTTCAAGAGGAATTTCTGTAGGATTTTAAAGTCCTTCCTTCCTTCTTTCCTTCCTTCCTTCTTTTCTACGATGCTTTTTTTCACTTTTTTGTCTATTTCTTTTTTATTCTATGGTTTCTTCTAGTAATAGCAATTATTGAGAGGAGGTTGGGTAGGAAAAAGTATTTCGCTACATCATTTGGTGGGTGATTCCCTAACTAGTGGCAGGGTGCCTACACATCCAGGAAACAAGCTAGAATTGCTTATGCCTCTTCTTACTTCACCCTACCATTGGCATGAAACAACCACTACAATTTTCTTCATATTGTATGTATAAAATTCAGGCATGGAGAACCAGCATGGCTCACCCATAGTGGCACAGTGCAGGAAGGGAGAAGACAGAAGAGAATACAGAGTCTCCAGCCAAAGTCAAAGCGTGAGCAGGAATCATAGTCCACACTGCTAGCAGAGCAAAGTGATCTGCAGGCCTGTCACAGTCACCTATGGAACTGTTATTGCAAAGTCAACGTTTCTTTTTCCATCAAGTCCAAGGAAATTCGGTTATAATGGAGGCATTTACCACAGTTACATTTTCATCATAACTAACAGAAGCTAATATTCTGTATAAAATTACAACCATGAATTAACTTTATGCCTGCAGAAAATGGGATTGTATGTAATTACTGATTTCTATTCACAATAAAAGAAGCAAATTATCTTCACCAACATAAATGCACCATAAATTGTTTTGGCATAATGAAGAAATGAATTTTTGAAAGAAATATGGACCAAATCTGCCAAATTATTGTAAATGATAGCCCTTTTAAAATTAGGGCATGTAATTGCAGTTGGAAAATGTTATCCTCTTAATGGTTACATTATTATTTGGGTAAACCAATAATCCTCTTTGCTGATGCACTGTTTCTAGAATATTGACAGGTTTTACTCATTTTCATATCAAAATGCCATCAAATTTATATATAGAATGACTTACTGTTTTCAGTATCAGATTTATCATAATGAAGTGTCAAGCGAGAGTGTAATATAATGATATTTTAATTGAGAAAAGATGCCTTGGTGAATAAAAAAGGAAGCTATTTTTTTTTCTTTCGGTATTTCTGAATTTGTTGATAATTTCAGTTGCATATACTTTCAATTCAAAAGTGTTCTAACATATGGCCGCATCCATTTAATCTTAATGAGTGGAAATAACCTTTACCACATGACATTTTAAATGTAAAAGAATAATCAGCCTGATTTCAGCACAGTATTTTCTAACAATTACCTTTTGTATTTCACCGAAGAACGAAACATCTGCATCGCACACTGTCAAAGATAATAAAGGTGTGATCACATTTTGGCAAAACCCTCATGTTAGCTAATATGAATCATCTATGTTATGGTGGCGGTTCTAACTAGCTAGCAGCACCTAATTAAAATATTTTGAAATCAAACTTCTACTGAATTCAGAGTGGCTAATCAGAGAGTGGCTTGACAGATTCAATCACTTAACCACATTGCACATTTATTTAACAAAGAAAGGCACATACTAGCTTCCTGCTACTGCAATGATATTTCCCCAGCATTCTTGTCTCCTTTGGGCAGGTGCTGTGAGACACACTCTGGAATGTCCCAAGAAGACAATCCTCAAGGAATAGTACTGCTAGAAAGTGTATCTGCCAGAATATTTTGAAACATATATGTCAGCCTGATACTTATAACTTGTAATAAGTACAAAAGATTCATCCCAGCAATCAACTCTAAACCTAATAAGTACAAAAGATTCATTCCAGCAATCAACTCTAAACCTAACAGTGGGGATAACAGTTAAAAAGCATTGAAAACAAACTTTTAAATTAAAATAGTTTCGTGGGGAAGAGATTTGGCATATTGATGATTGAATTAACAGTATCGGAGAAACAGCAGGTCTGCTATAACCACATGACATTGATACTATTTCTTAAGTCAAACACAAATTTATTATGTCAAAACCAATTTCCTAATAGAGAAGGTGTTCTAGTTCATTTTTTGTCAACTTGGCACAAGCTAGATTTATCTGGGAAGAGGACATATCTGATCTCTAGGCAAGTCTTCGGGGGCATTTTCCACATTGATTATTGATGTGGGAGGGCCCAGCCCACTGTGTGAGCTACCCTGGGCAGGTGATCCTGGGTTGTGTCAGAAAGCAGGTTGAGCAAATTGTTGAGAGTGGGCCAGTAGGCAGAGCTGGTCCATGGCTTCTGCTTCAGTTACAACCTCCAGGTTGAGCTCCCATTGTGCCTTCAGGGATGGATTGTGACAGGGATGTGTAAGGCGAAAGGAATCCTTTCTTTCCCAAGTTGCTCTTTTTCCTTTCCTTTTCTTTTTTCATATTTACAAAAGCGTTTGTGTGAAAAAATTCTTAATTAAAAAAAAGTTAAATTCCTCACCTGGATCTGGCCTGCCGCCCAATGTTTACTTAAAGATTACTTGAATTTCCTTAAATAAAGCAAGACCTAAACCATCTGCCTTAGGGACTGTAAAACTTGAAAACGCAAAGCCTGTCACAGGGATATTACAACCTTAGGGATGGTAAAGAATGAGGTAGTAAAACCTGTCATAGTGTCCATCAATACGCAACACCAACACCAAATGCGCTCTAATCTTAAGATTGTGAATGTGCTTCCTGTTCTAATCACTTGCCCAAGCTGCTCTTAGTCACATGTCTATCGTTGCAACAGAAAGCAACCCAGGACAAAAGGAAAGAAGGAAAGGGTACTTTCTTCTGAAGGGCTGGAAATCAAGACTGAGTGAATACTGAACCTTGTAAAAATAGCTCTTATCTTTGATGTCCCTCGCAGCGGTCAGCTGCTTCTTCACAATGTGTGCAGCTGTGTCCAGTTTGCTATGCCATAATGGACTATAATGGTGTCTGGGGACATCATTTCTTCACCAGTGCTCATGACTTACGTAAAACTTGTAACAAGTAAGTTGCATGTTTTCCCCCTGTTGAATCTAACTTATGTGGACTAAAATTCTCACTCTCAAGCACAACTCTCAGAGGTGGGATGTATTTGCCTGCACAGTGGCAAAGAAATTCAGGGACTTTATCCAAATTCATTTATTTTGTTAAGAAAGAAACACATAGTTGCTGTAATTTTTTTTTAAATCTGGACTATCTTGATATCAAAATGTACAAAATTCCTCAACTGAATTGTGACAACAAATGCTAAGAATTTCCATTTAATTTATTTATTTTGCAAACCTCTTTCTTTGAGAGAGGAATATTGAATTTATGAATGAGGTAAATTTTATGTTCTAAATCCCCATTTTTTTCTGGTTTTCTTCCCAAATCCCTGACATATAAACATTTCCAAACTTTAAAAAAATAACTAGACAAATAAAGAATTTAATTCAAGACATTTTCATCTTCTTTAAGCTTCTCAGGATGCCTGTATGAATTAGAGATAAGATAAAATCATGGAGAGTAGCCCAATTATTTGAGCTTCATTTTACACATCTGTGCCTCATGGTTAGAAGTACATGAGGGAAAAAGATCAAGCTCTTTAACAGAATGTGTGCAAAATATCTGGAATGCCAGTAGTCATCTTTTCAATAAGTTTTTCTAGGGCTGGACCCATAACTCGGCCTTAACTGTATAGAAGCAAGAAGAGCTGATGAGAGAGGAAAGTATCTGTTTCTCCTCCATAGGGCCCTATATTAGGTTCATAACACTGTTTCTGCAGGAGCTCATGCTATGAATTGCTTCATGCTGTTTGGCATTAGGTATATGTTGAAGAGTATATGAATCAAAGACTAGGCACAAATTGATGCACAATGTAAAATAGCTAATTTGCTTCCTTATCAATATGGATGACATAGCTTACAGCTCCTTGAAAACTGTACTCAGTGTTTTGCAATATGTTTCACTCTTCAGGAAGCATCCTTGACTGCCTTGATCTAAGATTAGATAAAGATCTCGAAACCACAGGCATGTTGCTTTTGAATCAACAGTGCCAACATCTAAAATAGTCTTAACATGCCATCGTGAAGGACCAAAATCACTAGGAATAATTTAACAGATGAATGCCAACTTGCTCTTGTGTTTAGTTAACTACCTTATTATATATGTCATGCGAAAGAGAGCTTTTTTTTTTTTTTTTTTTGGACAGGGTTTCTCTGTAGCTTTTGGAGCCTTCCTGGAACTAGTTCTTGTAGAACAGGTTAGCCTCGAACTCACAGAGATCTGCCTGCCTTTGCCTCCTGAGTGCTGGGATTAAAGCATGCACCACCACCACCCAGGGGGGAGGGAGATTTATAACATGGATTTTCACCAAGCATGAAACTTCCAGTTATCTTTCCTATGCTTAGAACAAACCAAGCTGTAATATTTGGGCAACAATTCTACGCCTTCTTGTTCATCAACTTCCTCAACATCCCATGGTTTAATAAGGAGACTGTAATTCAAAATCTCAGCTACACTAATTACTACTCCTGTGAACTTATTCATATTAGTTCTAGCTATATCTTAACAAGAAAACTGAAGGCTTATAATATATAGTCTAGAAGCATCTAAGTGGGCCAACATGTAGAAGAAAGAGAGGCTAGCTGTGATGGTACACATGAATACATGATGGATTTTTTTAAATTTATTTTACTTAAAAATTTTCACCTCCTCCCATTTCCCTCCCCCTCCCCCTACCCCCTTCTCCCTCCCTCTCCCATTCAAAGAGCAGTCAGTGTTTTCTGCCCTGTGGGAAGTCCAAGGTCCTCCCCCCTCCATCCAGGTCTAGGAAGGTAAGCATCCGAACAGGCTAGGCTCCCACAAAGTCAGTACATGCAGTAGAATCAAAACCCAGTATCATTGTCCTTGGCTTCTCAGTCAGCCCTCCTTGTCCGACATGTTCAGAGAGTCCAGTTTGATCACATGCTCCATCAGTCCCAGTCCAGCTTGCTTTGGTGAGCTCCCATTAGATCAGCCCCACCGTCTCAGTGGGTGGGCGCACCCCTCGTGGTCCTGACTTCCTTGCTCATGTCCTCCCTCCTTCGAATCTTACAATGAATGAGAAGCTCTTCAACCATTTACTTTCTGTATAAATAGAATGGAATTGATTTTAAAAAGTAAGCCTAAGTAACTGTAGGAGTTTTGTTGTTGTTTGAAAAGATTGGTTTTTTTTTCAGTACATATTCATTATACAAAACTACTGGGTTTCATTCATTATGATCCATTTATCTCCTATACTTTGATCAAACTCAACCCCCCTGACTGTCTTTCATCAGTCCCTTTTGTCTTCCAATGCCTCCCCTTCTCCTCCGAATCTATTCTTTCATGTTGTGGATTGTTTTCTTGTTCTGTGTTAAACAGATTTCAAACAGTGAGAAGAGACGTGATCTTTTCCTTTCTACATCTGGTCCAATTCCTTCACTTGATGATTTCTTGGAAATCATATAAAAATTCTTCTTTGTGACTGAATTTCATTATGTATCTTACCACATTTAAAAATCTATACATCTGTTTATGGTCATCTATGCTGGTTCTATATGTTGACTAATGTGAACACTGGAGCAATGACCACAGATGTGTAAGTACATCTGTGTGTACTGACTTACCATCTTTAAAGGATATATCAGGACATGGTATAGCTAGGCCATATGGTGTTTCTGCTTTTAGTTTTTGAGACCCCTCTACATAACTGTACTCATTTCCATGACCACCAGAGATACAGACATGCTCCATTCTCCCACCCCGTCTCCAGTATTTGCTGCTTATTTTCCAGACTGGAGTGAGATGAAATCACATAATAACTTTGGTATGCTGTTCTTGGTGCCAAAGGATGCTGGACGTTTTTCATATTTTCATTGGCCATTTGTATTTCTTCTTTGGAGAACTGTCTCCTTAGTCTGTGTACCTGCTAATTGATTGAATTATGTGAAGTTTTTCTATATCAAGTTTTGACATTTTATATATTCTAGATACTAATTATTTGTCAGGTTTACAAAGATTTTCTCCCATTCTGCTCTCTCTCTCCTCATTTCAGTAATGGTTTCCTTCGCAGTGCAGAAACTTTTAATTTCATGTAACTCCGCTGCCAGGTCTTTTTTTTTTTTTTGGTAAATATAGATATTTTTATCTTAGCAAATAAGAATAACATGTCAGGCATGGTGTGCACTCCTTTCATCCCAGCATTCAGGAGGCAAGGCTGTGGGTTTGAGACTAGCATGGTTTACATAGCAAGTTTCAGGTCAGTCAGAGTTACATAATGAGACCCCATTCCCCCCAAAAAATCAACTCAGGGACTCTCTCAGACCAGCCTGGCTTATTTATTTCTTAATGTTTCTAAAACATGAGAGTTCTCCAAATATTTGTCTTAGCTTATTCTTTCTTCACATCCTCTCCTCTTCTTCATCTTCCTTCTTTTCTTTTCTTTCTTTCTTTCTTTCTTTCTTTCTTTTTTTTTTTTTTTTTTTGAGACAGAGTCTCTCTGTGTAGCCTTGGATCACTTGGACCTCACTATGTAGATCAGCCTGGACTAGAGTTCAGAGATCTGACTACCTCTGCCTCCTGAGTTCAGAGATTAAAAGTATGTGCTTCCATGCCTGCATACATGTAGCACTTATACTTTCTGAGGAAATATTCTGGGAGTACTCTAAGAACTTTTTTGTGTATTTAACAAATATTATTTCCCAATAATTCTACAAAATTCCCAATAATAGAGGAAGTTCTCTGTTACTGTCAGGTTTTTAAGAATGGATGTTTAGAATTCATTTATCACCATCATAATTATCTTCATCATCATTATTATCATCATCATTGTCGTTATTTTGGTGTTTTTGTTAAGATAGGGTCCCAATATGTAGCCCTGGCTATGCTAGAACTCACTCTGTAGTCCAAGCTGGCCTCAAACTCACAAAAATCTGTGTGCTTCTGCAACATAAGTGCTTTGATTAAAGGCATGTCATTATATCTGGCACTATAATTTATTTTAAAATAAAAGTGAAATAACTATCTCTTTTACAATGATAGTGTGATATTTTAGGTAGAATATTTTTAAATAGTAGAAAAGAAATATTTTCTGTAATCTGTTTTAAAATTAATTTTTCCTGAGTTGTGGTTTGTTCTGACAACTATGTCAAGAATCATAATAAAGCACACGAATGTAAGACATATCATACCCAAACCCCTCTGCATACTCTATACACAAAACATATATAATACTTGGGACACACACAACTATTAAAGGAAATCTTGATGAAAGGAAAGCTTTTATAGCAGGAACTAACACAGTCATGATTAACCCAGCACTAGCAAAATGCCTTATTAATAAGACTGGGCAATAAGATCGCCATTTTTCTGACCTACTCAGTGGGAGAAAGGACACATAGTTGAATGTCAGCTATAAGCCAGGGGCGGGGAGGAACAGGCATTTAATCATCATGTTATTCTATAGTTCTTCAAATGCTTGTCAAAAAGGTATTGTTATCCTTATCCAAGAAAGAGAGAAAAAGGGAGAGGAGAAGAGAAAGAAGGAAGGAAAGAGGAACTGGGTATGACTTTAAGCAGCTCGCCTAAGACAAAGCTAAGAGAGTAGAACGTGACGTCAAGCCTATTAGCTGCCTTCAAAGCCCAAGCTTCTTTTCTGCTATCAAACTTTATCCCATCACCTGGCTTCAATGCCTTGCCACTGGGGACCTAAGATTTGTAGTTCGTTAGAATTCTGCTTCTTGGCTGTTTCATCTCCATGCTGCTTTCTGACCTCAAATTTACTTAGATCTCCTTGGATTTGGAAACAAGCTCTCGAATTCCATCATGCTTATTTCATCTGCGTGCTGCTCATGCATTCCTGGGAGTTAGGAAAGTGACCCACATTTGGGATAAAAATTTTGACTTGATTTCATAGCAAATGATTTTATTGTATTATAATCTTAACTAAGTTGTTCAGGGAGATGCAAACCTTTGCTACTGCGCTGTAAATACAGGGCAATTCCACCGACTCTGCAGGTATTCTGAGGTTGAGGAAATTATGTTATAATGGGAAAACATGTTGGGGAAGGCTGCTTGTATGTTTCCTGGCAGCCCAGACTCCCGCAATAATCACACAGAAATCTGTATTAATTGTAATTCTGTTGGGCCAATACCTTAAGTGTATTTCTGGCTAACTCTTATATCTTAAATTAATCCATTTTATTAATCTGTGTATTGGTACTTGGCTGGTGGCTTACCGGCAAGGTTCCTGTGGGCTCTGGTCGAGCTATCTGTCTCTACAATGACTTCGCTCTGACTCCACCTACTCTCTCTATATATATCTCTTCCAGCCTGGCTATATTCTGTTAAGTCATTGGCTGAAAGCAGTTTTTTTAGTTAACAAATGGCAATAAAACATATCTACAGCATACATCACCTCCCACATCAACAACAGACATTCACCATGATCAACATGAAATACGCTATTTGCCCAAAGCAAGAGAAAAAGCCATTGGCATGTAATGCTGAGACAAATAGTCAACGGGAGCTAGAGGCAAGATAAATAATGTTTATGCATAAAACATCCACGACACCAAATGCTTGGCATTGCCTCTGACTCTGTACACATTAACTATGCATTTCTTCTCCCTTAAAATTGCATGGTGAATATTTTAATTTGTTTCTAAATGTTTGATGATTATAAAGCAAACCAAACTTTCTTGATAATGAAGCTGACATTTTTATATCTCCCATCAGCTAAAATGACTGCGTTACAATGATTCTTGCATTCCTGAATGGAAACAGATTTGTTTTTAAAGAAATCCAGCTACTGGGAAAATCTGCCTTTCTTGCAATTGAACCCGAACAGCAGAAACACTGCATGTATATTATTGTTTCATGTTTAACAGAAATATTACACACAGATGTAGAACAAAGCAAGTTATAATTATCCGTAGGTTTAAAATGATATATTTTCTTTATATAGAAATTAGAAGTTTGTGTTTTTTAAAAAAACTTTTTACAGAAATATAGTAGTCTTTCTTCAGCTTTCATATAACTTTTAAGATGTTAGTTTCATTTTGATTCATTGCACAATTTCTCTGAATTATCTTTCTAAGCATCTTTGTTGGTAGTCTAATATGATAAGTAACAGGAATAGTAGAAAAACGAAGGTCATTTAGTCTCCCAAAAATTTAACTTAGCTTTCTTAAAGTTTTATCATTATAAAACACCAATAAATAGACCCAGTGAGTGTGAAGTGAGGGGTACCTATTGTTCTCTTTCTTCAGTCAGGACATTACATAAGAACAGCAGAAACACATCACTCAAGAAGCACGCCAACACCTTCTCATCCTGTTGAAGAATTCTCCAGTTTTAAGAGTCACAGTAATTAGTAAATACCAACTGAGTCACGAATGAGTTTTCTCCTTCGTAAATCATTTTCAAGCACACTGTCTTCCTAATTAGGCGTTGACTGTAACAGAAAGGTAATGTCAGCAGCTTCTACTCCATATGCTGGAGGTAAGGATACAGGAACTCTGTTAGCAAAAGCACACGCTGCAACAAATGAATGCTAACAAAGGGCACATCAGAAAAATCAGTACTTCGAAATGGAGGGAGTCTAGGAAAGATTTTCGTGACAACTATGATTGTTTCTTTATTGTTCTTCCATGGCGTTCTTTGGACAGAGGGGATTTACACTTCTCCCTTCTTGTCACTATTTCCGTGGACTGCTGTGGTCGAGATTCATCAAAGGGATTCATCTATGTGAGCAGGGATGGCTGATGGTCTACAATAGAGATTGTGGGAATGGATATTTCCTGAGAAGGTAGGGCAGTGGCAAGTGATGGAGAGATGTGGGGTTAGTTGCCCAACAGTGAATGATTAGTGAAGTAATAGGTGACCTAGGAACAAGAAGGGCTTTATTGTCCCACCCTTAAAGGATTTCTGGAGTAAACAGGCTGATTCAGAAGTTCACTGTTAGCAACGTCTACCACATCTTAGTGTGCAAGCCTATCTCTGGGCGATGACTTGTTCTCATAAATACTACTTTTAAACTTTAATACTTGTAATTGTGGCAGGTAGGAGATTGTCATAGAAATTCAGTTTCACAAATAGAGATTTAGAATGATTAATAAAGCTATTGAATGACAATTCTTTAGTAAGGAGCTACAGGAGGCCAGATTCATAGCCAAATACGAATGAACTTACATACATTCCTGTATACCACCATGCAAAGATGGGAGAATTAATGTACCCTTTAGAAGGAAAGGGGATTGGTCTCAGGACAGCAATATCCCCATGTGCTATAAAGAGACACAGGGACAAAGTTTACTGATGCAGAAATTACTGTGAGCCAGAGAGGGTCCAACCTAAGGTCAAATATTTCCGCATTGGTATAGGACAGATAAAAATGCTGCGATTCCCTTTGTTCCTTGGAGATCAAGGAAACTACTTCTATACATTCAACAAAGCTCTTCCAGATTCAAGCATCAGAGACACAGACTCTCCAGTACTGGAAAGGAAAGAATATTAGTAGTAGCCAATTAACACAAGCAAGATTCCTCTTAGAAGAGGGAGCATCAGTTGAGAAAATGAGACAGTCTGTAGACAAGCCTTGGGGCGGGTTTTGATCAGGGATTGTTGTGGGAGGACCCATCTTAATGTGGGTGATGCAGTCCCAGCAGATGGTATGGGATATAGAAGACAGGCTAAGCAAGTCATGGAGAGGAGGCCAGTAGGCAGCATCCCTCCATGGTCTCTGCCTCAGTTCCTGGCCCTAGCTACCTGCCTTGACTTTCCTAGATGATGGATCGTAACTTGTAGATTCAAATAAACCCTTCCACCCCCAAGTCACTTTTGCCATGGTGTTTATTACAGCCAAACTAGAACAATGGTAAGAGGAAAGGAGGTATCCAATGATAGGTCCTAGTTCACGGACAGTGCTCGGTGCTATGCCTTTTGATATGTAACTAGACCACAATGAAACAAATCTAGTTGCCAGGGAAAGTGAGCAGTTGCTATTAGTATAGACTATGGCTGTGTGAGTGTATGTGTCTGTGCGTATGTGTGTTTGTGTGTGTGTGTGTGTGTGTATGTGTGAGTGCATGCATGTGTGTGTATAATAACTATGTCATGCTGTGAAGTGGATTTCTCCTTGGAGTAAGCATTTTATCACTCATTACCTTTAATAGAGGAAAAAAGTCCTGAAGACACTTTCCATCAGAGGCTCTTGGCTGCAGTGCTCCCTTCCAGACTGCTTGAAACAAAAGCTGAAAAGGAAAACAAATTAAAAAAATGGTAAAATCTAGAAATTTTAACTTACAGATGAATGAACCTGAGAATTATGCGGCCCCAGAACATTAAAAGACACTCCATCCTTTAATGTGGAGCAATATTGAAGTCTTTGACTGGGGGTGTTTTCTTCTACAGGTGCAAACCCTAAATGACGTTTGGACAAGACACACAGATGTTACTCTGAAGCAGCTGTTGAAGTTGTCTGAGGAAGAACCCCTGACATTTCGTAAATTCCTTCCATTTCTAGGATTAAAACCACTGAAGTACTTACTGGTCTTAACATCCTGTTAGTATTAATGACCATTATTGAATCCCTCATCCAAAATGAAGCTGGGGTTGGTGCCCGCGGCTCATATATTGACTCTATTTTTCTATCAAGAATATTTTAATCTCCTTTTTGCAACAAATAAGTATTTTCTCCCTTTACTTAAAGAATAAAACCCTTGGGGCTACCGAAGAGGTAGTTAATGACTAACAGATTGTACCATAATCAATGAAAATGTATTATTTAGGAAAAGCAAATTCTTTCTTTTTCTGCTGGCTGCTGAAAACAACAGTATGTAAATGCCTGCCCTGGAGTTTGACAAGCCTGTCACTTCCCCTTATCGGACACAATGCTTTATCACAAGGCAGTCAAAAGGGGGGGGGGAAGAGGTGGAAAATATTATTACAGGATTTTTAGGGTACGCTGATGGAAAGTAGAGACAGCTGTTAAAACTACTGTATTTAAGAGCAAACATGGAGTAAGGAGCTGTTAAGTGAAATGCGGACAGCAGGGAAATATTTCTGACAATTCACATGCTTCAACATAAATTATACCTGTGTATAATGATATTAAAAAGTGGGTTTAGGGCACATGGTGACACTGATGGTGCAGTCAGGGAGTCCTGTTTGGAAATCAGGGCTCACAGACTTGTTCAGGGTTACAGCGCTGTCTTGCATCATGTAGGAGCAACCACGCAATTTATCTCTTTCCAACTTTCTGTCCCTTCGTCTCACCCTGCCTGTAACTCTGTCCTTCTTGCCTTCTCTTTGCCTAACGGCCAGTTTGGCGCAGAGTGTAAAATGCTGAGCGTACGCCTCAGCTTTGCCTTGCAGCATGCTTATCACCGTTTTATTAGTGGTATCCTCTCCCGGTTGTTCCCTGTTCTCCCACATACCATTTCCGGTACGCAAAGCGGTTTCATTATAAACGGTTTCAAACACCTTCAGAACAGCAGACTGTTAGTTCAAAACAAACGTGAAGCAGATAGGAGTTTGCAGTTAATTTCAAAGAAATTTCAGAGAATCCAACCGGGTAGCAATATGATTTCCCTTATTTAATTCTCTCTGCTGACTTTTCTGTAAAGGAGGATGGTACCAACCGTGAGAACATGTTATGCTGTGCTGGAAATCATTGCTAACAATGTTTCTGGGAAAATACATGGGTAGCAACATGAGGTGTATTGATTATCAATCATTGCACAACCTTCTCTGTTAAAGCTTTATTATTTTTCTGCCATCGTCAGGGAAAGAGAGAAATTTTTATTTATCATAAAATATGCCCATCTTTTGGCGAAGTATTTGTTTCCCTAGATAATATTTTGAGGTTGGAGCAGAATAAATATTTAATACTTCAAAGAAAGCCTATTTAGTTGGAAATACTTATTTTGACATAAAATATTCTGTTTTGATGTGTGTTGCCACAGAGGATATTAGAGTTCTTTTCCAGTTAATTGATGTTTTGCTGCTTAGGTTCGTGAGAAGGAGTGTTGAAGGGTTCGCTAAGCCTGAGAGGGTTATGAGGGGGTAGCGGAGATGACAAGGATGCCATCTCCCATGGTTCTGTGAACCAGGGAAACACCTATGGGGAGAGGTGTCAATGAAGCCTTACACAATAAGGAAGGGAGGTTGGAACGAAAGCCTGGCATGCTGCTCTCAGGCACTGAACTTCTTTTCGAAGGAGTTAGATTACCTTTTTTGTTTTTTTTTTCCTGAAAAAAATTCGAGTTTAGTCAAACACCTTGGCTTGAACTTTGAATAGAACTTGGTTTAAATGTGTTCACACTCCTTGTGGTCACGTTTAGAAGAACCTTGAAATAAATGTTACTTCGAAAACAGAAGTCAGCATCTGCCTTGCAGAAGCCAGAAGTTTGCTTGTTCTACTGGGTTAGACTTTCTGTTCTTCCTAGGAATCACTTTTAGGTGCCAAATATGATGGCAACTAGTACTGATGGCAGGAGCCATTGTCTCTCCGATGTTCATCTGTTTTCTGTTAGCTATTGCTAACCAATGTCTCTCTCCGTAGGTTGTTCACACAAACTTCCTGAAAATGTTCTGTTTTAATATTTGCCAATGAATAGGGTTGCCATGTACTTGAATGTCCTCATCCCAGTGAACTTTAGAATAGAGATGGACACCATTATCAAATACAGGGCAATTGTCATAATCTGAGCTTGCTCTCTCTATTCGGTACCTATCGATTCAGATACCTAAACCTAGGTTTTCATTCAAAGTACAATAATGACTACTCTTGTTTTGAGGAGAAGTTTGAAAAAGGTCAGTGCCCAAAATTCCAGAGTCACGATTTTTTTTATCTTTCAGCTAACAGGCATAAATGCATAATCCAACCCTGAACTAATTCTGGAGTTAGGCTAGCCATCCCAATATTCTTAAAACAATAATGTTTGCATGGTAATCTTGTCTATGGGTTGTTTTCCGTTTGGTTTCTATACGTATTTTGTCTTTTCCCTGAACTTCCTTTCTTAGGCCATAACGGGCTTCCTCTTTGTCTCAGATTTCCTGTTCTTAGCTTGAAGAAAGAAATAGTCCTCCACTATCTTAAATCTTAATTCTGAGATTTCTGAACCCTCGAAGGAAATACAACAAAATCCATCTTTCACTTTTTCTTTTTTTTTTTTTAAAGCAAGAATCATTACTATGCTACTTTTGTTAATCTTATTGGATGATTATTTTTGCTTTACCTGAGAACAAAAGAAAAAGGAAGTGCAAGAGCAGACAGCAGTCAGAGGAGGGGCTGGTGGCTAATGCCGGAGATTGGGCTGTTATCATCTGCCCTCCCATCGAGGGATAGTTAGCTGTATAGAAATTCTGCATGCTGTAAAGGTGTGCCATGAGAAGCCACCCCATGATGGCAGCACATTTACTACACATTGTTCTTGCAGAATCCAACTAAATATCACAGTATCGCCAAACTGTCAGTTTTGGTTATACCATAGCATGGCCTTAAAAGTATGTTCATAGTCATCTGTATATTGCTGTTTCAGGTGGAGAGATGTCTCAGTCATTAAAGGCTAGGCCCGTAACTAAAATGTCAATAAATTGAATATTAGAATGAATTGTTAAAAAATTCTGTCTTCATTTTGATAATATACCCTCAGCTAGATAATATACCCAAACTCCTGCCCTTCATTAATACAAACAAGATATTCATTTTCCTTCTTTTTTTTTCTGGTTTTTCAAGAGGAGGTTTCTCAGTGTAGTCCTTGCTGTGCTGGATCTCACTATGTAGACGAGGCTGGCCTCAAACCCAGAGATCAGCCTGACTCTGCCTCCCAAGTGGTGGGATTAAAGGTGTGCACCACCACCACCCAGACAATACCACATCTTCTCCATGGTATTTACAAAAACGCATCTTCGCTTTGACAGGTCCATATCTTTTTCACAAAAGGGAAAAGGACACACTCAAGCTCATTTGTAAGCAAGCAGAAAACGTGGGGTTACAACAAGTGCTAGGACCGCCATTCACTTTCTTTTTGAGACAAGAGTTAGTTGTTTGCACAGAAAAAGCTGAAATGCTTCATTTCCGAATGATTTCAAGTAAACATTACATGATGAAAGCAGAAGTGAAATAGTAAAGTCAAGGAATCATAAAAGATTTGGCTGAGGCCTATTTCTCATTATAGTTCAAGTTTATGTCAGACCTGCAATTGATTATTGATCCAACCTGTCCATCAAACATCCTCATCAATCAGACCGCTTCAAATGCTTCCCAATACACTTAGGTCTAAATTCTTTAAACATTGTACTGACTGATCCCTATTTTTCTTACCTCTGGTACTTGAATCACTTAGCTTTATGTCACTAGGACCAAATTACTTGACACAGACAATTGGAGTGAGGAAAAAGGTTATTGGACTCAATTTCAGAGAGTTACAGGCCATCATCCCAGAAAAGGCAAAGCAGCTCCACTATGGAATTTGGAGGATGTCATGGAGGCTGTTTCCATCCCAGTATAGAGGACAGAGAGAATAAGCTAGAAGAAAGCAGGGGCTACGTTAGCTGTCAAAGAACAGCCTTAAGTGACCTCCTTGAACCATGTAGACCCCATCTCCCAAAGAACTCGCTGATTTCCAAACTAGCATCACCAGCAAGAAAAGAAGCATTTAAGGTATGACCTTGAGGACTTTTCAGATTCAAACCATAAGAATACATAAAGAAAAATCCTATGATGCCTGAGGACACTGCCTTCTTCTCCTTGTTTTCTGCTGATCTTTGCTCACCTCTAATAGCCATGAGTAGCAGCTGAAATACATTCTTGTAAAGATATTTGCCGTGTTTTAACTTATTTTTAGTGTATCTTTACATAATTCACCTTGATACAGATGAAGATGAAATCATGTCAATACTCCCCTACTGTTCCAATCTGCTAAGGCAAAGTACTATCATTTCCAAAATAGAAATAGAATATTTAAAAGCCCAAAGACATGGGTTATTTTCAGTCTTTCATTACTTAAGAATAAACAAATGCTTACTATTGAATCTCTTTCACCATACAGAACAGGTTCTTCTGCATTTCTTATTCAAATTAATAGGATGAACAGAAAGGAGGCAAAGGAACTAAAAATCACTGCATTCTGTATGAAGTGCCAGTAAGGAGAAAGAGTCCTTTGTCTAATGTCTTTATTATGGTGATTGATGATCACGATTAGAGATTAGAAGACATTTTCCAACAGTAGCTTTCATTCATGGGCTGCCTCATATTGCCATAAGCTAGATACATTTATGACTCATCAGAAGGACACTTAGCTGGCTCTTATTATTCCCATATAGTGGACAATAGACTTTTAAGTTCAGAGAGGTTAAGTAGCTTCTCTATACCCAACAGCCTGTGAGTGCTAGGCTTTGGGATAAGGCACAGGGATCCTCATTTAGGTAATTTTATATTATATCCACAGCATTCATATTTGGATCCTACATGTTATGAATGCATCTAACTCTTTTAGGAGGGGTGGTGTGTGTGTGTGTATGTGAGTATGTGTGTGTGTAGGCATGTGTGCGTGTGTACTAAAACGTTCTGAAATCAAGTAAGAGAAGAAAGTTTCTACAGGATATTTTACAGCTTACATATAGATGTACTTATAGTTTATACATGTTGTTCTTTCTCCAAAATAACTATTTTTACATGAAGAATTTGTTTTAAAAAAATCACAGTAAAACTATTTTCACCAGTTTGATTCAATGATTTTAATCATTACTTTCATTCTCATCTCTGATGTTGTAATAATACAGTGTTTGTTATTAGTGTTCTCAACATTCTTGACACACTTATGTATCCAAGACTCATTACTCCATTGTTTTCATTACCAAATACAAATATTCACAGAAAACAATTAGAAACAAGAAACTTAAATGACTGCTCACAGAGGCCTCTATCTCTAGGTTTTAAATGAACAAATTACCTTGGTCTTCCCAGGGAACTTAGCATTGTGTGATTCTAACAGTGCACATCCTGAGAATCAACTAATGGGCATTATAATAATTCATTTGCACACATGTAGACAGGGTGTACATACATGTGTACTGCATCTCCTTTTCCTCTTGTATCTTAAGTGTAGTGCACATATATAATTGATTCATGCATATATCAGTGACATCTAAATGTTTTTAATTTCAGGCAAATATCAATAAACTATTGCTAAATAATAAGCAAAGACTTCCGCACTAGTGTATTCAGAATTGTATAAACTGGGAAGACAACATTTAAAAGATGATGAAAATTTTATAGAGATAAAATCTCATATTTGCTTCTCATACATTGTGATTCTCATTTTGGCTCAGAAGATAATATTTAACCTCTGAACCTGTTGACCTGAAATGTCTAATGTGAAATTCATGATATGATATTTTTTAAACCCTACATCCCATTTATTTTTTGTTGTTCTGGGCAGACATGCTATTCTTTACATTTTCTTTGACCTAGGTCAAAGTCAGTAAGCAAGCAGAGTTTGACTTTGTGCATCAATAACTCTTGAATAATTGGACCTTTGCACAAACATCTCTTCGAAAATTTCCATTTAGTAAAATGTTTTCCTTAGTTTAATCAAACAGTCAGAACCTGAATGGATGTGTATCTAAATAAAAATACATCTGTGCTTCCTCCCTTCTGTAAACAAAGGAGAGGAGCAGGCTGACAATCATGGGTATATGCACGACTTAACAGAAGACTTCTAGGGGGTGGGAAATGACCTCATTGAGCAATCTTGGCAAAAGCAATTCCTTGTATTTTTCTGCCAGATGAAAAAATGTGATATGTGGGCCATGAGACTATTTCAAATGCATATCTTGCTTTTCATTCTTTAGTGCTACAAAAAAAAAAGACACTAAACCATATGATTTAGCTTTCTATATGTGTAATAATAATTAGGTAAAATTGTTATCCATAGATGCATTTAGTGTTTGTGATTTCTACATAAAGTAACATTGCTCTGAAAATAGAATAAACTTTAAGAACAAGGTTTAAAAAGTAAGATCTTCCTTTGTGCTAAGTGCCAAAGAGAACACATTTTACATTAATTGGTTGTCTCAGTCCAAACCATCTGTCTCTCCAAATGTAATGAACACTGGCATTCTTGTGGGTACACACTCAATAGATCAAATTGAGTCTGAAATAAATCCCATTCAAAGTCTTATTATAGTATCAACTTGTGAGTTAAGGAACAAATATTAAATTTTCTCTTATCTATGTCCTTCTCAGTGATAAATGTAAAGGTATTTCACAGTATGGTCTTCTCATAGCCGCAATGCACTCTGTTCTCACATACAGCCCGTGCATATATAGACAATATTATATGGTATGGTGTTCACTGTATAATCGTACTCACATGCGCCTTTCATGGATTGTTTAATTGGGTTTTGGCAATCTCATCAGATATTTAAAAATCATAATTAGCGTCATTTTGTGGATAAGGAAATTAGGGTTTAGGGCACGGTAGGATTTAGCCTAATGCCATTTTTATAATTCTCTTTCCTTTTACTCTGTTTTCACCTGATATTCTGATAATCTCATATGGGTAAAATTCCATGCCAGAATCACCACAATTTATAAAAGAGGAAGGTGGTAGAAAAAAGTCCCATAAATTTCTATTATCATCTGGGTCTCATCTTCAATTCCCACCCCTAGCAATGATTCCTTCTGTCTCACAATGAGCTCGGCATCCCCTTAGTACTTTTACAGATGTCTAGCTGTTTTTTCTTTTAAAAGGAACATCATACTTGTAACTAAAATGGCAAATGCATAAGTATGTTTCTTTCAAAAGATGTAAATTTAGGCTGACTGTGGCAGCACAACCATTAATCCACACACTGCCCTAAGAGGCAGAGGCAGAGGCAGGCAGATTTCCGGGCCAGGCTGATCTGCATAGTGAGTTCTAGGACAACCAGAGATGCATAGTAAGAACTGTCTCGGAAAAAGAAGCAAGGAGATAAATACAATCAAGGAAAAATAGACTTTGCATGTTTTCTTGACTAATTTTAGTCATGATGTCTCTTTCAATGACTTGACCAAGAAGCTGACTCTCATGTAATAAGCTCTCAGAGAAATCTTCTCATAACTACCTTGGAAATGAGAGGCCTCTGCTCAAATGGTAGTTCTTTTTTGTGCCTCAAGAAAAGCAGGAACCAAAACAACTAACTTCAGCTGTTATTGTT
Source organism: Chionomys nivalis (assembly GCF_950005125.1). Taxonomy (NCBI): domain Eukaryota; kingdom Metazoa; phylum Chordata; class Mammalia; order Rodentia; family Cricetidae; genus Chionomys; species Chionomys nivalis. Next base: position 29,469,342 of record NC_080106.1, read on the forward strand.
TCTTGCTGCAGAACTAATTGACAGTCTTGTTATTAAGTTGGCCTGGGTGGGTTATAGCTCATTTGCACCCACAGAATAGCAGAAAACTCAGCAATCCACAATAACTCAGTAGCTATTAATACCATTGAACATAAGAGACATCTTTTTAGATGTTTTCAGAATGACTCATCTCTGATAATCACTGGGAACAAACACGTTAACTGTGTATCCATTTAATAGATACTGATTTTTTCTCCTTTAGAATATGTATGCAATAAACATGTTTGATCATATTAATGAGACTTTTAATGTTGAAATGGCATTTAAGAAGTCTAAACTGAGGACAGCAATTATTAATATGTCTGGCATTACAAAAAGAGGTTTCTGAAGAACCTGCAAAGAATTAGTGACTATTTTAATTCGTAAGCTCTTAACAAGTATAACAAAAAAATTTGCACTTATTCAAAGTCTCTATACCTGAAAAATATTCCTTGACATGTAAAATATTAAAACTAAGGGTTAGGATGCAGTGTTTAGAGACAAGCTTATAGCTTAGGTGATGATGTCCACAAAGCAGTTATTAAAGGATTCAAATTCTCTGCTACTATAACTGACCTAACTCGCTGTCAGCAAAAGGTGGGCCTGTAAAAGGAAGGTGGTCCTTGGGAGAAAGAATACACTGCAAAGGGAGAAGCTGTTTCTCACTGGATACCACATGTTGATTTCCATGTTTTGTAAAACAGAAAGTGGGGGAAAAAGAGGCAAACATGCTTTTTTTTAATCCATGGTTGCACTTCAAAAATTAAACGAAATAAATTACATAGCAGTGCCAATACAAAGAGTGATATCTTGAAATTTGTAGGAGTGGATGAATCTAGAAAAAAACTTTATTGAATGTGGTAACTCAGACCAAGAAAGACAAATATAATATGTACTCAATCGCAAGTGGCTTTTAGACATAAAGTAAAGCATAACCCACCTACAGGTCACAACCCCAGACAACTTAGACAACAAGGAGGACACTAAGAGAGACATACATGGATCTACATAGGAAGGAGAAAAAGACAAGACCTCCTGAGTAAAGTGAGAGTGTGGGGGTCACAGGAGAGTGTAGAAGGGGAGAGTGGAGGAAAATGTATAGCGCAATAAAAACTATAAAGAAATAGTGTGTGGAGAAGTACAAAAAAACAAAAGAGAAAGAAAGAAATCCTGTCCGTGAATTACATTGCCCAACCCTTTAATCCCAGCACATGGGAGACAGAGACAGGCGGATTTCTGAGTTTGAGGCCAACCTGGTCTACAAAATGAGTTCCATAACAGCCAAGGCTACACAGAGATACCCTACTCAACCCTTCACCCCCCAAAAGAAATCACATCAGAGATTTTGGTTTTGAATACGTCTGATATGAGAACTAGATTTGGTCTAGAAGTCCTGAAACTGGGCTTTTTAAAGTTAGATTTCTGTTGCTATTTAGTAATAATCGCCATCAATTTTTGCTGTTTGGCCTATGTATTCATCCAATAAATAAATAAAATTTGAGAATCTGGTGAATAAAGTCATTCCACATATACTAAGTTTTAATTAACCTTTAAGATACATTTCTCCATTATTAATTTGTACATAGATTAAGTTAAAGTATTTAAGCACCCTGGCGTCCCACTCATTCCCTGTAAGTAAAGACTAGCTTTGGAATCATTTTAGCACGCTGCCAGATGCTTCACCATTAACCAACCTGTTTAGAGAGAAATAGACACCACTTTTTGTCCCCACTTGTACATTTAAAGCACATTCTAAAATTGACTACAAAATAGCTACCTTTGAACAAAGAGCTTTTTAATTTCAAAACGCCTTGCATTTTGAAACATACGGTTTGTATCAAGTTGTTTTATCTTCTCCACAAGAAGAGAAAAAGTTGGCCAGATTCAGGGCGACAGTTTGCGTGATTTTCATGCATGTTCTGAGAGGTGACAATGTCTGTTTCAGATGTGATATCATAGAGACAATTTCTACTATCATGGCTGTATATGAGTTACTTAATAGCTTAAATATGCAAAGGTAGGAAAATACAAGAAGATTTACCTTTCAAAGTAACACAATAGTGATTTTCTCAGGTGTGCAGAAGACAAATGACTTTGAGTCTCAGTAGATTGGCAAATACTTTGGCAGAAACCTATGAAAAGGTACTGGCTATTTCTTTAAAGAACCCAGAATAATTCTAAGCTTCCACAAACAGAAAATGAAGTATAATGTAGCTTGCTTTCTTTGCTGCTAACAGCAAACATTTCACACTTTCTACTCCTGGAAAAAACATGCCCAAGTATGTTCCAGAGAACATCACACCAAAGGCCACCTCTTGTCCAAATACCATGGTCCCTGGGCAGAAAATAATTTCAGGACACCATACATCGTATTGGTCAAGCAAAGCATTTGGCCTGCTGATTCCTATGGACATGCAGTTATAAAACACAAAAGCTGTGGTCTCTACTCTCTAAAATCTCTGGAGATGGGGTGCCAGCCATGATGATTAAATCGCTATTTGTACTTTAAATATCCATTAGATCAGTAAAGTATGCTTAATTTTATGTCACATGTGAAGAGTATTTGTTATTATTAATAAGTTTTGTTCTTTAACAATTAGAGAAATAAACCTACTTCTTTCTGGTTATCCCCGTTTTCATTTCCCCACAGTTCTTCCCAGCTTTCTTCTTCCCTTTCAAATGTCTTATATTGACTAGTTCGGGGCTTGCTAAGTGTTCCAGAGTTTAACTTGGTCCTTCTGTGTGACACTGAGTTTGACACTAACCAATTGTATAACCACCTTGCATCTCCTTCTCCCAGAATCTGCTAGTTGCCAATAGAGTAGCAGAAATAAGTGGTGGTGTCCTTGAAGCCTCTTTTCTACCTGTAGCTGACTGACAGAAAGGCCAGTGCAGCAGCCACAGTTGCAGTGAGTTCACCATTGCAATGCTCACGTTATGTTTGGGGATGACAGGTCGCTTTCCATCTTCCTAACTTCTGTCTCTTCCATTCTTCTCTTTTGCAATATTTCCTGCACCTCCAGGGGCTAGAATAAATGTCTTGTTCAGGCTGAACTCCCAGCCATCCTTCATCCACAGCATCTGGTGTAGCCTCTAGTTTCTGCATTTACCTGTGTTTATTGAAAGGAGAGGCTTCTCTGTTTAAGGTTGACAATAGACTTTGTCTGAGAGTGTGCAAATATTAAGAAGTGGTTTGGTTCTATGTTAATTCAGCTCAGCAGCAGTTTTAAGTTTCCGCCCAGGACCTGAGGTATGTTAATCATGGATTTTTGAACTGGGTTTACTGTGCTAGTATGATTTCCCTCTTACAGAGATATCAAATACAATCAGGGTGTCATTCTTTCCCTTCAGAGCTGCCATGCTGTTACTGGCCCAATAGACATATTGTGCCTGATAGTTTGATATTAGAGGACAGAGTTCAAATCTGGATAAGGCCCTTTATTCTCTATTCTCTTACCAATCTCCTCAGTGACTAAAGAATTTTTTTTTTGTTTGTTTGTTTTGTTTTTTCGAGACAGGGTTTCTCTGTGGTTTTGGAGCCTGTCCTGGAACTAGCTCTTGTAGACCAGGCTGGTCTCGAACTCACAGAGATCCGCCTGCCTCCGCCTCCCGAGTGCTGGGATTAAAGGCATGCGCCACCACCACCGGAAAGAAATTATTTTTAAAAACACTTTCTATATATAACTAGTAGTTTTACATTTTTCCACTTCTTATATTTACTTAGGCTTTCTGTCTATTTTTCTCCTCTCAACATATTGACATAAGGCAATGGAAACATGATTTTTCAAAGTTTAATACTTTTGAGTCATTTATTAAAGGCACGTTAAATATGACATAGAACCAATTGTTAATGGAACACCTGTATTCTTAGGAAAAGGAAATACAGAGACCATTAGTAGGTTCCAACATTCATATCTGCTACATGAGATTATGATGTGAATTCAGGTTCATAGATGGAGTCCAAGAGCTGAAGGGAGAATTGGGCACATTATCCAAACCCTAACTAAGAAGCAATCTCCTATTGATAGGCACTTGCAAATGAAAGTTTAGTGTTCCCCAACAAGAGAGCTCACTGGAGAAATGTACTACTCTTAAGCGTAGACAGCATGCCCAACAGTAAGCAAATGGTCAACAGAAAATAAATGCAGTGAGAGAGGGTCCTTGTCTCATAATGCCATGACTGGGCTTTTACTTTTGCTGTTTTCTTCCTTAGTTCTATGTTATTTTATTTTATTTAGTGTTTTTAGTTTTCTCTCATGTTTTATCCCACAGGCTCTTTGAATACGTATTAGAGCTTTCAGTTTGTGTTTTTATGGGATTCCTGAGTGGTCTCTGCATCTCTATCTGTTTCTTGTGTCTTTTCTTAGGCTCTTTTTCTACTTTTCGTTTGCTTTGTCCTATTTTGATGAGTTAATTTTTGTTTTATCTTACTACAATTTTATTTTATTATTATCCCTTAGAAGCCTGTTTGTTTTCTTTTTAAAATAATTTTTAATTATTTTTATTGAGCTATATATTTTCCATATATATATGGAAAAATATACAGCCTGATTGTTGTTTAATGGGAGACAGAAAGGTAGTAGATCCAGAAAGGAAAGGTAGGTGAGGAGGAAATGGGAGGCATAGAGGGTTGGGAAACCAAAGTCAGGACACATTACCTGAGGGGGGAAAATCTGCTTTCAGTAAAAGAGATAATAAACGATTTAAATAAAAAAAAAATTTAGGTTTAGAGCCTGTGGGCCATGGAGCTGCTTTCACTTCAGACGTAGTGGAGAGAAATGATATTTTAAGTGTGGTAAAGGAAGTTCCCAAATTAAACGATAAGGTACAAAACATTGTTTTGTTAAAAAACAAAATGTTCATAGCCATGTTTTGGTTTCATTTGCTTCATTTGGAGGGATTTTGGTCGTCATCATGCTAAAATCCATTTTCCTTATGACTTGCTTTATTTTCTTTTTCGCAGTAAGTTCAAAAACATCACTCATCGTTAAGGAACTGAATAAGTGTATTCTTTCCACCTTGGAGACTCTCGTAAAGCAATGAGAATAAACCCTCAATAACAAAATCACATCACAGTATTTCAGTTATTCGAGTTATCGCACAGGTAAAACCCTATAGGAAGCAGCATTGTGGTAACCTATGAGGCATGATGTCTGGCAGGGAATGTCAGGAGGCTCTGAAAATGTTGATCATGCTCTGTGCATGCATGTGCATGTGTGTTTACCTAAATGCTACTCTCAAGAACTGTGTATCATCTGTAAAAACTCACTGAGCTGTAAACTTACCACACAACTTGTGTATATCACCTGAGGCAAAGAAGAACAATTCAGTGACATTGGTTTTGTGCTTAATTTCTTTGGATCTTGCGTTGTTTTTAACTTTTTAACAATGGTTTTAATTTTTCTAAAATGTTACATTAAAGTATTATTTATTTTGAAGACTGAGTGTTGGTGCCTTAAAATTTTTATGCCCAAGGCAAGCATCTCAATTGCCTGGCCATACCCTAGACTCGGTGTTTCACAGAAGTGCCGAAAGCCAAGGGATGCTCAAGGATTAACTCAAAGCCTCAGAAAATGCACTCCCTTTGGAAAATGCTTTCCTGATTAGCTACCAATCTCCCCATGCCTTCTACTCTCTTATATAGTTAAGACGGAAAGTCTCATAAACTTCATAGCCTTTATTAGTCAAGCGAGTCACAGCTTACTATTATTAAAGGGGGGAAATTAAATAGCTAAAGCAAACACTCTACAGAAATGAAACACTTTGTTCCTCGCGCTTACCCTCGTGTCAAAGGGAAGAGTGTTTTCTTCCTCTCTAAATGTCAGAAAATCAAGGAAATTCAGCTTGAATAAGGTCCAAAGTCAAAATAGCTTGTTAAAAATTATGTGGAATCTATTATTCAGTTTTTTCAATGAAATTTTAATTTGAAAGCCATCAACAATTTCCCAAGATTAATTATCTTCCTTGAGGGAGCAGATCGTAAAAGTCAATTGTAGGCAAAGTTTCAGAGCAAAGAGTTATGATTTTCCAATTATTGCCTTATGTGAATTTTTTGCCTTTTATTTGACAATAAGCTGTATTTAATGTGATTTGGCCCTTTCTCTTGACACTTTAAAAGTCTATCAAGTACTTTTGTCACCCTCCTGCCTTCTCTTTTGCCTTTGGATTGTCTACTTGTGATTAACAGGGACTTGAAAGTGTCTTGTTTGGAACTCACTCAGAATGCAGCTGTTTGATAATGGTACAGTGAACAGCTGACACTTTGCCGGGCGCAGAGCTTTTCGACAAAATGATTACATGCATTGTACATCAATCATCTGAAGTAACCAAAATAAAGCCAGCTTAATAGGACAATATCTCATGATAAATACCTTCCCTTGAAACTCCCCATCTTTGCTTCCGCACTTATGTATTGATAAATGATGCTCCTTCACCTTGATGAGCTTCTCCTGTGAGCAGGAGGCCCAGCTTCCTGTGACAGCTTCCTGCTGAATTCAGTATTATACCTGGATGTTTAAGGCAGTTTTCCGAGCAACATCTTCTGTCCTAGTATATTAACTGCAAAATCAATAAATAAGAAGAGCTAGCTCCAAGCTTAGAAGGATAGTTGTCTGCCTCCATCTGATGGAACCGGGGAGCCAGACCTCTGCTTCCGGCTTCCTGTCATCTTTCCTCTTTTACGTACAGACATGGGTTGGTATCAGCATCCACAGGGTCCAGGTGAGGAAGGGCCCAGTCTGATCAGCAGCTTCTTCCCTCTGTGGAGTAAGAAGAATGATGCTTATCTCATGATGGCTTTTAGAAAGAAAGCCAAAAGCAGCTGTTGGAAAGCCAACTTTCACCTTAGCTGAGGTAATGGAAGAGAAGACACTCTGAGCAATTGCAGGGGCTGATGTGCATCTGGAGTGTGCCAAATTTAAGGTCAGCCTAGCTATATGATGAGACTCTGTCTAAAAGAAGAAGAATGCTTAAAGAAGCCAGACTAACATAATTGCTTCTTAATATACACAATTCAGTTTGCAATCTTACCAGAAGATATCATTCAGGTGGAAAGGATCATTATGTATATAAAAACTCTGAGACAAACTGTTTTGCTGACAGCATATCAAACTTACTTGAAAATTAAATTATGATATCATTGACATTAAGAATTTTGGATCTTCAGCTGATTCTCTTTGAGAAAAGCAATGGAAATAATATATGTTCTATTTCAAGTGGCATTTTCCTTGATGCAGATTGTGAAATATTCATATAAACTATACTGCAAAGTAAATATTGTATCTATTTACACTGGTCACCCTTCAACTTCTTTTCATTTGCCTTATGAAGGTTAAAGGAATATATGATTCAAAAGTTTATCGTGGCCGGGCGGTGGTGGCTCACGCCTTTAATCCCAGAATTTGGGAGGCAGAGGCAGGCGGATCTCTGTGAGTTCGAGACCAGCCTGGTCTACAAGAGCTAGTTCCAGGACAGGCTCCAAAACCACAGAGAAACCCTGTCTCGAAAAACCAAAAAAAAAAAAAAAAGTTTATCGTAATATCAACAGTGTAAAAGAATACAATCATCATAAGTGAATTTAAGGCAGTTTATGCAAAAAGTGATTGGTTTAATAAAGGATAAATACAAACAATGTGTATATAAAGACTTCCTAGAGTGCAAATGGAAATACTCTTATAGAAATCAGCAAAGCATTATTTTGGAGGATAACCTAAATTTTTGAGTAAATTCTGTATGTATATTTTTTCAGTAAGCTTATAGTATTTTATCCAGTAAATATTTACATATTCTACTGAAATAACAGCTTATATTTGGCCATTCAGTGGCCTTTATTATTTAAGTAGAATTCATCACTTTCTGTCAATTTATTATTTAATGAAAGGTTGATCCCAAGGAGAAATTATAATGCTAACCGTATTAACAGACAAAAATGGATGTAAAGTATTATTTAAAATATGTATTTGGTATTAGACTTAAGTGAGACATGAGAAGTGATACCAACCCTGTGTCCAAGAAACTAGAAATTAAAATCTGAATATACTGAAAAAGCAGAAAGAGATATTTGCTTAAATAAATACTAAAAGATTAATTACATTTTCTGTGTCTGAGAATTCTTATGTTGTTGTTGCTGCTGTTGAATGTTCAAATGTTGATATTCAGTCTTCATGGTTCACTAACATAAGGAGGAATACTGTAAACTATGTGACAAATTTTTGTCTGCTGTTTCATTCTCTCCTCTGAGATCAACTCATCAACAAACCATAGAACGAACTTTTGACAAGGTCATGTAAACTGTCTGCAGTCAGGAAAGACAAATTCTGAGCATCGCCCTCTCCAAGTCCAACAGATTCAATTCACCTAATTGTGGCTTTAGAATAAAATATATCAAAGTGTGCTAGAGAAGAGTTTACAGTCCAGTTGACTTGAAAATATGTAACCATGTAGAATTTTGTAAGATTACATGAAGTGATATGGCAACATGCTTACAATATTACAATCTAGTATGTATGCTGGAACGCAGGGTCATCCCCGTAGCTGTTAACATCATTATTATCACTAGCACTCTCTATGAAATGTTTCGTTATTAAGACTTTTATGAGGTTCAGAGTCTCGAAAAAAAAGTGCTGTGAAAGCAATGTACCTGAGCTCTCCTAACCACACAAATGTTTTAATTGAAGTTGACTTAAGGGAAGCACTTCCTAAGCACAGGGCCCTGAAAAATTATAATTATAATCACAAAGTAGGCCACGGCAAGGTAAGTGGTATCATATCTTCAGTGAATGCTCTCTGTGTGCTCAGCAATTTCTAAAGGGGTATTACAAACCCTCACGTTTGACCTAGTGGTAAAGCTTTTGGCCCATTATTAGCCCTTTTCCATATCTGCATGGGTGGAAGCAACCAATTGTGCATGTGGAACGAACCCATCTGTATTGAAGTGTAGACTTGTTTTCTTGTCATACGTCCCTAAAAAATATTTATGATTTACATAGCATTTACATTATGTTTGTATTATAAGTAATCTAGATGATCTGGAGTATATGGGAAAAGTACATAAACTTAAATCCAAATACTACACTATTTTCTTTAAGGGAATTCAGCATCCCTTTCTTCCTTTAAAGAGCCTTGTTTCTGAGACACACCCATGCTCAACTCTACATCAAGTCCCCCAGGGATATGCTATTTTACTCCATAAATGCTTACACAGACATTTCCTCCCCAGTCTTTGCTCTTTTTGGAGTTAAATAAAAGCCTCAAAGGCCTTGGATGCACCCTTCAATTTTCTGTCATCTTTACTCTTTAGCTGCACAAATACCCATTTCCGGGAAAAAGATGGAGAACGCATGTACTTCTGTAGATCTTTTCAGAGTTGAGCATGGGTGTGTCTCAGACACAAGGCTCTTTAAAGGAAGAAATTGTCTTTATTCTATTGCTTTGTATTTTAGGTACAAAAAAAAAAAAAACTCAGAAAGATAATTGATTTTGACTACAGATGATAATCTGAGAGGTGAAAAGAAACCTCTGGGAATTTATTAGAAAAAGCCTGAACCATCAAAATCAAGATATCAACTTAGATTAATCTGTTGTAATGAATTTATAAGAAAATAATTTTTACTGCTGAGTAGTACTCTAATATGTATATATTCCATACTTTCTTCATCCATTCTTCCATTGAAGGACTAGCTGAACATAGCGGACAATGAGGGCTGCTGAGAAGCCAAGAACAATGGCACTGGGTTTTGATCCTACTGCACATACTGGCTTTGTGGGAGCCTAGGCTGTTTGGATGCTCCCCTTACTAGACCTGGAAGGAGGTGGGAGGTCCTTGGACTTCCCACAGGGCAGGGAACCCTGACTGCTCTTCAGGCTGCTAAGGGAGGGGTAGTTGATTGGGGGAGGGGGAGGGAAATGGGAGGCAGTGGCGGGGAGGAGGCAGAAATCTTTAATTAATAAATAAATAAATAAATAAATAAATAAATAAATAAATAAATAAATAAATTTTTGAAGTACTCTATAGTCATGCCAGAATGTTTTTACAGAGCAGAGTTACTAGGGTATTGTGCCTGTTGGTGGAAATGTAAATGCCATTAAGGGGCTTACTCTGCACAGGAGAAGTTCTGAAGACCATCTTTAGTGACATTTTCTGGGATATTTATGTTTTAGTGTATTTAAGTAGAGGAAGAGGAAATAGTTTAAGCATAAAACATGAAAGAAAACTTAATCCAAATAGGTTGTAAATCAGCTCAACGCATTACAATGGTCTACTCATCTGAAATAACACTCCAAAAATTCAGTTTTCTCTTTCAATTTATGATCTTATGATTGCCTTTGAAACCAAGGATTAAAGAGTTAATATCAGTCACCAAATAGTTGTCAATAAGAGCTCCATTAAATTAACAAAATAAGTATTACACATTTTCAGAACAGTGATGTGCGAGTCGTCTGTATGGGACTTACACAGATAGAGCATCTGTCCTTTGGCATTTACCAGTCTTTGCAAATGTACTCATGATTGTCTTTCCCAGAGATACCTCATCTGCATATCCTGCTGATAAGATTTCTGCAGAATTTAACAATATAATGATGACAGTAAGATGTTATTCTATTGGGCAGGGAAGATATTTTTGATTTCTCTTATCTACATCTTGGAAAAATTAGAAGCATAAAATAACTTATATTTTCCTAATGACATAATCCAAGTGCTACGTATTTTACTATGTAAGATTAGCTTTCTTGTTTCACTTAACTGATTGGTTACATTTAGAAAGATCCAAAAGACATTGACGTGCATGCTTTCTCTCTCTCTCCAAGACTTGTATACACACACATCTAGATAATGACTAATAACATTGTATTAATTATATTACTTTCATATGGGTTATTTCACTAACTGTCAACACACATAGCATGTTTTCACTTACATAAAAGTGAACATCGCAAAATAACATGAAATAAAAGATAATTTTCCCACCCACACAAAATCAGTCTGACTATAGCTAATCTTGGGTTTTCTGACTTCATTGAAACAGTCAACCTGCGAGTCAAAGAAAGAGCTCAGAGAGACAGCAAGTTGACTGTACCCTGGCGGTCTGACTCTCACGCAAGCATCCCTACAGGTGTGAAGAAAGCAGCCTCTAGCCCAGAGTGCTTGCTCTCACACTCATGTCAAAACAATAAATGAGTATGATTAACAAGAGGAAGATAAATGAAATGCATGCCCTCGAAGCTAGGTAGGGCAATGCCAAGACCACAGGCAAGGCAAATCCTACCTAGATTCTACCGATGATCTGAAAATTCAGATTAGAAAATCCAGTGCTTAGGGATTGCATAAGTAGTAGCAAGAGATCTGTGTATTTGTCAAAGGAACAACTTGCACAACAGCTCTAAGCCGCAACAAGCATTATATTTGGAAATTGTAGTTTCATGAGTGCTGTGGCTGGGTTGTGGTTGTACCTCAGTGGTCCATGATCACAGGCCTGCATCTTAATGTTCCTATGTTGAGATGACAGGAGGTTTAGGAGGAGAAGTATAGCGAGGGGATGTTAGATCCAATAGAACACAGGCCTTGGGAAATTATGGAAGCACAGTCTCCCTGGCTTCCTACCTGATGTGACCTCTCCTTCACACATGCACACCTATGGTCGATTCACTAGGAATTCTTCACCGGAGGCTGACTCATTAAGATTGTTCAGGATTAGACTTTGAGCTTCCAGAATGGTTGGCTAAATAACCCCCTTTTAAAAGTAGACACAGCCTGTCTGAAGTATTTCATTAAAGTAATACAAAGCAAACGAATATACTACAAATGTTTATTTCCACTCAAATGGTACAGTGGACGTAGTGATAAAAATGCAGAAATATAAATAGAATTTACTGGACCACATTTTTTTTCATTTTAAATGAATAGCTATCCATTCTGTCCATTAGAGTGGCTGAAAGAGAGACTCCATCACTTTTGTCCTAAAATACTTATTGTTTCAAAACCAATAAATGACAATATTGGTCCATTATGCGCACCCTTTTATTCACATTCCCTCTTTCCCCTTTTGCAAGAAGGATAATAAAATTTTTAGAATACAAATTTAAAATCAACCTGAAAAAGTATCAAAACTGTGTCTGTCTAAGCAAATGCAATTTCCTACTTCCTTGTTTATTGAACAGCTTTAGTTCAAAGAATATGTTTACTATTTGAAATCAGACACAGGACTTGCCACTTCTAAATTCAATTTAGGTAGTTTCTAAAATAATTTCCATATCTTTAATGAGTTTTGTAAATTACCTCTGAGAACGCACAGGCTAATATTCTTCATGAAGCAACTGGAAGAACAATACTCATAAAAGGAAGCTATGCTAATGAGCGGATCACACTGGAAGCTTCTGCTCACTGTATGCTTTCTGTTACTTTAATCAAGCAAGTGACAAAGAGAATCTCCACACTTATTGTGCAGTAACAACAGCAACACCTGCAGAAAAATGAGGATTGTGACAGCTGACAAGTAAAAGCACTGAGTAGGTTAAAATGAGTCGTATGTTATCTAGCTTGAAGATTCTTCCGCAGCCCTGGAATAGGAAGCTCCTAGAACCATTTGCAGTGGTTACTCGTATTATTGTAATAGAATCTGAGTCCAGTCAGTGTAACATAGTCCCTGTATTGTCTGTGATTGAACAAACAACAGGAAAAACCTATGATTAGAAAATATTTCAGAGAGAATTATAAACAAAAAAAAAATGTACTCGGAGGAAATACGTTCTTATTAAAGTTTGAATAATGTTTCTATTAATTACACCCATTGAGACTTCCTCAGTGACACATAAATGTGTATGCTTACATGCCAGATAATTTTAATGTCCCATGAATCGGACATGAGGAGTCTCACTTGATATGTATTCTGATATCAAGCCATCAACACTGTCCTGAAAAGTCTTTGTTTCTAAGGAATGAAAAGAGATGGAAATGTAACTAGAAAAACCATCTCAGAAAAATCCCTTTCAGAGTGCAGATGGCCCTTCATAATTCTGACATAAGAAAAACACTTAAGCTTAGATTTGTCTCTTCTCAATGATGTGTCACTGCGGCAAAGTACATATCAAATAATTCTTTAGCCCTTTTCAGATGGCCTTTGTTCGCTTGATGGGAATACACAGCCTCTCCATGGCATATTCTTTAATGTAATTTCTTAATTCTTTCGAAGGGTTAAAATGAAGCCTTTATGTAGATTTGACAAACTTGTAGACGTATGTGCTCAGTACTGAAATGCTATCTAAAATCCTCAGCATTGTAGTGAACTGGAAAACTGGACTTCCATTACGTCAAAAGCAGATTTGAATTATCAGAGATATGAGAGGGGAAAAAAGAAAAGGAGAAGGAGGAGAGAAGATAAGAAACCATGGTGGAAGTGGTAAATGTAATACAAGCATATGATACACCCAAATGAAAACTGTGACGCACAGAGGGTTGCTGAGTTGTTTTAGGATGGAAATCTGTGCAAATACAGCAAGGAGCACCAAGCACGCCCATCAAAGGAAGATGGTTCATGGGAGCAGGACCCTATGGATCTAGATCAGAAAGTGACCAAAGTGTTTGCCTGGGACATTTTAAAAACTCACTTTTAAACGTTTTGATTATTTCACATCATTATCATATCCAAAATGCCTTTTATAATTTAGTTATGTCTTAGGATGTATCTTAGAGCACACAAATGAGAAAATATCTTATATAAAATGTTCTAGAGAGTTCTCTGAATTTTGATTTAGAGAACTGCCCCAAGAATATATTTCTCTACCCTTTCGTCCATCTTGTCAACTATTAGTCTATCTTTTAAAAAATTTAAACCAAGTTTTATTGACTAACTATATTGGGTATATCATGATGTACATAGAGCAAATATACTATGAAACAGAGGGGGCATTTGGAACAAGTTAAATATATCAGTGTTTTCATCCATAGAAAGGGAGTTAGATGAACTCAGAAACTTCTGGTTTATCATCTATTAGAATCACAGGGACGATGCCTAATACTCAGGAAGAGTAATGACAAAATCATGCTTGTTATCTGGTTTAGTGATTGTGGTCCAAAGTCTTACTATAGAATAGGGTATTCACTATACACTTTTTTCTGAAAATTAAATGTTAAAACATTTAAATGAGTTGACATACTTTCAGTATTTCAATGAAATTGAGTTGACCTTCCCTGTGTATGTATTAAAATGTGCCTAGGGAATCTAACTAAAGAAGATAAACACCTAATTTATTTCTGTGAATTCATTCTTCTACACAGCTTCTATTCATATCACTCCAAATATCCCCTAAGATCTGCCTATCACTGGCTGGAAACTGGTAGCCAGCTTCCCAGATGCCCCTAATTAGCTCGGCTTTAGTTTGGACACACATGTGTCTCCTGCATTGTATTGGGAGAGGTTGGGGTGATCAGTAGAATTCATTATAAATAAAACCGTCATGTCTGAGACCTCAACTTGTGCGGCTAACACCTTCTCCTTCATACTTCTTCTTGCCTTGCTTAATTTTCAGTGTTGTGTAGCCCTGGGAGAAGCCATATGGTAAGGAATAGAGGCCTCAAGCCAAGAGTCATGAAGGAACTACGGCCTGCCAACAGACATGTAAGTGAGCTCAGAAATCAATTCTGCAATATGGCCAAAAAATTTAACTGCAAACTTGTGAGCAACCCTGAGCCAGAATCACACAGCTAATATGCTCAGCGATTCTTCAGTAACAGAAAGTGGGATACAATAAATATTTTCACTTTTAAAGTAACTAAAAATGCAAAATATTAAAGTCAATTTGGAAATAATCTGTTTTGTAGCAATAGCTAACTCTAACAGATTTTGGTCTCTTGAAGTAGAAAACAGCTATTATAATAAACCCTAAATATGGAAGCAACTTTAGAAATTGGAGGTGGAATTGGAGATGGTGAGCAAAACCTTGTATCTTGGAGATGTTATTGGAAGCATGGTGGTCTCTGATAGAGCTGCAAGTCAGGGCTTTAAGAACATGAGATAAACACTATTAGAAACCTAACAAGGGAATTCTTGTATTTTTAGTTGCATATTGTTTATCAACACTGTTGCCTGTAACTATAGGGAATGTAGATCCTGTACTTAACTGATAAGGCATTCTATCTGAAGAGATATCCAAACAGGAAATACCACATGTACTTATTTGGTTCATTCTTACTGATTGAAAAAAAAAATAGAAGAGAGTGCAAAAAAATAATAGAGCGATAATTAAGCAAAAGAATCAAACAATCAATGTTTAAAAAAATCCCCCAGTCTCTATAGAAACATATGATATGAGGATAAATCTGAAAGTGTGATACAAGATCTCTGTTAAGACCTGAAAGATCAAAGTGGCTGTCTCTGTGCCTTCTTAGGTCAGAGCAAAGGTCCTCACAAGGAGCTGGGGTTGTGCACACTTCGTCTGAGGGAAACAGAGCCTCCAGGAGGCTTAACAGCACTGTCCTTTCCAACCTCAGCAGCTGGTAAAGAGGAGGGATTTCCACAGAGATAGGTGTGGATGTGAGTTGTTTTTTATCATAATGAAGTAGATGCCAAAAATTCACAGAACGTCAAGAGGCGTTTAAAAGAACTAGAGCTCAAATAAAAAGCCATTTTGGACTAGAGGGGGCAGAGTATAAAATGAAAAGAAGCATGCACGATATACAGACTCTGTTTACAAAAACAGACTGAGGAAAAAACTTCTCAGCTACAAACAAATACTTGATACTTTCCATGAAGTAGGAGGGATTGATGTGAGGTGGATCTGAGACCCAGTCAAGAACATTCGCATGCTGGAAAGTCTGCAGTTCTTCCATCCCTAATGCATCAGAATGTCTCGGGTACAGGGATGTAGTAACTTGCCCTTTTCTTCTCCGAAGGCTGAAGGGACAAATGTGGGTGTTTGAACTCAAAGAATTCTACCCACGGAGCCCCTTGTTCACCCACAACAATTAGGAGATATTTACATATACATGTATTTATTGCATTGTAGGGAAAACAAATCTTTGGAACCAGAGGATGGTTTCCGGACAGCAAGCTGAACCTTGAATTCCTCCTGCCACGGCGTTCTCACAGGCTCGTGCACCGCCGCTCAGAGTTTTACAGTACTATTCTCTCCATGACGAAAAGCATGCAGCAGGACCTATGAGAGCACACTTCGGAGAGTCGGTTTTGTGAGATGCCAGCTTCTATTTTGGAGACTCAATAGCCTAGTCTGCTCTAAGCCTTCTGCCTGACTTCTTAGGTCTGTGTTTGTTGACGTTCGGCCTTTTCGCCTCCTTCCCCTAAGGAAGGTGATAGGACCCAGCAACACCTCCCCCGCTGTGCAAGACCCCCTCTCTCCCGAGGATCATCTCCCCCTCCATTTCCCTTTAGGAAAGAGCGGGCCTCCAAAAGACAACGATCAAAGCAAAAAAGGATACACTAAGACGAGGCAAAAGCCCCTGTGCGGAGGCTGGACAAGGCAACGCAACAGTTGGGAAACAGTGCCAAGGGCAGGCAAGAGTCAGAGACACACCTGTTCCTAATGTTAGGAGCCCACAAAAACATCAAGCTAACAGGCGTAACACATACTCAGAGGACCTGGCACAGACCCTTTCAGTCTCTGAGAGCCCATATGCACCCAGTTGTGTTGATTCAGCGGGTCATGTTCTCCTGGTGTTCTCTATCTACGTTGACTCTTCCGATCTTTTCCATCCCCCTTCTAGATGGTTCCCTGAGCTTCGCGGGTAAGAACCCCGTGGAGACCACTGATTAAGACTCTCTGGCTCATAATGTCTGACTGTGGGTCTCTGCATTTGTTCCCATTTGCAGCCAGAGAAAACTCTGATAACAAGGCACCTACCTAACCATAAGAATAGCAGAATATCATTAGGAATCATTTCATTGATTTAATTTAATTTAATTAATATATTTATTTATACCTGCTGTGCTTGGTTCTACCCCAGGTCTTAGTGCTATCAAGTATCAGGTTCCTGGCCATTCACGCAGAGTAGGACATGAGCTCTTTTTCATGGCATGGGCCTCAAGTTCAACAAGAGTTTGGTTGGTCACTCCTGCAAGTTTCTGTGCCACCATTGTCCCAGCACATCTTGGAAGGAGAGCAGATTGTAGGTCAATTTTGTGGCTGTGTTGATGTCTAGGTTTCTTTTCCATATCCTGCAGAGTACTTCATGGAAAGAGACTAGAAAGCATGTGTAAAGGCTCCATGCAGGGACGGGCTCAAACCTAGGTTAAATGAGCTGTCTGAATGTCGGCCTCTGCAATGGAGCTCTATTGTCCATCTTTCAAGAAAGACCTGCTTTCTAGCATCAGTCTGGATCTTTTCAGGACACCCTTAGCCAATAGCTCAGTTGAATGATTCCCAGTCCCACCACTAGAAGTCTTTCCTGCCTACAGAAGATGTGCAGTTTAGAATCCATATCCTCTATTATTAGGAGTCCTCACTAGCCGCACCCTTATAGGTTCCAGGAATTTCCAGTACACTAGGTTTCACACCACAGCCGCCTCTCAATTGCAGCTATCTCTCCTTACACTCTCTTTCCTCAGTTGTTTCCCCGACCTGGTAACTCTTGCTCCATTCCGCACTCTCCCCCAGTCCATCTGTAAAATATACTCTATTTCCCCTTCCTAGGGAGATCAATGTGCCTTCCTCAGAGGCCTCCTTGTAACTTAGTCTTTCTGGGTATGTAGATTGTAATATGATTATCATTTGCTTGATAGCTAATGTTCACTTACAAGTGAACATACCATGTTTTTCTTTCTGGGTATGGGTTATCTCACTAAATATGATTCTTCTAGTTGGATACATCTGCCTGAAAAATTTATGATTTCAATTTTTAACAGCTGAATAATACCCCATTGTGTAAATGTATCACATTTTCTTTATCTATTCTTTTGTTGAGGGACATCTAGGTTGTTTCCAGTTTGTGGCTATTATGAATAAAGCCTCAATGAGCACAGCTGTGCAAATGTCTTTGTGGTGGGATGGAACATTCTTTGGCTATATGCCAAAGAATAATATAGCTGTCTGGGTCTTATGGTAGATTCATTCCCAATTTTCTGAGAAACTGTGATATAAGCTTCATATGGAAACACACACACACACACACACACACACACAAACCAGTATAGCTAAAACAATCATGAAAAACAACAACAAAAGAACTGCTAGAAATATCACCATCCCTGATTTCAAGTTGAACTACAGAGCTATAGTAATAAAAATTCTATGATATTGGCATAAAAACAGACCTATTGATCAGTGGAATCAAATTGAAAACCCAGACATAAATCCACATACTATGAACATCTTTTGCCAAAGAAGCCATATGTACACACTGGAAAAAAGAAAGCATCTTCGGCAAATGGTGCTGGTGTAACTGGATGTCTGTATGTAAAATAATGTAAATGGATCCATATCTTTTACCTGTACAAAACTCAATTCCAAGTGGATCAAAGACCTCAACGTAAAGTCAGATACACTGAACCTGATAGAACAGAAAGTGGGGAATAACCTTGAATGTATTGGCGCAGAAGAAAAATTTCTGAACAGAACATTGATAGTGCAAGCACTAAATTTACTAAATTGAACAATTAATAATTGGGACCTCGTGAAAATGAAACACTCTGTAAGGCAAAGGACCCCACCAATCGGACAAATCAGCAGCCTACAGAATGGGGAAATAGTTTTAGCAATTCCACATCTGATGCATGATTAATATCTAAAATATATGATGAATTCAAGAAACTAGATATTAACAAACCAAATAATACAATTAAAAATGTGGTACAAATATAAACAAAATTCTCAATAGAGGAAATTCAAATGACTGAGAAACACTTAAAGAATTGTTTAACATCCTTAGCCATCAGGAAAATGTAAGTCAAAGTGACTATAAGATTCCATCTTACATCTGTCCGAATGGCTAAGATCAATAGCACAAGTGATAGCTTATGCTGGCAAGGATGTGGAGCAAAGGGATCACACCTCCAATGCTGGTGAGGGTGCAAACTTGTTCAGCCACTGTGGGAATTCTGTGCTTTTAGGATGCCAACTGTAAAATAATGTAGCTCTATGACCAGAACAAGGTAAATAGTGTAGGTGTCCAGAAACAACAGAGTGCAAGCCTGCTGATAGCAACATGCATGCGTTTGGGGGAAGATTTTTAGTTGTGTTCTGTGATGACTAAAGCTTTGAACTCCTTTGACCAAAATTTCCTGAAAGGACTCGGGAGTAATGACCCTGTTAAGCTATTCTTGGTTTCTTGATTTATAAACAATGCAGTAATTAGCTGCTGTGTGTGAGAGACACTTGTTTCTCAGTAACTGTCAATGAATACACTGTTGTTACCTGCTTTTGTTTTTTTATCATTTCTTTTTAAATGTTGGTGCTCTGTTGGAGTATGGCCAAGATAGGTTCAGAGAAGAGTGGGAGAGATTAGCAGACAATGCAAATTTCAGTAGAGTATCCCCCAAAGGCTAGTAATCCTTGGCAAATGGCTCTCCTTAAAATGCTTCAGGCTCAGTCATCAGAAGCAGAGGACATTTTTTTTTTTTGTTACAGAAATAGGCCAGTCTTTTCTAGAACAATTTCCTATTAACCAAGAGAAGATTCTGTTGTACTGAATATCTTTACATAGTTTTGACTGCGTATAAAATGCTGTCCTAGAAAAACATTTGCCTCTAAGAGGTTTGGTTCCTCATGGAATTGATTGAATCACTCTTGATCCTAGATGGAGTTGTAACCCTTGGAGAAATGCTATGCTGGAGCTTGAAAACTAATGATTTGAGGATTGTTAAAATTGAATTATAGGGCACTCAGGAAAGGGCTCAGTTGGTTTAGTGCTTGCTATGCAAGCATGAGAACCTGAATTGGATCCCCACAAAAAAGAAGGTGCTTGCAAATGGGTAGAACTAGATAAAACCGCCCTGAGTGAGGTAGCCCTGACCCAGAAAGATGAGCACGGGATGTACCCACTCATGGGTGAATACTACCTGTAAAGCAAAAGATAAGGATCCTGTAGTCCACTACCCCCGAGAAGTTAAGTAACAGGGAGAATCCTAAGAGGAACATATATAGATACTTGTGGGAAGGGTAAATAGACAAGATCTCCTGAGAATATTGGGACCATGGGGGTGAGGGGAGAATGGAGGGCGGAAGGGAAGGGGGACGGGGAGGAGAACTTGAGGAAATGGGATGGTTGAGATGGGGGAAGGTCAGAGACAGAGAGCAAGGAAAGAGATACCTTGATCGAGGGGGCCATTATGGGGCTAACAAGAAACCTGAAGCTAGAGAAATTCCCAGAAATTCACAAGAATGACTCCAGATGAGACCATAAGCAGTAGTTGAGAAAGTGCCTGAACTAGCCTTGTCCTATAGTGAGATTAAATGACTATCTTAAGTGTGATCATAGAGCCTTCATCTAACAACTGGTAGAAGCAGAGGAAGAGATTCACAGTGGAGCACTGCACTGAGCTTCCAAAGTCCAGTCTAAAAGTGGAAAGAATGAGAATATTAGCAAAGAGGTCAAGATCATGATGGGGATAGCCACTGAAGTGATTTACCTGAGCTAAAGGGAGCCTACTAACTCCAATCTGGTGACAAGGGAACTAGAATAGTGCCAAACTAGGCTCTGTGAATGTGAGTGACAGCTGTATGGCTGGGGCAGACTGCGGGGTCACTGGCAGTGAGACCCGAATTTATCCTTTCTTCTTAGACTCACTTTTGGGAAACCTTTCTTTTTGGAGGGATACCTAACTCAGCCTGGATATAGTGCGGAGGTCCTTGGTCCTGCCTCAAAGCAATGTGATAGACTTTGTTGACTCCTTTTGGGAAGCCTTACCCTCTCTGGGGAGTGGATAGAGGGTGGACAGGGAAGGTGGTAGGAACAGGAGGAGGGGGCGGAATGTGAGCTGGGATTGGTACGTAAAATGAGAGAAGACAGTTTTTAAAAAAAATAAAATAAAAAAGGTGAGTATGGGGCACATGTGTGCAATTTCAGCAGTGGGGAGCCAGTGACAAGTGAACCCCTGGACTAACCAGCCCGCCAGTCAGCCAGCCAGCCTGGCCTTCCTGTGATTGACCTCATTTCTCAAAACAAGTGGTGCCTGAGATGATTACCCTTAGTTCTTCTGTTCTGAAACCAAAGATGAAAGACCCCTTTAAAGATGATGAACATTATCAATTCTCCTTGGCTTTTTCTATATCACCAAACACAAGAGGCAACTGGATGAAATAATGAAAGAATAGGAAATGACCACATCAGTAGAAGTCTAACAAATTTAAGAGACATAAAATGATTTTTATTTGTATAACTAAATTTTGAATAGCATTCTGTCTGGAAGAGTTAAATTCATTCACATTTTAATGCAAACAGAAAGTCTTTTATGTTAGTCTTGCTTTCATGTAACTTCCCCTCTTCTTACCTAAATTTTGGGATTCAGATAATGCTTTACAAAAAAAAATATCTGGATGAAAACCCGAATTCATGTCCTGTTCTTTGATTTTTCCACTTATATTCATATCTAATACATAGAGTGATTTTTGTAAAATTTTATCTGTTATATCTGAGAATTTTCTGTGTCTTGACTTTGGGAAGAGTCATTTAGTGTTCTGCACTTCACATTTCAGTAGTAAAGTACAGAAATTACTCTTTCTTCATTGAGTTTTAGAAGCAAACTTTTATTGCTTATAAATCTCTTAAACCATAATGTATACTCTGTACTGTTCTTTCCAAATGCTGAAATAATTATTTTTAAAAGAATAAAAGTTCATGATAAAGGGCAAAGTAATTAAGATAAGAAAAGTGATATAAAAGCAAGTGCTGGGACTTGGGTTGTGAGGTGCCGTGTGCTGGGGAAGGAGTGCTGTTAGTACAAGCGCTGGTGGAGGCTGCGGCTGTGAATGAGAGTAGAACACATAGAGAAATCTTTGTGCACACTCATAACATCAGTTCACATTGACCTGGGTTACTATCAAGTGTCTAGTCCATGATGCTACCTGAAAGAAAGCTGAGATTGGCAGAGAGGTACAACTTGAGAAGATTGCGTTTGTTATGACCGTGACATTGAGATAGAACCACTCTTTTTATATTTTTTTCCTATGGCAAAAACAAAGGAAAACTGATTTTTATATCTGTGCTCAAGAAGTTCCACTGATAAGTGAGTCCCCACTGATTTGCATGTTGGCTTTAACTCCTTCATTTTCCTATTCTATGTCAGAAATTATCATATGAATAAAAATTCATGAAAATGACATTAGAGGTCTTGCTTTTGTACCTATTTAGTACAAAAAGAAATAATCTCCCAACACTCATCTCATTACTAATACTACCCTTTCAAGATCACATTAATAAAGTTATGCCAAGGTTATCCACCTTCCCGATTCAAGGAAGGTACTTCTTGTTACATTTGCAAAGACATTGAAAAGGAAATGACCACTATGGTGGCAAAATCAGACATGCATATAGACTAACATATGCAAGATCCAGCTCCAGTGAGGGAAAGTGGAGGTCAGCCTTTCAAAGACTGAATTAAGCCCAGGTTCAATAAATCCATTCGAGGGAAGCTGGTCATGAAACCCAGTGCTGAGTAGGACCAGCAGATACAAGAACTAATAGACATGTTGAAAAGGAGACCTCATAGTTTTAAAGCTTGACATACCTGGTTAATATTCCCATAGCAACCAATTCATTAGAAAGGTGGAGTAACTATGCTTTGTAAAATTTTGCCATGAAAGGCTTAGAAAGTTAAATATGGGGTCATCCCAAACTAAGGCTATTGAATGACTTGGCCACTCGTTTGCTTAACGCTTGGAATGGTTTGAACTGTAGGAATCTATCTCTTCTGAGCAGCGGCAAGCAGGTTCTTCAACAGGGTGCCTAACATACGGGGAATGTTTGATACATCTCACAGGTGCCATTAATACCCAGTTTCTCCCAGTCTATAGAGAATAAGATTCATGGGTCTTACTAGACAACATTTTAAAAACTCTGCTTCTAAATTCAAACAGAAGTGTTACTCACTGGCCTTTTAAAATACTGTGTGCTGATTGCACACATTTTTGTTAAGAGTACACAACACTGCCTGAGTGTGAGTTCTCCCTCTGATCTCTCTGGCAAACAAAAATCAGTGTAAAACACTAGATAGTCGTACAACCTGCTCATTCTTTTCTTGCAATATTCCTGATCCCAACCTCTTCGCATTCAAATCATCAGTGTGAAAGATGATTTCCCTCCTTCATAAAATATTAACATTCTTTTCTTGTGTGACTAAAATTGTCTTCAAGCAACTTCTTCCTGTCATTAATTAAAATAATGAGTAATGTAATATTAAATGTGTAATTCTCTGACAAGCACTCAAGTGTTTGCTGAGAAGTCCCTTTCTACCAAAAACATCTGGAAAATAACGCAGTAAATTAAAAAGCTGATACTTTAATATACTACAGGGTAATCCCAAAGTCTAGGTAGGCAGAGTGCCAACTTGGCACAGCTCTAGTTCCTGGCACTGGGCCATGGCTTCCTCATTTTTCTTTATTTTATATTCTATATGAGATTTTGCTTACCCACTCTCCATTTTCACTGCATTACTTATCAGACAAGAAAATGGCTGCTAATACTTGCCAACACAGGTTGGTTTTGCTGCTTGCAACAGACAGTGTCTCACACAGGCTTGGTGATCATAAATCTCTGATAGACTTGGGAGCGGCTGTAGTTAGTAAAAATAGTTGTGTGATCCTGCCCCAGCAGTAAAAGTAAATCGCTCCTTTTCATTGGTTTTATGTCCTCTGCTAGGTGCATTTTAATGAGTATCCAGGTCCCCTTCGAAGAAGCTAAAGTCCTTTCGTTACTTTCCCCCCTTTCTCAACATGATGTTTTCAGTGTGTTGAACAGTGCATTAAGAGCCCAAAGCTTTAAAACTCAGTCATCCAACACTTTATAAAATAAATTACTTGGTTTGCCTGGGACTTTACTGTTCTGATTACAAGTGCTCACAGTCATACGATGTTTTACAGTTTGTAAAAGACCGTCATAATCCTGGTACATTTGCTCTTCGGATGTACACAAGTAACCACTCTGGTTTTCATCAGAAATCAAACACTCAGAGTGGTAAAGGGTTCTTTCCAAAGAAGAGACACAGAAAAGAAGCAGATATTCTTTGGAGAAAGTAAAATTTACAGTAAAATTTACACTCTGTAAAAGCATATGTGGGAAACAAAGATGTGGTCTGGGTTTTGAAATAGTTTTATTGCTTTGCATCCAGAGATATTTGTTAAGCAACATCTTATGTCATAAAATGCAAGTGTACAACAAGAAACAAACTGGAACTGTACGACATTAGAGCATCTTCAGGTATCTCCCACCCATCAGGTATCAAGTAAAATACTCTTAAGATATTCTTTGTTTCTATCAAATAGAAATAGCACATGCTCCTCAGCCTTTCCATGTTTCCTACTTTTCGTGTTGTGGGTCATTTTCCACTCCACACTTTTGTTGCATCTGGCTATATAGTTAGCTTTTTAAAATAAGACTCTTCTTGAGGGATTTCTTTTATTAATTTGCCTTAGATATTTCCAGAGTTCCTTGAACTTTATCTAGAATACAGAAGGTACTCATTAAATGTTTGCCACTGAGTGTATTAGCTTATTCGTTATTTTTCCTAGCTGTGATTCCAGCAGGTTCCCCAGTGTAATTATCTGTGTTATACATCACGATATCCAGGGGGAAAGTAGAGACTCAGAGGTTGATCTCCCTGTGGATATGACAAATCTGATGTCCTCTGCTATAGTAGTTCCCATGCAGATACAATATGATGCACCAAAAGAGGGTCAGTGTGGCTCTTTGTACTTTTGTTCATAATGGGAAGAAACATTTACCTGACATACTGGGGTCATCTACGAGGCTGCTTAGTGTGTAGGTAAGTTTCTGCATCATGTGGATTTTACTTGAAACATTCCATAAGCTGTACTGCTACCATGACATGTAAGTACTTCTTTGACTCCTACTAAGATCATTCAAATTACCCTTCACTGTCTTCTTAATAACTTACTATCAGAATAAAAGGGTAGCATGCATATGAGAAATTCATTTTCTAACCTCTATGGCATTATATGTTTTATGTGCATATGACTTTGTTTCGTATTTAACCTCTTTAAGAGGTATGAAAATATCCTCCAGACGCTGAGAGGTCAAGGACCTTGTTAAGACCAACACTAGAGCAACTGTGGCCAAGATATGATTCACTGCTCTCAGAATATTAAGATTAAACCATTAGCTTCTTCCACAATTATACTCCAACTTCTACCTAGGAATGTCTTCAGAGTTGCCACTTACCAACCAAACACCTACCTAACCTCATCCACTGCAAAATCTCACCCAGGACATATCATTCCACACCCTCAATTTCTAGCTGCCACAAACCCCTTTCACTCCAACACTCAAGAGCTCTGAGCTTACCTTAGTGTTCCTGCTCAGTCCTCTTAAATATGGACATATGTTTGCATACATTTTCTGTTTAAAGTTTAACAATCTCTAGGCTCCTAAGAAGATAGATTAACACCATTCTCTAAATTCGTCTTCATTTTAACATTTTCAAAATCAGTATATAGTACCTTGGCATCATCCAGTTTCTCAAATAGAGAAAAACAGTTAATTTCTTTAAAATTACTACACTTGTATGTGTAGACTCTTCTTTTTTGAATCTATACAACTGTCTGCTTCACCACTCATGACAAACTTATGGCAGCCAAGTGGATCCAAAGTTTTTTCTGAGATATGGAGAAAGAGCAGTGTCTCTTGTCTAAAACTTGGAATGTGTTTGCCAGAGACAATGATAACCCAGGGCCTGGACACTGTGAGCTCTTCCCTAAGTCCCTGATATATCTGGAAAGACCACAGGCTTTAAAATAGAGAGTCTGAATGAGCTGTAATGAGGTTTCATACTGATAAAACCACAAGAAACTGAAAATAATATAAACCAGACTTTTTTTTTAAACACACCAGGTCTTGGAAGCATAATGTCTTGGTTTACTCTATTTGAATATAAACATGAGTATTGGCCTAAAGTTGGGTACTACCATCCAACACAAAGCCCACTATAAAAGACAAAGTATTTTATAAAATACTGTCCTAAAAATGAAGAAAGTAATCTATAAAGGGTATATAGTCACACCATTATAGAGTCAAGGAAGACAGTTGCAGCTTCATGCGATGGTGCATGACTTTCATACTAGAAGTTAGAAGGTTGAGTCAAGAGGAATCAGAATAAGAAGTCAACGTAGGATAATAGAGACTTAATGGCAACACACAAATAAAGGGAAACTTATTTGTAAGCTATCGACAGTCAGTACTGCAAACGCATGGGAGTCTGTGTTGTTCAATAGAAAGTCAATGTAGAAATCATAGTGCCCACATTACCCTGTAAAGTTTTTTGTATATTATTTCCTACTTAATGAAAAAGTTCACTTAAAAATACACTCGAAGAACACAAATTTTGCAGACATTCCCATAAGCACCTATTTAGGGTTATAACCATCAAAATGGTTCTAGGAACCATATTTTACGTCTGTAGAGGAATATTTCTAACAAGACCCAAAGGCCGAGCTCTATGATGCTTTCTCTCAGTCTCTTGCAGAACATAAGTTTATAATAACTGTAATGACTAAACTAAACAGTGCACAGGTCAGCCACATGAAGGTCCTATGGATAGTCATCCTCCCTTCTAGATCAGCAATGCAGTGAAAATCAAGTCATATTAATGCATGATAAGATCTACGCTGATGCTCTGCCCTCGGATTCCTTTATTTAATTTTTTTGTAAAGAAACAGTTTTTTATTATTAAAGAGAATTTGGATCTTACACCAAGAGGAAGAAGTGAAGCAAAATTAAAGAGACAGTTACTTTAGAGTTTGCATAAAACTTGAAATTAGGAATGCTAAATTCCTGTCCAGGTATGGCCATGGACTAGGTCAGAGAGGTTATTTTTTAAGACTGAGTCAGCTAGATTATTTTAATCACACACTTTACATGAGCACAATTTCATTTTATTTATATTTCAGTTGCCCTTGGATTTATCCTTCTTTTTCTTTCATCAAAAATAGATTTTTTTCCACACAATATATTCTGATTACTGTTTCCCCTCCCTCTTCTTCTCCTAGTTCCTCTCTGTGTTCCCTTTCATCCAGCTCCACTCCCTTCCTGTCTCTCATTAGAAAACAAACAGACTTTTAAGGGAATATAATATAATATAATATAAACGCAAACCCATTAGAATAGGACAGAAACAAACAAAACAGAAGAGAACCAGTCCAAGAAAAGACGCAAGACACAGATGTAGAAATCCACTCATTCTCATACCCAGAAATTCCATAAAAACACAGAACAGGGGTCATACTATTTATACAAAAGACCTATAGTGAAAGAGATAGGGAGGGAGAAAGAGAGGGAATTAAAGAAAAAAGAAAATTTATAACATTACATTTTTAAACAAGGACCCTCCATAGATGCTGTTGAGTCTGTTCGTGTTGACTGTCTACTGCTGGGTATACAGCATACACTTAGGAGTAGTTTGTTTCCCCAGTGAGACTCCCTTGAGTAAAACCAAGTTTTCACTGACAAATGGAGATAGCTTTTAGGTTATGGGGCTAGAAGCTGAATATCTTTTTTTTCCCGTCTGCATTAACTACTCTAAACCAGCTGACCCTTGAATTTCCTAGCTTCCAAAGTTTCTTTTGTCTCTGCTTGTGATAGGAACATAGGAATTACAAATCTTATCACATTCAGGTTTCTACAAGGCTTCCACTGGATGTGGGATTTCCCTCCCCATGTGTGAATACCATTGGTTAATAGACTGTCTTGGGCCTGCGCAGGGAATAGAGGCAGGCAGGGAAAACTAAACTGAAGGCTGGGAGAAAAAAGGAGGAGTTAGGAGAAGCAATGTAGCCCCACCAGAGATGGACACAGGAACTTTACCTGGTAAGCCACAGTCATGTGGAGATAAACAAATTAAAAGAAACAGGTTAAATTAATATGTAAGAGTTAGCCAATAAGAAGCTAAAGCTAATGGGCCAACCAGTGATTTAATTAATAGTTTCTGTGTGATTATTTCAGGGCTAAGTGGCCAGGAACAGACAAGTGGCCCTCCTGTATCATCCATTGATTCAACTCTGGCCATCATCAGACTCATGTGGCAAGTTTCCACCCACTGAGCCATCTTATCAACCTGAAATTATTATTTTGTTCAGCTTACATTAGCTTGAAGAAGTTGTCTTCCATTTGCCTCAGGTTTTTAGAGGATATATCAAACAGCTTAGGTTTACAGACTTTTCTCAGAGAGGTACTTACCAAACTGCCATTTATTTATAAAACATTTCACTGGCTTCTATTAGTTGCTACTAATTATTGTCATCCTTGACTATCTCCAAAGTCCACATACAGGAGAGCCCTCACAGCATTTAATAAAATGGTTCACATATTTAAATAATAGCAAGAGTACTTGGCTATATTCACTACCTGTAAGTTAGAGGAAAGGAAAAGGCACATTTGTTTGTTTACTGTGGTCTCTTATGAGACATGACCTAATAAGTCAATGGGAGTTTAAGAAGTATATGGATCATAAGTCTACTTTAAATGAGTTAGAAAAAAAACAAAACAAAACACCAGAATATTTAGTTAAACCTCATAGCCTAGCCTTGCATAATGAGAGCATTAAAAATGTTATAGTTATGTGGGAATTAAATATAGTAGTGAATACAAAAGGCTTTGAAAAAGATTTGCTACTTAGACAATTATATTACTTAGGTTTAATTATTAACTTGACATAACCTAGAATCAGCTGAGAGGAAGGCCAATCTTGAAAACTTTTCTAGGTCAATTTGGTCTTTGGTATGAAGCATTACTCTAATTATTCTTTATCAATAAATATTTAGGAGTCAGATAATGGAATAAGAGAATGAAAGATCAGAGAAGCAAAGAAGCAAAGAAGCTACCAGTCCTTCCTAGCTGCTCTGTTCCTTCCTCCAGCGAGCCAGATCTCTTTCCGTTCTGCTTTATTACTTTCTCTCCGATTTATTCTCAGCCTTTCAAAACCTCTGTGCTTAATTTTGATAGGCAGGTGGCTAACTCTACCCTCTCTCTCCAAGCAAGTTTGCTTTTCAGAACATGAATAAAATATCACACAACCGTGGTGGATTGTCTTGATTATTAATTGGTGTAGGACTGCTCAGTCCAGTAAGGGAAGCGCCATCCCAAGGCAGGGAGTGCAGCACTATATGAGAAATCTAGCTAAAGCAGTAGCCAATCTGTGAGCTAGAAAGCACCATTGCTCCGTGGTTCTGCTGTACTTGCTTGTCTATGTGTGAGATGCCTAGTCGGAAGTAATGTTGAGTAGAATAAGAAGTGATCCTGTCTCCGGGTTCATGCTTGATTTTCTTCCTCGAATTTCCTTTAATGATAGATTGTGATCTGGAATTATAAGATGAAATAGACCCGTTCTTCTCCTAAGTTGCTTTTCATCATGACATTATCAGAGCGACAGAGAAGAAATCAGAACAAAAATATGTGTGTATTTGCTATTACAGAAGCATGCATCAATAAACTGTAAATAGAGTGCTATGGAGATGTGCACAGCTGTCTTGGACAAAGGGATGTGAAGAACTGCTGAGAATAAGTTAACAATCCAGAGTGTCAGACCTGGTTCTACTACTTGTTAAACGGGTGAGCCTCCACGAGCAATCGAACCTCAGAGTGTCATGTCCTCTATGTGTAATCTAGCACCAGTGATGAGAGGAGCGTGGTAGAGCAGGGAGAAGGTGGTGAGAGGAGTAGGAAGAGGAGAAAGGAACAGAAGCAGACTTCTCCAAGGTCTTGGTGAAAAGGGAAAACAGAGAACAAAGCAGAGAAAAGATATGAACCAGCGAGAAGTCGAAGACTGGAATGGACATGAGAAGAAAGTAAACAACTGAAAAATATATCTGGATTTCAAGCAGCCTGGGTGTAGTGTTGTACCCATCTTATCTGTCCCAACAGTCTGGAGACGGACTGATTTCTGTGAACTGAACCACATGTGAGACCCTGTCATGTGTATTTGTGGGAGAATAGACCACTGTATTACTAGTCTTCAGCAAAGCTTTGGCTTGCATGAAATGAAAGGATGGATGAAAAAGCCTCCTTTCTGTCCTCACTAGAGAGGTCTCCAAAAGACTCACAATCCCCAAAGCCAAAAGGCTGTGTGTAAATCCCACTAAATCTACTTGTGGATTTAACGTCTCTGAGACAAACAGTAAGCATTAATATAAAATTCTGTAGATTTCAAGGGACCAGAAAGTGTGCCCATCATTTGGACCACAGTGTGCTTAGACATAAGTTTTCTTTCTTTCTTTCTTTCTTTCTTTCTTTCTTTCTTTCTTTCTTTCTTTCTTTCTTTCTTTCCTTCCTTCCTTCCTTCCTTCCTTCCTTCCTTCCTTCCTTTCTTTCTTTCTTTCTTTCTTTCTTTCTTTCTTTCTTTCTTTTTGTTGCATAGGTTTTGAAGTGGTACACTCCAGGTCATTAAAATGACTATTCCAACACTTAATTTTACATGAAAATATTAGATGCTAAGGACCATCCACTGCCTAACTTGCTTAGACAAAGCAAAATGACAGTAGCTGGCATTGCTACAGATGTGGTTGAAGACTAAGGAAAATGAAGTGGCTGGTCTTTGGGCTCCTTTAGAGAAAAGACAAAGTAGAAGAGGAGGACCTGAAAGGAAAGGTGTTTGAGAAAATGAGTAAATCATTAACATTTGATAACAAATCCTCCCTGTTTAAATATAGATGTTAGAAGAATGAAAATTAAATCTAAGTGATAGGGAAGAAATACAAAAATATTCATTCCAGAAAAACAGATTTTGAAGAAAAATGATCTGGATGTTGGAGTATGAAGCATTTGAAGCATGGAGAGAATTGGAGCCCAGCAGCAAACTTAGAGTTGATTTTCCGGTGTTAATATGAGCTTGATGCTAATAAAATAGTAATTTGCAAGAGAGATGTAAGAAATAAACATTAGAAGCTGTCATATGGCTTTTTAAGATGTTGGCATTCTGACAATCTGTCCATCTGGGAAGTTATGCAAAACTTTACAAATTTACTATTACCAAACCGTTATTTATTGGACGCCAACTAGATTTACATCACATAACTGAGATGGGGGATAAAATGTGAATAGATTTTCAGATAGCCAATTAAGTACCTAGTCACACTGCAATTTGCTCTTGCACAATAGATAGTTTATGTATGGAACTCTTTCTCATTTATTTAAACTCGGATATGACTAGCAACTCTTTAAGTCATATTTTGGAGAAGTCAGGATACACTAACATTTATTTTCATATTAAATCATGACTTTTCCAAAAAAAAAAGATTCCATCCACTTTCTTAAAAGAAAGTTTGAATGTGTGATATAAGCAGCAAGCAGTGTGTATGTCTCTCTCTCTCTCTCTGTGTGTGTGTGTGTGTGTGTGTGTGTGTGTGTGTGTGTGTGTGTGTGTGAAAGAGAGAGAGACAGAGGTTTGTGCCTTTGTATGTCTGAAGGTTAAACTGTACCTGGAGGTCAGAGGGCAACTTTGGGTGTCAGTCAGTGGCTAACTCCCTTTTTGAGACAGGCTCTTTTGTTGCCCATCACTTCATATGTCAGGATAAGTGGCCCAGAACTTCCATAGATTCTCTTATCTCTGTCTCCCACCTTCCTTAGGAGCAAGGCAACTCCAGGAACATGACACTGCATCTGGTTTTCTATGAGTTTTGGGGATTCAAAATCAGTTCCTCGCATCTGTGTAAGAAGTACTTTATCCTCATCCACCTCCTCAGCCACACCCCAGGCCCACTTCCCTTAAATGAATCTCCATCCCAGCCACACCCCCAGGCCCACTTCCTTCAAAGGAGGTCTCCATCTCAGCCACACTCCCAGGCTCACTTCCCTTAAATGAATCTCCATCTCAGCCACACCCTCAGACCCACTTCCTTCAAATGAGGTCTCCATCTCCTCAGCCACATCCCCACCCCACTTTCCTTCATATGAGATTTTATTGCACATATTTTTCCTTACACTCTTTTTCGGTCTTACTTTTCATTCTATTTTCTCTTTCTGAAAACGATTATTATCAACATTTTCCATATTTTCTTTTCCATCTTTTTAAATTTCTACATTCTCTTTTCTCTTCAGAATGCCCAACTCATTTAAACATTCTAATCTGTGTCATTCTGCTTCTTACACTGGCCAATACTTCCTCATTCTTGAAGGTTCAACGTAGAGATAATTTTCTCCAAGAGATGTCCACTGTACACTTCATCAGAAATACTACTTGCTAAAACTTCCCTTTTACATCATAATTTAAATTTCACTAAAATCAAAAAAATATGACATTTATTCCTTGTGTTTTTAATTGTCTATAGACATCACACACAGAAGTTCAGAATTTATGTGAAAGATTATAATAAGTTATTGAATAAGGGTTCAGGAAATAGATGTATTAAAATTTTAATTTGTATAAATACATATAAACATGCATGTTTTCCTGTATAAATATAATTATATGTATATATCAAAATATGTGATGTGTATATAATATAACATAATAACAATATACATACATATTTATAATGTGTATATTTAATATTAATTTATACACACACTATATCTATCTGTATATATATATATATATATACACACATATACCTCTAGGATTTTAGGAATTACTGTACAAAAACAAATGAGATGACATCCTTTATATTGATGATAGAGCATTATAGATTAAGGGATACCCATGTGTGCTGCCTAGTTTATGTCATCTTGACTCAGGGTATTCATTTGGGAAGAGAAAACATTAACTGAGACAACTCCTTACCAGATTGGCTTATAGGTAAGCCTGTACAAAATTTCGTTGCTAAGTAGTTGATGTAGGAGGGCCTGACCCATAAGGCAGTGTCACATTGAGTAGGCGATCCTGGGTATATAAGAAAGCAGGCAAAACAATCTGCGAGGAACAAGCTAGTAAGCAGCACTACTCCATGGAATGTCACATCAGATCTTTGCCTTTAGTTCCTTCCCTTACTTCCCTGGATATTGGTGGTGTGGAAGTGTCAGCAAATAAATCCTTTCCTCTCCAAGCTGTTTGAGGTCATGGTATATATCATAGCAATAGAACCCCTAATAAAGACACCATGTAAATAACAATCATGTAGGCATGTTCCTGGAGCATTTTAGAAATAAACACTCTGATGCCAAAGAGAGTAAAAGACAGATGTCACCAGTACCTTGAAGCCAAGATAGCACCTGAAAATCTTTGTTCCTGGGTTCAGTTTGCATTCTCTTTTCATGCTCTGAAACCACAAGGTGAGGTGGGCGAGCAAGATTTTGCAGCTTGTTAAGGGTAATGACCCATTGTTGTAGCTTTTTCCCCAGGTCACTCCTTTCCAGGTAGCAAGTGATTCCAGGTAGCAAGTAGAGCCATATTGGCAAATAGGCAGGGTAATCGGCGCTTTAAATAAACCACTAAATGAATTGGTATGTGATAATTGATCTTTTCTACCTAAGCAAAACAGGTCTGGTTTCACAAGTTAGAAGTTAGAGGTTCTTCAGAGGAAGAAGGAAATCTTACTGGAAGCTCCAGATAGCGCACTCTAGGTAGGTGGATCTGGAGGCCGAGGAAAGTGAGTGGTTAGAGAAGACCTAAGCCAGGAGAACAGCATCAGTGAGGACTGAAGCTTGGTCAAAGATGACCTTGCCGGTCAGGCAAGCTTAGCGGTTCATCCTATTAAAAAATTTAGTCAGAAAACACATGGGCAAAAAGGCAGAATAGGGATGATGTTAAAATTAGAAAGAGAATTTGAAACTTAGTTTGAGGGAATAGAGAACTACAGGACACTTTTGAGACAAAATAGCCATATTGGGTAGACAATAATTCTGACAGTGATATAGCTAATTCCTTATAGGGGTTGAAAGTCCTCAATAGAACAGCAGGGTCTCTAAATTACTAAAAGAAATGAAAAAAATGCAATGTCATGAAAAAAAAAACCTACAAATTTTACATGGTGACTACTTTTTAATTGCATCCTTAATTATATGTGATGTCTATATCTGTTTATATACAATTCTGATAAGTTGATAGAAAAATCACAAATTAGCATTTATTAAATTTATAATCCCAGGCTGAATATAAAAGACACATATTCAAATATATATATTAGAGTAACTGAGCCCATTTTAAGTATTTGTCTGTAACTGACTCAGCACTTCAGCTAATACATGTGAAAGTGGTTTCTAGAGAAAAAGTATCTGTTGCATTATGATTCATTTGGATACAATCAGTGTTGTTCTGGTGTTAACGGGCAACAAGCAGAAAGGACACATGACATTTGTGGCTTGAAATTTTTCATTATTTACACATAGATGGGAGATTTTAGGTTTTTAGCTACTGATTATGTGTGTTTTCTGTTCATCGTGGGGCAGAGAGATCAAAGAATGCTCTTGAAGCCACTGTCTTTGGTTTGAAATGCTTGGATATGTGCTTATTTCACCTTGATTAAGCAGCAGCTTACGCTAAGCTCGGTGAGAGGATTGCCTGGAGCTTCAATCTGCAGCCAGTGCTGTGGCAACTTACAAAACAGCTGCAGCCCAAACCCAGGCTGGCCTGGAGGAGGGGAGGTGGGAAGAGGGACTGTCATTGTTGGTAGACTGTACATTTTTCTTAACACAAACATTTCCATTTCCAGGAGCTCACTGCTCCTCTTTCCCCAAGGCATTTTAGTTCTTATTTACAGAACAAGGTAAGGCTGTGATTTTCAGTCACAGGTTTTCTAAGTGTTACCAACTGTGAAATGGAAGGATAGCTTAATTGACAAATAAGAACTTAAAACAACAGACGTTCTTCCTTTAGGCTCTGATACTTTAAAGCCCAATGAAGCAAATAATTGTTTGAGGTTTCCCAGTTGCTTGTATACACTCAGTGTTCCTGGCCTTTTCAGATAGTTAGCATGTCTATATGCCCATCCTGAGGATGGCTCAGGGGTACAGATCATATTAGTAACTATTTATTTTGGTTTCCAAAGGAAAGACTATTTATTTGATTGTTTGCAATAATAGAATAGCTATGCATCTCACCCTGTCCTTTTTTTTTTTTTTTTTTTTTTTTTTTTTTTTTTTTTTTTTTTTTTTTTTTTTTTGGTTTTTCATGACAGGGTGTAATGGATTTGCTGCAGGTCCACAATCCAAGGTGACTGGTCTCCAGCCATGTGGCAGCTGGCCCCCAGCGAGCTGTGTGGGCAGGCGGTGGGTGGGAGGCACAGAGATAGACACACCATACATTATAAAATTGGACATTTATTAGATGAGTTATAGAGGGGAAAAGGGGGAGAAGGGGAGAGAGATGGGGGGAGAGAGAGAAGAGAGAAAGGAGGGAAGGGGAGAAGTGGGGAGAGAGACAGAAGCTGCCTCTTCGAGAGAGGGACAGGAAAAGGAGAGAGTGGAGTTGAGACTACAAGCAGGAAGTGGAGTGGGCATGGCTTGTCTCTGAAGAACATTACACAGGGTTTCTCTGTATAGCCTTTATTTACTGTCCTAACACTTGCTCTGTTGCTCAGGCTATCCTCGAACTTACTAAGCTCCACCTGCCTCTGCCGCCCAAGTGCTGAGATTAAAGGCATGTGCTATCACACTGCCTTTGAACTTGCTATAATTCTTACTGTGCTTTCCATTAACCACTAGACCAGGCTAAAATGAAAGGTTCTATCTCTGGATAGATTCTCCAGTGAGGCTGGCCAACAAACAAGTCAAGGGGAAAAATCAACAGAGGTACAATGAAGAAAAAAATCAAAGTGGAAACTGAATCACTTCTTGTAGCAATTACAAAGGATGGAAAGGGCAAGAGAATAAATAATAAACATGTAGGATAAAAAGCAAACACCAATGACTTCAGTGAGCTAGAGAGTGGGCAACAAGAACTGACAATGTCAAAGCCTGAAACTTCATCCACTTCAGGCATATTCCATGCTGCCATTCAGAATAGTCACTACAATTACATCATATGTTTTGTTATTTCAGAGAAAAGTCTAGCCATTCTGACCTCCCTCACCATTCATGAAAATTTATTTTGGGCTTCTATAATACATCATTAGGATAGGGTTTTGATTCATATCTTTGACTAATTGCCTTAAACTCTTATAGTCTAGGATCCTGTAAAAAAGTACAACCCACTCCATAACTAATAATGCCTTCAGATATCTGTGTTACCTACAACAACATGCATGCCAACACTTGCCATTGTTGGTACCCAAACAACTGCTGGTTTTTGTCTCTGAAACTGGTCAATAGCATCCTCAGCACCTGGCCAGTGTTGCCATCTCTTTCTGTTTCCTTCATCTTTCCTTCATACCACATTTATGTCTGCCTTCAAGCCTTTTGTTTGAATTTAAATAGTAGTTAGCATAAACAGCACAGAATTAAAGATAAGGATTATATTTTTTAAAACCATTTCCAATTATTTTGCTTTAGATGCAAATTTCTTATGTCTAGGGAATTTCCTGTGTGGCTTTTGAGTTCTTTTGTTTAGAAATATTCATTTTAGTTCATTTATGCGTGTGACAGATGCTCTCATAGTTTTCCTTCCAAAGAATATTTTGTTGTTTCTTGTATCTGCTTGTGTGCCTTCTCTGTGAACATTGCTTTGTTAACTCTTTGGAAAATTTCGAATTGCTCTTCTCACCTGCATGTATAACAGCCCTCAGAAGAAATTGCAAAGGAAAATGAAGCTGTTGATTGAGGTGAAGCTTCTCAAAGAATTCTCAAGGTGTACTGGGTACTGGATACATGCTGGGGTGACAAATGGCATCAATGTCATCACTGTGTAGCCAGCATGACTTAAGACAATGTGGGGCCTGGAGAGGTAGCTCAGTTGGTGGAATGACTTGACTACGGTGCACAAAAAGGTCTAAATTTGATACCAGGTAACATAGCTTGTAAATGGTGTATTATTCTAATTCCAGAACCTTTGTATCTATAATGTGGAAGATTTTATCATCATTATTATTATAAAACAAAGTCAAGAGCTCAGAAGACACAGACATTTATGACCACTTTCGTAAATAGTCTGCTTTTCACTGATGGGACTCATTCTATCATGGTCTAATTATCAAATGCAATAAGATCTAAACCATTTAGAAAATAAATGTGCATTTATCTTAACTTAGTTTACGAAGACAGTGAAGCATGCATGCCATTTAGTAAGGTTTAAATTGTTAATATTTTAAGGTTAAAAGATACGTTTAAGTGAACAATCTAAAAAACTGACAGGAAAAAGGTCTGTAGACAAATAGTAATTCCCTAAGAATAGCATATCAGAGAAGAAGGAGACACAAACTCTTCAGCTCCCATAAGTTAGCAGCCCCTACCTCTTCCAGTTGTGCGTGACTGCTTGGTATGCAAGTACCGGGTCACAGGTGGAAGGAGCTGAGGACCATTATCCAGCGTAAATGTTTACAATATATCATAATTACTGACACACCTGTGGTAAATAACTGAGGGTCTGAGGCAAACGTGCAGCAAATGCTCAGAAGAGAAAGCGAGGAAGGAAACTCTCACTTGGAACCCGCCCTTGGATGGGATCCAGATGGCATGCTCTGTGAGAGGGAAGAGTCCTTTGCAAGGCTCTTGGCACATTTGTCTGCAGTGTCCGCACTCCACCCACCACCAGCCACTTCCCCAGCACCCAGTATTCAGTAACCACACGGCTCAGGGGTCCGAAAGTCTTTGGTACCTTGTGTTTTTCTCTGAGAACAACTTGCACATAACTTTTCAAATACAAATAGGTTAGGTATCTACCTGACCAAAATGCAGCTACATTTATAAAACACAGATAAAAGAAGCTATAAATTATTGTAACATCTAAGTTTATGATTTAGGTTCAGTCTCCCTACATAAATGAGTTTTGTACTTTCGCTGAGACACGAATAAGTTCATTTCATTCCCTAGTGGTTTGTTTTACATACAATTTGTCTTAGTGGTATACGGGAAATACTAAAAAGAAACTTGGCCTAAGATGGCATAGTCTACCAGATCTGGGTTTGGCTCCTATCAGGTCTCTAAAATTTTATGGAGATCACTATCACCGAGGTTCAGAATATCATTTAAAACCTATTCTTAGATTATGTAAGTAGATAGAAAACCTAGAATAAAGAGGTTAGTACACTTTCAGCTAAGCCTAAGGATCTGAGTTCAATCCTTGGGTCCTACATTTAAAAACTAATTCCTGCTGATTGTTCTCTGATCTCCATATCCACACTGTGACTCCCCTACACACACACACAGACACACACACATACCACACACACACATACACACACACACACAGACACACATACACAATTAGGTAAAATATTAGAAAAGAAAGTTGAGAGACTAATTTAAAGCACATCACAGAAAAGACCACAGGTTTTCAAGATGCCATGGTG
The DNA here is from genome assembly GCF_950005125.1 of Chionomys nivalis. Lineage (NCBI taxonomy): Eukaryota > Metazoa > Chordata > Mammalia > Rodentia > Cricetidae > Chionomys > Chionomys nivalis. The sequence goes on from NC_080106.1 coordinate 29,507,844, forward strand.
GGTCTGACTGTCAAACTATTTTAACTGGAACTCCTGTCTTTTCATTGGCTTGATTTCATCTACTCTTTATTTCTACTTTCCTTTACATGCTTATAGATTGCAGGAGATATAAGCACTTCAGAAATAGTTTCAGTATAGTAAATAATAATGAGAAAATGCCTACGATTTTACCTTGGCCTAGTCTATCTCTTCCCACAAAAAAAAAAAAAAAAAAACCACATTCACTTATAAAAGCAAATATTAAGAGCAACACAGCCCAATCCTCTGGAGAAATCACACTGGCGATGTAACAAAGAGGTTACATTCTGGTTTGTAGAAGGTCTCCGAAGTAGTCATGAATAACTAAGCCAACTCTAATCATATTTAATTATGTTCTTCTCCGCTTTAAAGTTAACATTTAAAATTGAAACTGGACTCCTGGGTCATAGGTGCTGTAAGGAATTTGCAAATGCTTTACAGGCCAGTGGGGCTGGATGCTTGCGATGGTTTTAAGAGACAGGAAAATCCTTACCCCATGAACCCAGTGAGAAAGCAACACAGCCTGAGGCTAGAGCAACAGGGAATTAATGAGCCACAGGACATAAAGCCTAATAGCAAACCAAGCATCTTAATGAGCCTGGAGCTCATGTTCACCCTCAACCAATTAGTGTGAGAAGACCAACCTGGTGTCCCCCTCTCTGAATGCCTCTTTCATGCATCGTGCGTCTTGTCATTTCATGTTTCAGTGCTGTCACTGAGAGAATCAAGTCTGAAATGTTTTGTCTTGCATGGCCATTTGAACTTAGATCTGAAGTGATTTCCCCCCTCCATTTACCATAAACCTTTCTTTCCCAAATCAAAATGTATTTTAAGTGTGGAGAGCCCTTAGGGCAGAAAACCCCTCATGAAAACTTGTCTAAAGAGCTGATTATATGTTTGAGTCTTGTTGAAGGAAGGAGCATTTAGTGCAAGGTTGGAGGAATTAGGGCAAAACCTGCCTGGGGTTGGGGGGAGATGGGGGATGGTCATGTGATCTACTCTCTTCTGAGGCACTCCAACTTCCTCAGTTTGCTTGACTCTCTTTACTCTGATAGAGTCTCCCCTTGGTCATTTTTTTACCTCTCTTTTATCGTTTATTTGAATGTCAAGGAGAGAAAACTGTAATATTTTCATTTTCAAAAACTTCCCAGGAAAGGCAATAAAGGAAATGAATCCCCAGTGGATAATGCCTTTTCATACTGTTGTACAGCAGACATTTTACCACACTGCTGTCTAAATAAATCATTCATTTACAAGTTCCTTTGGGTTTTTAGACAAAATGATCTCTTAAAACAAAATGTTCTTTCCATCATGTCCTGTCTGTTCAAATCCCACTCATTTCATTAAGAACCAACTCAAACATAAAATCCACTCTACCTACACATTTTTGTCCATGCTTTCATAAACACCAACTTGCATTGTGTGTGTGGAAAGGAATAACTGACTGCAAAATGCTCAGAACTTTGCTAAAGAAGGGGACTGAATTCAGTGAAAAAAAAATTTGTGGATAATATCAGTGTTTAGTTCAAAGAGCCGTTTGGAGAATTTAACCCAGTTCACCCCAAGTAATATTAACTAGTGGTTAATAACTCATGCTCGTCAGTGAGTCTGTGAATTCTAAATCCAACAAAGTCCCAGAGTGGTCGTTCACAGGTGAGAAAGCCCGTGCTGAAGCAGGGGGCTCCTCTCATGCTGAAGACTGTTCTCCGTGTGCTTTCATATTCTGTGCCTCTAGACTCACTGGAAGCGAAGAAAACACTGAAATCTCTTCATTTCGTGTGTCAGGGTCAGTTGTGAGACCCACCCAAGTCTGTAGGTGCAGATCCAGATGGCCACAGAACAAGGAAGAACTAAGGAGCGCTTCTACTCAAGAGCTTTACTGAGCCACAGGAAATGGATAGCACAAGATGGGATTTCTCAGATTTGTTTGGAGTTTCGACTTTGCCATATGGGTTCAGACAAAACTGAAATGCAAAACAGAATTCGAAATCATTCAAAGCTGTGAATGAAAACTGGCAAATTTTGTAGTCGCAGCTATGAGGTAGAGAGACCAAGGATTGAAAAGTGGGGTGCTCCACAGAGACGACTACCTGAGTTTCCTTAACTCAGGCATAGTAATCACTGTGTATAAGCTATACTAATCAAACATGAAGGGAAGCAAAGATTAAAAATAAGGAAGAAAGTTCTTTGTTTTATTCATGCCAAGAATCACAAGAGAAGTCTTTTCACTCCTGTCTTTGCAGACTTGTCATTCATAACCTGCCTGGGGGAGTTCTTCTTTCCACCCTCCCTCCAGTCTTGGGGACCATGCCTCTTGGTGCTGACTCAGAACCCCTCAGCTCTTCCTTGTCAAACCTCCCACCTGCCCTCCTATTCTATCTCCATTGTTTTGTGTCAGCTGCCAACCTACAGAAGAACTTTTCGCCAGGTCTGGCTGCTTCCCAGTGGACACACTACATTTAGGACACAGGTAGCCAATTTTCACTATTCTTTCTGTCCTCCGTTCTGGTCTCTCCAAAATCACCATTAGTTCTTCCTGCAGGAGCCGATTCTGCTTTACCTCCGCTCTCCGGGACCTCTGCAGCTTGGTGTGAAACCTGGTTCTCTGCCTCTTTCTCACTGATCGTCCTAGTCTTTCTTCTTAGCCCATCTTCATTAGGTAGTGTCACTCACCAACCAACAGAGGCACTTTCTACCACGTCCTTGCAGCCATGGCAGTTGCGTGGGATCCAGAGTTTGAGAGTATTTGATTGAAAGAATACATTAAAAATTATCCATCATAATCACATAGGCCTCTTCCCCAGATGCAGGCATTGTTCATTATATGTAAGTCAATAAATGTAACTCACCACATAAACAGACTGAAAGACAAAACCGCATGATCATCTCATTAAATGCAGAAAGGGCCTTTAACAAAGTCCAACATTCTTTCATGATAAAATTCCTTTGAGAACTAGGGATAAAAAGAACACACCTCAACATAATAAAGAATCACAGCAAGCCAATAGCCAGCATCAATGTCAATGGAGAGAAAAACCTAAACATTTTCACTGAAATCAGGAAGAAGACAAGAATGTCTGCTCATTCTTTCTTATACGTATTCATTGTAATGCTTGAAGTCTTAGACACAGTAATAAGATATCCAAAGGATACAACTGGATACCAATAGGAAAGGAAGAAGACAAAATATCTTTATTTACAGATAATGGAATTTTACACAGAAGTGACCCTGTATAACTCCACCAAGAAGCTTCTACCTCTGCTATTTTAATAGCAACATTAGCATGAATCTCGCTCCCTTTGTACTTTCATCCAAAAGCCATGATACCCTGAGCAAGTGAATTTTATTTCAATAACCACAATTTGTATATTAATTCAGGTGTATATTTAGCCTAGAGACTATGTATGAACCATATGTATGAATATGCATGAACCATGCATGCAACCTTTTAAAAGCATTGCCATATAAGCACTGATGTTATTAATATTTTTCTCTTTAAAACAATGATAAGAGGTAATATCAAATTTAAAGTGTTAACCATGTTAAGAACATGATATTATCATTACCAACATCTTCATATTTATAAACTCATATTTAATATGGATAATATTGTTGTTAAATGATCTTTGACTCTTGGAGGGAGCATAGTCAGTCCAGATGCAATGAGGTGTGTGTGTGTGTGTGTGTTTTATTTGTGGTAGCTAATAAAATAATTCCTTATGATTTTCTCAAACATCATTAGTGCTATTTCTGACTTCCTTTCTTCTCTATTTATTTTCTCCTCTCCTCTCTGCTTAGAGTTCACCTTTCCTATTTCCATGGGAACATAAGGTCACTTGTGCTTTGTTATTCTCTTTTCTGTTGTCCCTTTTTATTTAACTGGCTTCTAAAATTACCCCTCGATATATGCTCCCATCTGAAGATTTGGAACTAACGCCCTCCGATGAGAGAATATGCAACATTTGTCTTTCTGGGTCTGGACTACCTCATTCAATAATATCTTTTAGAGTTCCATCTACTTACAAAATATACGGTATATCCCATGAATTTGTGTCTCATCCTTTCCTAAGACTATGCTGAACTTCTATGTATTGTTCTAATTTTAGTATATGTGTTGCCCAAGTGAGCACCATGTAAATCTTTTTAGCTATTTAAATTTTAATTTGTTAATGTTTTGTTAAATGTTTTACATATATATTCATAAGTTGATTTATAGCTGTGATTGTATATTTGTTTAGGTTAAATGATACTCAGAGATGAAAATTTTACATGTCTGTGAGAATATTTCTGGAAGAACTTAGCCTTTAGTTTATTGAACTAAGAAAAGTAAATAGTCATCTCCAGTGTTCATGAACACAAATCTGTTGTGAGTTTAAACAGGAAAAAAAGCAAAACAAATAATTTGCTCACCTTTTTATGATTGGACATCGCTTCTCTCCTATTCTCAGGCAGTGATATTTAGGATTCTGATTTGCAAAGTAGGTTTGATTTGTACTACTGATGTTTCTAGCCATCTAGTTTACAGATAACTTATCATAACATGATCCCCATAGGGATTTGAATTAATTTCATCACATGTGCAAATTCTCTCTCTCTCTCTCTCTCTCTCTCTCTCTCTCTCTCTCTCTCTCTCTCTCTCTGTGTGTGTGTGTGTGTGTGTATGTGTGTGTGTGTGTGTCTGTTCCACTTCTCTGGAGATATCTTAAGGAAACTCATACCTTTGTACTTTTGTTCTCAGGTTAATTATTTTTTCCTCTTTCTAATCCTGATTGTATTTTCTGTTTACACAAACAGGACAGAGTAATACTGACTGACTAGTGAGAAGGACTGGGAAGAGTTCTGTCTTCTGCTTTCCAAGACAGACTTTGCATTCTTCGTTATATTTTGCTGTTTTCCTCGCGTTTTCCTTGACAGAGCTTTGATTATTCATTTAAACCTCATCTTTTGTTTGCATATATTTACTACAATAAAATTTCCCAACAGCAATGTTTTGGCTGTATCCCATAAATATTGATTTATTGTATTCCATTTTCAGTCAGTTTGATAGTGCTATATTGCCCTTGAGACTTTCTCTTTGAACCATGAACTATTCAAAGAGTGTTGTTTGTTTTCCAAATGTTTGAAGATTTCCCTATTATACTTCTGTAAATGATTTCCAAGCTTAATGTATTTGATGTTATTAATTCTATTCTATTTGATTTCAAGTCTTTTCGGTTTCTCGAAGCATTTCCTGTTACCAAGCTTGTTCTTTTATCATATGGCCAGTCTTGGTATTTCTGTGTAGAAACTGGAAGATAATGTGCATTCAATCTTATTAAATAGAGAATGCCATGAATATTGGCCAAGAGATTTTGAATGATATTAAATTATGCCCACTGATTTTTTCTACTTATGACTTTTGAGGTCTTTCACTAGTGTTGTATATTTTTCTATTTCTCTTTTCAGATTTATCAGTTTTAATTTCACAAAATTTATTGCTATATTCTTTAGTTCATCCACATCAAAGATAACTAGGTCTGATTATAGTAACTAATCAATTTATTGACAGTTATACATGGTACTTCTTAATTTAGGATTTTCTTTACTCTGAAGACCATTTTTTAAATCACATATTGCTATAGTCATAGCTCCCATTTACTGGATTAACATTTAATTGGTTTACCTTGTTCTAGTTTTGATTCATCAAACATGAAATCACAAAAGGTTGTACTGGGTCTTGCTTTAGTTATCAGTCCATCTGCCAATCTCTTTTCTCTTTGGTATATTTTAATTATTTGTGTTCAGTGTGGTTACTTAATGCTAAGAGCTTAAGCTTAATTTTGTGTTTCATTGGTGGTATCCCCATTCATTCAGATTTTTTCCATTTTTAGATTCTCTGCCCATTGATGTTTTACTTCAGTGCTGTTTTGAAGTATGTGATTTTGACTCTATCTATACATCATCTTTGTTACACTAGATATTATATTACAAACTGACAAATCATCACAATCTATTTAGGTCATCCTTTCTACCTGCTAAGTAGGTATAAAATTACTTCCTTTTCATTCTACACTTAAAAATATTCTCCATGTAAGTATTAGAGGCACATCAGATAATATTGTAATTTTTATTTCAAATATCAAACATAAGAAATTCAGAGGACAAAGAAACTATCATTTTTATGGACAGTTTTTATTTTCCCATTGATTTTTCTTCATTTCTGATTTTTCAAGTCTCTTTTTGAAATATTATATTATTATATTTAAATAACTTTCTTAAGTTTTTGGACTGGGTCAGCTAACAACACACTCTTAGTTTCCCTCATTTGAGAATGTCTATATTTGTGCATATTTTTCCTGTAGAATTCCGAGGTGACAGTTTTATATGGAATGTGATGTTACTTTCTTACTACAATTTATATTATCTTTTATTCCAATTTGTGGTATTTTTATCCTGAAAGATGTTATCTGTTTATTACTTTTAGGACTTCTTTCTTTATAATTACCTTTCAGAAGGTTGTTGATAATATGCTTTGGCATTTACCTCTTTAGATTTATAGTTGCAAGGTACTATAACTGTCAGTTTATATGTCTTACCAAGTTAGTGATGATTTCTGCCATTATTTAGTCAAGTATTGTTTCAATTGATTCCTCTTTTCCCCTGAATTTCTGATGACAAAACTACGTGCATGCTGATGTATAGCAGGGATTTGATAAATTAGAGGGCATCCTGAGACACTTTCAAGACTCTGTATCTAAACAAGTAATTAAATACTACCAGCACAGAGTATATAGTAAGTATAACATATATAAAATATTATAATATATAATGATGATAAAACAATCTGCCTCTGCCTTACAACTGCCACCCACTCTATAACTGGACTTCGGGAGCTCAGTCAAATGCTCCACTGCAGATCTCTGCTCAGCTTCCATTAGTTGCTGGGTGAAGGTTCTATGGTGACATTTAAGATATTCACTTGCAAGGCAAGTTCCAGCATCCTCTCCTCTATTGCTTAGGGTCTTAGCTGAGGTGATCCTTGTGGATTCCTGGGAATTTCTCTAGTGTTAGGTTCCTTGCTAACCCCATAATGGCTCCCTCAATCAAAATATCTTTCTTTGCTCTTATCTCTACCTTTCCTCCTTCTCATCTATCCCGTTCCCTCAAGTTCTCCTACCCCTTCCCCTTCTCCCCTCCACTTCCCCTTCTGTCTTCCCTTGTTCTCCCACACCCATGCTTTCAATTTTTTTCAGGCAGTCTTGTCTATATATATTTGCTTTTCTTCAGGTTTACCTTATTACTTAGCATCTCTAGGGTCGTGGAGTATAAGCTCATTATCCTTTGCTTTACAGCTAGAATCCACGTAAGTGTGAGTACATACCATGTTCATCTTTCTGGGTCTGGGTTTCCTTACTCAGGATGGTTTTTTCTAGTTCCATCCATGTGCATGCAAATTTCAAGATGTCATAGTTTTTTACAGCTGAATTATACTCCATTGTGTAAATGTACCACATTTTCTTTATCCATTCTTTGGTTGAGGGGCATCTAGCTTGTTTCCAGGTTCTGGCTATTGGAAATTTATGCTGCTATGAGCATAGTTGAACAAATGTCCTTGTGGTATAATTGAGCATCTTTTGAGTATATGCCCAAGAGTGGTATTGCTGGGTCCTGAGGTAGGTTGATTTTCAATTTTCTGAGAAACTGCCATATTAATTTCCAGAGTGGTTGTACAAGTTTGCATTCCCACCAGCAATGGATGAGTGTTCCCCTTTCTCCACATCCTCTAGAGCATAAGTTATCATTGGTGTTTTTGATCTTAGCCATTCTTATAGGTTTAAGGTGGTATCTCAGAGTTGCTTTGATTTGTATTTCCCTGATGGCTAAAGATGTTGAACTGAACATTTCCTCAAGTGTCTTTCAGCCATTCTTCTGTTGAGAATTCTCTGTTTAGTCCTGTACCTCATTTTTAAATTTGATTATTTAGTGTGTTGATGTCTAATTTCTTGAGTTTTTTATGTATTTTGGAGATCAGTCCTCTGTCTGATGTGGGGTTGGTGAAGATCTTCTCCCATTCATTAGGCTGTCTTTTTGTCTTATTGACTGTATCCTTTGCTTTACAGAAGTTTCTCAGTTTCAGGAGGTCTCATTTATTTATTCTTGCTTTCAGTGTCTGCTCTACTGGTATTATATTAAGGAAGCGGTCTCTTGTGTCCATGTGTTGAAGGCTACTTCCCACTTTCTCATCTATCAGGTTCAGCGTGGTCGGATTTATATTTAGGCCTTTAATCTATTTGGACTTAAGTTTTGTGCATGGTGATAGATACAGATCTATTTTCATTCTTCTACATGTTGACATCCAGTTATGCCAGCACTATTTGTTAAAAATACTTTCTTTTTTCCATTGTATAATTTTATCTTCTCTGTCAAAAATTAGATGTTCATAGGTGTGTGGATTAATAGCCAGGTCTTTGATTCAATTCCATTGGTCAACCCGTCTGTTTTTACACCAATACCAAGCTGTTTTCATTACTGTAACTCTATAATAGTTTGATGTCAGGGATGGGGATGCCTCCAGAACTTCCTTTATTGTACAGGATTGCTTTGACTATCTTGGGTTTTTTGTTTTTCCATATTAAGTTGATTATTGTTTTTTCATGGTCTGTGAAGAATTGTGTTGGGATTTTGATGGGGATTGCATTGAATCTCCAGATTGTTTTTGGTAGGATTGCCATTTTTTATTATGTTGATCCTACCTATCTATGAGCATGGGAGATATTTTCATTTTCTGGCATCTTCTTCAATTTTCATCAAAGGCTTAAAGTTTGTGATAAAAGGTCTTTCACTTCTTTGGTTCCTATTACCCCAGGAAATTTTATATTATTTTTGGCTATTGTGAAGGGTGATGTTTTTCTGATTTTTTTCTCATCTTCTTCATAATTTATACATAGGAGGGCTACTGAATTTTTTGAATGGATCTTGTATCCTGTCACATCACTGAAGGTGTTTATCAACTGTAGGAGTTCCCTGGTAGAGTTTTGGGGGTCATTTATGTATACTATCAAAACATCTGCAAATAGCAAAATTTGACTTCTTCCTTTCCACTGTGTATTCCCTTGATTTACTTTTGCTTTTGCCAGAACTTTAAGAACTATGTTGAATAGATATGTAGAGAATGGACAGCCTTGAGTTGTTCCTGACTTTAGTGGAATCACTTTGAGTTTCTATTTAACTTGGGGTTGACTATCAGCTTTCTGTATATTGTTTTCATTATGTTTAGATATATTCCTTGTATCCCTGATCTCACCAGGACCTTTATCATGAAGGTGTATTTAATTGTGCCTAATGCCTTTTCAGCATCTAATGAGATGATAATATTTTTTTTCTTTTAGTTTATATGGTGGATCACATTGACAGATTTTCATATGTTGAACCATCCCTGCATCTTTGAGATGATTCCGACTTGATCATGATGTATGATTTTTTTTTGATGTGTTCTTGGATTTGGTTTGCCAGTATGGTATTTTATCAAGTATTTTTACATCTATAATCATAAGGGAGATTGGTCTGTAATTATCTTTCTCAGTTGAGTCTTTATGTAGTTGTGAGATCAGGGTAAGTGTAGCTTCATAAGAAGAGGTTGGCAATGTACCTTTTGTTTCTATTATGTAGAACACTTTAAGGAGTATAGGTATTAGCTCTTCTTTGAAATTCTGGTAGAATTCTTCACGGAAACCATCTGGTTGTTGGCTTTTTTGGTTGGGAGGTTTTTGATGACTGTTTCTATTTCCTTGCAGGTTATAGGCCTATTTAATTGTTCACCTGGTCTTGATTTAATTTTGGTATGTGATACTTATCTAGAAAATTATCCATTTCTTTTACATTTTTCAATTTTGTGGAGTACAGGCTTTTGCAGTATGATTTAATGATTCTCTGGATTCCCTTGGTGTCTGTTGTTACATCCCCCTTTTCTTCTGATTTTGTTAATTTGGATGATCTCGCTCTACCTTTTGATTAGCTTGGATAAGGGTTTGTTTATCTTGTTGATTTTCTCAAAGAACCAGCTCTTTGTTTCTTTAATTCTTTGTATTGTTTTCTTTGTTTCTATTTTATTGATTTCAGCCCTCAATTTGACTATTTCCTGCCATCTACTCCTCCTGAGTGAGTCTGTTTCTTTTTGTTCTAGAGCTTTCAGGTGTGTTGTTAAGTCACTAGTGTGAAATTTGTCCATTTTCTTTATGTAGGCACTTAGTGCTATGAACTTTCCTCTTTTCACTGCTTTCATAGTGTCCTATAGGTTTGGGTATGTTGTGCCTTCATTATCATTGAATTCTAGGAAGAAAGAAAATAAAGAAATTAATGACTTCCTAGAATTCAATGAATTTCTTTATTTTTTTTCTTGACCCAGGAGGGGTTCAATTGAGCGCTGTTCAATTTCCAGGAGTTTGTAGACTCTCTGCAATTAGTGTTGTTAAATTCTAACTTTAAATCATGATGATCCAATAAGAAACAGGGGGTTACTCCTAAATTTTTGTATGTGTTGAGATTTGCTTTGTTACCAAGTATGTGGACAATTTTGAGAACATTCCATGAGGTGGTGAGAAGAAGACATATCCTTTTTTGTTTGGGTGGAATGTTCTGTAGATATTTGGTAAGTTTATTTGAGTCATGACATGTTTTAGTTTTCTTATTTCTCTCTTAAGTTTCTATCTGGTTGACCTGTCCATTGTGGAGAGTGGGGTGTTAAAATTTCCTACTATTAGTATGTGGGATTTGGTGTGCAATTTAAGCTTTAGTAATGTTTCTTTTACGTATGTAGGTGCTCTTTTATTTGGAACATAAATGTTCATGATTGAGACTTCATCTTGATGGATTGTTCCTGCTATGAGTATGAAGTGTCCTTCTCCATCTCTTCTGATTGATTTTAGTTTCAAGTCTATTTTGTTAGATATTAGGATACACACTAATAAACCCATTTGTTTCTTAGGTCCATTTGATTGGAAAATCTTTTCCCAACCCTTTACTCTGAGGTAGTGTGTCTTTGAGGTTGAGGTGTGCTTCTTGTATATAGAAGAAGAACAGATCCAGTTTTCACATCCATTCTCTTAGACTGTGTTTTTTTTTTTTTTTTTACAGGGTTTCTCTGTAGCTTTTGGTTCCTGTCCTGGAACTAACTCTTGTAGACCAGGCTGGCCTCGAACTCACGGAGATCCACCTGCCTCTGCCTCCTGAGTGCTGGAGACTGTGTCTTTTTATAGATGAATTGAGTCAATTGATATTAATTAATTAATGACCAGTGATTTGAGTTGGAATTCTTCTTCTTTTACCCCTAAGGTTTGGTCTTTTCATGGATGTTTTGTGTTAAGAATATGTTGGATTAATATTTTTCTGACTGATGAATCTGTTTCCTACTTAGGATCTTCAATTCCTGTGATTCTCTTTTCCATCTCTTATATTCTGTTCTTTATGTTCTTCCATCTCTCCTTTAAATATTTATTTATTTATTTATTATGTATACAATATTCTGTCTGTCTGTATGCCTGCAGGCCAGAAGAGGGCACCAGCCCTCATTACAGATGGTTGTGAGCCACCATGTGGTTGCCGGGAATTGAACTCAGGACCTTTGGAAGAGCAGGCAATGCTCTTAACCGCTGAGCCATCTCTCCAGTCCTCTTTCATCTCTTATATTCTGTTCTTTATGCTTGCTTCTGTAGTTCCCATTTATGTACCCAGATTTTCAATATCCAGAATCCCCTGAGTTTGTGTTTTCTTTATTGCCTCTATTTCAGGTTTCTAGACTTGAACTGTTTGCTTCACCTGTTTATTTTTTTCTTGGTTTTATTTGAAAGATTTATTGATTTCTTCCAATTTTTTCTTTGTCTTTTCCTCCATTTCTTTAAGGATTTCTTTCATTTCCTCTTTAAAGTTCTCCATCATCCTCATAATGTTACATTTACAATTGTTTGCCTCTGCTTCTTCTTGGTTAGGATGATCAGGACTTCCTGTTGTGTGACCACTTGCTTCTGGTGTTACCATGTTTCTTTTAGGTTGCTGAACAAATTCTTGCATAGGTGCCTACGCATTTTTTCCTCTAAATGGTGCTTGTAGTGTCTTTGCCTCTTGATCCAATCCTTGCAGTTGGTTGTCTGTATCTTTTGGAACTGTTCTTGGTCTGCTCTGTACGGCAGCTGTCTGTGTCTCAGGGAGCCACTGAGGTCTCTCTTGGCCTGCTCTCTTTGCCAGCTCTCTTGGTCCACTCTGTGAAGAAACAACCCGTGTTTCAGAGTTCCTGTCTTTGTCCTCTCTCTGTGGTTGCAGCCTGTGTCTCAGAGTTCCTCTGAGATTGATGGGGATAGAAAGATTTGGGAGCAGAGTGGGACGTGTGGCTTGCATGGTCAGATGGATGGGGTGGGAGTGTTGGAGCAGTTTACCTGTAGGAAGCTTGCCTGCTGGCTGCCTAGAGAGGATGAGACAGGTGGGGCAGGGGCCCGCAGTTTTGCCCTGGTATGGAGGGGATAGAGAGTGGGGTTCCACACCATGTGGGTATTCACTCATCGCTTGGTCCTCTCTGTGTATTTGCAGCCTGTGTTTCAGAGTTCCTCTGAGGTCATGGTGATTAGGAGGGTTTGGGGATGGAGTGGGGCTTTTAACTTATAGGGTCTGATCAATGGGATTGGGGTGTTGGAGCAGCCTACCTCTTGGTCCTCTCTATGTATCTGAGTCCTGTGTGTCCATTAATTTCCTTTATATTGCATTATGTCTCAAGACTTTATCCCATCACTGCAGTCAAGTAGCTCACTGAGCAGACTGACATACATGATGTCTGCTTAAATTTTTGTTGTTAGTTTTATTTTCTGTTGCTGTGATAAAAACAACCTCACAAAAACTACTTAAGGAAGAGAGGTTTTATTTATAATTTCAAGCTATAGTTCATGACGGCTGGGGAGTCTTAGCGGCAGGAGCTTGAGAGAACTGTTCGTAGGGCATCCACACTCAAGAGCAGAAGGCACTGAATTAAGGCTGAATTAATATATGCATGCCAATGCTCAGCTTAATTTCTCCATTCTTATGTAGCTCAGAAAACCTTGCCTAGCTAATAGTACCATATCTATGGTGGAGGTACTCATCCCATTATAATGAACTCAGTCAAGACAAACCCCCCATAGATATACTCAAGCGCCAACCTAGACAAGTCATCCTTAAAACTTCTTTCCCAGTCAATTCTGGACTGTTTAATTGACAAAACAAAACAGAACAACAACAAAAAAAGCCATCACAGTCTGTACTAGTCAAGGTAGAGATGGTGTACAGTCTTTTATAATTTATTTAGGTAAATAAAGTAGATAATGCTTAAATATTTTCTGCTTTGTTAATTTAACTCACTGAAGTCCTTTAGCTATAGAGAGATTAATATCATTTTTTTTTTCATTTTGTCTATATACTTAGCATCTCTGATTTGATGTCTTCTTCAGCTTCAATCTCAGATTTATGATGCCAAAAGTAAAGCCAGGTAACACAATTCCATGATATCTCTTAACTCATGAAGTTTTTAATCTATCTCCTTACCTTTAAAATTAAGTCTTATTTCAAAGTGTGGAATCCAGGATTTTCCACTTTTTTTAGCAAGAGAAATAGGGAAACACATTTAGTCTTTTTTTTTTTTATGGGAGTGAGATTCTCCTCATTCAAAGTGTAATGCTTCTACTTTGTATTTAATTTTTTATTTTCCTAATTATATCATTCTACAGAAAACCTCAGGAGTTTATTTTTCTTTTTAACCTCTGTACCACTTTGCTCTGGATTTGTGTTCTAACTGTGGCCATTTAGTTTCTTCAACTTTAAAATGAGAATAAGTGCAGTTATTGGCAGGGTTCTATTGAGAACTAAATGGAACATTTTGCAGAATGTCTCACACATAGTAGCCCAAAATGGATACTATTAATATTAACAGATGCATTAGGTTTTTTTTCCAGCTGTTCTTAAACTTCATTAAAAAAATTTAACAAAAATCTGCTTTAAGCCACAGGAGTATCTTTGGTTGAGAGCAGAAATTTATGAAATATGTGTCGGAAACCTGGAACTGGAATTGGATAAAGGGATTATGATCAGAATTTTAGACACAAATCTCTATTATAATTATTCATTTCAGCATCCACCAGAAGTTCCAGGCTGAGAAGCAGAGTGAAGCAAGCCAGCTCACACATTTAATCTTGTGATAAATGACTTCATGCTGAGAGGATTCCACTCTGATGCTGAAAGCACATTATATTCTAGCAAAAAGGGAAATGTCAAAACAGCTCCTGGATTTGAGAAGAAAACGTGCCTGTCGTACATCTTCATTGGCCTGTCTTTTTGCCCAAGTCTCAAATATAGACGATTCTTGCACTACAGTTGACGTATTTCTTTCCAAGACTTGGGAAATGTCCTAAAGATAATCTTGATTGTTTCTGAAATCCTAGGGTTTACTCTTTTATGCTGAAGAGTTTTGTCCTCCGATTCTGTTCAATATATCAGGCTGTAATGAGAATTCTGAAAAGGACAGACCCTTAGAAGGACCCTGAAACATTTTAGCAGCAGTTGAGTTCTATGCTGTGTTCTGCTCAGTAGCCCAGGGTGTTCCCTTGTCTCCCGTTCCAGCAATGGGGAGAAATTCAAAACTGCAAATCAACGTTTTGAAAAGATCACATTATAGAATCACAAATAATGTCAGTAGTTATGAATATTTTTTTTTTCAAAATGAAGAGAAAGCTTTTCTATTTACTGTGCTAGGCTTCCATCTGGTTTTTCCAAGGGACAGCTGTGTCACAGAATTCATCATTTATCTGGAGTGAAAGTGAAACTACTGTCACATAGAACTCTATAAAAACAAGATCCTTCTCGAAAATCATTTGTTGACCCTCCCATTGTGTTCTTATAGACAATTTCTCTTTCAAACTTGTAACTCCCCTCAGCACTGAATGATGTGGCCTCAACTACGGATGAGATGTAGAGGTCTGAGACTGGCCAGGGAGAGTATTTCCATTCCATCTCTCTCTCTAAGCTCTAGGTATCTCTTTCGCTCAGCCTTCATGAACTAGTCCTTGGTTTAAGCTGTAGGATTAATGTCTCATCAAGAAATACTAATGCTTGTGAGGAGATTTTGACAGCAGCACAGTGCATCCCAGTGGCCACCACACAAATAACTAACCAAAGCTTGAGAGGAAATAGGAAAATGAAAGAAAATGAAAAATTTAGCAGCCGCATGAACACGTACTTCACTAAAGTCTCAAGGGAAAAAATTATGTGGAAATTTTCTGCTTTGGAGATTAGGTTTTTATTAATTTTATGTTACTATGCGTGTTTTACTTGTGGTGACTGTATGTGTGCATGTGTGTCTGTCTGTCTGTCGTTTCTCTCTTTGTGTGTGTGTATGTGTGTGTGTGTGTGTGTGAGTGTGTGTACATTGCAATCACAATGTCTTTTTAACAGATTCCTTTAATGAAATGCAGGGGTTTTATATGCATAGGTTAGTTTAATCCTCACAATTATACGATGAATTCAGGGTTATTAGCCATCATCATTTCCTATTCCATAGGTGAGGAAATCAAAGCTTACAGATGCCATATTCTAGCTAAGATGTGGAGATTAGATTTTAGTCTACAAAATTCCGTCACTAAGTCTGGGTAATAAACTACTCAACACTTCTATTACTGATTTAATTTCCCCATTTTTTCTTAATAGAAGATATGAACAAAAAGCCTAGGCTGTTGGTATTGCTGATCAGGCTAATCAAATGAGTGATCACCTTGCCTGAAGACAAGGAAGTTATAAAAATTTTATCTGATTTTCTAGTCCACCAGTTCTGTCGTTATGAAAGCAATTCAATATTATTTTGTGTGTGTAGCTCAAGCAGGCTTCAAACTTGCCATAATCCTACTGCCTCAGTCTCTCAAATTCATTTCTTTGTAAACCTATGAAAAAACTTCTATAAGACTCCAGGATGCTATAATCTTAGTTAAAGGAAAACTACAGCAAAATCTTTCATTAACAAGTATAGTGTTCAGTCTGTGGAACGGTTTCGACATCTTAAGTCATTTCTGGATTTGATGCTCTTTAATATGTTGTGATGTGGGTTTCTTCATCTCCCAATCCCATCGATGTAACAAGAAAGTAGAAGTTTACAGACTGAATAATTATAATAAGTGAGTACTCACTTAGGAGATTGACTTGTAGGGGCCCACAGAAGTTGTTCTGCTTCACCTTAACTGAAGGCCAGAAGGTTTAAGTAAACATTTGCTCTTTCAAGATTATTGATAAGAAGTCTAACTTAAATTGTGGCTACAAACAAGATATCTTGACGAGGGGGGTGGCTACTTGTTTTTTTGGGTATTGAGATGGCCCACAGAGGTGGATCTGTTCTACCTTGACCAAAGGTCAGAAAATTCAAGCCTCTTCCTGCTCCTTCAAGGATATGACAGGAGGTTTTTTGTTTTTTTTTCCCCCCTAGGAATTGGCTGCTTACAGGATACATGGTCTAAGGTATGATTGCTGCATGCACTGCCTAAAACCAGAATTCTTAACTCAGGATATAGTTGCTTGATGTATCAGGTATTGAAGAGGTAATTGCTCTGTTTGTTCATTGTATCATGTTAAAGCAGTCTTTTTTTTATTTTTTTATTTTTTTTAATTGTGGTGCATGCCTTTATTACAAGCACTCGGTAGTCAGAGGCAGATCTCTGTGAATTTGAAGTCATCTTAGTCTGCAAAAGCTAGTTCCAGGGCAGGCTCCACACCTACAAAGAAACCCTGTCTCAAAAAAACCAAAAAAAAAGAAAAGAAAAGAAAAAAGAATAAAAGCCAAACAAGCAATGTTCACAATGATTTTTATGTACATTTGTTTGTATGTGCCAGTGCACGTCTCTATGTGCATGTAGGTGAGTATGTGTGTGCATGAGTGTGGATATACTTGTGGAGATGTGTGTATGTATAGGATTGTGTATGTGTGGGTGTGCATTTGTGTATTTATGTGTGGAAGATAGAGGCCAACCGTCTTTAGCCTTCTCTCTCCCTGTTACTTTTGGATTGGGGAATATAAGCATATGTAAAATAAACATGAGCAAATTCAGTGTTCAATGTATTGCCCTCCTGGTTCTACTCTGTATCTGTTCCTTTTTTTGGTATCCTGTATTTCTAAATCCACATGCCCTGACCCTGGAGCATGTGAACCCTATTGAGGCTGGACACTGACATTGGCTTAGAATTTAAAATCTGATCTTAAATAGACAAATGAAAGCTTTTTTCAGTTTAACTGTTGCCTGTAGAAATGTTAAGAACAAAACGCTGTATTTTTTTAAATGACTGTTAAAATTTCAATATATGTATACAAACACACACACATACACACTTGAAAGAAAACTCAAGGAATCAGGTCCAAATCATCTGGCCACTCTTTTTAAGAGACCCAGAGAGAATTCTTTCCTGCTTATTGTCCTATTATAATGTGAATTTGGTGCCCAGGAGGAGTTCTGGACATGTGATGCATGAAGAATGATCTCAGACTAAGCATGCCAGGCATGTGCAGCTGCTACACATGATGGCGTTTCCCTCCAAAAAGGCAGAAGGAGAAAGGAGAAGATAAAAGAAGAAGAGTGGAACAGCACAGAAGTGGGAAGGGACAAGAAGGGGAAGGTTAAGAAGAAGAAAAGGAAGAGGAGAAAGGCATTGGTCTTTCAGAGAGACACAGCTGTGGAGTAAGCTCCAAGCTCCTTCCATTGCACACACAGAAACCATTCTTAATTTTGCCTCACTCTTATCTCCTAGTTGTGATTTTGTCTTTTTTTCTCCCAGCAAATGATGAGCCCACTGTGTTCAGTGTGTGTGACACCAACAATACCTCACAAATTTTCAATAAAATTTGTGCTTTAGCAAACTGCCTGTTCTGTTGGGCTTATAGATTATGCATTCATGAGTTAGTAAAAAATATCACTGCAGTAGATGAGGATATTTCTAATCTCTTTGACCATTTCCATCTTATTAGAATTTTAAACATATTAATTACTAATTAGACACATCTAGATGATAATCACAGTGATTCAATTTACCCAGTATCATTTATCGGACCAAGATATTCATCACTTGGAAATGATAATTAACTCATCAAAAATGTTTTGGGATTGCAAAAAAAAGAGGAAGTACTCTGGGGTTATGCTAAAATAAGCAGCTGAAATTTTCCTGCTTACTTACTACATGGACACAAAGTACAACATACTTCTAATAGGTTCCTTGCATGGTGCTAAAGCAGGAATTCTCAGTGAAAAGACTAGAAAAACCTTCAGATATTTTAGCTTTAATGTGAATTTAAAGGTCGGTGAATATTGGGTTTCCTAATATCTTACATTTAATCAAAATAAAATCACTTTAAGAAAGTCAAAGGCCAAATCTTTAGATAAGAGTATATAGCCTAAAGTAGACAAAAAAAGCCAGGTCATGACTGGGAGGAAGGAGAAGGAACAATAAAGAGCAGGATACCAGAAGACCAACTCCATAAAGGGATGATGGGAAAAATGGGGGTAGTCTTTATCTGAACTGGGAACATATAGAGGAAAAGGAAGAAAGAAGAGATAAAGGTTATCTGGAAAAAGTCAAAGGGAAATATGTTATTTTATAAGCTTAAAGTTCAGACACACACACTATGCATATATAATCTATACTTTATATAGAGTATGCAAATGTAATTATATATGTCTATAATATATGTATACATTTTTAAATGGAATAATGCTACATTGGGTGAAAACAGCCTCTACGAAGAGTCATATACTATGTAACAAAAACCTTGGTGGCAGGCATGGGGAGTTACTCAAAATGACATGTACTACTGACACTACTCTTGGTTGCTTTCTACAATGTGAAGGTAAGGCCCTGTTTCTGAAGACATCACACACTTCAGACACAGGTCTTGGAGGAATTGAACTGGAACTGCCTTGGAAACGTCTTGCCTGAGGGCCGGCTCTCATAGTATTAGAAGATGCTATGAAATCTGCCAAAGGAGAGGAACAATCAATAACTCCTATATAACTGTAAATCTTATGCATCACAACAATGCGCAAACCAGCAAGATATCCTAAATGGTACAATAGTGGCACTTTTATCTTGGGAGTAACCAACACTCAGCAGGAAGGAAATCATCGCTGGTACTGTACTGCAAACCTAACCAACTGACATGGATAGAGAGGTCATAGATATTAAAGGAGAATCTACTACTGCCATTTTTCTAAGCAAATGTAGTTTCTATGTATATTCTATATACTTATCCTGATGCCCACAAGTAACTGCAGCTTCCCCCTTTTGGCAATGAAACAGTTTTACAACAGATAGAGATGGTCAGAGATCTGTAAGTCATCAAAATGCAGGAAATAATTGACCGTGTGATCCCTAATTCCAACTGATACATCTATATTGCAATCTTTATACCTAGGTTTAGGGAACATGATGTAAGAGAATGGAAAAATGATCAGAACCAGAGGACTGGGATACCTGTTGCTAGATTTATGAAATGTCAACAATATGGTTGCCTGAACAAGACTGGAAGAGTTGGCACGCTAATGTGGATGGGAGAAATCCCACAAGATTGCAACCCCAATAAAGAGCTACAGATATCCATTGTCTGCTGGAAGAAGAATTGCTTTCCTCCAGGATTGGGCTTCTACATAAGGCTGTCCAGTCTTAAGTTGTCAGTCCTGGAAATTAGTACACATGAACAATGATAAATGTATGTATGTATGTATGTATGTATGTATGTATGTATGTATAAAATGTATGTGAAAAATAACAAAGAAGAGGTCATACATTTGAGGGGAAAGGAGGACTGGAGGAGTCAGAAGCAACTGAATGGCAGGAATTATAGATACAGTCCTTTTACATAAAATTTCAAAATCTTTTTCAGAAAAGATTAGAAAAAAGGAAGCCTCAATATTGCTAGTTTGAGCCTATCTACTCAAAACACAACTCTTACATCCAAGGTGGTAAGAAATAACTTATCCTGGAGCCAAATATGAGTGAACACTGCTACAGAACAGAGATTTACATGTTTTAAATTCTGTGTTCCAATGTTGAAGTAGTTTCATGGCGTTTTTTACAACAGGATAAAGAGAGTCATTAACCATAACACTTTTCAAATGTGTGGAAACATAAACTGGAGGCTACAGCAGAGCAGAGCAATCTCAGTTCTAGGCCTCAGATGCCATCAGGTGATTCTTAGCCTCTTGGTTGATGGGAATCATGGTTTTGTTACGTGGCTATATTCTAAGATGCTTTTATCTTTTGGTCGCAGGATCTTAAGTCTTGGAATGAAGCAGGCAAGGTTTGGCAGCTTAGGTGTATAGAGTTAGCCCAAAGTAAATTGTAACTGGGCTTTGCATCTGCAGCATTCTAAACTTCCCACAGTCATTGACATGCTCACTAGCTAGGCAGCCGTACCGAAGGTCTCGGCTTGTTTGAATATGTAGCTTCTTTCAAAAACCTTCCATTCACAAACTTGTACATGAGGAACTACAATCTCATTTAGTAGTTAATGGTCTGGTTAATGTTTTCTAAAAATATTCTTTGGGAAGACACTAAAGAGGCTGCCTAAGGATTTTACCACTGAGCTACATACCCTGCACCAGCCTTAGGCTAATTCAGTTCTTACACTGAAAACTCAGAGAATTGTTTTTGTCACAAAGCAACTGAGTCTGAACCATTAGCACCAGCTGAGCTTATCAGAACAGATGCAAGCAAAGCAAATGTGGGTCTTTAACCAATCATATTGTTTCTGCCTCTCACTTTTTCCTGTAGTTCATATAGAAGTAATAACAGAGCCCAGCTAAAGCAGGCCCTTTGAGGAACTGAATGATGCTATCTGTTCTACAATTAAAAGCCATTGTTAAGATGTTTCCGTTAATAGTCAGCAAGACCAAAGAGTTAAAAAGCAAAGGTCTTTCCCTTTTCTTCTTATCTTCCTATCCCCTGGAAGAAATGTACTCCCTATCACCCTGTTGTTCTGCTTTGTTTGGATTTGATTGTTTCCCTTCATGTCCATGCGTGAATAAACAGAAATCACACACTCATTGGGTCTCTATCAATGTTATTCAGCCAACAAATCAGAGATTTTAATAACATGTTCCCAGGGAACTTACGTGTCAGGATTGAGATACAAATATCAATCAGTCATGAGTCAATAAGTACATACCCCCGGTTTTCATTATTCTTATAAGACCACCAGCATAGTAATATTCAAAAGATGACAACTTGGAGCCCATCCAAGTCTGACTGAATGATGTGCTTAGGAAACTGAAATAGTTCATGAGTTTTAACTTCCTTAATTCCTTGCGAAATACTTGAAGGGTAATTTTTTTTTTTTTTTTTTTTTAGAAAGGGAAAAAGAATGAGACGTGAAATGCCCCAGGGACAAGTGTGACAATCTCTAGGTACGGGGGCTGTAATGCAATTCTGCTTCATTATGCAAAGTATTTCTGTTCTGGTCTGTGCTGATAGTTTGGCCCACAGCTCTGACACTATTACACTCCTCTTCAAAAGTACCATGATTTTTCTGTGGTCATGTTGAAAGAGTCTTTAAGGAGTGACTTCTTGATTATAAATTTTGCATAGACATCCTTTTCATATTCTGATTCAATGAGACCATTTAGTGCTTACTTGATTACCAGAAGACTTTCCCCAAAGATTTATTTGATTGCTCAGCAATGACCTTTATTCATTTGAATATACTATTTCAGAAAACTATGAGGCTATTTTCTGAGCCCCTCATAAATTCCTAACATTAAGCCCTGGGGCCATAGAAATAAATAGGACACAAATTGTCCTTACCCTCACTAAACTTATAATCCACTGGCTATCACATATTTTTGAGGAAGTAATTATAGGAATAATGAATTTTAGCAAAGAAGGTCAAGGTGTAATGAAAATATAAATATTTTACACAGAATACTAAGTGAATATATGCCAATTTCAATGTGATTTGCTAATTAATGATGAAGCCAGAAATAACAAAATTGGTCAGATGAAAATTTAATTTATAAAGATTAATACTCTCTTCCAAACAAGAGTTATTCCGCTGCTATGAGCAGTCATAATTTGCCTTGCTCTGAACTAAAACATTATTTTTCTTTATTTTATTGGATTTACTTTTATTATCTAAAGATTATTTGTTTTTTAAAATTGTTTTTATTGAGCTATATATTTTCCTCCACTAATTCTTAAGCCTGGAAGCCTTCAAACTGTAATACATTTTCAGTTCTTTTCATTCTTAGCACTTTGGGACAAGATACAATACTATTATATCTCTAGTACACCCAAACTGCTGACTATGGATCTCAGGACTGGACACTCTCTATAATCGCACGAATCAAATTCTTAAGTCTTTTCTACGTGTCCAATTTCTCTAGAAAACTTAGACAATCACAATATACATTTGCATGGTTTTGACTTTTTATTTGTTTGGTTTTTGTTTGTAGCTCTGGCTGTCCAGGAACTTCTACGTAGGACAAACTGACCTCAGACTACCAGAGATCTGCCAGCTTCTGCCTTCTGGGTACTGGAAATAAAAGTGTACACCACTAAACAAAGGTTCATTTGCACATTAAGATCTTAGCACTCCTTAATTATTACTAATTGATTTGGTGTCCTCTTAAGTAACAAAGCAAAAGTTGTATCTCCAGTTCTACCTCCAGCAGGTGACTTGCAATTTTCTCTGTTTTTTTTCTGTTTGTGGGGTGTGTATATGCATATTTTTGTTATATTTAATATTTCATATGTTATGTAGTTAAACTGTAAAACATCATTCACTTAATTGCTTTGAATATATAAATGTATTTATTCCTTAAACAGTGTGCTTTTATTTATTCAGTGATTCTCTGTACTTGAATATTTGGCTTGCTGAAATTGTCAGTAGTAGTATAGTAGTGTTTTTTTAAATTTACAAAAATATAATCTATAAGTCTATGTGTCTAAACCTACAGAAAAAAATTAGCACTAAAGGGTGTAGCTTTTTAAAGTCATTTAGAATATAGTTTTCAACATAGATTTGACTGCATTTTAGTTTTCTCCATTCCTCGTTATTTTTTCTGAGACTCATACTAGATCTTACTTTGCAAACTCAGAAGCTCATTCTTCACAAAAGCAAATCAAAGTTTCTCACCCCAGAAAGAACATCACTCCATCGTGATTATGGGTGAGTGGGAAAATGACCTTTGAGAGAACATTTCTCCTCCTTTTCTTTTTTGGTGAGTTGAAAGAAATATCATGAAGAATGGGGAATGTTAATAATTCAGAAGAATCCAGAAAATAGAAAAATATGCTTAATATGGATGCATAGTCACTATACACCTCACTAGCAACAGGAAGGCCATGTAAATCATTCATGCCACAGAGAAAGAATACCAATCATTTTCTTACACCCTTTTCAATGATTTTTAGCAAATTCAATCCTTCGAGTGTTAACTCTCAGAGGCCTGCAGCAAAAAAGGAACAAATTAAGTTACCCATTCTTAGACTATCATTTTAAAAGTACGTTGAGATAGTAAGACATATTAATAATTAGCATGGACAATATAATTTTGTGTGTGCAAATGTGTGCATATCTGTGTACACATTTATGTGTAATCTTTGGGGGACCCTGAGAAATTTAGAATTAAGTCAGCTCTTAGCTTTGAGGCTGGATCACCTCACTTTGAAGCTGTTCTGGATATTGAACTCAGAGAAAACTGCAACAAAGGTGCTCTGAGAGATTGGATTATCTGGGCTATCTGATCTTATCAGAGATTTTTTTCTGGAGGTCTTCCTTTATCAAACCTGGATTTTAAACCAGAATGAATCCATAGCTCTCTCATTTCCTGTGGAAATAAAAACAGAACCTCTTTCCCAAAGTAACGTATCTTTTGATTTAAATTTTGAAGTCAAAGTGTTTTTGAAAGTATATAGATTGGATTAATGCATCAGCATTTATAATCAAATGTCTTTTACCAGCTGTTGCTCTTTCCTAAGAAGTCAAACAAAGACCAAACAATAACATACAATATCCTGTAGCACAAATAATAAAAATCCAGAGACAGATATTAGAGTTCAAGCTGAAAGATCAGAGAAGCAAAGCAGCCAACCACTAGAGAGTTCTTACCTCCGTAAAATATCCAGACTGATGCTATTCATAAGAATTAAAAAAATCATCACTTTATCAAGTGGAGAATTCAATATCTCTATTCCTAGCTTGCTGAGAGCTGTCTTGATTACATATAGAAGCTTTGAAATGTTCTTCCCTAATCTGTAGTTGAATTATATCATTCTTCATGGTTTCTCAATATTATGCCAAACTCTTACCTCTCTTCATTCTTTCTCTCTTTCTGCAGTGGGTGCCAAACTAAAGGTCTCCACATAGGCCCACATATCCTAGGCAAAAGCTCTACTACTAAACCATAGTTCCAACTTTCATCTTTTAGTTCTCTTAAACTGTGAGATTGAGTCCTATTAAGTCACTCAGGAAGTATTGACCTTTATAGCCCAGGATGGGCTTGAATTTGTGATTCTCCTGCCTCAGCTTCCCATTCAGCTGCCACAGGCCTAGACGAAGCTGCATTTCTCAACTAAACGTCCCCTGTTGCTGGCATCTGATATAATTAGGAATTTGATGTGCTCATTCGGTTAAAATTTCCCTCTGTGCTTACGAACTGGAATGGCTTATTTTCTTATTGATTTTGTAATGACTTTGCTTCTGGTGCCTTTGTTATAATGGCCTCATAAATAAGCAAGGAAGCATTTTCTCCTCATTTGTTGTATATGAAAAGAATTATAATATGCTTCTCAAACTCATACTCAACCACCCAGCTTTTCTCCTAGTCCAAGGTCTTCAGAAGTTTGAAAATACTCACCAGAGAAGACCACTGTAGCTTTGCTTATCAAGAGAGTTTTATTTAGAAGTTAAGAATATTAATATAACATAGATAAACAGATAATAGAGAACAATAGATATATAATAGAATATAAGACAAATTTAGAACCATGTGTCAGATTCATTAAGTCATAATATTCAAGGAACTTGTTTCTCCTGAGTTGTTCAACTCCTCTGAATATTGTGATTTAAACTCAAAATATTCTTTACATATCTGTAAATTAGTTGTTCATTTTCCTCTTCTATTAATCTTAGTACTTTATACTTTTTTCTAATTGATCACTCTACATAAAGTTTATTAGTTTTGTGGATTTACTATCAGAGCAAACTAGTTTTCAACGATAGTTTAATTATCTACTTTTTTGTAAACTCTCAGTGTTTCTAATTTTCTTATTTTTTTAAAAAATTTTTAAATCTGGAATTTGAAGGTGTAAATCTGAGTCACTGAATTTATTTCTTTTATATATTGTCTAATTTCTATATTTTATTCTTGTTTATTTTTGGAGGGTAGTCTATGTTTTATAGCATATTTAATTAATTTATCAGAGTCTATCTTTAAATAGTATTCTTCTGTATTTAATTATATAATTTACTTATGAACAAACATTAAAACAAGTATTTGAACCGCCAAATTACCATCTGAGCACTGTTTAACTATATTCTATAATGTGTGACACGTTTTATTCTCAGCTTACTCAGTTTAAAAATATCTTTAATTTCCCTGCTGATTTTGTCTTTGACCTATGGGTTATTTAGAAGTCCATTGTTTAATTTCAAAATACACAAAGGTTTTCTAGATATCTTACTGTTTGTGACTTATATCTTAATTATATTTTAGTAAAAGAGTATGGTGTGCATAATTTTGTTCCTTTCAATTTTGCTGGAGCTTACTTTATGACCCAGAATATATTTCACTTTGCTATGTGGTAAATACATTTGAAAGAGATATGAATTTTCCTTTGTTTCATTTGAAGGTGGAATTTCTGTAAGTTACTTAATGATGATCCAGGGCTACAAATGTCAATTATTTTGCATTGGTTAATGGTAGTTATTCCCTCCAGGTCTCTGTTGCTTGTCTGTTTACTCTTCCATTGATTTCTGATATTGAATGTCCCATGATAAACATTGAATTGTCTGTTTCTCCCTTCCCTTCTATCAGCATGCACACTACACACTTTGAGGCTCAATTACTATGTGCATACACATTTAGTTTTATGACTTGGTGATGAATTCACCTCTTTATCATTATGAAAGGTAACCTTTTATTTCCAATAATGTATCTCCAGTGTTTCCTTTCTATATTCAAAAACCATTCCATTGTTCTGTGTATAGTATTTATAATAGTTTGATTTTTCAAAATTTAAGCTATCTGAATCTTATTAAATGAATTCTCATCAAAAGCTTATGAATTGTTCTTATTTTATATCGTCAACTCTTGAAATTACACTGTTTAGATTTTAGCTATATTTTTTTTTGTTTTCTTGTGGGTACTGATCATCCAATTATGTATTTCAAACACAGAAATAAGTGAAGTATGTAACACTTTATGTCCCATTACAAAATACCCAGACACTTGTCAAAGCAACTTATAGCTTCTCAAACTGTGCCTTCTTCAACAAAGAAACACAATAATTAACTTCTGAGTATTCTAAGTTATATGTGTGTGAGAGAGAGAGAGAGAGACAGAGACAGAGACAGAGAGAGACAGAGAGAGACAGAGAGAGTAAATAAATAACCTAAATTCTCGAGTTTTTATAACACTATTTTCTGGAGAGATATGCACAAATTATTCAAAGACAGCTGAATTATGAAAATTAATCTCAGGATGAGAACAGCTCATAAAAGTGACTTGGAGCTCACTAAACAACTTGCACTCAGCTCCATAGGTGGGAACGGCAAGGCTGGTAGCTCAGGTGTCATGACTTTCTTCCGGATAACTCAACTCAAGTATCTGAGGTAGTATGACCCTCTTCCAAATATCTCAACTTTATGAAAGTCATCTAAGGAATTTAGTTGGTTTGAAAGTATATTCTCAACAGTCTTTACTGTTTAGAAGTGCTTGGGGAAGGAGGGGCCTAAGGTACCTGGTCAGTTTCAGGGACTTCCTTAAATGTTTAAATTGTTTAAGAAGCTTCCCTGCAAGACAGGGAAGTTTCATTTTCCTTTAGAAGATCCTATCAACTACTATCCCTTTTGTGGATGATAAATGGATATCCATGCAAGAATCTTTGAATGAAGCATAAATTTTGAAAAATGAAAAATTAATTGCTTAGACTGATTCTCCATCCTGTACTATCTCTACCAACATGTATTAGGAGCATCTTGCATTAAGTACTGAAAGTTTGCTTAGATTATGTTGTTTTTAAATGTACAATGTCCACTATCTCGGTTTAAGATTCTATTACTGTGAAGAGACACTATGACCATGGCAACTCTTACAATGGAAAACATAGACATTATTAGTTGGGGCAGTCTGTCTTATAGGCTCAGAAGTTGACTCCATTATTATCAAGGTAGGAAACATGACCGTACACATGCAGACACAGTGCTGGAGAAGGACCTGAGAGTGCTACATCCCAATCCACAGGCAGTAGGAAGGAATGAGCCACTAGACCTGACCTGAGCTTCTGAAACCTTAAAGCCCACTTGCAGTGGCGTACTTCTTCCACCAAGGCCATGCCTCCTAATATTGCCACTCCCTTGTGACCAAGCATCAAATATATGAGCTACGTAGGTGATTTCTATTCAAACCACCATACTCACTCTTTCTTCCCAATATCATGTTTTAAGTGTTCAGATTGTGTTTGACTGGGGATATTGTAGGCCTTCGGCACACGAGACTTAACTAATGAACACAAGCATGTTGAGGTGTGCTTTATGGATACAGTTCGTTCTCATGTCTTATCCTTTTCACTGATTTTTGTATGCTCCCATCATGTGAGCAGCAGTAAACCCCAGCCATCATCAAGTAAGCCAATCCAGCAACCATGCCTTCAAGACTATGATGGACTGGGTTCCCCAAAACCATACCCATAAACCTTTAATCTCTTAAATCTCTTGTGTCAGATATTTGGTGACAGCAGTAATAAAAAGGTATAGCGCATACATGTACTTGAAAGTGGCAGTCTTCATCTGACTAATTTGTAACTTATTTTCAGGTGTATTTAACATTTGAAATATTACTGAATTCAAGTGAAACAGCACAGTAATAATGAAGTTAATGTTTGGCACCAAAAAAATGAAGTGACTAGTCTTTGTTTCATTTCTTCTTTCCCTGTATGACACACAAAAATTTTCTGAACTGTGGTTTTCTTCAGTTGCTTGGTGTGAATAGTAATAGTGTCAAATTTTTATAGGTTACTTTTTGTAGTATTAATGAGTTAAGAAACCTGAAAGGTCACCTGTAAATAGCTTACAAATAGCTTAAATTCACTAAAGACTAATTAGCACTGACTAGTAGACTGTTAGTATTTTTTAATGTATATTTATTTTGTGTTTTTTTTTATATTGGCATTCACATGCCATGGCACATGTTGATCAAAGCACAACCTGAAACAATTGAATCTCCTTTCCTAGGTGTGTTCCAAAGATCAAGTTCAGGTCATTAGACATAATGGCAAATAGCCTTATCCACCGAGTCAACGTGACTGCCCTAGACTACTACGCCTGAATTCAAAACATTTTAAGTGTGATTTTCAGCAGTTGACTTTTTAATAGGTAGCGTTATGAACTGAAAAAGAAAGAAACTACAAGGAAATCAGAACATTGTTACCCAGAGGGTCCTGGTGAGAGGATTAGTTGGTTTAGCACATTCTATTGTAGAGTACAAGCACGGTCTTGTGCATGCCTTGCAAGATCTTGTGCATGCCTTGAAGGTTAGCTGCTTCATAGCAGTGCCAGGACAATTGCACTTAGATGTTGTTTTAGATGATTAAAGACACAAGATCTTGACAAAGATTTCTTAAATCAAAGCATAGCCTCTAAGGACAGTGTTTGCAAGGGCATATGTCACCTTTTTTCCTTACCTCCTTCCCAGAACAGATTTTCTCTTCATCAGGTTGATAACTGCCTTCTCCAATTCATATGGTCCTCTGCCCTCTCTCATTCTCACCACTCGTTTCCTATATTTATAGAAGTCACCAGGTCAGCCTCATTGGTCTGAAGACTCATGCCTCTTTAGGCGATTGTACTTGTCCCGTATCCAGAGAAAAACTACATAGTATGTTCCAGTTAATCAAATGATCAAATAATACAAGCGTGACATGGCATCATTTTATATAACAGAGCCATTCTTTTTTTTTTGTAGTCTCCAGTGACTCACTTGATTCCATTGTGGGAGCTTTTATATCTACTAATTACTACAGGGGACAATATGACAAAGCCTTCTAATTCATATTAAAAAGAAAAAATAATGTTTCACAGTTTGTTGTTCAGAAACAAAACTGTGGCGATTTTAATCAATTGTCATGGATTTGCATTGTGTACAGATTGACTGCTCCACCAGCATTCGTAACCCAAGCTGTCATCCACTCAAGGAACATGTGGGAGTCGGATAGTCAAGGAGAAGCTCCCGTTCTAGCAGTGTGAACCATGCTTGACGGTCACTCTCCCTCCCCAAGGCACTATTTGATGTTGTTTGTATGGTAAAAAAACAAGAGAATGCATTTCTTATTCCAAAATAGCTTGAGAATAAATCTTCAAGTTGTTTGATCAAAATGTCATTATGCATGCCTTTCATCAGAGTTATTACCAAACAATATAAGAAGTTTCTTTCCTCTCTTCTTAGGTTTAATTGCTTGACTTGAATAAATTATTTAAAATATTTCAAAGATTCTTAATTCTTAAGATAATGATACTTTACAATTGGCGTAGGCTTTCAAGAGTGAAAATTATTTTACTCTCTCAAAAACTCCCTAAATTACTTGCTGAGCTTCACAGTTTGCTTTGCATCCCATCCTTATTGTATAAAACTTTTTAAGCGGGCAGTGGTGGCGCACGCCTTTAATCCCAGCACTCGGGAGGCAGAGGCAGGCGGATCTCTGTGAGTTCGAGACCAGCCTGGTCTACAAGAGCTAGTTCCAGGACAGGCTCCAAAACCACAGAGAAACCCTGTCTCGAAAAAACAAACAAACAAAAAAAAAAACAACAAAAAAAAACTTTTTAAGTATTTGCATAAGATATATACTAATTTAATTGTACTGAGATATGCTGTTCATTTTTCTCACTATAAGGTAAATGAAACTATATGAGGTCAATGCCCATGTGAGTTAGATTTAGTGATTCCACAGTGCATAAGTACTATACAACATCACATTGCATATGATAAATATGTATAATATCAACTTATCAAACAATATAATTTTTGCTGATATTGCTCTCTATTGTATACCTTTCCTAACATAGGCCTTGGCACTTGCTACTCATTCAATATTTGCTGATTGAAGAAATGAACTAATTTTTAACTCATTAGCAATTTTATCTAGCCGTCATTTTGTTTTCACCTTCTCAATTTTTCCCTTGCTTTTTTAGATACTGGTAATGAGTTAGAGTTGAGTTTGTATGCAGGGAGTTGGAGGAAAAAAAAAAAGAAACAGAAACTTATGTTTATTGTTTAGAAAATAATTTTGCTTTGTGTTTTTAATGTGGAGGCATTATCTTGGCATCAGTATTATCTCACAAATATAGTAGATTTCGAAAAATTAATGGGCAGCCGGGCGATGGTGGCGCACGCCTTTAATCCCAGCACTCGGGAGGCAGAGGCAGGTGGATCTCTGTGAGTTCGAGACCAGCCTGGTCTACAGAGCTAGTTCCAGGACAGGCTCCAAAGCCACAGAGAAACCCTGTCTCGAAAAACAAAAACAAAAACAAAAAAAAAGAAAAATAAATGGGCAAATATCAACCAATGGATTACTGAAGCAAAAGAGAAAAATCCATGTTGAACCAGTCTAACCAACAAGAGTGAACAATGTTTGTATAAATAGAACATGACTCAAAGAAACATACATATACACACAGACACACAATACATGCACATATGTACATCCTTATCCATACATACACATACTCTAAGTTCCTTAAGAAATCAAGAAAAATGGAAACTGTATGTACTTCTGTCTTTTCTCAGAAAACAATCTTAACTCATGTAGTAAAGTAAATCTAGTTGAATCATTAAGTGTCTCTGAAAAAATATTTTTTTCTTATAGTCTAAAAAATTATCTGATGATTTAACTCTATATGTTAGCTGAGGAAGATCGGAGGGAAGCAAGGGAAGTAAAGTGAAATAAATGCTGCATTGATAGTGAGAAAAAGTTCCCAGCATGCAGACGGACAGCCTACCGGCAAGTGCGGCCTTTACAATATTTATTCTGAAACTCAGTTCTACCTCACATAAAAATTTTGGGAAAAAAAATCATTTTTTTGAAAACATAAGCATTTTAAACAAACATGTCTCTTGCTTCAGTGAAGACTCAATAGCCTAAATGTTATAATTGCTTTTAAGTGCCAGAGAAGTTGAAGAAATAAAAGAGAAAATTACAGTAACTGCTTCCCTCATGAAAAGTCATTCTCTCTGTAATTCAGTAAACAAAGGGGCTTATGTAATACTGTTCATCTGTGAAAAATACTTTACGACAAAGTTGTCTCTGTGATAAGAATTAATTAAGATTGACCATCTGCTTTGATGAGTTTGTCCCTGAAACAAGAAGTGAGTGTGTGTTGGGGAGTCAGGGGGAGTCATCCTGAATTGTTTTAAAAGGTAACTACTTTCTTTATGGAGAGAAAAATCATTAATATTATTTCATTTAATTTAAGCAAAAATGTGTGTGTAAGTTCATACTATAAATAAACTCATCTTGATCTTTATGTGTCTATATCTACCTAAAACCATGTTGCTTACAGGTTTTAGTTGGAATACTTGACACTTTGAGAACTTTTTGTTTGAAATTAAGTTTTGACATTCAATCATACTCAAAAACAAGCTTATAGAAACCTCTACCCATTCTGTAATGGTTCTAATCATAGCTTTCCTGAATTACACTGGAAATCTTTTTTTTTATTTATTTATTTTTTGTTTTTTTTGTTTTTTTTTGTTTTTTTTTATTTTTTTTATTAATTAATTTATTTAATTATTAAAGATTTCTGCCTCTTCCCTGCCACCACCTCCCATTCCCTCCCCCTCCCCCCATCAAGTCTTCCTTCCTCCTCAGCCCAAAGAGCAAGCAGGTTTCTCTGCCCTGTGGGAGGTCCAAGGACCACCCACCTCCATCCAGGTCTATTAAGGTGAGCATCCAAACTACCTGGGCTCCCACAAAGCCATTACGTGCAATAGGATCAAGAACCCATTGCTGTTGTTCTTCAGTTCTCAGTAGTCCTCATTGTCCATTATGTTCAGCTAGACCGGTTTTGTCCCATGCTTTTTCAGACCCCGGCCAGCTGGCCTTGGTGAGTTCCCGAAAGAACATCCCCATTGCCTCAGTGTGTGGGTGCACCCCTCGCAGTCCTGAGTTCCTTGCTCGTGCTCACTCTCCTTCTGTTCCTCCTTTGGATCGTGAGACTTCAGTCCAGTGCTCCAATGTTGGTCTCTGTCTCTGTCTTCTTTCATCGCCTGATGAAGGTTAATATTCAGGGGGATGCTTATATGTTTTTCTTTGGGTTCACCTTCTTATTTAGCTTCTCTAGAATCACGAATTATAGTCTCAATGTCCTTTATTTATGGCTAGAAACCAAATATGAGTGAGTACATCCCATGTTCCTCTTTTTGGGTCTGGCTTACCTCACTCAGGATAGTGTTTTCAATTTCCGTCCATTTGTAAGCAAAATTCAAGAAGTCATTGTTTTTTACTGCTGAGTAGTACTCTAATATGTATATATTCCATACTTTCTTCATCCATTCTTCCATTGAAGGACATCTAGGTTGTTTCCAGGTTCTGGAAATCTTATAGAAGAATCAGAGAATAGCAGTCATTGTTCTCAAATTTGTCTCTTTAATTCCATTCTTTTAACATAGTCATATAACCCTACTCCTGTAGCAGTGCAGTCTTTCAGAATGGAAGTGATGATGACTTAGTATTGAGGGAAATGTTTCTGTTTATCAGTCTGATCAAGGTAGAGTAGAGCTTGGTCCTCAAAACACAGATTCTTGCCAACTTCCCCAAGAGATCTGAGTTTATATTTCAGCGTGTCATTTACTACCTAAGACTTAAGGCAATTTCAGCGGAAAGGTGAAAAGTCAATTCTCACAGCATTCCTTATGAGACTCTTCCTAGATTCAGAACATGTACAGAACTTCTCGTTTAGTGCAGGAACTCATGGTAGTCATTCACTTCTACTTTTGAATCTTAATAATGAAGATTCCATAATGACCAGCACACTGGGAGGAAGACACAATTACTTGCAAAATTACATGCATTGCTGAAAACATGCATGTAGTCTCTAATTACAGTATAAGATATTCATAATCTTATTAATGCCGGCCTTTTAATTACAACATGCACAGTGGTTTGATATTTACAATTCTAGTAATAAAAAGCAAATTAAGTTTTTACAATGATTATATATATATATATCAACTCGACCAGCCTTGGAATATCTCTGTGTATTTGTTGGTTGGGTTAGAATGGTTCTGGAATTGACAGTTGATGTAATACACACAGAAGATGGCCCCACTCCAATGTAAGTGGCCTGGTTACAACAAAAGAGAGCAAAACAAGTTTGCTACTCTTGACCTCTTGCCTGCCTACTCAAGATGTAACATCTCATCTTCCCTTTCTGGGTCCTCAGAGATGTATCCCAACAATGCCTCCATTTTTCAGGTATTCTGGTTCAAAGCAAGTTTCCCTGTGTACCAGAAGCTTCCCCAGGGCAGTATTTGCACATGAGGGATGATGGACATTTTAGTTATGATGTAATAAACAACAGTACCAAAACCAGGCTCAAGACAAAAGGGTTTATTTGTCTTACAGCTTATCTAAAGCAAGTTAAGGCAGGAACTCAAGGTTGAAATCTGGAGGCAGGATCCAAAGCAGAAGCTAGGGAGGAATGCAGCTTACTGGTTGGTTTCTCATAGCTTTCTTAACCTGCTTTCTTACAGCACCCAGGACCAGGAGGCAGGGGGTGGCCCTGCCATAGTCAATGATCAATAAAGAAAATGCCTCATAGGCTTGGAGGCATTTTCTCTGTTGAGGTTAGAGTCTCTCAAACGACTCCAGCTTGTGTCAAGTTGTCACAAATCTACCCGACACAATGGAAATTCTTTGGCTCCATCATTAAACAAGCTGATTCATCCCCTGCCTACACACACATTAAAGAGAGAGGGAGGGAGGGAGAGAGAGAAAGAAAAAGAAAGAGAAAGAGAGAATCAGTTCTTTATTTTGATATTTGTGTGCAGTTGGTTCCAAATCTCCAACTGATGTATCAATACCGATTGGTGCTTAGATTACTTATATAAATGTTGTAATATTATCATATAACCTACATGCCTTCTCAGAAACTTAAGTCATGTTTATATAACTGTTATTGCTATTTCCTAACACAATGAAGCAGTGGTTAGCTTATATTATATATGGAATAATTTAAAAAGTCAGTTTCTGTTAAGTATAAACACAAAATTTTAATGATGTGCTCCACCTGTATTGGCTTGTGTATAAAGAAGCACACAGATATTCTTATGTTCTACTGCTGCCGTTTCTTTGGAGATCCTTGCAACAAAATACAAATTTTCACAAACCCTAACTAGGTTGTGAGATAAATGAATTATTGTTTCAGAAAATGTGATTTTGAAATTGCTTGTTCCTGACAATGTGTATCCAGGAATTTTTAACTCCAAGAAACATAATCAGAACATGTGAATCTTGGACAGAACTTTGCTTTTAAAGAAGTTGAAATGATGGATGTCCTGTTGAATCAAAATAACGTGAAACCCCTGGTCTTGTGACAAATAAATTATAAAAAAATCTTTACCAGAAACATTTGAAGTATGAATGTATATAGTGGCATACTCATTTAAAATAAAACATTTTATTAATTCTTTGAGAAATTCATAAAACCATGCAATATGTTTTGATCATACTCACCCCTCATCCCAAATCTATCTTCCATTTCTACTTCTTTATACCTTTCTAATTTTCTCTCTCCCTCCCTCCTTCCTTCCTTCCCTCCACACCCCTCTATGTCTATCTGTGTTTATGTGTATATGTATGGACAAAGTCCATCTTACCAAGTTCAGTTTATGCTGCTCATATACTCATGGGTGTGGGCTAGCGACTGGAGAATGGTTGCCCTATTAGGGGTCAAATTACATATTTAAAGAAAACTGAAATCCCTTTCCAGAAACCATCAACTCTCCAAAGCTCATCACCTAGGCGTGGAGACTCTTGAGTACCACTACCCCACCTATATTGCAAATGTGGCCAGATTCATCTTGTGCTGGCAACCATAGACATTGGGATTTCATGAGTACCATTGACCTACTATGTCCAGAAAACACGGTTTTACTCTAGTCTTCACAATCCCTTGCTCTTACAGTCTTTCTGCCTACTCTTTCATAGTGTCCTAGAACCTCAGATAGAGGTTGTGATATAGATTTTGCTGGAGTCCAGAGACCCTTATTCTTTGTACACTGACCAGTTGTGAATTTGTGCATTTGTGAATTTGTGAATTTCCGCATCACAAGGAAATTTTTTTTTCTTTGTCTTCTTTTTTCTTTCACTTTTTGTTTTTTATTTTGTTTTTGAAACGAGGTTTCTCTGGGTAACAGCTCTGGCTATCCTGGAACTCTATTGACCAGGATGGCCTTGAACTCATCAAGATGCACCTGTTTCTGTTTCTTGAGTGCTGGTATTAAAGGAGTGCACCACCACCATCCAGTTATACAAAGAAACTTTTCTCATAGGGTTAGAGAGTTATTTTAACCTATGGTTGCCAAGATAAAACCTTAGAAAGCAGTTTGATACTATGTCCATTTACAAAAATAACAATAAAATGAGAACACCTATTGCTTGTGAGTTCCCAAACTGTCTGTTCTTGGCTAGACTGCTAGTAACAGGCATGCATTTCCTCCTGTAGAGCAAGCCTTACAAATCAGAAAGCAGCTGATTATGCCTATAACATTCATGCCAGTACTATACCAATGGTCAAAGCGTACTAGATATTACTAGAGTTCACAACATTTCCAGCTGAGTAAGCCATCAGCAAATGCTATTCTCTCCCAGAAGCATACAGAATATCCAAGTACTTTGGAAGCCAGTTATCAGGGAGATAGCTTTCTAGTCAGTACTGATTTGTTCTCTTTTTTCCATTACCTGCAACCAAAGAGTATACTGTATCCAGCAATAGAGTTTTAGACATCAAGTTCTTATGGACAAAAACAATAGCAATAGCCTATATTTGGGAAGCAATCTCTGGGATTCCCTTCCTTGAAGTGAGGTATCCCATACATGGAATGGGTTTTTTATTTAAAAACCTATGTTTCCTGAAAGATGTGCTATCCCTTAGGCAGGATAATACCAACTAAATTAATATATATTGACCAACTGAACAAGAATAGAAGACCATAATATATCCCAGAGGAATCTACTTCAGGAAGTAGCTACCGTTCCTAGAGCAGGAAGAGCCTATGGTGTGGAATAATTTTTCCTTTTTTGAGGCTCAGCTTTCAGATTCATGAGTGCCGTGCTGAAGTTCCTAGAGTTGCTTAGTAGGTGTGGCAGCTTTGCTCAGCATTTGAGCTGGACCCAGTTTTTCTGGGGCTAAATACAATGCACAATTTCAATCTTGCTGAAAATATTTATTATTCATAAAGTTCTTATCTTAAAATAAGGGTTTTCTTGATCTATTCCTTTCTGAGAAGAGCAACTGTTGGAATTTGGAAGATAACCTTGCATAAAACAAACCTTAATGTCAATAACAATTTGCTTCCTAATTTAGTCCTTGAGTTCTTGGTCACACAAAGAACAATCTCTTCACTCTTTTAGGGTTTAACTAATTTTATCAATATTTTTGAATAAACTCATGGATTGATTCTCAGTAGAACAGCATAGTACCAAACCATTACAAAGATCCTTAACCTGGAAATTTTCTCATGGTCCTGAAATTAAGATACCGTGCTGGGAGTCTTAAAGTAGATCTCAGTTCATTAGCACCTTTGTCAGTCTTTACTTTTTTTGTAAAATAGAGAGTTTGAATTTAAAACAAACAAACAAAAAAAAAAAAACCTTAGTTCAAAACCTAAAGAGAAAAAAAAATTGATCATTATTTAATAGGTCATTTCTCCGATATTTTATTTCATATGAATATAAAAATGTAAAGTGTTTTAATGTTTAAAATACTAAAGAACAAAACAAAATTACCCTGATTTTTCTCTTTTGTTCTTTTTACTGTCTTTGTGGGGGACAATAAATGTGTGCTGTCAATGCAAAGTAAAGGAAACTTTCTGCCCAGAGAGCATTCTTTCTTCTCTGCATTTGTTCCCCAGAGCACTCTACGCTGTGGCATTGACACTTAGAGCCTTTGCATCATCCATCTGTGATGAAGGGGAATCAACTCCAAAGCAGAAGAAATCATTATGAAGCAGAGGGCTATGTTAATGAGATTTGCTTGCATTTTGCGTCTCAAATTAAACCAAGTGTGACACTGAATTCCATTATTGGAATTACGTTTTTTTTCTTAAAATGTAGGACCATCCTCTTTCTTTGGGCAGTTTTTCTCCTAAGGGCAAATAAGGCTGTTTAATTTAATGAGAAAAGAAGACTCTGCAAAATATCAACTATATCATTGAGCCACAAAATATCATAGTATTTGTGTATGGTGTTATAGGCAAGACCTTAAAAATGGAGTGGAGAATAGGCTCTATCATCTTCTCTATTTTTATATGATACATGAAAAACTGCCTGCTGGCTAGTCTCTGCCCTCTAGCTCTGACCTAGTTACAGGAACATTGCCTATAGGAATTCATGTGTGGACTCTCTCAAAGGACAACTCTGTGTCATTCTTCTGTGACTTACTTTTTGGTTGGGCTTTTCTATTTTTTCCGATATCTTCATTTAGTGCTTTGTGCTTTTCGACAGGAGCTGGGATGTTTCACATGAGTTACAAGACTTTCCCATTATCTTGTCTCTGTTTACATTTCCAGCTTTCTTGGTCCATCTCTTCTTCTAAAAATGTAGTGCTCTAAAAATTTTAACACGAGAGCTTCCGAATCCTGTGTTTCCTCATTGTTAGGGGCTCTGTACTCCCTACTTTTTATGTTATTCTTCATTTTCTCAATGTCAATATTTAATTATGAGTCATTGCCATCCTATATTTGTTCAAAAACTCTTCTCTGAGATTCTGCATTGTGCTTTGCATCCATCCATCTATCTATCCACTCATTCATCCACCCACCCATTTTTGGATCCATCCCATGTTGAGCATAACTTGGAGAACTTGAGAAAGTTTTGACTGTGATAAATGCATCTTTCCCCCCTAGAAATTGTACTTCTTGAAGAATTGGTTTGTTTTCTATTAAGTTTGCTTCTTTGCACCCAGACTAATGTCTATTTCAGTAGTGGCTTCATGAACCTGAGACCAGTGAGTTATCCTATCACAAGAAAGAAAAAGTCGGTTGTCCTCTGGTTCCACATTCATGAGTACGTATGTAAATATGCGTGTGGACACACGTGAATACAAATATATATAAAATGAAGTTTTAACAATTACTGAATTTTATGTTAAATTTATGAATTTTGAAGATGTATTTAGATAGCCTTGTCCAAATTATACTATCCTTCCCTCACACACACTTTATCTCGTGTGTGTGTGTGTGTATGTGCGTTTGTATGAAAATGCACGTGTATGTAACTATGGATCATATGTTAGCTCTAAGGTACCACCACAGTGCTACGCCTGCATATTACCCACCACACTCTACCGTAACAATAAGTGGACTAGCCTTCTGCAACTGTAATCAAGACACCAATTAAATGCTTTCTTTATAGGTTGCCTTGCGTGTGGTGTTTCATCACAATTGAACAGCAATGAATACAGCCAGCTTGACAAGAAGATGGAAGATTGGTGAGGAAGTCAGCAAGTAAAGAGCTTACCATGCAAAACTGATCACCTGAGTTTGATGCCAAAAACCATAGTGGATGGGAAGAAATGCCTTCCCAATGTCGTCCTCTCAATACCACATGCATACTCAGAAACACATCATTGATTTTCTCTCTCTGTCTCACTTGCCCACTAATAATCTCAATAAATGCAATTAAA
Organism: Chionomys nivalis; assembly: GCF_950005125.1. Classification (NCBI taxonomy): domain Eukaryota; kingdom Metazoa; phylum Chordata; class Mammalia; order Rodentia; family Cricetidae; genus Chionomys; species Chionomys nivalis. The sequence goes on from NC_080106.1 coordinate 29,546,996, forward strand.
CAAGTAAACATACAAGCAAAGCGGCCTGATGTGGGATGGGAAGAAGAAGCAGGTGAGAGTCTAATCTAGGAAGGACATAAGTTTTATAAAAGAAGTAGAATGTGCATAGGGTCTCAACCTTAGACAAGACCTAAGGGCAGTCAAGAACTGCTGAAAATCAGAGAAATAGTCTTTCCCAGGGACAAGGCCCAGATTAGCTAACTAATATCAAGTGGTCAGCCCTGAAATTATATACATATCAGTAATATATGGACTGATAATGTTGGATTTATATATTTACAAATATATACATAACACTGTATATATAAATACACACATCTAAAACAATAAAGAAATAGATGACATGAATTTGAGAGGGAGCAAAGGGAAGAGCTGGAAGAAGAAAAGGAATAGGAAAATGATGTAATTATATTTTAATTTCAAAAAATAAAAAATTAAAGTTTAGAGATTGGAAAAATGTGGCTGAAATTAATTTAAGCCATGTAAATAACATGGTAGATGCTTATTATTATTATTACTATTATTGTTCACAATAAATTTTTTTAAAGCTGGAGAATGCTTAAGCTAGGCTTATTTCAGTGAGATTCAGTGAGTGGTCCATCTTCGAGCTTATGATGTGGTTTCAAAAGTTGCCATGAGTGTGAGGTCAAGGCCTTCTCAAATCTTTCTTGTGTAGGCACAGCCCACTGAAAAAATGCAGGCTCCCTGATTGCAGGAATTTATCGGGGCTTTTTAGTTCTCTCCCATTTCACATTTATTTTCTCTTCTAATGTTAATAAGCAGTCTATCCTTTTCTTATAATGACATATAACATGTTAAATATCTGTGGTATTAAACAACTGTCTCCGTTTGTAACGAAGTTTTTCCCCAAGGAAAGGCTATTCACGTGCTTTAGAGACTCATGTCAGTTTAGGATCTCACTGTGAATGGAATCGTCCCAGGAAGAAGGAGACAGGTCCAACAATGGATGTTCTATGCGAATGGAGCCTGAAGGGGGGTGGGGGGGTGGGGACTGCTTTTAAAATCTTTAAAACTGTTCCCTCTTATGACTGTCAGATTGTTTATTTTCCTGTGATAACATGTTATTGGTTGTTGAAGCTACCACTAAACAGAAAGAAGGCAATAGAAATAAGGTAAGTGATGTCACAAAGATGCTATGATTGACAAAATAGTTATTTTTCTTGAATCACTTCTCCTTCTAAATACTGGCAACCTTTGATTAGTTTCCAGAAAAATGACCATGATAACTCTGGCAGTATTCCCTTTGCCTTTGGTTATGAACAGAGGGTTCTTGATGCTCCCAGTGCAGAACTAAGGTCAGCTGATTTAGAATATGCTCTTCTTGCTCTCTTTCTTCTTTGGTTGTTGAGTCTGCCTGGGCATAGTTATCACACAGCGATGATACAAACAGGAGAACATAAAAGCCTTTTGAGAGCCTAGCTTGAGTCTACAGGTAACATTAGGCACTAACAACCTCACATTACTTGGCAAGAAATAATACAGAGAGGGGTGACCATTGAGGTTCCTGGTGCCAGAAATTCTCACAGTGACATAAGTATTAGACAAGTAGACGCCTGAGGTGAGGACTAGGAAAGAAGAGTGTAGCACCGGAAGTTAGCAGGGAAGAAGAGCAACTGCATAGTCATAGAGTGAGCTGACCAGGAAATAGACAGCCAAGGATGTTCTTGCAAGGTAACTTTGCTTACAATGGGATAAAAGCCTTGTAATCTATCGATTTTAGAGTGGGCACAGCAATTTTGTTTGTGAAACCAGGAGTATGGACATTTTTCTATTGTTATAAACATTTATAATCTTCTAATTATCTGTCATCAGGACCTGGTGATACTCTACAGGATGAAAACCACTGCAGCAAAAAAATCAATTCTAAGCCAAACCTTCCACTGTTTCTTCATTTTGAATGTATTGTTTCCAGGTGAACTTTATGTCCTCATCTGTAAAATGAAGATAGTTGTGCATGCTTCAAACAACTTGCTGTATTTTGAAGAGCTTTATAAAGGACTAGAGCAATATGCAAATACAAAGGGCTCTTACTGTGCTGTAAACCTCAGTGTGCTCTCGTCCTGCTGGTTTTATTGGTCAATAAATGTTGTCTTGACTATGTATAAAGAGAAATGGGGAAATAGTTTACTAAGAGCTTTTAGTAACATCACCAGCCAGTTCAGAATCTTAGTGTGCACAGATTGCTACAATATCACAAAGTGTGACGGGACTGCAGACTGGTGAAGCTGGTCTTTGTGGATGCCATGATTCTCCGGAGTATGCTGTTGATGAGCATAGAGAAAAGATTCAGCAATTTAATTCTGTATTATTCTATAATGTGGGCAGAGTAGCCATGATTCATTATAAGCATTATTTCATTTTAATACTATAAAATACCGTTAAAGTAATTAGAATGAAAAATGACAATATTAAAACATTATTGTGTAATTACTTCTTATAAACATCATTTGTGTGTGCAATTCATAACTACTGCACATATATATATCTTTGTACCTTGCTTTTCTTCTATTAAAACTGATGTAATCTAATAATTTTCATTCATATTATCTTTGGTAACTACTAGGCAAATATCAATGAATTATTATCATTATAAAACTATTGCGTATGTCATATCCTTAAGTAAACATTAGCTGGTAATAGCAATAATTAATATGAATAATATTATTCATAAGAGACCTAATACATTACAGAAGATGCTAGAAAGTGGCTAAGTCACCCTTGAACTCTTTTGTGACTTCTTTGTCAATGCTCTGGGAGCATGAAGATCGTTCTCTTTCTCCCATTAAAGTTCTTTTAGAAGTTCCCTCAAACTAATTTAACTCTTATTTTAACAGAATATTATTTTCCACAGTTAACATTTGAAGTTCATCCCCATAACTTAAAGGACATTTTGACACATAGCTCTAGGGAAATTTTGATACAGTAAAATGAACTCAAGCAGGCCGAGATTTGAATATTCCTGGTGAAGTTTCTACTAAATCTCTCCATTAGTTAGCAAAAATTTCCCAAGAGATCTCTGACCCTGTTCAGTGTTCTTCAGATAGCAGAGAACAGTGAAAACCTCCTTTCCCAAAGAAATAGAACTGAATTATGTAGTCCCTGCAAGTTGGCTCAAATCGTCAATAATGTTTTTAAATGGTCATATGCATTTAGAAAGAGTCACATTCAATATTAAAGTTTATTTAAACGAGAACACAATATCTGATTTTACAAATATTAGTTTAAACATGGAATAATTTTTCTTACTTCCTTGCCACCACATCACTGCATATGCATTCATACACACACACACACACAAACAAACACACACACACATACTGGTGTCCTCCAGAAGTTTTATTGTATCAAGTCTCCTCTTTTACCAGTCCATTTTGAGTCTGTATTTGTGTGGGATGGTCTCTTGGTCACTGTTTTATTGCTGTGAAAGACACCAAGATTACAGTAACTCTTATAAAAGATATTTAAATGGTGCTTGATTACAGTTCAGAGGTTAAGTTCATCACCATCATGATGGGGGGCATGGTGGCATGCAGGCAGATATAGTGCTGGAGAAGTAGCTGAGAGTTCTACATCTGGATTCATCGACAGCAGGAAGAGAGAAAGTCACTGGATCTGGCTTGACTTTTTTTTTTTACATATAATAAAAGGTTATTTATTTAGAGAAAACTCACAGATCACTGTCCTAGATCACAATCCTCTGCACAAACATGGAACAGGAACGGAGTCTAGCAGCCAGAAACAAGAACTGGAAGCAAGAGAGCAAGTGCAAACTTTATAGCTGCATTTATAGTATAAGAGACCACACCAATTGTGATGGTATCTTAAAGGCTGAAGGAGTGGAAGGAGCTCTCACAGCACCTGCCACTTTTGTTTAAATAAGAGAGTGCCAAACCCAATACAAAACTATATTCATTAGGAACAGATATCAAGTACAAGATTAGAATTATAACCAGCATAAACAATATTAAGCAAGGAACATATTTTAATGTTTTAATAAACATCCTATTCTAAGGAGTCTAAGTCTTGTATTGGAAAAGGCTTGGATATATCATAAGAGGATCGTAACTATGACTATCTAATCTTCAACCCCATTGAAGGCCTGAGAAATTCAAATTATATTTGTTGCTTATGTTTACAATATTTGTAAACCTATGCAAAGTTATTTTGTCATATTGTATGCATGCATGTTTCTACCTCTGTTGAAGACATTATATATATATTGATACAATTTTAGGATATATTTATCATATTGCATTATATAGTTCTACCTCTGATCAAGATATTTATACATTGTTTACAGTTTGAGATCATTGTCCTCCTTTACTGCACAGTGATTTAAAGATTGTTTAACATTCTGATATGAAGTCTTAATCTTGAAGTTATACAGGTATTAAGTATTATAGGTCAAGAGTCATTCATGTTTGTTATACTTTTAGTCAGGCTAATTAATTTCATTAGATACATAGAGATTGTATCTTTGAACCACTTCAAAGATCTGTAGAACATGGCATTTAAATAACTTAGGTAACTTCATAACATTTTCTTCATTTGTTTAGAGTCTCAATTCTAACAAATAGCTGTCTAAATAGAAGGCCTTGCACTTCCTATCATTTCCCCACCATATTCAAGTCTCCATGATATCAATGAATATGACAAATATTTTTTTTTTAGATTGTGTGTATTCATTAGGGTGGTTTACAGGAATTCAGCGGAAAGAGTGAATCTGTATACATATGTAGAGAAGAGGGAACTATTAGAATGGTTTACAGGCTGTGGTCCAGCTACTCTGAGGTAATTGTTTAGTCCATGATTCTGGTTGTCCCTGCTAGTCTTTGGTATACACTTGAATTCTGAAGAAGTAGGCTCTAATGCCAGAGAAAGAATGGACTTGCCAGTACGAGCAAGAGGAAGCAGGCAAAGAGCAAGCTTCACTCTCCCATGTTCTTTTATAGACTGCCAGCAGAAAGTGTGGCCCAGATTTAAGGTGGATCCCACCTCAAATATCCAATTAAAAGTGGGTATTTCCATTTCACGTTGCTTAATAGAAAGTCCCTCACATCCACTTGGGTTTAAGTTAATTCCAGATGTAGTTGAGTTGACAACCAAGAATAGCCATTACAACACCACTTGTCAACTTGAAAAACAATCATAGCTCCTTATGTCGTGTTTAATTTCCAAAAATACAATAACAAGGTCATAATTATGCCTAGCGCGATATAACTACCTCACATACAATCACAAATGCATTATATATTTAACCAAGTCATAATTACATCTAACATGATATAACTATCTTTCATACAACTGCAAAGACATTATAAATTTTAGAATAGATGGCAATGTCCTTTGAGGGATATTCTTTTAGTATCCCAACCCTAAATATGATGACCATTGTTATTCTCTTAATGGATGTTACATTATATAATAAAGAAATCAAGGAAAGAAAAATTATGTGTATAAATAACATTCTTAATAAAATATAACCCCATAGAAGCTAATTAACAAGGAGGTCTCGGGGGGGGGATACATGAATCTCATTGTGAAGGAGAAATAGAATAGACATCCATGGTGGATTAGGGAGGGGTGTGGACAGAGGGTAAGACGGGAACAGGAGGGATCAGATGGGGGAAGGATAGAGAGAAAGAGTACTCTGAGAAACAATTGGAAAGGACAGGAATCTCTGAGAAGAGCTGGAAACCTAGTTAAATGGAAACTTCCAGGAATCTATGAGGGTGACCCTAGCCAAGACTCCTAGCAATAGGGAATACGTATCCTGAACAGGTCATCTCCTGCAACCAGGCAAGACTTGAAGTAAAGGAATAGGGACACTATCCCAGCCACAAACCTTCCACCTACAGCTTGTTCTACCTACGAGACATTCTGGCTTAAAGGTGGTGCAGAAATTGTGGAAGTGATCAACAAAGGATTGGTCCAACTTGAGACTCATACTATGAGAAGGTATGGAGCTCACCCTGACACTTTCTGGAAGCCAAGATCCAGAGGCAGGATAGCCCAGAGATCTAGGCTAGAACTGAACACAATTGGCAAGAAAGAAAGAAAGAAAGAAAGAAAGAAAGAAAGAAAGAAAGAAAGAAAGAAAGAAAGAAAGAAAGAAAGAAAGGAAAAGAAAGAATTGAATAAAGTAATGAAATAATTCCTTAATTCCTAATGCTATTTTGCTATATTCATAGAATAGACCAATTGTCATCAGAGAGGATTCACCCATCAGCTGAAGAAAACAAATGCAGAAACCCACTGCCAAACATTAGACAGAGTTTGGAGAGTCCTGTGGAAGAGAGGGAGAAAGGATTGTAGAAGCCAGAAGGGTCAAGGATACCACCAGAAAACCCACAGAATCAACTAACCTAGGCTCCCAGAAACTGAACTGACAACCAGGGAGCTTTCGTGGGACTGATCTAGGCTTTCTGCATGTACGTTATACTTGTGTAGCTTGCTCTTCTTATGGGACTACTAACAGTGGGAGCAGGGGCTGTCTCTGACTCTGTTGCATGTTTTTGGCACCCTTTCCTTTTACCAGGTTGTCTTGTCTAGCCTTAATAGAAGAGGAGGTGCCTAGTCTCACTGCAACTTGATACACCATGGCTGGTTGATATCCATGGGATGCCTGCCATTTTCTGAAAAGAATCAGATGAGGAGGAGTGGATGGAAGGGGACAGAGGGGAGGTTAGGGGGAGGACTTGGGAGGAGAGGCGGAAAGGGAAACTACAGTATGGATGTAAAAACAAAACCAAATTAAATAAATACAAAAATTATGAAAACACTCTTTTCAATTTTAATCCTCATTTTGCAAGTGGTCATGTAATCTTAGGTGGTGTTTATAATTACCTTCCTCTACTACCCATTCTGAATTTCCCTCACTCTCAGCAAGTACTTCAGCAGGTTTTGACTCTTTTTCAAGAGGAGTAACTCATGTCTTCATTCCTGAAGGGTCTTTTTTACTTTTTTATTGACTTTAAGTACAGGATACGGTAGTACCAAGAGATGCCCTAACAGATCTCCTTTACTCCAGATACATTTTTTTTCCTCCATGATGGAGAAACAGTTCAATTTCCTTTTCATAATATGGACCTTCTAATACTGCTAGTCGTTTCTTAGCTTGTTGACTTAAAGATATCAGAATCCCAAAGGCCAGGAGGATTTTTAATATTCCAGTTCAGTGGAATATTTCCTATGTCTCCTAGAAGGAGTGCTAGTCCCTATGACCCAAAATTTCTAGACCAGCAGATATCAAGGTCATGGAAACAGAAAGCAAAAATTTTCCTAGTGGGTTACTTAGGGTATTGTTGAAGGAAATCATTTTCTTTCCCCCTTTCATGCCTGGAAACATAGGTAGAGGTTATTTGAGAAACTATACCGTATATTGAAGAATAAATCAAAGCAGAAACCACTTTCTGGAAAACACTTCCCTGCCTTCCAGGCTGCTGCTACCTAATTGGCCCTGTAACTGTGTCAAAAGGCCATTCCACCTTTCTTTCAGGTGCTCTTCTTCATCGGGATGATGGGAAACATGGTAAGACCAGTGGATTCCAATACTGTGGGCCTACTTCTGGCTGAGAAGTGAGTTTGTTAGTTAAAAGCAATACTGTATAATACCATGACCATGAATGAAGCATTATGTAAGTCGATGATGGTGGATTGGCAGAAGCAATACACACAAAAAAGACAATTCGAAAACTGGAACAAGTACCTCTTTCACTAAGGATAAAGTGTTGTCTTTTCTAATGGGAAGTGGTACAACGTAGGCCACTTGACAACAGGTTCCTGACTGGTCTCCCTAGGGAATGTGCCAAATATACAACTCAGTGTTGATCTGCTCTTGGCAGATCCAGAACTTAGTAGCAGTTGTAATCAGGTCAGACTTGATGCATATCCCCATTGATGCCACCAAGACAACTTTGTCGGCCCACTGGGCAATTATAGAGTTGCCCAGGCAGGGGGAAGGCTAACTGTCCACAGAATGAATCATCCTATCTATTTGATTATTGAACTCTCCCTCTGCTAAAGTCAACCTTTGATGAACATTTACACGGGACTCAGGTATCTTCACATCCATCAGCCATCTGGAGAGCTCTATCCACATACTTCTTCCCCAGATAGCTTTCTCACCTATTTTCTGATCATGCTCTTTCCAAATTCCTGACCATCCTCCATCCAGCCCATTGGCTACAGCCCGTGAATCAGTAGACAATCACACAACTACATGTTTCTCCTTCAGAACAAATTTTTGACCATGTGTACTGCTCAACTTATGTCTAGTATGAAGATTTTTCTCTGGCAGTGTCTTTCAGAGTTGTCCCAGGAAGAGTTTGCAAAGCTGCAGCTGTCCACTTCTGAGTGGTGGTCTCTACATAAAGTGCAGTGCCACCAATAAACTAGGCCCTTAACATCTCTTCCACGATCAACCAGTCTTAGGGCATACCCTATGAGGTGCATGCTTGGCAGTAGAGACCATTAAAAGGGAGCAGAAGCCACAGGCATTTGAGACACTTTGCCGTGAAACCTGAATGAGCTTTCAGGACCTACTCAGGACCAATCACCTATATACTTCTTCATTTGATAATAAAGTACTGTTGTGCATGCGCTAATTTATACTTTGGTGAGTCAAAGGCCCCCCTTGATGGCTAGCACAGGTCAAATGGTAACTTGTTGGCCCACTGTCAAACATTCAGTTTCCTCTAAGGCCCAACAGCAGGCCAAGAATAGTCCCCGAAAGGGAGAAGAGCTGTCCAGAATTGTCTATCTACAGAGATGGTAGAGCCTGGCTCCAAGATTCCAAAAGTGTCTTTTGTGATTCACCTGTGCAGGTCTGCCAAAGGCTGCAAACAGCATCCCTATCTGCCTCTGATACCTTAATTACCATTGTGTTTGCTGGATCTTATGATCCAAGTCAAAGTGCGGCCTGACCAGCAACCCGGATTTGCTGAAAAGCCTTCTGTTCCATGTCCCAACAAAAGCTAGCAGCTTCCTGAGTCATTTGGTACAAGACTCAGAGTAACACACCCAAGTGTGCAATGTACTGTCGCTAGAATCCAACTCAGCCACAGACATTGAGCTTCTTTCTTGGAGGTGGGAAGAGCCAGATGCAACTTATCCTTCACCTTAGAAAGATCTCTGAATATCACACACTACTGGGCTACTTAGAATTTCACTGACATAAAAGGCCCTTTTGGTTGAACTTATTTCTCACCTTATAATGCATATGTATATTTCCATCTTATAATGCACATGTATATTATCAACAGGTTCGAAGTGATTGCTACCTCTTGCTCACTTGTTCCAATCAGCATAATGTCAACACTATAGTAAAGGGTGATATCCAATATGATATTTTTTGGAAGAGAATAGTCAGGATTACTATTATCTAAGTTATGACACAGAGTATAGAAAGTTAATAAATACATCCTTAAGGTAAAACTGTAAAAGTAGATTGCTGGTCTTGCCAACTGAAAGCAAATTGCTTCTTGTTTTCCATATTAAGGACAGATACCTAGTGAAATGCTTTTGCTAGATCAATAGCTGTATACCATGAACCAGATATGCTTATCTGCTCAAATAAAGACACCACATCTAGAACACCGTTGTATTTGGAATCACTACTTGATTGAGTTTTTGATAGTCAACTGCCATTCTGTTGATTCATCTGTCCTTTGTACCATCCAGTGTTAAAGTGTAAGAGGGAATTAGAAGTGTTAATGGGAGATGTGATAGGAACCACTACCCCTCTTTCTTTCAAGTTCTTGATGGTGGCACTAATTTGTGCAATTCCTCCAGGGATTAAACCTTGTGTTTGAGTCAATATTTTACCTTCAGAGGCCTTGAGGGACATCAGTATTTTCTTTTCCGGCATCTTCTTCAGAAAAAGTCGCTGCCAGTTTAGCAGACAACGTTGCATTAAATTCCTTAGCCCAAGTTGAAAGAAGTAGTATTTCCGGTTTGGGATTGGGAGTACATCCGCTGAAGGTGGAGAAACTACTCTCTCTCGTGAGAGTAACCCACAAGAATCTGTGGCTTTAACGTTCTCATCTTCATTAGGGTCTTCACATACATCTCCACCCCAAGTTAAACGGTCCCATTCTTTACCAATACGGTCCCATTCTTTACCAAGTAATGCCCTTACTTTAACAGCTGACACCTTCCAAGGCTGGGATGTGAATTCTTCACTGTAATTTAGCCAACCTTAAAATGAGGCCCCTGGTTTCCTTTTCTACAATGTGAGTTCTGTGACTGCCGGAGAGAGAATTCCTTTCCAGGGAATGTTTAGAAACATTTAGGCTGTTTATGTGCATCCGAAACCAGTCCAGTCTACCCGTGAATTCAGTGTTGTTCTCCACCCTATTCTGAGATGCTAATAAGTTGGTTAATTTTATCATGGAGTTCTTATCCACAGTTGTTAGGAGCAACGAACCAGCATCATCATTTTCCTTATATTTTTATAAATTGTAAAAAGTTTTATATAGAGAGCCACAAAATCCCTTGCCTCTCACAGTTGCTGAATCAGAATAAATGCATATATTTGTCTCCTTGAATTTGTAACATAGTTTATGTGAAGGCTTTCAGTACTCCCCAAGCCTCTAGGAGAAGTTTCAGTAATGGGAAAGGCTTCGGTTACTGTAGGTGTTAACAAATTGGAAAGCCTATTTAGATAGCTAAAAAATTTATTCTTATACTTCTGTTGCTCTAGAATTACTACTGACACAAACATCTGTGTTAGTTGGGGTTTCTAAGGAATAGGATTGATAGAATAAATATATAATCCATAATTTTATCCTCTATGATGGAATGAGTTTAAGTGGGAAAATGTAGAGAGACACAGTTTTAAATCCTGCTGTTTTGAGATCTGTGTTATTGCATACTTGGTCTCCTAGCACTTGGAGGCAGAGGCTAGAGCATTATCATAAGTTTAAAAGCAGCCTGGTAATACAGTGAGCTCCAGAAGAACCAGGATTACATAGGTATGCTCTGTTTTAAACAAAGGGTAAATAAATCTTGTTGTTCCCTAACTGGAAGATTATTCTAGGAAAAATATGTACTTCATAAAGTGAATGAAGAGAGGACACTAAGCTAGTGGTTCTCAACCTATGGGTTGTGATCCTTTTGGGAGGTTGAATATCAGATATTTACAGGGGTCACATATCAGATATTTACATTACAATTTATGACAGTAGCAAAATTACAGTTAAAAAGTAGCAATGAAATAATTTTATGGTTGAGGGTCACCACAACACGAGGAACTGTATTTAAGGGTCATAGCAATACGAAGGTTGAAAACCACTGCCCTAAGTCAAATAGATCTTTCCTTCTAAACTGAAATTATCAGTAAATGTTTCCCAGTATTTGTCAAATTTAAATGTATTCAAGTTGTATCCAGGATTATACTAGTGTGATTTCCAATATAGAACAAAGCCATGCTATGATTCTTTCTCTCAGGTTCTCTATAATGAGGAAATAGCTACCATGTAATACATATGTAGCATGTATTACTTAAAAAACGATTTTCTTAAAGCAAGATTAACAAGAATTATGGTTCATGAAGATCTGTGTTCTTGAGATGAGTTAGTATGAATGAGCCTCCCTCACAAGACTTGTGAATACTCCATAATCTCACAAAGCCCTTAACAAGTGTGATTCAGGGAGCAGAGCACAACCTGGAACTTGAAATACAACTAACATTGAGTGTATCTTGACATGGGCCTGCGTGGTCACATGGCATAACAAATAATCCCTAATTTACATACCTAATTAGCCAATCTACCCAGGAGCCTATACCAAAAATCTTAACTCCTTAAACGCCTCCTGTTAATTTTTCTTTATATAGTCCTCAGGTTTTCTTTATATAGTCTAGGCTCCTTGGCCAAACTACCTTGAATACTTTTCAAGATAAAATCTTGGGATTGGCATAATTTATCCTTATCCATGTATTTATATAGGTACATACTGTATAAATAGGTATAGTACAATGTGACTGCACGTGCCACAGTGACGTAAACATTCACCTGTCATGTGGTTGCATTCATTTCAGGAGGAAAACCTTAGTGAGCAGCAGCTTGTGTCAAGGGGCTGCATCAAGACATCGCTTTTCATCTGTGCTGTTTAGGGCAGTCCTCTGATTCTTTCCTGTTTTTCATTGCATTCTCTGCCACATGCTTTTATTTTTTTCCCCTGAAATAATCAGTTGTATATGTATTATAAAGACATTTCAATTTCATTACTTAAGCTCTTCCAGTGTTGACAAATTTAAATAAAAAGTTTTTTTTATCTTGTGCTATTGCTGCTCTGACTCAGCCCACCGCAAATGTTACCACACATAACATTCTCGTGCCGAGCCAACCTCCCAATGTCTGGGTTGGAAATGACCTCCTGCAATTTCCCTTCCACCTGTGCTTCAGCGCACACTGTTTCAAGGACCCTCTGAAGTTGAAGTGGCTGCTGCTGGCACTGACTGGAACAAAAATGACTTCCAAGTTGCCGTGACCTAAAAATGCTCCCCCACTGAACAGAAGATATTGACTTCTGTACTTGCTCCTGTATTGCAATATACAGCAAACTATTTGACCACAGCATCCTGTGGTTCTGTTGTCAACTATTTCAAACTCTCTTCTTTTTGAAAAACCTATTCTTGAATTCTGCATGACTGTTTTCTTGGTGCACAAATGTCTCCTGAACCAAATGGACAGATAGATGAATTATTCCCCACGTAAGCAGGTAGTGTTTGCTACCCCAGTCCTTTGTGGTGGTATTATATTTCATCATGATAGATTTTGTACTCTCAATTTAAAGTAAGGCCCTGACCCTTGTGTTGGTTGTTATAATTACATGTGATAATAAAAGCTTTACTCATCTTCAAATAAAATGTACCAAACACAGGACAATAATTCTAATCTAAAATATAAGTAAGATGATGAATATCCATATTTAATGAATAAGAATCCCAATTCTTGAAAAATAGAAAACCCAGGGCATCACAGATTAATCTCAAGCAATGTGTGTTTGAGCAATAAATATAATATTGCTCTAGACTGAAGTGTGTGGATTCCTTAGTGAAAAACCTGTCAGGAATAATGTAGTCAAATATAAAACTGATACAGAGAATCATGACCCCGTGTCTCAAATATCACACTAGGCTTCTCCCAACATGAGGAAGGCAATTAATTAATTTCAGCTCGAAAGTGTCTGTGCGTCTGTAATTAACATGTACATGTACTGCACTTTTGTCCCGACCGTGGGCAGACTGTGTAGGGAAGAAAAGGAGGCAAAGAACAAGTGGCCCCTTGTCATTCCTTCTTCCAACTCTCTTACCTCTTGCCTCATCCTACCTTCCTTTTAGTTTATATAGATTTCTTAAATGCCAGTTAAGCAGAAAGTGCACTTCCTTAGAAATATGTTTCTACTTTCTGCTTCTATCTTCATTGTAAAGTGAACGCAGGAATGAACTTCACTTTGGTTTATCAATTAAAAAAAAGAGTTTAAAGTGCCCATAAAATGCAAATTCTTGCTTTATAGCAATTTATATCCTTTAATAATTTTAAGTTGGAGGTATTCAAGAAGTGATACTTTAAATCATATTGTGAAAACGGAACATGATTGCTTCACTCTATGTTTTCGACATTACAAGGACGACAACTCAATATAGATGGGAGGAAGTAGCAGAAAGGTGTGGTCGTTACCAAGCAGCAGGAGGTTAGTCTAAACTAAAACTTTCAACTTTGTCTATATCAATTCTTTAATTCTTTTATGTGTATGCGTGTGTCACTGACTGTATACCACATGGGTACAAGTGCATATGGGGAACAAAGAATACCTCAGATTCCCAGGAGCTGAGGAGTAGTTGGGTTGTTCATTGCTTGAGGTTGGTGCTGATGTCTGTACTCAGGTCTGCAAATGCAGGAAAACAACTCTGAATTGTGGATCTATCTCTTCAGCCTCATGTCTTTGCTACATCTTAGAGCGTGGCTTTAGGTTACTGACATTTTTTTGCCTGTGAAAAGGAGAATGAAATAGTGATAATGCAACCATCAGATTATAGAACTGCTTAAAACAAATATACTGTATATATTTAAGAATATTCATTTGATCAAAGAGATTATGTACATGAAAAACACCCAGAAATATATTAACTATTCTGTGACATTGTAGAAAGGCAAAAAAAAAATAATCATAAGAGACAACATTTTCAGGAGAGCAGTTGAAATAAACATAGTGTTGATAACAAATCTCCAAAAGACTACAGAGGAACAAAATTCTTAACATATTTTAATTGAACTATAAAGTGGCATTGTCTCGTATAATAAAAACTTTTCCTATCATATGACCTAATAACTAAATTTTTATACTTATTGAGAAACATGAAAATTTAGCCAACATAAATGTATTTTTTCTCTGTTAGAGACTCAAACTGGAAACCCACCTGTCCCTCAGTGTCAATAATTAGACAAAATGTAAAATATTCATTTCATGTGAAATCACTTAGGAGTACAAACAAAAGCTATCAACATGTACAATATAGCATGGTCTCAAATGAGTTCTGATGAGTAACATTAGCCAATATCAAAGGAATATAACATTATAACTTTATGACATTCACATACTATCTCTGAATTATAAAGTAGGTAACAGACTAGAAGTTGTAACATGAAAATCCCTTTTGAAGATGGAACAATATCTTGAAACTGACTGTGGTTTCCTCAGTTTATGGACACACACACACACACACACACACACAAATGAAAACATACAAATGAATGTAGAATGATAAAACAAAGTAAGGTCCATACTTTGTACTAATGCAAAGTTCTTTTTTAAAAAAATTTATTCTAAATCACTGAGGTTTAGCAAAATTTAGTGAAGGATTTATGAGACTTAATTATACTATTTAAAAGTGCCTATGAATGTGTGAGTGTCCAAGGCAAGTTTCACTCAGATCAACTCAAGATCACTCAGCCTGATCTTGAAAACACACTCCTGCCTCTGCCTCCCAAGTGCTGGGAATTTGTGTATGTACAAATTTAGATATCTAAAACATATATCTTAGATCATGAAATCTGGGAGTATCTTCAAAACTGCTATTCTTTATTTAATTTGAAGTCAGGATCTGGTAACAAGGCATGCAATACATAGATTTTATTTATTTGTACATGTTTTTAAGATAGCAACATCTTTAATGCCTGTTTCAGGGAGTTTTTCTGACAGGAAATTCATGTATGTTTACACATGTATTTTCCATCAAGTAACTTAATTAGCAGTGAGTGTATTAATGATTAATGCCTCCTTGGTCGGCTCATCATGAATTAGTGTTGGTTCTGTGGGTGAAACCCATTTATATTTTAAAGGGAAAGGATATTAACATGTTCTGTCTTACTATTCAGGTAGAGGCGGAAAACCAGAGTCCTGCAGGCAGCAGCCCCGCCCCTTCTCCAAAGTGATGCCCTTCATCCTCATATGGTTTCCATCTTGGTGAAATTTGAGAAAATCGTGAATGGAAAAAATGCTTATTTTGTAAATGAGTGTGATTACCCACAGAGCAGTGAGTGTTCTGATAATTTACAGATGCATGATCATTTATTTAGTTGCAGATGTTCAGAAGAAAAGTTAGGGCTGTCACCTGAAAGCTATGCATGTGAAAAGAATAAAGAAGAGACATCTCTTTGTCATACTAAAGCACGGAACTTTAGATAATGGGAACTAATGTTATTGTTCCCCATTTTTCTGACAGTAATATTAATGCAGAGAACAACTAGTGTAGCAAAACATTTTTTATAAAAATATTCATTCATTCATTATTAAGTGAAGGTGTTCCCTGAGGAATAATTTGTTTCAAAATCTTCACTATTTAACTTTAAGAAACTTTTTCAAATAGCTATATTTTGAATGGAGATCTTCTTTTAAGTTGTCTGCCCCAATCTAAGAATTACTTTTTTCTAAATTCACAGATCCTTTTTAGTTTTATGTATTCTGGTTATAATATAAACAAGAATGCTTCTACAATTTTAGGATATCTATTTACTTGTTTTCTTATATTCATTTTTTACTTTAATTAAAGACCAAATCTAGACTTTCTTGCTGCAGTAAAATGATGAGCTAAAAGATCTTTGATACTTTCTGTGTTAGCAAGAATTTAAAATAAGTAGGTAAATTAAACAAAAATAAGGAAACAATAAATTGATAGACACAAAGAGGTGACTAAAAGCCAATGATGAAGTACATAAGTTAATTTGCAGGTGCAATTATAAGTGTGTGTGTGTGTGTGTGTGTGTGTGTACCAGGAAGGATTATACCAGAACTTACGGCATGAAAAATGAAGTCCTATTAGAAAAGAGCTGAGCCCCAATTGCATCCCCTTTCCTGGACTTCACACTAGGGCCCACAACCCCCACAGCTTTATTATAGGCAGGCTGGTCCTAGAGACTACCACCCACTGCCCGCTAAATCTCTTTAAGCCTGTCCAACAAGCCCTGTCCAAACTACACTCCTACTTCTGGCCTCCATATCCTGGTCAACAACTTCAGAAGAAAACTTCAGCTTTACCAGAAGCCATGTCAGATCTTAGGACTCCAAAACCCCTGAGGGAAACTCTACTGGACCTGATGACTTGCTAGTCACCAGAACCTTTGACCATTTAGGAGAGAAGACCAATGAGAAAAGAGAAATTAAGGAACAAAACACTCATCCAACAAACCACATCTAAGTATCAAACCAACCAGATGCCTAAACACCAGCGTAAGAACATAATCAAAAACAGCAAGGGCAATATGGCAGTGGCAGTAATACCTGAACAATCCAACACAGCTGAAGCACAAAGAAACAACATTAAAAATGACTTTATGAAGATGATAGAGGTCCTCTAATCTACATGGGAAGTAGAAAAAGACAAGAGATCTCCAGAGTAAATTGGGAGTGCGGGGATCATGGGAGAGAACAAAAGGGGAGGGGGAGAAAAGGAGAGAAGAGGAAAATATAGAGCTCAATAAAAACAATAAAAAAGATATTATATATGATATAAGTGTTTTAGGTCTATAAGTCTTGTAGGTTCAAAAGCAAAATTTACCAAAAACTGACTAAAATATGTTTGCTTAAAAATACCCATCATTTAAACTACTGCAAGTAGTTAAAAGTCTCAATAAAAGAAATGAAAGAACTGAAGAAAACTGATTTTCCTAAGGACTCAGTATTCTTTAATAAACACAAACAATGAAATACTTATTTTTCATCCTTAACAAATGTCCAAAATACATTTCTAAAGCTCTTTGTCAACATTTTTATTAAACAAATAGATGTAACCTATTGTGATCTTTCGTAGTACTTCTTATGATATCTTATGGGTTTGGTAGAGTGGTTTCCCCACTTACAATACTAGTCTCCCCATGATAAAGCTCATTAACTATCAGAAATATATTAATAAAAATTACAATGAGATATACCTTAATACATGTTTAAAATTTAAGATGACAAATGTTGGTATGAACAGAAAAGAAAGCCTTAGTGTGTTATTAAATTAATACAACCATTACAAAAAGGAGGTTCTTCCAAATGATGGAATCATATTTTAATTTCAAAAAAATAAAAAGAAGAAAATAAAAATAGCATTGCCATATGATCCAGCAATTTAATTACTAGATGTATAGTCAAAGTAAATAAAGTAAATAATTAAAAATAAATAAATAATAAGATGATAGAGATCCTTAAAGAGGAAATAAAAATATTCCTTAAAGAAATTGAGGGGATGGAGGGACTGTCTGGAGTTGCCATGTGATCAGTAGCAGATTATATAGAGATAGCCACGCCCCAGCCAAACTCACCAGAAACCACTCTCCTGCCATCAGGAACTCCTGAAGGTCTCGTGCTCAGAGCAGCTGTAGGCACTCAGATCAGGGGATTACAAGAAATTCAGGATCTGGGCTCTCACTGCTCCCAACAGCTACTTTGAATTTAATTGTTTACTTTTAAAATTTTATACATGTATATTCTATTTATATAATTTACCCTTTCCATTCCCATTCAACTCTTCCTGTCTCTCTACTCCCTCCAAAATTATTGACCTCTTCTTCTTCTTCTTTAATTTTATTCACACACACACACACACACACAGAGAGAGAGAGAGAGAGAGAGAGAGAGAGAGAGAGAGAGAGAGAGAAATCCTCCTGTGTCCAGTAAGTGTGACTTGTATGTGAATGCATTTAAGCCTCACCACTTGGCACGGGATTACTAACCAGAGGGTTCATCCCTAAGAATGTTGGTTCTCTTTCTCTCTCTCAGCAGCCATTAGTTGTAGTTTATCAGAAACTTCATGCTGTGTGGCAAGTACTCACATTCCAATTGATTCTTTTATCTCCAGAGTCATCTTTCGTTTTGAAAGAAGAAAACTCTGATGTGGCTTTGGTTAAAGAAGCTGGCACACCTTCTCTGTTCCCATCTACTCTTTCTCACTACATACGCACCGTTGTTCTTTTTAACAACTGTATAGATATCTTAAAAAATGCTATTCATTCTAAAGATGGAAAACTGCTAGTTAGTGAACAAGTTTCTGATGACTGACTGGTTATGAAAAAATACCCTGTGTGTGAGCCAGAAGCATCACCATCGGAGGACAAAGACCTGAACTCTGCCTTCAACAGAATGGTACTACCATTTTAATTGAAACAGGAACAACCATGTTTTGGCCATCTTTGTGACCAGTCTAAATTACAGAGCAATTTTTTAATTAAATATTTTTATTTAGCAATATCGTACATACATATAATGCAATCTGATCACATTAACACCTATTTTCCTTTTATCCTCCTCCATCCCTATCAACCACCTTCCTCCAAAAAAATTCTCTTTACCTCACATATTTTTTTTGTTTTGTTTTGTGAGCCATTTCATTATCTAGGGCTATCTTCATGGCCATGACTTTGAAACTCTCCAGAGGACCCTGGTAAGTTCACCAGCGGATCTATAACTGAAGCTGATGACTTCCTCTCTCATACTTTGTCGCTAACAAATGCAAAATTATGTCTATGCTTCTGAAGAGAATATATATTCTATCATCCATGTGACACTCAAGTCAGGATGGTATATTACATGTATGACTATAGATTGTTAGTCATGTTGAAAGGAGAACCAACTCAAATGCAAATAATTGCAATGGCACAAGCAAACGTTTGCATCCTGATCAGCTACAATATTCTACTTCTTAAATTATTACTCTTCAAAGACACAGTCTGGCACATGCATGTAATGTGGAGAGGTAGCCTGTCAAGAATCAGAATCAAGACACACACAAAGAAGGTAGCACATTAAGAAGTATTCAGGGTACACACATCTCTCAGCTATGGTTTTTAAAGAACAAGAGAGAATTTGAACAAATTGATAAAATTAATCATTTTAATAATGCTAATAATAGAGACAAGAAAGCTGAAAAGAAACCCTGAAATAGTGCAAGAAAAGGACCTTGAAATCTAACTAGCAAAGCTGATCTCCTTCTGTCTATATCACTGGCCATTCTGAGCTTTGTATCTTAGCCAGTAATAAATGGAATAACACCTATATCTA
This sequence comes from Chionomys nivalis, assembly GCF_950005125.1. NCBI lineage: Eukaryota > Metazoa > Chordata > Mammalia > Rodentia > Cricetidae > Chionomys > Chionomys nivalis. Next base: position 29,566,565 of record NC_080106.1, read on the forward strand.
AAGACTGTGAGATATTGAAAGCTGGGAAGTGAGTCAAAGAAACATGCAGCATAACCTTTAATGCATCCGGTTCTTTAAAATAGCATAATTGTTTATGGAGTGAAAATCCATCATTCTGTTTGACAAGAGAAGCTAGTAAAGAAAACAAATGAAGTCATTAAAATAGTCTATTTTAAGAATTGGGCAGTTTACTCCCATAAAAGAAGAGAAAAATGTACTTATTAAGCTTTGTCATAGTGTTTTCTCTATTAATTTTAATTAGATCCTATTAAATATTCAAGGGTTCCTTTAATGGAAGCCAGAGTTACCATTGAGATGTACTCTTAATTGTAGAAGGAATTTTCTATTTATCAGGTTTTTAAAATTTGTTTTTAGTGTCCTGTTACAGCTTCCTATGACATAGTCTCAAAGAAGACAGTAGGATGTGTCCCAGAACGCTGACAGAGCACAGCATTCTTCTTACGGAGAGCGGTTGCCCTGGATATTGTAACTCATGAGAACAAAGCTTTGGCTGAGCCATGTGCAGGTCCTATAGATCAGTGGCCATCCGAAGCAAAAAAAATATCTTTGGTCACAACAGTAATTATTATCCATCCAAACAACTAAGGAATACTTTCATCAAGGGATAGTTTCTAAATTGCTTCTTTGTAAGTCACTCAAAATGATCTTTCAAAATATGAAAGTATCTGGGGACAGAAAGGCATTTCAGTGTGACTTAGAGGGACTAAGCACTGTACTCCCATGCCACCGGAAGGGATGGTGATAACAGCTCTATGTAAAACTGTGACAAATAGTCCAGTTAATAAGTGTTATGCTTATTGAATTTCTTATTCAATTCCTTTTGTGCATTTTCCACAGCAGATGAAGTTACGAGAAAAAAGAGTCCTGAAGGAAGTGACAAATAGGATTTAGTGGAGAGAAAAAACTAGAAGAGAAAAAAGAAAGGGCTAAAGCGGTTATTTCTAATTCTTATGAAAGGAAGCAGGCAGTTGGGAGTGGCCCACCAACTTGAAATTCCAAAACTTCAAGGGTAATTTATAGCTGGGCATCAAGTTGTGCTGTGAGTGACTTGCATGCAAGAACTTAGAACTTAGAAGGAAAACGTCACAGAAGGACCTCACCGGTGGGCTGAAACATTTGCAGTTTATTCTGAAATTAAGAAGAACAGTGCGGAAATCATTCATTCATTTCCTTTTCTGTCTTGGACCAATGCTGAACACGCAGAGCAATAACTAAAAACTATTTTACTATCTTATACTTGTGTAGGTCAGAGTCTAGAGCCAGTCGCACTTGTCAAATGGCGAGATGTTATTTCTATTTGTCTCATCCGCCTCTGAGAAGAGAAGCCCACACTTGGTTTTTGAGTTTCAAGCGGCCACTTTCTCTTTTAATTACCTTGGGACCTTTGAAACAATCACTCATAGATCACGGCTTTGAGGAGATACCCCATCTTTACAAGTTTCCGTATGATTCCTTGGCACTTGCCTGAGAAGTGCAAGGTCATTGCCCTGGCTTGAAGATCCTGGCCTTAATCACAATCACAAGAGTTTCTTTAAATTTATAGGGGGAGAGAATCATCAGCTTAAGGGTATTAGGCCATGGGGCATTCTTAGACAAACCATTATCCTTCTTATCATAAATTATAAGTAGAGATATGACAGGAGGAGTGGTGACCTTTAGAAGAAGCTCCCTGATACAAGGAGAGTTAATTTGAAGAATTAGCCTGGGGAAGAAACACTAACAAAACAGAGACAGTGAGTGTGGAGTTCCCGGATGGGAAAATGAAGGCTTATTTTGTATCTGTTAATGAGCAAAGATGGCGCTTTTTCACTTTGTTAACGGGGCAAAGTGTCCTTGTGATGAATAGCAAAAACACAGATGAGGCACTTTTCAAAAGATTCTCAGAACTTTATAGCCCAGGTAATCAGAGGTATGGGAATGACACCAATTTCCATAACAAAATCCATTTCTAGAGAGGGAAGACTTGGGAAAGTAAGGGTTGGAGAGAGGGCAGAGTTCAGCCATCATTGGTGGCTATTGCAGACCTCTGAGATGATTAGGCAAGACGAACCCTCCAGACTGACATGGAGCGGCATTCACAGGTCCTAGACCTATTGTGGAGAACAATCACCCTTCTTCACAAATGACAGTTTTCTAGGTAAAGCATACTAGGAGTCAGCCTACCACAGACACACAGAGCATTGATCTCGGTTGTAAATAACAAATACAAAGAAGCAGTGAAAACCAACCACGGGTGTCTTAGAAAGTCTTTTAAAGTCTTATAAAGTCAAGAGAAGAATAAATATACAGATGTGTGGGAAACATATGAAGGAAAATAACCTTTGGGGTTCCAGCAGGGAGTATTACAAATTCAAGGCAACCAAGCTTAAGGATAAAATCTAAAATCATGCTATCACTGCTGGAATCAGAATGAACTGGTCCCTCGTAGAAATGGTTTTGGTGGGGCTGAGGGGGCAGCAGAGTGTTTGGGAAGCACACATGAAGTCCCAACACCCCTAAAGGCACTGCACACAATCAAGTGGGGTGGCATGCTCTCAGAATTTTAGCCCTCAGCAGATGGAGAACGGAAGATCCAGACCTCGAGGTCACCCTAGGCTACACATCGAGGCAGAGGATATTCTGTGCTATATAGACCATGTCGCATAAAGAAAAAGGAACGAAACAGAAAATAAGCCCAGGCATATATTTTATAGATTCATGGTACTTATGAGTACTTGACCAGCAGCACTTTTATTTATTTATTTATTTATTTATTATTGATTTTATTGAGCTATACATTTTTCTCTGCTTCCCTCCCTTCCATTCCCCTCCTCTTCAAATCCTCTTCCATGGTCCCCATGCTCCCAGTTTACTCAGGAGATCTTGCCTTTTTCTACTTCCCATGTAGATTAGATCCATGTATGTTTCTCTTAGGATCCGCATTGTTTTCTAGGTTCTTTGGGACTGTGAATTACAGGCTGGTTTTCTTTGCTTTATGTCTAAAAGCCACATATGAGTGAATACATATAAAACTTGTCTTTCTGGATCTAGGTTACCACACCTAATACAATGTTTTCAAAATCCCTCCATTTGCCTGCAAATTTCAAGATGTCATTACTTTTTTCTGGTGTGTAATACTCCATTGTGTAAATGTACCACATTTTCCTTATCCATTCTTCGGTAGAGGAACATTTAGATTGTTTCCAGGTTCTGGCTATGACAAACAATGCTGCTATGAACATAGTTGAGCACATGTCCTTGTGGCACAATTGAGCATCCTTTGGATATATAACCAAAAGTGGTATTACTGGGTCTTGAGGAAGGTTGTTTCCTAATTTTCTGAGAAATTGTCACACTGACATCCAAAGGGGCTGTACCAGCTTGCATTCCCACCAGCAATGCAGAACTGTTTCCTTTTCCCCACATCCTCTCCAGCATAAGTTGTCATCAGCGTTTTTGATCTTGACCATTCTTACAGGTGCAAGAAGGAATCTCAGAGTTGTTTTGATTTACATTTCTCTGATGACTAAAAATGTTGAACATTTCCTTAAGTGTGTTTCAGTCATTTTAGATTCCTCTGTTGAGAGTTCTCTATTTAGGACTGTACTCCATTTTTTTTATTGGATTATTTGTTCTTTTGATGACCAATTTCTTGAGTTCTTTGTATTTTTGGAGATCAGACCTCTGTCTGATGTGGGGTTAGTAAAGATTTTTCCCTATTCTATAGGCTGTCATTTTGTATTGTTGACCACGTCCTTTGCTTTACAGAAGCTTTTCAGTTTCAGGAGGTCCCATTTATTATTTTTTTCTCTCAGTGTCTGTGCATTCATGTGTACTTCCCACTTTCTTTTCTATAAGGCTCAGTGTGGCTGACTTTATGTTGAGGTCTTTGATCCATTTGGACTTGAGTTTTGTGCATGGTGATAGACATGGATCTGTTTTCATTCTTCCACATGTTGATATCCAGTTATGCCAGCACCATTTGTTAATATGCTTTTGGGAACAGAGACCTCTGTGCTTCCAGGAGCAAGTCTGGAACCTCTGAGTGAGGAGCCCTTTTATAAATGTTTTAATGTCTTCAATACTAAAGATAAATTTAGTTTAAGTAATAGTAAGAAATGAAGTTAATCTTTATATGATTGGCTGTTGGCAGAAGAGGAGGTTAGTAAAAGATCATCTGTAGTCTATAAGCCATGGCTGAAGATAATCAGGAAATACTGATGCATATTGAAGTTACAGTTTGTTAGAAAGCTCTGGAAAGTCCAGAACTGCAAAAGGGAGAAAAAGAACAACTAACATGAAAATATTACAATTGGTTGTCAAATTGATTGGTTTTCCAATTGAATTAATTATGTAAAGTAATGCTTAATTCGAATGATTTGAACCTACATGAAATGCTTTGACAGGGGAGAGTGTATTACTTCAGGTTCTGATTATGGGATTTACTTATCTATTCAATATATGTATTTAATTTAACTTCAGCTGATTTGAGATGCCCAACTCTCCACTGGGAAGCACTTTGCTTTTCTCATAAATGTGTAATTTTCAGCTCGAAGAAACAGTTGCACCTTCGGGGAGCAATATATTCTCTTTCCCCAATAGTTCCTTATTTTATTTACCCTGTCAAGTAGCCAACAAGAACATTTTCTCATACTTTTCCAGACCTAAGTGAAGTTCAAGCAATCAGCTAGCAGAACTTTTCCAGAGGAAAATTAGAAATGGTTTAGAAAAAGGAAACTAATCATAGTTCTTATTGAGCCATAAGCCACCTGCTTGAAATTATCAACTAAATTAACTCTGAGAATAAGATCCAATTTCTTTTCAAATATACCGCATTTTGAAAGTGTTTGCGTTTTATGTTTGGCATCTCTGCTAACTGTTAGAAGAAATGAATGGGAATTGTGTAGCATATATGTGTTAATTGTTCCATTGTGGAGTAGCCTAACCATGAAAAGGTAGAAGCGCTTTCTCTCTTAGTGGTCAATTGGTGAGGCTGCTGAAAATTGAATACAGTGAGATCTGTTGCTTCTGGGTTGCTCTTATGTTGAACATGGATAGAAATGAAGCTCTAGAAAATGTTCCTTTAAATTGAATATTGAATAGAAGCTAGTGGCATCTTTCCAATAAAGTAATTTCTTCCTTAGTGAGAACAGTTTTAGTTAGAGGAAAATCCCATCTCAACAGCACTCTTTTTTCCTCTCATTTGTGCCCAAAGCACATTGTGTATAGAACTAGCATGTCATAGACAGCTTCTGTCTGCCTCTGCTTCTATTACTGTAGACAACATTAAAGTCAGGACTAGAATCACAGTTAATGGAGTATATGGGAAAAATAGTTATTCTAAATTCTGGGTGAAATATGGATGGATTGGGAAATTTTGAAGGGGGATATAAAATTCTCTTGTGTATGATCCTCAAGGCAGAGATGACTATACATTCACTATTAAAATTTCTGTATACTGCTAGTATTTTCCTCAAATTCCATAAGTTTACAGGAAATAGATTCCAGGCTTTTTCCTTCTCAAGACCTTAAGGATCAGAGTTCTATTGTATTGAGACTAGAAGAGGCCAAAGAATAAAAATCTAGTGAGAGATACCGAGAGAAACTAAAGCATGATCAGGTTCACTAACCTGGTTCAAACTGACCAGAAGTTAATTAACAGAGACTCTGTGAAGAAACACAAGGGAAGTTTTTTTTTCTCTTAAGTCAGGTTTGTTGTAGCCATCTGTTATTGTTTGCTCTGAAGGAATGCATATATGTATTACACACACACACACACACACACACAGAGAGAGAGAGAGAGAGAGAGAGAGAGAGAGAGTCAGTTTGGTACAAGCTGGAGTCATTTGGTAAAGGAAGCTTAGTTGAGAACATTCTTCCACCAGATTGACCTGTAGCCAAGTCTGGGGGAGTTATTTTTCCCTGATTAATGAGTATTGTGAGAGGGTCCAGGCCACTGTGAAGGGTGATAGCCCTGAGCAGGTGGTCCTGGGTTGTACCTCCCATAGCATCTGCTTCAGTTCCACAGTTCTTTGTCCTGCTTTGGTTCTTGTCTTGGCTTCCCTCAGTGATGGATTATGATTGGGACTTAGAAGTCAAATAAACTCTAAGTTGCTATGGGCCATGATGTTTACTGGATCAGTAGAAAGCTAACCAGAACAATATACTATGCGACTTCAATCACATCAGCAGACAACTGGTTTCATTTGTTAAATGTTTTAAGTGCCTGTTATTTAATATTCCTTCGCACCTGAAAGTTCTCTGAACTTTTGTCTTGACAAGCTTAAGTAAATTAACACTTTGGCCTATTTCCAGTTATAGGAAAGAAAAGAAATCAACATATAGGACCTTTATATACATATTTTAGGAAAACTAAGTTTCATGTACAGTATCAGGGCACTTCATAAGCATTATATGTTCTAAACTACACTAGGTCTGCTTGCTTATAAATTTATTCAGCCATTCATTCATGGATCCATCCACCAATTCTCCATCAAGTATGTATCTAGTCAACATTTACTATACACCTATGGCACCCATGCTATGGGCAAACACTCAGACTATGCTGGCCGATGACATAGACCTGTCTCTGCTTCATAGAATTAAGTATAATACAGATGACATAGACTAAACACAAAATTGCTTCATTACACTTGTGAAAATTGCAATGTAAGAAAATACAGAGCAAAGCAATGCACTGCAAGCTTCTCTTACAGCTTCACATATAGAGATAGTTGCTGTTTTCCCCACACAAACTAATCTCTTCATCCAAAGAAAATGGGAGATGCAAGACAAAAGTCAAGAAAGAAAATTTATTTGCAAGACTACATCACCACACTATTAATACAAATGACTTCTGAATAGTGCATCCATCCTCACGTCAAGAAAGCTCCTGAAGCCTGTTCTTGGGAAGAATTTTGCCCTTGTGAAGACAAACAGAAATTCAGGGAACTTTAATATCAAATCAGTATTCCAAGTACACTGAGGCAATAAGAAAGAACAATAACAACAGAGTTCTGCAGGAACTAACAGATTCTGCCTTTATTTGGCAGAGAATGGCATGCAATTATAAAGCTATCAAGCCTCTAAACCCATAAATTTAATTAAGAATAAAGATGAGTGTGTATTGAAATTCTAATGAGAAAACTTTACTTTCCTTCTAATGAGGTTGGACTGTTATGACCAGAATATCGCATTATGGATCAGACTGGCCAGTCTTGATTTGTTTGGGAGTGAGAACTTTCCTGAATGATGGCCTTTCAGATTCAAAAACAGGAAGGATGTGGGTGATGGGTAGCCAGTCAAAAAGTCATCGATAAGTACGAGGGACTATGACCAAAGAGGTGACACAGGTGATGGAAGAAGCAAAGAAAAGTGATGAATTTCAAGGCTTTATGCTTATGAGTGACATGAAATCCCTTCCCCAAACTAGGGAAGAAGCAGCAGAGTAGGAAACATATTCCAGAAGGACATATTCTGTCATCCGTCCTTCCCTCTTTGCTTTTGGCAGCCATGCCGTTTGCAGCTTCTGTCTACCATGCCCCTCTGCCATGCTGTACCTCCTCACAGCCAAAACAATGCCAGTTCACTGCTCATGAAAACATCTGCAACCATGGGTCAAGATAAACAATCCTCCCTGGATGTCATTATCTGTTTTCTCAGGTATTTTATTACCACCAGAAAAAGTTACAGACACAAACATAATGGTTAATAGTGTCGGATTAGTGGAATCTAGAACCACTTAGGAAACATTGGAGCATGCCTGTGTGTGGGGGGGGGGATTATCTGGATTGGGTTAACTGAGATAGACTCATTACTGGACTGAATAAAAAAAAGATGAAAGGGAACTGAACAGACACATTCATAATCCTTATGCTAACTGCAGGTGCGTTTATGGTGGGCTTCAAGCTCCTAATGCCTCAACTCCCCCATATGATGGATTATACCCCCAAATTATGAGCCCAAATAAATCCCCACTTCCCTAAATTGGCTTCGCCAGGGTATTTTATCACAGAAACAGGAAAAACTAACAAATATGGCAGACTTCTATTACTGAAGGCATTTTTTGCTTTGTTTTTACAATTCTAGATGTTTACTGGGGGATTCTCATATGTTAGGTGAACTCTCTACCACCGTGTTACAAGCTGAGCCTTCTTTTGACTTTTTAAACTTTAAAACAGTCTTACTGAGTCATTCAGACTGGTCTTCCACTCACTCTGTAATGCAGCAGGCCTTCGGAATGGAGTCCTCCTGCTTCAGTCTCTTCAATAGGTTTATACACCAGGCTTAGCTCCATTAGAGCACAGTTTCCTAAGTCACTTGAAAGTTTTCCTGTATGTGTTTAACTAGTATATGTTCCCTGAACATTCACTTATGTCACACATTCTTCATAATAGATAGTTTACAATAAATAAATGGGACAATAAAATTGTATTCTAAGAAAGTTTACCTACATCGTGAGTAAGAAGTAAACAAGCATAAGACCCCAGTAGGCACCACAATTGTATATTTCTATCTCCTGTGGTATATGCCCTCAACCATGATGTAATAAGTACCAAAATGTCTAACTGACCAAGCTGTGTTATGTTGACTTGGACAGTGCCATCAGGGACCATCCAGTTCTACAGCTAGCTCTACTTCCTTGACCATTCTTTCTAAAATTCTCCTCTGGGAAAAATCCCCATTAGTTAAATCCTACTAGGTACAATTTGCTTACCTTTAAATGAAGCTTCATATTTGATTGTCATAACTAAAATAAAGTCTCCAAGGTTTTGCTCAATGGTAGAGACAGCAGTGCAAACTAATTTGTCAGTTAAGTACCTGTAAGTGTCCAGTCTTTCCACAGTCCTATAAAATATGAACTTTCATACACACACATGCAGTTATCCCTCAGGTAGGATATATTCCAGGGCCCCACCAACATCAAATTTCAAGGATTCTTGCACCATATGTGTATGTGTATACGTTTACAAACTTGGTATATTTACCTGAAGACGTGAAATTACCTTTGGATTACTTATAATACCCAATACTATATAAGCATCATGTGATGAGTTCTTATATATTATTACTAATAGCATAATGACAAGAAAAATGTGTAGAAACAAGTTTGTATTTTGAGTTTTCGACATGTGGTTAATTAATCTAGAATGAGAAGAAAGTCTATGCACATAAGTGACTAAATATGAACTTACAAACATATACTTAGGATAATTTTTAGTTTATATATCACCCATGTTATAGAGCAAGTATTAGTCATTCCAAATACCCCAGGTAAATAGGTTAAATAACATTTTCAGTCAACTGTAACACCTTGTACCTATTTTTGTTTCTAGATAATATATTGACCATTAAAAATGACTTTATACTCATTATAGCTACTAATTTTGCTCCTGAACTTTTGAGGGTAGTCTTCCAGATGAGCCCTAACTTTTAGTTACAGAGTAGGAGAGCAGCCCAACTTTATTTAGACCAAGCCTCTAAGTTACTGGCTATAACTAAAAAATTAACAACAACACAGTGTGCAGATCATAGGTGGTTAAAAAAAGTGTTGATTTTCAATGCTTCAGGCTTCTCAACAGAGTCGAGAGCCAAGATAACATCTTATGACACACAGCAAAGGTTACCCTCAAATAACTGAGATTTTGATCTCAGTATACGGATTTATGGAATTTCTTCATATCTGCAGTTCTATGAAATGGTAGACAAAAGATCTTTAAAATTTTTCCAGCCTGGATTTTCTTTTAATAGTTTAACTGACAAAATTGATAGATAACTACAGAAATCGAATCAGATTATCCAAATAAATAAATAAATGAATAAAATTTAAATCAGAAGAATGACTTCACTCTCTAAATAAGAATTTACCTATCACGGTAGGCATCACTTAACAGCCACATATCAGAATGCACTTTTTTGTTTGTTTTAATGCTGAAGACTAAACCTTGAGCCTTCTTAATCTAGGATTCACTCTCAACCTCTGACCTCAATTCCCATTCTCTTTGCTCTCTTTGTACATTGAGGCAGGTCTCAATAACTTGTATAGGCTGGTCCTAAATCCACTCTATAGTGCATCCAGGCCATGAACTTGTGATCCTTCTAGTTCAACTTTCCGAGTAGCTGAGCTTACAGGCCTGAACCACCATTCCTAGCTTAGGAGGTATGCTGAAAATAATATAATGTGCCCAAAGCTTACATGGCATTCTCAAGGAGATATAAAATTCAACATCTACTTTCACATTGGAATGGCACCAACAGTAAATATTGACTCATTTAAGATCATCTGAATAAGTAAAATTAGTTTCTTAGGCATTTCTTACAAAACCAAAGACCTAAAGACACTTTGCCAACCATATCTATGATCTCTGATGTTGTATGCTTCCAAGTATGCAACAGAATTGATAGCACTGATAGATAGATATCTCAGTTTTGATAGATATTTGATGGAACTGAACGTGAGTTCAGAGTCTTATGTAATATTGTGTCACTAACAATGACTGATGACCAGTCAAAGACAGACCAGATTTTGAGGAAATTGTGTGTGTGTGTGTGTGTGTGTGTGTGTGTGTGTGTGTGTGTGTGTGTGTATTCTGCCCTTATCCTTTAGAAAAATTCTGCTGGTCTTGGCAAAGACTGTCCATCTGTGGGAAAGATGACATTTTTTGACTCAGTCTGTGATGTAGAACAACTAAATGGCAGTGTGCTGACAGATGAACTTATTCTACTTAAGATTCAGCAGACTAGACATAACTACATGGGAATGATAAGAATGATGAAGGAAATATCAACACTTTAACAGTGAGATAGGACATAGGCTACCTAGACTTGGATAAGAAATTAGAGGTAGGTAATGTGGCACATTTGAGTCATGAAAACAGTTGGAGATAGGACCTTTCTATTTACTTGTTTGATAAAGACTAAACAAGCAATTGGAGTGTAAAATGTTTTTCCCAACATTTTCAAATGACATAAAAATTGAAACAAAATTATCTTATCCAAAAGTGAAATATTTTTCATGTAAATACTTGAAAATTGCTAATTAAAAAAAATCATACTTACGTTTAAAATATGTGCCTTGAAAGTGGAGAATCAGACCTGATTAAATGGTACTCTTTAAAATTTATACTGTATAATACTGTAGAAAATGCTGGATAAAATTACTGTAGATTTTCTTTGCAGTAGTCGTCAGGAAACTGCAAATAATACTTTGCAATCTTAAGCAACAAATGGGGAGATGAAATACGAATGAAAAAAGTTTAAAAAATAATTGATCATATCTCAGTTTTGATCCCAAAGTATTGCTATTGACCTCTTAAAAATTTTATTCAAGCCTATTATATTCATTGATTTATAGTGTTAATATTAAAAGAATTAAACAGCAAATATAATACTACAGATCTAGAAAATTCAATAAAATGTTTCCTAATGATATTCTGCTATCTTCATAGATCAATGCCTTATCCAGCATCATCAGAGAGGCTTCCTCCAGCAGCAGATATGAACAGATGAAGAGACTCACAGTCAGACATTATGTGGAAAGAGTATAAATTGGAGATCTCCATCAAATCCCTTCCCCTGAGCTCAGAAAATCCCAATAAAGAGGAGGCAGAAGGTTTGTCAGAGCTGGAGTAGATGGACAATACCAGGAGAACAAGACCCTCTGAGTCAACTACGCAAGGCTTCGCTGAGAGCACAGAGAAGGAAGCAGCAAGCACAGGGCCTACGTGGATCTGTATCAGTTCTTCTGCGTATATGTTATAGCTATTTACTTAGATTTTTTTATTACTTTTTGGAAATACATCCCTACACCACTGTGGTAAGAGAATTCAGGGTGGGGAGGTGTAAGGAGAGAGACAGGATGGTTTGAAGGCTGGAGAGAGAGGCAAACCTAGAGAGGTGAGTGTGGTGAGAAAGACTGTGATGGAAGCTCAGCTGGCCACTCAAGTCCAGGAAACGTCTAGACTATGATCAAGGACTAGGGAGGGATGGGACGGAGGTAGATAACAAGATTTGATAAGACATGGCTATCTGTGAAGCTATCTTTCACTCTTTGTTTTATAATCTTATTCTCTATAAGCTCTTAGGTAACCAACTTTTGGCTGGGTTCAGACAAGGGTAACTGATAAGACATGTGAGGAATAGGAAACTCATCTTTTCTTTCTTCCTTGCCATGGGGTAGACACACAGAGCATCAGAGTTTTTAAAGAGGTTTACATTTATTAATTTTAAGTTATGTGCATATGTGCAGGAGTGCAAGTACTCACAGTGTCCAGATGACAGTGTTGGATCCCCCAGTAGCTGGAGTTATTGATGAGTGTCTCCTTCTGGACGTAGGTCCTAAGAATTGAAGTAAGATCCTCTGCAAAACCAATATGAATTCTTAATTACTAAGCCGTCTTCTCACTAGCCCTATGTAAAGCGTTGACATGGTTTAGACTGCCTTTAACTGTGTTTCTTAGCCTTAAGATATGGGCATTCTTCTCCCAGTCAGTGGGTTGCCTTTCTGTCTTAGTGACAGTGTCCTTTGCTTTACAGAAGCTTCTCAGTCTCAGGAGGTCCCATTTATTCAATGAGGCCCTTAATGTCTGTGCTGCTGGGGTTATACGTAGGAAGTGGTCTCCTGTGCCCATGTGTTGTAGAGTACTTCCCACTTTCTCTTCTATCAGGTTCAGTGTGTTCGGACTGATATTGAGGTCTTTAATCCATTTGGACTTAAGTTTTGTGCATGGTGATAGACATGGATCTATTTTCATTCTTCTACAGATTGACATCCAGTTTTGCCAGCACAATTTGTTGAAGATGCTCTCTTTATCTTCACCAACCCCGCAACTGACAAGGGACTGATCTCCAAAATATATAAAGAACTCAAGAAACTAGACCGTAAAAGGCTAATCAACCCAATTATAAAATGGGGCAATGAGCTGAACAGAGAATTCTCAACAGAAGAAGTTCAAATGGCCAAAAGACACTTAAGGTCATGCTCAACTTCCTTAGCGATCAGGGAAATGCAAATCAAGACAACTTTAAGATATCATCTTACACCCGTCAGAATGGCTAAAATCAAAAACACCAATGATAGCCTTTGCTGAAGAGGTTGTGGAGAAAGGGGTACACTCATCCATTGCTGGTGGGAATGCAAACTTGTGCAACCACTTTGGAAAGCAGTGTGGTGGTTTCTCAGGAAATTCGGGATCAACCTACCCCTGGACCCAGCAATTCCACTCTTGGGAATATACCCAAGAGATGCCCTATCATACAACAAAAGTATATGCTCAACTATGTTCATAGCAGCATTGTTTGTAATAGCCAGAACCTGGAAACAACAGAGATGCCCTTCAATGGAAGAATGGATGAAGAAAGTATGGAATATATCCATATTAGAGTACTACTCAGCAGTAAAAAATAATGCCTTCTTGAATTTTGTATGCAAATGGACAGAAATAGAAAACACTATCCTGAGTGAGGTAAGCCAGACCCAAAAAGAGGAACATGGGATGTACTCACTCATATTTGGTTTCTAGCCATAAATAAAGGACATTGAGCCTATAATTTGTGATCCTAAAAAAGCTAAATAAGAAGGTGAACCCAAAGGAAAACATATAGACATCCTCCTGGATATTAACCTTCATCAGGCGATGAAAGGAGACAGAGACAGAGTCCCACATTGGAGCACCCGACTACAACCCCAAGGTCCAAACCAGGAGCAGAAGGAGAGAGAGCACGAGCAAGGAACTCAGGGCCATGAGGGGTGCACCCACATACTGAGACAGTGGGGATGTTCTTTCGGGAACTCACCAAGGCCAGCTGGACTGGGTCTGAAAAAGCATGGGATAATACCGGATTCACTGTATATAGCGGACAATGAGGACTGCTGAGAAGTCAAGAACAATGGCACTGGGGTTTTTTTTTTGTTTTTTTTTGTTTGTTTGTTTGTTTGTTTGTTTTTTTTACTATGGTTACCATTTTATATTAGGTGGTGAGGTATGAAAATCTGCTTTTGTTACATTTTATTAATTAATTTATTTAATTATTAAAGATTTCTGCCTCTTCCCCGCCACCACCTCCCATTCCCTCCCCCTCCCCCCATCAAGTCTTCCTTCCTCCTCAGCCCAAAGAGCAAGCAGGTTTCTCTGCCCTGTGGGAGGTCCAAGGACCACCCACCTCCATCCAGGTCTATTAAGGTGAGCATCCAAACTACCTGGGCTCCCACAAAGCCATTACGTGCAATAGGATCAAGAACCCATTGCCATTGTTCTTCAGTTCTCAGTAGTCCTCATTGTCCATTATGTTCAGCGAGACCGGTTTTGTCCCATGCTTTTTCAGACCCCGGCCAGCTGGCCTTGGTGAGTTCCCGAAAGAACATCCCCATTGCCTCAGTGTGTGGGTGCACCCCTCGCAGTCCTGAGTTCCTTGCTCGTGCTCACTCTCCTTCTGCTCCTCCTTTGGATCGTGAGACTTCAGTCCAGTGCTCCAATGTTGGTCTCTGTCTCTGTCTTCTTTCATCGTTTGATCCTACTGCACGTACTGGCTTTGTGGGAGTCTAGGCTGTTTGGATGTTCACCTTAATAGACCTGGAAGGAGGTGGGAGGTCCTTGGTCTCCCCATAGGGCAGGGAACCCTGACTGCTCTTAGGGCTGATGAGAGAGGGGGAGTAGATTGGGGGAGGGGGGGATATGGGAGGCGGTGGTGGGGAAGAGACAGAAATCTTTAATAAATAAATAAATTAATAATAATAATAAAAAAGATATGGGCATTCTTTCTATCTGTAAGTCTCTTTTGTCCATGGTGGTAAAAATCTTTTACTTTTGCTAATCTCTGAATTACGTGAGAAATTTATTTTACTAGGAAGTTTCTTTTTCTTTCTTTCCCTTATCCTCCTTCTCTTCTTCCTCTTTTTCTTCTTTTAATTCAAACATTCAAATAACACATTGCCAGCATTTTATTTCCTGGATTTTCCTAATGTAATTTGATTCCCTTATTAGGTATGCATTAATATAAAGTCACCTACACTGCTTTTAATGTTAAGGCATTGTTATTTTCTCATAGAATTACAGAGACAAAAGTGATTTAGAGCTTGCTGAACTGAACAACTAGGCTCCATCCTTGCTTCTATAAGATCACTGAAAACATGACCCAATTTGAGGTCAAAAATAATGTGTTCCACAATTGTATTTGTTTTCCCTAAAATAGCAGCAACAACTATCTTGATAAGAACTTATTGTTAGCCTCATTTGGTTCTACTATATTCTTTCCACAGACTTTTTTATTTAACCCATCTTGTTTTGATTTTATCTCCTAAGCATTGTAAGGGATTTTTTCCCACATTGTTCTGCTTTATCTTCTTATCAGTCCTTTAAAGGTGGACATATCATTAAGAAATTGAAGTTTAGAAAGGTGAAGTGGATTGCCTATACAGACAGAGTAGCTAAGTGTTAAAAAGAATTCAGGCCTAAACCCAAATTAAGCTCTTTCCACAACACAATCCTCTGTCTCCTTATGATTAAGTGTTTATCTGATCTTAGTGTTACAAGGAGAGTTTTTGAGTGTAACATGATTCTAATTGTGTATATGTCAAATAAAAAGCTGGCGAGTGTTCCTTTCAGCAGTACTTTCATGAATCTGATGTCTGATCTATCTCTGATATAGAAATTTCTGCTAGCTTTGTTTCTATTTGAACATTACATTGTAAAATATTCCATCACCTGGGTATCCATAAAGTTCCTCTCACCTACCATGTAAAATATTTATTTCTCAAATTACTTTATCCCAGTGTATCAGCTGATATGAATACCATGACACACATTGTCATCCTCTCTGAAATAATTCAAAGCACAAACTTCATCTGATGATGGAAAAACAAAAAAATCTTTCGTAGTCTCACATATGGGAGGGAAAAACCAATTAAAGATTATCTCTGAACCAGGACTGCCAATATGAGATGAGGTGCATAACTAATCAGCCCCTGATATACAACAGGTGAAGTGATGAAAATGTGATTGTGGGAAATGTAACAACAGTCTGACGTGCATAATTCATGTTTCCCATGGAGCCTCTGCCCATCTGCTGAGGCTCAATTGAATATCAGAAGATGGAAGGAGGCCATCGTTCATTAACTCGCCAAACTCCTCCAGGGCCCCACTTCGCCTTCATTTTGTTTTTGTTCTAGCACCAAAGACTTGGAATCTACTAATATTACTCTTTGCGCTTTGGAGGTTTCCAGAATAGGATCTAATCAGCTTCTCCTCTAATGGGAGCAGAGGTGTGGAGTGCTTTATACACAAAGCAAAGGGAGTCTAACATCTGTTAAAGCTCCATAGAGCTGCCTTCTCCTAGGCTGTGATGGATTAAAACCTTGAAAACATAGGCCTTCATCGTCACATCTTTGAAAACAAACCTTGCAGGCTGTTTTTCTTAGAATTCCCCAGGCTCACACAGGTTTTCAACAAAAACCACTTCTGGTTACCATTTCTAGTCAATGCCTAGAGAACTAAACAACCTTAGGATAGTCATGGAACACTAGGTGATAAAAGAAAACATAAAGATATGGAATATGCATCATGATTATTGATTTCATAAGTATATAAGATGATTGATTTTTAACGATACTACATTTTCTTTTGGAGAGTGTTCACCCTAATATAATAAAAATAACATAAAATATGATAAAATTTGTGCCTCCCCACCCTTTTTGTGGCCGTAGGTTCTGTTTGGTGGCAATGTCCCTCTGTGCTGAGCTGAATCACAAACATTACACTGATTCATAATCTTAGTTGGATGCTATGAACTTTGAAACAGCAGAGATAAAAGATGAGACAAGGGCCTTTGGAGAAGAGTCCTTGAAGAGAGCCCTTTATCCAAATCAAGCTCAGATGAGTAAGCACAATAAGTATGCATTGTATGTGCCATAGAACCTCTTTTCATTAACATTTAAAAAGAATTTCATACAATATATTTTGATCACATTATTTTTCACCCCACAACTCCTCCTAGATCTCTTTACTCACCCAGCTCCATGTGTTCTTTCTCTCAACAGAAAACAAAGACAAAAATTTAAAAAATCAAAATGAAATCAACCAAAAAAATCCCAAAGACAGAAAATATAGTAAAACAAAACAATATTAAATACTCTCAAACAAACAAAAAAAATCTACAATTCAGTGTTTGATAAATATTTGAGCAGGGATGTTAACATTGTGATAATGTGGGATTCCTCTCTGTATGCTGTGAGTACCATTGGTTAATAAAGGATTGCTTTGGACTCAAAACAGGGCAGAACTTAGCTAGGTGGGGGAAATTAAACAATGCTGGGAGAAGGAAGGCAGAGTTAGAGAAGCCATGTAGCCCCACCAGAGACAGACACTGAAACTTTACTAGGAAAGCCACAGCCACACGGGGATACACAGATTCATAGAAATGGGTTAAATTAATATGTAAGAGTTTGCCAATAAGAAGCTAGAGCTAATGGGCTGAGCAGTGATTTAATTAATACAGTTTCTGTGTGGCTATTTAGGGAGTCTAGGCAGCTGGGAAACAAACAAGTGGCCTCATACAACATTGCCAGTGTTACTCCATTGAAGTCAACAACACACTAAATTCTTTATTAACAACATGTGCTCTTCATAGAGTATTGGATCAGTATGCTTAGTTTGTAAGTTTCCCTAGAAGAAATACAAAATACACACAATTATCTTATTTTTTTCATTACCATGCTGATCAATCTCTTTTAAAACTATCAACTCAAATTAATGCTGTTCTTCTAAAAGAAAAAAAATGTGAAAATAATGAAAGGCTATGAAAGAATATCCAAATTTCTTTGAGTAAAAATGGGGTATAATTTTTTTTATAGAGACTGAATATCCTAAAATACTAAAAGTAATTGTTTTAATTATGAAGCTGTTCTTAAAACTAATAGAGTTGTCCAGAGTATGTTACCTTTGATTCCAGTAGGAAAAGAGCCAAACACTATGGTTTGTCTACAGTTTCCAAAAGCGTATCAAAACTCTAAAGACTTCAGGACCTTCTAGTGGGAAAGGGAAAGGCTGTAGTTCCGAGAGTTATGCTTAAAATATGTCTACCAAGATCCCTAAGAATGAAAGTTTAAAAGGAGTTGAAAGTTCTGTGTTCCTGCCAGAAAACTTAATAAAGGAAATCATTGGCATGGCTCACAAACAATAAACAAGATTAGGAGAAGATACACTTCCTATTCATTATCACTTTGTTGGAGAGTCACTCAGTTGTGAGAACAATATTAGAATACTATAGGAGGTATTTACATTGATGTGAATCATTTGGTCTGTAAACAAATGAGTAATGACTTGTTAGTCCAGGAGATTAAGAGCTAAGCAGATGCTTCGCAAGAATAAAATGAGCCTGGGGAGGAAACAGTACATTCACATTTGACTTTGCCTGGTGGTGCCAAATGATACTAGACAACTAGTGTTTGTAGACTGAGAAAATGAGTACTTCTGTTGATTTGCTTTGGATTATCTATAGAGAAGTTTTGATGGAATCTTCTGAATATCTATGTATTTTCTTTTAAATTGGAAAATAGCTGCTGAGAAAATGAGGCCTTAAGCAATTCATTCTCGTTTTTCAGCCAGAGGAAAGTGTCCAAATGATTGCAGCTTGTATCCTAGAGATGAATTTGGTTGCAGTTCACACAAATCACTGACCGATGGGTCTACTTTAGTAAGTAATGGATCATCCTGTAATTCCCTTACTGTTACCAGCTATTAGCGAGGAATTTTATCCGGATTTTGGAGAAAAACAGAGAATATGGGAATGAAGGGCAAAGAATTCAAGGAACTCTCCTGATATGTCAAGTCAAGAAAGTCATTATAGGGATTAGAAAGACAGTTCAGCCATTAAGACAATGTGCTCCTCTTCCAGAGGACCTGTGTAGGACTCAAAGCAACCACATGCTGGTTCAAAATTGTCTGTGACTTTAGTTCCATAGTATCTGCCTCCCTCTTCTGGTCTCTGCAGGTACCACATGCAGCTGTTAAACAGACATTCATATAGACAAAGCACACACACATAAAGTCAAATGAGAAATTTTGAGTTCCTAACTTGAGTTACACACACACACACACACACACACACACACACACACACACCATTAAAAGGGAAAGTCATTGTAATAAAATGAGGCTAGATTAGATGATTCATAAGAGTCTCAGAACTCCTGCCTGAATCAGAAAACCATGTGCTGTCTATGATCACACTGACAGAACTGAACCTGATCCTATAAGGCCCTTCCCTACAACCAAAAGATTTGTTTTCTTAGTGCAAGGACTTCATCGTTTTGTAACATGATATTCTTAGTTTGTTTGTTTTTTTAGTTTTTTGAGACCAGGTTTCTCTATAGTTTTGGAGCCTGTCCTTGAACTATCTCTTGTAGATCAGGCTGGTCCTGAGCTCACAGAGATTTACCTGCCTCTGCCTCCCAAGTGCTGGGATTAATGGCATGTGCCACCACCACCGCCTGGCAGTAACGCGATACTCTTATCCCACATCATTGGAACTTTAAAAATAAACTAACTCACATTTAAAACCCCTTTATGTGTTAGCTAAATGTTTCAAGAACGGAAATAATGCTAGGATGAAGGAGATGTGGATTTGCATTGATGAAATAAATGAAGCTTAAAGTTGGAATCATAAAAACAACAAAAATAATAAAATATTTTAACATACAATATATTTTGATCATATTTTTGTACCATCTCCTCTCACATCTTCCTCATCTCCCTACTCAACCAAGTTCATGCTCTTGGGCCTGTTGCAGTGCAGAATAAGGCAAGGCAAGAAATCCAAGCAGATAAATGTAGAGTAAGAGTAGGTGGGGTTAATGAGACACCATGGGGCTCCCACAGGAGACAGATGTACCAGAACCTTGCTGGTAAGCCATGGGCCTCTTATGGGTATAGCAATATTTCCTTAGGAGGCATTTCATTGCTGTTTTCTTTAACAGAATAATAGTAGGTTTTCTCCTAGGCCCCATGACTTATTTGGTCTCAGGTTCTTGGTCATTTAGTAGTATCAAATTTGAGTTTCATCTGATGGAAGACTACTCAACTCCATTTATAAAATGCGATTGCTTACTCCCATCATCTTTCTGCCACTATTACACAGTTTAAATTACAAGCAGGTTTCTGTTGTTAATTGCAGCATTTGTTTCTGGGTGATATTGAGGATTACTGTTCTTCTCTGCTACCATGCAATGTACCTTCCAGCACTATGAACACTAGTCAATAGGAGTGAAATGTCTAACTGGACACACCAGATTGATTTGTCCGAGTTCATTAATATAAGTAGGCAAAATCTTCATCAATATGGCAGCCCCCTTCCCTGGGCTTGGTTCCTGGCCTGATTTCAAAAACAGGGAGGGAGCTAAGCAGAGCCCTCTTCACACTCTGCTCCTTGACTGTAGATGTAGTGCCACTGGTCACTTCCAGCTCCTGTGCTGTGACTCCCTCACAGTGATGAGCTCCATCTGTGAACCCTGAGGAAAATAAACTCTTTTCCTAAAGTTGTTGTAGTCAGAGTATTGGTTACAGCAACAGGACCGAAACTGAAACAAGTATCTAGAGAGAAGATTATGTTATAATGAGCATAGAAGTAATACTCATTCTTCCTAACAATAGTTCTGGCCTTGACAGCATATATGTTGTGCCAGCTTTTAGATTTCATCAGGGAGTCGTCTAGTTTTGATTTTGATTCATTATGCCATTGAGGTTGTTCATATTCTATGCAACCATCTATGTTTGATAGTACAAGAATAAGGCCAGGATAGCCGGGCGGTGGTGGCGCACACCTTTAATCCCAGCACTCGGGAGGCAGAGGCAGGCGGATCTCTGGGAGTTCGAGGCCAGCCTGGTCTACAGAGCTAGTTCCGGGACAGGCACCAAAGCTACAGAGAAACCCTGTCTCGAAAAACCAAAAAAAAAAAAAAAAGAAAGAAAAAAAAAGAATAAGGGAAGGAGTCCTAGGGTGACCTGAGTGACCTGAGGTAGCAGATAGAATAATATTCAAATGATAGTGGGAGATTCGCCCTTGAATGCCACAAACTGTCTAATCTCATTTTCATGTGTATACTGTACTCTTTTCTTACTAACAGTGTGATCGGTTATGCAATGTCAGTTCTTTCCTAATAAAACATATGAGAATCATGTGTTATCTAACTTTCTCCTCAAACTAGCAATTGCTATTTGTTCTCATATTTGAATTTTAGACTTTCTGTTTCTCTGATTCTAGAGACCAAACTAAATGTGCATTAGAAAATTTGATTTTGTTTTTTACCCCAAACCTGAAAATATTCAAAGTGTTTTAGACTAAATCTATTGATACTATACATTTCACACATGTATCTTCCTCTCCTCTGGCCCATTTCAGTGTCCTGCCTTCTACACTCATCAGCTGGCTCTGTGGTACTGTCAGGTTCACTGGTTTCGAGTCCGTAATTCTCATGCTTCAAGGCTAAAACATAGAAAACTCGTGCCTCTAGATTGAGTTACTGGAAACTCCGAATAGGCAAATCTGTTCCTCTTCCTCCTCCTCTTCTTCCTTTTTCTCCTTTTGCCTAAAAAGATGAGCAAAGAAGCTTTTATAATCCCTAAAGCAGTTCCTGAGAGTACTCAGGGACTAAATTGGTTGATGCTCCCATGCATAGTAGTCCTAGACAGCTAAATAACACAATGGCTTCCTTTTCTATGAGTTGGCTTTCTCTTCCTATCTGAAACTGAAGCAATATGGACAAAATGAAAAACTAAAACACTCTTGGTCTCACAGTTTTCACGTAAATAGGGACGCTTTGTTTCATCCAGATATTGGCTACACTTAACCAAAAAAGCAAAATGACATTGCATATTGAGAGATAGATTAAATTTCAATAAGTATTATAATGGCCACACTGTAGAAAGCTTATATATTATTAAACTAACAGTTTTACAACATAAATGCAAATTCTTTGAAACATAGCCCAGTGACAGGTGTAGTAAAATTCTCTTCCCTTTGACTTTGTCCAGGCTTGTGACTGTTGGATGGCAAAAAGATGGCAGAAGTGACACACAATGATTTCTGGGGCTTTGCCACTAAAGTATTAACAGCAATGAAGTGAGTGTCAGTTGGAAATCTCCTTACTGAAATCCTGAGGTACTATATCACTGGTTCTCAACCTGTGGGTCCACAGACCCTTTGGGGAGTCACATATCAGATATCCTGCGTATCAAATATTGGCATTACAATTCATAACAGTAGCAAAGGTATAGCTATGAAGCAGCAATGATATAATTTTATGGTTGGGGGTCACCACAACATGAGGAATTATATTAAAGGGTCACAGCATTAGGACTGTTGAAAACCAATGTGCTACATGAGGAATCCACTGACGATGAAAGCATCTGATAGCTAGTCCAACCTTATCAAGGCACCTGGCATTTAAGTCAAGTTATCTCAGGCCCTTTACATCATCTGCCACCGTGGTACTACCAAAAGATGCCTGACACTATAGTGTGGGATAGAACTGTCATCCAGCCATCCCTGGTGGAATTTACAACTGGAAATAATAGGAATTTTTATGGAGTAAAGATATCTTTTTAAATAATAATGTCTCACAACAAATTGCTAGAGTATCAAGGTAAATAATATATGAAATGCTTAGAGATTCAAGGGGAGGCAGAAAATATAGTGTGGCATGCTCAAACAAAGAACAAGAAAGCCAAAAGAGGAACTGAAATAACTTCTAATACAAATCATTTCCAAATTCCATGCAGGATTCATAAATGGGAGCACATCAATACTCTATGGCTACATGCAGGCACTATGATTATTTACATAGGATGAAAACATGGGATGTAAATGATGTCAGGTGTTGCAGAACAGAACATAAAATTCCATTTTGGGAAAGCAAACTTTAAGCTTTCTCATTTGTGCATACGGCAAAGGATTTAGATCATTGTTTGAACTCCTGAATACCATCCCAGAGCCTACAGATTTATAGCACAATGACATAGAGAACACAAGCCTTTTAGACTATAACTGTATATTTTCTTTTTTCCATATGTTTCCATACATTTACCTGAAATGTTACAAGGTTTTCTACTCATGGATAAGCAATAATATCTTTTCCAGTATGCACACATGCAAAAAAATTTGTTGACTATACATGAAAATGTATCCAAATCTGAACTTCAGCATTTCAACCACAACCTCCCTCACATGAGACATCATCCACCTCTCCCCTTAATTATGGCCTTTGGTGATTATTTTTGCTTCGTTGCTTGGTACCATTTAATATCACCTGAGAAGAGTCTCATTGAGAGGTTTTTCTGGATCCAGACTACCTATAGGTATATCTGTGGTGGATTATCTTCATTGTGTTCATTGCTGTGGAAACCCAGCCTAAAAGTGGGTAATATCATTACCTGCTATTGGGCTCTTAATCAAAGAACAGAGAAAGAGAGCTGAGTATAGTCCTGTATGGATTTATTTCCCTCCATTCTTTAGAGTAGATGTGACGCAACTAGCTGTTTGAAGTTTCTGTCGCCTTGACTACACTGTAATAAAGGCCTATAACTTAGATTTGTGCGCTGAAATAAAACCCTTCTCCCTTAAGTCACTTTTTTTTCCTGGGCATTTTATCACAGCATTAATGAAACTAGTACAGAAATGGGTACTGAACAAGTGCGGTCCTGGCTGCCATAAACCTAACTATAGAGTTCTTACTCGACCTGTTTTGTTACTGGAAAGTTAAATACTTTAACTTTGTGTTTAAAAAAAAAAAAACAAAACACAAAATAGTTAGAAGCAGAACTTACTGGACCATTCCAGTAGGTACTTGGAAGACAAGACTGCCAAGAGAAATGGAGACAGTGGGGCCCTGGCTCATAAAGCTCACACAGAGAAAAAGGATTCTCTCATCTCCAGAAGCAGAAACGGGGCCAGACATTCATACGGTGTTTTGACCAAGACACTGAGTGTATTCTGCTAGGTCTGTAATGTTCTGCTTAAGTTAACTTTGAAGATGGTGGAATAATCTCTATGGCAGAGGGAGTTTCATAGTTGGAGAGAGAGAATTCCAGCTGATGCTGAGAAAGCATCAGGATTTCTAAGGATATCAGCATCTCTGAAGCGAAATCTCCTTTGTTCCACTGGAGCAGCAGAAACAAAGCCCCAAGAGCAAAAATCCCACCTACTGAATTCTTCCAGTAGAGTTCCCAATTTATTAAAAAGACATACGGCTACCAAGGGAGTTCCTTGCTCCACAAAAGATACCTGCCTATGAAAGCGTTTCACTGGGTGAGCAGAGAGAAGCTGTTGAAGCAATGGTCTGAGGAAAGCCGACTGTATCAATTCACAGCGGAAGTAGGCAGCATTGTGACCGTCTCCCACGTGGTACTGGTTTTGAAGGAAGAGATGCAAGACTGATGTTGCCATAGAGACCATGAACCATTGGTGATAGAGTCAGGGTATATGTAGAGAAGTCTTGAGAGGTTTTATAAAAAGATAAGAAAGTGAAGCTTCAGTTGCTATGAAGACCCCAGTATTCTATACAAGCAAGCATCCTGGGCCATTCACCAAAGAGAGCTGCAGCTATAAAATGGAGTAGCCTGTGTCTAAGAGGAAAGTTGTGGGTTACAGCTGTTGGAGTCAGAGGCTTGAAGCTACTCAAATCTTTTGAAGTCCAGAAGATTAGATTGTGAGTACAAGATATTGAACAGACACGTGTGTTTCACTATTTGGCATTTTCTTTTTTCTGAAGGATTTTAGGTTTACTTTGGCGTGATTATTTATTAATATTTGTATCCTCTCCTTTTGAAATAAGAATTTTTACTTTATCCCATTATATTTCGGAAGTGTATAATTTTTATTTTATAGGATTACATAGTTAAGAGACTTTGGACTTTTAAGATATTGGAATTGTTCAAGATAAAGATATGAGACAAGGGGACAAGGAATGTGATAGTTTACATACCACATTTAAAAATGGTATGTTCGTGTATCAATTTGAGATGTTGTGGTTAGTTTCAGTTGTCAACTTGGCATAACCTAAAATCCCTTGGAAGAGGTTCTCAATGAGGGATCTCCTTGATCAGACTGAATTATAAGCATTTCTGTGGGAGACTGTCTTGATTATGGTATTGATGCAGTCATATCTGGGCTAAATGTGGGTCTCACCAATCCCCGTGTTTAGGTCCTGAATTATATAAGAATAGAAATAGAGAGCTGATCCAAAGGAGGAGCAGAAGGAGAGTGAGCACGAGCAAGGAACTCAGGACCGCGAGGGGTGCACCCACACACTGAGGCAATGGGGATGTTCTATCGGGAACTCACCAAGGCCAGCTGGCCGGGGTCTGAAAAAGCATGGGACAAAACCAGTCTCGCTGAACATAACGGACAATGAGGACTACTGAGAACTGAAGAACAATGGCAATGGGTTCCTGATCCTATTGCACGTAATGGCTTTGTGGGAGCCTAGGTAGTTTGGATGCTCACCTTAATAGACCTGGATGGAGGTGGGTGGTCCTTGGACCTCCCACAGGGCAGGGAAACCTGCTTGCTCTTTGGGCTGAGGAGGGAGGAAGACTTGATTGGGGGAGGGGGGGAATGGGAGGTGGTGGCGGGGAAGAGGCAGAAATCTTTAATAATTAAATAAATTAATTAATTAATAAAAAAAAGAAAAAAGAAATAGAGAGCTGAGCAGTAAGTTGTTGATTACCTTCCACTCTTAGTGATGTGATGCAACTAGTTGTCTCCAGCTCCTGCCGCCCTGACTTCCCTGCAATGGGCTATGGCCTGGAATAGTGAGCCACAATAAACCCCCTCTCCACCTCATTGCTTTCTCACAGTAACAAAAATAAAACTAAGATATTTACCAGGTCCAAGACTTACTCTCCTCGGAGCATTTAGCTGCTTGGATCACAAACCCCCAGCATTTGCCTGCCTTAATTAGAATGAAAGTCCTTTTTGTTCTAGGGTCTATCTGGGTTCTGGCAGCTTGTGTTTTACTTGCTTATCTGTCATCAACTCACCCTGGATTCTCTGTTTTCTTTGGCAATGGTGTTTAGACACAAGTATCATCTCAGATTCATTGGATTTTTTGTTACTCACCCTGACTAATTTAGTCCCTCGTGCCTTACACAAATTTCATCTGTGCACTACAAAAGAGTAGAGTTGGGGCTGGAGAGATGGCTCAGAGGTTAAGAGCACTGACTGCTCTTCTGGAGGACCTGAGTTCAATTCCCAGCAACCCACATGGTGGCTTACAACCATTTGTAATGAGATCTGGAACACTCTTCTGGCCTGCAGGCTTACATGGAGGCTGAACACTATGTACATAATAAATAAATAAATAAATAAATAAATAAATAAATAAATAAATAAATCTTTTTTTTAAAAAAAAAAAGAGTAGAGTCATTCCCTGATAGTTCTGATAAAGTTATGGGACCTACTACAGCCATCCTAATCTACAACCTTGGCCCATTCATCCTTCCTCTCTACTTGCTTTTCTTTTTATGCTAATACTCACCTATTCCTTAATATGTAATATGTAATATATCATATGCTTATTTGTTTTAATATCTGTCTCACTACCAAAGAAAGATATTTTTATTTAAATGCTTGAGTTGATTTAAGTTAAATTATTTTGATAAGTCCCTCCTAATCTATTATCTATCTACCTATCTATCTACCTATCAATCTATCTCTACTTATCTACTGCTATCTTCATTTTTACGTATGCATTTATTTACATAAAATTATGACTATATATAAAGTTTTTCTAAAATTTAAATGAAGAAATTATTAGAGTCAGTACTTCAGGAAAGTGTTGTATGGCTTGTGTGAAAACATTAGAGGGGTAAGCATCCAGATCCATAGTGGTTACGGTAAAAATATGTCATTCTAAGGACGGTTTTAGCATCAGTGGTTGTTACCTTTGAAAGTCCGGAACAAAGTGGCACCATGTCTTGATCAGTTATATTCAAGCCTGGCATTTGAATTCAGCTCCAATCTGGGGTGTACTTCTGGTTGAATAAATTGGAGCTAGAAATTTGAGTTGACACAAATGTATACATAAGAGCTTTGTAATCAAAGTATAATATTTCACTGTTACTGAATTATCCTTTGAATTAAGCATTTTAGAAGGATTGTTTATGTAGGAGCCATCAGTCATATAGGTTAAAATATATGGAGATATTAGATGTAAGGGTGCAAGTGTAGGAATTTCTTCCAAATTTATACAAGTTATTGAAAGGAAATGGAATAATGAATATCTTGTAGATTTAACAAAAACCAAAAATGACAAAGTTTAATAAAGGATGACTTCCTTAGGATAGTCAGGACTTACTACTATCAATAGTTGTGCAAACTAGTTATTATTGTACCGCCACTCAAAAGTTGACCAGCAACTAATTAAAATCAAAGCAAAAAAGATGTTTTATCCAGGTGATGTGGTGAATGCAACCCAACCCCTTATACCATTTTCTACCTTAACTTTATATAAACTCTTACAAAGCTGAAAATACCATGAGTCTTAGCTAGGGTCACTACTGCTCTGATGAAACACCATGACCAGGAGCAACTTGGCAGGTGGGGAGGGTTTATTTGATTCACCTGCCCAGGGTCACAGTTTCCCTGATGGTAGTCAAGGCAAAAACTCAATGCAGACCAGGCAGGAATCTGAAAGCTGGGACTGATTGAGGGACCATGGCAGAATGTTCCTCATGGCTTGCTCCTTCTGCCATGCTCAGTCTGCTTTCTCATAGAACCCAAGACCACCAGCCCAGAGGTGGCAGCACCGATAATGAGCCAGGCCCTCCCAAATCAATCACTAATTAAGAAAATAAGCTACAGGCTTGTGTATGGCCCAGTCTTATGGAGGCATTTCTCAACTGTGGTTCCCTCCTATCAGATGACTGATTTTAACTTGTATCAAATTGACGTAAAAACAACCAGAACATTATGTTTTCATGAAGGAAGACACTGATACAAATATTTTTGGTTAAGATTCTGTCAATAAGTTTTCCTAGAAGTTGGCTCTTCGAGCTCAATTTAGTAATTACATAAAAACTTCAGTAGCTACTGCGGCTGGGCTGTTAGGATAATGAATCTGGTGTCAGTAAAATCAACGCAGTCTTATATTATTAACCCTTTGTGCATTCTATTGTTCAGGAGTTCACAAAGCCCAGGTTTTCATATTCCCCTTAAAAAGCCTGACGTTCAAGCTTGAGTAACCAATTTACACAGCCCAGATGACAGATGAGCAAGCAGGGGAAAGACGCTGATCGCTCTTCCACTCCGCCAGCCCCGCGCTCCCGAAGCGGCTTCTGTTTTCCATTTCACATCGTGTATCAGTAAAAATGCAGCCATGACAAGGTAATAGAAGGATGATTAGCTTTAATGTACTCCCTTTCATGTTTGCAGTTAGAGCAAATAAGAGCTAATTTATACTCTCAGCTATTTTTCTCTTCAGCGTGTATTGTAACAAATGTGAAAATTGCGGGTGTGAGTGCAATCGATCAATTGAGATAAAATGCAAGTCAAGTTCGATGAGTCTTTAACAAATTTTCATAAGGCAATCCTCCTTGGTAAAAGCTGTCAGTGATTTCTGTGTCAGCATAGAGACTGTAAATCCGGGGAACTCTAGGTTCTGGGAGACAACATGGATTTTCTGATTAAGCACGTGAATCAAATAGCATCAAATCAAAATAGCAAGCAACTTCAGTGTTTCCAAAGAAATCACATAGTTGGCATTTGATTTCAAAAATACATTTTGTTATCAACAGTACAACTAATCAATATTTTGAGATGATCTAGAGAATTTGAGATAGTACAGTGAGTTCTGAACACTTTAAGTAGCTTGTACGTGTAATTTATTCACTACAATTTCCTGAATTCTATTTCTGGATAGCCTTTAAAGGGCATTAATCACAATAAAGTTGATTATTATAGCATTTATAAAATTTGAAAATATACTTAATGGATCAATAAGAAATGCCTTAAATCAAATTTTTAATAATAATTTTCTCTCTTCTTGATAGTATCAAACAGCTATACAATGAAATATGATCAACCCTACCTCCCATTTCCCAAGTCCCACACTATCATCTCCTTTTGCTCCTTCCCAATATCATAGAGTTTTTGATAATCCACTGAGTCCAGTTAGTGTTGTTCATAAGTTTGTGAGTGTTAGATCAGCTACTAGAACATGGCCACAACCTCAAAACCAGAAAGATTCTCTTCTCCCCAGCACTTAACAACTGCCATAGATTCTCAGCAGGGGACAAGGCCCGGAGATCTCTCCACTTTTTTCTGATTCTGTGCAAAGCTGCTATGAGTTCATTGTGTTGCAATGATGTCATAAGACAGCACTGCTTCCCATCTTCAATTAATACAAAGATCCCCTCTCAACAAACTCAAATATATTTAAGGGCGAAAATATTAATGCTGTTCTTTGTTTGAAATTTGCCTTTAACTAATCATAAAGCAAACTTCTATAATATCTGCTCTGTTAACCATGATTAGTAAGACAATCTGGACAAGAATAAATTATTAGTATAGTCAAAGTCATTTTAGACATATTTGACTTTTATATTACATGCTATTATACTTTGTTATGGATATGTTAGAATAAAGCATAGGGGGAAGATTTATAATCCACAAGAACAAACACTTACAAATTCTGGAAGTATGAGTTGTCTTTCAAGTTCACCAAGCATTACAAAAGTTGTATTAGAAAAAAGTATGTATGTTAAGACATGTGCCAGTATAAAAAACATCCCACTGAGACCAATATAACAACACAAATTTTTCATAAATGTCTGTAACTATGTCCTATCTTTAGTTATGAATATATGGATAATCTTTGAGATAAATTAGTACTGAATTTGAATCTTATTGATATTAAAAATATATTTAATGTCTCAAATAGCATCCAACTATACATACCCTATAGAAACATATGCCCCTAAAGAATGTAGAAATATATAAAATAAATATTGTGCTTATTAAGTTTCTATACCTTGGCAAATAAATAAGATTATAAATACCATTTTAGTTACAATATGTAAATATTTTAGAAGTTATCACTCAAACACTTCTTGCAAGATAAAATTTTCCAAAAATAAATTCAGAATGTTGTAGGCAAAGAAGGGATTAGTGAGCAGGGCAAAGCTGGTAGTACATCAACCGTGTGTATACAGTCAGTTTTTCATCACTATGACAAAGACTTGAAAGAGTCAGTTTAAAAGAGGAAAGGTTTCAAACTATGATGGCTGTGCAGTTTGTCAGAAAGCAGAGAGAGCATCTGGGTGGTGGTGGCACACGTATTTAATCCCAGCACTCAGGACACAGAGGCAGGGAAACCTCTGAGTTCAAGACCGGCCTGGTCTACAAGAGCTAGTCTCAAGACAGCTAGGGCTGTTATATAGGGAAATCATGTCTCAGGGGGAAAAAAGAATAAAGTAAAGAAAGAAAGGAGAATAAATGGGCATAAGATATACTCTATAAAGAAAAGTCTCCAACTAGTTTCCCATCCAGAATTTTCCATGACTATTCAATAATGCCATCAAATTATGATTTTATATTAGATTAATACATTCACTTAGGCAAAGCTCTCATTACCTCTCAATGATTGGACCTCTGGTCTTCACGCCAAGCCTTTAATTCATGAAGAGTATTTCATTTCCAAATGATGCCAATGTGTAATGGACCTAAACCCAGACACATTCCCAAATAACCACGGAGGATTAATTGAAAGATTATAGAGTACATCTCTCTTCCACCACAGATGATTTTCAGATCACTAGTACTCTAGTATAAGAGAAGATTTTAGTCTAAATTGTAAGACTCAATGAAACAGGGATGATTAAATATGATGTCAGATAGTAGAAAGGAATGCAGGGAGAGATAACTAACACTTAAAGACCTTCAGAAAACCTCCACTGTAGAGGTTTTCTAAAATATGTGCATATATGAAATGAGGTTAAGTATGGTTAATCTATTATTGGGGGGAATGGGAAATGCCCTAGCTAGATAACACATGCTAGTAAAGAAAGACTCCAGTGCTAGGAATTTGTCACTTCTATTTGAATTGTTGGCAATGGGGCCCCATGGATGCCCAAACATTATGAACAACTGCCAATACTCTTGGTTATCCCCAGAACTTGGTGCTAAAACAGTATTGGTGAAGATACCAATTCTGTGTCATAGAACATAAAAACACCAATCTGGTACTCATTTGAAAGCGTCATCCTTGAAGAGTAACTGGGTAGTGTTACACGTACTGCTGGTGGAGAATGGAGTCATCAGTCTTACCAGGCTGTAAATCCAGCCATCTAAATTACAACTGACATGATGAGAAAGGGCCACTGGTGTGATAGTGGCATGAATGTCATAGGAGAAATCAACCACTCTCTGATTAAAATTAAGGCACACTCCACAAGATAAAACACATACCTGGCATTAGTACCAAGGACTACAACCTGTGGCTGGACATGTTAGAAACCTAGGGTAGAACCTAGCACCATCATTCTGCTAAATGACTAGCATTCCTTGACTTATTGTTATGCCCATAGACTATTCTATCTCAGAACCTTCACCAAAGAAGTTTCTTTTTTTCTGCTGATATAATTAACCCTGAGAGCCACAACTGTTCAATGTGATAAAAGAAAAGGCTGTGGACTCACTACTGCTCATGCCTAAACGGGACATCTATAATACACACACACACACACACTTTAAAGATTCAGGGATCATTGCAGAAAGAGTTTAAGATCTAGAAGTAGCACATAACTACAAGGAAACAGTGTTTTCTAGACCCAGCAGGGCAGTTGCACATATGAACTCAGCAATTGTGATTGTACACACAAGCTCTAGCTAGACACAATCCTAACATAGAGCAGGAGGTAGACAAGAAATACCACAGGTATTAAGGAGTTACTGACATTAGATAGTAGCTAGGAGAAGAAGAGTTAATTTTCTTCAATGGCCTGACTATTGAAAGTTCACCACACTCCAGGACAGGTACTACTCCCCAGAAAAGTTGAACAACACCAATCAGACTTCATAGTTAAACTAAAAAAAAGAAAAAGACAAGTTGGGTTGATAAGGAGGCAAGGGTAGAGAGGGTGGATCTAAGAGGAATTGGAAAAAGAGCAGTCAATATGATAAAATACCTTTCAGAAAGGTTTAGGACTTTGGGGTTAATATAGTCAGCAAAAAGAGTGCTAGAAATCATGAATTCTATAGGCGACAAATTTTACAGCAAGTGTCCAACAAATGGCCACATAAAGGGCATACATCTTGTCTCATTTCCTACTATCCAATGCCACACATTTTTACACACACACACACACACACACACACAAACACTCACACACACCTACACATGCATACACCACAGATGCAAAGCATAGCAAAAGTTGGGGAAACAAACAACCTTAAAATAAGAATCAGTTATAACACAAATGTTGCAATTATCACACAAAAGAGTTAAAGGGTTAAATAATTGACAATATGGTGTGGTGTTCTAATGCAGAAAGAAAAAAAAGACTAACAAATAAGTACAGCTGAGAGCTGGAGATTCCAAGAAAGAATACTGTAAGTGGTGGAAATGAAGGCAGCATCAGGAGTGAAGATTATAGATTCATCATAGTAGCTGACAAAGTGAAGGAAAGAATCAGAGAATGAGAAAAGTAAAACAGCATAGTAAAATCCCTAAGATTAAGAACTGTGGGACAATTTTAGAAATGTTATGTAAATAGAACAGTAAGAATGTAAGAGGGAAAAAAAGAGTAGAGCATAAGAACGAAGCTATAATAGAATGATTTTCTAATATATTGGCATGGCTATTCATGGCAGACACTAAATCAGAGATACAAGAAACACCAAGCATGGTATGTATGTATGTATGTATGTATGTATGTATGTATGTATTGTATGTGTTGTGCTTTTGGGGGGGGAAAGGGAGTTACATATAATCAAGGTAGAAATATATTCTGTCTGCAGAAATTTAAAACTTAAGGGAAAAATTTTACAGAATCCAGAAAGGGAAAATAGCCTAC
This sequence comes from Chionomys nivalis, assembly GCF_950005125.1. Taxonomy (NCBI): domain Eukaryota; kingdom Metazoa; phylum Chordata; class Mammalia; order Rodentia; family Cricetidae; genus Chionomys; species Chionomys nivalis. Next base: position 29,599,624 of record NC_080106.1, read on the forward strand.
CTACAGAGGAAACAACCAACAGACTATCATAAAAATATGCAAACTCAAGCATGATGGAATAAAATGTTTACTGCTGAAATAAAATTCATTATCCTAGACTTAACACAGCTAAATTATACTGCAAAAGTAATAGAAAAATGTTCCTCAAACAACACTGAGGAAATCAAATGCCAGTAAGCCTGTCTTGCACACAATGACTAATGCAAATTCCTGCGACAGAACAATAGGCTATGTCTGTGGATCTGTATTTTAAAAGGAAAGGTATCAAAGAAAGAATAAATGAAGGAAACACAGCAGATTTTTTTTATTCTTCATTGGCCTAAAAGATAATTTTTGCTAAAGTAATAACAGCCAGAAGTGTGGATGCCATCCTTTGAAAAGTGTAATGAATAGCATCTTGTCACAAGGATAAAAGTAAGGAAATGGAAATGCTTTGTAGGATGTAATCACAAAATGTATTTTTGGTTTTGTTGCTGACTTGTGACACAGAACTGCTTACATTCTTGGGATTCCTAAATGTTAATAGTTGTCTTTTGTCATTCAAAACTACCTCCTTAACCCACAAACTCCTGCTAATAATGGACTATGGACTACAAGGGTAGCTAGGAGTCACAGTGGGAACAAACCATGTGATTTGATTGTGGAAACTTGAGTTCTTTCCTCAAAGGACCAGAGATGGGGGCAATGGAGGCACAGCTGGATTACATCAATAATGAACAGGACCATGAGAGCCCACGTGAATATCGTGAGATAGGATGGGAAAGCGTCAGGACGGCAAACAAATCAATACTTGGAAGGAAGCAAGCCATATCTGAGTCCAGGTCAGGTACACGGCTCCTAAGTGGAAATAGTCGGAGTCATCCTACAGTCCCATATTCAGCGTTTCTATTTTTGCACCAGCCCAACAATCAGCTGTTTCATGTGACTCTCTGATTCCAGGTGATGGAGAACTGAGCGCATCAGTCACTCACTGAAGTCCATGTGTGAACAAGCAGTAAACCCTGACACTTTGTGAGTGAACAGAAAAGGGAACAAACAAACATAAAAAGAGTCAAAAGGGGCATATTTTAGGATTGCTTGTTATGGCAGTGAAAGTTAACTAATTTTGACGGAAACATTTTTTGTTATCTTTATTTCTTTAAACAAAAGAATATGTGGCTCATAGTGGGTAATATGCTAATGAATTAAAAATCAAACAGTGAGACCTCTTATAATTTGACATTGAATGATTTGATGTGCTCTGTCCTTAAAAAAAATCGTTTCACCAGATTGGAGGGCATGTAACAGTCATCTGTCAACAAGTTGTCACTTTGATCACATATAAAGAAAGTTGGTTCATGAAATCTTTCATTTAGAATGTTTAATTTTTAATATTTTCCTAAATCCTATCTGCCATGATAAGTTATGACACCAATCAAAAGTTTAAAAATTATACTGATCAAAATTAGAAATTATAATGACTTGACAGCTGAAGGCACCTAACTTTTAAAACTGATAAAAGTTCACAAAGTTGATAATATATTTGAACAAAAGCATCATTTCTGCGATAAGTCTAATAGTCTTGGAAGGGAATTGACTTTGCCACTTGCATACTAGATATGCCAACATACATTACATTTAAATAAAATAAGACTAAAGGCATTGTTAGAAATATATGTTCCTAGTTGTTGGAAATATGCGAGAAGCTCTGACCAATGAGTGTGAGCACTATTGATTTACACTCTTTTTAGTCTGAGGTCCTGCAAAACCTATGCTTAATTTCTCGGCATCCATTCCCAGCTCTGCCATCAATGTATCCTCCTCTGGGCAGGGCAGGTGAAAGATGGCAACATCTCTGCCTGTGTTTCAGTATCTCTTGGGGTTCACCACCCTCTGCTGACACCTTAGTGAATTGGCACTTTGCGAAGTGTGCCTTGAATCACAGTAATTGAAATAAACCATCTGCTTTGTACTGAGTCCCCGACGGGTAGCATCAGAGCAGGTCCCAGAGTGAAATCTGGGGAAAGTATGTCACCCCCATCTACAGATCCTTGCTAAATGTGTAACCCCTAAAAGCTCATGTTGTGAATGTTCTGATCCCAATTTGTGGAGCTGCTCTGGGGTACCCTGGAAAATTCAAAAGGTGAAGCCTAGCTAGGAGAAGTAGATCACTGTAGGTCCTTGAGGGTATGTTATATCTACCTACTTTCTATCTCAGCCTTTGCTTCTTGGTCTACTGTGCTATGAACAGACTTTGTGCATGCTCTTTCCATCATAAACTGAATTGCTCTCACACACCTTCCCCACCATGATGGTCTAAAGTTATGAGACAAAACATATACTTAAATTGTCCAGGTATTTTGGTCATTGTTGCGTAAAAGTAACTAATACAGTAATACATGAAATAATTTATGAAAAACAATAAGAAAAGCTATTTGAATATAAGAAATGCTTTAATTTCTTCCCTGAATGCAGTCTCTAATTGCAGTATCAGAGAAGGAGAAAGCAAGCAGTGGAGGTACATAAGAGCTCAGTAGCTGTGAGTAGAAAGCAGTTTTGAAAGGAAGGGGTTGTGTAGATACACACAGCCTGACATACAGCCTTAGACATTGACAATACAGTACTTACTAGTTAAGATGTCATTGATTGTTTGTGCATAAGGTAAAATTCCATAGGGCTTAGTACCAGATTTTATAGAGTTGTATGACAGCAAACAACAAAACATTCAAAGCTCACAGCAGTCAAGGAGTTTTTTCAAAGTTTGATTAGCCAGGGAATGCAAACATCAGTGATCAGCCAAGCCATTTGATAAGGATTTCAGAAGAATCACACCTCAGAAGTAGGGATTAATTATCCCTAGAATAAAATGTGTTCCAAATACATACTACAAAAACTTTAAAGCAGGCTTCAACATCAATTTTTTTGCAAAATAATTTACTTGCCGAAATCAGTTTCTCAGAATATAGCCTAAAACATGTAAGGTTCAGCCCCAATCAAAATATTTCATTCACTCCAATAAATAAGAAAAAGTAACTTATAGACAAGGGAATAGGGAATGCAGTCAGCAAAAAATACAAAAGTGGTAGTAATGATCACATACATGAATGCTGATTTAGGTTCTTTGAAATAACACTAGCAGAGAGCTTGAAGTCATAGCAATGGAATGAAACCGAGTGAAAGAGACAAAGAAAGACCAGAAAGAACTGGGAAAGTCTTCCCCGGCTGATCACATTCCAGATCTGATGCAGATGAAAAGAAAAAGATGCTCAAACCTGGATTTCAAAATTGCCTTTAAAGCCTTTTCTCATTTGGTGACTTTGAATCATTTGCATTCAGTTTTAGATCTGAATAAATTAGTTTCCTTACTGGGAGTTAAAATGTTATCTAGTTTGCTCTTTGGGAAATAATAAAGTGAGATGAAATTGAGATGGCATTTGGCCAGTACTCCCTCTTTTAATTCTAGGGAGATGTATACAGAAGGATGAAGCCTGGCAAAGTAAAACTTTATTACTGCCTGACATTTCATGTCCATAGTCCTATAAAGAAAACTAGTGATATAGGCTGGAACAATTGGAGAAATCAGTTTTAAAATCTACTTTGAAAAGCCCTATGTAAACCAGTATAATGAAGGTGAAAGGTTGAATTTTGTCATTTACCACTCTTCTTAAAGCCCCAGAGAATAACTGCATTTCTCAACTGGGTATAGTAGAAATACAGAAAGAGTGGCCAAAATAGCAGCTGGTTACTAGTGAAGGGTCAAAGGGAAAAGTATGTTTTATATTTTAGTATCATCATCACAGACAGTGGTGACTATCTATTGATTTAGTTGGCATTTTTAAGAAAGAAAGAATCAATTTCACATAAGAGAATGAAATGTACCTAGCAAACAAACAGGAACTCTCTAAGGTTTCTCTCTGTTGGGGCAAGCCTTAAGCTTTTAAAGTAAACTGTAGTGAGAAAAGAGATTGGTAAGATGCTATCATGATTAACAACCCTATGCATTACTCTTTTTTATGACTCACGTGGCTAAGACATTATTCTGAGTTGTCCTTGACTTCTTGGCCCTTATTATTTCAGTTGAATGAGTTCACAAAAGATGCTCAAAGGTTAGTGTAGAAAAACAGACAAAGTTTTTTATGTAGTGGCATGGGGCATGCACCTGCCAGGGTAAAAGTAGGCAATTCCAAAAGAATGATTTCGCTAACCTACAGTTTTTACATAGGCTTTATACTTGTGGTTGTTTGAATAAGAATGTCCATATGTTTGAAGACTTGGTTTCCAGTTGGTAGAAGTAGTTGGGAAAGATTAGAAGGCAGGGTCTTGTTGTAAAAGGTGTGGCCTCATTGGACAAACTGTGTCACTGGGGGCTGGCTCCAAGGTTTCAGAAGAACATGCCATTATGCGGTGATTTGAATAGGAGTTCGTGTATCTGAATGCTTGAACATTAGGGAATGATGCTACTTGAGAGATTTTGAACTAGGAAAGTGATTGGACACTTAATTGCTTAATGAGCAACCCTAGTAGAAACAAGGAAGACAGTGATGCTGAGGGACATGTGAACTATGGGAGCCCATCTCAAGAGGTTTCAGAGAAGAAGAGTATTAGTATTAGGCCGCTCTTATGATACTTTGACAAAGATTGTGGCCACTTTTTATCCATGTCTGAAACATCTGAAGCTAAATTTAAGAGTTGGGGATTGATGGCACTGGCAGAGAAGATTTCAAGAAAGCCTAGTGTTGATTCTGTCACAGGATTTTTAGTGCTCACTCTTCTGCTGATCTATAATGAAAAGGAGCAAGTTGAGCAAGGGAAAATACATAATGTACAATTTGAAGAGAAAATGAGCACCAGGAAATATAATGGAGCTAAACTCAGTGCTAAAGAAGATAAAGTTTAAAGAGCCTGGGGCTCTTCTTAAATAAGGGAGCAGTAACCCCAGAGAAAGACTGCACCCAGCTAAGTTTCCAACTTGTGAAAAGGAATTAAAGAAAAGCTGAAGCAGTGAAGGGAACTATCAAACACAGAAAGCTGATGAAAATGGACTCGAATGAGGGTGCCAAGTTCTAGCCCTGGTAAACAGACACATTGTTCTGTTCTGAGTCAAGAACAGAAGAAATGGACTGCAAAACCTTCCTCTACAGCTAAGAAAAATGCTGAGGCCAGGCCTGTGTTAGAGGTGTCCCTGTATAGAGGCCCAGAGAGGCCTGTGTGAAGCAGTGAAGGTGAAGCCTGGATTGTGTTGAAGACCCCAAGATGTTGAAGATTCCATAATCAGGGAATACCTACCAAAGAGAGCTGCAGACTAGGTATGGAACCAGTCAGTGAGAGAAGCATAGTACTGTAAACAAAGCTGAATGGAGTTGAAGATCTGAAGAGCCTTTTGACATCAGACACAGAGATGTAGAGTTAGAAGTTTGCCCTGCTGGTTTTAGATCTTGCTTTGGTCCAGTATTTCCACACTGTGTACCCTTTCTCTGTTGGGAATGGTAATGTACATCCTGTAACACTCTATGTTGGAAGTATGTGGCCTGCTTTTGTAATTTTGATGTTATAGGAGATTACAGTCAGGAGACTGCCATGAATCTTAGAAGAGACTTTGAGCTTTTAACAGTACTGAGATTGTTATACACAATGGGGACTTTTGAATGTGGACTGAATGTATTTTTTACATTATAATATGGCTATAAGCCTAGGGGGCCAGGAAGGGGAATGTTGTAGTTTGAATAGAAAATACCCTGATAGATTCACATACTAGAATGCTTGGTCATTAGGGAGTGGCACTACTTGACAGGGATTAGGAGGTGTGGCTTTGTTGGAGTTGTGGCCTTCTTGGAAAAGGTAGATCACCAGTGGTGGGTGGGTGAGATTGGGTTACAAATAATCCTACCAGTCACAGTGTCACTCTCTTCCAGCTGCCTGTGGATCTGGCTGTGGAATTCTCAGCTACTTCTCCAGGACCATGTCTGCCTGTGTCCTGCTGTCATGTACTTCCCTCCATAATGAAAATGAAACCTCTCAAACTGTAAGCAAGCCCCAGTTGCGTGCTTTCTTCTATAAGAGTTGCCACAGTCATAGTGTTTCTTCCCAGCAATAGAACACTGACTGGCCGCATGCTTAGGAAGATCTATGCCCCATTCTTGTAGATAAAGATGAAAACTCTCCGCTGCTGCTCCAGAGCCATCCCTTCATGTCTGCTTCGGGCTCTTAGCCATGGTTATCATGGACTCTAACTCTCTGGAACTGTAAGTCTGAAATAAACTCCTTCTTGTATAAATTGCCTTGGTCATGGTGTCTTATCACAGCAAATAAAAACGTCACTAGACTGTGTCCAGGCATGGCTCTTAATTCCTCCTCATATCCTACAATCAGTCAGCCCAATGACCCTCTGTACACTGCTGCCTGTTGGATAAGACTGAACCCTCTTGTGTTATCTTCACACCCTGTACCTTAATATTCCATTCTACGAGCCCCAAGAAATGAATAAGTTTCAATTTATTTTGCCAAATTCTTTACGCAATGCTAATATTGTAAATAGCCCGGAATATACATAATGAAATCAAATTCAATAAAATGATTTACCGAAGACTTGAAAAAAATAAGTCACTAAGATAACACTGTTGCTTAAAGTCTCCAGAATGAATTTATAGGCATCCATCAGCATCCTAAGCTATGTAAGTACAGACACACAGCCTCCAGTTCTGACAGTTGAACAATTTTACATCAAACTATGTAGACAAAGTGGGCCTCTTCTTACCACAACTCTAGAAATTATGCAGAATGTCTTCTTGCACCATTCAATTTAATCTGTAAAACGGTAGACTTACAAAATGATACGATCTTCATTAAAATGTAGATGGCATTGAGAACTAGGAAAGATTAGTGACTTCTTGGCCCTACGACCACAAGAGACTGGAAACTCTCATGTTTCAAACCATGTCTCCTTGACCCCAACAGTGATGTTCTTCATCACTATACTAAATATATTGAGAGGATTCCTAGGAAATATCATGTTTTAGAGTCACAGACAACGCATTTACACATGCTTTTTCCAACATTAGGCAGTGATATCAGCTTATTATCTTTAAATTCATCTTCCTGGGTGGTTAGAGCATGGTTGAAGATCAGTAATTGAACTTTGATTTTAGTTTAACATATTCTATTTCCTTCTGACTCAATAGGAAATTAAATCTCTCTGATCTATTCATTAGAGTTTTCTGTAAAATGTATTAGAAGAAAAACATGGTTATTTCGAATGTTTCAAAAAGTTAAGGACCAGCCACTTAGCTCAGTCTTTCAAGAAAACAGCCTGAGGCAAGGCTTCAGGTGAAATAAAACTTAGGTGGTTTCTTCTGGGTATCAGAAGGAAGGCAGAATTCATCTAGTCTGAGAAGAGATGAAAGAAAATACAAAGTGAGACATTAATAAGATGACCGCAACCAGACAGCTTCAGATGTGTGTAGAATCATCTCAACCCACAACAGCCCACTGAGTTACATGAAAACAAAAAATGCCCGAATCAGCCTAGCTCTTTCCCAGTTCTGTTAATTCGATGGGCCAAGATTTCCAGCCAGAAATCTTAAACTTCCAAGCTCTCCTGAAATGATTCCTTCAGAGTATGAAGGAATGGACAGAAGAAACAGAGAATGTGAAGAAAAGTGTGAAATGAGACTCATATGGAATTTCATGAAACGTGCACTCTAAAATCCCTACCAATATTCCTCATGACTCTGATTCTTAAAAAGCAATATACATAAATGGGCTTGTCACTTGCAAATCAAATGGGCCATACATAATAATAAGCTAACTTATACTTAGGATTTAGACATGTTTTTGTAGCCAGGCTGCATCTTAAAACCTGGAGTTTTGTCAGGTAACAAAAACAAATGCCCTATTGTACCAGGGCTTAGATATTGAAGGAAGCTACGGTACTACTGTCAATAATAAACCCTGTGGAAAGAGCAAGTCGCATGCATGTAGAAGGTGGAAGGTCACAGTTAATATAAGTGGCTTTGATCTCAGTCCTAAATAGTAAAAAGACAACTGTGCAGATCTGGAGGGCCTGTGAAGGCTGACATAGTATTTGAGGATGGAAAAATCTAAGATGTGTTGACTCAATAGTGACTATGAATCTGACATTTGGGATGGAAAACAGTACAAAGCCCTTTTTTAAGATTTCCCATTTTACATTCTTTGCTCACTTATATGTATGTATATATTTCTTTGCTCACTGATATATATTTATATATACAGTTAAAACTCACATGAAATAATATTAAGATACGTTGCTAACATTAGTTAGGGATACAGGGAGTAGATGGTAGAATATATAGAATTCCTTTGTTTCCTCTCTAATAAAAGTAAATGAAACTGGAAATGTTATGTCTAAATGAGATGACTCAGATGCAAAAACAAAACAAAACAAAAAAAAATCCAAAACAATGAAATTTCATGTTCTCTCTGAAATACAGATACTAGCCTAGAATACCTATATGTATATACACACCCGGTGATGAGTGTGGATATAATATTTGGAAAGAGAAAGTGTGCCAGAATAAGGGAAAATAGAGATGTTGAGGAAGGCAAGGGATGTAGTAGGATATGCATGGAAGTGGAACAGTGCTCTTACTGAGTAAAAAGGTACAACGTGAGGCCAGAGAAAAAAAGGAAAAAGAACAAAATCAAATTCTATTTTAAAATTCCAGAGCACAACTTAATATAGTGTATGCAATATTTTTTTATTTAAAAAAAAAAAAAAAGCAAGAGAAGACTCAGGCCAGGAAAGCCGGTAGGTTAACTGAGGGTCTTCACCTGCCATCTGCTTCCACAAATCTAATACCCCAGTCTCATTTCCTCCTCTGCTGAAGAACACATTCTCCAGCCTCCCCTTCCCCGTCCACATCATCTACAACACACAGATCATCACCTTCAAACTTCCTTCTCTCAACTCATTGTTTTATCCCTGATCTCAACTTGAACAGGGATCACCTGGGAGCTTGCAGGCCACTCGACCAAAAGAATCAGGCAGAATAAAAGCATACCTTCACTTCTCTCTTCATTAATCCAAATCCAAAGCTTTAGTCTAATCCCCAACACCACGGCAAACCAAAAGCTGATGGTCCTCACTCTCTGCCCCCATTCCCAGGGCATTAATCAGATCTTGATAGAACACCATGCTTTTTTCTCTCCTGGGGATGCTATCAGAATCCGACCTAGCTCATCCTTATTCTTAAGTGTCAGTTCTCATCTCAATACCTAGAATCACATACTACTAAATAGGACTGGGTTACAAACACACACACGCACACACACACACACACACAGAGAGAGAGAGAGAGAGAGAGAGAGAGAGAGAGAGAAACAACAAAAATCTTTAGCAATAAAGTGACTTCTAATGACATTCTGATATACTCAGAGATCAGTGCCCTGATCATCCATTATCAGAAGCTTCCTCCTGCAGAGACTCACAGGCAGGCACTATGCAGAGAGTGAGAGACCTTCCAACACTTAACCACCAAAGGGATATCTCCATTAAATCCTTCTCCTTAATGGTCAGAGAACAGGAGAAAAGAGTGTGAGATCCAGAGGGAATAGAATACACCAAGAAAGCAAGTCCCTCAAACAATATGATTAATGTACATAAAAACTCAGAAAGTGAGCCAGAATATACAGGCCTACACAGGTCTACAAAAGTTCAGCTGAGTATAGATTATGGTTTCCATTTTCATGTTTTATAGGATTCCTGAGTAGGGGAACAAGTGGGTCTCTGGTCCTTGTGTCTTCTTTTGAACTCTTTTCCTAATGTTTTTTTTTTTAACTTTAGTTTTAGTTTTTCAATATATTATATTAATTAAATTATTATCCCTTAGGAACTTGTTTGTTTTTGAATGAGAGAAAGCATGTAAATCCATATGGGAGGGGAGGTAAGAAGGAATTGGGAAGCATAGAGGGAAGGAGACCATTATGTGAGAAAAAAATTATTTTCAATAAAAGGAAAAAATGCAACAGAAATCTCAAAAACTTATCCATGGCTCCTAGAAGATAAATTATACTGGAGTAAATTTTGATCAGGCATGAAGCGTTGTTAATTTTTGCTTTAGGGGTTTTATTGCAGAAGAGTTCATACTTTCATGAAAAAGAAGAAGAAATTACTCATTGTTATTTGAATAGTTTTCTGATACAAAGTTGTCCTTTACCCTAAAGGAAACACTTTGAAGCATAAAGCTTTTTCGATATTTAAGCCAAAGGCCTACTTGACCTCATTTAACATCAATGTTAAATTCAAAAGATTAATGAAAATCAGATGTGCCCACAGATAAGCACATTAAACTATTTTATTTTCATTTATATAATTTTCTGTCTTGTTTGGCAAAGTGATTATTTATTCTCAAACAAAAATTTAGGAGAAAAGATAGAGGTGGACTCCAAGAGGAATGTGTGAACATCTTGGCTTGCTTGTGAGTACCCTAGGTTCAGATAAATTAATGGTTGCCGATAATGTTCAGGAGAAGGGCGGGCCTAAAAATACTTGTAGACCCAAGTTCTGTGCCCATACATAACACACATAAAAATGCCACACACTTGTAATCCCAGTCCTGGAGAGGCTGAGACTGGAGGAACCTGGGGCTCATTAACCAGGCAGTTTAGTTGGTAAGCTCCAGTCCAAGGAGAATGTTCACCTTGAATGGAGGTGAACAGAATTTCTGAGAATGACACTCTAGGTTGTCTTATAGTTTCTCCACATTCATACACATATGCACATGTATGCCTCCATCCCCTAACACACTTCTAAAAAAATTACTGTGTTCCATACACTGAACTAACAATTTGTCAGAGGAGAAAGGCCAACTGTAGCAAGTGAGATACATTTGGTGTCACCATTTATGGAGAATAATCTTGCTTCCAGAAATGATTGCACATTAGGACTCCCCAAGTATATGGACTGGGAATACGGCTCAGTCAAGCTTTGAAATCTTACTTCCATCTCTGGAATCCACATCAAGTTGGAAAGAAAGAAATGACTCCACAAGTTGTCCTGATCACCACCTAGATGCCATGGCATTCAGCATGTGGCACACACAGTGACGACAATGATGATGATGTTGTAATGATAATAATATTTAAAACCTCGAGAATAGTATTCATCTAGAATTAATATCTATTAGTCTCATTTCTGAAGGGAAATTGGATTTGGAGAAGTATGATTTCTCAGTGAAAAAAATTATAAATAGAAATTAAAGAATTAAAATGTAAAGGAATAACAGAAATATGAAGAAAAGAACACATTTAAATACACTATAAGGAAATAAAAGTCATTCCTTGCATAGAACACTGTAACCTCCCAAAGAATACAGAATTCCTCCCATAAAATACTATACCCCCCCATAGAATACTATACCCCTCCTGGTGTGGGATATTTTTTTGTATATGTGTTGCTTTTATTGGTAAATTAATAAAGCTGCCTTTGCCTGTAATAGGGCAGAGAATAGAGCTAGGCAGGGAAAACTAAACGGAATGCTGGGAGAAAGAAGGCAGAGTCAAAGAGAAGCCATGTAGCCACCACCTGGGACAGATGTACTGAAACCTTGCCAGTAAGCCACAGCCATATGGCAATACACAAATTGATAGAAATGGGTTAAACAAAGATATAAGAGCTAGCTAAAAATGTGCTTTAGCTATTGGCCAAACAGTATTGCAAATAATATAGCTTCTGTATGTTTATATTGGGAGTCTGGGCAGCTGGGAAATGAACAAGTGGCCTCCCCCAACACTCTCTCATAGGATACTGTAAATTCCCATAGAATACAAAATTCCTCCCATAGAATATTGTACCCCTTCCATAGAATACTGTACCCCTCCAATAGAATACAGTATTTCCCCAAAAATACTGTACCCCTCCCACATAATACTGTACCCTTCCCAAAGAATACTGTACCCCGCCCATAGAATATTGTACCCCTCCTAGAGAATATAGTATTTCTCTCATAGAATACTATATTCCTTCCATAAAATACAGTTTTTCTTCCATAGACTATGGCGCCCCTCCCATAGACTGGAGTTTTCCTTCATAAATGATTTCCTGACTTCTCATATGTTTAGATGTGCCCATGAAACTGCTGATTATGAAGAGGAGATGAAGTGAATGAATATGAACCATTTCCACTCTAGGTATTTTAAAAGATGATGTATTTCTTTGCTTTTTAAGTCATTCTTTGTGTGCAAATAGACATAGGAAAAGGAGCCTTGATCTGTGCATCACTCCACAGAAGAGATACTACCTCTGCTGACGAGGGACATTCAGACTTATATGCAAACCAGAAAGCAGCCTGTTCTTTGTTTGAGTTGTTCTGTGTGCTGAGGCTGTTTCAGCATCTGGCTTTGCCCTGATGGGGAAATCTACTCTATAGTAATGGAAAATAGCTGAGAATTAATACTGCCTCTTACTTGGTGCCAAAATTATAAGAACATCTTACTTCTGTAAATGTGTTTTATAATTTCTGCTGCAAAAGAATTGTATTATTGTTCACTAACTCTATCTATAATTGCATTATAATTTAATGGAAATGGCATATATACATGTATATATATATATATACATACACAACTATAATCTTAAAGGAAGTAGTCTAGAGAACTATGTCTGTATTTTCAAATATTGTTTATAAATGTTCTTTTACATTTAATTGGGGATATGATTCAGAGATTTGCATTGGTATGCATCTTGGTTTATTGATACAAACTTAAGGTCAATTTTTTAATTTGTATATTTCTGCTCTTGTTTAAGATATTGTGTTTGTGCAGCTCATTTAAAAATGTAATGTATAATTGATAAATACAGTTAATAGATAATTATTTATAATAGTCAAACTTGTAGTCATGTTAGTTAGATTTTCTAGATGTACAGAGATGTATTTCAGATGGACAGGCATTCTTCATACCTTTCAAAGACTACAGAATATGGCCTTTAAAATGTTTAAAAGCTTAGTACTTTTTATTACAATGAGACACATCTGCTACTGGCAGCACCAATTACTTCAAGAGGAAGATGGGCATCTTAGACACCCCATATGGAGTTTGTTAGTCATTTGGGCAAGAAACTGCCCTTGCCTGAACTGATTGATTGTATGTTATATGAAATGGACATGCAGGATCCACAGAGAAATGACTGCTGAACTTGCCTAAAGGTGAGACTGTCCTTTGGGTTTCCTGCTTCATAAAAGAGTCTGCAGACATTCCGCAGGACACACAAAAAAGTGACTGACAAATATAGGCAGAACTGTCTTTGAAATTTCCTGCTTCATGGACACTATGGGTCTGTAGGTTGAAAATGGATGCTCCAAAGTACAAGAGACCTTTGGAAGACTGTCCAGGCAGTGAGATATCTCTGTCAATTCTAGAGTTTTGGAAGTTGCTTACAATGTACTTCCCTTTTACTTAGCTAATATTATGTCCTTCTGAAGTTTTTGATGGTGTTGAAGAATTGATAGTTACAGTTTTCCTTAGTCATAATAAAAGATAAAGCATATATAAATTTTGTAACTGTCATTCTTGCTTGGTAACTGTTTTGTTATGTTAATGTTTAAATCTTCCTTTTTATTTAAACAGCAAAGGGGAGGTAGTAGGATTCTCCTATATATGCTGTGAATTCCATTGGTTAATAAAGTAATTGCCTTGGCCTGTTGATAGAGTAAAACAGAGCTAGGTGGCGGAAACCAAACTGAATGCTGGGAGAAGCCATGTAGCCCCACCAGAGAGAAGCATTGGAACTTTACCCAGCAAGCCACAGCCATGTGGCAGTACACAGATTACTAGAAATGGGTTAAATTAAGATGTAAGAGTTAGCCAATAAGAAGGTAGAGCTAATGGACCAAACAGTATTTTAAATAATACAGTTTCTGTGTGATTATTTTGGGTCTGAACTGCTGAAGAGCAAGAACAACCAAGTGGCCTCCTTACAATAATTGTAGGGGTAGAAAAGGTGTACACAAATACAACAGTCCTAAGCATCTCTTCTAGAAATTTCCCTGGTTCCTTTCCTGTCTTGTTCTTTTCTGAAGCTGGACACTCTCCTGATTTCTGTTACTGTATAGCAAATTGGCTTTTTCTTGAAATTTATTTTAATGGAACAGTTACATATTCATGACACAATTTTAAGATGTTGGGAAGTATTTTGAGAAAATATTACTTTCATTGTGGAGTTGATAGCTTTTCACAGAGTCCATACCCTTTAACTCAGTTTCCCCTGAATATCCTGCACAACTGACAGTGTAGTTGATTCACACATTTCTGCTGACTGTGATTCTCAGGGAGAGAAAATCTGTATCAACCTGGGCTAGAATCACTTTTTGTGGAGTTTGACATCAGGGATAAGAGAGGGTAGCCTTGTCTCCCTTCTCATTTTCCCCTATGCAGAGCGATAAGAGACTATAACCTCGTCTATCTACTCATTTTCCCCTATACAGACGGAGAACTGTTCTGCTGCTCCCAGGTTCTGATTTCAATTCATTCCCGAGACCTCACACTAGCCTTGACTTACAACAATCTATCTTATTGTTATAGCCAAGTGTCCTTTTCAAATAAGAGACAAGTAGATACATTTTGCTTACTTGAGTATAAATTAAATCTCTACTTTATTTTCACCTTACCACTAATGTTTTACTATATTTAAATTAAAATAATTTAGATTATAATTAAAATATAAGAGTATTTAGTGGCTGGGACCTGGCAGGAATAATAGTGATGGAACCCTTTGCTTGGGAGCTTCGCCTGTTCAGATACCTCCTGAGCCATGTTCTGAGGTTCACACTGTGTGTCTCCATGTAACACACCAGATAATGATAAGGAAGTACCCGTCAAGACTTCTGCCTTTCACTGTCTCTGCCTTGTCTAACAGTGGTGCTGAGGGCATAAGAAGATGAACCTATGTACCTGCATTTTCAGTAGGATCCTTAGTTCATCTTCTTTTCTACTCCAATAAGGCGTGTCCTGCGTTATGATCATGATATTATGAGAAAGGTCAAGATCATGTCTTTGTTACCTAGACAGCTTTTAGAAAGAACATTTTTCAGTGCATACCCTTTTTTCTGTAAGTAACCACACTAGGTCCTCCAGGGTTAGCAAGTTCTGTAGTTGAAAGCCTAACTCACTGTTGTCTTGATTTGGTTAGAAACTTCTCAGAGTACTTAAAACTGATTCATGCTGTAGGACTGCATAAACAATAAATATCACTCGCCTTTCAAAAGGACTTGAATGCAGCCCAAAGCATGTAACTAAACATCAAATGTAATTCTATTTTATACAGTATACAGAAAATGGCAATGACATTGTGTTAGGTGGATAATTCAACTTAAAAAAATTACTTTGTCTTCTTGCTTTAAAATATTCTCCAGAGAAATATTAAACAATGTCAATTATGAAATTTAAAATATTATAATTATAATATAAATACAATTATATGTAAACATAATTATATATTTATTAATATATAAATAATACTTAGAATAATTAGAATGCAATATTCTATATTAAGCATGAAATATTATCTTTCTATCTCATCATTGTTTTGATTCAAGGTATACTACAGTCATGTGGTAGGTCCTTCTGTCAATGTGTTGCTTTCATTGGTTAATGAATAAAGAAACTGCCTTGGCCTGAGAAAACAGAACTTAGGTAGTCAGGGAAGACAGAACTGAATTCTGGGAGGAAGAAAGCAGAGTTAGGGGGATGCCATGGATCCACGGCCAGAGGTAAACGTGGTGAAACTTTTTTGGTGGCCATGACCTCGTGGTGATATAAAGATTGATATAAATGGGTTAAATAAATATATAGGAGTTAGCCAATAAGAAGGTAGAGCTAATGGGCCAAGCAGTTTTAATTAATACAGTTTCTGTGTGGTTATTTTGGGGTTTGCCCCAAGTGGCCAGGACAAACAAGCAGGCCCTCCTTCCAATTCTACAGTTTACACAAAGTTTTAATATGCAGCTTAAATAAAGTGAAGGTAAATATTTGAAATCTTCTAAAATAAGTGCTTGCTGTTTTAAGTACATTTAAGTATATACAGGGCTTTTATGTTTTATTTCCCCCACTGCCATTCTCTGTACTCCTTCAACACTAAGAATTAATAATGACCTTGGTCAATAAGGCCTATGGAGACTTAAATTTTCTGTTGATGGTACCTCTCCACTTTCAGCATCATTATTCATAAATGGAACACCCCCACTGGTGAGTATTCATTACTTAGACTCCCAGAACACCGAATCCTGCTCTTTTATTTGACTGGGTAACTGACTAGTTGGTTGCTTGGTGACACATTGTTGCAAACAGGACCCTTCTGTCTTAGCCTTCTGAGTATCAAGATTACAGTTGTGCTCCACCATGCCAGGTTCAGCACATCAAGTGAACTGAGTGTCCTTTCATGCTTGTTATCTCTGTCTTTGGTGGTTCCTCTTGATTCTCCTAATTTTATAATGTTGAAATGCTCAAGGATCAAATGTTGGTTTTCTTTATCTAATGTTACTCTTTGGATGAACTCATGATTTCTTGCTCTGAAAGTTCATTTATACCTAAAAGCCTTCATTCTTTTCCTTTTAGGGAAAGATCTGCCCTTTAACCTCCAGATTCACTTGTGAACAACTTACTGGTCACCATCACACGACCATCTAATAACAATCTGAAAAACCATTTTACCTTAGAAAGGACTGTGAAAGTTCATTTCAATCTATTTCCCCTATAACTCTTGTCACCTCAGCTGACAGCAAACATCCTATTTGTCCAGGTAAGAACTTTCAAATTATCTGTGATTCATCTCTTCTTATATCCTGACTCTACTACATTAGACACTCACATTGAGTGCCTTCAAAATACTCTGAGAACTTAATTACTACTTGGGAAATATACATATTTTTGTGTCTGAACACAAATGAAAAGTGTAATGGAGATGTTATACAATATTTGCACATACTTTTTGGAAAACTGAGTAACTTTACTAGTGTATATGATGTCACAAGGGGTGATTTACAAGGTGTTCAAATTCTACCTCTAGTTAGCTGTGCTATTTTAGCAAAGTTATTTAATTACATCAATCTTTGGATGTTTTTAAGAAAAACAGGATTGAGGTTATTGATTTGAAATAATTTTGTTAAGAATAAAATTTTATCTCAAGGGCTTAACTTGTGAAAACAGGAACCATGAGTCAGGGAAGAGTTGAGAACTAAATTACTCAGTACAAATCTTTTCTTCATAACCCATTCAGGTCTTTTCTCTTCCTTGGTTTTAATGGCACAGAGGGTGGAACCCAGGGCCTCACAATGACTAGCCATGAGCTGTATCACTGACTGACACCCATAGTCCAAAGCTTCTATGCTACTTGAAAAATTCCCAGCGCAAACTAAGTCACATTACACTGTACATCTAAATGCAAGTGTAGAATGAGTGGTGGTTTGGATGTTTTGAGGATGAGTTGTAAATAGGAGAACTAAAGTTGGTAAAAATGAGAGCAGCAATGTAGAATTTTGTCTATGTAAGGTTCATAATAAAGAGAGCTCACTGGAATGTGAAGATCTTCTAGATCTGATCAGAGAGCAGCAGGAGGAAGTATACACTCGGAATCACTAAGCACAAAGACAGTCTGTAGAAGGAAAACAGGGATGAGCCCTGTGGAGACAGAGTGGTGGAACCAGGAGTCTTCTATTTTATCACCAACTTTTGTACAGAGCTCTAGCTGCAGCCAGCCTCAAGGGTTTTTATTATAATCATTTGATATTTTTTACTCGTGTTCAAGGAAACACGTTTTGTTTTAAAAGCTTTTCCTGGCAGGCAGGAGGTCTTTTGTTGATTACCTTAATGTATCTTAAAAAAGTCAACCGGTAATTCAGAAAAGTGTTCATGACATTCAGGGCACCGGAGTGCCTTCTATAGGAAGCACTTAATAACTTGCGAGGCTTCTTGGGATGAGTCCTAACATGAAATTGGTTTATCAAAAGTTCTCTGCAGCAGGCGGAGGAAAAGAAGAATGGTGCCTGACATCTGCCTAAAGGACTTTCTCATTGTGGCCCAAAGCAGAGGAAACTGTGGAGTCAGAGGGCTGGATCTGGGTTCCCCTACTTCCACAGCCTTTGCCTTCTTAAGCAGCTGCTGCATGCATGAAATATGCACCTTCCTTAAAGCAATACTGAGAGCATTAAATGAGATCAAGTGTCATGAAATTAAAGCAATTGGCACCTGCAGGCCAGAGGCAGGCAGCAGGCACAGTCTGGCTTTTTTGTCAGCATCTGTGCCAAGGCTCTTAAGACAGGTCCCTGATGTTTGTGTGAACTGGCCTGGAGCCATGATCAAATTATTTCTAATGCCACAGAGTGATCTAGATAGACAGGCCAAAGGGATTTTCTGGACTGATTGACTTTATTAAAAAGTTTTTTTGTATATGTGTTTCCTTCCTCTTTCTCCTCCTGCTCTTGGTCCTTCTGCTCTGGCTCCTTCCTACCTCCTCCTTCTTTTCCTTCTTCTTTTCTACATGAACAAAAATAACCTAGAAAGACAGATTGAATGCAGTCAATAAAAATATATCACTTTTTTTTTCAGAAATATGAACAAATTCATTATGTTCTCTGAGGGTCTGATGTTACTACCTGATGATCTTAAAATGAAAGTGATCCTGTCACTGGTTGAAAGCATTACTTTCCCTATAACATGTTTAAGAAATAGAAAAACAGATTGAATTGAAAATTTTAAGTGCACTTTAATTTAAATGTGTGCTAATGTCTAAAATTTTATGATATGCACTCTTCCTACAGAAGCATCTGCTGACAGTTTTTAGGAACTTTTCTGTATTAAATATAAGCAGAAAAAAATAAAGACAATAATACAAAAATTCTGTGAACAGAATAGGAGAAAGTTTTGGAGCTTTTCATACTTCCTACCTTCCTACACACACACCACACACATGCAAATACACACATATAAACACACACACACACACTGTCTCTCTGCCCAATGTAGAAACCCTTGTTGAAAAAGAAAATCTATTAAGCTGCACTTCTCTGATTCTAACAATTCAGACTTAATGATACTGTTCATTTAAATATGCTATTACTGATATTGTTTCATTAGGTATACAATTTCTTTCTCAGTGTTTTCATGCCTAAGTGACCCCTAAATTGGTCTGCTGCAAATCACTGCTAATAGACTCAAAACAATCTACACCAATCAACCGTGTACAGATGCGAGAGGTTCAGATTTCTCTGGAGATAGATGAATCTTCAAAAACAAAAATGTGCTTTTTCTATTGTATGCTTCTTTCTCCTTTTCCCTTCCACTCTTGTCTTTTGTGTGCCTTCCCCTTATCATATTCTTGTCCTCGCTGCACTCTTTCCCCTCTTGGCATCTTTTACCACTTTTTCGCCGGCATCCCAGCTAGGAGCATCACTGAGCTTGGCTGGAGAATAGAAACACTTGTCTTTTAAAGAAATAGAACTTATCACTTAAAAACAGGGATTTATAGAAATATATGAAATGGTATTTCCCTGGTATATTCCTGAGACATTCATATCTGTTAACCTAAGCCAATATTGAGATTATAGTTGGCAAGTTAAAGGAAATATGCACTCCTAATTTCAACAAAGACTGAGTTCAAACCCAGGATCAAAATAAAATTGTAAAAAAAAAATCTGTATATCTTTATGTGTGCAGGCTGCTAGAAGAATACTCAATACTAATTCATACGGAAACAACAAACATTTATTTCTCAGCTATGTAACATGGGAAATCCAGAAACAAATTACAAGTAGATTTAGTGTCTGGTGAGGGCCTATCCTGTTTCCTTTGTACCCCCTTGTCTCTGGGCCCTCAAATCTTAGAATGAGTTAAGTCTCTGCAGTCTTTCTTGTAGAAACACGTATTTCAATCATGAGGGGACCTCTGGGAATGGATCCTCTTCCAAGGACTCATTCCCTAAGAGTTCAGATTTAATATGCCAGCTGGACACACACACACACAGACATACACACACGCACAGACACACACAATTGTTCTTTTGCTTTTCACATAGATTAAATTATTTCTCCAATGAAATATATTATTATATATCTCTTCTGACGAGATGGCATTCAATGGGCTAATAATAGAGAATTAGGAAACAGATAGGAACTCTCATCCAGTGGAGTGGTATACACACACACACACACACATATAGCTTTTTTAGAGGAGGCATATTATGAACTTCTCAGAAAATGTGAGGTAATGATAAATGCATACAAAGTGTTCATCAAGACGTGGATGTAATTCCTCGACCGATGTTCAATCATCTGGAGTCATTTAAAAGAGTACATCTAGTGGAGAGGCACTATCCATCACAGAGAGAACATGTCTCTGCCTAATCTTTTAGCCCTGGGCTGAAGGCAGAGAGGCAATGACCACCTTGAAGCCAGAGGGAATCTGCTGCCTGGATAGAGGGAACTTGAGTGCATTTTTCCATACTCTGTGCAGGCAGGTGCCCTCCGGCCCCCCAAAGGTGAAAATAAAGGCCATTTTGTTCTACCCATAAAATAGTGTGTTCAGCTCCAGAGAAAAAGAAAGTTGTTATTTTACACTGACAAGGCCTCTAATAAAAATAATATATAAGGATCTATTGATTTCTTTTTGCAGTCAATTTTTTTTTTTGTTTTCCTTGAAGTTTTATGTTTACCATGCCCGAGTAAAGGGGCATTTATTTTGGATGCCAGTAAGTTCCATCAAGGAGTCGTTTCAGAAGTTCCTCTGAAAATAAGTGTATGGCAAAGAGATGGCCCAGATATTTATATAATTGCAAAGCAACTACAGGAAAAGAAAGCAAAGCCCAGAGGCACCTGGGAATGTCTGTCCTATAAATAGGCCAGTCAAAGTGCAACTTAGAGATGTAAGGGGAACAGCGGGGAAGAGGGAAGTAGGAAAACACCCAATTAAAATCCAGAGACTCCTGGTTCACAGACACACTGACATTTACGCATACGTAATTATGACACAAAGTGTTGGGAGACTTGATATTTGGGAAGTTGCCCTGTCTGTCCTTTCTGAGGCCACCTTCAGCAACTTCAGAGGAAAGATGTGATTAAATGGGGGAGCCTCCATCTCTTCCCTGATGCGCACTTACACTTAATTTGCCATTGGGGCCATCATCCCTACGAAGAGTGTTTCGGCTGCTCCACGCTGGATTGGCAGTATTACTGAGTTACTTCATGGGGGAAGTTCAATTTATTTCTCAACTTAAGGCTTGGAAAGCTCTCTGATTATCAGAGCGACAGTCTAATGGGCCATTTCTGATAGAATAATACCCATTCATTTGGCTTACACCTGCCAGATTTACAAATCATTTGGAGGGTTGGGGGTTGGTGCTGTTATATTTTCGGCCCCCCTGAGTCAAGGCTTGCATGCCGGTTCCGGCTGAAGATTGCTTTGGGGATAAGGAATATGCACTGTATTTTACCAATAATGTGTAGGTATGTCTGTGAATGTGTTTAAGGACTCATCACACCGTGCTTTGGGAGAAAGGCAGGAAATAGCTGCAGTGATTTGCTATAGGCTAAAGATATTTGTAAACCATGATTATAAATTTAACACCTCCTTTAGGACCCAGAGTTTATTTGTGCTGAAGGCTAAAGGGGTCCTTGGGCGTTGACGCTCACAAGTTCCAGTATTTCACATAACTATTACTGGACCCAGATTTGTTTTTACACAATCTGTAGACATAGCTCTTCTCTTTTGCTGAATTGTCTCCAGAAAAGCCAAAAGCACAGATCTACCATCCTTGTACACTGAGAGAAATCAGCATAATAGATTAGTCTGAGAACATAATAAATTTGTTATGAAAATTGTCCAGCAAATATTAAACTAACCTATAGTTTACAAAATTGTCAGAGGGAAAAATCAAAAGCAGGGATGCCTAGGTAGGGTGAGTCGGGAGAGCACTCAGGAGGATAACAGAGCAAGAGCAGTCTCTTCAGCTTACAGAAGGTGATCTGAATCCTGTAGTTCCCAATGAACTCTTGGTGGAATGGAAGAAGAAAGAGGGGAGAGAGGATGGCTATTATTGTCGTCATTTCAGATCGCAAAGTTAAGAGCTGTTTCTGACTGTGTCTGTTTCTGCATGCGTACGCATGTGTGTATGCGTGTGTCTTTGTCTGTGTGTGCTTGTTTAATTGTTTGTTTTTTCTTCTTAGACAGAGTAACATATTTGAAAATTATGATATTTTTCTAATCAGATAGAATCTAGTCTGTTCTATGTTGTTTTGAATGAGCCTTGGTAGATGATTTGTAAAAAAAAATTTATTTGAATCCCAGGTAAACTGGGCAGCTGTGCCTGGATAGGGCTATATTGTAACATGGAGAAAAAAATTATAATTTGGGAACACACTTATGCATGTGTGTGTGTGTGGAGGGGGGTGGTTAGCAAGAGTCTGTGGAGAAAGCAGAATAATACTTTTATATCTGGGGATTCTAATCCATCACTGATGACCTAATCAATTCTAAGAGATGACGATTAATTTCATCATGAAGGCACACGGCCCTAGTACCTATCATTAAACTCCACTTCTTAAAGTACTGGGAACCAAACATGAGTCTTTGGATGACAAACCACAACCAAATTATAGCATTGGATATCCGTCCAGTTCTTTCATACTTTCCAGGATAACAATGTCTGCATTGGAGAATCACAGTGAGGACTGGGTGAGCATCTGTCAAATAGGAATGCCTGCAAGTGTACAGAAGACAAATGTGAACTGTATATGAGGCCAAGCAGTTAATCAGATGGGTTGAGTCTCCGAGTTCCAGGGAATGAAAAAAATTACTATTTTGTTGTTATTTTTATTGTTTTGCTCTCCAGGTAAAGAACTCGTTATTTTTTTCATGTGACACTGTCTATAGATTATAGGAATATGGTGAATATATCTTTAAAAAAATTAAAACATTTTTCTCCATAGTCAATCACGCTTTCAAAGCTTTACCTAGTTCTTTAAAAAATAATTCTTACTAAATCCTTGAGAGTTTTGCAAAATCTATTTTGATCATAGTCACCCCCTCCCTACCCGGTAGCTCTTCCCAGATCTCCCTTCTTCATTCACTCAACTTTGCATCTTTTTTCCCTCCCATCAAGAGTGATTTGTACCACGCAAACATGCTTAGGTGTGTGGTCTTGCACAAAAATGTTGTTGACTTGCCAGGGTTTGGGGTCTCGGAGAAAACTGACTCTCCCTCTCCCGGCAGCTAACAATTGCCTATAGCTCCACAGCCAGGGACCGGATTTCGGGCCTAATGCCCTTTTCCGTGCTGGGATTTGATCTGGTTTGAGTTTGCATAGTTTTGGGCATGCTGCTGCAACCACTGTGGGTTATAAGTGCAGCTGCCCTGCTGTGTCCAAAAGACACTGTTTCCCAGTAGTGATTCTCCGCTCCAGGATCTTACACGCTCTCTGCACCCCAGCCCCTCTATTGTTGATCTCTGAGTGGAGAAGGTAGGGATATAGTATATATGCTCAATTTAGGGTTGAGAATCATGCATGGTCCAGGTCAGACAAATATTCCTATTATATAGCAATGTATTTACTTCCATGAATACAGTGATGATTTATTCTTCTTTAGCTATAGGTAGCTCAGTGGGAGAGCATGTTTTAGCACATAGAAGGATATGGCTTCCATTTCAGCAACACACTAAAAGAAGCTTCCTTTGGAACACAGTAAGCTCCAGCTTGGCTATGAGACCAAGGCCTTTGGTGAAGTGTTATGCTAGATATGACCCAAAGCTTAGT
The DNA here is from genome assembly GCF_950005125.1 of Chionomys nivalis. Lineage (NCBI taxonomy): Eukaryota > Metazoa > Chordata > Mammalia > Rodentia > Cricetidae > Chionomys > Chionomys nivalis. Next base: position 29,623,376 of record NC_080106.1, read on the forward strand.
CAATAAATTTTTATCCAATTCGGTCTTGCTCCTTGTATATGTGATCATACAGGGATGTTGGCCTTGCAGTCAGTAAAGAATACCTGTTTATGGCAGACTCAAACCTAGAAATGTATGATTGACCCAAGAGAGAAGGGGATTTACATAGTATTTCGGTTGAAGTGGGTTGCAAACCCTTGGCTTGGCTTCCTAGCCTCCAGAGGCTTTTGAAGATTTTATCTGAGATTCTATAGACAAATTGTTATAAATGAATAGTGATAGTCAAAGAAGGCAGGGGTGTGGCTCAGTGATAGAAAGTTTACCTTGCTGTGTCTAGCATGGTTAGGTCCTGGAAATTCAGCTTGAGAAAGTGAGAGAATTAGGAAATTTCAGACACTACAGAAACATCAGACACACGTACACCAAAAAGCTCCTGTGGGCTATGCACACTATAGCCGAGAGATGTCTGTGGGTAAGTAGGCTCAGTCTGTAAACACCCAGGAGGAGGAAGCTGCAGTTGCTAGTGTTTGTACACACTAGTCAATCATTCATAAACTCTTCCTTGGACCATAGAAAGGCTTTGCCATTCCAACGCAAACTCAAAGAAGTCTACGCGACTACCATGGGTACTTGATATGGCCATGGTCTTGTCACACAAGACAGAGTCACTCAAGACTTCATCTGCTCTTCACACATTCACTCATGTTCACTTCCTCTGCTCCCCACAAACATGACATGTGGGAGGTCATATATTAACCTTCAGCACTATCTGTCCTCGCAAACAGCAAACACTAGATGGTGGGGGACCTTACGGATACAGGCACCCTCCTCTAGAACCCTCTCTTGTCCCCACTCGTACCTTTCTCCAGCTAGACATATTATACACAAGTGTCAGCCACTGCAAGCCTTACCCTCAAATTTCATTTTACCTGGACATTCTTCAGAATCTCATTTCAGCCTCAATTTTCACAGGATACTGTCCTTCAGATTTAAGAGAGGTTCTACGTACATTAAATTTAAAAAAATCAAAACAAGCTCAGTACTGGTTTTTGTCTTGTACCCCTGGAGGATGTTGAAATCAGAACAGATGTTCTTAATAAACAAGGTCATTCTGTTCCTGAAGGTCATTAGGGATGATTTTTTTTTCTGTGAGCACAGTCCTGGCAAGGGGCAGGCAGCGATTCTGTAACAGCCTCTGAAGGACTGTGGACACTTTTTAAAAAATCATGTGGTGTCCCTATGTAAGTCATTTTTTCCTCCATGACTCCACATTGTGGTCATCTGACACAGAAGGAACTGCTAATCTGCAATGCAAGTGTTATTCCTGAGACTTTTGATCACCAAAACAGCAGTATAACTCATGCCTGTTTTGTCATAAACTGGGCATATGGAGGAGACAATTAGGAAACATGGTTGTCCAGGGTGAAAACACGAGTCAATAGTTTTGCAACATGTAACTAGACATTTGGAGTAGTTTTTTTAACAGATGGGTTCATGAGCCCCACTACCATGTTCTCCTCATTTGGAAACCAAAAATTTGGAGCCACATACCCTACATTTTAGTGAGATTTTTCTGGTGACAGCTATGGATGTTTTAATTCGGCTAGTAGATTATTAATATGAGTAACTGATTAAGCATTTGACTAAATCATAATTTTTCAGATGTTTTTGACATTCAGATCATTGTTGGTGTATGATGAGGAAGGACTGTAATATGCAGCGATACTCACTATACACAAAATGTTCTTCAGGCGCTTTCATGCAGAAACTCAAGTACTCTACATGCAAAGGTATCATTCTTTCTTCTTATTTTTGAAGCAGTTAATAGACTACCAGGGAGACTAAGCTAGTCAGAGGTCCTCACCACAGCCGGAAGGTGTCTATTCTGTCTACCTCCAAGCCAGTACGCTAGCCCACGAGTGACTGAAGTCCCATTTCTCTTTAACAAGTCTTTATCTAATGTCCTTCAAAAGCGCTTGGCTGGTCATTCATTCAATATATTTCCATTTAACTTGGTTTTTATCAATTGCAAACTTTTATGACATGGTACTGTTTATCACTGACAATATGCTTTCCCGCCAGTGCCTTGGTAGTTAAATCCACATGTTACTGTCTGGCCCTTTATCACAATATGCTCTTAGCACATTTGCACATCCGTTCCCTGTGCAGTTGTTCGTTGGTCGGCCCAGCTGTAGATTAATTGTAATGCCCGTGTTTATGTTCTTACGGGTGTTACACGGCAATCATTTAAACTCAGTTATTAAAATGTTAGGTGGCATAAAATGGTTGTTTGTTCTCCTTTTTATAATGAATCTCGTAGTTTAAAATGCCCAACTTCTAACTCAAGAACAGACATTAGTTATGTAGTGTGGATTCTGGAGAAATGAATGGAAGTAACAGTGAAACTTAGCTTTTTGCTAGAATATATTGAAATTATTTTTAGGAAGTCAGCATTAGCTCATAGGGAACAAATATGAATTGAGAAAAATATCCAAATTCAGCAATGGAAGTGGGCAGTATTTTGAGTGAGGATGGTACCCATAGGTTCATGTATTTGAATGCTTGGTCCCTAGTTGTTGGAACTGTTTGGAGAAGATTAGGAGGTGTGGTCTTGTTGAAAAAGTGTGTCACTGGTGGGGGGGGGGCTTTGAAGTTTCTGTAGCCCACCACAGGCTCAGGCTCAGTATTTCTCTCCTGCCTGTGGATCAGGAAGCAAGCAATAAGTTAATGCTCCAGCACCACCCACCATAGTGATGAGGAACTAATCTTCTAAAACTGTGAGCAAGCCCCCAACTAATTAGTTAAGTTACCTTGGCCATGATGTCTATTCATAGCAATAGAACAGTAGTTAAGACATTGTGACCTATTTGAGCTCAACTCCTTTAGAGTCAGGCTATTTTCTTCCTTGACCATGTGTGGTTTAATGCCTAGAAGTAAGGGTCAATATGAGCTGTCTTGCTCTTTGGTGAAGTTTTAGGGCTGCACATGGCCTAACTATAAATTTTCCAAAGTTCTAAAGTTTAGGATCTCTGAGTCAAATGATGCCATTTTCAAAAAGCTAAGTGTAGTCTCTGGGCTAAGTTCTTAGTCATGGAATTTTGAAACAAACCAAGCACATCCTCCTTCTGACACAAGCCTGCTCCTCTATCCCCTATCTGATCATATTGTTCTTTTCTGCCTATAATACCCACATGGACAAGTATTGGACAGAGTATCCTCATGCCCAAGACAGGAGTGTTGTGGGGACTCATTCTGGCAATAGCCTTGAAGTACCAGCCACAAGGCAAGGCTTCTTATCTGCGGGTGTGACCTCTCTCTCCTCTAAAGCCTTTGCAACCGCAGACAAGACGCCACGCCCTAAGGCTGGGTACTTCAAGGCTTTTTTTGGAATGACTTCCCACATTCCCACAACACAGGAGCACACACAATTAATTAAATACATAACCTCAACTCTCCAATATTGCTGCCGTGACCTGACCTCTATATAACCCCAGGATGACTTTCACTTCTAGAAATTAACCAAAGAGAGACAATAATAAAACAACACCATTTTCCTTCCCTTTCATATCCAGAACCTGTGCTTAAATGAATTTAGATTAGATCTTCATGGACAAGAAGACGATAGGAAACATCCCTGTAAAAATGTGATTGTTGATTAATAGATTTTATAAAGTAATTGTAGTCAGTATCTAGAGGGTACACGGTCCAGCCAATCAGGTTAGCAATGGAAGTCCAGAGGGCATTTGGCGTGGAGAGTGTGGAGAGCGATCACATGGCGTGCTGAACATTTTGAGGAGATGGGGCAGCTTCTGGGTGCTGGACCATGGAAGATGCTCAGCATTCTCACAACAGAGCTCTCTAGGAATAACTTATTCAGACACTAGATTACTGTTTCTGGTGAAAACATCTGTTAAAGATCATATGACAGGAGAAGTATGTAAAAAAAAAAAGATGATTGACGTGATTGTATGAACACAATGTGCTTCCAAATTCACTAGAAAATTACTGGGAGAAAAACATCACCCACGTCCTTGCTAGATAGAATTGCATAAGTTAATGAAAGTCTGTTCTATCTTTCCACTTCAAAGTTTCAGGTTTCAGAGTGTGCTGCAGAGGCGTGCTTGTTAGTTCTTTAAAAAAACAAAAACAAACAAAAACTAAATATTAAAACCAAAAACATCGTTGTAGCACAGATTCTAATTGGTCTTAATAAATAAAAAACCAAAATCAGGTATTAGGGGGAGAAAGCTGAGAGATCACAGATGCAGAAACAGCCAGCCACTAGAGAAAACTTTTACCCATACTGAATCCTCAGGCTGTCTCTACTGATCCTCAGACTGCATGCTCAGACTGTATCCTCAGACTCCATGCTCAGACTGCATGCTCAGACTGCATGCTCAGACTGTATCCTCAGACTGCATGCTCAGACTGTATCTTCAGACTGCATTCTCAGACTGTATCCTCAGACTCCATGCTCAGACTGTATGCTCAGACTGCATGCTCAGACTGCATGCTCAGACTGTATGCTCAGACTGTATCCTCAGACTGCGTGCTCAGACTGCATGCCCAGACTGCATGCTCAGACTGCGTGCTCAGACTACATGCTCAGACTGCATGCTCAGACTGTGTCCTCAGACTGCATGCTCAGACTGCATGCTCAGACTATATCCTCAGACTACATCTTCACACTGAGTGCTTCAGGCTACTGCCTCACCCAGCATCCATCTCTACAAAACAGACTACAATAAGGTCCTGTCTCTTCCCTCCTGATATTCCTCTCTCGGCCAAGCCATATCACTGCTGATTCTGCCTCCCTAGTGCTGGGATTAAAGGCATGTGATCCCAAATGCTAGCATCAACTTTGTATGAGCTGTTTCTCCTTTAGACAGATTCAATATTCTGTAGAGCAGAGTGGCCTTGAACTCACAGACATCTGTGGTCCTCTGTCGCCAGAGTCCTGAGATTATTAAAGGTGTGTGTCACCACTGACTGGCCTCTACTGGCTTAGCTCTGCACTCTAATCTGCAGGCAAGATTTATTTATTAAAACACAAACAAAATACCACAACACATCATAAATATGATTATAGTATTCCTGTATATCTATATAGATGATTTTATATTACAAACCAGGATCATGGAATGAACCAGTCTCTATAACTTGTCTTGTCATTTTTCAGCTGATAATGTATCATGATTCTATTTTAAGGTCACTAATACCTAAAGCCTTATTTTCACTACGACTTCACTATTCTGGAAATGCACACTTTAACCATTCCTCTACTGAATAGATCATAGTGCTCACTCATAGTATTTTGTTATTATTGTAAACTCTACAAGTAGACATTAGAGACGGGTTAAGATTTGAGTCTTGGAGTCTTGGGTCCAATACTATATATTTTATTATGGGAAATTCACCTAATTTTCCTCATTTTCATTTTTTATTCCATAAATTAAATGGAGAATGCAAGAGTCTTTTAGGATTCTTATGAGTACAAAATGAAATTGCATGCACAAATAATTAGTACTTTAGTGTCCCTATTTTTAAGGGTCCTAATTTGGAGAATTATTGTTAAATGACTTATTTGTTTTGCTTACTAAACAACTAAGACTTTCTTTACCCCTATCCATGCATATAACAGTGTTAAATCATAAAAAGCAAGCAAGAATTTTGATTGAAATACTAATTGTGTTCCAAAAGCTTTAGTGAGAAAAAAAAACACAATAAAAATTTGGCTGAGAGAAGAAAACACACAAAAAATATTAGCTCGTCATGGTACTACATTCCTGCAATTTTAGCACTTAGAAAGCCAATGTAGGAAGATCAGAAACTCAAGGCCAGCATAGGCTACATAAAGAGGACCGGTCCATAAACACAAGCATCAACAAAATCATTAAGTGAAGTAGATGAAAATTATAAGCAACACCAAAAGATGTCAGAAGAACCATGTGAAGAAGCTGCCACTTTTAAGGATGAATGACAATATTCAGTAAGAGAGCTAAGCAAACAGAAGAAGCTTGGACCACAGTGCTGAGAGTGTGAACTCAGATGCAGCCCTTTGGGATGTGTAGTGATATGTTAGCATGATTTGGGACAGAGTTTATCTGTAACCAACCATCATCAACTAATCTGTCAGCAACCTGGATTAAGTCCAAAAGAAACCTATCATCAGCATGCTTGCAAACTTCTTGGTGCTCATGAAGTCCTAGGGAACAGGAAGAACAGCCCTATGCTATGTTTTACTAAATCCACATATTGCAGCCTATCGACGAAGCTCAACACTAAACAAATAGCTAAGGAGAAATAATTATTGAATCTAACTAAGGTAGCAAACCAAGGCATTAAGGAGAGCTGAAAAGCAATACAATGACACGGTTTCACTGACAAGCTAAAACCATTTTGTGTAATTTCAATAGACCATTCACTAGATTAAGAAAAACTGATTCAGAGCTCTGAGTATTAGTTATTCTGTCATTCTTCTTGCTGAATTTAATTTAATTTTGATTGTTGTGTAAAAATAGTTCATATTACTCGTGTATAGTTTTGTATCTCAACATATACACACATAGTGCACAGGCTAAGGAAGGAAAATTAACATTTGCCGCTATCATTTATCTTGTTTAGCATCTCTGAGCTCCCCTCTTTTGGATCTTTATGAAGCAGATACTAGGTTAGTGTGTCTTACAGTCATCCCACAGTGAGAGACAACACCAAAAGGCATTTGCTTTCACGATTTTGTTACATAATATTTTTGCATTCCCTATGCAGATTATATAGTGTTGGTGTCTAGATTTATCTGCATCTTAAGGATCTAAAGCAAAAGGATGCCACCTACCTATGAGTAACCATTGAGCTATCGGCAATAGAAACCTTCCCTAATAATATGTAACCTGGATCCATGTTAGATATTTAGCATTCTGAAGTGGTACAATATGTAACACGTACACTTCTTGGTTCTTATGGGGGTCTCCTTTTTTTCAATCCATTGACCACCAGGCCACAAGGACAAAAGGAGCAAAAGTGGCTAGCAGGGCTTTATATAGCCTATAAGTAGAGCAGAAACAGCTTTCCAGGAGGCAGCTTCAGTGAGACAATTCAGTTTCATTCCAGGGTAAGGGAGAGACGTATATAAGATATGAACAGCAGCTGGGACATCACCTAATGTGCATTTGTCAGCAGAGCTCTACCACAGAGCTGGGAGCACAAAACCTAATTATCATATGGGAAGCAGGAAGAGAGCATCTGCATGAATCTGTGTCAAAGGTCACACTTGAGATGGGCATCCAGGCTTAGGAAGAGTGTCCAGATAAGATCAGATCTCAGAGCTGAAAGAGGCTATCTAAGCAGAGAGGGAGTCCTGCTGCAAAGGGAGCCCAGAGAGCTGTTTGGAAGTGGTGGACTGGAAAAGGGTCTGGAGAAGGTTGTAACTTTAAGTGCTGGGTGCTCCAACAGGCTATTAGGATCAACACTTTCAAAGTGTTCAACCAACTTTAACAAAACACCCTTTCAAGTCAGACAGTTGTAACCTCATCTTTGAGTTTAAATGGGCTACAAATATATAAGATTTGAATCCAGTGTGAAAAGGATCTCATTTGCATAGGAATAATCCTCAGCTGAGGATTTTGAGACTCTGGTTTTAATCACACACCAGTTTCACATTCTTTTTCATGGAATTCAGCTGTTAATAGCAAAAAGAAGTTATTTTATTTATCCCAAGGTTCCTTTCAATTCTATCCCTTTCACAGGGGACCAATGATCAAAGTTGGGCAATATGTTTTAGTTCATATGTAACTCATTGACAGAAGTCGACTCTCTGAGGCTGCATATTCTCACCCTTACAGCATAACATCTAGACATCTGAAAGTGACAAACTTTCGTCAGCCGCATCTCTGTATTTTATATTCCAGAGTCACGTCTCATCAATTTTTATTTCTTGCCTTTTTCAAAAACTGTATTTGTTCTATTCCTGCTAGTTTGTTTGCATAGCCACAGGCTAACGTGCGCCACAGTCACTTTGACTGTTATTCACAATCCACTGGCTGTTATTCGTATTTCAGCTTCCGACTAATATCTCCTAGGAAGCATTAAACTGACTCCCCAACTGGCCAGCGTCTGTGCTTTGTACTCCATCACAGTCTTTGCAGGCCTGTCACAGTGACACACATTTGTAGTCCAGCACTGGGGAACAGGAGGTAGAAAGGTGGAAAGTCTAAGGATGGCTAGAATACACAATGGAATCTTGTTTCAAAAACAAATATGTTGCAGGCACTCGACATCCATTTCTGGGTAGGAAGGAGTTGTTTGTTTTATTTTATTTTATTTTTTTTGGATTTTCGAGACAGGGTTTCTCCGTAGCTTTTTGGTTCCTGTCCTGGAACTAGCTCTTGTAGACCAGGCTGGCCTCGAACTCACAGAGATCCACCTGCCTCTGCCTCCCGAGTGCTGGGATTAAAGGCGTGCCCCACTACCGCCCAGCAAAAGTTGTTTATTAAGCTCTCTACCCCATGAACATGAAAGCTACAGAAGAACCTACAAATGGGAGCTATAGCATTTACAACTAAAATCAAACAGCATCTCCAAAATTCATAGGCCTTCATTCCTCCCATATTATGTAGTTCACACTACTTTAAAGAGTCTTTGTGGCACATTATTTATATTTATAAATGCTCTGGAAATCTGTGTTGATGTCTGATCAGCTGGTACCCAATCTGGGTGTCAGATAACTGATTTTGAGATGGATTGCAGCATCCTTTGCCCAAGTCCTAGTCTTCAGGAAACTAGGTGTTAATCACACTCTAACATCTGAGTGTCATTTCTGGTCTGGACAGGTTTCACTTCAGCCACAAATGAATATGGTCAAAGGCGATTAACTGTGGCACCTTAATAAATGAGGCCTCCCCTCCTGCCTGCCCTTGCAGAGCTGCTCACCTAGGAGAAATGTTGCTTTATGAAGGAATGCAATGTTAAAGTTTAAAGGGGCAATCCAGTGAAGAAATAAATGAAGCAGGCCATTAGCCTACTCAGTGTTCAAGGCATGGTTTTATGCCCAGTTGTGGTTCAGTAGTCTGGGACTTCTGATATTGTTTAACAACTAAAAAATTGAATTAGCCTTAAGTTCTTCTTCCTTGGTGACCCATAAATGCCTTCGGTAAGAAAAATGAGGGAAAAACACAGAGAACCATTTCCCTGTCCTACCAGGTTGAATACAACCAGAATGGTTATCTCATATAGTATTTTGGCTTCAGTAAATGCATCAGTTTATAACATTTAATGTATGTGTGATGCAATTAAATAAAAATATATTTTTATAACCATAAAATATATTGAATATTTTGTCGTATTAATGCATATGATGGTTTTGCCTGCATGTTTGTCTGTGGTCATTCACGAAGGAGGCCAGAAAAGGGCAACAGACCCCTGGAAACTAGAGTTACAAATGGTTAGAAGTTGCCAAGTGGGTACTAGGATTTGAACCCTGGACTACTGGAAGACAAACAGTTCTCTCTTTTTTAAAAAATTGTTTTTTATAGAGTTATATATTTTTCTCTGTTTCTCTCTCTTCCTCTCCCCTCACATTCTGCCCCCTCCCAGTCCCCATGCTCCCAATTTACTCAGGAGATCTTGTCTTTTTCTACTTCCCATGTAGATTAGATTCATGTATGTCTCTCTTAGGGTCCTCTTTGTTGTCTAGGTTCTCTGGGATTATGAATTGTAGGTTGTTTTTTCTTTGTGTTGTGTCTAAAAGTCACTTTTGAATAAATACGTATGATATTTTTCTTTCTGGGTCTGTGTTACCTCACTCAATATGATTGGATCCATCCATTTGCCAGCAAATTTCAAGATGTCATTTGCTTCTCTGCTGTGTAGTACTCCATGTGTAAATGTACCACAGTTTCCTCATCCATTCTTTAGTAGAGGAGCATTTAGATTGTTTCTAAGTTCTGTATATGACAAACAATGCTGCTATGAACATGGTTGAGCACATGACCTTGTGATATGTTTGCGTATCCTTTGAGTATATAACCAGAAGTGATATTGCTGGGTCTTGAGGTAGGTGGTTTCCTAATTTTCTGAGAAATCACCATACTGATATCCAAAGTGTCTTTACCAGTTTGCACTCCCACCAGCAATGGAGGAGTGCTTCCTTTACCCCACATCCTCTCCAGCATAAGTTGTCATCATTGTTTTTGATCTTGACCATTCTTACGGGTGTAAAATGGAATCTCAGAGTTGTTTTGATTTGCATTTCTCTGATAACTAAGGATGTTGTGCATTTCCTTAAGTGTCTTTCAGCCATTTTAGATTCCTCTGTTGAGGGTTCTCTATTTAGGTCTATACCCCATTATTTTATTGGATTATTTTGTTCTTTTGATGACCAATTTCTTAAGTTCTTCATACATTTTGGAGATCAGCCCACTGTCTGATGTGGGGTTGGTAAAGACCTTTTCCCAGTCTGTAGACTGCTATTTTCTTTTGTTGACCATGTCCTTTGCTTTACAGAAGCTTTTCAGTTTCAGGAGGTCCTATTTATTAATTGTTTCTCTCAGTGTCTGTGCTACTGGGGTTATAATTAAGAAGTGGTCTTCTGCATCAATGCATTCAAGCATACTTTCCACTACTCTTCTATGAGATTCAGTGTGGTTGGTTTTATGTTGAGGTCTTTGACCTTGATTTGGACTTGAGTTTTGTGCATGGCAAAAGATATGGATCTATTTTCATTCTTCTACATGTTGATATCCAGTTATGCCAGCACCATTTGCTGAATATGCTTTTTTCTCTTTGATATTTTTTGCTTCTTTGTCAAAAATCAGGTGTTCGTAGGTGTGTGGATTGATATCTGTGTCTTTGATTCGGTTCCATTGGTCCTCCTGTCTGTTCTTATGCCAATACCAGGCTGTTTCCAGTACTGAAGCTCTATAGTAGAGTTTGAAGTCAGAGACTGTGTAGCCTCAAGAAGTGTCATTGCTAACACTTTTATAAGGGAGAGAGAAAGAGAGAATGTAAAGGAATGAAATTAGACAAATATTTTGTTTTTCACTGAATATTTGACAGAAATATAATTGAACACAGTATATCCCAAACACTTGGGTTATATATTATATTCTAATCGTTATTAATTATGTCACTTTGCAGCAATCAAAATTCATTCTTGAAGATGAAATGAAAGCAACAAGTGCCTGATATTTTCTGTAAACATTCTGGGGCTCTACAGGGGAAACACTATGATGTGAAGTTCACATGACCCAAACCTACTGGAGTAGAGAGTATGGATTTGGAAAAGAATTTGATCATGACTGAGGAGCCACAGGAATGCTGATAGTGACCTTGCAAAAGAGGCCAATGAAGGTGCAACAGCAAGCTTCTGCCTATAAAGCAGGAAATAGGCAGTCTTTTAGTAGTGAATTTTCCTGAGCTTTGACCTTGAATTTCTGCTTTGAAAATCTGCCAAGTAAGTTTCTGCTATGTGCAAACTGCCCAGTTCACGGTATTTTATTACAGTGCTCAGAAAGACTAAGAAAGTTAGTCTATCTCAAAAGAAATAAATGAAATGTTCCTTGAAAGATGACATTATATGCCATTCAAAATGCAATAGTTGAAGAGTTTATACTAAAATTTTATCACATAAAGTTGTGCCAACAGAATGACATCCATATGTGAAACATGTGTGTCTAATGACATGATAGTTTTATGTAAATAAATGAATAAAAGCTTTAATGGCTTATCAACAGGCCCTTCATGCATGCTAATGTGATCAGAGCTGATCATTTTGATTGGAAACATTAAACATAACGGAAAGTAGGCAAATGTTTTCAGAATAATGGTCATTACAAAATCACCTTCAGGACAAGAGGGATTGAAAACCCTTCATGCATAAAATCGTGTTTTCCCCGTAACTTCAATGAGCTGCATCTCAATTCTTTTCATTAAGGAAAATGACAGCAAGTTCTGAGCTCTTCAGATAGGCTTGTGTGAACAGAATAGCTTGCTGCAAGGAAATGTTTGTCCAATGTTTAAAGCTAAGCTACTGGGCCTCTCTAAAGAGTCGCATTGGTCAAAATGAGAAAAATACAACAATGAGCAATCAATATCAAGATTCCAAATTATTCCTCAAGTGGCCCAAAACTTGATCCCTACTAAGAGGCAAATAAAAATAATAAAGCTTATACAATAAATAATTTTATTATATTTTTTCTTTTGTGCCCCCAATGACTTTCAGAATGGTAGTGATGGAAACTTCAGGGTAAAGTTTAGTTACTCATGATATCATGTTTGAACTTAGCATTACAGAGGCTTAGGAAGGATAAAAACCACCATTTATTGACACATATTATGTGGAAAGGACTTGACACTCATGATTGAATTTAATCCTTGTGAAAGCCTGTGATATGGAGCCATTATCCTAGTGTTACAGATGGAGACCATCAGGTTAAGTAACTAATTCAAGATCACCCAAACAGTAGGTAGGAAAGAAGAGGCTCAAACCCTTATAAAGTATATACCTTATACTTTAAAATACATGGTCACATCTCTACACGTGATGCAAGTCAGGAGACCTGGACTTTGAAGCACAGTGAAAATAGGTAAATGTTTGAACCAGAAAGCTATGGGGTTTAGATACTGGTGTCATTTAGCATCAAACTTTCTGTTTTCTAATATGTTTGTGGCATTGAAATAAATGTCTGGCGATAATTTAGAAACTTGTTAGTTTATGGGCAAAAATTGGGAACTAGGACTTCTGCAGAGGGACACAAATGTTTAAGACTTATTTATTTGGAAATTATCTGACATGTTTTGGCAAAGCCCTCACAGAGACCCAGATTACGCACCTGAAACATTTTATACAGGTTAACTATTTTAATCACTCTCTGGCATTTCAGTTAAGATCAAGTGCTCGCACTTCCCTTAATGCTTACATTTTCCATTTGATAAAGAACTTGATTATTTATCTTCTATGCCATGCATCTTACAATTCATTCATTGTGGGATACTCACTCACTTGTTTTTGAGCCTTATTCAGAAGCTGTCCTGGAAGCCAATGCCTTCAAGAATCGAACTTGAAAGAATGAAGAATGATGGGCAGAGATGCAGTTTCCTTGGGTGCTTCATTCAACATAACAGCAATTTTACCAATAACAAACGTCCCTATACACTGATGCCTCATGGAAGGCCAGCCCCTGAGCTCAGCATTCTGCTTTATACAGACAAACCAGGCTGTGGGGTTCATGAAAACGATGAGCTAATAGACTCAGAGAAGACTCCTGTGCCTGCGTGTATACACATCTGAACATTTCTGTGTACATATAAAAATGCACATGAGTTAACATACCAAGCATAGTCAGCTATCCCTGCCATTTCCCTTTCTCTAACAATTGTCTGGAGGAATTATAAATATTATAGTATAGTCTATTCTTGTGTGCATTATTTCATCAATGTTATCTTGGTCTCATGAACTCCACAGCCCTGTCAAACAGGTAAGCAAGTACACACCCAGCAGACAAGGGCATGAAGGGTCATAAGATTAAACATCATCCATCTTATGGATAAACAGACATGTGACTGGCAGCTGAAAGATACTGGGAAATGAAAAATCTCCCTTTGAGACATTTCCCTATTTCTTCTATTTCCCACCAGGAAAAGAAAATGCACAGTCCACATGCCCCCATATACTCATATTATTTTGAATATATTTTTCTAAAGCTATACATTGTAATTATGTAAATGAGATTATCATCAACTTTAATTATGCCAAGATGTTAATTTTTATAAGAAAACGGGAATAAATAACTCATTAACACGGAAGACCTCAAGGACTTAAATTAAATTTTACTTTGAGATAGAAATTGGTATGAAAAGAAGCCTGCATTAGTCACCCGAATCTACCCTTCCCACCCTCCTCCATTAAAAATAATTTATACAAGTAATCATCTTTAAAGCTAAAGTGATTTTAGGGGAAACTTCAATCACTTTAAATTTTAAAAAGCATCTAGCCATACCAAGTACGTAGCTGAGAGTTGACTCTCCTCCTTGACTGCAAACACGCTCCATCTGCCCTCTTAACTCTGCCGATCTCTGCGACGGGCCAGATGGCAGCAGGAACTGCTGAGTGTGCTTGTTGTATTAATCCATTCATATTTTGGTGTGTACAAACACTTTCCTGTCTTGCAAGCATACGCACAGGGGAACATCCATGCTTCTGAAGAATTCTGTATTGTGACAAAGTAAGCATCAAAAGTACACCTTCCTTCAGGAAATTCTTCTAGAGTGTTTTGCAACTTCTTTCAAGCTATGGCTATAGGTCTTGGGTTTATAAGAATTCAGTGCCCTCTGAGCACTTCACAGTTGGCCTGGCCTGGGCCCAGCCAAACCAGTAATTTAGAAAATTGAATATGGCCTATTCTTCTATTGACAGGAGCAGCTTCTCCCATGAAGGTCAGGCAGAATGTTCATGTTCTATCCTTTAGTTTACTGCTTCCTGGTCTCTCAACTCTTTGAGTCACTAATGACCATTACTAACAACAACAGCAGAAAAACAGTATCAGTTGCTGCTCCCTAATATTAATGATACTAGTTAAAACTTGCTTTAAAGAATCTAGGCTAAGGACAACTGCAAACTGAGGATTTATATAATTTTTATAATCTCACAAACTCAAGACGTAGGCACTCTTATCATGCATTTCTGATCATGATACTTTTATATGGATTCTAAAGATATCCAATTTACAGGATCAGAATAGAATGCTCCTTACTAGAGACTGGGATGTGAAGGAAGCACTGGGGTCAGGGGATGTTGTTCAACAGGTACAAAGTTTCAGTTCGAAGAATTTCCTTTGACTGGGTATGGTCTCCTTCTATTACTACTCCTCTTTATTTTGAATGAAATAAAGGGGCCTAAGAAACTTGGCTCTAAGTCTGATTCAGCTTGGTTCTTCCCTCTCTCCTGCCTCTAAAAGGACAATTAAAGCACTGCCAATTAGTCAGAAAGACACCCTTTCATCCCTTACACACATGCATCATGCACATTTACAGCCATGTTCACAGCCACGACTCTAGAATCAGACACACCTGGGCCAGACTGTGACTTTGAACTGAAATAGAGCACAATGCTGCCCCATTGTGACGTTAAATAGAAACCTTAAATACTCATATCACTGCTATTCTTCTTATTTGGAAAAGGAAGCTAAGAATATTGTTTCCCTCTGTAAGTTCTTAATATCAGACACAGTAATGTACACAAACTGCCCAACGTTTTACAACAAACATTAACTATTCCAGTACTTGTTGTTAAAGATAAATAATTCCTAGCCATCTATCTTTCTAAACAAATATTTCTTCTGGATGACATTACTTTAAATGCTTTTAATTGTAAATATCCAGAGAAGCCTATGAGAAATAGTCAGTTTTATAGGGAATTTAGTGGATATATGTCTTGACTGGCTAGTGAATTTACGTGTCAAGTGGTCAAAGATGTGCTTTATTAACTCTCGACTGACTTCCTTCAATCGTTCAGTTACCTCATCAAAGAGGTTTTCCTCATGGCTGGACGGTAACTTTAGAAGCCCTGACTTCATGCTGATGCTCTACAGTGTCCGAGTATCAACATGTTTATGATTCTAAAACAAGATGTTTATTTTTCTTCTAAATGAACCACAGCTTAAACCAGTCAATATATCTAAGGGAAGCAGGATTGTTAGGATCCCTAGACAGCATAAATCCCCAACAATGATGAGTAGAATCCGGTTAGTCTATTTATCCCAGTCAGAAGCATTATTCAGGGCTGGAAGCTTGTAAGTTTGTAAGACAGCCAGGAGACGACGGGGACTCTAGAAACATGGGTACATGAGCAAAGCACTGTCAGGACAAATTGTTCTTATAGATTTCATATTTTTGTATTGACAAGTTAATATTTTCTTGGGCTTTCACAGAGTCTTGTACTGTAGCCATATATGAAGAGCTGTGTTCATTCTGAATCCTATACTCAAGCTTAATCATTAACAAGCCACAAAATATTTAGCACATTTTTTCCTCTTTTCCTGGGCACTAGTGTTGTCCCTGTAAAAAAAAAAAAAAAAAAAAAGAAAGAAAGAGTGGGTGAGCTGAATTAGATGAGCTCAAAACCCCACTACTTTCTGGGGTCTCCATGAACAGAGTACATTTCCTTTATAAATGGCTCAGATGGCTGTTAAGCAATCTCTCAACTTCTGTTCTGAAAATTACAGAAAATAACCCAAGCTCCTTTTATCTTTCCTCACGGGGACTATTTTCTATCCCTTTAATCTTTTTGTTGGTATTCTATGGACCTTCTTCATTTCTCTATATATCACTCCTCTGTATGAAATTTCTAACTGGAGAAAAATCAGGAGGAATCCATATTGTCTCCTAAACAGGTACAGTTTTGGTCTTCTGCCCCCCCCCCAATCATTGTTCATTCTGCCTAAGTGTTTAGCAATATTTTCATGTTTTCAAATTCCCCTTTTAGATTATTTTGATAGATCTTTAAACTATAATTTTCAGTCTAAACTTTAGTTTGCTGTATACAAATAAGATTTGTATATCTTATTATACTTTCATTAAATTTGGATATGCATCCAGTTGCATAGCTCAGACTTTTACTTTATAAAATGAAACTTTGATATCACCCCACATGTCCTTTGCACCCCTTCAAGCCTCACTTCAGTGATTCCAGAAGGAACAATAGTCCAATTTTTATCAACTATGGATTCAATTTGAGAGTTGTAAAACTTTATTTAAATAAAGTCCGAAGATATGTGCTTTTCTGCATGGAAAGACCTTATTTATAGAGAAAATCCAATTAACTAAATTTGTACATGTCAATTTCTTGGTTCTCTACAGTTCTATATGTTTATTGTTTAGCCAATACTACATTATCTTGATTTCAATGCTTATTATGTGTTGAAATCAGATTGCTGACTTTTCCAACTTCAATATTCTTTTCAAGCTGCTTTGCTCTTCTAAGTTGCTTTACTTTCTCATATAAATTTTAAGAATTGACTATTGATAACTCCAAAGAAGGCTCTGACTGGATGGCTTTGCATCTGTAGATGTATTTTCAGAAAATTTACTTCTTACCAGTATTTAATATGCTGATCCAAATTTAATCTTTCATTATTAAATATGTCATATAATTCCTCTCCTGGATAAATTTTGGCAGTAGAAGAAACGTGAAGTTTAAGATTTGGGGTTTTGCAAACTATATAAGTAAATTAAAAGTATAGAATTCTTTTTTGCTTGTTTGTTTTTGTTTTTTGAAACAGGGTTTCTCTGTGAAGCCATAGATATCCTGGAACCCACAAAGTATACCAGGTTTGCCTTGAGATCCTCCTACCTCTTCCTCCTGAGTGCTGGGATTAAATGGATGAGCCACTACTGCCCAGCTAGATAGTCAGAGGCACACACAGAGAGAGAGAGAGAGAGAGAGAGAGAGAGAGAGAGAGAGAGAGAGAGAGAGAGAAGAGAGAAGAGAGAGAGAGAGAGAGAGAGAGAGAGAGAGGAAGAGAGAGAGAGAGAGAGAGAGAGAGGAAGAGAGAAGAGAGAACTGGAGAGAATCACTAGAAAATATTCCATGGCTGAATTCAACTTGATCACTCTTGGTTACTAAAAGGCTATCATGATGGAGGGTATCTGAGATCCATGCATTAAGAAGCTAGCAAGAGGTCAGTGTATTTAATTCATCATATCCTCTAAAGTTACCAAACAGAGAAACCATCACCGGAATGGATTATTGACAGCTGAAGTTCTTCTGTAAGAAAGAACAACAAAGGGATCAAGTAGGAGAAGCACATCTAGAATGCTTGTCGAATCTCAAGTTTTCAGAGTGCTTCTGTTACTCGGGTCCTCGAGTGCTGCAAAAGGCCAAGGAGAGAGTGATGGTTTATAGAATAAGAGGCAGTAAAAGAATTATTTAATTCTCCTAACAAAATTGCAGAGCAGTTATCTTAATTAGCTTTTATTTCATATTAGTCAAATTGAAAGAGATGACAAACCCTACACCAAATAGAACCACCTAAGCATTTGAATCTGAGTGATCTGTGGTAAATCATGGATAATATGAGAACAAATAATGAACTAATGTGAGAAATACACAGAATCTAGCATGTTGTGGCTTTTTACAGTACATTTCTCCGTAGAATAATGTGAATCTAGGAAAGACGTTTTTGAAGGTAAAGATGAAGATAGAGTGTTATGAAAGAAATGGTAAGAGTTGTAATAAAACTGGTACCAAGCTATTCTATCCATATAGAGGAAAAGTCAGAGTAGAGACAGGGAACTCTTACACAAAACGAGGCACTGCTTACAATAGCAAAACTTGGAAATCAGCCAGGTGGCAGACGTTGTGAATTATATATGTAGTGTATATTCAACATGATTTTCGTCCTCAGATACTAGTCACTGTAAGTGGAGGCAGAGTATCTCTTTTGTCCTGACTGAATACCTGGTCAGAATAAATACAAAAAAAAACTTATATTAATTGCAAACTGTTTGACCAATAACTCAGGCTTATTATTAACTACATTTAAATTAACCCATTTGTATTAATCTGTGTATTGCCATGTGGCCATGTTTTTACTGGTCCTCTGGCATCTTGCTTCTTGGGTGGCTGGCTTGTGTCTCCCCAACTCTACCCCTCTTTATCTGAGTCCCCAGTTTTATTTTTCTCCTAACCTTATGCTGCCTTGTGATAGGTCAAATAGCATTTACTATTAACCAATGCAAGTAATACATATTCACAGTGTACAGAGGGATCATCCCCACAGCAAGTCACAAACTCTAAGTTATGACTTTTGTTTCTAATGAGCTAACAAGCTATAAATTGAGGCACTCTATCACTGGGATATGAAGTTGCCAAGGTAGTTTACAGAACTTCATAGGGAAATGGTTGACTTATGCTTGATCACTTATAATAATGAATAGTTTAAAAGGGTATAAGTTAATATTCTTTAAAGCCCAAGGGAATCATGGAAGAGGTCTGGAAAGTTCTGATAAATACAGGAGCTTCCATTCCTCAGAGTTAATTCCTTTATCTCTTAATACTGTTCCTATGTCTGTAGTGCATTCAAAGAACATGAGCAGGTTTTTGTGTACATAAAAGCTTCCCAAACAGGTTTCTGCAGCATTTTATGTAGACTTCACAATATAGTTGAGATCGGTTAAGTCTTTGGAGCAATTCAACGCTGAACCATCGCATGCCAATCTGGAGGTGATAATCACAAATTTTCCAAATCACCTTATAAAGGCAAATTCAGGTGTGGTTGCACAAAACGGACAATTGTCAATAAGATACTCTCCAGAATTGCTCCAGAGCAGCCATGAATTGTAAGAGATGCATTCATGTTCTCGTCACTTTAGAGTTACAAATGAACCAGAGAGTGTGGATGGAAAGAAAAATAGATGTATCTGAGCCTTGATATCCACAGAGTCCTGTAGGTATCAGAATTCACAGTGTTCAAGTTTCTTATAGCAAATGCAGAACACTTGTATTCACCCTATCCCACCATTACTTTCAATCATCTCTGGATTATTTATAATACATAGCACATGCAAATACCATGCAAACAAAATATCTAGCATTTATGCAATATTTACAATGAACTATATAACAGATACCGACAAAAACCCACATCCATATATATTCAGTACAGACACAGTTAAAAAATATTTGTCAACACTATCTTTCTTGACTAAACCCATTTGATGTGAAGTCATAGGTAAGGCCTGCTGTACTTTACAATATGAGTACCAGCTACTGGAGTATGCAGTCCTGAGCAGGCAAAGACTGTGAATTTTATTCTGGGACATCAAATCTGAGTGGTTTACCGGTGTGCCTTATGCAGTCTTAGAGAAGGCTTCTTCTATGTCAACATAAGGAACTGACTGATGAGAAAAGATCACATCCTCCTGTAGATGTATGAAATGCCAGCTTGGCTCTACTTGTCAATTATAAGTGTAGGCAAAAGTTTGAACAATGTTGTGGATCCCGAAGCTGGTTCTTTGCAGTACGCGCCAGAGGAACAGGATCTGAAACTATGTACTCCTTATGCACAAGGCTCCTTCCGCTTCTGGGTCCACAAAACAAACAGGTAAGAACTGTGGAATACTGCACTAGAGTTTTCTGATATTTTGTGCTATTCAGTGCATCACATTGCCCTGCCCTTTTCCTATTCTCTATCTTCACCTTGATTATCCTGGCTGTGCCTTATTTTCTAACAAATACCGATGAAAATTTTAGTCTTTATTTTAAATCCGTGGCTTTCTCTGCAAGATTTCTGAGCTTACCCTAGTGATTTTCGTTCGATCTCCTTTGCAGTTCTTACATCACTCGCTAAACACTGGCACCAATGCCTGGTTTCCTAAGGATGGTTTGCTGATGTATGCTACTTCTCCAGTAGACTCAAAGAGTGTGAAAGGAAGGCAGAGTGCCAGTAGTTTTATCTGTTCATCCCTGGGGCCAAACAATGCTTGGCATATAGTCTTTATTTGAAAATGTACTCAAACTTTTCTCTCGCAACCGAGGATTTTCTGCAAATAGTGTTACAAGAGTGTGAAATGTCAAAGTAGATGAGCCTGTGTGTGTGGGGGGGGGGGGTTAAAAAAGCAAGAGGGGGAAAAGATATTGGGCAAACCTGGAAAAAGAGAAATCCAAACGAAACCTGTACTCAGGCTGTCGGGACTCAGAAATAAGTAGTCCATGCTTCCTACTGACTCCCTCTCCCTCGCTGCAAACTCACTCCGCTCTCAAGCTTCTTATGTCAATGAGATGTGGGTTATACTCTATGCTTTATGTTCCCCCAAAGGCATTAAGTTGTATGATTTTGCATATTCTAGCAGATGAAATCATTTTTCTTCAATTATTCTACCTTATAGCCTTAGCATCTATCAAAATGCCAGCTTCAGGAAAAGAACCTCACTTTAATCTCTGATGTGACTCAACCTAATTACCAGTAACGAAAAAGTTAAATTCAGTGGAAATTTAAGTTTCAGTATTTACTCAACTAGCATCTATTAAAATATTTTATGAGAAGAATCTCGAATATGAAAATAAAATTTGATTGGTAGAGTCAACAGAAAAATGTTCATTTAATTACTCTTTACTTCGGGTTTGGTCATGAAAAAGCATCTCTAAGTAGATAATTTTGAGTCAAAAAATATTTTTAATATCATAGCATTAAATTATAGAGTTACCATTATTAGTCATATTTATTCATGAGAAGTAATTTGATATCTTACAAAATAAGCCAATACATGCTGTAACCTCTTGCAGTCTAATTTTTCATGGATGAGCACTTACAGACTTAATATCCTTAGAGGTTATATTTTAACATAGTCTAATTACCACTTTCCCTTTATTTCTATTCGGTTTGACACAGCCACTTTCCCTAAAAATAATTTAATATTCTTATGAATGAGGTAGTGTTAAACCTAGCCTATAACATCAATTGCCTTTGTTTATACTAACAGCTCCAGTGAATTAGCATACCAGAAAGTGAGAACAAACGGCCCTTAGAGGGAAGTGCAAATGTATTCTTCAGAATTTCTACATTATTTCTGAAGAATTTTAAATGTTTATAGTTTGAGTACCACACGTCTGCACGACAACTCAGGGTCTCTGCTAGGAGAGTTAATAGGATCAAGTACCAGTCTTTCCATCCCTTTGTTCATTCATGGAATTCTTACCCATCTTCTCAGGGCACTAATCTGCCTGACGTCAGGCGTGACCAGGGAATGCGTGATGACATTCCAACTATCATTTGTGTAGGCTGACATCCCTCACAGACCCATAGACACGTGGCCTCTGCGCACAGGACATTGTTTTGGAAGTTGACAATCCTAGCAGAATCCCAATACTGACTAGCAAGCCCTTTCTCTCTCTGATGAGCTCTGTTGGGGACCCTCTACTTCAGCCTTCCAGTTTCTAGAGCACAGCGGCATAAGCAGCTATCTCATGTATTCAGGAAAGAAATGAATAATTTGTTAAGCAAGTATTTCAATCTTGTTTATCATTAGGACTATTTTAAATGTTTCACAATGATGATGATGACTGTGATGTCTATGGATTGTATGGACATTTACATTTTATTTCCATAATAATAATCCTCTGTAGGGAGAATCATCTAATAAAATTTAATATACAAGAACAATCTATTAACTTGAGGTGCAATATTGAGACCTCCCAAGTGTCTGATAAACTTTTGAAGTTGGTATTTTGTATATGAGCCAAGTATCAATAAGTCATGAAATGATAGGCAAAAGTATCAACATAAGATATGTTTGTGTTAAGACATTGGAAGTGACATAGAAAGGACCAGAAGGAAAAAAACACAGACCATGTTTGTTAATTTTCATTTTGCCATTAAAAAATATAATCTGTAATGAGGCGAAGCCACAAGAAATGACTCTCACAAGATCATGGTGGTGAAACATTGGAAATCTATAAAGGACATTTATCGTGTAATTCCCAGAATGTTCTTGCCAATATATTTTCCTTGGCTGAGACTAGTTTCTTTCTCTGCCAAGTGTGGACAACTCTCAGAAGGAGCCAGAAATATATGGATCTGCAAATTTCACATTTGGTTTTTCTCTGCCGTTGTTCACATTCTCCATTAAGTGCAGATCTTAGTTCCCTTCTGTATGATGAGGTCATCATGCCAATAGAAGAGGAAGGTGGTAGCAGGTTGCAATGCCTGACAAAATAAATCAGAACACACATTTCTTCTTCACAAGGCTGGACTCTACTCATGCGCTTACTTTAATACTCATTCTGAGGCTTGCAAATCTGACTGATGATGGCTTTGAACAGTTTGGAAAGGGCTAATCAACCACAAAGACTGACTAGAAGCCGAACTGAATTTCAAAGCCTAAACATTGAATGTGCTCTGATTTACACTGGCTGGAAGGCTTAAGCCATCAGATTCCTTATTTATGTATCATCATTCATAGGCTTAAATTTTAATTTCACCTTGAAATATTTCTGTTTGTGAAACACACACCCGATTTACTACCTGGCCTTCGGTCAAATGCCTTAGCATCTGATTAACACAGCAATTGTCTCATGTTAAGAGTAAATTTCTCTTAACAATAAAAACATCATTTTATGCTACTGATAATAATTATATATGACTTTTTGGCGATTATGTGCAAAATGTTATGATGATTGAAATATTCTAATTGGTTCATTGACAGTATTGCCATAATATCTGACACGATGATGTCTAGATTTCCTATGAAGAAGATGTGATTATGCAGAAGTTGTCATATAATACATGTAAGGGTGGGGACAGGTGAAAATTTTAAGCTTATTTTGAAGAGTTCAATTAAAGACAGCAGAATGTCATATTGTGATTTTAATTTCAATTTTTCTTCTCTGTACTCAGCACACTCATTACATAGTAATTGAGAAATTCTGACTATTGTATGTTTGCAGAACAACATATAATTTATCTTTCCAGAGAACATGCTAGAGATTTGATATGTATAATTACCAAATTTTATTTTCCTTCCAGGCTTATTATCTCTGGCTAGAAAAATCAGACAAATAAGTGGTCTAATTCTTACTTTCAACTACCTGAAAGACGATTTGGAAAGAAAATTGTTTTTCACGGAGACATTAATGTTATCTGATGACAGGTTTGCAAGATGAGAATTACTCTACAGGGAACTCGAGATTGAAGTCTGTAGTTATTGCAGCTCTTATTAGGTGCACAAGAGGGCTAATGAGTTCATTTCTGAGCTGCCTCATTTTCCCAAAGATGGTGAATCACCACATTGCTCATAGCAGAAATAGTTGAAAAACACAGGCGATTTTCAGGGTGGGCTAGGGTTCCACCCTACTTGGAGGTGCATGACACTCCCAACGCATTCCAGTTACCCATCAAAGTGGGATTCAAACAACTATTTTTTGTCATAACATTCTTCCTGGCACGCTAGAAGTTTTCAGCTCATACAAGTCACAGACAGAATTACAAAACTGTCATTCCTTATTCCCGAGTGACAGTGAGGGTGTGGTAATTAGTTCTACTCTTGATGGCTATAAAGACTATTTCAAAATAGTTTTCTGAATGACAAATGGTGCTACATAATAATAACCAAAGACATTTAAATTATTCGAGGTTCTCTGTGCCTGCCTATGGTTTTTTAGATCCCAAATTTCTACGATACCAAAGTTAGTGGTCATGGATCATTTAATGATATTCTTTGTTAAATTGAACTAAAGGACTACCTAACACTACGGATGCTACCTGACTTGTTTGATCATAACACCCAGTGGCAAGTCGTTCAACTAAGGAAAAATAAAGCTTATTATAGCTGTGTTTTTGATATAAGATCCAAAGTTGAGGAGTTTTTACTACTTGAGAAATAATGATTAAGTTCTGTATTTAGTGAAACTTCTGAAATAGTCAAAGTGGTTGCTTTGTCCATCCCTTTGTTGGCCATCACTTGCCGGAGTCAATCTATCTGAGGCATCGGGCAAATGGAAATGAGCACACCTTATAAAGGAAATAGCTCCCATAATGAAGTGCTTGGATCTTCCATTTGAAAGAAGTCTAGCTAAAAGCTTGACTTTCAGCTAACAGTCTTTTTTCTAAAATGAAATGTCTCAGGGGTTTCTGATTTTCTTTTCTATATTTCAAAGGACAACAGCCCATGTTCAGTACCCTATGTTACCTTGAGCTGCTTTAATTGCTACTGCTATTTATTTATATTCCTGCTCCCTGATGCTAACCTGATACCTAACCCCAAATACTGTTCACTCACTTCCTGCCCATTAGGCCTGTATGGCATGTCTCCAAATGATGCTTGCACTACATGGATACAATTAGACATCTCCAGGATCTTCATTACTTCTTAGTTCTCTATGGCACTTCTCTCTCTAGACAACACTGTAATAAAATGGCTCAAGCCAAACAATTCATCACACTATGCTCTTCTGTTCGTCCAGTACCTCAGACATTAAAAATTTTTACCCCATGTTTATCTTATGAAGTCTAACTGACAGAAAATAACTCAGAGTTTACATTGTTAGAAGTGAATATATAGAACTGAGAAGCTCTTTCTTCAGATGCTACATTAACAAATTAGAATATAAGTTTTATAGATCCAGTGGGTTAGGGGCATCTTCCTAGGGCATTATCAGTCCTTTGTGAGCCTCCACCTCACGCTAGGATGAGTTTTAGTTGATTACAATCATTTGTGCCCATCCAAAGTCCTACATGGAGGCCTCACTTGGTGAAAGTCAGCTTTGTTGACAGCAGTATTTTTTAAAGAGAAAGAAAAAAATAGCAGATTTTTCTCATTTCTCTCTTGCTCACTCACTCTAAGTATCATTATCTTCACTAACACTGACAGCACTACCAATTATCCATCCTGTGTTTATGACCAATCGCTGACAGATTATAGCCCATCCTTAAGACATCTCTATAGAAGTACCATTATTCTCCTTTTAATAACAAAGAAAAGGACAAGGGAAGTAAGTTCTCCTCGCTCACACAATTTATAAGTAGGACAATGGTTTGCAAATGCATGCTCCCATCAGGACACATCAGAGTCTCTGTAATTACACATCTTCAGCAAAACTCCATATTGCCAGAGTTTGTCATTTTCAGAGGCATCTGCTTTTAGTCTGCCTGTTTGCATATCTAACACTTTATTGTTTTGCTCTATTTTTCTCATCTGCAAGGAAGGAAACACCCTGGCAAGTCCCCATTGCACATCGTCAGACATCCAGCGCAACCACTTCCTGCTTATAATCATCTCCTTTCTCTGTAGGGAGGAGGGTAGCCTATCAGATTCATCTTTTCCCCTGTCACAAAGCTCCCCCCAACACGAGCTTCCCTCTCCGATTCACACATTCAGGACATGTGCATAGCAGGTGCCTCACAACCAACAACTTCAGAGTTTTGATTTCTTAAAGCTCTAAATATTCAGTGTTACCCCACTGGGGGAACGGTATAGTTTGAAATCAGTAATTCCTATAGAGACCTAGATATAAAAATGACAGAAAATCAAATATGAATTTTGCAATGTAATGTACTGACATTTGAAAAAAAAAAAAAGATGCCCTGAATATGTACGGATACAATGCTACAATTTCGAGAATTGATAGTGTCTTTCTACAAGACTATCGGGGATTTTTCTGAACCAGTTTTTCCACTTCAGCCTGGTAATGCCTGTCATTTGTCTCCATTTCTAAAAATGTTTTCCATTTAAGCCACTTAGTTAAATACCTCACGGTGTTCAACTGTGAAGGTTTTAGAGTCATTTTGTATTTTAGTTAGCATCTTGTCCCCCACCTCATTCTTATTCTGAAGGTTCCCCTATAATGTGCCTTAAGCAAATCAAAGAAAATTTTAGATGAACATTTTTTTTTTCATTTGCCTCAGAAGTTGCATATCTTTTGGTGACACCTTAAGGTCACTTCATTCAACTGGTGAATGGCACAGAAGGTGTTCCATGCACTGAACACAGGCTTTGTTTCTTAGAAGTCATCAAAGATTTGCCCCTCTCTAATATCCAATACTTGGGCTGCCTCGTCATTAAGCTGCTCTTATATTCAGGAGAAATGTATATAGTCCAATACCTATTTGTACAAAGCATCACATACATTTTCTACTTGTCGTCTGTCCTTCATATAAACTTGATGGAGCAATAATAACATCTATGCAATCCCATCCTGACTCTGCCTGACTGCTCCTCTGACGCTCAGCCCCTGTGCTTCACCAATTACCTTCTTTTCTCCCTCCTCTGTGAAAGAGTTAAGAGCACTCACAGCAAGTGATAATTCAGCGACAGCCACCCATCTGCACAGTCATTATAGATGCCATAAGTACCTGTTATCTGAGAAACAGGAGGTTTCAAAGGAAACACAATACTTCTCTCACCCTCAAGTTATACTTTCAGTGTAGTGAGAAGTACAGACAGGTGAACCGATCCTTGCGGAACTGTGTTTGAAGTACTAAATAACAATGGGTAAACGTGACATGGGATTAGCTCACAATGAACAGCTGTCTGTCCCCATGGGAAAGCAAGGGGAATATTAGGGAGGAAACTAAAGGGGAGATGAAGAAGAGAGCTAATTATAGTGTTTCCACGGATCTAAGCGTAATCGACTCATGCACTGAGAAATGTCAGCTTCTCTTCAAAGCTCCAGATTCCCCATGAACACAATATTCAAACTGTCCTTCCCAGCCTTGGGATCTCAACTTTTAGAATTTGAAAGAGGCTACTGCAGCTCTTGGACTAATGCTTCACTGTTACTGTAGATGAAGTGGGAATCTTTTTCTGTGGCCAAGAAAATAGGAGTTCTGTGATTCCTGCCTTCCCTTCTTCCGTGAATTACAACGCTCTCTTCATTAGAAGGAAACAAGCAGATGATGTCTGAGGATAGTTAGATGTTGTAAATGAATAAGAACAGCTCCAACTGCGAGTCACAAAGTTCTGGGTTCAAATCTGTTCTTAGCCATCAAACAGCAAAGCAGTATACGTGCAACTGCATTCTGTATCCTCACCAAATAATTAAAAAAAAAAAAAAAGTTGTAGGAAGAAAGCCTTCTCCATGGGACAGTGATGAGAACCAGCTCCTACATGGTGTGGGAACTAGTTAGCCTCTGGGTTAGTAAACTTCCTTCCATCAATATAACAGAAAAGGCAGAAACAGCAGCTTTGTGGATATTAACAGGACCACTCTAACGTTCCAGGATTCTGTGAGTATAAACTTAATGATCCCTGAATAATTTTTTTATTATTACCTTGTTTACAACAATAGTGTTTTTAACCGTGATGAGCATTCTGTCACATATTTAATATTTTCTACCATGCAAATTCAGATCTAAAGATGTCTTTGCAGAGTACATGTCCACCAAACAACCAGAGTGAAAAGGTTACTCAGGGTAAATAGCATCAACAGTCATGATTATGATTGTTTTTATGAAAGAATACAGTTTTCTCCAGTCACCCAATCCTGCTACCCAAAGCTTGCAAGTGCAGTGATCTGGTTTTTTCAGGGAACTGTCAGATGCTATGCTCTGATTAGGACAAACTTAACTTTACTTCAAGCAGCGAGTCAGAGACTAGCAGGCATTCTGGGTGTCTTTGTAGGCTTTCTGTCACACAAGTTACTAGGAGACACATCTAGTGTCAGGCAATGGAGTATATTCTGGTACTAAACACAGTGTGCTACATACAGGTTAGGTACACTGAAAACAGGTGATAAAAGGGCCAGAGACTGCCGATAGTCAACCAGTAACCTCTAGCAATCAAGTAGAATATTGTTGTCAGACACTGCTTGTTTGTTTCCCCGCCACCCAGACCTGAAATAATCACACTAAAACTATATTAATTGCGACACTGCTTGGCCAATGACTCTAGTGTATTCCTAGCTAGCTCTTACATGTTAAATTAATCCATTTCTATTAATCTGTGTATTGCCGCGTGGTCGTGGCCTACAGGTAAGGTTCTGTCTGGTGTTTGTCTACTGCAGTGTCTACATGGCTTCTCTCTGACTCTATCTACTCCCTCCTGCTCTATCTGCTTGGAATTCCCACCTTGCCTTATTCTGTGCTGCAATAGTCTCAAAGCAGCTTTGTTCATTACCAATGGTTTTCACAGCATACAGCGTGGAATCCCACATTACAAAATGAATGATATTCAACTGGAAAATAAAGATATTGCTATAGACTGGTGGAAGTTGTATGTTTTATATGTGAAGCATGGACTATTTGCAAGTATTGGGTAATTAAAGCACACAAATCTTTATTGTCAGGAAAGTTCTGCTTTCAATGGGAAGAGAATATACTCACCAACATCCACATTCTACCAAGATCTGACTCATATTTGTTAGACATCAACCACTTCTTGCACTGTACATTTATTTAAAGCATTTATATAGGAATCTCCTCGACTCTTTTTAACAGCATGGAGTCCTGGGTAAGCTGAGGTTATGCAGTAGTTCCTTTTGTTTTTGTTGTGACAAAATACATGACCTAAGCAGTTTAAAGAATAAGGGAGGAAAAGGAGAGAAGGCTAGGGGAGGGGAGGAGGGAGAGAGGAAGGGACAGGGGAGGGTTTGGACTTACAGTTTGAGTCCAGTTCATTATTGTTGGGAGCAGTGAGACTCCAGATCCTGAATTTCTTGTAATCCCCTGATCTAAGTGCCTACAGCTGCTTGAGCACGAGACCTTCAGGAGTCCCTAATGGCAGGAGAGTGGTTTCTGGTGGGTTTGGCTGGGGCATGGCTATCTCTATATAATCTGCCCCTGAACACAATAAAGGGGGCATTCTTGAGGAATTCAAGGATGACCCGTGTCGCTGTCTCTCTGTGTGTGTGTCTGTGTATTTTAACCTCCAGCTCCCTTGCCCGAAGCTCGAGAACTGGGTGCCAGCACACAGCGCGCAGACACGGGGGTGCAGTACGCGGCACATCATAGTAAGGGTAGTATGACGACAGTAACATGATGTGGCAGCAGGAGCTTGAGGTGGATGTTCCTGATGAGTTCTCGGGAAGTAGGGAAATGATACTAGTGTTCAACTCACTTTGTTCTTTGTGTTTATTTTTGGACCTCAGTCCACAGAATGCAGGGACGTTCTTCTCTGTTCCCTAAGACTTTCTGGAAACACCCTCATACACACACCCAGATGTGTGTTTCCATGGCAATTCTAAGCCCCAGCAGGTTCACAATGAAGATTAATCACTGCAGGCCCTGAAGTCAGATCCATGATTTACTACCTTGTGTGATTTGGGAAAAGTTGATTATTTCACATAAGTACCAGCTTTCTCATCTCTAATTGCATAATTAATACTATTGTTTTAGACACTTCAAAGGAACAATAAATGTTACCACCAAAAATCATGTTGATATTTGATTCCCAATGTGAAGAATTAAGAGGCTGAGAACAGTCAGATTATGGTATTTAGATGCAGGGTCTTTGGGATGGGATTGAGGTTAAATGATTCCATAAAGCCAGAACCTTAATCCCATGAGAAGAAGATTTCATAAGAAAGGGCAGAGAAAACTGATTCATGGCAGTGATTGTCTTTCAAGGCCCTATGGCCTTCCTTACTTTGGGGTTCTTCAAAGACATGTTCCCCAAAGAATGTCACTAGATGAGGGTGTCCAAGCTAACCTTCCCAGTCTTGAGGGTTCAAGGAGAGAAGACTGACTTAAGGTTTTTCTTTTAGAGTGGCTTTGACATAGGGTTGGATAAGGGTTTTCATTGTTTGAAATTCTTCATAGCCCTAAACATAAGGTAGGTTTTCTTATAAATTTTGCCATATATGAAACAAATATAATATCTTAAAATCTGTTCATAGTTAAGCTTCAAAAGTGGATTTTGTCCCTGAGCTGGAACTAACATATATGCCTCTTCCGTGAGGATTAGATTTTGTGGCACCAGAAGGTACCATAAAAGCATCCAAAGAAGGAAGGCAGCCAATAGTCCTACCCAGATATGATGCCTATGGATCACATCAATGACCAGTATGGCATGATAGTTCTGAGGATGAAGTAGTAGTATGCAACCATGGCCTTTTTGATAACCAACAGCTCTCTAATCAAACATAAAATGTGCTCAACAAGAGGGAAATCATGCCTGGATGGAAGCCTAACCAACTACTCAGGAATAGTGAAGCCATTAATGATACTCTAAAACTTTGTCCTTATACCAGTAGAGAAGTGTAGTCCTCACCTCTTACCAAGGAAACTTCTCTTTGCAACAGAGACTATTACAAAAAACACAGTTAACCAAAATTTAGAGTGTGAAGCCCAGTCTCAATGTATATATCTACAAATCTTCCTGAGTTTAAGCCTCAGAGGACATTGCAGAAAAGGGAGGAGAAATTGTAAGACCAGAGGATAGAGAGTTTGCTATGAGCCTTGGTATCCTAGTAATGTCGGAAGCTACACCTATTATGTCCCACCATCAAGACTGCCTAAACATGAGCTGAACAAGAGCAAAAACAATGGATGCCAAAGTGTTTGGGGGGAAATAGCACAGAGTCTCACCCTTACATAAAGAACTACAGACATGTAAGGAATGCTGAGAGTGGGAGAAATAGTCTTCCTCGGGAAAAGCACACCAATCAATTATCCAATACCAAATCCCTGAAAACATACAATACCTTGAAAACATACATGCAATTAGAAATATACAGAGTAAGTAGGTTATAATTTTAATTTATGGATATGTATGCATATACATAGGGAGCTGGAGAGATGGCTCAGTGTTTAAGAGCACTGCCTGCTCTTCCAAAGGTCCTGAGTTCAAGCCCCAGCAACTACATGGTGGCTCACAACCATTTGTAATATGATCTGGTGCCCTCTTGAGGAAGAGACCTGGCCAGTCATCCTCGTCAATTTAGACCATGAAGTCCAATATGGACAAGTTTAAGAGAATTGCCATATGCAGGCTTCCCATGCATATTTAGCATTGCTAAACTTCATTGCATATAAATAGACAAATACGCAACAACAACAACTAGTAATGAAAGAGGGTGTGAGTTCCAAAGAGAGCAAGGAGTGGGAAACGGGAGGCCTTTGTGGAGGAATGGAAGAGAAACATGGTACAGTTATATTATAATCTCAAAAATAAAAGAAAAAAGTGAATTCAAACTATTTTGTGTCCTCTCTCAACGCTTCCTCACAAGTCAAAAACATAGGCCACACTTCTCTTTTCTTGCATTATCAATGAGAGTGAGAAGCCACAGTGTTACCAATGTTCCTGAGGAGTTAAAATAATCCCTAGAGTATTTTATCTCTAGTCAGAAGACTGGGGTCAGAGAGTTCCATGAGTAATGTACAATTAAAAAGTAGAAGTACATGAACTCAATCTGTACTTTAGACATTCTGAACACTGAGATTTTAAGTAAGGAACAGACAGATACACTACTATCTCAGCATCTATAGTAGCAAGAGAACCTTCTGTAAATAGCATATATGTATATATATATATATATATATATATATATATGAGCATACATATTTCTGTTAATATTGCTCTTTGTGATACAGTATATATTATAGTAGACCTGGCTCAAGTTCTTAACACTTCAGTTCTTTAAGTACTGGGTGACCTAAATTGAATGTTGGACACTCAGTTAAGGTTAACTAACATGTAGTGTTTAGTTTATGTATGTTCAGCGTGGGTTCAGAGCCATGTTGTCTGGTCCAGCATTTTCTTTGGTAGATATCTATAAAAATTGCCCAATCACGCTGTAATATTTTTATGATTTCCTTTACAGGTGAGATGTTACTCTTTGAGATAATTTGTCCTGATTCATGGCCATAGATTACAATACAAATATAAACAAAGTCTATGCACTCCCATGAATTCTCACATTATATTTCTTGCTTCTCTTTCAGACTAGAGAGCATTTCTTTGCATGCATGTAAGTAAGTAGGGTTGCTTTTTAATCAGTGAGTTAGTTTTACCCGAGCCTGTGCTAATTGTAGAATCACATACTTTAAGCCTCAAAAAGGAAAATGGGTGATTCTTGGTTTTCCTTTCTTAGGGGAATAGTTCCTTACTTTTATCAGCAAGTACAGATGTTATCGTGCTATGAAACAAAATAGTGAATTAAATGCAAATGCCTGCACTGGATGGGATATTTCCTTTCCTTCTAACTCAGTGTTGTTCCTTAGCTGGGAATCAATCTCCCTTTGGAAGAAATATGCATGACTCCGGGATTCAAGCCAACTTGGCATCAAAAATCTGTCTATGTGGCTTTTCTCGGTTGCCAACAGTTTTGGCTCCTCCTCAGAGAGAAGAGGGAGAGAAAGGGAAGAGAGGGGGAAAAAAGAAAAAGTCTTCTTTTCCTGCTTTCCTCTAATTACAGAGAAATACCTAGCTCGCCATTTTTGGTATTTTGCTTGTCTGAAAGACTATAGGAATAAAAGAATGAGGTAAAAGCCTTCAAATGCATTGCTAAGTGATGGCAGAAGATACAAAATAATTCCACACTAGTTCAGAACTATGTATAATAAAGGGTTACTTATTTAAGAGAGACTTACAATCGCTGTCCTGCATCACAATCCTCTGCACAAATGAGGAACAAGAACAGAATCTAGCAGCTGGGAGTGAGAGTTGGAAGCAAGAAAATGAGCGTAGGCTTTACAGATGTATTTATAATATAAGAGACTATGCCCAAGTGGGCTGGTATCTTAAAGGCTATGGGTTGAAGGAGTGGAAGTATCTCCCACAGCACCTCCCACTTTTGTTTAAATAAGAGAGTTCCAAACCCAACACAAAACCATATACACTAGGAACAGATATCAAGTATAACATTAGAATTACAACCAGCATAAAAATATTAAGCAAGGAATGTATGCTAAATGCTTTAATAAACAATCTACCTAAGGAGTCTAAGTCTTGTATTGGAAATGGCTTTTCTAGATCATAAGAGGATGGTAATTATGACTATCTAATCTTCAACCCCATTGAAGGCCTGAGAAGGGAGATAATATTACTTGAGTAGGCAGGAAGTGCAATCAAGCAACTTCCAAATTGTGCAGTAGATGATAGAGACAACTGGCTACCTGAGCAATCACCCAAAGTCTCATTTGCAATGTTGAAGCAACCAAATTTGACTAAGGTCTAGAGTAACTGACAGACCATTTTCAGAGCCAGGAAAATTTTTAAAGCTGTCTTCCACTGTCTTGGCAAGATTTGGCAGTCTTTTTTTCTTGTATCCTGCTTATCCAGGCCAGACATCGTGCACTTTGTCAGTGGTCGAGGCATGGGCAGTTTCTTGCCCAAAGGCCAGTTATGCTAAGAAGGAGACAAACTCCAAGTGGAGTGTCTTTTGTGCTCAACATTCTTGGGAATAGATTGGTGCTGCCAGGAGCAATCATGTCTCACATCAACAGAATCCTAAGTTATTTAAATACCATGTTTTATAGATTTATGAAGTGGTTGAAGTTTACCTATCTATGCAGAATACAATCTCTGTGTATCTAAAGAACCTAATTATTCTGACTAAAAGTATAACAAGCATGAATGACTATTGACCTATAATACTTAATACCTATATAAATTAAAGATTATGATTTCATATCAGAATATTAAACAATCTTTAAACAACTATGCAGAAAAAGATGACAATAACATCAAATTGTAAACAATATATAATATCTTAATCAGAGGTAGAAATATGTAATGCAATATGATAAATATATCCTAAACTGTATTAATATACAAAATGTCTTAAACAGAGGTAGAAACATGCATGCATACAATATGACACAATAACTTTGCATAGGTGTCAACAGAAATAACAAATATAATTTGAACTTGTATCAATATACAAGAAACTATACCAATGTAAATTGTCCATAAATAATAGCTTGCAAGTATTCACTCTATCACTCACTATTATTATTAGTGTGAATAAGTTCACACTTAATCACTTATTATCCCACTCAATCTTTCTTTTTTGGAAATCTCTAGGCCTACATAATTTCTATCCCAACCCCCAACCCTATGTAAGTAATAATAAACCCCTAAATGGTGTATCTAACCATGAAGACAAACTTTGGAGAGGGGATGTTGCTTTCTAGAATTGCTTCTTGCTGTCATGGGGGTGATGTATTTTCTAGGGGATTCTGTAAAAGTAAAATGATGACTAAGTTTCAAGATTTCTGTTTTGTATAATTACAAATGGTCTCTGAGTAGTCAACAGGGTCTTTTGGTTTTTTTGTTTGTTTTGAAATTCTTATTTGGAGTTCTGGCCAGAACACTGTAAGAAGGTGCACCATTTCTGCAGCTGGTACCCAAAACCGGTCTCATAGTAGCAGTATCAGTATCATGACATCATAACAACCAGGTAGAGTAATTGTTATGGGGCCTTATCTTCTTTCTGGAAACATCAAAGATTAATGCAGGAAAATCTTCTGTTCATTGTGGAAAAGTTAAGCATTATTCACATAGATATAACACATATTCAAGTGAGAATCAGAAACAAGAGAGAGAGAGAGCACAGGCTTTATAGCTGCATTTATAGTATAAGAAACCATGCCCAAATGGACTGGTATCTTAAAGACTATTGGATGAAAGTGCAGAAGGAATTCCCACAGTAGCTAAGGGCAAAATGCCTGTGCAGAAGTGTACCATTGGCTTAGAATCTAAATGGTAGAGGTTCAAATGGTTCCTCTACATTCCTGTACAGAGCCAGTATATTTGCTGAAAGTCACAAGTTCACTATACCTTGGATGGCAGCACACTGATGTACTGGTATATGCGTTATTTATTCTATTCCCCCAAGAAATTGATCCTGTGAATGTCTCATTTATTTTGATTTTTACTTATTAATTTGTGTGTGAGTGAGTGAGAAAGAAGAAATGCATGACATGACAGCTTTGTGGAGGTCAGAGTCCTTTCTCTCATTTTTATTTTTAATGCAGAATCTCTCTTAATGTTTCTGTTGTGCTATGTCTCCTGGATAGCTGGATCATGAGCACCCAGGACATTCACCTACTTTTGCAAGTTTGCAAGGTGTATTAGCAACCCAATCGCAGGATAAGCATCCAGTGCTCTAAGGTGCATTGTGCTCTAAGATAGCATGTTCAGCAGGCTAGATATATTGATTTTATCTATTAATCTACTAGCCCACTCCATTGCAAGCCAAGAAGCATCTGTGTGAACATGTCAGCACTCCCAGAAGAATAATGCAGCCCGTAGAACATCCCTGTATTAATTCCTCGGTTAGGAAATCAAATTGGGGGGGAAAGGCAAATAATGTCCTCAAATTATGAAAACAGCTTACATAAAATAGTTTCATGAGTCCTCTGGGAAAGAGTAATGAGGACCCTCAGGGATCATGGAGTACACTTTGAAAAATGCCATATTAAATGAATGTTTCTAACACTGGTTAACAATTAGAGCAGTGTGAAACAATGAGGCGATTAAACACAGGGGCATTGAAATCCACGGGTCTGAGACTCGGCTCTCCACTCTATTATTTACTTGCTTGTGACCTTGAGTTTCTAATTGCTCATGTGTTAGTAGGAGTAAACAGGAGCTACCTCTTAGCACTGACATTAGTTCTAGAAGGCTGGGAGAAGCCATGTGTCATTCCTACTGGAGTAATAATAAAGTACTTGATTAGAACTCCAAGTGACCTCTAGTGTCAAGTGATATTACTTAACTCTAATTTGTGCGAGTAGAGAAGTAATATAATTTCAAAATAGTCAATGAGCATATCCCAGTTACTAAGGTCATTTCTCAGCAATTGTTTACAATTTTAATGCCCCCCCCCCAAAAAATATATGTCAGTAACAGAGGAACTCAGGAGGGTTGGTCTGAAAATTGGGCTCTTTGTAGAGCCACTTTTTATAAATGAAGGGCTCTCTCTCTCTCTCTCTCTCTCTCTCTCTCTCTCTCTCTCTCTCTCTCTCTCTCTCTCTCTTTTGGAGTAGAAGTTATAAAAGAATTGCTTTCAGATTGGGTAAATCCCTTTCAGAAGAGAATTTGAAAGATACCCCTAGAATTATAGCATAAGAGCCAACACAGGTGTTTTCAATAGGGAAGCAGCTGTAACTGGTAAAAAATTCTAACTAAATGCAAATTTGGGGGAAAATTTCCAACACTCTACAGTCCATAAAAAAGCATTTCATTTAGAAAAATCTAGTAAGGCACTTACTAGGAACTTTACCCCTACTTACTAGTATTCTTAAACTAGTGGAAGACACTCATCACACTGCTGGAGGAGAAAGGTAATGATCAGTGTCTTCAAGCTACAAAAACTGCTACCAACAACAGTGAGCTGCCTGTGAGATAGACTGGGATAACAGTGGCACAAATATCAAGGGAGTAACCAAACACTTGCTAACTGTATTTAAGACTCACTCCATGAGATGGAACCCATGCCTGGCACTAATAAAGTGGCCAAGGACCTGAAACTAGATAAGTGATGAGTTTAGGTGTAAAACTGAGTACTATTATCTGACTAAAGAAATATAGCAATAAAATGACTTATAATGACATAATGCTATACCCATAGATCAGTGCCTCAATTAAGCATCATCAGAGAAACTTCTTCCTGCAGTAGATGGGAACTAACATAGAGAACCAAACGGAATAAAACTGAATGAGAGATTTTTGGATCATTCATTACTAAATGGGCTGTCTTCATCAAGCCCTCCCCTCAAGGCTCATGAATTTATGTGGATACGGTGGAAAGACTGTAGAGCCAGAGATACTGAATGACTCTAAGGAAATAACATCTACAGACACAAGAAGATGGATACATACATAAACTCAGAAGAACTGTAGCAACATCCAAGCCTTGCAAATTCAAGTCAGATGGGGTCCCAGAACTAAGAAGGGGAAGTAGACATGTGCTCCTATTCCTAACCAAGAAGATATCTGCAGCTGTCTCCCAGTTACAAAGGAAACTTCAGTGCTCTCCAAAAAACTCCCACTGGGTTTATTAACTACAATTCACGGCCGGCTCCAAGCCCAGGAGGAGTTATCCAACACAAACTGAATTGAATGATGTATTTATAGACTTTTTGTCTCATTTTGCTTTGTTTGGGCATTTTTCTTTAGCTTATTGTTCTCTTGTTTATTTTGATTTTCATTTTTGTAGGTTTTAGTGTTTTTTCATGTTGTTTGTTTTTAAATCATGATAGAGAAAAAAGTACATAAAAATGAGTGGGCAGGGAGATGGGGAGGGTCTAGGAGGGATAAGAAAAAAGTGATCAACTATATTATTTATCTTTTAATTAAAAAGAAAATCTAGTAAGGCATAAGATGTATCTCAATGGTAAAATGGGTACACAGCATATTCGGACCCTGGGTTTGAGCCCAACACAATAATGTCTTAAGAAAGGAAAATCTACCATTTTTTTTAACAAAACGTCTGTGGCATTTGGTTCAAAGCCTTATTCCAGCTCACCTTAACAAGGACTGTACTTGGTAGGCACAGTAAAGATACAAGATTCCATCCTCCCTGGTCCTTTCAGTTGAGGATTATAGCACCTTACAGAAAGATTCAGGCTGTGTCTCAAGTTATTGTCAGAGTTATTAGGGCTAAAGCCTGAATTTTGATAGCCGAATCAGTTAGATTTGGCTGTTCCTCTTCAATATATCAATTAAAGAGACAAATAATATTAAAAGTTAGAGAAAAGAGATATAGTCAGAGCGTCCAAACTGAGAAAAGGACCACATAAGAATGCCTACTAATCTCTAATTCCATACTACAGTCCTGTCATGAGGTTCAGATTTAAATAGAAGGAAAGTGATATGCATAATAAAACAGCCCTGGTCTTCCTATAGTCTCACAGTCAAAGGTGGGGATACAAGCATCTCTTTTTTGACTGTGTTCACTATTTGAAGGCAGTAGCATTTTATTCCTCACTGGTTTCTCTTCTTAAACCAAGTCTTTTCTCAAAGGAGGAAGCATAATCTTAGGTGTAACATGATGAGAATAACGTGTCATCAAGTGCTCTGTGTCTAACTCGCTTATAAGGTGGAGGCTACCTTCTTTTTACTTTTATACTAATGAAACCTGTGGTGAGAAGTAGTCAAAGCCTCTAAGAATGGTCTTGAGAATACTATCTACTAAAGGCTGTAAGGATAAGTCTCCGAAAGAGCTGACATTATTTGGAACAAACTGTGGAGTTCTTCAAGCCTTAGAGTGCCACTGAAACAGCTGTGGTAAATATGCAAGATAAAGAAGCAAAGGATGGGAACTCCAAAAAAAGCAATCCACAAAAGTACATCAACTAGACTACAGAAGAATGGATAGAAAGAAAAGCCGTCCTTTGAGCAGCTATCAAATACGGACTCAAATTTGACTTCTATAAAGTAGGCTGACCTCTCATGAGTTGGACTAGGAAACAATTTATGTTCTTAGAGGTATTGGTCCTGGTGAAAGTAGTAAAGCAGTCAATTGGCAATTAGCAGAGGTTAACAGCTTTTTGTGACTCAGACGGAGAGCTTAACAGAGAAATCTGCGAGAGTCATAGAGAATGGTGATAAAACTTTCATTCTTTTAGTGACTGGGACAATGGCCTAGGCTGAGTCAACTGAGGAGAACATCAGAGGATGAACTTTGTAGTAGAAATAGCCTCATGATAATAGTACATCTGAGATAGAGAGCAAATAAAATAAGCAAAAATGGAGACTTATAAAATAGAGTAGCTATAACACAGAAGATAAAATGATGTTTTTCACAGAATATATTGTACTATATTCTTTCGTTGTTGCTGTGATGAATAGCCCCAACAAAAACAATTTAGGGATAAAGGGGCTATATCAGTTCACAGCTCAACAGACAGTCTACCGCAGGATGGGAGTTGAGGCTGCAGCAACTCAAAGCGGCTGGTCATATCCCTCCAGTCAGGAGAAAAGAGGTGTGCAAACTTGCATGGATTTTCCTTTTAATTCAATCCTGGAAGAGTGCTATTTACTTTGACGCTGTCCCTTCTTTCCTTCATGAACTGAATTAAGCTAATCCTCCACAGGCATGGCCAGAGGTTTAACTCCCAGATGGTTCCAGGTCCTGTCAAGTTGACAATGAGTACTAGCCATCATACATGCAAGGGCACAAAAGGACAACATGTTGATTTGAGAAGAACCACCAAACTGATTTCTAGAAAGCCCAGACAGGAAAATCCCATAGACTATCATCATAGCTCTTATAAAGATGTTCTAGTGGAGACTGCAGCAGGGCAGAGCATCTGCATGGAGTCCCTGAAGCCCTGCTTCAGTCTGAAGCATTGCAGAATAAATTAAGGAACAAATTCTAGTAATTCAGCAAAACTGTGCTCAAAGACCTGAAGGAAAATATGAGGACAATGTCTCCTCATGTAGATGAATTAAGATTTTTTAAAAAATGATAATAAAAATACATTTGGTTATTGAAAGGCATCATAGCTAAAATGAAAAGTTTTAGTAGAGGTATTAAAACAGGACCTTTGCTCAGGCCTGAGCTCTTAAGGTCCAAATGGGGAGCAGAAGGAGGGAGAACATGAGCAAGGAAATCAGGACCACGAGGGATGCACCCACCCACTGTGACAGTGGATCTGATTTATTGGGAGCCCACCAAGGCCAGCTCATCTGTGACTGGATAAGCATGGGTTGAAACTGGACTCTCTGAGCATGGTGGACAATGAAGGCTGATGAGAAGCCAAGGACAATGGCACTAGGTTTCGATCCTAATACATGAACTGGCTTTGTGGGAGCTTAGCCTGTTTAGACGCGTAGATAGAAGACCTTCGTCTTCCCGCAGGGCAGAGAATTTGGACTGCTCTTCAGTATCGAGAGGGAGGGGGAATGGTGTGGGGGGTGGAGAAGAGGAGTGGGGATAGGGGGAGGGGAGTGGGGGGAGGGGACAATATTTGGGAGGAGGGGAGGGAAATGGGAAACGGGGAGCAGGTGGAAATATTAATTAAAAAAGAATAAAAAAAAGAAAATAAAAAGGGCATGAAAATAAAAAAGAATGCATCTTTAATAAATGATTCAATTCAAACTGAAAAAAAACAGGAATCAGTAAATGTAAAGATAGGAGTTATAAAATAAGATTTTTATGAACATGACATGAATGAAGAAATACAAACTAACTCTCAGAATGATTATCATCAGCCAAAGCTTGAGCAATACAGAAATCCTTCATGGAAATAGAAGACGACTGAAGAAAGGAAGGGGAAGAGCTGCCAAGTGAGGAGTTGTAGCATGATTAATAAAAACCTAGAGACAGAAATTGGGGTTCAACCTGAAGGTCAGAAAAGACAAACAGCCAGCCACTGACTCTTACCTCTGCTTCAGCCCGAAATGGAGATCCTGCTTCCAGGAATCTCAAAATGAGACTGTAAGTGAGAGCTGTTTCCTCTCATCTTATGATCCTCTCTAGAGCTGGGATTAAGGATGTACACCACTATTTCCCAGTTTCTATAGCAAACTAGTGTGGCTCCTGGGACTAAAAGTGTGTGTCACCATTGCCTAGTTTGTAAGACTGACTAGGGTGGTGTTTTGTTCTCTGATCATCAGAAAAGCTTCATTTATTAAAATACAAAGAACAAATAAAATATTACTACAAGGAGTGGCTGGAAGTGCCTCTGTGTCTGTTTTTTTGGTTTATGTTTATTTATTTATTGTTTTATTGTTGCTTGCTTTCTTTTTGAGACAGGATTTTTCTGTGTAACAACCCTAGCTGTCCTGGAACTGGCTCTTGTAGACCAGGCTGGCCTTGAACTCAGAGATCCTCCTGCCTCTGCCTCCCCAACGCTGGGATTAAAGGCATATGCCACCATCACTTAGCTTCTGTGTCTTTTTAAAAGTTAATTCACTATTTTTTATGTGCATGGATGTTTGTCTACATGTATGTCCATACCACATGCATGCAATGCCCACAGACACCAGAAGAGGGTGTTGGATTCCCTAGGACTGGAGCTACAGATGGTTTTGTGTAGCCAGCCCAGATACATGGGGGAGAGCTTTGGTCTTGCCTCAAGTGAAATGACATGCTTTGTTGACTCCCCATGGAAGGTCTCACCCTGTTAGAGAAGTGGATGGGAGTAGGGTAGGGAGGACATAGCAGGAGGAGAAGATGGGAAGAGTGTGAGGAGGGGAGGGAGAGGGAACTGCAATTGATAAATAAAATAAGATTGTTTAAAAGAGAGAGTGGAACCTGTTCTTCTGGAAGAGCAAGCAGTGCTCCTAACCAGGGAGTCACCTCTAGAGCCCAGAATGAAAGCTTCTCAAACTGGATGAGAAACCTCCCCTTGAATACGCCGGCAAATTGTTAATGCTCACAAAGAGATACACACAGGCACATATCATGACACAAATGTCAGAAAACCAAAAAATATCTTAAAATCAGCCAGAGGAAACAGATCATTACCTAGAAGGAATGCTGTTGTGAGCACACTGCTGCAGACATATAGTTGAACATATTTGTGGAAAGTCGGTGTCAGAATTTATTAATTCCAAATTCAGAAGCTATTCTGAATTTATTAGCTGCAACTTGCCAAGTAATCCTAATTTTCCTTCGTAACTGGGTGTTGACAGACAGTTTTATTTTTCCGTATTTTATTATTAACATTAAATCTCAAATCACCATTCTATATCAGAGTAATTACACCTATGTATGGATACATACATATATCCTGATATGTACAGATTACCTGTGAAATGGCTAAAGAGAGGACCACATAGTTCACAGAGTCATATAGTTGCAGAGTCTCTGCCATGTTGGATAGCATGACCAGTCGCAAAGCTGCTAGAAATGGGAGCCAGGCTACTGAGTGGCAGGGCCGAATTGGGCCTTAGGGTTTAGAAGTTGGTGAGGTGAAGTGCAGGACAATGGGTGGATGGATGGATGGATGGATGGATGGATGGATGGACAGACAGCAATTCTGGAAGTTCACAATAACAGTTCAGATCAAGCTGAACCAAGCCCCAAGGACAATTGGGCATTTTCTGTTGCAGAGTATATTGTTGTTGACACAAGGTGATCCCATGTGAGGTGAGTGGGAGTTATCACTATAGTGATAAGGGATTTTCCTCTGTATGCTGTGATTAACATTGATAAATAAAGGAACTGCTTTGGGTCCTATAGCAGAGCTACACGGGAACAGAGCTAGGCGAGAAAACTAAGCTGAATGCTGGGAGAAAGGAGACAGAGTCAGAGAGAAGCCATGGAGCCGCCACTGGAGACAGATACTGAAACTTTGCTGGTAGGCCATGACCTGGTGGTGATGCAGAGATTAATGGAGATGGGTTAAATTAAGATGTAAGAGTTAGTCAATAAGAAGTTAGAGCTTATGGGCCAAGCAGTGATTTAAATAATACAGTTTCTGTGTGATTATTTTGGAACTAACTAGCATCTGTATTACAACTATAGCAGTGTTATACCTTCTCCCTTTTTACAGGATGCAGGAGATACACTATTTCCTCAATTCAATATGCTCTCAGGTCTGGATTTCCTGATACGATTGCAACCCAAATTATGATTTTATGCTCTCAGTCTACTTTGTAAGTCCACAGAGATAGGTGTGTAGTCTTAAAAGGGAGCTTCTTAATAGTGTGTGTTCCACAGGTGGTTGGTGCAGGATTAGCAGCAATGTCTACAAGCAAAGGATGAACCTGAGGTACAGGGTCATCCTGCCTCTACATAGGCACATACAACTGAATCAAATGTTTTTATAAAATGGAGTCCTCCCAGCCTAAGAGCCAATGTTGTTGTATATGGAGTAATTTTTTGCAAGGCTCAGACTGAACTCAACAAAACCCAGTATGAGGACCAGCTGATTTCTCACCAAAATAGTA
Organism: Chionomys nivalis; assembly: GCF_950005125.1. Taxonomy (NCBI): domain Eukaryota; kingdom Metazoa; phylum Chordata; class Mammalia; order Rodentia; family Cricetidae; genus Chionomys; species Chionomys nivalis. The sequence goes on from NC_080106.1 coordinate 29,666,627, forward strand.
GAAACTTTGGGGGGGGGGAGCCTGACAGTGTCAACATCTTTCCACAAAGACTATTCCTCCTCGTCATCATCTTTCCTCCTCCTCTTCCTCTTTTCAATTGTTTTTAGTGTTATTTTTCTTCTTGTGAAAGGGTTTCTCAATATGTACCCAGGCTGGCCAGGAACTCATGATGTTCCTGCCTCAACTTCCTTATGGTATATATTTCAGGCATGCAACAACGTGTGCAATCCATAACAAATATTGTATCCAACAAAACTGTCTTTCAAAAGTAAAAAGAAACTAGACATTCACACATAATATAGATTATGGTAACAGATAAGCTTGCAAGAGACATTGAAATGAGCTTCTGGGGATGAAAATGGGCACCTCAGATAATATTACAAGTCCTCATGAAAATAAAACCACACTAGAATTATAATTATGTAATTATAAAAGAATATAAATTCATATTTCTTCTCTTTTCTTCTGTAACTAATTTTTAAAGCAATTTCGTTCAATGGTAAGTATGTAATTGTTCTGCCAGGCTTATAATAAATAGGAAAGTAACATATTTGACAATAACAGCACAAAGGAAAATGACAGCAAAGTTGTATTAAGGGAGGAAATGACACCAGATGGCAACTCATATCCTCAAGAACAAATCAAAAGAACTACAAATAGTGTGTAAAGTTAATATAAAATTATATTTTCTCCCATTTGTTCTCTCAGATTTTTTTTAAACAGATGTATTATATAAAGCAATGTAATGTTGGGTTTCAGCATATATTGCACTGCACTTGACAATAAAGAACAAAGTAAAGATAAGTAGGAATAGATGTATATAAAATAACGCTAACATATGTTCCTAAACTTAATCTAACATGAATAGTAAGTTTATTCTTTTATGTTTAAAGAAAAAGTAAAAAAATTTGCTGAAATAAAATACTCCCTAAAAACTAATTAAAGAAAAAGCAGTAGTCTATAATAACATTAAACTCTATGCAGTAAATGAACTTCATACTGAAAAATACATGTTATATTGGTACCATGGTACATGCATTATTATTTTAGATTCAAAGACAGAAATGGATTTGTGACTGCAATGACAGAAAGTTAAAATTTAAAGAACAGCTTAAGAAAGATAGGAAGGCCGCCACCAATGCTAAACAAAATTTTAAACAAATATATCCAGTGATATTTCATTTTAATAAATAAAGCTTGTGTGAAGTTCAAAGAGTAAAACAGCCACACTGGTCAGCCTTACAGACCAGGCAGTGGTGACACACACCTTTAATCCCAGTAGTCACACTAGATTGCCATAGGAACCAGGCGGTAGTGGTGCATGCCTTTAATCCCAGCACTAGAGAGGACTATAAAACGGGAGGAGGCAGCTCTCACAGTGACTGGACTGGCTGTTTTACTTTTCTGAACTTAAGGTTGAATCCCAATTTCTGTCTCTGGGTTTTTATTAAGCGAGCTACAAATATGTGCTAGAAATATACAGAAATATTTTACAGTGATAAAATTTTCAGTCTATCAGAACATGATGATTATAAACAAATTGCACAAGCACTCAAATTAGAGCCTCAAAATGTGCAGAAATCAGATGCATTAAATGGTGGCTTAAGTCTCCCCATCAGCAATGGGAAAGATGAACAGAGACATGGACAATGTTTTAAACCCACTAGCCCTACATAACAGTTCACTCAAACACAGCAGAAAATATATCATTCTGAACTAAAGGGATATCCTCTAAAATAGAATATAAGATAGGCTTTGGATAGATTTCCGATAAGAGAAGTGACACCCAAACAAATTCTATTATTAGCAGAAATTTTAATTAGAAGGAGGTAACAAAAATTAGGGAACTATTCCAGATGAGAGAAAATATTTATTAACCATGTTTGATAAGGAACTTATATTGAACTAGAAAATAGAACACTTTCTATTTATACATAATAGTGGTAAATATACCAATTTAAACTAGGCAAAAGCATTAAAAAATATCCTTACAAAGATGGAGTTGGTGATGGAGAATAAGCTAAACCCCATTAACCATCAGGGATATGCAAATCAAAACACAAGGAGATACCCTTAATTGCACTCTGGGGCAGTTAAAATAAGAAGAACAGGTAATGGCAACTGACAAGGATACAGAGAAGCTGGATGTCTTATACGCTGTCAGCGAGAATGAAAAATAGCCATGCAGTTCCTCAGAAGGATAGTCGTAGAATTGCTACATCCCATCACTCTTCTACCTCTAGAAGCATACAGATGAGAATTGGAAAGAGACACCCACAACTATTGCTAATAAACTTGTAGACAGTACTAGTAATAATATTCCCAAAGTAGAAATGACCCAAAATAGCCATACATGAATGAATGTGTAAATGTGGTACACCTAGAGGGCAGACTACCAAGCAGAACGATATAACATGGATGGAATAGAAGCAAGCAAAGTGAAAGGATCCAGGAAGTCATCTCACTGTTATATTTAATGAAATGTCCAGACTAGACAAATGCAGAGAGACAGCAGGGGCTCGGAGTGGTAGGATAAAAGTGGAGAATAACTGCCGATGATCTTGATGATAGTTACATAAGGCTATGAATGTATCAGAGATCTTTGGATTTTATATTTCAAGGGACTGGGTGACATGTGGATTGCATGCTAATAAAGTTAAAGAACTGGTTGCGCTAAGCTTTTCAAGATGGGAAGCATATTCAAGACTTCAGTTTTCTGTGGCGTACATCATGGGAGATCTGACAAAAAAAATGCATCAGACGCTTAAAAAATGCATGTTTTAGAAAACACAAAAGGCTTGATTGCTCAGGAAAACGCCATGTATCTCTGCTTTAGTTTTTTTGTGCTGACCTGAATATCAGAAATGTAGATGATGAACAATAGTGTTTGATGAAAAAAAAATGACAAGAGTCAAATCACACAATTCCCACATTTGCTAGGAACTAAAAATCCCCACATAAAAACGGAACATATGTAAGTCTGTTGGGTGAGCACCATTTACACAGTTGTCTTCTCTGCTCCTTTGCACTACCATAGTTGATGCTTCATGACATTTCTGGGGTTGTACATCCCAGTGGCATTAAGTAATTTAGAATTCATGTATGTTTTGCCTTTTACAAGGATACCAGCTTCAACACTGGGAACATTGAAAAGAGAAGAACACATGGGTGTCTGCCTGGGACCAATCTGGGTCATATCTGGTGTCACAACCAAATTACCAATATGCCTTAATTTGGCAGATAAATATCACCTTAATCCCGACTGACCTTCTTCTTTCTTCTCTCCTCATAATTTTCCTTTCTTCTGGATCCTTCACTAGGCATTATTGCAGTTCCTTCTCAGATCACCTAACCACAGCTGACTCCTTTAAACTGTGAAAAAAAAATCATTCCTCATTCCTTTCTGCAGTTCATCTTTAAAAGAATTAAGTGTAAGATAATTAGTTATTTCTATCATTCCATGCCTTGACTTTTAGATTCATGAACAAAACTCAGTGATTTTTATATTCTGCATGTGCACTATATGGCACACAGACTGCATGCAAATGTCTTGAAATGAATATTTAATATCTATGAGTCACCATCTAAGTCAAGGGCATTAGTGCAATAGTAAATAAATATACTTATCAGATAAGACTATTTCTGTAAAAGGTTGTAATCACTTTCTTAAAATAACTACATACATACCAAATACACACACACAGACACGAAAACCTACCTTTTCTGAGGCTACTTTGTGAATAATAGATAGATAGATAGATAGATAGATAGATAGATAGATAGATAGATAGATAGATGATAGATAGATAGATAGATAGATAGATAGATAGATAGATAGATAGATAGATAGATAGAAATGAACAAACTTGTCAAAGTGCTACTTCCCACAAGAGAAATTTTCTCTTCTATTTATCCAGGCAAGTGTAGAGGCTTTTGACCCAATTTAGCTTAGACAAATGACCCATGATGTGAAATTCCCAACAGTTTAATAATGCATTTAACTCAAAGTGACACTTGCTTGCAGCTGCCTTTAAGCACATTGGAGGTGGTATGTGTCTCTTTGAAATGATGAATGGGGAGGAATCAGGCCTACATAAGAGGGACCTGTTTATGACCCAAGAGAAGAGGAGAGACAACCCTCTTCAATTTGCCCTCAGCAATTCAGAGCATGAGATTTAATTTAATTGAAAAGATTCATTTTTCCAGTACTCTCTAGTTATGGCCACTAAGGCAGATACAGCATGAATCTTTTTGTGTACCGTGTAATACTCCTTTCTTTCTGTCGCACAATTTAAAGCTTTAATTTATTTTCTTCTACAAAATGTTGAGTATAGCATTTTCTTATGGTTTAAAATGCTTCCATAATCCAAAGAATAATTTATCTAAAATAAAATCATGCCATGTGACATTAAAATCATGCCTCATGGAAAGAAATGCCAGTTTTACTGTTTTAAACTCAATAATCACAAAAGCAATAAAACCAAACAGATTTCTGATTATATTTAATATTCTGGTCTTTGGAAAACAAGACCAGGAAAGTCTTATTTTCTGATTTTATTATCTATACTTTTGGAGCCACATTTATATTTTACTGCTGCCATGTGTTCTGTGGTAGGGTGTTTTGCTACTTAATTTGATCACATAATCTTTCTCAGACATAGTTATAACCCTCAGAAGGCAGAATAAACCATAAATATTTTAAACTATTTTATTCTCTAAAGTTGCTTTATTTGACCTCATCTTCTGAGTTTGAAAATAACCTTGAGGGAGAATTTTGTGCCTTAGTTACTGGTATGCAGAGTGACTCTATGGTGAACTTACCAAACATTTATATCCATGCATGAGGCAAGCACAAAGCTTTACTGGGAATACAGATGAGCTGAAAGAAGACTTAGAGTCTGGCATACTGGTGACAGCCTCGGAGTTTGAGAACCAAGTGCTACAAATACTACAGAGTTGGTCTTTTTCTACATGTGTCTGAAATCTTGCATTGGTTTAACTGAAATTTGTAGCTGTGCAGATGCATATCTGTACACACATACAATTGAGAATGGAATAATGATTAATACATTGATATTTAGATTCATGGAGAAGATTATTCAGAGGCCACTACCTTTCAGATTCAAGTTTTACTGCAAACTTGCCAGTCTCAGCAGATTCCCCACACCCTGACAGTGTCTAGCTCCCTGACATATTCTACTTTTCATAAGTTGGACTATTTCTAAGGCTTTACATCAATCAGTGACATCTTGGTCATATCCAAACCACTACCAGATGCAAAATCACCTATGTGTCTCTGATTCTTTCCACTTATTTTGCTAGACATTCTGGAGACATCAGAAAATTATGCAAAGAAAACAAAGTACCATTAGGGAAAAACAGATTTGACATACCTATAAATCCAAGTCCCGTGGCTTGGGAAAGGAATTTAAAGTTTCCACATCTATTTCTTCATTTATCAACATGATTACCAGTACTGGGGTTGTGGTTTGAATGGGAAATGTCCACCACAGGCACAAGTATTTTAACACTTAGCCCCCAGTTTATGACACTGTTTAAGAAGGTTTTGGAACCTTAAAGAAGTGAAGACTGCCTAGAAGAAGGACATCACCGGTGGGGTGGGCCCTCTAAGTTGATAGCCTCCTCCACCTTCAGTTCTCTCTCTACTTTCAGCCTGCTCTCCTTGTGAAGTTGAGATGTGAGCTCTCAGCTCCTTGCTCCTGCTACCAAACCTGGCACTTACTACCAAGCCATTTCACCATGGTAGATTCTTTTCCCTCTGGAACGATAAGTCAAAATAAATGCTTTCATTTCTAAGTTGCTTCGGGTCATGGTATTTTAGCACAGCAATAGAAAATCGAACCAGAACCAATTATAACAAACACATTTGTGGAAGTAATTTTATGAAACAGCATAGATGAGGTGAAGGGTATGTCTCCCAGGAAAAGTTTTGGTAAATAAAAACAAATAACCCTTTCTATGCCAATTTTTTTGAGTTCCTACTGTTCAGATTTGGAAAACACACATAAAAATATTGCTATATTCCTGATGAACCAGCTTTATTGGGAAGACTAGAGCTGGATTTTAAACCCAGATCTAAGATATATTGGCTACTTCATATTTAAAGCTTCAGCTTGTTTAATCTGAAAATGAAGATAATAAGAGAGCTAATAATCAATAATAGTGATAATAATTTTTTGTTTGGTTGGTTTTTGTTTCAAGATAGGGTTTCTCTGCATAGCCCTAGCTATCCTAGAACTAGCTCTTATAGACCAGGTAGGCCTCAAACTCACAGAAATCCACCTGCCTTTGCCTCCCGAGTGCTGAGATTAAAGGGTGGCACCACCATCACCTGGCGATAATAATTTCTTATAAGCAATAAGAAGAAGAATTGCTATTCTGCTGGAATAGTGTGATTTCTCACAAAGGATTTCATGAAAAATACAGTTGGCCTTTGTTGCTACCACTGCTTCCAGAGCAGATGAAGGGAGCTGGGGAGGAAGAGGAGAGTCAGTATTGTTAATAAGTAGCATCACTTTTCTCTTGTTATGCATACCATTTTACTATTATCCCACATCTAATGTACTGGAAACTCAAAACATTTATTTAACAATAATATTAAGTAAAAATTTAATAATGATGTAGCTGGTACACATATCATGTATAACAACAACAATGATAACTGCATGCTGCCTTAATAGTGCCAGTGTGCCCATTTCACCACTGACAATGCAGGCCCAAATGATGGTATTCCTTTTCCAAAAGAACCCAATGGGATAGGTTTTAGGACTTTCAGTAAACAACATTTTGGATACCATGACAAGTTTGAAACTCTCAAACTCGAGACTTTCTCACTTCAAGTCCAGGGCAACTCGGGATTCATCCACACATTGTCACTTCCCTTTTCAGGGTAAAGAAATCTGCCACTAAAAGAAAAGCCTGGCTTGAGAAAGCTGAGAAAATGTAGACTTTTTCACGTCTCCTTTTCCCTGAATTATACATGAGTTCAGCACTTAAATTACTCCATGTGAAGTCTCCGGGCTTAAATCTGTATTTGATGTCACTTTATGCATATTGTCTATCCAAAGCTAGACCACTCAAAATTAATGCTATCCCTTGTTTGGCAATTGCACACTGAGAAATACTCTCTCTGTCTCCCTTCCTCTCTCCCTTTCTCTCCTTTGTTCTCCTTTTCTTTGTCTCTGTCTCTCCCTCTGTCTCAGTTTTTCTCTTTTTAACACACACACACAAATAAAAAGATTGTGTCATCTGAAGACCCTTCTGCCACACGAACAGTTGTCAGTGTCATAGAGGTGCGACTTACCTTTAGTCACGTCCCTGCTTGTTGTCATCAGCTTCTATTTCTAGAGAATACTTCCCTTTTCTCCACCCTCATCCCCTTCTCCTTTGTTGTCTTCCTCTCTTTTCCATCTTCTCTCCTCTCTTTTTTATGACTTCATCTGTCTCGATCCTTCAACATTATGATTCATTCTCAGTGTACTTTTTTCTACTGCCTAAAGATGCTGCTGATGCAACATACGGAGATAAGACTTTTGAAAATAATCAAGAAATGTTGTGTCCTGCTTGTGCTGTTTATTTGTGTTGTCTTGTATTATGCTGTATCAACTTGACATAAACTAGTGTTGTCTGAGAAGAGGGGACCGCACTTGAGAAAATTTCTCCTTAACATTGGTCTGCTGGTTGACCAGCCTGTGGGGCATTTTCTTAATTAGTGATTGACCTAGAATGGCTCAGCCCATTGTGGTAGTCCCACCCCTGGACAGGTAGTCCTGGACAGTATATAAAGGCAGACTGAACAAGCCATGAAGAATAAGCCAATAACCAGAGTTTCTCTGTGGCTTCTGCTTCAGTTCCTGACTCCTGGTCCAGTCCCACCTTGAGTTCCTTCCTACTCTGACTTCCCTAAGTAATGAACTGCTACCTGACAATGGAGGATGGAATAAACCTTTTCCTCGATAAGTTTCTTTTGGTCATGGTATTTAATCACAGCAATAGAATCTTTTTAAGATGTATTGCTTAGCTGGGCGGTGGTGGCACACGCCTTTAATCCCAGCACTCGGGAGGCAGAGACAGGCAGATCTGTGAGTTCGAGGCCAGTCTGGTCTACAAGAGCTAGTTCCAGGACAGGAACCAAAAGCTATGGAGAAACCCTGTCTCGAAAAATCAAAAAAAAAAAAAAAAAAAAAAAGGATGTATTGCTTAATATTTTTCATTCTTTCTTCATTTTGACAATTTCATACATATATATTACAATTATATATTATATCCCATGACCCTTTATTATCACACACCTTCTTTTCCCTCCAAATCCCTCTTCTTCCTGATTTGAACCATCCAGAATACACCACTTAAGAAACTTGCAATCTTTACTCTAATAGTTATCAGTAGCCAACAGCTCCTCAAGAAAGATTTGGTTCTTATAGTATTTGTATTTATTTATTTTTGATAGAATGTTGAAGGGTCAAAATTTATGTAATTACCCATAATGTGTGTTCCTTATTACGATGGCCATGTCATATCTGGATGACAGTGTTTCATACTTCTCCACATCCTCTGGATTTTAAAGTTTATCTATTCCCTCTTTATGATGTTCTTTTGTCCTTGGAGATATTGATAAATATGTCTCATTTAGGACCGAATGCTCAGCAGTCATTCTCAGAACCTTGATGAGGGATAATCTCTACTTTAAATTTCTCCATCTGTGAAATGGTGCTTCTCTTGCCCAGAATGAGAATGACATCATTTCAGGGTATAAATATAAATATTGAATGAAGTTTGATAACATGTCTGTTTAGGAAACAATGATGGTATGATTCTGCCTTGCTCTTTCTTAGAAATTTTGTCAACATATTATTTTCATCCGAGTGCCTTAGGCCACTCCTGCTTTTATTTCTTTATGTATATTGGTGGGTCATTAAAATTTTATAGATTGTATGAATTTTTAAGACTATTCTTCTTTATCACTCTCTAATTAAATGATTCTCAGTCTGTCATAACGACAGCCAATGCTCCAGTAGAGTCCTCCAATTTTTCTTACTTATGCCTAGTAAGTGTTTGTGATTTCTTATGAGTTTACTAAATACTGAATTTGCTTATTGTAAAGTTCATTTGAATTGCAATACAAATCCAGTCTACAATGGAAAGGACTGATATAGCTACTGTCTTTCAAAGTAAGGTTACCAGCTTATGTATATTTTTCCTTGTACCACCTTTATTGAGGAATACATATTATTTGCATTGTAACTTTTTCTAGTGTTAATTCTAGTTTGCTGCTTAAAATTCCACTGGCAACTAACACAATTTTCTTTCCAAATGTTCTAAACATATTATTGTATCTCAGGCCCTGACCAGATTCATAACTTTAAGATCTACACTGTGTCTGACAATTTGGTTATGTGCCAAATGTTATTAAAAATGATCAACTTGGTAAAACATTCTTTATGCATAATTCATACGGATAATATATGATGAGTTTCTATCAAATGAGAAGGAAGTTGTTAAAAGACTGTGAGGAAATGGTCCAGAGATATGTGTGGGGGATTACAGGAAGAGAAATGCAAATACTCTTTCTCATAAAGTAATGAGACAAATTAAAAACCACAAGGAAGTACAGTCTCCTTTACAACATTGGAAGAAAGGTTTGGCAAGTACAGTACTGGGAGAAGTGTTTGACAATTCTTACTGTTGGCGACTGTAGACATATAAACATGTCCAGCTATGGCTAGCGAGAAAGTAGCATGGAACAAACCCGAGGAAGGGGAATGGAGGAGAAGCCAGTAAAGTCACACCCACATTTCCCACTTTTCCCACTTACAGGAATCTAGACTAATAGGGCATTGAAAAAGACTAAATGACAAATGTGCAGGTCTGATTATTGAGTATTTGTTTCTGATAGAAAAATACTTGGCACTAGCTCAACGACTCTTTGGAATGGACATCTTAACACACTGTGATGCATGCGTGCAATTGAAAACAATGCAGCTGAAGTAATACAACAGAAACAATATCTCCACATAATGCTATAATGACATTAGAAAATATTGTGACAAAACCAAATGTAGAGAACACTAATAGTAAGGAAAATTATTAACTAAATTTGTTCTTTGACAGTTTCTTGAATTTAGTTTGCTCTCATCCCCACCCTTTTTTATCTCCTTTTTACTTATGTCAAGATCTTTTCCCCCAATATGACTTTAGATTTTGTTTGGTGACTCACTGAATCTAATCAGGTCCATGTGTGCAACTATGAGTTTGGAACTCTCTAACTCCCTCCTCCCTTTCTTTGGAGAGCATTGTTTTTTTACCTTGATATACTGGATTTTTAGTTTATTATGTAGTATAGATACCATTCCTCTGTTTGATGTCTAGCTAACAAGGATGTTCTTCCTTTCTGGAGACTGCTTCTTCTCTCAACTGACCATTTACTTGATGTATGAAAATAGTTCAGTTTCTCATATGACCAGGATCTTATTTGGAAATTACATACCTGTGCTTATATCTCATAGTGTACTCCCTAAATTTTCTTCTAGCAATTCCATAACTTTCAGTTTTATGCTTCAGTCGTTGATTCACTTGGGGTTGAATTTTGTTCAGAATGAGAGATAAGGTTCTAGTGTCATTTCTAACTGTAGGCTTCCAGTTTTTCTAATACCACTTGTTGAAGATGATATATATTTTACATTACATATAAGGAATATATAATAACAACTAAAGAAAAAGAAACTCTGAGTAAGAGCAAAGAAGAGTAGGGCATATATTGAGGGGTTAAAGGGCTGAAGGGAGAGGGGAAGATAATATTCAATTTGAAAAATATCAAATTTTAAGTGGCTCTAATTATATGAACATATATATATATATATATATATATATATATATATTCTATTAACCTGTGTGTCTATTTTTGCACCAGACACATGATATTCTTTATTATCAAAGTTCTGACAAATAGCATGAGTTATGGTAACGCTTCCAGTTTTACTCTTTCTTGCTCAGAATTGCTTGACTATTATGGGACCTTTGTAACTTCCATGCAAGCTTTAGGATGATTTTTATATTTCATTGAAGACTCCCATGAAGATTTTGTTGGCGATCTCATTGGATCTATGATTACTGTTGTGGAATGGTCATCTTTTCCACACTGATTGCTTCAGGCCATGACCATGGGATGTCATTCTTCCTTCTACCGTCTTCCTGGTTTTTTTTCCTCAGAGCTCCTATTGTAGAGTTCTTCCAACTCCTAGGCTAGATTTTTTCCAAGATATCTCTTAAGGCCATTGTGAATGCAATCATTTTCTTCTCGTATCTCTCAGTCTGCTTGTCAATGTCATATAAAAATTTATGGGTATGCTAATTTAAGTATATTAATGTTGTGTCCAGGCACTTGGCTAAAAATGCTTGTCTGTCTTAGATGGTTGAGGTGGGTTTTTGTTTTGTTTTTAATGTAATTATACCATCTCCAATCAGGGATACTTTGACTTCCTTTTCAATCCATATCTCCCTTTTCCTTTTCTTGTGTTATTACTCTTAATTTGACTGTGAAGGCTCTATAATATCAGAATGCTGATACAGAATTAAGAAATAGTCATGTCTTGTTCCTGATTTTAGTGGGCTTGCTACATCTATTTTTATTAATTTAGCATGATGCTAGAGACAGGTATTTATTTTGTTGAAGTATATTCTCTGAATTCCCAGCCTCTCCGGGGACTTTATAATGAGGGGTGGTTGAGTTTTTGTTAAAGGCTTTCTGCATCTTTTGAGGTGCATCTAGTAAAACAAAGGTGTACTTTTATAATAAAAATGAATTTGTCCTATTCAGGAACTGAATTCATTAATATTTAAAGTTATCATTGAAAAATAGATACTGACGCCTATCATATTTTAATTTTGTTCCTTTTATTACTCCCCTTTTTAACCACTGACCTAAGAGTGTTTATTTTTTTTCCCTCTATCATCTTAAATTTGATTAACTTTCACATCAGTCAGAAGTAGTCATTCTAGTATTCTTTGTATGTGTGGCCTGACTGTCATGAATCCTTTAGCCTGACTCAGCCATGGAAAGGTTTTCTCTCTCCTTCAATTATAAAAAATAGTTTTGTGGGAGCCCGGGTGGTTTGGATGCTCACCTTGATAGACCTGGATGGAGGTGGGTGGTCCTTGGACCTCCCACAGGGCAGAGAGACCTGCTTGCTCTTTGGGCTGAGGAGGAGGGAAGACTTGATTGGGGGAGGGGGAGGGAACGGGAGGTGGTGGCGGGGAAGAGGCAGAAATCTTTAATAATTAAATTAATTAATTAATAAAAAAATAAAAATAAAATAGTTTTGTCAGGAAGGGTAGCATTAATTGACTTGTGAAGCTTTTCAGAGTGGCATTACTCTAACACCTGACTTGAAAAGTTTCCATTAAGAAATCACTGTTACTTTGATGGGCCTCACTCTATATTTGACATTTCTTTCAGCTTTCAATGTGTTGATTTGTAGCTAAAACTTATGGAATAAGCAACAGTTTTTGCAGCTAAATATAGTTTGGATAATCATGTACAGCTCTGCGCTGTACATCTTCAGATGAACAAGAATCTTTACTAAAGGCTAGCTCTTTATTCGATGCTGATAAGAATCTTGCTGTTGTTGCTACAAAAATAACATAGGATATTGGGCAGCCAAAAGAATACCAATGATTATAGTCACTTTCTGGACTGAATTACATCTCCTTATTTTAAAAGGAGAAAGTATAGGAGTTTTTAAAATGAGCCGAAGTTTTGTAGAAGTGCATTATATAAAAATGTGTACAGTATAAAATCCCATTTATGGGAGATAGCATGATATGATATACATAAATAGCTCCAAACTGATGAATTTTTATTGTATTAGAAACTAATTTAAAAAAAGATTCTCACCTGGACAGTGTGAGAGACTTTTGAGCACTCAGTCATAAATGGGATGTCTTCATCCAAGCGTTTACCCTCAAGACCAGAGATGTATGTGGAAGAGGAGGTGGAAAGACTTTCAGATCCAGAGGTGGTGAGTGACTCCAAAGAAACAGTGTCTTCTCCACACAGCAGGACTGACACTATGACACTATGTGACCTCACAGAGTCTGCCGTAGTATGCACAAGGCCCGCATGGCCTCAAATAAGACAAAATCCTGTCACTGGGAAGTGGATGTGGACCCAAAGTCCCACCTTAAAACAAGATGCCACTAACATTTGGTACCTTCTGGGAAGAGGAAAGTCACGTTTCTACAAAGGAATGCCACTGGGTGTTTCAACCACACTTCAGGGCCTGCCCCTGCTCAGGAGTATTTGGCCAGCACAATACAGACTCCTTGGCATTTTTTTGCCTTATTGGTTTTCTTTTCATAAGCTTGAATGTTTTGGGTTTTTTTCCCTATTTAAAGAAAAAGATAAAGATGATAGATAGATAGATAGATAGATAGATAGATAGATAGATAGATAGATAGATAGATAGATAGATAGATAGATGATAGATAGATAATAGATAGATAGATAGATAGATAGATAGATAGATAGATAGATAGATAGATAGATGATGCATAGATAGATAGGAAGAAAGAGAGAGAGAGAGAAATAATATGAATTTGACTGTAAAGGGGAGTAAGAAGGACCTGGGAGGAGTTGGGGGAGAAAAGAATATGATTAAAATGAATCATATGGTACTTTTTTAATTAAAAAAACAAGTTGAAAATTTTCCCTGATTAACTCTAGGAATTTCTAAACGCCTTTTCTTTTTCATATGCTAAAATCCTGGCTGTCCTTGTATAACATCTCTTGCCATGACTCTAGAGTTTGTCCCACCAAGTAAGAAGAGTTTATAAGATACTTAAGAGTAAGAGGATCCATGAAAGACGATAGAAAGAACAAGGTCTATACTCATCTCTGGAATGTTCACTCTGATAACACCTGGAAGTCAGTTTGTCGATGAAATCTACTTTAGGAACAGTGTCACGTGATACAGTCCTGGCATATAAGAGAACAGAATTTAATAGCATGAAGACACTAAGTATCTTTGCCACATAACACAGAACATTCCGAATACGTTAACTCAAGGCTAGAGGAAATGGCAGGCCAATTACACTGATTACAGTGGCTGCAAATATGTGTGGCTACCTTCATGCTTCAACGACGCTGTAATTCGGAGTCTAGGAAATGATCTCATTCTTAGTTCACTCCTGCTGTTTATTTCCTGTCGGTTTAGCATGCACCATCAGGAATTAAGCAGTGTATGTTACACTATATAATGGAGTAGTCCTGCTGCAATCCCGTGAAAGTCACAGACATTTTTTCTTAAAGATTGCTTTATGTATTTGTTTCTGTTTTGGTAAAAATTCAGTCACTCTTACTTAAATCAACTTGGTAATAAATTAGTTAAATGTTTTATAAATTTAATATCTTAAATATAAATCCACAGTCTGACCTTAAAACCTGAGGTGAAATTGCTCAGTAATGGTGAGAGACGGAACTATCTCTTCATAACGGTGCCCAGCAAGACCATGTGCTTCTACTAACTGTGAGTGTGTAAGGGGAGGATTTGGATGGATGCATTGGTATTTCATATCAAGGAAGGTCTTAGGCTTTTGAACTTTTTGCCTTGTTTACTATTGGTGCTTGTGTCCACCAAGGTTACGCATTTTACACGTGAACATATGAAATTACTGATTGCATCATTTCCTTTCAAACCAGATTTCATGAAGAATCAATCTCAAACACAATTTTCACAAGGCAATATTTGTTCCCATGAGCTTCCAAAATCAGCTTCCCATTTTTCAGGTGCTGTTAACCTATATTTGGGATATGTTTGCCCTTATTGTCTTATTCCAAAATGTACTTTGGTAAAAGCAGTTCTTGTATTCAAAAGATGGCCTGAAAGTCCTGGTGAGAGGAGACCACTACTCAGAGTGAAACCCCTCCTGAGATGGACTGATAGGGGGAAGGAGGGTCAGTAAGGAATTCATTAACGTGCCTGAGGGTAGATGCGGCAGGGCCAGGGTTGGATGGGATGGTAACCTACTCACTCATATTTGGTTTCTAGCCATAAATAAAGGACATTGAGACTATAATTCGTGATTCTAGAGAAGCTAAATAAGAAGGTGAACCCAAAGAAAAACATATAAGCATCCCCATGAATATTAACCTTCATCAGGCGATGAAAGAAGACAGAGACAGAGACCAACATTGGAGTACTGGACTGAAGTCTCACGATCCAAAGGAGGAGCAGAAGGAGAGTGAGCACGAGCAAGGAACTCAGGACTGCGAGGGGTGCACCCACACACTGAGGCAATGGGGACGTTCTATCGGGAACTCACCAAGGCCAGCTGGCCGGGGACTGAAAAAGCATGGGACAAAACCGGTCTCGCTGAACATAATGGACAATGAGGACTACTGAGAACTGAAGAACAATGGCAATGGGTTCTTGATCCTATTGCACGTAATGGCTTTGTGGGAGCCCAGGTAGTTTGGATGCTCACCTTAATAGACCTGGATGGAGGTGGGTGGTCCTTGGACCTCCCACAGGGCAGAGAAACCTGCTTGCTCTTTGGGCTGAGGAGGAAGGAAGACTTGATTGGGGGAGGGGGAGGGGGAGGGAATGGGAGGTGGTGGCGGGGAAGAGGCAGAAATCTTTAATAATTAAATAAATTAATTAATAAAAAAAAAGAAAAATCTAGAATTATTTTCACATCCTGACTTAGCTATTTGGCGGTGGTGACACTATTTATTGAGGTGGTTTTAAAAGAAGATAATGGATCCAACTTTGAACTTTGTTTTTAATTGTCGGTAGGGTGCTCCTCCGCGAAGATGAATATTGCTTCACTTCCAGCCAAAATGAGGAAGGTCAAAGCATCAAACAAAGGACTTTGCTAAAGGCAAAAAAAAAAAAAAAAAAAAATTCTGTGTAACTCCAGTCATCCTTGAAATAGTCTGAGAACAAATTAAGTATGCCAAGACAACTGGTTCTTTCCACTCTATAATTATTTCTCCGCATCCTCTTTAATGGAACATTTGGTTATCCTAAAAAATATCATATTTTGGTGTTTTAATTAACACAAACATATTATTGCTTAGCTAGAAACTTTAACAATTTTGAAATAATTAGATTCAGAATATTGAAACCTTTCTGACAATTAAAGTCATAATTCATTTCTGCTCACTTAGGCACCTGGAGTGAGATGCGAAAAGGTAATTATATTCGTAGTAAATTTACATGCCATGCATATCCTGGTAAGCATTCTGCAGGAAAGCGTTACAGGAAGACACAGGTGCCTAAATTAATAAACATTAGGAAATCAGCAAGAGAATTAAACTACACTAGTTATTGTTTCCAAACTAATTATTTAATAATTGAACATCTATGTACACCTGGTCCCAAATCAAGGGATTCCACGACCTCACGGGGCCCTGGGTTCATATTTGATCATTTAATATCAAATTTACAGAGTGCAGGGCAGTGAACTGGGTAGTAGTTGGAGGACAATTTAAATTTCCCTGAAGTTCTGAGGGAAGTTCACAAATCAAAACACTCACACTTGTAAATCAGGGGCGTAATTAATTGTTAAGAAGCCTTGTTAGTACCGTACTACAAATCTGAGAACAAACAAAGCATGTTGGAGATACTGGGTTCTGCACAGAAGTTAGAAAGCAGCACTAAGTGGTACCCATGAGCTTGATACAACATCACACGACTTTCACCTTTGGGACAACACTATCTCTTTGTTTGAGGGTCTGTGTAAAGGTTCTACTACTCCCCTCTTGGGCCTTTTGTTTCTATTTTAGCACTGGCATTCTGAAAACTGAGGGTTGATGGAAGGGATTTCATGAATCTTTTCTCATAGCAACACTTCACGGTGACGCTGTATCAAGATGCATCGTAGAGTCTATCACTTCACCACTGTCTAGAATTATCAAAAATATAGAATAGAAGCTTAGCTCTTACTTTTATTTTATATTATATCCAGCACATAGTAAATGGGGAATTTGCTAAACATTTGCTGAAAAAATAATAAATAAGAGAAATAAAGAATGGACCGAAGAGGTAAGGAATTGCATGAAAGCAGTGATGAATTACTGATTAGAATTATTTCCTGGTTCCACAACAACAGTGGAAGAAGTAATGACTAGTCAATTATTTTATCAACCTTAACAAGTTTATGCTCACCTTCCTTTCATAGATTGGCTGATTTTTATTTAGTAAACTCCCAATTTCTGAGCTATAAAGAAGAGAGATATTCTACATTCTCCAGGTGATAAAATCCAGTGTCAGGAATGGCTGCTGAACATTTGCCATGAGACTGACCAGCAACTCAACTCGTATCTGAGAAGAATTAAATGGAAGAAACTCAGAAACAGTATTTAATTCATGAGTTATAGGTTATAAATTATTTCATTAAAGTTTTTCAATTAAATCTTAGTTATTACTATAGTTCTCTGTCTAATATGTTTTTAAGAATTCTATTTTGAGCCTTTTATTCTTAAATTTACTTCTTTCTGTCTGGGAGCAATGGCATCTTTAGGGGATCTTGAAAAGAATATTCTTGGTTAATTATCATGTCCTGAGAGAGGTAGCTTTATCATTTGTTATTCGGTCTCTATGAAAAGGGAAAGTGCAAGGTTTCTCTCAAGTCCTGACTAGAGTAGTCTGTGAGACTGGATCATCTCAGCTAGCCACCTTGAAACTGTTCTGAGCAGTTTGTAGCCCAAAAGCTGATCTTTAGGTGGTGTTTTTCATCTTAGTGGTGTTGCCTTAGTCCTGGAATAGTCATCGTTGTGCGGCCCCATCCTCCTTTTGGAGACTTCAAAGGTTACTGTTAGGTGTGCTCATGATTCACTGCAGAAAACTGATTCAGACTCAAACCTGAAATCATGTACAAAAAGGTAGATGAAACCTTTTACTGGAATTAGTTAGTACTCTATATGACCGTTAACATCATGACAAGAAATTTAGAATATGACACCCACATTCCCAAGGGCTGTCTTCGGTCATTCAATGGAATAAGGATATTTGTCATTGTTTACAGGGATTGCTTACAAGTTTTTATTGGTTATGGTCAGGAGGAAAGTTGAACAAAGGGATTAGATTCAGAGTTCTTGTTTTGAGAAGAAAAAGGAGGGACACAGTTATGATAGAATGAAAGTGTATAATCTACTCTGAAGAGAAAAATGGAGGATATAAAGTAAAAAGGTAGATTATTGAATCTGCTTTTATAAAACAACTACTCGTTTTAAGTATCTTACATTGGATAGGCCTTTGTAAATTGTACACAAATTTTGTATATTAATACAGATTTGAGATGGATTTTGTTAAAACATACTATACTTATGTTCCTAATCTTGTTCAAGGTATTGTACCTATACAGCCCATTTAACAATGTAATGCAAATTTCTAGTCCTTGAAAATTAATTCAGAGAAAATGAAGGACATCGAAGAAAGTCCACATGGAGCTTTCTTTCTTTGTGGCAAAAGTAAGCTATAGGAAAGAAAGGACCCTTGCTTCAATTGCTGACAGTATGTTGTCCTAATGGGACAAGCAGGACACACAAGAGAGTGACTATCAAAACTTTCCCAGATAAGGTGGGACAGGGATTAAAGTTAGAATTTAACAACAATACCACACTCAGAAAGTCCACAAACTCATGGAAACTGAACAGTCAACCACTGAACCACCTCTAGGTCAAGGAAGAAATAAGAAAGAAATTAAAGTCTTCCTTGAATTCAACAAAAATGAAGGCACAACATATCCAAACCTATTGGACGCCATGAAAGCAGTGCTAAGAGGAAAATTCATAGCACTAAATGCCCACTTTAAAAAAAGTGAAGAAAACTTGTATAAGTGACTTAACAGCACACCTGAGAGATCTAGAACAAAAAGAAGCAGACTCACCCGGGTGGAGTAGAAGACAGGAAATAATCAAAATGTGGGTTGAAATCAACAAAATAGAAACAAAGAAAACAATACAAAGAATCAATGAAACAAAGAGCTGATTCTTTGAGAAAATCAACAAGAGCAATGCCTTGTAATGGTCTTTCTTTTTTAAAATTTTATTTAATTTTGTGTGTACCTGTGGGTAAGCATGCTATAAAGCATATATAGAGATTAGAGGACAGTTTTTTAGCATAGGGTCTCTCCTTCCACCATGTAGATCCTGTAAATAAACTTCAGGTTCCCAGCCATCACAACAGGCACCTTTTACCTGCTGAGTCATGTTTGGCATTCTGAAGGAAGCACTGTACCTGTATTCTCTCAGTTCAAGGTTGAGAATATGGGAAAATCATGTAACTCTTCATCTGAAAAATAGGAGCAGATGTGCATAAGAAGATACCAATAAAATATCTTTCATTGTATTGGCAGGCAGACCAATGTTCTTTTCCTTTTTATAACTGGAATGACTGAGGAGGCTTCATTCTCCTACACTATTTTATATCTTTGGAGTCAATTCCTTAGGCCTGGACTTTGAGCTGGGGACATTAGGGTCCCATGGCTTTATTTCTCCTGGTCACACCTCTAGCCCTTTGACTTCTATCTTGTTCACCTACTGTTGTGGCTAGATTATAGCTTGCACTCATCAAAATGCAAGCTGAAATTTTCTTCTCATTCTGACAGTATCGGGAGGTGGGGTCTTGAATGATTGACTCCTAAGGGCTCTATCCTTATAAATGAGTAGGTCCATTCATGAATTAGTGGGATAGTCCACACAAAGGAGCTCTCTCTGGTCTGCTCACTCTGGTCACTATGTGATCATCAATACTGTGAGGTGATGTGAAAATAAGATCTTTCCCAGAAATCAGTGCCACACTCTTGGCCTTCCTAGCCTCTAGAATTATAAAATAAGTAAAATCCTATTTGTTTTAAATTTAAAGAGATTTTTTTGTTTGTTTGTTTGTTTGTGGGAGAGGTGTACATACCACAGCATGCAAGTTTAGGTCAAAGAACCATTTAGGGTAGTCATCTTCCACCACGTGAATTCTGGGGATCAATATCATATTTGCAGACTTGGTGAAAATTCCTTTTACCTATTAAGCCATCTCACAGCCCCAGATCTTTTATTGTTTATAAATTTGCCCAATACAAATTTTTTTTAGTAATAATAGAAAACAGGAGAATCATACTCTACTTGCTACTCAATAGCCAAGCTAATAACCTGCCTGATGTTAGGAAACATAGTCACTTGCTGCTTGCTCACGCTGACAATGTCTTCTTTCTCTGCACTCTCATCTAGTTTGTCTTTTTATAGTCACATCAAAAAAAATGTAAAGGGAGGGAATATTATATAGAAAAATAGTTAGAACTGATAAGCCTTTCTCAAGGGCCTGAATTTTCCCAATCTTGAAGTTAGCTAAGAAATACAAGCTCCTCCTAGAAGACAATAGAAGAAAAGAGTTTCAGCTGTAAACGGCTTCTTATTCGGCTTCTTATTGTAACTTCAAGTCAATCATATGGATTGTATCTTATTGTGTGTGTGTGGTACATTCTATTGCTCAGTGTTGGTATTCTTTAGCCTGTGTAGTACATGAAGTTGTGGTGATAACCAATGACCCTAATTCAAAATAGATTTGTAGTAATAAGGTGGAATTTTTCATGCTCCTGTTATCAGTGTTATTCAGACCACCAGTACTACACAGGGTAGAGGGCATGAGGGCGAAGATTTCTGAATTCAATATGTATCATTTATGAATGGTTGACCTTGTGCATATTGCATAACTTCTCAGGGCCTCATATCCCCCATCAGTTACATGTAACCATCAACACAGTTATCACAAGGTGCTTGCAAATGCCAAGTTGTATAATACAGATTCTACTTCAGTGTGGGCCCTGGACTAAACACTCTCCCGGGAAGGTTATCTTTTCTATTACTCTCTAATCTCTTCAATTCTTTCATTTCTGCCAGGTTACTCTAGGTGCACAGTACTGTAAGTAATGTAATAGTCTTTATGAGTCAAAATCTCCTAGATTTAACTAACAATTATGTTTCTCAGAAGATGGTAATTTGTTGCATTTGTATATACTTTGTGGTTAAACAATAATCAACTAATTAATTTAAGAAAAAATAATTGGCCGGGCGGTGGTGGTGCATGCCTTTAATCCCAGCACTCCGGAGGCAGAGTCAGGTGGATCTCTGTGAGTGTGGGGCCAGCCTGGTCTACAAGAGCTAGTTCCAGGACAGGTACCAAAAACTACAGAGAAACCCTGTCTCAAAAATCAAAAAAAAAAAAAAGAAAAAATTGAGGACCGGGGCCTCTCCCATATGCTGAGAATAGGAAAGTTAACAGATAATCCACAGACCTGTCCTACTTCAACTTTGAGTCCAGTAAAAGAACTAAATAGTACAAAATAATACTTATGGACAGATGTCACTTGCAACAAAACGTAAATTATGGTAAGAGAACTGTCAGGGTGCATGCTGGTCCCAAAGTTGCTCATAGACCTTTCTCTGGGAAGATGTGTTTAAACAGTGATGCAGGCATAGACAGGGGTAGCAGTAAACCTGGTATGGACTTATGAGGCTGATGACTTAAAAGATACGAAACTAGAAAAGTGGACATGTTTCTTTCTTGACTAGAACCTAATTCCATTCTCTTGCTTGAGAGTTCTTTAACCATTTAAAGGCAAGGATGACTTTGAGTTTTCTGCCATGAGCCTCCATTGATTCATAAGAAACTCAAGTATGGCCTGTTTTATTTTCTTCTTGTTGATTGATTCTTCAGATAAAAACCTATTAGTCTAAGAATGGAAAGTCACTCAGGACTTCACACTTCCATGTTTCTTTGTACCTTTATAAACATTTTAAGCTCTTATTAGAGAGATTTATAGTCTACCTCTCTCCTAAAGAATTTTCTGGACCATTTATAAATGGGTGGATGAAAATAAGAGATGTGAGACAGAGTTTTAATTTGTGCTTTGCCTGCTTGTTAAAAGTGGTATTCCTCTTAGTTTATTTATTTGCATTGCTGAGGATCAAGTGGTACCTCATGCCTGATGGGAAAACACTCTACTGCATAAGTCCCAAATGGAGAATTTCCTTCAGCTGTGTCATCACTGCCTGACGCCTTGGACCCTCTGCATTACCTATCTCAAGAGTTAGATAATTTCTCTAATCTCAGTCCTCACTGGGGGCTGCACAGCTACCTCCACCACTGAACAGTAGTTGATAGGTTGTGTAACAAAGAAGCATGTCAGAATGTCCCCTGTCCTCCTTGAAATCGGTTGTCTTTAATTCTTTGAGGCTGATAACAGATTCATGATCATGAATCATGGGAAGATTTATTAGAAGTTGTGAATAACAAAGATAGACAAGGCATTTTTTTTCTAGATGCCCTTCTTTTTATTCTTTAAAGTTTTCCCACAATGTGTTTTGATCATGTTTTCTACTTCTCCAACTCTGCCCAGGTCCTTCTCATCCCCCTACCCACCCAATTTAAGATGAAAAAAGCCACAGCTGGTGGATGGCTCCAAAGAAACAGCGTCTTTCAGACACAATGGGACTGACACACATTCCAGGAGATTTTGATTATGTTTTAACCACATTATTATTTTTAACTACTTCAGGAAATAAATGGTTGGTATAGGAAATGCCAGGGGAAAAAAAAAACATTCTGACTAAAGCACTCGTCAGAAAGATTTGTACCTGTGTGAGAACTGAGCAGAAAATATGAATCGACTTGTTGGAGATGGAGCTCTCTACCATGGTGCTAAGCTTGTCTTTGCAGTTTAATAGTTGGGCACATTTTGTTTTCTGATGTCTATTTTTTCTAACAGATGGCACCATAGGAGTTTTGCACTGATAAAAGTTTGCTTATTTACAGCCATTGGCTGCCATGAGGACATTTAGCCTTTTGCTCTCCTGCCCCCATGTGAAAGTGATTAAGTTGAAAGGTAGGGGAACTGGGATTCCTGTCCTCTTTGAAAGAGCACAGAATTTATGCAAAGTGTCTGTGATTCTAATCTCCTGTTGGAGTCTCTCCTTAAGCCCTTCCTCACCAACAACCCTGAAAAATAAAAGGGTTGCAATGCACCTCAGTCTTTGAGGGTTCCATGATCTGTTTAGTTCTAACTAATGTATCTATAAGCAGTTTTTCAGTTACCCAGGTATTATGCAAAAAATAATTTGGGTTGTGCAACTCTGTGGTGACATTTAACATCTTAGAAATCCCTTCTCTGGGCAGTGACATCTATAAAGAAAAATGACAGTTCTGAACAGCAGTTGAAACGAAAGAGAATTTATCAACCTTCCTATTAACAGCAAATTTATGGAATGTTTGAAAGTTCCAAGTGAACTCTTAGGGCCATGTTCATGGGGGTGGCCTTTAACAGGAAATAGATCTGTAGCTGAACTGAGTCTTTGAGACTGGATGTTTTAATGAGGTTTCATCCCTTTTGAACAGAGACAAGGAAGGTTAGCGAAAATGCCATGTCTGCTAGGCACTTGATAGCTTTTGTCCTGGGGGAAGGTGGTTGGGCTCTTTGAGTCCATACACTTTTAGTCATTCTTCTGTCCCTTGGAAGACCCAAAGACTTTCATGCACAGGTCAGCTTCCTCACACCTCCAGTTTTTACCTGTTACTAAAGATAAGGGGTTATGAACATCTCCAAATGTATGGCACCACATTACCAATTCACTTACGTTCCTGACATTTCCAAGTCATCCTCTGCCTTTGTGACCTTTTGAACAATAGATTATTTATGTAGGTATATCAAGAGACATCCAGAGCATTAAAATTACTGAAGCGTTTTGTGGGCTGGTGGGGACATGGGGAGACTCAAGTGTAAGGGAAATACTGTTCTCTTTGGGTTACTTTTGAAATAGTTTAAATCATCTCCAGAATAAAGGTTACACTAATAAATGTCTCATTTGTTTCAAATAGTCTGGAATGTGACTACTTCCAAGGAACATATAAAATCACATGCGGTATAAATGGGCTGTGGTGAGATACAGTGGGTTGCAATAATTCCTCTTTGGGATTGCGTTTTCATTCTCCTTTCTCTTCACGAGGTTCTAAATGAGAGAGGACAGGGCTGAGGAAGAAGGAGGAAAGCTGGTCCCTGTGTAACTGACTTTGAAAATCACGTGAGAATGCAGTGACTAAGAATGTTGTTTTTATTTTTGCTAGTGTGGCATAGAAAGGATGCTGCAAAGGAACCACACCGTTCACTCCATTCTGTCCTCTCCTCCTAACCCATTCCATATGAGAAAGAGCAAACCACTGAAATTTCCCAAATATGCCTGGCCTTTGTATGACAGTTGCCTAAAATGCCCATTTCCTTATATAAGTAAACATCTTGTCTTTTGCTTTAGGCAACAATAGCAAAATGAAAGTGTTTATAATTTCTCTACATGAGAATGCATTTTCCCACCATATTTCACTGCTTTGCATGCATTCATTCTGACCTCAGGAGACAAAGCTTAAGTTGATTTTGTGCTTGCTGTGAAATCCAGGGCACCTTTCTTTGCCTGATAGACCTCTTATCCAAGATCATCCAAAATAAGGAAATAAGGGTATCAGTTCAAAGGGGCTTATGTGACGATTACTAAGGCTTATTACCCACCCCTCAAAAAACAAGCAACAACAAAACATCAAAACCAAACAAAAACAAACCTAAGAGGAACTACTCACATGGTGCTCCGTGGGTCTTTGCTTTTTCCTCATTGTGCTTTCAGTACTGCTTAGATCATATAGTTTTAGAGATGTTCTCATTGCCCTGACAGAATGCCAGAAAACAAGCAACTCTGGGGAGAAAGGTTTGCTTCAGCTCACATTTAGAAGAAAGAGTCCACTGTGCCAGGGAAGAAATAGTGGCAAGAGAGAGGAGCAGACATTCACATTCATCCACCAAGATCCAGGCTCTACAGCATCAATGTCCTCCAGGGAGGCTCCACTTCCCCCCAGGTTTTTACAACCGTACAAAACAATGCCACCAACTGAGAAGCAAGTGTTCAAACGTATGAACCTACCAGGTACATCTCACGTTCAAACCATACTCACATTAGATATGAAAACTTTGTGGAATCTGCTACATCAAGAGCACTATACTCACTCGTGAGTTATTTGAAATAATTTACTTTCTGACTACCCCAGTCAAAAGCCACACTGCCATTTCCTTGTCATTTGCTCCAGAGTTTATGTCCCAGCCTTGATCAATTTATCTCTCTTCTTTTTTTTCCCTTTCTTCTTTTACAATGTTGAAATTTGAAAATTGAGCCTTTTACAGACTAGGTAAGTGCTGAGTCACTGAGCAATGCTCTCAGCCTTATCCATTTCTCAAGCAATATTGAAGATGGTTTCTTGTTTTGCTTTTCCCTGAAAATGAGATTCGAATGAAAACAACCCTGTCTTTGTCTTTTTTTTTTTTTTTAACTAAACATCACAAAATTGGATTTTGACTCTTTGGAACATTTTGATGAGTTTACATTTCTTGTACATTCAGAAAACTTGTGTGTTCCATGATGGTTGTCTCATTTCTAGAATAAGTTTGAAAGTCAGTAAAATTTAGTAACATTATTTTCATGAATGCATCTATCCGACAAACGATTTAAGGCCCCAGGCCTATGCTAAAAGAGTGATTTGGAAGGTTGAAGCTAGTTCTTTTGGATATGCTTGCTCCCCCTGGTAGTATGGTAGTGAAAGAATTTTTGTTGTTTTTATTTAAAAAAAAAACCAACAAATCAACAGATAAGCTAGCTAATCTCTGTGATATAAAGAAAAATAGAACTTGGAGATGTTATCTGAATATCTGGATACAGCTGTGTTACCACCTATCATTATAATACATTTTACAATAATTTTATCACTAAAAATAATGGTGGTAGTAGTTTTTTTCACACTCATTCTGGATAGATTCTATCAATTTGCATTGTAAGAATAATACCCATAAGCCATCTATGTATCTTCAGGTATAAAAGAAGCTTACACACATCAGAGTATTGACATGAAGAGGGGATGGGACCCTTTCATTCTTCATATATGCTTAAGAGAACACCATGCTCTTGATATTTGACCATGATACTTGAACAATCAGGTGACTGAACACAGACAAGCTGTTGCACATATAAGCCCTGTGTCCTCTTGTATTTCACAGTTTGAATATATAGGATAATACCGTGTCTGGCACACAGGAAAAGCAACTGTTGGAAAGGTCCTTTTTTTAGTCTTTCATGCCCCCTAGGAACTCAATGCCTTCATTATGAATCCAAAGGAAATGTAAGCTGACACATAGTAAAATGAAGTGACTTAGTCTAGAAGGCGAGAGATATTATAAAACACAATAGCCATCGTTAGTCATTTGAGAAAATGTTACATTGTGAGAAAAGATAATGTCTTGCAAGATTTAAAAGAACATAAGAAATGATACAGACAGTATAATTTAATGAAAAAAAAACAAAAAACAAAAAACCTCTTTCTTGTAGTTGAGAATGTTTTCATAGGATCAGCAACTATGCTTCTTATGCTCCCTAAACTCTGCTTAGGACAGCAGGAACACGTGGTCAGCGTCAATCGATAATTATTGACCAGCATAATGCCGAGTTGAATGAGTGAATGAATGAGATAATAAGATAACCTGCCAATTACAGTTGTGTCTTCCTACTCACTCGAACCTTTTCAAAGGTTTGAGCCACCTTCTCCTAAGATATCCAGGAGCCAGAAGAGAATCTGATAAGAGCTGAGTGACCTTTCAGGATCTCTTTACCACTCCTGTTTATTATTATTATTTTATTATTATTATTATTATTATTATTGTATGATTTTTGCATTCTGTCATGGGTTATTATGCTTTTTCTAATTTTCCAACATGAAGCTCCTCTCCCTTTACATCAGCATTGCTGTGTTCTGCTCTATTAGTCTCTTAATCTCTTCGCTAATCCCCATATGTTGCTGCATCATTTAATTAAGAGCTACACTGCTGTGTGACTGGGCTTAGACAACATCCTCCCCACTGTGAGCACACCCAGGCTCTGGGACACATAAGGGAGCTTGCTTTGGTGTGATTTGAGCAAATATGACCTATACAGCATATTTAGTAAACTTTTTTATGAAAGAGACGCGTGCCTGCATCAAAAAGCATAAAATTCTTTGAACTGTTATCATGTATTCAAGATGTTTCAATCAGGAAAATTGTAGATCGGAATTGCTATTTTAAAACACTAATACCGTGGTATGTAAACTACTTCATAGTGTGATAAGAATGGATCATAGCCCGTTACATTACTAAGTCTTTGAGTAATTATTTGATTCTCAAAATGGAAGGACATTTTCACTTTTTTAAATTTCTTGCCAGTAACATGAAGATAAAATAAGTCATAACTAAATTTCCTCTTACCATTTACAAAGCACTCATTTAAATATTTTCAAAAAGTAAATGTAATCCTCCAAAAACCTCATATGGTATTTTAAATGATTATGTGTTTGCATTATACCCTATAGAAAACCTGTAGACGGAACACTGACATTATTCTAGGGATTGCAAGAATGATCTGCAGATTGTTAACATAAAAAGGCCTCAATTTTCTCACAAGGTCTCTAAGAATAACTCAGTCTTCTTTAACACCAGACATGAGCTTTGAAAACTGATGAATAGGTCAGGACATTTTTACTGGTGTAAGATTTATTTTTACCAGGATACGTAGAATTTTGTATGCACTTTATACATGTATAAATTACAGAATATTTATTTTAGCAGAATACATACATGCTATGCCACCATTAGATTCAACACTTAGGAAAAATGAAACAAAACATAATGCTATTAAATTCTAACTCAAAGGACACGAGAACCATCCCATCAACAATGATAAGCATCTAAAATCACCATTATTCAACCTAACGAAAGGTAAAATAAAAATTCTTAGTAGGGTTGGCATACTTCCAGATCAGTTCTAACATGTGAGGAATCACTCGCATTCCCACAGCAAGAAGAGCTTGCAAGAATAGGAAACAGGAACTTTACCACTTGTGAATAGAGTTTAGAGGGCAAGTCATCACTCTGGACTCTAGGCAAACCCAAAGCAAATCCAAAGAATCAAGATCAAACACACATGCCAGTAGCAGAGGCTGCTGAAACAGCTGAACAATGATTTTGTGGAACATCTAGATGCTGATGGTTGACCAGTTCTCGTGGGTTCTAGACTTTCATGTGTTTGACAGCACAGACCTTATCAAGCTTCCATGGTGATGCTATAAGAAAGAGTCCTACATGACTTTGACCAGGATAAGGGAAGTGTGAGCACTGTGAACAAGTCCAGAATGTCTCTGTTTCTCTCAGGGGAAAAGAAAGCATAGCCTTGTCTCAGAATCATGAAACCAGTGCGGTTCTCTCCATCTGACCATATACAGCTTTGCTGTATGACCTAATTGGGAATGAAGGAACTATGAAAGTAGAAGCATAAGAAGATCACAGACAAGAAACAAAACCTACCTTAAGACTGGGATTTAAATGAAGAATTAAAACCTCTAAAAACCATCGTGTCAGCAGAGGATTATAGCTGAAAGTGTTACAATAAACAGACTGTCTCTGAGGAACAGCTCTCAGGGAAGTTAAAACTAAAAAAGAGAGCCACAAATGAGGATACCAGAATAGACCTGATCTGTATGGTTACAATAAACACAAAAAAAAATATCTATTATTATTCAGACTACCATAACTCTATTGTCTGGGATATAGGTTCCTCAATTCCTCTCACGCAATATACGCTCAGCTTTCAACAAAAAACTGTAAAATAAAACAAAAGTCCAAAAGTTACAATTATAAAGATCACCAAAAGTTTCATATATGACATGAATGTTGGATTAACAGGAAATGTATAGCTATAATTAATATAGTAAGGATTTTAACAGAGACAAATAGATATTTTGACACATAAGAGTCAGTTAATAAACAAAAGATATGTGGATTCTAATAAAAGCCAAATAAAAAGGCTAGAAATCAGCATTATGTTAACACATATCAAAAGTGTTTTGATGGGTTCATCAATAATACAATACAGCTCAAGAAATAGTTGCCTTTGTGAACACTGGTTAATGGAAATACTAAGCACAGAAATACAAAGAGAAAAATTAATGGCAAAAAGACAGCATCAAAGAGTTGAAAGGTAATTCTAAAAGGTGTAACACAGACATAATTGGAATATTTGAATGTAAAGGAGGAATGAAGTAAAAGAAATATTTCAAGCAATGATGAATAACGGCAAATAGTCTCCAAAATTAATGGCACATAATGAAGAAGGGTTCAAAATTACCAATAATGACTGTACCATCCCAGCCCTACAAATGAAAGCCTATATCCCACATGTTATATGCAACTGCACAAAACCAACCTCAAAGAGATATTTTAGGAATTAACTAGAGAAAGGAAAGCTGACCAAGAGAAAGAAAAGAGTAAGGATCATTGTCTTCTCAGAAATCACAGAAACAGCAAGACAACAAAGTGAAATGTTTATTTTTGAGATGAGAGGAGAGAAGGGGAGGGAGGGGAGGAAGGAAGGAGGAAAAAAAGGAGAAAGAAAGGAAGTGGGAGGTACAGAAAGACTAAAACAAGCCAAATGATGCTTCAAAAGCAAAAGGAGGAAAGACCTTAGATGCAAAAAAGATTGATGTTCACTACAATATACTAGCCCTACAGGCAATGTCAAGAGATTCCCCTCAGGCAAAGGGAAATAGCTTAGGTTATAAGCTTCTTAAAATGTATCCTGTTAACTTAGGGCAATCATTTTCAACATGAAGAAGAGTCACCAACATACCGAGAAAAGAAAGACACCCATGTTCACAGAAAATGATTACTTAAAACCAAAGAAGTTGGAAAAAGAAGTAAAATCTTCAAGAATTAAATAGAAAATAGTTATAAACATTATATTAACCAAACAATGGTAATAACCACTTGAAATGTAAATGCTCTAAATACACCAATATGGAGAAAAATCTATTCCTTAATTTAAAGGCTATCCACCAGAAATTCATGATAGAGTTTGGTAAGTTCAAGGGAATGGAGAAAGATGTACCATGTTAGCACCAATCAAAGGGGAGCTGAGGTGTTTACTTCTGACACATTTTAAACACAGAAAATGATCAGTATAAAAAGGAGCATCACATAGCTATTTACTGTCAATGATTCTGTAATACATCAAAATTGTAAATCTGCCTTCATTGACCAAAGAACATCAAACTGTGTGGGGAAAAGTATAATGCTTAGAAAAAAGAACCAACATAGCTATTACAGTTAGAGATTTCAACATCTCCCATCAGCAACTGGTAGGTGGAGCAGTCAGAAAATCAATAAGGTCACACTTGACCTGAACAGCACTATCCATCAACTTGATTTAATTTCTGCTTCCTGAATGCTCCTTCTAAGAACAGAAAACACATTCTTCTCAAGATCATGTGGGATATTCAACAAGACTGAACACATTCTGGACCACAAGTTCATCTTAATACACAGGAAAGAGTGCTAGAGAATGAATGGTTTAGACTTTAAATATGAATGGCTCTTGCAGAGGATCAGCATTTGGGTCCCACACTCACAACAGCTGCCTTACAACGCCCTTTATCCAGTTCCAGGCAACCTAACATTGTCATCTAACCTCTGCCTACCTTCATATGCACATTCTCACACACAGAGACATACTTCGTGTGTGTGTGTGTGTTTATATAAAGTATAAAAAGAATGGGAAGAAGAGCACACAATTGAAAATAACTTAAACTTTCCTTGCAAACATATATGTGCTGAATGTGCACATTTATAATCCCAGTCTGGGGGAGGGAGAGCAGAAATAGAAGAATCCCTGAAGTCCACTGACCAGCCAGTTTGACCAGTCACAGAACTCCAGATTCAGAAATTTTTGTCTCATAAACTAAAGTGGAGAAGAAGTGAAGAAGACACTTTACATCAACTTCTACCTTTCCTCATGAACACTCACATATGTGTGTGTATCCACATTCATGTAGGTGAGCACATATATATACACACACAAAGAAAAATAAAAGATTATAAGTCGCATATTTTCTTTTTGCAGATAGCATAAAGATGGTTAGCCTACATCACCCCTCACCTAGACATCTGGAAATTAAGTTGTGTGCTTATAAATTACATGTAGATTAAAAGGAAGTCCAAGAAAAATAATTAATCTTTACAAGGAATGCAAATGGATGTCCAGTGTACCAAACTTATGGAATACAGCAAAAAGCAAGTGCTTAGGAGGCAAAAAAGCAAAGGATTCAAAGGTGTAGGCTAAGAAATCTCCTATCATAGACACCAATGAGAAAAAAGGCAAGTAAAGGGTAAATCAGGAAAAAGGCAAAAATTTAAAAAAAAAGAAAAACAGAACAGCAGTCAAGGAGAATGAAAATCACAAACTCATGGAAAAGTATCATTATTCTATGTCCCTAAAACAGTGCTTATGTGGATGATATATTAAGCCTGTCCAGTTTTTAAAACTACTGTCAAATGGCAGGTGAAGAAAACATGATACATACACAAAGTAGAAGAGACGCCGAGGGAAGATGGTGTTTAGTGGGAACTGGGGTAGGTGGGTTGGAAAGAACTGCTCAAAGAGTCTAAGACGCCAGTTAGAGATCTTCTGCTTATACATCAGCGTTTCTGATTTTGTGTGTTTTTATGGAAGTTTTGTGTATGGGAATATGTGTGTGTCTGCATCTGTATGAGGTTCTTTTGCTTTTTCTTTTGTTCTTTTTTATGTTTGTTTTGTCCTATTCTGGGTGGTTTGTTTTTATATTTTTGTTTCAGTTGTTTGTTTTCTTTTTAAAGAGAGAGAGAAAGGAAGGATGTGAATTTAGGTGGGCGGGGATGAGAAGATAGGTAGAAGTTAGAGGAGGGGAACAATGATCCAAATGTATTGTATAAAAAACCCTACTTTTAATAAATACTAAAATTTAAAAAAACATAATCACCTAAGAATAAATAGATAAAATAATATGTCAATTAGATGGCAGGGAAGCTCACTAACTCCATTGTAAAAAATGGTGATTATAGTTAGTGACAATGGATTATATAGTTGGAAATTGATGAAAGAAGTTATTGCACTTTTATTTGAAAAAGATGTACCTATGAGAAAACATTAACACTGATTAGCTTGATTTAGTAATGACACAATCTATACCTATTTCAAGCATCATTTTGTACAATCAAAACATAAATAAGCAATAAATTAAAAGCAAAAAAGGAAGAAAGAGAAGAAAGCACTGCTGTACAAAGTCATTACACTAAAGAAACTACGTACAAATAACTCTACTAAATATAGAAAAAATTCCTTAACAAATGTTTGAACAAATCCAAATGGGTAAAAAGAATAATACAATACAACTAATTAAGGTTCATTCTAGGTATTTAAAGCTGAGTCAACATTCAAAAAACAAATGAGCAAAATCCAGTACCAAAAACTAATGAAGGAAAACCACAGGACCATATCAACTGGACAGAAAATTAATCTAACAAAATCCATTGCCCATTCATGAGGAAAACTCTTAGCAAACCACTCCCAAAAGAGAGCTCTGGCCACCTTATATAGAACATCTAAGATCTCTGAGCTAATTCAGCCTCAGCGCCATGAAACTATATGCCCCTTCTAAGAAAAATGGCATGTGTGATACGTATCCTAAACGTTCTCAGCAGTGTACAGGAATATAAGAACAGGAGAAAGAGCATACAGTTGAAAAGAACTTAAACTTGTTTTTTTTTTTTACAAATGATACAAAGTCCACCTTAAAGTTTCAGAATCAACAACAATAAAGCTGTTAAAAAGCAATAAATGAATTTAGAAGACCAGAAGGTAGGAAAGTAACATGCAAAATCTAATTGGCTTCCTATGACTGACCAACCAGAATATATATGTGCAACAGTACAAAACTAAATGGAAGGAGAAATTTCTTATAATAAAATCACGGCAGCCTAGAATCTCTGGGAATAATATACAAAATAGTAGTAACAATACTAAACAAACTTAGAGCCACACAATATAACCTGAACAAAATTTAGTTTAAATGAATATTGAGGTTCAAGTTTACAAAACCCTAAGACTTGAAAATGAAAATATAGGAGAAAAAAATACACCACCTCAGGTTTTAAGGTGAGATTCAAGTATAATGGTCATAGCACATTGAGAAAAGAAGTATGAGAAGTAGACATTATCAGACTAATATTTTAAGAAGCATCTGCAGACCGTACTGTTCAAGTAAAAAAATCAATGCCACAGTGTGAAACTTATTTAAGACGTAACTGATAAATGGTTTTTATCCAAGAGCAAAAATTGTCTGTTAGAACTGAAGATGTGACCAAGGAATTCCAAATAGGCGAGATGTCTTAAGATGGCTTTCCAAAGGAGAAATGAAAGTGGCAAGTCAGAGGTTATTAGGTGGAAAAATATAAAAGCAGCATCTGTCATTAGATCTTGATTTTTTTAAAGTTAAACATCTAATACATGTTACAGAGGATCAAAACAAGAAAGAATTGACAATAGTGTCTACTGTTGAGCACTGGAAAAGACAAGGAGTCTCATGTACTGCTGGGAAAAACGGCAATGGTGTTCTTGAAGAACACCTTCTCTGACTTTTGCAAAACTAAACATTTTTAATATGATTTAGCAATCACATACTTAGGCATGTATCCAACTAATTTTAAAATGTATTTCTATATAAAAATTCTGTGTATGCAAGTGTTTATAACAGTTGTGTTCATAAATTAGCCGCATTTAATGCTCTTGCTGCAGAGGGGTGGTAGCGACTAAAGTGTGGTGCTTTCAAACAGGAGGACAAGGTGCACTGGAGAAATGTGGTAAGTTGTAAGAAGACTTGGAGAATCATAAGTGTGCATTGCTGAGGAAATAAGCCAACCTGGCAAAGCATACACTATATAACTCTAGTTATATTTGGGAAATGACAAACATGCAGAAGTCATGAAGAGACCATGAATACCATAGATATGGTAATGAGAGAAAGCTGAAATAAAATGGATGAACCACTGAAGAATTTTAATAAAATGAAATTATTCTGGATGCTTATGTCATAATAAATATAAGATATTTACATTTGTCATTTAACATTTGTCAAAATATGTAGAAATTTACAATATGGATAAAAAAATCTTAATACTTGCAAGATTTCTAAAATTCAATTTACAAGCCTGGAGAATCACAGGATGCAGCTTAGAATGTGACCAAAAAAAAAAAAAAAAAAAGTAAGCCTTATATAAATGACCTGACTGAAGTGGGTGCTGGGAGAGGTGAAACAGGGTCCTAATGAAATTGATCAAATGGGATCAATATGATGGAAGACTGATTGCTACCTCCTCTCCAATAAAGTTCTTCCCATAGGTGGGTGGGCTAAAAATTCTAAATCCACTGTGCATTTATCCCAGAGTTCTGGAGCTAAACAAATAAACAAACGGCTAGTAGAGGAGAGATTGTCTGTGTTGGAGAGTTATTACTGCCAAAAATTAAATTATTTATGCGGTAATAAATTGGAATTAATGCATATAGAAATATTTATATATGTGCATGTTTTGTTACACACACAAACACACACCCTGTCAGTTAAGAACTCTTAAAAGTCTTAGTATCACAGCAGAAAATTTAAACTGCCAAGGTTCATTTTCTAATACCATTTTTCCAATAAAAGATTAAGGATTCCTTTGTTTAATGACTAATTCTAGGAGTGGAACAATACATTCACAAGATAAACCCTGAATGGCCTGTAATAACATCAGGTAAAGTCCACCACGCACACACACACACACACACACACACGTACGCACACAGAGAGCATCATTAAGGGGTGTCAGTCAAAGTTGCGAAAGAGCAAAGTGAAAAGTGCTCAGTGAGCTGAGTTGAAATGACATTGGTGGGTAATAAAGGAGTAGCGGATTCTAACACAAACTGTAAGTCAAACAGCTGTGGGTATACACTTTTACAAATGTTTGAAAACATGCATATTAATAAGGAGTTAGACACACACCCCCAAGGACAATAATTCTAGTGTGTTGCTTCCATACCTTAAAAGGTACAGTGCCATTCTCCAATCAAAATGACTAAATATTACAACAGGCTTCTGAAGACTACTGTGTGAAAAGGGAGAGAAGGAGTGATTCCAGCAGAAAACACTAATCAGTAGGTGCTGGAAGCATGATAAATCATGGCCAAGTGATGAGCCATCAAGGACAGGTATAAAGGAATAAACATGCCAAGAAGCACATGAAATTAGTGTGTGCATTACATTCAACAAGTTATTTTGATCCACTTCTGCACCTCTCACCCTAGGCTTCCTGTGGAGTATGATAAGAACATGGAGCTGTGGGGCTCACACAAGCACAGAAAGTGAAAGGGAGTTGTCCATTTCTTTCCACACTTTCTTTATGAAACTTTAGTTCTTTCTCTTTCCCCCATTTTCCTTTCTTCTGCCTTTGTTTTATCCTTTATTTTTAAGTTTGTTTATAAATTCTTTTTTATTTCTTCTTGCTCGCACATTACTTGGGATGGCTCTCTTGGTAAATTATTTCCTTCCACGCACAAGGGTCTGAACTGATTTGCTGAACCCTTGTAAAAAATACTGTACGTGGGCGTGCAGACTTGGAAGGCAAAGACAGGAGGATTCCTAAGACTCTGTGGCCAGTGAATCCAACCTAATTGGTTACCTTCAGACCGGTAGGAGACCCTGTCTCAAAGAAAAGGCACAGAGTTCTGATAAATGCTATCCAATCACATCATCCACCAGTCACCACAAACCCAGACACACATTTACCTGTGCTCATCCTCACACAAATGCACACACACATTACACACATGCAAAACACATCACATATAAAAGTGAAACCCAATGTCAATAAGATAAGGTTTCTTCAGGAACTCATCTTGTTTTGGAGTAGTCAGAGAACTCCACCAAGATGAATTGCAATTTATTGAGAGCCAGGATAAAAGTATAAATTATGTCCTATCAGAAAAGATCCTTAATGTAATTGATGCTGGAAAACAATGTTTTTACCACTTCCTCCTACCAGAAACAGATAAAGATCTTTAGTATGGCAGACTTACTACAGGGATATCATGGACTAACTACCTCTTCCCATATACGGGAATATTATTATTGAAATCATAATAGCCAAGAATGGCTTTTCTTCCTTTTGTATAGTGCATAAAAGTTTACAAGTCGCTTAAGTGTTCTATTCATTTCTAAGAGAGGCTCTTGAAATAAAAAGATGATATCAGCGAGGAAAGGTGAGTATGTGGTGTGTAGCTTTCTCGCTGCCATTTTACGTCCAAATCTCTATTCCAGGACGGTGTTTCCCACTGAGCCTATTCACCACTCACATTTCCACCCAGTAGGAGACTTGACAGCCCCACAAGATCTGACATGCAGCCTGAAAAATGCGTGCAATCTTTTCTATAAAATACTACATCGTAAAAATCCGAACGCTATTATACACTGATGCTTGCTCCTCTTGAAGTGGAACAAAGGGGAAAGAGCAAAAGAGAATGAGTATGGGAGTTGTATCATGCTGGAGCTGTGCAGCGGAATTCCTAGAATCGCATGTTCGATAAACAGAGCTTGTCTGACAGTAACCATCCTGTCACCCGTCTCTCCGTGCTGGTCAGTGTTCACTGCTGCTGCATACAAACAGTTTGGGCTTAATTCCTTGGCCCAAACTTTTAACCATGCCAATTCACTTCAGCAGCCACAAGTAACAAATACCAAGGGACAATAATATTTTAACAGATTTTTCTGCGTGTCCCGAATTTGTGAAACCTAAATCCTATGCTTAAATGGTCAGAGACACCGGAATTTATACATTATTCTGCTGTCTTAACTTGTCATTTCTGAATGAGCAACAATAAGATAGGATAATTATCTGAATTACCTACTTTTATCTCTGCTTCTCTTCTTCTTTCTACTGATGTTACTCAGCCTGTTAAGGACTATTAGAGTCCAGATCTTCTGGCTGGGTCCTGAAGAGAGAGATGCTATTTATTTTAATATCATACTAAAACTGGAGTCGTATTTACTTTGAGCACACATATCCCAGTAAATTCCTTCTGTGTCTCCCACCTGCTTCACAATGATGTGCTCATCTCCCCTTTCTTTCCTTTCCTAAGTATGGAAACGTGACACTCTCTACCCTTCTCCTAGACAACTTCTTTATGAAGGCTTCCTTTCTGAAGTGAGCTGACTTACATTAACCATGGAGCAGATCCAGAGTGTCTAGTGATGGACAGGTGGAGGACCACCTCCTTAAGAGCCATTATTTGTCCTAATTGGCAGTGGTCTGAATTACTAGACTTAGTATAATCATAGATTGATTCAGACATGTTAAAATTGAGTTATTTACAGAGTTAGGGAAATTTCAGATATATCAAGGATGACTGACGCTCCTCCTGTCTAAAACACTAGAATTATGTCTCCAAAAAAAGTTATATGGAAATGTAAATATCATTTGGCAATAAATTCAAATCTGTGGATAATTGGGACTAGGTCATATTGATTTTCTTAGCCACTACCTGCGCTTTACATTCAAAATGCTAAGATTCCTAAGTATCCCATGACAAGCAATACTGGTTCAAAGGTCTCTTACCTAAAGATAGTTTTTAACTAGTCGGGTATGTCTCACTGGGACCTTTGCAACATGATAAGCCCCTGACCCTCAGTGCTTTATAAAATCAGTGTCGCCACAGACTTTTAGAATGATTGTTTTAAAAATAAAAAAAAAGAAATGTAAAACAATTCCTTATACTGAATGGCCTTGCTCAGACTAAGTACAAGGTGAGGTGCTTGCATTTATCACAACTAGATATGCCATGTTTTGTTGACACCCATGCGAGCCTGCCCCTTTGTGAAAGGAAACCTAGGAAGAGTGAATTGAGCGAGGAGGGTCATGGGGGGAGAGAGGGAAAAGAGGAGGGAGGGGAAACTGGCAGGGATGTAAAATAAATAGATAAATAAATAAATAAATAAATAAATAAATAAATAAAGCATTTATCACAATGATTGACATCTACCAGACTCTCAGTATTAAGAGCATTGTGCAATCAGATAATTCAGAGGAAGTCATTAAAAGCATACAGACAGAAATGAAAAAAAGCACATTTTAGCTCCTTCATCATAACACATCATATATCATTTTTAAATTCTCCATTAATCCAAGGTAATCCCATTTTGTATAAAAATCTACGTCATGCACAGAAAATAACTATCCATTTTCTTTTCTTTGCATGTATTATATTTCCTGGAGCTTTTTCTTGGTCTTTCTCCTCTTCCCTTCAGAGTTACAGATGTTTAAGTCTCCTAAGTGCTGTTCAAAAGGTACATGCTACTTCATCAAAAATTCCTTTCTCTGAGAATCATCTTGTTTAGAAACATGGTCGGGTCCCGTGCCCACGTTGTACATGCAAGATAAAAATGTTTAAAAGAGTTCTGATTTCCTAAAACTTAAGTATATATTTAAGTCAATTTCTCATTTAAAGGAAGTCTTCTGAATTTTTACTTAGAATCTTAGTGCATCTGTTTTGCCACCATTATAAGAATAGTTTCTATTTAAGGTCTCAATTTATAACACATCCCAGTTTCAAATTAAAAGTGTTAGTTACTAGAGTTAGATAAAACATTAATACACATAAAGTAAGAAAATAAATATAGATAACAAAAAATTAACCAATTCAGTGTGAGAAATGGCGCAAGAACACTGAAGGTCTAATGCACTACTGTCATTTGAGCAAGTGAACGTTATTGCAGTTTGAAAAATTACACTGGGTGAGGTCAACAAGAAGCAAGAGCAGCACTTCACGTCTGCCTCCACCCACAGATTCGCTCAATAGGCATCTAAAGGAGCATCAACTCCTTTTAAGAGCTATCCAGAAGCTGTTGTCAGTCTGTCACACCACATGACTAAAAGAACGCTCATAACAGGGAAAGTTCGGGCGTATATCTTGCCATAAGTTCCCTACGTAATGCACCAGCGGAAAACTTGGAACTGTTCCCCAGCCTCCAGCGTCTTCACAAGGTGCCAACACTTTAGATGACACATATAGTACCCCTACCATTATGACTGCCGCTCAAGGGACTATCCTGGTTCAGGTGTCTCTAGATGCTGATTTGGTTCCCCTGAACAATGGAGAAGAAGGTGGCTTAAGATATTTGCACCAGCACATCCTTAGCTCTCTGTTGGCTCATCCTATGGCAGGCTGGCAACAACCCCCACTCAGCCTTCTCCCTGGAGGGGTCAAGGTGCACGTCTAACAGCCTGACTTTCTGAGCTCCTGCCAGAGGATCTAACTACCACATGCTGTTGGGCAGCAGCAACCAGCAGTGGCCCCAAAGACTAATGAATACCTGAGTACTAAATGGACTCTGGAGACGGAGTGGACTTGCTTTCAGCTCTCCACCGCCTTCAGTATATTTTCATCATCATCTGTGAAATCTCCCACCCTTGACCCCTACCAGCTCTGTCCCCACACACTCTCTAGAACGCCCCAGTCACTTTCTTGCCATGACTGGTGACATCACTGCTGCTAAGGCAATGACTGCTCCTTCTGCCATTCTTGCTGTCTCCTCTTCATGTGACCGCCGCATCCCATTCTGTTTGTCATAAAAAAAAATCAAGAGTAGGCAAAGATTATTATGGATAACATTTCATTTGGCCTAATGTTGGGATAGCACAAAGAGATGTTTTCCAACTGACTCCAAACGTCTTAGTTATATAGTCGGGAGGGAGGTATGATACCTATGTGGCATGCAAATGTGTTGTAGTGGTACCAATGATAGCATAGCTTCCATGTCTCCTGATCACAATGTTTACATAAGGATTAGCCATCAGGCATTATACTGAGGCAGTTTGGAGCCAAGAAATAAGCTCATTTTTGCAAACTTGATCAGTCAGTGAGAATTGGGATAGCCTGATGAAAAATAAGAGGTTTATGTTCAGCTTTCTCCCTTGATTCTGCTGCTGCTAGCAAGCAACTCCAGAACCATGATGCATAAGTAACCCAGCCAAGAAGAAAATAAACCTAATTCATCCCTGATAACACTGACACATGCTACAATGAAAAGCTAATATGTAACTACTATCAGTAGGGATATCTTTTATGTGGATGGTACTAACCAGGGTCTGGAGGTTGTTAGACAAGCACTCTACCGCTGAACTATACAATGAAGAAACTTTGTAACAAGAAAATTATATCGATAAATTAAATATCTTTTTGTTAAATTTAAATAAGTAAAAAGTAAAAGAGTTCCTTCGGCGAGGACAGTAAAATTTTATTTTCTATAAGAGATAGGATTTTGTTTGAATTTGGGTGGAACTGAAATTGAATGTTTTTTGGAGAAGTCGATCCCAAGTGAGCTGAAGAGGATTTTATAGTCATCTGGTTTGGCTGACTTTTGAGAGGCACAATGGGGTTAGAGCACTTATCGAATTACAGTAAGAATTCAACAAATCAAAGCATATTCAAAACATCCCCTAGAATAGCTCTGGTATATAGTACTAGCTACCTGGATGCCACAATAAGAGTTTGATTGATGTTCACCTATCAAACAGTTTTTGTGCTTTATGTCTTTAAATGCTCACATTTAAATGTAGATAAAGCATACATGGCAGGCAAAGGAAGACTATAGAAGGGACAGAAACTAGGGTAGGAGTGTTGTGTTTGGGCTATTCTTCTAATACCAATTTGTATTTTCAATGAGTTTTCATTGTTTTGATTTTCATGATTGAGTTTTTTAAATTTGGTTTGATTTGGGGATTTTAGGTTTATTTGACTTCTTGTTTGCTTGCTTCATTATTTATAAAATATATTTATCTGTCACTGCCTGAACTTAGTACTTATTAAGAATCTCCCTTGTTTTGTTCATTGGATTGAACTCGTATAAGTAATAAAGGAACAACTACCATTGCTTATTAAGTTTTGAAACCTGAAAGTCTCACTTCACAGAAAGATTCCCCTCTAAGTTTCCCAAGCATGCTACTTAATAAAATCATTAGCCTATTTCTAGCACACATGGTATCTGTCTTTGTGTAGGTGCACTGTCTTGGTTGAAATTATGTTGCTTTTCTAATAACATACCTGGTATACTAAATTAGAGCCTTTACATTGGATTTGAAATCTTGTAACAGAAAGAAACAATGCATTATGAAATAAATCATTCACAAAATCAATTGCTCCCATATTCCTTTGTTTTAGAAGGCAAGTGACAAAGTTAAAATGAAAAATAATCTTTTATAAACAAAAATCTATAACTGAATAGACAGGCGATTTAGATAGATTTGTTTATATTTATAAAACTTGTTCTGCACACTTGATGCGTCACAGTTACTCCTGACTTTGTCAATATATTGATATGTTCAGATCTGCTTTGTTGTTTTTATTGTTTATTTAAGAAAGTGTTTCAAAATTCTGTAACTGCTGATATTTCCAATTAGAGGAAGGAGATGGTATTTCCCTTAGGGTGTTTATTGGTGTTTGTCTCTAACCTGCAGTATTGAGATTTTGCTTCAGGATTTATTTATTTGTTTATTTATTTCAAATGACATTTATGGTAGTGTGGACTGATCTAAGAATTCTGACTTGCTTCACGTGCAGTAATGAATAAATGAAGAACTATATTTTTATCTTCCAAGTTCCTACAGAACAGCCCACTGAGCTCCCAGCACTCAGTGGCTTTCCTAGCCCCAGGTTCCAAACTATTTCCACAACCCTCCCCCAAACAGCATGGTCAGGTTTATCACAGCAATACCCTGGTACCGACTTGTCTTAGTTAGGGTTACTATTCTAGTGATAAAACACCATAAATAACAGCAACAGTTCCTTACAACAGTTCAACATCAACAACAGTGAGAGAAGGAACTCAAGCAGGGTAGGAACTAGGGGGCAGGTGCTGAGGTAGAGGCCATGGAGGGATGCTGCTTACCAGTTTGCTCCACTCAGCTTCCTCAACTGCTTACTTATAGAGCCCAGGACCACCGGTCTCCTGGCAGTGATCAATTACTAATTAGGAAAAGGCTCCACAGGCTTGCCCGCAGCCCAATCTTATGAAGGTATTTTCTCAATTGCGGATCTCCCCTCTCTGATGACTCTAATTGCTGTCAAGTTGACATAAAACTAGTCAGCACAGAATATAAGTATAGAACTGTTTCCATAAGGAACAAGCCTAAAGCAAGAGAGATTGTATTTTTCTTTAATGGAAACACAGCTATGTCAGTAAAATGTGTACTTTGCTTTCTACTGTTTTAAGCATAGACATTTTGGAGTGAGTTTTACACCTATATTTTATCAAGTGTTTTTCTCCTTTAACTTGCAAAATGTTCAAATTTCAATGCCACTGAAGTGTTTAACGTGCAGCACTTCCTGTGTAATACCATTATGCTAATCTAACATCTGTCTTTCAAACTGTCAAACATTAATTACAATTAACAAGAGTGTTTTTAAAATAAGATTAAGTTGGGAATTATTTTGAATTATAGTT
This sequence comes from Chionomys nivalis, assembly GCF_950005125.1. NCBI lineage: Eukaryota > Metazoa > Chordata > Mammalia > Rodentia > Cricetidae > Chionomys > Chionomys nivalis. The sequence goes on from NC_080106.1 coordinate 29,709,094, forward strand.
CAGCAAGCTAATGCTTTTTTTGTTTTGTTTTGCCTTTTTACAAAGCACAAGGGTTGATTGATTTTGGTAAAGGATGACTGCAATGTAGATTTGTAAAATGAGTATACTCGGTAAAGTCATGGGATGGTCTGTATGCTGCCTTGGAGGCCACTCTTTTGGTCACTAATAACAGAATCATTTAAGAGGGTCAGAGAGGTCAAGGTTTCTAACCCTTACCAAGCATTAAAATATTTTAAAATAATCCGGTAATCTTTGATAAATTTCCAATTATTTGCTCTAGTATAATTTAGTGTATATGCCAAAATAGATTGTAATATTTATGGGTACATTCTTCGGGCTAAAGGCTAAGAACAGTGAGAGGAATATGGAAGACTTTAATGTATAAGTAGATCAGTGTTGGACTTATGAATATGAAAGTACATAAAAATTTCTCAGAGAAAGTATGTCAATTTGATTTAAAATCTTATGACAGCACACAAGTTCTTTCTATACTATAAATAAATAACAACTTTGAACATATTAAAACTATATAATGAAAAGGATTATGTCATAATTTGAATATTAGCACCACTGATCATATAGAACCTACTATTTCAAAATGGTAGGGTAAAAACGTGTACTTTTCAAACATCATGAGTTTTTGAACCAGACTGAGCTTCATATCCTGAGAAAATACTTACCATGGAAGTGAACATAGACACACAAGCTGCTCCATGTAACATTCTCATCTACAGAGGGGGATATTTAAATAATCCCTGCATCGATTCTTTCTATTCTTTGTTATCTTTTGTTCCATGATTTGATCACCACAATTTGGTACTCAGCAAATATTAAGGGAATACTAGTCTCATTAAATTTCTACTTAAGGCAATCCACAATGCATATCATCCAGAAACTGAATATTTTGCCTTCCATAGCAAAAATGAAATTTGGTAGAACATAGAATTAAGATTTTATTTCTCTTAGGTAATTAGAATTAAGATTTTAATTAGTTGGGTTTATAATAGGGATATTGTCCTGGGTTATCTGGGTGTAATCAATGTAATTATGTAGGTCTTTTAAGCAAGAACCCATGAAGTGACATGATATATAATATTTAACTAACCATTGATTCTTGGAAGGTAGAAGGAAGTCACAAAATAAAGCATCTGGAATGTCTCTGTGATCCAAGAGCTATAAAGGAATGATTTCCTGTGAGAGGCTCCTAGAAGAAACAGCCCCACTAATATGCTCACATTAGCCCAGGAAAACTGACTTTGAGCTTCTGACCTCCACAGGCTTCAGGTAGTCTCTGCCGTGTTGAACTACTGAGTCTAAATCATTAGTTTGCTCAACATTAGAAAAATAACACAAATAATATTTATCCTTTATTTCAAAGATAGTTCTTTCTGTATTTTCTGATTTTGTACAAATATCTCTTTTGTACTTATCTCTACTTTCAAAAAGCTAGATTTTTTTTTTGTATATTTTAACTGGGTCTCAGTCAGCCTTTCCACATGATGTTACTGAACATGAGAGCATGAGAATACTGCAAACAGGAATCACCATCTGGGCAAATAAATGTTGCACAAATTTATTGCAATAAATGTTGTGCACAGAGGCTGGACCACAGAAACCACCAAGACACCAGATCCAGTGCAAAAGCAAACAGTCTTTTATTTTTTATTTTTTTATTTTTTTTACATCATTTCAGCTAGAATTTTATTAAATTTCTTAGCTTTATTGTAAGATTCTTGTAAGCATAAATAAAATATTAAAATCCTTGCTTCTTTTTCTCTTTTTTTAAATTTAAATTTATTTATTTATTAAAGATTTCTGCCTCCTCCCTGCCATCGCCTCCCATTTCCCTCCCCCTCCCCCAATTACGTCCCCCTCCCTTGTCAGCCCTAAGAGCAATCAGGGTTCCCTGCCCTGTGGGAAGTCCAAGGACCCCCCACCTCCATCTAGGTCTAGTAAGGTGAGCATCCAAACTGCCTAGACTCCCACATGTCTAATTAACATGGATAACATGGCAAAAGCTTTTATAGGGGACTGCGTTAAAAGTCACAATAGAAATAAGTTAGTGTACAGGCCTACAGACATTCTCCAGATAAGGTCAGTTAGAAAGTAGGGAAGTTCCCTGACTTGGGGAAGGAATCCTCCCTCCATGTTGTCAAGCTGTGTGAGAGGGCTGCCAGCAGGACCTTCGATTGGAGAGAAACTGGAAAAACTAGAGGGAGGGAAAAGTCTAATCAGGATCATCCTATGAGAAAGAATCTATTTTTAATAAAATTTAAAAAATAAAATAATACGCAATATATCACTGAGAACACAAATAACTCTACCACAAATCAACAACACAATGACCACAACTAACACACACATTTTAATCATAACTTTAATGTCAATAGCTGTAGTTCTCCAATCAAATGTCATAGGCTTATTGAATGGATGAAGAAACAATATCCATCTCTGTATTTCCTCCAAGAAACACATTCTAGTTTTAAAGATAGGCACCACCTTAGAGTAAAAAAAAAATGGGCAAAAGTATTGCAATCAAATTGCATCACAGACAAGCAGGCATTGATATTCTAGTATCTGACACAATAAACTATAAACTGAAACTAAAGAGATTAAAAGGAGTAATTCATTTTAGCCAAGGGAACAGCTAAGAAAGATGACATCACTACCCTAAATATATATGCACTGATCTCTGGGGTACCTAATTTCATAAAAAAAATGCACAGTTGATTTCATAAATTCATTAATATTAGGTGAATTCAATATCCCACTTTTTCCAATAGACAGGTTATTTGGAAAAAAAGTCAACAGAGAAACACCAGATTTCTTTGACATAATATATCAATGGGAGTTAACAGATATCTATGAATATTCTACCAAAACACTGAAAAACACACATTCAGCAGCTCATGGACATGTCTCTGAAACAAACCACATCTTGGGGCACGATCCAAATCTTTAATAATTCAAAAAATTGAAATGATTTATTGCTTCTTATTTCACCATAATGCAGCAAAACTGAAAATTGACAGGCAGAACATCTCTAATAAATACAAAAACTCATGGTGATTATACAATTCTTTACCGAATGATTGTTAGATTAAATAAAAAATAAGAAATAAAAGACTTACTGGAACTAAATAAAAAAAGAAAACCTTTGGGGCACATTAAAAGCAGTAATAGGAGGGAAATATATAATTCAAAGTGTCTAGATTAGGAAAGTCTGTAAAAGCACAAATGGCTTAATAATGCAACTCAAAAAATTTAGAAAAATAGGAACAAAACAAATCCAAACCTGGTTGACAGGAAAAAATAATAAAAATCAGAACAGAAATAAAATAGAAACAAAGAAAATAATACAAAAAATCAACAAATCTAAGAGCTGTTTTTTAAGAACATAAACAAAATTGACCAAAACATAAAAAGAGAGAAGCTAATTACCAAAATTAGAAATGAACAAGGAAATATTACAGAAGAAAGAAGGGGGAGGGTATGGGGCATAAGGAAAAAGGGAGGACACTTGAATCAGGGAAAAAGAGGTAAATATAGAAGACTAGGGGTAAAATAGCAAAAAAACACTAGAAATCATACTATTAATTATTTACCTTAAAATATTTACAAAAGTACAATTCTGTGTATAAATACACATATACAGTTTTAAAGAACTTTTCTCATTTGGCCTGATAGTGCTCACTCCAAGAGCCAAAGACTATCTAACGAATACCCCAGTACTAGACATGAGCAGCTCCCTTTTCAGTTGCTGGAGCAGGACTGTCCAGCAGACTATCAAATATAGCCTATGTTGATTGCCCTTTGTTGCCCCCAGAGATAGAAGTTAAGTCCCTATTGTCAAGACACCATGTACTTCAGAGACTGGGTCCAGAAACACCTAACTGGAACTGCTATCTATATGCTTCCTCCAAGAGAACCAGCTTTTATGGTACCAGAAGGCACCATGCAACCTTCCAAAGGATGCAGGAAACCAACAGCTTTACCCAGCTCTGCTACCTATGAACCATATCAAAGACCACCATGGCATGATAAACATAAAGATGCATTACTGTCACACATACCTTGATGATAACTATCAACTATTTAATTTGGACTTAAAATATGTGGAACAAGTTAGAAAACCTGCCTGGTCCTGGAAACTGAGCTAAAGTTCTAGTGAAGTCATGATTATTGGAGAAGAGTCTATAGTTGCTAATTTACTAAGCTGGCACAATCCCTAACAACTATCTATAAATATTTGTCTTTATATCCACAGATAGATATAGTCCACCCTCATCAAGGAAAATACTCTTTTAACAGATGAAGACCACTGTAGAACACCCCAACCAAACAAAATGCTGAGTTGTGGAGCCCAGTCCCCATAGACACATCTAAATAGCAATACCCAAGGCTCAGGGAAGAAAGGAAGAAAAACCCTAAGAGCCAAAGGATCTTGGAGTTTCCTGTGAGACTATCTCCTAGTAATGTCAGAAACCACACCCATAAAGTTTCACTAATATGATTTTCCGAACATGAGCTAAGCAATGATGGTACAAATGGACATGCCAATGTTTATGGAAAAGGCCACAAGTCTTCAACCTATACAAAGAGCTATAGGCAATTAAGGGAAGATGGGAGCTGGAGAGGTGCTCTTTCCCAGGGTAGAACACACCAACTGGTTGTCTAGTGGCAAGTGGCCATCCACAAAAACATTTATCCAAATAATAGTATATGGATTGAGTGGGCTGTATTTAGGATATATATATATATATATATATATATATATATATATATATACATACATACATACATAAATATATATTCATGGAATAATAATTAATGAAAAAGGAGGCTATACATTTTTAGAGGATAATGGTGAGGGCGTATGAGTGTGTTTGGAGGGAGAAAAGAAAAAGAAGAAATATTGTGACTATATTGTAATTTCAAATATTAAAAAGTGTAAAAATTAGGAATATTAAGTATATAAATTGTCCCTTAATGTTTGAGACTACCCTACACATCCTATCATTTCAGACAGACTATCAAAATGCCTGGTTTTAAAAAATGCATTGATTTCCATTTTTATTATTGTTAGTATTATTATTAATAGTAATAATTATTTTTCTATTTTTCCTTTTACATAGAATCTCATAGTATAGCTCAAGAGGACCTGAGTCTTCCAAATACTGGGATTACAGGCATGTAACACCACATCTGTCTCATAAATGAACTTTTAAGTATGACAAAGCCATTGTGTATGCTTTGATACTATAATGTCTCTCCTACAGTACAAATATTATGGGAAAGAAGGATTTTTACCTCGCTTTCCACATTGAAAAAGAAAAGGAAACACTTCAAAAAGTTTGATAGAAAAAAAAAAAGTTTGATAGTTTAAATAACACAGATTTTAAAATATGGGTCTAGACTTAAAATTGAGATCTGATTTCACAGGTCACAGTCTGACTCATTATGTTTCTTTGAACATATAGCAGGAGCTGCTAGTACTGAGGATATAGCTCAAATGATAATGCCTAAAATTGTGCATGACTCCATTGAGAAGTAAGTTCCTCTCCACATATGAGGTTATAAGATTTATGATTTTGACACAGCTAGTATTTGCTTTATGGAGCCACTGTACATTACAACTATTTTTATTGAAAAAGCAATATTCATTCAGAAAAGCAAAAATTTAATAAACATAGGGCTTGCTGACTTTTTGCAAAAAAAATCATGCCCTTATCAATAAACTCCAGACCAAAAACTAGAGCCTGGTGGAGGAGTCAGAAATCCTGTTGTTCATCTACCCTGACTGTGCTCGCACTCAAATTCACTCACATAGTTGACTGCACTTGGGGGAGGGATCAATCACCAATTTATCTTTAATCTCTTAGGATTGTTGAGTTTTAGTTAACTGATTGTCCCCAGATAAAATAAAGTTAAAAGTAAAACTTAGGCGAACTAGAGGCTTTATTTGTGTTTTCTCTCATTTTATTAGTTGTTTGAGAATTTTGCACAATGCATTTCTTTAAATATGATGTAATAGTTGAAAGTTTGAATAACAAATGCAAACATTCCATATTCTTTAAGCTGACGCAGCTGTGAGATTTTCTTTTCAAAGTTGTTACTATTTTATTTTTATTATTATTATTATTGGTTGAGACTTTCTTAAGCATAGATTAGTTCAGTAGTTGTCATGTGTTGGTTAGTTGCTGTTTGTCACCTTGTCACAAGCTAGAGTCAACATAGAAGAAGAAACCTCAGTTGAGGAAGGGAACCCATCAGAATGGCCTGTGAGCAAGTCTGCGGGAGTAATTTTGGTTAATAATTCATGTGATGGGGCTCAGCCCACTGTCACCCTGCCTGGTTTGTATAAGCTAAGAGCATAGCAGACAATGAAGCAAGCCACTAAGCAGCATTTCTCCATGGCTTCTGCTTCAGTTCCAGCCTCTAGGTTCCTGACTTTGAGATTTTCTATGTTGGTGATGGCCCTTCATTCGTTCCTGGCTGCCCAGACTCTAAATAACCACACAGAAACTGTATTAATTAATGCACTGCTCAGCCCATTAGCTCTAGCTTCTTATTGGCTAACTTTTACATCTTAATTTAACCCATTTTTAATTGGTTTTATTGAGCTATACATTTTTCTCTGCTCCACTCCCTGCCTTTCCCTTCCTGGTCAACCCTCTCTCATGGTCTCCATGCTCCAAATTTACTCAGGAGATCTTGTCTTTTTCTACTTCCCATGTAGATTAGATTCATGTGTGTCTCTCTTAGGGTCCTGATTGTTGCCTAGATTCTTTGGGATTGTGGTTTGTAGGCTGGTTTTCTTTGCTTTATGTTGAAAAACCACTTATAAGTGAGTACAAATGATAATTGTCTTTCTGGGTCTGGTTTCTTTGATGTTTCCCAGCTCCATCCATTTGCCTGAAATTTTCAAGATGTTATTTCTTTTTCTGCTATGTGTAAATGTGCCACATTTTCCTTATCCATTTTTCAGTCAAGAGACATTTAGGTTGTTTTGAGGTTCTGGCTATGACAGACAATGCTGCTATGAACATAGTTGAGCACATAATCCATTTCTATTAATCTGTGTATCTATGTAATCTGTAGCTGTGGCTTACCAGAAAGGTTCTGGCAAATCTGTTCCTGGCGGTGGTTACATGGTGTCTCACTGACTCCGCCTTCTTTCTCCCAGCATTCATTTTAGTTTCCCCCACCTAGCTCTGTTCTGCCCTGCTATACGGACAAGGAAGTTTCTTTATTAACCAATGGTATTCACAGCATAGAGAGGGGAATCCCACATCTCTTCTACTTCCCTCAGTGATGGATTGCCACCTAGAAGTTCTAAGATGAAATAAACGCTTTCTTCCCAAGCTGCTTTTGGTAACAGCAACAGAAATCTAACTAGAACAGACCATTGTAAGTATTTTACATGGAGCCTGCTTCAAACCATTGTGCTCCAGGCATAGATGAAGTCAGAGTAACACACTCAAGGCAATGCAACTAGTGACAGGAGGTCAAATTCCAGCAGTGAACTTCAGAGACTACTTACTCAGTTATCCACCACTACCCGCCCCCGCAATGGTCAATTATAGGACTTATGATTAGTTCAATGTCTCTTAATCAATAGTCAGCATAACCCATGGTTTGCCTATTCATCAAATGTTCACTGACTAGTTAAATAAAGGAATACAACAAACAACAGGCTTAACTGTTAGGCAGGAAGGCTCTAGAACTTTCCAAGCACAGACTGATTTTCCTTCACAGTTTAAGTCTATACGTTTTTCTATAGCCACCAAGGAATGCATTTCAATAACCCTGAATCACTCATCATTTTTCAGTAATTGTATTTTCTTCATTAAGTATAGTCATGTAAGCTAAAGAAATCTGTACAGAAGTTGTAATGTTGTCTCATGGGTTTAGAAGAGTGGATATTTCCCATCATGTGAGCAGTGTCTGCTCTCACAACATCTCCCATCTCTCTACCTCAGAACACCAAGAACTTAACTGTTCATTTCACTTCCCCTCTTTGCTGGCATTTTTTATTATTGCTGTAAGCAAGATGCCTTGATAAACACTTCTCTGTCACTTCCTGAGAACTAGCAATTTTCTTTGGTTAAAAAAAAAAAATTCTCCCAGAACCTACAACCACTATTTCCATCAGTGTGGAAGATTAAGCAAGAAAGGCAACATCAGTAAGTGCCAGGGTTAATCCTTCAGACTTAGTAGAGGTTAAAATTTTAGAGGTCAATGAGCTGAGCTCAGACTTGTAGAAGTAAAATGAATTGGCCAATACCATCAGACTGCCAAAGAACACATGCTATGCCATCTTTCTTTCAAATTCTCAGAATCATTTCACACCACACCAAGTTAGACCCACCACCTTCTCCCCCTGATATTTGAGGACCAGTTAGTACATGACCTCATTTGATCCTGGTCTGTGCTCATTACTCACGTCTCTTTAATTTAGTCAGGGCAAGTTAATCCATGTGTTTCAAATTTCGCCTTCCTCCAGTCTCCTTGCTCTGTCACTCAACTAAAAGGTAGATAAAGTACATGCAGACAGTACATGCAATAGTGGCCGTACCGCATTGAAACAGAAGCCAGAAACTTAAGGAAAATGTTTATTATGTTAGGTGACTTTTACTAATGAAGATTTCATCTCAGGTCTCAATAATAGATGGTTCTCACCCTGCACCAAATTTCAAACATATCTCTCAGATACTGAAGAGATGGCTCAGTCTCGGGGTCAATTCCTAGTTCACTCCCATCTGTAATTTGAATTCCAGAGGATTCGACACCCTCTTATGTCCTCAAGCATTACATGCACATGATGCAGAAATATCTGCAGGCAAACACCCACACATATAAAATAAAAACAAAGAAAAATTAAATATACTTCCCATGTTTATTTAAATGCAGCTTTGCCTGTCTGTGCTAGGACACAACACAGCTGATCAGGCTACACTTAGGAATATTTGTGTGCGTACATATATAGGTATGCAATAACAATAATATAAAAGAGAACATGAATTTGAAAGAGAGCAATGAGGGATGTATGAGAGGGTTTGAAGGAAGAAAAGGGACTGGAGAAATGTTGCAATTATATTACGTAGAAAACAGAATTTCTACAAAAGAAATGAAGACATGGATCTAAATATTACCCAACTCCTCATGGGAGCCTAAATAGTGCTGTACATATTTTCGAATCCCAAGAAACAGGGAATATGTTACCAGAAACAATTGGGTTAATGATTTTGAGAGGAGTTTATTCTATATTAACTGCATTATACATCATAATTGCAGTATTTCTATGAGGAAGATGGGAGGGTGAGAGTAAAAAGCACAATGCAAAAACAAGCAGAGAGAGAGGAAGTTTGAAGGATGGTATCCAGCTGGCAGATGGGTGGTACTATGAATGCAGGCTGCCTGTGAAAGCTAGCAAAGGCAATGGGACAAATTCTCCGCTTAAGTTTGCAGGAGTGTAGCCTTACTATTTCATTTTATATTTCTAACTTCCAGAAATACAGGAGAATGTATTTGCAATGTTTGTTACTATTATGTAAAAAAAAAAAAACAATTTTCATCATGTTTAAAATATATGGGAGGTCAGTTGTGGTGGTGCACACTGGTAGGATTTGCTGAAGAAGGCAGAGACAGGAATATCACAAGTTCAAGTTCAGCCTGGGAAACACATTTTTAAAAAAAAGGAGTGGGGGTGTTGCTGGAGAGATGACTCAGTGGTTAAGAGCATTGGCTCTTCTTCCAGGGTGTCCAGGTTCAATTCCTAGCACTCACGTGGCAGTTGATGGCCATCTGGAGTTCCAGTTCCAGGGAATCTGACACCCTCACTTAGACACATATGCACTTGAAACACCAATGCATATAAAATAAAAATAAATAAACTATTTGGAAAAAATGTGTGGGAGACTTGCAGACAATAGATCAGAAGAGGTATGAGAAACTCGAAAAGTGGTTTAATAGCTACCAAAAGAAGGCAAGAATTTCAGTCAAACTTCAGGACAGAAACAAATGGGAGAAATACTGAAATCTTTCCTTTGTTTTTGTATAATTTGAATATGATAATATCCAATTGTACAGAATGAAAATGTCTGTGTAGTTTTCACTGTATACCTTGACTCGATCCAATTTCAGATTAAACTATCAAAAATCTGTATATTGAAGATCTCTGTATAATTTATTATAGATTAATGAATATCCACTGATTTTTTTTTTTAGAAAATTTGCAATCATAAGAGGAAAATTTACTTATGCTAGCTCAGGCTGTATGTATGTTCAGTCACCATCTGGCTCTATATTGAAAGAGTTACTATTAACAAAAAAATCAAGGCCCTTGAACAAAATTTGAAATTTAAATATGCATTCTGCTGCTTGAAATTCTTTCAGTCAGCTAGATGTTCTGCAGTGTCACCCGGAGGCTAGTTACAAAGAGAACACTATATGAATCTGGAATAGGCAAAGCCGGGAAGCAAGAAGAAACATGAGACATGCAGAAGAATGATCCACCAAAACATATTGTCTTCCTAATAGCATGGCTCTTGTGGGTTTTACATGACACAAAACCATTGTGCAGGATTGGGGGTGTTGCTTAGTGATAATACATTTACCTAGCATGTGCTAGGACCCGCCCATGCTCCCTTCTCAACACAGTGATAGGGTAGGAAAGGACTTTGCAGAGTTGATTCCACTAATGACAATCTGCTGATTGGGTCACAAATGCAATCATGTGTGATTTAGATAATTTACAAGGGATTTAGATGAAGCCAAAGATACAGACTGTAGGATATGGCTACAAGAGAAAGAAAGCTGACCTCACTCAGAAGCTGATGGAGGCAAGAAACAGAATTTCCTTTAGACATTCCAGAGGGAATGAAACTCAGTTGATATCCTGACTTCAGCCTTTTTCACTGATCTTCAGATATTTAATCTCCTGGACCTATCTCTATTTTAAATACTCAGATATGCTAACCCCTAAGCCAAGAAACAAATATATTTTGCTGCCTTAACATTAAGCACTTAAAATCCATAGTAATAAACATGTAAAAACTCTATTCTTCATCAGAAGCTTAAATACTGGGAACAAGCATTAAAACAAAACAAAACAAAAATGACAATAACAGCAACAAAATAATAAAATGCTATTGTGGCAAGCACTGTACCCCCAAACGAGGTGGTGGTTTTGGAGTCAGTAATGTGTAGAGGCTGAGAGAATGATGGGGTACAGCATGAATGCCCGGGATTGCATGAACAGACTGAGGGTAGCAAGTGAAGTGTAAAACACTGTGCTAATAATGAGCACTGAGGAGAGGGTGAGAGGGTGACAGAGAAGGTGCAGTTATCTTACAGATTGTACATGTCATCATAATTCAGGACTGACAGTAAGATGAGAGAGCAATGGCCACTGCTGGTCCCTCAGTCAGAAATAAAGGAGGATGATCTGGAAAATTGGATGAAAGAAAATTCCTTTTAATAAATTAATTTAATCTTTGACAGTTTCATGTATGTGTATATGTGTTCTGATTGCACTCATCACCCATGCTCTCTTATCTCACTCCTCTTGCCAACAAGTCCACCTCCCATTATCATTTTTTTCTTTTTTGATTGATTTATTTGTTTTGTGACCCACCAAGTTTAACCAGGACCACTTAAGTAGGCTTTGGTGTTGAGCTATCCTCTTGAGTGTGGGCGATTCACTAATGTCTACACTACAGAAGACAGTGACTTCCCATACTCCTATAGCCATCAACTGCCAATATCCACTTCAGAAGGGCTGGCTCTATGAGCTCTTCTCCAGTCCATCACTAAATGTTGGGTCCTGTCTTGTACAAACCCTATGCAAACAGTAGTAACTTCTATTTGTTCATGAGGGCAAGAGCCACACCACACCCAGAAGATAGCAATTCATAACATTCCTGCCTATTGTCCAGCCTTTACTTTCTTTCCACCCCTTCTTCCATGAAGTTCCCTAAACTTTGGAAGGGGTGCTATGGATGTCCCCTTGATGACTGAGAACTCAATAGTCACTTATTTTATGTAACTTGTGGAGATGTGAATCCCTGCCTAACTGTCACTCACTACAGAAACAGGCTTCCCTGACAGAGGCTGAGGGTCATGGTAGCCTAGGGGTATAAATGGAATAATTTAGGAGGCATTTTGATGGCATGTCCTTTTAGCAAAACAAAGGCAGTTAATTTACTTCTATTGGCTTGTGAACTAACCAGCCATGAGCCTTTGACCACTGCCATAGTACCATAGATCCTTCCTATACATAATAGCTTTCCCCATTATCTGTGAGTGGTATGTTTTAAAAATCTACTTTCCCTTAGCTGGGCGGTGGTGGCACACACCTTTAATCCCAGCATTTGGGAGCCGGAAGCAGGCAGAACACTATGAGTTCGAGGCCAGCCTGGTTTACAAGACCAGGACAGGCTTCAAAGCTACGCAGAGAAAAACCAAAATGTAACTTAAAAAAAAAAAAAAACCTACCTTCCCAATGAATGCTTGAAGCTTTGAGTGATAGCCAAGAATATATATATATATATATATTCTGATTTGGTTTTTTTTCTGTGTCCTTTGCAACATTGCCAGGCAGCATCAGAGAAATCTGCTGTTTCATATTTTGTGACACAGTACCTCATGAGATACAGCAGATAATCTGATAACCCAGGATGGGGAGATGAAGTACGCTGAAAGATTTTTATCACACTACACAGAATGACACAACTGGAAATGTGTTTGAATTCTACAGTTTTTTCATTTAATATTTATTTTATGTTGTGGTTTGTTATTTGTCTGTTACCCACAATGTAATATAAGAGGAAAGAGATTTACCAAGGAAGATTGTTGAACAAAGAAGAAACAAGACAAGATGTGGTAAAACTCTGTCTATCCAAACCAGAAAAGATACTAGGAGATTCCTTCGTGGTAAGGTATGCACTGAGAAGAACTTGCTTTGGCTATGGTTGGATTTATTAACTAGGAACTCAAAGGATCAAAAGGTGAGAATATTCCCTCACCTAGACTGTTCATTGAAAATCAAACTTGTAACTCATGAATTAGCTTATATATCTCAGCAACAGCCTTGTATAGAGAAGAGACTATTATAGGAAAACTATTCAGATGATATTTACTGGTCTCTAAGTATTATTCCCTAAGCAAGTAGTTTTTATATACCTTGATTTTTCATGTTAATACCTTGTGAATAGAGAATAATTATATCCACTTTATATGTGCAATATATGTTAGAGTATTTTTATCACAGGTAACAGAGAGTACCTAATTCAAAATAGGCATGAACAGAATGCTAATAGGCAGCTCATAGAGCTAAAGGAGAATATGGAAAAGCAAGATACCCAGGAGAAATCCCGAAGGGTTAAGCAAACAGGATAACTGGGTGGTGTCTTCGGTGTGGCTTTGCGGAATAAATCAGTTCTCAACCTTTTCCATATTTCTGCATCTGTAGAGTGAGAGTGGTATATTCATCTTATATGGAGAGTCCTGAATCTTAGGAGGGGTACAGGAAATCGAAGTTTCATCAAGAGCATATGTGACAAGAAGATGATTACATAATGCAGCAATAGACTGTTTGCCTTGCGTTATTTTCAGACCTTTGAAACAAAACAGAAGCCACACAGCAGAAATAAACAGTCACCAAAGAGTAATACAAACAATGGATAGAGTGCATGCCAAGTGAAACCAAGAACAAGAGAAAGAGGAGAGAGAGAGAGAGAGAGAGAGAGAGAGAGAGAGAGAGAGAGAGAGAGAGAGAGAGAGAGAAATGAATGTTTTCTCCAGAAATGATTAAGTTTCCCAGGGACGTCCTTAAATCCACCTGTAGATGCCTTGACTCAAATCAAAGAAGTCCTTCATTTACAATACACCTGCTCTTCTCCCATGAGGGTTTCCTTCTCCCGTGTATACAATATAAGAAGATTGTATATACATGAACCTCTAAGACTTTTTCTGATTTTGATGTTTTCCTTGTATGTCTTGTTGCTTTGAGGCATTACTTTGAGGTGACTTTTGCATCTTAACAATAGATATTGACACTCCATTCTTATTTACACAGATTTACAAAAACAAAAGCTGTGTAGTGACAAGGTCTCTTCAAGGCTGGGACACTTCCTTAATAACATAAACAGAATAGTGTCTGCTATCAATCTTGTCCCACTGACTTAACTGCCGTGATTTAAAGCTTTCATTCTTTGAATTCCAAAATCTAATTTTTAATGCACTTTATGTCGGTCGTCATCGTGGATTCCAAAGGAGTTCCTGTCATCCTGACAGACTCGCAGATGAATTCAAACTTAACTACAGAAATAAATAAATAAATAAATGTTGAAAAAACAATTTGGTTCCGAATAGACTAAATGCAATATATGTTTTATTGACTTTCCTGTTAAATTGTCATTGGCTTCGCCATGTTTAAGCTGATGAGCATGTGTGCCAATTAGCTACCTCTGAAACGCACTGTCGGACAATACACTGTAGGTAAATTGTCAGGATGACTTAGACTGAGCCCATTATGTATTCCTTTGCAAGTGCCCTGACCTGAAGGAAAGATTCAACTCATTTTTTTTTCCAGGAAACCTAAAATTACTGAGCACTCAACTTTTTTTCCCCTACAAACATACACTTTAATTGGGAGAAGAATCATTTCACTTAGAGAAAAGCTGCCATGACAGGCAAAGATGGTGAGAAGGCAACATTGCAGCTCCCTTTGGCTGCAAAGGGCAAGATCTGGAAATTAACCTAAGGAGAAAAGGAGAGAGAAAGGGAAGGGAGGGAGAGTGTGATGGTTTGAATGAGAATGACCCCCACAGGCACCTGTATTTCGAGTGCTTAGTCGGCAGGGAGTGGAGCTGATTGATGAGATTAGAAGGAGACAGAGACAGGGCCTTGTTGGAGGAAGTAGGTTACTAGGAGTGGGTCTTAGGGTTTCAAAAGACTATGCAAGGTCGAATCTTTACCTCTCTGCCAGTGAATCAAGATATTGCTCTCACCTACTGCTGCAGTACCATTTGTACCACTGTGCCCCTACCATGTCCCTGCTATGATAATAATGGACTAACTCTTTGAAACTGTAAGCAATCTCATGATTCAATTATTTCTTTTCTATGAATTGCCTTAGTCACAGTATCTCTTCACTGCAATGGAACAGTGACTTACAGAGAAAGAGAGGAAAGAAAGAAGAAGATAAAAGGAAAGTGGCCCTGGGAGGGAAAACACCCACTGTAGAAACATCTATGTATTTAGCAGGTGTTCACATGAAAACTTCAAAGTACTCATTACTATAAACTCCAAAGAATAGTAATACTTACAGACCAATTTATTACTTAGACATAGACTGTACTCATAGTCTTAAGATATACATTAAATAGGAAGAGCTTCATTTATAAGAGGAGAGACTGAGGTTTCAGAGCAGGTTTGATTTAACTCATGCCATGCAGCTAGCTAGTGACACATTCTACACCAGATCAAGTCTATCCTCCTCTACCCAAAGTCCTTCCCATTTTCCTTGCTGTATTTGTACCAGTCATTATAAACTCTTAGCAAACCTTACTTACATTCTTTTCCCCTATGGAATTTTCTGAGAAAGATTTTTGTTTTGTTGTTGTAGAGAATGTTATTTACTAAGCAACCATAAAATGTTTGACTACAGCTTTGAATTGAGGTATTGAGGACACCAAAATTCCAAGCAACTATCATAGTTGGGAAGATGAGGTCTTGGTCCAGCCTGCCCTAAAGAAAATCCCTCATCCGTTTTAAAAGTATGCAAGGGCAGCCTCACTTTGATGATTCTTCTATCCATTAGTTTACTTATTGTTTGTCTTTATGCAATACATTTAAACTATTTGGAGGCCCTTATCATTAAATATAAAATAGAAAAGCCATCACTATCCTAAGGATTGAATGAACTAATTCCTGAAAGGCATTTGACAGGAATAAGATGTTAATATTGAGAAATAACAATGCTGGTGATCTTTTAATGACTGAACATGCATATGCTGTGATCTCCTCACCTGCGTCTCCTCAGGACTTACCTGCCCAACACTTACAGGAGCTTGCTAGAGTAAGTACTTGAGGACATTGCTGGTCTAGTGTCCTGATGACAGGAACTGAGACTTGAGGATCTGATGTGCTTACAAAATGGTTTTCACTCAAAAGTAGGTAAGAGTTGAAGGGAAAGCAGCCCATCTTCTTTTCATTCCATCTTAACAATTCTTTTTAAATAATAAACAATATTTGAGAAATTTGAGAACAACAGTCCAAAGCAACTGAATAAATCAAAGG
Source organism: Chionomys nivalis (assembly GCF_950005125.1). Classification (NCBI taxonomy): domain Eukaryota; kingdom Metazoa; phylum Chordata; class Mammalia; order Rodentia; family Cricetidae; genus Chionomys; species Chionomys nivalis. The sequence continues at coordinate 29,725,399 of NC_080106.1, forward strand.
GGATGGATATTCTCATAAGTCCTCTTTTCCCTGTGCCCTCTGCTCACAATCGCCTGACGATATCACTGCCTTTGTATAGATTGTATGGACATGCATGATAATTACACACAGTTTTGTATGATCATGTGAGAGGGTACAACGATAAGGATGTATCAGTATTAGAAAGTTTCCTTCACAAAAATCACAGTTGGGTGGTGGTGGTCCAAATCCTTAACCCCAGCACTCAAGAGCCAGAGACAGCAGAATGTCTGTGAGTTTGAGACCAGCCTGGTCTACAGAGCAAGTTCCAGAACACACAGAGCTACACAGAGAAACCCTGTCTCAAAAAAACAAAACAAAACAAACAAACAAACAAATAAATAAATAGAATACTTTTAAAGTCATTGTGGTGAACTTACTCATCATGATATACATCTTGAAAACTAAAAGAAAGTTGTCTCAGGCTCTTCTGCACTGTTTCAAGTGGATAATAAGTTGAAAAGGGAGGGAAAATGAGTAAAAAGAACTAAATTATCTTCAATTTGAGAGACAAAAATCTTTGTAAATGCTTTATTTATTGTGAGTTTGCTTTAAGTGACTTACCAAGTGATTCATGTGACATATTAAATATCTTTTTTATTGATTTTTATTGAGCTCTACATTTTTCTCTGTTCCCCTCCCTGCCTCTCCGCTCCCCCCTTAAACCCTCCCATGTATAAGAAAGCAGGCTTAGTAAACCACAGAGAACAAACCAGTAAACAGCATTCCTTCTCCAAGGTCGCTGTTTCACTACCATTAAGTTTGTCTTAGATCATTAATTCATAATATATACACATCTCCAACAAACATCAACTTTGTACACAGACAGACTTTGTCTATGTATCCTTCTGATTATTCCACAGACATAATAATTATATGCATGGGAATAAAGAGTCAACAATGTGATTCTGGTGATGGTGTTGATGAATCCCATTAGGAGGCAATCTCTCTCCTGGGGAGTTAAGTGGGGTTTTTCTGGGTGCTCAGTAGTAGAGCCAATCCTGAATAATTCAAGACTTTCTTAGTACCACTTGAATTGCATATTTTAAAACCATTATTCAATTCTCCCCTTACTGGTTAATTTTATTTGATTCTGGTATCAAATGAAGTTTCAATCTCTTTATAAGAAATTTGAAAACACAAATAATAACATAAATAATCATAAGCTTTCATATTAATTGGAGTCATGTGCCTCCTGGATGCCTCTGGTTGGCACATTCGTTCCCCGATTGGCCTGCTGATCAGAGATTGACATTTACTGCACCCCACAGCCACTATTCTCACTGAGTTCTTTTTTTTTTAATATTTATTTATTTATTATGTATACAATATTCTGTCTGTATGTCTGTCTGTGTATGCCTGAAGGCCAGAAGAGGGCGCCAGACCTCTTTACAGATGGTTGTGAGCCACCATGTGGTTGCTGGGAATTGAACTCAGGACCTTTGGAAGAGCAGGCAATGCTCTTAACCACTGAGCCATCTCTCCAGCCCTCTCACTGAGTTCTTAAAAGTGAAGATTTGATAAGGAAGCAAAAAGAAAACACAGCTACCTGGCATCATGATCACAGAGAATGCTCTGACTTGTTACTTCTAGTGAGCACTAAGGGAATCGTCACTACACAGGAATGAAATCACTGTCTTTTGGGAAAAAGATAAGGAAAGGGAAGAATAAAGGATATATAAACCATATGCCACACTCCCAAAGGATACTTTTCTGCTCTATTTTCTCTCTTGTTGCCCAATCTGCATTGTAGCCACATGAGATTACTCTCATGCAATCAGATCTTGTCACATCTACCTCCCACTCCTCATAAATTCCTAATCTGTCCTTGCAAATTCTAATAATCTCTCTTTTGTGGAAAGGGTTTAGCCCAGTTGCATTTTTGTCAACACGACAGAAGGCTTAATTTAGTGGGAGAATGAGCAAAGGAAGCTAACATTTATTCAGAACCCAGATTATTTCATGTATTACTACTATCCCTTCCATTCCTTGAGATATAGGTGCCTCCATCCTAGACTTGAGTCATTAGAGTTTTTATGCACTGAGTATTTTGCTTCGTGCCTTATGTTGGAAACTTGTACACCCAGCAATTGAACCCAGACTGTTCTACATCAGCATGCATGTTACTTTCACTGCACATCAGACAACAGCAGCGATCTCCAGAAGGAAAAAGGTCTGTCTTCTGGAATCAGACACGAGGCGCTTTTCTGTGGCCAGTTCATAGAAAGTCAATTTCCACCTGACAAGTAGTTACATGTAAAAATGTTTCAAAACTTGGCTTCAAATTTTGTTGATACTCCTTCTTTCTCCTAGGAAAAGCAGGGTCAACGAACCCCCTGCTTGAACACAGACAGACAGAGGAGAAATTGCCTCTCCACGGCGCGAGCAGAAGTGATGCTTGTTGACTTTTGAACAGCTTTGTAAAAGGCACGGAACCCTTCCCTGGGTTTGTGGGTGTTTGCACTAAGAGCTGAAGTCTTCATTTTGAGACAGACAGATGACACTTAGCTGCTTTGCCTGTTAGCTTCCATCTTTAAGTCATCCCAAACAAAATCCAGATGTTCGATGGAGTGAGACCCCACAGCCCTTCCGTTTCCCCAGCTGTGGGCCCAGACATTGCGAATCACGGGTGGTCTTACCCTGAGCCCTGCTGAATATCGTGGCAGTCACGATAAATGAAGCACCTTAAGTGGTTGGATTTTATTGTGCTTGTTATGCAGAAATAAATAAATAAATAAATAAATAAATAAATAAAGACATATCGATATCGAGTTATAACCGAGCTCTCAAAGCATGTGTGGCAACATGGTAAACATTAGAAAAAGAAAAGAAATGCTGAAATCCATATGTCCCCTGAATACAAATCTACTAAGAAGAAAGACGTTATTTGCGATTCTAAAGAAATCACAAAAAGAAAGCAGCATCTTTCAAGTTTGGTCTTAAAATGAATATGTAATAGTTGAAGAGAATCAAAAGTAGACGCCAATGTTCCAAAAGGAGTCATGTAAACAAGCCGTGGAGCCTCTCTTAGAAAGGCTGCTTAGTCCCAAATAATCAGAGGATTTGCTTCCTGGGAGAAAGGAAGAAGTCAGAGAGGGGCAAGTCATGGGAAATGCTGAATATTCTTTCCCTCGGTTCAGAGGTTATCCTAGAGATACGAGAGACACCTGGAGATGCAAAGCCTAAAGCTTCTAAAAAGCAATTTTGTGTTAGTAGCCAGAGAACTCCTATGAAGAAGACATGCAGGTGGTAGGAAAAGAATTGATACATCCCTTCAGAATTCTAAATAACAAAACAAAGACCCCAAACTAATCAAATGGTCATAAGAAAAGAATTGTGGATGTAGAACCTACTGTTTAAGGCAAAAGAGAAGGAATAAAACTTAAGATAAAAGGAGAAAAAAATTGCCAGGGACATGAGAAGTCAGAGGGGGATTGCATAACTATAAACACAATAAAGATTTTGAGTGCATTCAGCATATAACAAAGGGGCAGCATTTTTCCCACTTTTATTTATTTATTTATTTATTTTGCAAAATGTCTAGTTACTAAAGACAAAAGAAATGGAGTGTCTTACAGGTTCCTTTATTTATCTGGCTTTAGGTGTGCTGGTACATGTGTGCAATGTGCTGGTTTTTCTTTTATGCTGGGTTGTATGTAGGTGTAACCGTTGGAAACAGATTATCTTTGCTTTTGTTTCCAATGTATACACACTCTTCAGGTATCATTCAATTTTGCTTAAAATCATGGGTTTAAAGCAGCTTGATTTATAGTTTTCTCATCTCAGTTCCAGCATGTGTATAATTATAACCCTAAGAGCCACGGGAAGGAACTGAAACCAGCTCTTCCTCCTGGCTTTGAGGTGGCTAACGAATGGAACACATTAGCCAATCTTGTCATTCTTGCATCATTCGCTCTACTCCTTGTACAGCTTTGCCCTCCCTAAGACAGACAAAGGGATTTCTAAGCACCATGTTGTCTTGCGCATGGAAGAAAGAGAAAGCAATGCTCCAAAAAGGGATAGAGCAGAAAAGGATTGCCCTTCCTTTGTGGGCTGCTCTCATATCTTGAAATTTTCTCTGGATCCCTCCCTTGTGGGTGCCTATAAATCACAATGGTAACAGTTCAGGGGAGCGGTTGGCATCCCTAGACACTGGGAAGGAAAGAGAGACTGTACAATTGGTATGAGCAGAGTAAGGATTGGGAAAAGGAAGAATTAACAGCATAGGGTTCTCTTTCTCTGTGTGTGTGTGTGAAATCCACTTAAATTTGTGTAGGAAAAAAGTGAGGCTCCAAGAAAGGATTCCAAGTAGAAATAATGGCACCAACATACAAGACAACTTTCCAGTGGTGCAAAGATCACTGTGCTCCCTGACAGCAGACACTGGCAGAAGGAGTTCAGAAAACTAAGATCTAGTGAGTTTACCTTTCGGGCCTGTGTCATGAATGAGGGCAGATAGCCACTGAATAGTGGTGGGTGAATCTCAGACTACACAGATTAGTCAGAGTTTCTTTTATGCAGATTCCTACACAAATGAAGCATGGCGGATCCCGTAGTTTTGATTACCCTAATGTAATTCCTCTAGATGCTCTGGAGCAATATGTCCTGATAACACAACTTCACTAGACTCCATTTGAGCACCTCAAACAGTGTGATGTCTCTGATTATTGTTCAGCAAAGTGTTAGAGATTAATTTGCTTATTATGACAATAAAATGATAAAGATATATTTTATTTTAAGAATTATGAAAATGAGGTGCATAAACAGATGAGAATAAAGAGAAGATAAAATAGAGATTTGTTCAGTCAAACAATGCTTGCAGAGTATAATTTTTCAAATGCTCCTCTAAGTACCAGGAAGGTAATAGAGAATAAAGTACTCTCAGAAACTTTACACAGTCGTGGAGGGAAGGTCTAGTGAGGCAATAAGCAAGTGAGGCATCAAGCATGTTAGATGGCCATGTAAACATTGACATATAACAAACAGAAAGCAGAAGAGGCTTCTGAAGAAAAAATGTGGGAATGAGACTACATTTATCAGTTACCCAGATATACGAAAAGATTCTCAGGGACATAGTTTTTCAGAAAAAAAAAAGAGCAAATATAGAGTTCTTAAGGCTGCAGCATGCTTGGAACATTGGATACCCATCAATGAGGCCTAAGTATTGGAGAGGAATTACTTAGCAGTGAGGAGATTAACCTAGAGAGTCTGGGAAAAAGAAAGATGTCCAGTCATCAAAATGCTGAATCAAAGCATCTTTAAGCCAATTAAAAGCAGCATGGACTTGTGTGTGGTTCCTGAGTTTACAATTGCTTATTCCTGGGACTCGAAACTGCTTAGCCTTTGCTTCGATTTTCCCTTCTCCCCTGTAGAGGTACCTTGTTTTTGAGTAGTAAGGTCCCTGTAGAAATCAATGGCATGTGATGTCAACAAATGCTTAGTTATGCAGGATCTGGAAAAAATAAGGAAAAAGAATTAATATTGTTTACATTGTTAGCTTAATATATGCAAACCTTGTACTAGTTTGAGTAGGGAAGTGGTGGGAGCAGTAGTCCATATTATTATACTACAAAATCACAAAACAATTAAAATACAGTTTTCATATTAATTTTTCTGGAGTCACTGAAAGTGGATAAAAGTAGCGAGAATGTGTAATAAGGAAGCGCAAAGATGAACAGAGCACAGTAAGTACACACTCTTCGCTTTGGGTTCTGCCCAGAGCAGGACTGACCATCAGACCCATGGTAAGTCAAAGATTCAATGTGTCAGATTATGACCATCACACCCAAGGAATGTCTGAGATTCAATGTGTCATATTAACAGTTCGTTAGAGCCCAGATCAATATTTTCTTATTTACAACTGAAAATCTGTATTTCATAATAAAATGTCTTGCCAATTTTTGATCTCAAGTCGAAGCCTAAAGCTTTGAAGTGTTTCTGTTGAAGGTACTACTGTTCTAGAAATGTTTTGTTATTTGGTATTATTAATGAGTTTTAGAATTATAGACTCAGGGGATTTGGACTTGTTGGAGTACACAAGAGGAGAAGCTCCTTGCCCTTAATTTCTGATCAGTATTTAAAGAGTCATGAGTGATATTAGCTGAAAAGGGGAAGGAAAGCTTCATCCCTAAATATTTGAACTTAGAAAATGGCTAGAGGCATTCGAATTTGTAACAATGTCAAAAATGCCTCTACCACCTCGAATATCCATTACAGGCCAACACTGCCCAATAAAGTCATCTTCTCTAATTACTTTGGAAATTCACACATTTCTGCGTTTATTACTGATCCATTTGTCTTGAGAAGATGATATTAGGACATTTTATTAGTATTCAAAATATTTCACTGGTCAGCATAACACTGAGGTATGTTCCTTGCTTCTCTGCTTAGTGGCTTCACAATTGAGACAAGATAAGGTTACTTTATTTGTTGCTATAAGAAAATACACAACAAAGACAACCTTCCTGAAGGAAGGTTTTTGCTTGTTCGTTTGGATTGGTTTGGTTTATATTTCAACTGCATAGTCCAAGGTAGCAACAGCAGCTAGAGGAGGCTACTGATTACATTGTGTCCGTAGTCAGAGAGCAGAGAGCAATTAATGTTTACTTTTTCCTTCTAGGACCCCAGCAAATGGTACATTACTTTCCATGGTGATGTGGGTATTCCTACTTCAATTGACCTGATCCAAATAATTCCTCTTAGACACGTCCACAGACATGTCATAGATGATATCTTTTTGTTTTATTGTTAAAAATAGATGGAGGTCTGTGGTCCTACCACTTGAAAACCAGACTCCAGAAAAATTTCGAATGCATATATTTACAGATCTGGAGCTTTTATCTTTGGGGGTGGGGGATAGGGGTTCCACAAAGTCTTACAGGTGGCCCTCATGATGAGCACAGTGACTTTATAAGCAAAGAAACAGGGATGAGGTCTTGCATATCCCTGCTTGTTCTTGTGTGATATTCATGTTATGGCACATGACGAGTGCAGGCAAGATTCAGCACCTTGATTTTAGACTTTCCAGCTTTTAGAAAAATGAGTCTTTTATGTAAATTGCTAATCTCTGAAATTATGCTATAGCAGTATAAAATAAGCAAAGACAGGGCACCTAATTGCCTACAGTGTACTGTTTCAAACCCTAATGTAAGCTGTCATTAGGGAATCACACATAAAAATTTCCCTTAATCAAACAAGCATAGGGAATGCTGAGCTAAACCATGATAAGAAGATTTATTAGGTTTTCCCCTTAGAACTCCTAAAGGGCATTACACATTTAAACTGCCCAAGAGGAAAACAGAATCAGAATCTTCTCATTTTCTATATCCATGAGTAGTCACATTTTAGAAGAACAAATGTGGCTACCAACACCATGTGGATTTTATATTAGGAAATTTTGGGCTGTTTTTCAAGACATTTTACTAATCAGTAAAATTTATTTGCATTAATCAAGGCTCTCCTAGAGGAACAGAACTGAAAGGATGAATCTCTCTATGTATAAAGGAGATTTATTAGAATATACAGGCTGTAGTCAAACTAGTCCAACAATAATTATCCACAAAAAGTCCAAGAATTAGTAGCTGTTCAGTCCTTGAGATTGTATGTCTCTGTTGGTCCTCAGTATACAACTGACTCCCAAAGAAGCAAACTCTAATGCCAGGGAAGAAATGGACATGCCAGGGAGAGCAAGGACAAGTAGACAAAGAACAAATGCTTCTTACTTCTATATCTTTGATATCAGAAGGTATGTTCAAGACTAATAGTGAATCTTTCTGCTTCCAAAGATCTGGATTAAAGATGAGTGTTCCCATGTTTAATAATTTAATTCAGAAAAAAATTTCCTTACAACTGAATTCAGTTACTTGGGTTTTAGTTAATTCCAGACACAGTCATGGTGTGAGAAATCCTTCTGTCTATGTGTTGCTTTTATTGGTTAATGAATTAAGAATCTGTGTTGACCTGTAATAGGGTAAAGCTAGATGGGGAAAACAAAACTGAATGCTGGGAAAAAGACAGCAGGGTGAGTGAGATGCCATAAACCTGCCAGAGGGGCAAGATGCAAGTTGTTAGCTAGAACGTTTTCAGTAGGCCATGAGCCTCATAGTAAATTTTAAAATAATAGAAATGGGTTAATTTAATATGTAAGAGCTTGCTAGGAATATGCTATAGTAATTGGCGAAGCAGTGATTTAAATAATATAGTTTCTGTGTGATTATTTCAGGTCTAAGCAGCTGTGAACAAACTAGTGGCCTCCTACTACAAATTGACGCCAATGTGGCTAACTAAACTACACTTAGGTATGACCTTGTAAGAAATATATCACTGAAGTTGGCCACTGAGGTTTCAGAAGCTCAAGCGAGGCCAAATGTCACTCTCTCTTCCTACTGCCTGCCACTCCAGGCATAGAAATCTCAACTACCTCAGTTGCACCATGTTTGCCTGTGTGGTGTCATACTTATCACAATGACAATAATGGATAAAACCTCTGAACTGTCAGCCAGCTCTAATTAAATGTTTTCTTTTATAAGTGTTGTCACGGTCATGATATCTCTTTTCAGCAAGAGAACTTTAATTGAGACATTCAACTTTGATTTCTCTCTCTCTCTCTCTCTCTCTTTTTTTTTTTTTTTTTTTTTTTTGATCCAAACATTTAGTTTGTGCTACCCATCTACTCTTGGAGTACTCACTAAAGTATGGCTAACAAACCAGGGTGTACCTTATTAAAGACAATTGATTCTCCCTCCCTTAGCAGCTATTATATCTCAATGTCTCATCAGCTAGTGGTGGAATTTCACCGCCACCTCTCTCTTTATACGCTGAGTTTTTTTTTGTGTGTGTGGTTTTTCGAGACAGGGTTTCTCTGTAGCTTTGGTGCCCGTCCCAGAACTAGCTCTTGTAGACCAGGCTGGCCTCAAACTCTCAGAGATCCACCTGCCTCTGCCTCCCAAGTGCTGGGATTAAAGGCGTGCGCCACCACCGCCCGGCTATACGCTGAGATATTTTCACTGACTTGAATTTATGAAACTCTCGTTCATACTTTCACAATCACTTTGAGCTCACATGTGTTGTATCCAGAAGACAGTTTTCTTTAAGACATCTTAACCTCTGACAATTTTTTCTGTCTTATTTTTCACAAAGTCCCGTGAGCTTTGTGAAGAAGATTGTAATATGTACATCCAATTTATTTTATGCAGTCCACTGTCTTTTATTCTCTTCACATTGACCAGTGAAGGTCGCAGTGTTCATTCTTGTAAGCAAAAGATTCTCTGATCAGGGCTGAGATACTCACTCTTCTGTCAATAAAATAATATATCATTAGGATTCTTTAAAATTATACGTCCATTTATCAGAATAATAGTATTAGGTTTCACTCTTGGCTCTATGATGAATCTAGTCACATGTTCTTGGCCCCATTAACAGTTACAAGTCTGGGTTCCCATCTCATCACATAGACTTCAGATCCAATAAAAAAGTGATCGGTTATTACCATAACATCCATGACACTATTGGACTTGTGGGCATATCTTGTGAGGCCAATTATTGTTATGTAAGTGTCTTGACACCATAGTTCAAATAATTTCTCAATAGTTGATTGAATAGGCTCTAGGTTTACAAACAAGACCAGAAGGCCAAATTGATCCAATTCAACTAACAGGAATCTTCTTCTACTTCTGAAACTGAACCAAAGATTCTGTGTACCATAACTGATAAAATCCTGATGTAAGAAGGGGAAAACTAAGGATGGAGACATGAAGACAAAGAGTGATGGAAGGAGAGAGGAATGGGTTAAAGGAAAGAAAGAGAAATGTAAGAAGTTTGTAAGTATCAGTTAACAAAGTAAAATCACATGTTAAGATATTCATAGACACAATAGGAAATTGAACATAAAACTTCATCATAAAAATGACAGTTCTTGAAATGTAGCTCAAATAAATAACCACAAGTCAGAGAGTATGTGTATGAATGATACCATAAATGTAAGTAAAATGATTGTTGGAAAATAATTACAGATTAACTGAGAGAAAAATAAAAATTGATACCACAGTTTGTTCTAACAGAAGATAACATATTTTACAGATATTTTCTATAGCAATAATAATATTTTAGAGTAATTCTTTGGTTATGTTATAGAGTCAGCAGACAATGACTGATTTCATCATACTCTAATGACTTCATCTTATTGGTACATATAGTCAGTGTTTCAGAACTTTAGAAGTTACCTGGGCATTCTTTGACTATGAAATTGCTGTTTTGCAGATTCTTTAGTGTCAAGGCAGACAAGAAATATTTCTAGTTTTCTTTTACTTACATCAGTATTCCATTAACTAAGGTACTGGGATTCTTTGGAACTGTTTAAAAAGTGAAAGAAGATTCTTTTCAGTGAATTGGGTCGACTTGGCCATGTGGTCCCATTTGCAGACCTGGAGCAGATGTGCAGGCAGATTCAATTTGCCTTAATTTATCCCAGTTTAATTAGTGGCTGGCTTACTTTTGGCTTTAGGAAAGCAAAAAAGTGACAGTTCATATAACAGAGCATCTGTCCTCAGGGAACAGCATTTTCCCTGGAATGATGGTTGATCAATAGAGAAATCTTACCATGTTGACACCAGAAGGAACATACTTATAATATCAGTTAATTCTAAACAAGTGTTATCCTCAGCATAGAGAAAAACTTGTATCTTATTTCAATACAGGGCACATTAATAGATGCAAAATGGCAGATGATTTAAAACACAAGTTCCATTAAATTTGCAAATTATCCATCATTAAGGAGATTTGGGAGAACCCTATGTTATGTGGAAGGAAATTTAAGATAGACAATCATTGTTGTATTTTGAATAAGAATGTCCCCCATAGCCTCACAGTTGAATGTTTAGGGAGAGGCATTAGGGGGTGTGGCTTTGTAAGAGTAGGTGTGGCCTTGTTGGAAGAAGTGTGTCACTGGCGTGGCTTTTGGGTTTCAAATGCTCAAGTGAGACCCAGTGTCCCCCTCTTTTTCTGCTGCCTACTAATCCAGATATAGGACTCTCAGCTGACTCTCCAGCACAATGTCTGCTTGTGTACTGCCATATTTCCCACCACATTGATATAAAGGACTAAACCTCTGAAACTGTAAGCCAGCCCCAATTAAATGTTTTATTTTATAAGAGTTGTTGTAGTCGTAGTTTCTCTTTACAGCATTAGTAACCCTAAGACAACCAGAGATAGATCTATTATGTCATTATAATAAATAAAATCTACTCAAATTTTTCATGCCTTAGAAAGTGCCACCCAAGTTTCCATGGGCATTAAATTATATTTTAGAAGGAAATGAAGAGCTTGAGGTTCAAGAATTTATGTTATCATTAGCAAGAAGCCATCATGAAACAAGCTGTCACATTTCAGGGTGCACTTTTTTGCTGTCATACTATACCATAACTAGTTACTGTTTTTTTTTTACCTTTCTCATAAAATTAATATAATCGATATAGATAAAAGTAATAGATTCTAATACTTTATGTGAAGAAACTATAGTTCACAATAAACCCCTATATAATATTTGAGTAACTAGGAAATTAGAATATGAGGTCTCCAAACACAAAGTAGTGATGGAGATATAAATATTAAATACTCTAACTTGACCAGAATATGTTACATACATGCAGTGAACTAGGACACTGTAATCCACGAATATATATCATTACTTCACACTAATTAAAAATTTAAAACACATATAAGGAATAAAAGTACAACCTACACTTTCTTGATCCTTATATACAATCAAATCATCATATTGATTCTCATAAATACCTACAGTCAAAATAATAATAATAAACAAGCAAATTCTCTTTTTGTAGCTACCCAGAAAAAACATTTCATAAATTGATTCAACTGAACATCATCCTATGATTCCACAGAAGAGGGAGAGGCACCACCCTCTTCCTTACCTTATGTTGCAACATGGAAGCAGAGTTTCCCAGAAACTCTCAGTGAAGTAGGAGTTGTATTTGGCTAGATTAAGGGTTAATGTGACTTGTGAGGGCATACTCTGTTTGCTTGCTTGTTATGCATTCTCTATCCAAATGTTAATGTTTTATTGGTTGTGAAATACTCAAAAATTATTATTTCATATGTCTATCTCTCTCTATCCTAGGTTCCTCTTTGTTGATAACATCTTGTAAGCACATTATTTCTTGTAGGTATTAGAGAAGGTTTGTCTATCCCCATTCTAACAAACTCCATAAATTGGTTCACTTTAGGTAATCAATCACCTTCTCTAATGGCTCAAAAGACTCACAGTAACACATCAAAGTATACTATACTTCTTATCAGGAAAAATACTTGATAGGAATCAATGTTTCAATAAGCTAGGCTACACAGAAAAATTAAATATTTTGAAGAGAGTTAGTAAAACATAGCTAGTGCCTTATTACTGGCATTTGTGTCTGAATTTATGTTTTCTGATGTGTATACTGAAAGTGCCCAGATAAGGATGGTATCATAACATCATACTGTAGTTAGAACACTTGTTTGATTAGATAAATGAGTCACAAACCCTGAAATTATATAACAGAAACTCCATGGAGGGAAGTAAGGTGTTGTATGTTTGTTAGTCAAGAACTCTAACTAGGGATGTATCTCTGTGGTACAGCACTTGTATAGTGTGGTCAAGGCACTGTGTCTCATCACACTATCACCAGGAGATAGAAGAAGAGAAAGAGGAGGAGGCATAGGGGATGGATGATGCCTAAGGAGACTGGGGGAATGTAGGAAAGGGAGAAAAAAGAGGAGGATTGACAATTGGGTCGCATGTTATTATTCATGTGTGAAAATTTTATAAAAGTAGGTACTTATGGATCTCTTGATAGAAACTATCAAATAGAAATAATTTTTCATTCAAGGTTTTTGTTTTTAAAAGAGAATCTTGGAAAGAGTAAGGTGTGGTGATTACTCCAACAAAGATGAAATACAAGTTATACATCACATTTACACATACTTCAGAATAAATTCTCTGTAACAGGAAATAACAGAAAGGGGTGGTGGTTCAGAGAAGTCATGATTAGTGTGTGGTGCATATATGCGGGAGAAGAGAGCTGCACTTAAAGATGGAGAGCTGAATGGGCTCTGTGGTATTCATTTATGAAAGGCTTGTGGGTTGCTTGCTTTCAGATATGTTTCACAGATAAGGGTTATGTTTCATGTGGGAATTAATAGGAGTCACTTCTTGCAATACCAATGAAACTGTGCAACTTTGTGATGTTACTAAAGCTACAGAAGGCCATGGCTCTCTGAGCACTTAACAATAGGGAGAAGATGAATCTTACAAAAAGAAAAGGCAACTAAATTGTTATCTATAAAAGGGTCAGTCTAAAAGCAACTACGGACAGGATTCTGTATTGTAAAGGGTCTTAAAAGTATAATTTGTGTGAAAATTTTGTTGAAACTGTGAAATAAAACAGTCACCAGTTACAGTGTAATATGATGGTTAGAAAGTGTGTCCCGAAGTCTGACAGTCTTATTTCATCCTTGCCTTCCCACCAACCAGTTTGTGCTCACAGATAACTTAAATTCTCTTGGCTAGCTTGATGCACTGTAAGTTTCCATCTCTTTCTAAAATGTAGCTTGATTCCCATAGTACTCTGAGGAATTGTGGATGATAGGTGCTCCCTGGAACCAACCTATCATGAACAGCAGATTTCGGCTCTGGCAATTCAGTTCTTCCCAAGTCTAAGTGTCTTCTCTCTCCATGGAGAATCTTCAAAAGAAAAGAAAATGGACCCATCTGAAGAGGAGGGAAAAGATAATGCATAGCTATAAATTTGTATACATGTGTTAAAATAAAACCATTGGTTAGTGCTTTGCTTTTGATTTGACTGGTTTATAAGAAAGGACCTCAACTTTGTCCTGGGTATGAAGTTGTCAGAATTATTATAAAGAGTTACAGAAAGACAAGTTAAAGATTGTCCAAATGAGAGGATTATCTCTGAATAATATTGGGAAGGATGTTCTAATAAACAGAAATATAGTGTAGGAAACTCATGGGCAAAGTAACAGTAGTGAAATGATTTTTAATGCACTTTGTTTGGATTTCTAAAGGGTCTCTTTCAGAGCTGATCATACAATATTCAGAAGGTTCTTTTGGCTTTTTCCCTTGATGGAGGTAATCTATTTCTTCTGGTTAAAAGACTTTCAAGCAGATAATAAAATACATAAGAATCTTAAATATTGTGAGGATCAATTTTTATTATTTTTTCTTTTGTATTTTGAGAATATAACGTAATTCCACTTCCCATTACTCCCTCAACCTTCAGTCCTCATTAATGCAACTTCTTATTGCAGCAGATGGAGACGATTACAGAAAACCACAACCAATCATAATGCAGAGTTATGGGATCAAGTCACAATAGATACATCTACATTATAGTTCCCACATCCACGTCTCAGGGAAAATTGAGAGAGGGTAGAAGGATGATAAGAGCCAGAGGAATAGGGAGTTTTCTGTGATAGTTAATCTTGATTTTCAGTGTACCCAACAGGAAATCACCTAGGAGACACATTTTTGTCTGAAACGTGTCTGAAGATGTCTCTGAGAGTGTTTCCTGAATGGATTTGCTGAAAGGAAAATCTAGCCCTCAGATTGGGTAAGTGGTACCTCCCAACAGGTGGCTAAGATATAAAGAGGTTTAAGTAAAGGTAGCAAGGCCTGCCTGCCTTCACTGTTTCCTAAGTAAGAGTATCTATGCTGCTTCTATTGCTGCTATTCTCTGCTAATATTAAACTATAGTTTCTTTGATTCTAAAAATAGTGTTTGGGGTTAATGTTTATTCAAAAATAGCCTGCCATAGTGGCCCAACAACTTTAAAATTTTTTTGAAAAAAAAAGAATACAGAAAAAAACAGAAAAGATATGATTTCTCCCCTCCCCTAAAATACCGAAGACCTATGAGATGTTTGACAATTCACATACAGATCTGTGGGAGACTAACTCAAACTCAATTTGACGCTGGGGGAATTGAGCATTCCATCAGCGTTTTTTGTATTTCTTCTAGAATTTAAAATCTGAAAATACGTATGGACAAAATGTCTTCATAATTTTCACATGACTTATGAATAAAAAAGGCTTAGACTTTTATTCATGAATAAAAGAAGACTTAAATTTCCTGAAAATATACCTTACCACAATAACTGAAAAATACTTTGTGGACATTAAGAGGAAAATTGCATATGTTTCAAACTTCCTACCTGGTCGGAGATACTTGACTTTTGAAACAGCTTTGTTGTATTGGTGTAGCTGAAATGAAGTATTCAGACTCCATGGGGTTATTCCATTTGGCCATTTCCAATGAAAACGTTTAGCTGTGAACCAGAGTGAATCAATAACCACATGAGGCATTAGCCATTACTTTGCTTCTAATTGGTTTCAAATTAGTGGAATTTATTTGTATGAAAAATTTGTCATAAACACTGTCCAATATTTGATTTTATTGAAATCTACATGTATACATTTTAAATTATTTTATCAAACATTTGTATAGTGTATTTACTAGATTCCAGTATTTTGCCCAAGGTCTTGTACAAATCAAACAAAATCTGCATTCTTAGGTGACTTAGAGTCTATCAAAAAGGAAAGATATTTGACGAAGAAGTGAAATGAATTTTTTATTTTGTCAAAGCAAATAGCTGTTGTGTGGGGACTTTATCATCTTTTCCACTTCTATATTAAAGGCACCAGTACCTGACATAATAGATGCAAGAAAATGCTCTAGAAATAGTTGAAAAGGTTTTGGAAATTCAGTTAAAGAGAGTCAATCAACTCTGAGAGTATGTATTTAAAAAAAATATTTATCTCACTCAAATGTTTTGCATCTATCAAATGACTGTAGAATTTGAAAAGAATGTGCTATACATTACTACTTCCTGGACTAGACAAAGACAGGCCATTTTCATTTGACTTTTCCCAGTTTAGATCATCCTCACATTTTTTTCTCTTATAAACATGGAACCATGTACAAGCAGGCTAAGTTCGTGCCGATCAGGAATAGACTTTTCTTTGATCTTGGGAGTGTCCCTATACATTTTTTTTTCTGTTAAAGATATCATTGTGTTTCTTGTTCTGATGATACTACTAAACTTTCTAATGTTGTTGCTATCTAATCTGTGTCTTTTGTCATCACCCGCTCTTTACTTTCTGCCCAGGCTGATGAGCAATAAATGTAATACACTTGCAATATATTTATGAATAGGGAACAAATACTACAATGCAAAGGAGACTTGTACAGAAAGGTCACATGCAATGAAGAGCAAACATTTGTCACAGTCCCTTTAAACATTTGGCTCTAATAGGCACAAATAACTACTTCACACTTTTCTGAAGTACTCGGATTATTATGATTTGCATAAGTGTTCCATATGACATTCTTAGAATATTACTTTTTGTCTATCTTAGTTGCCTATCCAGTAACTTTGGAAGTGTGCTGGAAAAGCAATGACCTCTGCATGAAAGATTTTCTTCTGTAATATTCAATGTTTTCTTTCCTGTTACTGTATAAAATACTCTAAGAAAAGTAACTTAAAGAAGAAAATGTTTATTTTAGCTCACATTTCAAGGTAGAGTTCATCATGGTGAAAAACTCAAGGTAAGGAGACCCTGAAGCAGTTAATCATATCACCACAATCACTGTCAGAAATCACTGAGGAATAAATACTTGGATTTTAATAATCATTTAGGTTATCATCTTATTCCCTAGACAGAAAATGGTGTCACCCATAGTGGCCACCTTAGTTTGTGCAGTCAAGATAATCCCCCATAGACATATCCAGACCCCAACTCCCAATGATTCTACATTCTGTCCAGTTGACAGCTAACACTAACCATCATGTTAGAGAAATGTATAAATATTAGTCATTCATCAAATACTTCTCATATACTTCCTATATGCCAGTAAATGTTCCTAGGATGCATTCAAAGGTATCCTTAAAGAATGTTGATGGCAAGAGTCAACTACATTGACAAGTTATTTAATTTCTCATAATTCATGTAACTAATTTGAGGGAAAGTTCTATAACAAGCACTTATCTAGTATTAGAAACTGAAGAAAGAGGTTTTGAAGAGTTAAATACAATAGCATCTCTTTGAATTTCCTTTTCAATTATTTATTCTATAATAATAATGAAGAACTATGGCAGTCATATCATGTGGTATCCCAAATTTACTAATTGTAGAAAAAGATATGTTCAACCTGAGAATAAAAGAGTTATTCTCTGAACTAGGCAATGTAGGAGAAAGAACAGTTTGGAGGAAGATAATGTCATTTTGACTTTAGTGTCAGGAGCCTGGGGTAACTGTGATGATTTGAATGCAAACAACATCCATAATTTTTTATACTTTACTACTTAGTCCCTAGTTGGTGAAACTTTTTGAGAAGGACTAAGAGGTATGGATTTGTGAGATACTGTGTGTCACTAGTTTGATGTTTCATAATGTTTACACCCTTCTCAGTATGTCCTTCTATATCTTCAACTTTCAGATCAATATGCGAGATCTCAGCTATGCCTGCCAAAATCTCTTTATTTAACCATGATTGGATATAATCCTCTGAAACCATACACCCATTTAAATGACTTATTTTATTAGATTGAATATTTTTCCAAATAACTCAGCTTCATTCACAATAGTAATAGGTTCACATGCTGTTACTGTTAATAATTTTGTTACTAATACCTTAACTCTTACTAAGATCTATCAAGATGTTTTGAAGTCAGATTATGTGAGTTCAACTCCCCAGAACCCACATGGTAGAAGAAGTGAACGAATTCCCATAAGTGGCCCTCTGATCTCTAAGTACAGATTGTGGCACATATATTCCCAAACTCACACAATGAACTTTAAATGTACACACAATAATAATAAAGCAAACTTAAATTTTATTATTAAAATGTTTTTCTTTACATTTTCTATGTCATGATGCTAAGTGTGAAAATGTAGACTCAAAAACTTTCTCCTTTGTGACATTTAGGAACTCAGAACTAATTTTATGTTGTTTTCAAACAGTACTCTTCAGATAGCCATCAAGTAATGCACAGAATTCTTTGTTTCTCTAAACCTTAAGGGAATTTTTAGAAGGCCCCCTGTGGGAACTGCATCTCAAGAGAGTTTAGACTTTATCCTCCTCTTGGTTGTTTGTTCCGTGATTGGTAGAGGTCATGGCAGTGTCATTAGAAGCCACTTTAACTTGCTTATTTGTCCATGATCCTACGGTTCTTACGATTTTCAGATGAGGACACAGAAATTTACAGATGAGATGAAATCTGCTATGGCTAATTTTCATTGAGAAACTTGATTGAACTATGAAAGTGGAGTGGAGGGAGCTGGAAAGATGGATTAAGAGTACTTGGTGCCTTGCAGAGGATCCAGGCTTAGTTCCCAGCATCTATGGAGGAGATCACAATCATCTGCAACTCCAGTTCCAGGGAAACTGATGCCTGTACTTTGCATCCTTGAGCACCAAGAATTTATACAATGCATGTACATACATGCAGGTCATACAAATAAAACAAAAATGTATAAATATCTAAGAGAAAAAATTATATATATATATATATTTAAGAGAAAAGTCTAGGGGTTTAGTGAAGCATATCTTCAGTTTTCTTTGTTTGCTTATTTGTTTTCTGTGACGGGATCTTCAGACAGGTTTAACTGAGAGGAAAGGACACTTCCAGAATGTGGTAGCCATTCTATGGGCTAAAGAATAAGAGGGACACATCCAGCTGACTGATATGCCACATTCATCTCTCTTCTTCCTCACTGGGATGCAATGCAACCATCTACCACGCAACTTTGCTATCATGTCTTCCCTACCATGCCCCTCCACCCCCTCAAACCATTAGGTATTTGACACAGCAAGGAGAAAGATAACCAAGACAAATTCATTCTTTTACAATTATTGTATTAAAGATAGTTTTACATAATACATGGGCAAAAACTAAGTTACATTCTTGCTTGATGACAACATTTTTGGTAAATTCCAAAGTGTCAAGAGAAGAGCCTGGCATGAATTAGGTGCTTAATTTACTCTAGTTCTCTAATACTTCATCAAATACACAGCAGAGTAGACAATGATGGCTAACTATACCATTCTGGTCATTTTTCTCTTAAGAACCACTGAAGCTCTGACAATGATTTGAAATAAATGATATTAATTAGTATAAAAAGGTATGTGAACCAACTTTGCAGGTCACTAATGTGTTAAGTGATGGGTCTAGAATGAAAACCATGTGTGTGAGTCCAGATGTGATGCTACACTTATTTATAGGAAAGGGTGATCTCTTTAGCATTTACTCAAGATGAAGAGGACATTATTGTCCTATAAGAAACCTAAGTGAACTTCAGTACATACTTAAGATTATGCAGAATAGGCACAGGAGGAAATGACAGTTAAAATGAATTAAGGACTGGTCATAGTTGTAGACGTGTCAATCTGCTTGGGAAGTTCACGGTTTCAAAAAGAATGAATGGAGTCTACTCCTCTGCAGCAGCTTTCAGAAATGAAAAATGGATTGGAAAAATGTCTTACATTTCAAGGAAGTGCTCAACATACATAAGATGGGATGCTTGCAGGAGTGTAACAGGATTAAAGCGGGGATCATGCTGAAATGACAGTTACACTCAAAGGATGAATTGTAAAGCCACAAAAGTTACAGAGAGAGGTCAAGCCACTGCAGGAGTTTATTGCTAAAGGATTGATGAAGTGACATTTTCCAATAAAAGGAGATGAAGATCATTTTGAAAAGTAAAATCAGAGCTGCATTCATGGCTGCTAGGAAGGAGTACAGAAGCATTTTCTGGAATCCTTTGAAAAGAAAAAAAAAATATTCTATTGAGTACATGACCAAACAGCTCAAAATGTCCTTATTCAAGTTCAGAAATACAAGTATAAAAAGACTTCGTCTTCATCTTTGCCTTTTAACTGGGTTAGCTGTTAATTACTACCATGTTCCAAGAAAGAATAATGTCTGAAAAATTGTCTAATTAGTATGCACAACAAACTAAGCAGCAGATTTTGTTTTGAAATCTAAAAACAAGATAGAAAGAACAGCAAAGGATGTGACTTATTAATTCCTGAGACATTTTATTGCATCTGTATCAAAAAATTCAAGCATTTTCTCTTTTTTATCACTACCTCTGAGACGTGAGAAGTTTGTATGATTTTCTTTTTAAATGACAGTTTTATTTGCATTTAGAAACTTTAGTTCCAAAGTCTTTTAAAGGCTAAGTTTTATACCCAGTTGCCATGGTGGATGCTGGAATGATGGTGGCCTGTTGCATGCTAACACTCCACTGAAAGAAGGCCAACCATGGTAGTGACGACCTTTAATCCCAGCACTTGGGAAGCAGAAGTAGGCAGATCTCTGAGTTTGGGGCCGTCATGTTATAAATAGCTAAGGGCAATTGGGGATAAGGAGATAGAACCTGACTCAAAAAAGAAAACAAAACCAAAGACACCTGAAAGTCTATAAGGATAACAAGATCAGAGAAAGTGGTGTGATCACACAAGATGGCATCACTCTTGTGACCAGCATTAGTTGACTCTCTGAAAATGATATCATAACAGAATGACAGAATGGAAAGGATTTCCTCTCTAAGCTGACTGGTCTCTATCTTGAACATATTTTCAGTATGCATGGACTGTCCTGTGATTTTGCTTTTCCTCTTGATCCTTATTTCTACATTTTCCTGCTATGAATTGCTCATTTTCCACAGACTGGGTAGGAAGAAGAGGGCAAGTTTAGAGTTTATGGAAAATAGAGTCTACCAAGTACATCTTGATAAGGGCTAGCATTTTAGAGTTTTGAGAAATATTTCAGATTGGAAAGTTGAAGAAAAACCAAATGAAGGAGGCTTCTTAGGGTTCTTATTAACTGGTTTTCAAACCCCAGCTCTAGACATTGTGAAAAATGTAATATTTCTCATACTAAGCCTGCCCTTTTTCAACATTGCTGGGCAGCTGATCCTGGAGAAAGAATGAGCTGATTATAAGTGAATATATAGGATCCTGGTTGATTACTATGATCATTTAAATAACTTTAGAGCAAAAATTTGAAAGCAGAAGTATATGAAAAATAAATTGAGAATGTGATTTACTGTGAAGATATTAACAGAAATAGAATGAGATAATTTAAAATCAAAAATCAAAGTTACAGATTTTGAAGAAGTTGAAAGGGAAACTCAAAACCAGGTTAGGTATGTTCAGGCTGAATGGGTCACTTTTATTCATATTGTTCAAACAGTCTATAAAATGTTTGTGTTAGGTCCAAGAACAGCAGGTGTCTTGTAGTGCAAGAATCTCAACTATGGGAAGATGAGCAACAACAATTCATGTTTTCAAAAGTGTCAAAACACAGCCTTTGATCATAGGTATCTAAAGGACACCTGAGTTTTGTGTTCTTTTTCGTTTCTTTCCCTTTCCCCTCAGAAATACTCTACTTTTGATGTTAAAGACGTCCAAGGTAATGATTTGTTATAGCTACAACCTGAAATTATTCAATAACATACAAAAAGCCCTTTAGATTAAATTAAGAATATAGTTTTATATACAAAATGCCATCTTGAAAGGACCTTTTTGGCAAGGAGAACATGGGAAGTTGAGAAACAAAATGAAAAGAGTTTTTTGTTTTGTTTTGTTTTGTTTTGACATAAGCAAGAAAGAAGTAATGTTTGTACGTCTTCCATTATTGTTATTTTTATTACTGGGAAGTTTTTCCTCATGATGACACTGTATAGTGTGCTGAGACCCACAATTAGGCCTCTCAGCAATCTCATGAAATGCTCCACGTAGCGCGGTATGCTGGAAGACTATGTGTAAAGTTTCCAATCAGCAAACAGTAATACTGACATCTCCCACTTTTAAAATGGACCAAACCAGAAACTTCAATCCAGCTCCCCTGTCATCTCACATTGTCTTTTGGAATCACACCCAGGCTAGAGCACTTCACACTCTTCATCTTTGTCTTTGTCGCCTTCGTTTTCATCTTTATTCTGGTCTCATTCTCCTTTTCCCACATTACTAGCTACTCACATTTTGACCCACATCAGTGGTCACTGTTTCCTGATCACTTTACGTTTTTCTTCTCATCATTTTAATGCAAGAATTTTCTCATGACTCTCCATCTTCTTTCTTCTGCTGTCATTCCAGCAATCCATGAGGAATTGCTTCCTTTAAACTTTAAGTTAGGACCTGCAGCTGGCACTCTAGGTTATCCATTCCTGTGAGTCGATGTCAAAGGAAGGAGTTTCATGATTGGGGTGTGTGCAGGTGACTGTCTTACCCAAAGGGAATTAGACTGCTATCTAACAATGGTGGTTTAAGAAAAGGCAATATGTGTAATATAGAGGTTCCCTTGTGGTGTCTCTTCATATTCCAAGCTTTGCAATTAAGGTCAGTGGAGAAAATGGCCTAGGAAGGTTTATTATTACTTAGACTCCAGAAAAGAAGGCAATTACTGCAATCAGTTTAAATGAGAGAGTCGTTAGGTACAGCAGCTGCAAAAAATGCGATTTGTTACCTGTATATTTATATATAATCTACATTATATCATTTCTTCTGTACTCCTATTCCCTCGTCATGAAATACATCACGGATATAGAGCTATAACAGAAAGAATAAGCACACTTTAAAATCTCATCTGCTCTTAAGAAGAAGCGATTAATACATTTTTGGTTAAGTAAGGAGAAGTTTCATCATATAAGGTGGGATTATATTTTATTATTGCCTTTATTTAGAAATATATTGATGTCACTTGTGTTGATAAAGATGGGATTAGGGGTTGTTAATCTGATGTTTATTCAAGTAAAAATGATCAGATAGCTAATCAAATATTATTTTAGGTGTCTATGAGAGAGTTTCCAGATGCAATCATTATTTGGCTTGAAAGATTTACTAAGTAGATCTCACATCAAGGTGCAGGCCACACCAGTCAGAACAAATTCCTTTTCCAAAGACCCATTCCTCCTCCCCAACTCCCACCTTCCCACCTCTCACCTCCCTCCCTCCCATCTCCCCACCTCCCACCTCCCCAACTTTCACCCCTCCCTCCCCACCTCCTACTTCCCAACCTGTCATACTGCTGAGTTCCTGCCCACAAACCCAGCAGTCTTCAACTGTTCAGGTGCATGCCACAGAAATCAGAAGAGCAGGTGAGTGACTGACCTGCGACCTTAACTGTTCTACTCCCTAGACTGAGTTCCCAAAGACCCATGCCACTGTCCCTCTATTCTGCCCCACTGCTGTCCCCTCCTGTTGCTGTGCCCATGACCCCAACTTAGGCAGACTTTTGCTGCCCAGGACCAAGTTATGGCAATCAGAAGAACTGGTGCAGGCCATGACAGTTTGAAGAAAAATTTCAGGCCAAGCAAACCAAAAAAATAGATAGGCAAACTCAGGCAGAGGTATCCTGTTGTACCAGAGGCCATACCTGCACCAAGAACCACAGGTAGGCAGCCAACCAGCAGTCATTAGTGATTAATATCTCTCAATATCAATTTTCTCAATTACCCAATAAAAAGACACAGGCTAACTAACAAAATGGATAAGAAAACAGAATCCATCCTTCTGCTGCATAGAAGAAACACATGTCAACATCAAAGATAGACATTAGCTCAGAGTAAAGCATTGGAAGAAGATTTTTCCAATCAAATGGAACCAAGAAGCAAACTGGTATAGCTATCCTAATACATAACAAAATAAACTTCAATCCAAAATTAATCAAAAGAGGTCAAAAAGACATTTCATACTCATCAAAGGAAAAATCTGTCAAGATGACATTTCAATTTTTAGCATCTATACCTCAAACACAAGAGCATCCAATTTGTAAAAGAAACATTGCTAGAGCTGGTATAACACATTGAACCTCACAAATTAATAGTGGGAAGCATCAATACCCCACTCTCATTAGTGGACAGGTCATCCAGACAAAAACTAAACAGATAAATACTGGAGCTAAAAAATATTATGAATCAAATCGATCTAACAGATATCTACTGTGCATTTCACACAAAACCCAAAGATTATGCCTTCTCGGCACCTCAAAAACATTCTCCAAACTGACCATATACTCATTAACAAATAGAGTCTCATTAGGTACAAGAAAATTGAAATAACTCCCTGTGTTTCTTAAGACCACCACAGATTAAAGCTGGAGTTCAGTAACAACAGAAATAACAGAAAATCTACATAATTATGGAAATTGAACATGACTCCCTACTGAATGAGTACAGGGTCAAGGCAAAAATAAAGAAAGGAATTAGAGACTTCCTAGATTTCAGTGAAAATGAATGCACTACATGATGAAGGTGATGAAGGTGGTATTAACAGGAAAGTTCATAGCACTTAGTGCTTTCCTAACGAAATTGGAGCAATCTCATACTAACAATTTGACAGAAGGCTCTAGAACAAAAAGAAGCAAACACACGAAAGAGGAGTAGACTGCAGAAAATAATCAAACTGAGGGCTAAGATCAATAAAATAGAAACAAGAAAACAACACACAGAATCAATAAAAGAAAGAGTTGGTTCTTTGAGAAAATCAACAAGATAAACAGTTTTCCAAACTAACTAAAAGAGAGGGAGAGAGGGAGAATATCCAAATTAACAAAAACAGAAATGAAAAGGGAGACATGATATTAGACACTAAGGAAATCCAGAAATCATTAGATCATGCTTCAAAAACTGGCATTGGGACTCATGGGAGCCCACAGAGATCAGAGAGCCTGCAGGGGTCTGATGTAGGTCTTCTCTTTATATATTATGGTTGAGTAGCTTGGAGTTCTTGCGGGACTCCTAAAAGTGGGAGCAGGGGCGTTTCTAACCCTTTTGCCTACTTGTGGTACTCTTTTTCTCTTCCTGGGGTGCCTAGTCCAGCCTTGATGTGATGGCACGTGCCTGGACTTACTGTAGCTTTTTATGCCATGTTTGGGTTGATGTCCCTTGTAGGCCTGTTCTTTTTATTATTATTAATTTATTTATTTATTAAAGATTTCTGTCTCTTCCCCGCCACCCTCCCCGTCCCCCAATCAACTCCCCCTCTCTCATCAGCCCTAAGAGCAGTCAGGGTTCCCTGCCCTGTGGGGAGTCCAAGGACCTCCCACCTCCTTCCAGGTCTATTAAGGTGGACATCCAAACAGCCTAGGCTCCCACAAAGCCAGTATGTGCAGTAGGATCAAAACCCAGTGCCATTGTTCTTGACTTCTCAGCAGTCCTCATTGGCCTGCTCTTTTTTGAAAGGAGGTGGATGGGAGATGGATCTGGGGGAGAGGGGAACTGTAGGTGAGAGATGGGGCAAGGACAGGAGGGAAAACTGCAGTTGGGATGTGATATATGAGAAAAGAATAAAATAAGAAGATATCACCATGTCAATGTGCAGAAGCATCATTCTGTCTACCAAGGAAACAAAAAAAAGAGGTAGGAGGGTGAATGTTCTCTTTCTTCTAAGCTAAAACATTCAAGTTCTGCTCTTGGAAATCAGCAACATTGCTTCTTATGCCTCCAAAGTCTAAGGTGTAATTTATACCAGCACCTCCTTGCCATTACCCAGGCTTATTCTTAGGCTTTATCTAGCCAGCATACATGGGTCTTCTACTTGCAACTGAAAGATTGAAAAACTTCTTGACTCATAATCTTATGAGCCAATACTCATTTCCTAATGGTTTTGTTCCTCTAAGAACACTCAATAAGCTTCTCAATTTAAGAGTTCTTCCTTTAATATGTTTATATTCATATTACCAATTATATAATCTATAAACAATGGTATATCTTTGTAAACAAAACCAACACATAACCTAGATAATCATAAAAATAAATTAATGGGTGTAAAGTGGTAGGTAGTGTAGATTATTTTCAGTAAATTTAAACTATATACTTTTTATGCTAAACTTGTTCTATAGACCAGGCTGACCTTGAAATCAGAGGTCCCCTACCTCTACCTCCCAAGTGCTGGGAAAAAGGAAGGCTCCACCATGCCCAGCAGTTCTTATAGGCGACAAATCATAGCACAAATATTTTTGTAAAATAATATATAAACATATGTGTATATGCTTATTTACATATGCTATCACGTATGTGTATATTTTTGCATGAATAAAACTATACATATATGATACTATATATACATATATAATGGAATATGTACATATGCCATTTTATATAAACATAAATACTATATATATGGGTTAGAATGTTACGTTTTCATAAATATACACATCATGTAATGATTAAATAATGCCAAACTATCTATCTATCAATTAATCTGCTTACATACATTTTTGTAGCGGTAATATTTTTAAACTGCTATCAGTTCTTTGCAACATAGTTATGTATCATTTAATTCTGATAATACTTTCTGAGAAATACAGTCTTAGACAATTCAGTTGTCATATGAACATCACAGAGTACACTTACACAATTCAAGGTGGCATAGCCTACTGGAGACCTAAGTTATATGAGTCTATACCATGTATGACATATAGTCTGACAGTGACCAAAACATTGTTTTGTGGTACATGATTGTACACCATCATCGTTGGAAGATTTACAACCATGCAATCTGACTCTAAGTATGATTTTTCTGCTGATAACCTTTTTTTGTTATAGAAGTTTATGACTTTCTCTTTCTTAATATTGTTTTTGAAAATTCTGTACAATGTATTTTTTTTTTTTTTTGGATTTTTCGAGACAGGGTTTCTCTGTAGCCTTTTGGTTCTTGTCCTGGAACTAGCTCTTGTAGACCAGGCTGGCCTCGAACTCACAGAGATGGGGGTGCACGCCTTTAATCCCAGCCCTCGGGAGACAATGTATTCTTATTACATTCACCTTATTCCCCCAACTCCTCCCAGATCCACCTACCCTTCCCTTCTTGTCCAAATTTGTATTTTTTGTTTGTTTGTTTTGTAAACCCATCAAATAGAATTTGTGCTTCCCTTATATTCTTGGATATGTGGCCTCCCACTGGAGAGTGATTGATTTACAAAAGAATGCACTCCTAAAGAAAACTAACTCTCCCTATCCCAATGGCTTTGAATTGCCAATGGAAACGGAACTTCATGCCCACCTCCCTTCTCCATGCTAATATTTGATCTGGATTTAGCTTTCACAGTTTTATTCATGCAGCCACAGTTATCATGAATTCATATATGAAGCTTCCCTGCTGTGTCCAGAAGATACCATTTTCTTGTAGTCTTTTACGTTCTTTCTACCCCCTCTTCTGCAGTAATCCATGTACCTTGTGCGGAGAGTTATAATGTAGATACCTCATTTAGCATTGATAATTTTCCAGTCTCTAATTTTTTTGCACCTTGACTAGTTGTGGGTATCTGTGTTAGTCACCATCTACTGCAAATAGAAACCTTTCTGAAGATTTAGAGATGTCATAAGGACAAATAATTTGAGTCAGTTTAATACTATGTCCATTTAACAAAATAATAGTTTTAGGTTCTCTCCTAGGTTCTATGACCTGTCTAATCCTAGGTTATTAGACCCCAAATGGTACAAGGCATGGGCTTCATCTTGTAAAGTGTGACCTAAATCAGAGCAGAAAAAGTAATTGGTTACTTCTTTGATACTTGTGCCAATTGCACCAGTGATCAAATCTTGTCAAGCTACCAATATTGCAGTTCACAGGTTTCATGGCTGGGCAAGACTGATAATTACTTTTTTCCATTGGTACCATGTATATCACCATCCCACACTATGAATGAAGCTTTATTATTTTATTATTCCATAATATAACTCATTGAGTTCATTTCTTATAATGATGATCAAATTATAAAAACATTAAGGTTATTTCCAATTAATACTTCATATGTTCTACTATAGTTCATATAATCTTAATTACAACTTTGCTGATCTTTAAATTAACTTTTGTAGATAAGAAAATATCATAAAACAATATTAATATTTTAAAATTTATATGCCTCCAGTTTTTGAACCTCTACCTTTTTCAAATGTTGGGATTTTTTCTTTTATTTTTGCTTCTGACATTATAACATTTCTTATTTTCCTTTCCTCCCTCCAAACCTTCCCATATCCCTCTTTTCTTTCTTTCAAATTATCAGTCTCTTTTTTCATGAATTGTTGTTACACACATGCCTGTATATATATGCAATATATGTGTGAATGCATACATGTATATTTTTAAGTAAAATCTAATCAGTCTGCATAATGCTACTTTCTTGTGCCTCTTCATCTCTGATCATTTAATATTGGATAACCAATTGTGATGCTCTTTCCTGGGAATAGACCCTTTTACTTTGAGCATTCCTTAGGTGCCTATAGTGGATTTTCCTCTGCCCACATTGGCATATTTTTGTTGTCCTTGTTCAGATAATGTTTAGACAACCATGTTGATGAAAGTGTTTGGACGTAGTTTCTGACTTTAGTAGGAGACATAATCTCACAACAAAATCCCTGATCCTCTGGAAAGTTTAGGTTTTAGCTAACCTAGTTGGTTCGTGTGTTTTCTTTTAGATTAATTAAATCATCTACATTGGTGTTTGGCTAGTATTATTTATATTTCTGATCTACTGGGCCATTCAATCATGCTGTGTTTGTATTACAGTATAGGCACCAGAAGTTTGCAAAGTTTCTTAGCCCTTAAATTCACAATTGATGCAGCAACATTTCTTATGTGTATTATTGATTAAAGAGGTAATATGACCAGCTCAAATCAAAAGGATGAAAAAGAGAGATAACCTTTCAAAGTGCTACTTGAAATGTTTCATTTTAAAAGAATGTGGACAATTTATAACCATTTCTTCAATGTTCCAATAAAATTTAGATAATTTTAGTTTTCCAAATGTCACTGGTGATATAATATTCCACATATTTTTATTTCATTATTTGAAACATTTTCTCAAAAATATATACTTTCTGAGAATTTTCTCTGTGGTAGTAACCAAGTCATATTATGAAAACATGAAAAGTACAAAATAACATACTGGCTAAATTTTCATTTTCAAATGTAAACTGATACCAGAAGTTGCCCCCGATTTGTTGTTCACCAATAACTGAATCACCCTTAAAATTCAGAACACTTAATAAACACCTTAGTTGACATTTTAGCACCCTGCACTAGAGAAATGTTCACATTACAAACCTTCCCTGCATATTCATTTTCAATTAGGAATGTTTTAAAGTATTTTATTATAATGCATATAAATGTTTCACAGATTCATTTACAACTGCAGTCTTGATAGTTAGCAAAATGTATTCCCCCAAAGCCTCAGTCTGAGTATTTATTTTGATACTAGACCTCTGCTGTCCTCATTCAAATATTTCAGCTCTGTGCATTAAACATTCAGATGCACGCTGCTAAACATAGCTATATCAAGGCCATCTGATTTAAATAGCCCTAATTAAGAGACTTAAAGAATAATTAACATCCCATATGCTGAAATATTACAGAATAAAATAAAGCATGTAAAATTATAATTTTATATATGAAAGTCTAAATATTAATTAAATCCTATAGTCAATATAGATGATGACTCTTTCAAAGATCTCTTCTTTGAGAATTCTGTAGAGACTAAACATCAGAAGGATGCCAATGAAGAAAAAAGTAAAACAAGATAATTCCAAGCAAGCAAATTGTTATGCATGTACTAGTAATTTTTCAAGGGTTGTGATATTTAAAATAGTGTGGCCAGTTAAATAGTTACATCAGCAACACCATTTCAAGGACAAAAATTATCATGTCTAAACCAATATGAAGTAAACCACATGTCTTGAATTACTTAGAAATTTAAAAAGAGGAACAGCTTCCAAGGTATCTGCACACTATGTACAATGTTTGGAGGAACTGTTTTGTATGATTTACTGACATTTCCATTTATCTTTCCATACTCAACCAAATACTAGCTTTTTTGTTTACATCCGACCTTAGTTTCCCCTCCCTTCTCTCTGCCCAGTCACCCACCACCCTGCCACTTCCTCTCACTTTTCCACCTTTCACTCCTCCTCCATTTCTCTCCAGAAAAGGGCAAGCCTCCCATGGGTATGAACAAAACGGGGCATATTAAGTCGGAATGAGGCTAAGCACCTCCCCTCATATTAAAGTTGAACAAGATTACCTCATATGAGGAAAAGATCCCAAAAGCAGGAAAAGAGTCAGAGATAGTCCCTGTTCCCACTGTTAGGAGTCCCACAAGAAGACCAATTTACACAACTGCAACATATATGAGCCCAGGTTGGTTGATTCTGTGAGTTTTCTTGTGGTGTCATTGACACTTCTAGCTCCTATAATCCTTCCTCCCCATCTTCCACAGGATTCCCCAAGCTCCACCTAATGTTAGGTTGTGGTTCTCCATCTGTTTCCAACAGTTGCGGGCTGAAACCTCTCTGTTGGCAACTGGGGTAGGCACCAATCTATGAGTATAGCAGAACATTGTTAAGAATCGTTTAATTGACCGTTTTCGCCATTGGTGTTGATTCTATCCTAGGTCTCTGGGCTATCTAGCCTCTAGGTCATGTTCCTCCAGGCAGTGTCATTTGTGGGTTCCCTCTCATGGCATGGGTGTCATTAGCAGGACACTCCCACAATTTCTGTACTACCTTTACCCCAGCACATCTTGTAGAAAGAAGAAATTGTAGGCTGAAGGTTTTGTGGCTAGTTTGGTATTCCACACCCTTCACAGGAAGTCTTGCTGATTACAGGAGATGGTCAGTTGAGGCTCCATCCATATCTCTCATTGCTAGAAGTCTTAGCTAGGGTCACTCTCATTGATTCCTGAGAGTTTTGATTTTACTGGGTTTCTAGCTAGTCCCTCAGATGTGCCCCAATTCCAGTTGTCTCTCCCAGTACTCTCTTCCTTCATCCTCCCCTACCTGATCACTCCTGTTCCCATTTGTCTCCCCCCTTCTTCCCTACCCATAAGAGATACTCTATTTCCTCTTCCCAGGGAGATTCATGTGTCCCTACATGAGGACTCCTTGTTACTTGGCTTCTCTGGGTCTGTAGATTGTAGCATTGATAATTATAGATTATTCTTTACTTTACAAATAATATGAACATATAAGTGAGTACATACCATGTGTGTTTTTCTGGGTCTGTGATATCTTAGGATTATTTTTTTCTAGTTCCATCCATTTAAATGCAAATTTCATGATATTGTTTTTAAGAGCTGAGTAATACTCCACTGTGTAAATGCAGTATATTTTCTTTATTCATTTATCAATCGATGGACATCTAGGTTGTTTCCAGTTTCTGGCTATTACCAAAAAAGTGGATATGAATATAGTTGTGCAATTGTCCTTGTTGTATGATGCATATGCTCAGGAGAGGTATTGCTGGGCCTTGAGATAGATGAATTTTCAGTTTTCTGAGAAACCGTCATATTGATTTCCATAGTGGCTTGTCAAGTGTGCACCCCACCAGCAGTGGAGGAGTGTTTCCCTTGTTCCACATCCTCACTAGCATGGAGTGTCATTGGGCTTTGATCTTACCCACCCCTGACAGGTGTAGGATGGAATCTCAAAGTAGTTTGATTTGCACTTCCCTAGCAGTTAAGGACGTTGAACAATTCTTTAAGAACTTTTTGGTTGTATATAATTCCTCTGTTAAGAATTCTTTTTAGATCTGTATCCCATTTTTAACTGGGTTATTTAGTTAGTTGATGTCTAGTTTCTTGAGTTCTTTATATATATATTTTTGCAAATTAGACCTCAGTCAGATGCAGGGTTGATGAAAATCTTTTATCATTTTGGATGTAGCCATTTTGTCCTATTGACAATGTCCTTTGCCTTACAAAAGTTTTTTGCTTTCATGAGGTCGCATTTATTAATTATGGATCTTAGAGTCTGCATTAGATATTGGTGTTCTATTCAGTAAGTTATCCACCTTGACAATGAATCTGACTACTCCCCACTTTCTTTTCTATCAGGTTCAGTAAATCTGGTTTTATATTGAGGTCTTTGATCCACTTGAACATGCCAACATCCAGTTAGATCAGAATCATTTGTTGAGATTCTGTTTTCTAACTGTATAATTTTAGCTTCTTAATCAAAAATGAGGTGTCCATAGGTGTGTAGATATACTTCTGGGTCTTTGATTCAATTTAATTGATTAATTTGTCTGTTTTTATGTCAATATTATGCAGTTCTCATTACTATATATCTGTAGTAGAGCTTTAAATCTATGTTGGTTATTTCTTCAGAATTTGTTTCATTGTATAGGACTGGTTTAGCTGTTATGGGCTTTTGTTTTTCCATATGATGTTGAGCATTCTCTTAATGTCTGTAAAGAATTGTTTGGGTATTTTGATGGGGATTTCATTGAATTTATAGATAGCTTTTGGTAAGATGATCATTTTTACTATGTTAATCCTACTGATCCATGAGCCTGGGAAATTGTTTCATGTTCTGATTTCTTCTCCAATTTATTTCTTCAAAGCCTTGCATTTCTTGTCATACAAGTCTTTCCCTTGCTTGGCTATATACATTAAGATATTTTATATTATTTGTGGCTATTTGAAAGGATATTTTTTTCCTGAGATTTCTTTCTTAGCCCACTTATCATAGGAGGCTACTAAATTTTTGAAGTATGCTGAAAGTGTTCATCAAATGTAGAAGTTCCCAGGTAGAATTTTTTGGGGTCGCTTGTGTGTACTATCATATCATTTGTAAATAGCCATATTTTGAGTTCTTTCTTGGCAGTTTGTATGCACTTGATCTCCTCTAGCTATAGCTTCAAGTACTATATTGAACACATATGAATAGAGTGGGTAGCTTTGTCTTGGTCTTGATTTTAGTGGAATTGCTTTGAGTTTCTCTCCACTTAATCTCATGTTGGCTATTGACTTACTGTATATTGCCTTTATTATGTTTAAGTATGTATACACCTTGTATCCCTGATCTCTCCAAGGCTTTTATCATAAAGGGACGTTGGATTTTTTCAAAGGCTTTTTCAGCAATTAATAAGATTATTATGTGTTTTTTTTCTTTCAGGTTGTTTATATGGTGGATGATATTGACAGATTTTGTATGTTGAACCATCCTTCTATCTCGAGGTCAAAACCCACTTGATCATGTCGGATGACCTTTTATTTGTGTTCTTGGATTCAGTCTGCAAGAGCTTTATTTAGTATTTTTGCGTCAGTGTTCATGACGAAACTTGATCTGTGATTCGCTTTCTTTGTTGAATTTTGTTTGTTTTGGGTATCATGGAGACTGTAACCTCATAAAATGAATTTAGAAATGTTTCTTCTGTTTTTATTTTGTGGAATAATTTGAGGAGTATTAGTATTATCTCTTTTTTGATAGTCTGGTATAAGTTTATGCTAAAACTCTCAGTTCCTGGGCTTTTATTTTTGTTTGGGAATTCATTTAATGACTGTATCCATTTCCTTAGGGATTTTAGGTCTACCTAAATTATTTATGTGATCTTGATTTAACTTTGGTACATGATATCTATTGAGAAAAATTTTCTGTTTTTTTGGACTTTCCATTATGTGTAGTACAGGTTTTTGAAATATGACCTAATGATTTCCTGGTTTACCTGGGTGTCTGTTGTTTTGTTTCCCTTTTCATTCCTGACTGTGTTAATTTGGATATTCTCTCTTTTCCTTTGAGTTATCTTGGTTGAGGGTTTGTCTATCTTGTTGATTTCCCCAAAGAACCAACTCTTTGTATCACTGATTTTTGTGTTATCCTATTTTATTGATTTCAGCCCTCAGTTTGATTAATTCCTGCTGTCTACTTCTGGGTATGTTTCCTGACTTTTCTTCTATAGCTTTCAGGTGTTCTGTTAAGTTACTAGTATGAAATCTTCCTACCTATGAAGGCACTTAGTATTGTGAACTTTCCTCTTAGCACCATTTTCACGATGTTCCCCATAAGTCTTGGTATGTTGGAAGGCATTTTATTGTCATTTACTAATAAATAAATAAATAAATAAATAAATAAATAAATAAATAAATAAGAAAATATGCAAATTCAAATGAAACATTGGAGGAAAATATGTACTTATAAACAGTGATAATTTTGCATTAATCTACTGATAAAGAATTTTTCAAAGCTCAGAACTTAGAAGCTACAATGATGTCAATCTTCCTCCACATGGAATTTGAAGTACTAATGTACCATAGCTAGTTATGGCTCAGATACTACAGAAAAAAACTTGTATGAATGAAAGAAACTCCTAACACTGAGTTAGCATTAGAGGGGATTGAAACAGATTTCATGAGTTTTAGGTTAGAAACCTGATAAATTAATGAAGCAAATATTTTATATTTGTATAACAAGGATCATCTTAAATGTAATTACTTCTTCATAGATATAAACCATTCACATAGCTGAAAGTGAGATCATTAGTATATTAAAGCAAATTTCTTACTTCATTTATCCTTAAAAGTGGGAATTAATTACTTAAAGTGTGATTTAGCAAAATATACATTCTGGAATAGAAGTATTTAGTTAGAATTTAAGTAGTTTGGGGGATTTTGGGGTTTGGGTTTTTCTCTCTTTTTTTTTTTCCTTTACAACAATCTAGCTCATCATGTATTCTTACAATGGTGAAAATAAATAAATTTCAGCACTTGAGTTATGAATTTAGTCTCAATAATATATTTCAGTGATATGAACTCTCTCTCCTATCATAGCAATCCTCTCTCTTCTTCATTTCCTGGAAGCATAAGGACTTTGTCTCCCTTAAAGTCAGAAGGCCTTTTCCATTTTCTCAAAACAGGTACCTGGACTTTTTAAATCAATTTCATACAGATATACTTAAATTTAATGGCAACTACAGTGAAGATAAAGGAAAGAAAAAAAAACTTAATCCAACTGAAAACCCTTAGAGAAATTACGGAAGAAGCATAGCATACCCAAACAATGAGAATGAGAAAATAAATATTATAACTTCAATTAAAAATAGAGTGTTTAATGGACTGTAAAGGGAGGTGGGAATTAGCTGGCTGATAGATTTCAAATTCCTGAGTTAAATCTATAATATCTGTTTGCCTTCGTAATAATTTAGAGTCTACAGTTGCCTGGAGGTCACCTTTGAAGAAGCAGAGAAAAATCAATATATTTCACTATAAGTTAAGAAGTACCGTTTACCTCTATTAAATAGGTCTTTCATGAATTAAAGGTGTGTGTGTGAGAGAGAGAGAGTGCAAAAATGTGTTTTCTAGTATGCAGATGCTCATTTCTTCAGTACTGCCTCCTTTTTAGAGCAGAACACTAACATTCTGCCCTGTGCCAGGCCTCTAGACCGGACTCTAACCTTCAGAACGGCAGGATTTGAAACTTCCTATTATTGGGTGAAAACTCTGTGCCTTCATTACTTTGTTGTTGTTCTTTCTGGGATTAATTGATTATACTTCCTGCAAAATATACATATAGTTGCCTTTCAGAACAAGAAGAAAATTATGGACTTCATTAATTATCTTAAAATAAAACATACAAGGAAGTAACATAAAATTTTCCATCTGCTGACATTTCGCCATCTTATCAAGAATAAACGGTTTAGTTTTAGAGAGAGATAATAAATACTTTTGTTTTGGTTATACACTTTCTCAATGAAAAGTCATAAATGTGGAATGAGACTTTTATTCATGAATGTGTGTTGCTATGTGTGGAAAGTCCTTCTGGTGTTTGTTAACAATCTTAGAAAACATGGTCAGCACACGTAAGGGCACTCATGGATACTGTAACACTGAGAATCACCATGCAGTTACAAACCAAAACTAGTGTTCTCATTCTATTATGTAAGACGTATTCATCTGAATCACAATGTCAAAGAGTGTCTTATCTTATAAATTGAAGAGAATAAACATCTCCTTGATTTTAATTTAAATGAGAACATGAACATAGGACCAAAACAAAAGTATTTATTATCTATATCTAAGACTAAATTGTTAATTCTCTTGAAAAGATGGCGAAATGTCAGCAGATAGAAAATTTTATGTTACTTCCTTGTATGTTTTATTTTAAAATAATTAATGAAGTCTTCATAATTTTCTTGTACTGAGAGGTAACTCTATGTATATTTTGCAGGAAGTATAATCAACTAATTGTAAATATGTTGTGCATATCTAATTCCAACTCAAAAAACTGTTTGTACAGGAAAAACAATCTATGAAACTTGGTGCCCTGAGAGTCTGAAATTACAATGATAACTAGGAAGAAAATACACCTAAATACTGTGAAAGAAAATATGAAGCATACTTTTGTTCCTGGATTAGTTGAAAGTCTAAACACAATTTCCTCTTGGGGGTGACTTGCATAGCTCTCTGTTAGCATCATAGATACCAGTTCTCCATGTGACATCAGTTCATCTTTTGCAGTAAAAGTATTGCATATCTAGGGGAAGTCCAAAGAATTTGTACCAAACCCTAAATCAGCCAGAATCCATTGATATCAGTTTCCATGTGTAACAGGAAAAGAGTAGACACCATAGACTTTTTAAACTGAGACTGAAGAAATACCAAATAATTGAAGTAGAAAGCTTCCAAAAATGTCAGCTTACGCCTTTTCAGTATTGATAGGCATCCAATCATCATTCCCTACTCACAGTGTGCTGAAAAGAGTTCAGTTCATCGCTGAAACAACATCTCACAAGACTCACAAGACGGTACTCATAGACTCTCACAGTTTCTGTTGCCTGCACATGATCTGAACGAGGTCAATCCAGCACAAATTCCAGAAAGGATGTAGGTGAGGCTCTGCAGGTCCCATTCCTTACTGAGGAGCTATTGGCAGCTGATAGCTGCCAGGAAAAGGAGAATCATTCTTCTTTTGAATGTGTGCCTATAGCTAGGTTTCCCATGCTCAAGTAGAAGGCTGCACAGCAATCCACATATGGGTAGTGTTAATTTGAATTAGTGGGATTATCAAACCCAAACCAACAAAAGACAGAACATGAAATTTGAGGAGTGGGCTATGTTGGTCAAGAATTTCAAAGGAATTGGAGTAGAAAACAGAGAGTGGATATGATGATGTTTCATTGCATATAAGCATGAAATTCTCAAGAATAAAAATTAATGTAAATGTTATTTAAAAGACTAAGAAAGTAGTTTTTACCACAGCTGATAAAAATCAACTTAAATAAACCATATTAATGGTAAATTTAATTAAGTAAAATATAATAAGGCAAGCAAAGTAAAATGGACAAATAATGAAATGGGGGGAAAAAGTCACTTACTTTTCAGAATATTGTCATGCTGAATGCACAAAGGGGTTCTTAAAAACAGGGAAAGAAAATGCCAACAATGTTACAACTGAAAAGGAAAGAGACACAAATGCCTCTCAACTATTTGAAAGGATGCTCGACTTTACTCAGGGAAAGAG
This sequence comes from Chionomys nivalis, assembly GCF_950005125.1. Classification (NCBI taxonomy): domain Eukaryota; kingdom Metazoa; phylum Chordata; class Mammalia; order Rodentia; family Cricetidae; genus Chionomys; species Chionomys nivalis. Next base: position 29,762,725 of record NC_080106.1, read on the forward strand.
AGCTGCAAATTAACACTTTGCTTGAATAGCTTTTCTCACCTATTAGGCTGGCAGGATTCCAGAGACTGGCAGCAGACTCTGTGGCAAAGCTGTGGGAAAACAGACTTCTCAGATACTCCTGATGAGAATGCAAAACGCTGAACCTCCTGGGGAAAGAAACCTTGGCATTGCCTAGAAAGAAATACATATTCATTTAGTATTTGATGAAACAACTTTACCTCTAGGAATATATCCCAAAATATAGTGGCATATGAAATAAACAGAAATAAAAACAAGACTGTCATTTGTAGCAACTCTATGAAAGGAAGACTGGCATATAGACTTTTGTAGAAAGAAATGACAGATAACATTACATACAATGTGTCATCAAGATATCTAGTCTCGCTAGAGGGAAACCGTGTAATAGTGTGACCACAAGCATACACGCAGTATATCCTATCTCAAGGAAAGCAATGGTTTCTTCTTGAGGGCTCGGCACTCGGTCTCTTATACTCTCTTACTCTCAGGCTTTGACCAGTCTTGCATCTGTTTTCTGACTGCTGCCGAGGCTATAAAAGAAGCTTCTTTGACCAAGGTTGACATATGTGTATGAGTAAAAGTAGAAATATCTTGTAGGGAATGTGTTGGCATGACCATGCAGAGGAGTTACAATAGTAAGTTTTACTTTGGGGTGTTATGATCTCCCCAAAGTTATTAGAGTGCCAGGAACAAAATTCCCTTGAATACAATCAGGTAGAAGTTAGTTACCGTGTAACCATCATGCCGCTATTGTACCAGCTGGCAACAATTGCCTGGTAGGTTAGCATGAGGCATCCAGCACTGGGTTAAGACACTCAATGTGGTTTGTTCCCCAGCAGACTGCATGGGCCTTCTGGAACTATGGAAGTTGACCAGTAAAGAAGTCTCCCTTTTGGTTCAAGATGGATTGTTCTGGGTCTTTACCCAAATTGTGTGGTGTCTTTAGCAATAGGGTCTGACTGTGGCGTTAGAATGGGGAGAAAAATATCAATGGCAATAATCTGGACTGCTTTGGAGGCTTCAGGTGGCTCCCTGACCAATAACTCCCCGGGGGTGTTCAATGGAAGCAACAGTTCTCTTTAAACAAACAAGGAAGAAGGTGGAGGAAATAGTATCAAGCTAGACTTATATGTACCTACCTTGCCCAGTAGATTTGAACATAAAATGATATACACGTTTTCAATAACAATTTACTTTATGAAGTTTAAAAGCCAGCACTAAAGAATTAAAAACAGTGTGAAATGATGCTGCCATTGCTTATATGGTTTATCTAGAGAGAAATTGTTCTAATAACTTCTCAAATACGCTAAAATTTATTTTTACTGATAAAAACAAAAATGTACAGTTATTGGTGAGATAGTATAAAAAGTTATACGCATATAGATTGTATAATATTTAAATCAGGTTAAATACCTTTGTCGCCAAACACTCATTTATTTTCTAAATAACTTAAAAAGGAATATTTTTCTTTAAATATGTCTGGGAGGTTATATCTTCTGGGTATACAGAATCATGTTGGTGACTAGGCTGGGGGTGTAGATTAGAGGTGGAATTTTTTGGCAAGCATCACAAGGTTGTGTATTTGATGACAAGGTTCTTCAAAAACCAAACTAGATGGTTAAAAAAAGATTTAAAAGTATTCTAAGTAAATAAACTAGTAAAAGGACCATGGGAACTCTCTTTAATCCTCACTCTTGTTGATAATGTTGATTTTGTTCTACATGGCAGAATATAAAGAACATGAGTGACCTGTTACTAATTGGAATTTTCACTATGCTCCTCACACAATATTACACAAGGTGAGTAAAATTAAGTAAAAGCCAGGATTTGATTTGAAAGGGACAGGATGAAGTCTTTATGTTACTTTCCCTCAACATTCTAAAATCTGTATTCTTTTGCTTTGAAAAGTCCTAGAAGTAATGACCAGTCTAAACTACTGAAAAGCAAACATCATCTCTTGACTTTGACTGCAACTATAATTTCACACTGAGAGAAGTCAGAATTTGAAGAACCACCGATTATTAATGCGGAGCAAAAATTGCAAGCAATCAATCTGGATCACCTTGTCATATCTGAGATCAGGCAAGTTACCCAAGGCATGTTCAAGCTAGTCTAGAGCTAACTATTAATTTACAGGAAACATTAGGTTTAGCCACATAAAATTGGGCATTTCTAAATCAAAGCTAGCTGAATATTTGCATTTTCATATATTGGTGATATGAAAAGGGATAGAGAATCATGTTAAATAATAACTAGTATATAAAAACATTAAGTATATGAATTATTAAAAAACTTACAGAACTAGCAATAGAATTCCTATAACAAAATTATATAAGACAAAAGATTAAATAGACCACAAAAAATAAATTGACTAAGAACACTAAAAAATTATAATACATAAACTATATTGAATAATAGTGCAAATAAAACATCCTTAAGTGTCAGAAATATGAATTTTGTGTTTTCAATATACTGAGGGCAATTAGTCTTCTTGTGTGAAATATTACTGCATTTTTTTTAAGAATCTCATTCTTCAGGAATAGGTACTAAAATATTTCTAAGACATTCTTTCTTTCAGTGCAAACAGAGGAAACAAGTTTGTAACTCAGTAGGTTAGGGTTTGCCTATCATGTACGAAGACATGAATGTCACTCCTACCACTGAGGGGCTAAAAGAAAAAGAAGAGAGAAAAATGGATAAGGAATAAAAGGGAATATGTATCAGTATGAAAATCGTTGCTTCGTGAGGTTCATAGCACAACTCTACTCTTTTTAAAACTCTCTGAAGTTAATTACTTTTATAAAGAGAAAGCAGACTTAGGCTTTTGTTTCCTTTACTATAGATGTGATTTTCATAAGGTTTCCTAAGATTTTGGCAATAGGGCATTTATTTTTAAGTATTTTTTGCATTTTGAAGTAAAATTATAGTTACATCATTCCCGCCTTCTCTTTCTTCCCTCCAACCCTTTCCCATGTACCCCACCTCTTTCTCACTAGCAAATTCATATATGTGTATACAGACACAAACATATATATGTATGTATGTATGTATGTATGTATGTATGTATGTATGAATGTATGTATCAGTCACATAATGTTATCTGTATGTATATGATCTCAGGGTTGACTATTTCATATTAGATAACAAATTAGAGGCCTCTCCCTGGAGAAGACATCTCTCCCGCTCATATCACTCCTAAGGTTACTACAGTTTTCTGTTTAGGGTTGGAGCCTTGTAAAAATTCTCCCTTCTGTCTTAGTACACTCATTGGTGTGTCCTTGTTCAAGTCTTGTTTGGGCATCCATGTTTACACTTATGAAGTATAAAAAAGTGCTTTTAAGAACTGGGTAAGAAGAGGCTGAAAGATGGCTCAGGGGATAAAAGAGCCTGTAACTCTTCAGAGGACAAGGTCTGTTCCCAGCAGCCATGTTGGGTAGTTCACACTGCCTATCACTTCAGTTGCAGGGCATCTGACTCCATCTTCTGGACTCTCTAAGTACTACACTCCGTGCACAAACCACAGTCAGAAACACACATGTACATATTTGTGTTACAAAAGGACAGGGTAAAGAGGAAATTAAATATATTATTACCTAGTACACACCAGATATTGTACATGGATATTTAAATGTATTAATGTCTTGGGTTTGTAATTCAATTTTATATTAAGTTCATAATCTAAATTATGTAGTAGTAAAAAAAAAAGAATAACTCAACTAGATTCAAATAAAAAGTCACGTGGCACTTTTCAGTTTAAAATAATATAAGCAATGTATTTTGGAGGCATACACAAGGCACTGGAAATTCAGCACATTTGGAAAATAAAATCTTAAATTTCACAGCATTCAGAAAATGGGCAAAATGAAAATAACCACAAAACAAAACTAGCTTCCCCATTTCGCCAGTCAGCTGTTGAATAACCAGCTCAATTTATATGCGTGATTGTCACATTTCAGAGGAGATGTCTATCTACCTATCTGTAGACATGTCTACACGGTATTCAGTGTTTAAAGATTTGAAACACTAGCACAAAGCATAAAAATTCATTTTGATATTCTAAATAAATGAAGTCTTTGTGTTGAGAGACGATATGACAAGAGTCTCTCCTGGCTCAATGAGAAATCGGTGATTTGCTTTTATTTATTGAGGTGCAGATAACTCATCTCCAGAAAGGGAGAAGTCATTCTTGCCTGTAGCACGCATGTGAAGATCAATGTCATGAATGCGTACAATGCTCTTAGCATGCATAAGTCACATTTGCCTGGAATCCTACCAGCACGTTCCCCATTAATAGAATTAATAAGCTTTGAGTCAAAGCCTGGCTCAGCCATTTATGAACTGAGGGTTATTAAGCAATTACTTTCCCTCTCTGGACCTTAATACCTTCACCTAAAAAATTACTACTTCACGAATGTGTTTGAAATTCTTCAGTGAGCTAGTATAGAATAAAGTGCTTAATTTGATGAATGCTAAATAGAGCTTACTTAAAGTGACTCGTCTTTTAAAGGACTTCAATAATAATTTACCAATATTACTGTTATTTTATTTTATAAAGAGCCCTATTTCCTACTCTTTTCAATTACCCATCAGTGCAGTTTACTGTGCTATTAATATTATTTTATAAATGTCCCTTCTAATGGAAAAGGTACAATATTGACAGGTGACTGTGGATGTGGAGAGATCATATTTTAATGGAGAGACAACTCCCATGCATTTTCATGAGCATTATCCCCTGGGCGGTAGGTGGTACCTGGTTCATTATTTTGTAAATCTCTTTCTTCAAGGCTTTGAGCATTCCAGCCATAACCAAATGCCTCTATTAATTCTGAGTCACTTCATTTAGTAACTGCCTTGTGTATCTCTCCTCTCAGTGCTTCCATATATGAAAAGGCTGTTGTCTCCTTGAAACTTATTGTCCATCAAGAAAAGAGTTCCCTTTTGGGGTGTTTTGTTTTGTTTCACAACAAGGGCAGATACGCTTCTGAGTGACAGTTAAATTTGTTGAAGGTATTAAATTGCTAATGCTAATGCATTTTACAATCTTCTCAACTGATTTAATATATTAGGCTGCCACTCAAAGTTATGATAAACAATGCTGCACTCTTGTTGGAAATCATTCTGTCAGATCTGCAGGCTTTCAGAAATGCCCACCTATGTTCAGAGTTTACAAACACAGTCTCGTTTCTCTGTGGGCTGCCCCACAAACCAATGACATAAATACTTCAATTTGCATCCCCTCTCTCAGGGCTTGGAACTCTTGTGAAGCCATAATAAACACCTTGCAGGAATTCTCTGAAGCTGGTAAGTAATTTTCCATTTGGGAGGTTAAAAACTGCTGTTTCATGTAAAGAAAATACACCTAAAACTTATCAGCCCAGTTCATGAACTTTTCCTGGCTTCTTATGTGATTCTCAAGTTTGAAAATCACAACAGATACAAAAGAAAGAAAGAGAAAGAAAGAAAGAAAGAAAGAAAGAAAGAAAGAAAGAAAGAAAGAAAGAAAGAAAGAAAGTCAATTCTGTTGAATAGCAGAGATAGGATTGAGATATGACAAACGTGCATGCGTGGGGGAGGGTGGGAATGTACTGCCTGAGGACAAATTTTATCTGTCAGAATAAAGCAGTTGGTCTTGCTTAGTTCAGAAATACTATAACAGGACTAAAGAAGTATCTCAGAAACCGTAAATGGAGCTTGATTCCCAGAGCTCACATAAAAGATGGAAGGGCAGAACACACTTCATCAAGTTATTTATTCTCCACATGCATGCGGGAGCATAGTGTGACACACTCATACATACACAATAATAATGATAGTTTTTAATATTCATTATTATTTTATTTTTATTAATAATTTTATACTTATTAACAATAGTAATAAATTTTAAAGAAAATGGGAAAGAACAAAAAACATATGCTAATACTTTCCCAGAAACATTGTATTTAAATTTCTCAAAATCTTTACATATATTGTTTCATTTGATTTTTGCAATTAGTCTACAAAGTACGGAGGATGGAGGGTATTATTTCATTTTACAAATGAGAAATGGATTTCCAGAGGCAAAAAACAAACCAAACAAACAAAAGAAACTCCACTAAGCTCAAAGAATAGCAGGTACAAAACAAAACAAACAGTATTCACAAATATACACAGAACTAATTTATCTCATCCTGTGAGACTCATACAGTCATATAAGACCAAGCTGAACTCACTCAATGTGCAATTCATGCTTTATCATTGTACTACAGAGTCTTTCAAAGAACAAAAACAGAGAATTCACTGTATGCCTATATTAGTTTGAATAAAAAGTTTATAAAAGTAGCTTAGAGACTTGTTTGTTAATGGGACTTTAGTAAATCAAAGAGAGTTCCCCAAGTGTAATTGCATGCAATGCAACTGGAAACAGAAAAAAAGAAAGGTGCTGTCCTCAGAGAGCTCAATTTTTGAGAGAAACAGAGTGCAAATAGCTTCAGGGTCTAGCATTGTGTTGCATAAGTATTGTCTTGTGTGGTTGAGGACAAAGCTTGCTGTGGGGTTCCATATTGAACAGAGAGAGTCAAGCAGAAATAAGAATGACGAGAGTTAATGAGGTGAATGCTAGACAGAGAACCCTTCAAAGAAATAACTACAGAGGTAAGCTTGATAATGGGGAAATATCCTATATTGAGCATTTGTCAAAAACTTTTTAGAACCTTTCAGGGGGAAAGTAATCAAATATCAAAACAGAAATAAAGTAACATTAGAGAGATTATAGATTTATTTTGAACTTGTCAGGAGCTGTACTGAACCCAACAGATTTTCAGCTTTTAATTTACCACAGTATCCAATAGGTACTTCATAAAATACTAGCACCCCTACCCCCAAAAGTATTCTCTTAGATGAGGAAATGGATCTCCAAGAGCAGCATAAGGGCTGCCTTCCAGTAGGCTTCACTGGGATTGCCAACCTTACTGCAACCCAGAAGCCAAGATGGTCCTGCGGGCTCAGCAATACTTTTGTCGACTCAAACAAAACAGAAATGCGGGTGTGGTTATGTCTTGGGAGGTTGGTTGGTGATGCTGCTCACAGTCCTCAAACTTGCCATCTATGGAAAAATCTGGACATACTTATTCATGTGCAGTGAGGAATTTGATTGTCCTTTGCAATGAAACATTCTTAACCACAAAGGTAGTGCGATTCCGTCCTACAAAGTACCTGAGATTAAGTATGAGCTTAATTAAATTCTGGTGAAATACACTGTTTCCTTGTTGGAAGATAGAGTATGTCATTAGCCATATGATAATCAGGTGGATGCATCAGAGCAAAGAGAGTTTTCCTTTGGAAAACTCCGTCTCATTCATCTAGTTATCCCGCATGGCTGGCCTGATAGTTGCAAATGTTTGTAGACCAAGATTTAATACTCCCTCTATTGCTGTTGGATTCTAACCAACTCATGTTGAATAAATACTAATTGGATCTTGTAGACACTCTTCTTTTGCAGAACTTCCATTACTGACCAAATTTCTTTAGTTTCCACGCTCCTCTTTCAGATATGTTAATGCTTTCTGTCTCTCTCAGACTAAATAGCCATGGGGCCTCTTAAAGATGGCTGAGCCCATTTCTAAACCAATGAATTCCTTGCTGTTGAAGGTTTCTCTTTTAGTAGGCTATCAATGTTCTTTTCTTCCAAATAGAAGAATAAAGAAAAGCATCCCAGAGTCTTCATGTATGTAAGAAATTCATCACCTTAAAACTATTCTTTTAGTCTTCCTAATTGAAACCTGATTGTCTTTGTCTGTTTGACAAAAAAAGAAACAAGAGAGAAAGAAAGAAAGAGAGAAAGAAAGAAAGAAAGAAAGAAAGAAAGAAAGAAAGAAAGAAAGAAAGAAAGAAAGAAAGAAATGCCTGAGGCTAGACAACTTGTAAGGAAAGAGGTTTAGTTTGCTCATAGACTGGATGTTTCTGAGCTTGGTACTGACACCTTCACTACAATAGGGTGGATTGTATCATGGATTAGAAATCACATGCCAATTCAAAAAGTCAGTAAAAGCAAGGAAGGCCTATACTTTCTCATTTATAACAATCCTTTCCAAAACTAACCAGGGCCTCGACTAGTCTACAAGCCTGAAATATTCGATTATCTCTGATATTGCCGTATTGTGGACCTTGTCTCTGACACATGAATCCTTGGTGTACACAATCAAACCACATCCAAATGCTCTGCCAACTTTATTGGCGCATTTTTAATTGATTTTTATTAAGTTCTACATTTTTCTCTGCTCCCCTCCTGCCTCTCCCCTCCTCTTCAACCTTCCCTCAAGGTCCCCACGCTCCCAGTTTACTCAGGAGATCTTGTCTTTTTCTACTTCCCATATAGATCTATGTATGTTGACACATTTTAAAATAACTCTTATAGGAAGTGAGGTGGGATGAAAGTTTAATGTCTCTGAATACCAAAGAAGGTAAAGAAAATATGTTTAGCAAACATTCTAATCACAGATCAAAGGCTATTATCTTGAAGTAAAATGGCCACTCATGACACAGGATCAAAATACTAAGCAGAATAATGATGGTTATTTGTTTCCATAAAAGCATATATCACAAATTGCTTAATAATTGTGATCCAAGTAACTTAAGCTGCCACAAGAATCATGATTGTTCTCAGAATGCAAAGATGATGGTTTGTCAATCTTTGGATTGGGTGATGGATTAATTCTGCAATTATCTTCCAGTGTTCCTTAGCAAACACCTTTAGATAGTAGAAGATTCTGACTCTCCTGGCCATTCAGATTTTGGATCTTGTGTACAAACCTCCTCTGTGTGGAATGCGCTTCTTAGCATTTCTTCCTGATCCACACTGTACTACTTTATTCCCCTTATTCCTGATCCTCTTCATCTACTATTTGCCACTGTTCTTTTACCCATTACCTTATAGCACAATTATTTGTACATTTATCTGACTCAGATTCTTATGACTTGGGGTCAAAGACAATACTGTCCTCATTTCTGAGTCCTCAGCTTCAGTACCTAACATTGAATACATGGTGGGTAAATGTGGACTGAAAGAATTAATAAGTGTATTCTGTTAAAAAATAAATTCAGCAAAAGTTAATACAGGAAAGGGTCAATGTAGGAGGGTCCAGTAGGACTAATGTTTAACAACTGGCTCCCTCCAATGGAAATAGACCACAATTATAGCATTTGCGAGCTTTCACAGTATGCATCTGCCAGTGTTGAATTTTAATACACTGCTGAACATGAAGATGATAAGCAGTAACACACTCTTATATAAAACATGTGCCCTTCTTCTACATGTGTATAACTAAGACCCAGAACACAACTAATAGTAGAAAGTACTTACATAATAAGTATTTTTTACTATTATTTTAAAATCATGGTCAATCTTAACAATTGACTTGAAATTTTTGGAAAATCTCACAGCGTTCTCATGCTGATATGCGTTAGTTCTGGACTTTCACTGCAGGAGACATTGTGAGGTGAAGAAAGTAAAGCACAGAGACATTGAACAGATATGGTATATTTCATGTGTCCATATGGCGCAGTGACTTCAGTAAGACACTTAACTTGAATGAGAGCTCTATGGCCCATGAACATTTAAATTTCCATCTTGAGTTCGCTGACTTATCCTTGACACCAGCACAAGTGTGGGAAGCACTTACTGAGCGCTCATTAAACAGTAAATGAGTAAGCCAAATAAAAACATATTTTATAGGCTTCTCAGTGTCTCCTTTCCCAAAATCTAGAACAATCTGCATACATTAAAAGTAAAGAAGGATGATAGTGTTGCCTAGCCAGAGACCTCCTTCATCACAGAGCAGTTGGTGGAGGAAAGCCCAGGGCAGTCACCAGAGTCTCAAGAATGTGTCAGTTCCAATGTGGGTCTTTGTCTCTGTCTCCTTTCATCACCTAAATGTTTTTCTTTGGGTTCACCTTCTTACTTAGCTTTGCTAGGATCTCGCATAATAGGCTCAACGTCCCCTATTCATGGCTAGAAACCAAATATGAGTGAGTACATCCCATGTTCCTCTTTTTGGGTCTGGCTCACCTCACTCAGGATAGTGTTTTCTATTTCCGACCATTTGCCTGCAAAATTCAGGAAGTCATTGTTTTTTACTGCTGAGTAGTACTCTAATATGTATATATTCCATACTTTCTTCATCCATTCTTCCATTGAAGGGCATCTAGGTTGTTTCCAGGTTCTGGCTATTACAAACAATGCTGCTATGAACATAGTTGAGCATATACTTTTGTTGTATGATAGGGCATTTCTTGGCTGACTGAAATCTCAAGGTCCAAATCAAGAGCAGGAGACAGAGCACGAGCAAAGAACTCAGGACCGTGAGGGGTGCACCCACACACTGAGACAATGGGGATGTTCTATCAGGAACTCACCAAGGCCAGCTGGCCTGGGTCTGAAAAAGCATGGGATAAAACCGGACTTGCTGAACATAGCGGACAATGAGGACTACTGAGAACTCAAGAACAATGGCAATGGGTTTTTGACCCTACTGCACGTACTGGCTTTGTGGGAGCCTAGGCAGTTTGGATGCTCACCTTACTAGACCTGGATGGAGGTGGGTGGTCCTTGGACTTCCCACAGGGCAGGGAACCCGGATTACTCTTAGGGATGATGAGGGAGGGGGACTTGATGGGGGAGGGGGGGAAATGGGAGGTGGTGGCGGGGAGAAGGCAGAAATCTTTAATAAATAAATAAATTTAAAAAAAAAAAGAATGTGTCGGTTCTCACTAGGAAGGAATCCCTGCAATGACTGTATGCATCCTTTGATGATAAGCCCATCCAAGCTCATCTTGTAGCTACATAAGCACACCTGAACTGATCAAGGACTGGTTTGAAAAGATAAAAGATGGGAAAAGGTATCATTGCCTTAGTTACTTTTCTATTGCTGCGATAAAACATCCTGATTGTGATGGCTCGTCTCACTGTCAACCTGACTACATTTGTAATTAACTAACAGTCAAACAGCTAAGAACACCTGTATGGGATTTTCCTTAATGAAATCATTTGAAATGGGAAGACCCGCATTTAACCTGAATGGTTTGAGTTGGGAAGATTCACTTTGAATCCAGATCTTTTAAGGTAGAAAGACCCACCTTTTATCTGGGACAAAATTTCTGGTGACAGCCTGTATGAAGGACATGGATGAAGGGAGCTTTAGCTCTTTGCCTGCTTGCCCTTTCTCTTGCTGGCAGATCCATTCTTTCATTGGCATTAAAGACTACTTTTTCAGAATTCAATCATATACTAAAGACCAGCTGAGACAGCCAGCCTCATTCACTGAACAACTTACTGGTTACTTGGACTTCCCATTGGCAGTCATTATTGGACTAACTGGACCATAGCTTGTAAGCCACTCCCCTTTATGTCTATTCATTCTATCCATTCTGTTCCCCTAGAAACCCCTTACTAATAGACTAATCTAGGAAACTTATAAAAAAACATTAAATTTGGCTTATGATAACAAAGGGTTAGAGTCTAGGATGGCGGAGTGAAGGAACAGCTGAGTGTTCACATCTTGATACATAACCAAAGGCAGAAAGAGAGAGCACTTGGAATTGTAGGAGTCTTTTTAAGCTCAACACCAACCCCATTGACATACTTCCTCCAGCAAGGCCACACATCCTCATCCCCAGTTCCACTGACTGGGGATGAAGTACTCAAATATATAAGACTATGAGGGCCATTCTCATTCAAACCACCACAATCACTAAGGTGACAATAATAACATATGATTGTGTAATAAATGCACTGACAATGCACTACACAGTGGCATCCTTCATAAACCTGAGCTATGGAATTTGTGGGAGTGCTTCAGACATTTCTGTTTGCACAAAATGTCCGCATATCTTGGGAACTGTACCTAAGGATATATTCTATTGGTGAAGGCTGCTAAGAAAGGAAAAAGAAACAGGTGTACAGGTAAGTCCCTGATTTGTTGCCCACCCTACCTGAGTGAAAATTGGAAGCACTTTGGTGATGGTCACCTTTTGAACAGCTTCATTCTGTGAAGGAAAGCACATTGCATGTGGATGCAATACAGCTAAGACAGTGAAAGTGTTGAGATATTGAAGGGTGCTGCGCCTTAAGGGTCATCTTGGGACAAGGGGATGACAGCCCTCTATCTCTCTGATGTGGAAGGCAAAATGACACAGTGTATGATTTATCACAAGAAAATATCTGGTAAGTTATATTCTATAATTTATTTGTTAGATTACTATCATTGTTTTATATTAAAAACAGGAAAATGGGGCTAAGGAGATGGCTCCATGAGTAAAATACTCATGGTGAAAGCATGCAGACCTGCACTTGACTCCTCAGAGCCCACCACATGGTAGGCATGGTAACACAGTCCCAATACTACTATAATGTGATGGGAGGTAGAGACAGGTGCCCTGGGAGCTCACAGGGCAGATCACCTAGTGTACACAACAGCAAACAAGAAACCCTGTCTCCAGCCAGATGGAAGATGAGGACCAACAGTTCATCCAGGTGTGCTTTGACACATATGTACCCACATTCATGCATGAATACCCACATGTAAGTTTTTTTTTTTTTTTTAAGAACAGGAAGTAGTCTGTTTGAAAGTATGTTTAGGGGATAGTTCTAAAACGAAAGGTAAATTCTAGTTCTGCATAGCTTTATTATGATGAACCATTTTCTTTGACTAGATTTTGCTGATATCAACAACTTTAAGTGCTGCAATGAAGATGAGCATTCCATGAAATTCGATATGCTGAGCTAAACCGATAGCATTTATTGGGTGGGGGGGAGGGGTGAAATCACAGTTGCATAGAGCACTAAATGTGAGACACATAAGAGATCACACCCTAGAGCAAAGGAGACAGGGACTGCAAGACCCTTCATTCTCAGACACATACTAATGGCCAGTGAAACATTGTGGGGCATTTTCTCAGGAGAGCTTTCTCTCTCGTGCCTGAGGATCTAGACAAAACCTCAATAGTTTGGGGCTGGTGATGCAGTTCAACTTGTAAAGCTGGAGCTCTAGGTTGGATCCCCAGCATCTCAGAATGTGGACATGAAGCTCACACCTATAGTCCCACACTTGGAATACGAAAACAGGAGGATTATAAGCTGGAGATCATCTGTGGCTACATAGCTGGCCTTGGATATAGACAAAAGAACCTGTCCTTTAGAGGGAAAAAAACTGCTTTGCTTTTCCCCCTTCTCTGATGCCCAAAAGAAAGGTAGCCACTTATACCTGTAAACAATAATACCCATGTCTAAATATGGCAACAAACAAGAGAAAGGTAGCCACTTATACCTGTAAACAATAATACCCATGTCTAAATATGGCAACAAACAAGAGACATGAGACTTCAGTATCACTGCACATATTCAAGAGCACCTGACCCTGTGACAGATTGTACTTCAGGATTTCTTGTTATGTGGAGGGAATAATCTTCCCACTTGCTTAAACTACTCCAGGCTGAATTTTGTGTTTCTTGTAGCCCATTATGTTTTCTAACTAATGCTCCCAGAAGAACATGCCAGGGACTGCTTCTCCTCATCTGTTTGGAGCAGGAGAAGGTAAAACTTATTGAAGATTTGGTGTGTGGCCAGCAAAAATATCTGTGACTTCTAAGCAAAGCACACTCGCCTTCCTTCTGGGCTCTGAGCCAGTTTGTCATGCAAAAGGTGATGGGCTATGCCTTGTACACAGGGAGCTAAAAGAGACAGGGTATATAAACAGGCTGCCTACAATAATGGAAGAATGTCATCCAAGGCATTTGACATTCGCTGTACAGTCTGAGAAACTGATAAGATCGTAATTGTAAAAAAGACATGCCGTATTGCCAATCCATCGCTACATCTCGTGTGCAGTCTGGCACATATGTCTTATGGCTCAGCACAAGCAACAGAAGGAATGAACAAAAAGAAAAGAGCAATTTCCCCACCGTAAATTGGAAAGTCTGCCAACCAGCTAAGTGATCGGCCATCAATCAGCGTTAAATTCTCCTTAGCTGCAGAAAATTCAAGGGCTAACTATTACTGAGAGATTTCACACAGTGACTAATGGTAGATGACAAACACATTTAAAATCTGCATAGACCAGCACCAGTTTAAGATGTAACATGAATAATAAATAACTTTAAAGAAAAACCCTAACATGTGAAATAAGATACAATCTTTTCCAACATAAATTACAGAGAAGATTATAGTTCCAGAAAGGTATTCGCAAAATGACCAAAACAAAGTCAAAAGTGTAATTCATTCAGAAGGCAACTATATTTGATGATTTTACACATAACCAGATCTTGAAAGGGTTAGACAGAAAGGCTATCAAACACTGGTCACCAGGGTGTAACTGGGAGGAAAATCTCAGGTCTTTCATCAGTTATAAGTGGCTGTCAGTGAGGGGATTTCAGACAGACTCAAATGCAACAAGACAGGTTTTCTGTTTTCCAAGACATATTAACAGTTCTTTATAAGAATAATTAGGAAAAGCTCTTCAGTCTCAAACCATGCTGATATGCAAGCATGGAAGAAAAACACCACCGTAGTTAGAGGGTAAATGCTAGAAGGTATAAATGGTCGTAAACGTATGGCATATTACTACTCAGAAAACAAACATTGAGTCAGAAACATAGGTCCAATTCGTGGGTCAAGATGGATCAGTGAGTAACATGTGATGTGAAAGCCAGAGGACCTGCGTTCAGATCCCCTGTACCCTAGTAAGATGCCAGACCTGGCAGCATGTATGCTCTGAGTCAGAACCAAATCTATCCATTTGAGGGACTGCCTGGTCAGCCAGGCTAGCTGAAATGCTCAGCTCTGGGTTCTGTCTAGACGACTGAAACCCCATCTCAGGCAGACAGAAGCTGCTTCTTTGATACTACACACTTTTATATATGTTAATGCTATGGTGAAATCTCCCTAGTGCCAAAGGTTCTCGTCAACGCTTATAAGTGAACAATCACACATTGTGCTCTTCTCCTGTTTTCATGGCGCTTGAAGAGACCATCCTTTGTAATCCTTCTTTGTTCCTTAGGTATTTATTTTTGTTCCATTGTTAAATGGTGACTTGTTCCATAGTTTTGGGTATTTGTGCTTGATGCACATTTGTAACATGATAGATACAGTACATTGTTCCACTAAGTATTATGGAAAAAAAATCAATGTTGTAGCAGTTTCTTTTCCTGTCTTCAATAATTTCTTGAAATTAAAAACAAAACGAGAGAAAGCAATAGAGGATACCTAAGGTTGACATCTTCTACAGGTTATCACCTTCCACAGGTGATACACGCATATAACACAGACAAGAGAAAGGAAGAGAGAGGTGGGAGGAAGGGAGGGAAAGAGAGAGAGAGGGAGGGAGAGAGGGAAGGAGAGAAAGAAAATACAAGAGATTCTATAACCAAACTTGCTGTCTCAGTTTCCTTAAAGATTTTGCTTAAATAACATGACTAATCTCATGACACACTTAAGATGGGCAATAAAGGTACCACGCAGAACATTCTTTGTAAAGATTTGCACATACCTTTGTTTGGATTATTTGTTCTATTATTTGATTTCAGTATATATTTAAGTGTTTATGTGTCAGAAGCAAAGCACTGGGGGAAAGAAATCAAGATGCCCTTTGCCCTCCTCAATTTTGATGAAGCAAACATTTAGATGATCAAAGCAAACCTGTTGGGATTAAGGTCCTGGGACTTTGAGGATTTTTTTTTGAAGTTGTATAGACAAGCAAACAGGTAAAAAGCAATTTTTAATCATAAAAACTGTATTTTGTTAATTCATTTCCCAAATATTAGCACATTCAATCTTCAATTATGCCCCAGTTTTCACAGGTGTGCCGAGATAGATAACTATTTTTCACTGATTGGATTTTAATTGTTATTATCAACAAGAGTTTGAAATCTTCTGACAAATACTTCTATATATGAGTTTTTGAATCGTTACTGTGTAACATTCTCATGATGAAGAAGCATTATACACCATCAGCAAAGAGATTGCCTTGATCAGTGATTGCAACTGCAGACCCAAGCAACTGTGACCTCATAAACAACAAAAATGTATCTATTGATTGAGAAATGTAAGGAAAACTTGTGAAGCTCTGATCTCATTAATAACTTGAATATAGAAAGCATATGGGCTGTTTTTTTTATAATTTCTTTTGAAAGATGAGTAACTTCATCACCAAAAGGCTTTTATTTTTTGTAATCTTCCCCCAAAATTTATAGTATCTACTGACTCAGAATTATGATTCTTATATGTTCTTCAAATCTGTTTACATGCCAAGTTCAGCAACATTCCAAATAGCTTCTTTGGTCACGTGAAAAGAATTGCATACTAGTAAAACTTACAGTTTTCAACACTCTAAAAGTAATATACATTAACACATGAGTTCAGTTCCACCCCACCATCCAGAAAGCAGGTAAAGAGGTAGTGATAGAAAAGAAATACTAGTCTGGATGGCCATGTCCACACCCTATCTCTGTCTGCAACTCTATGGACTATCCTGCAACTTGGATATTTGAAGCCATGTCTCAAAACTGTGTGGTTTCAGTTGTGTTATCAGGTGCTGTGTGTTTATAACAAGAGCTAATGATGAAAGGTAAAAATGTCAAAAGCAATAATTAAACAATAGTGCCTAGCACATTTAGGAAAATAGATTTAATTGATATAATTATCTCCAAATAGGAACACACAATAAAAAATAAAAAATCAGAACCATTTGAACAAGAATTCACACAAACATAATTGCTGTTCCATCCTTCCATGTAAAAATTCGTGATATTTATATTGATATAGACATCCAGAACAATACATATACAAACATAGATGTGTATTAAACAAAGATGTGATTAATTTTTAACCTAATAAACAAGATCTAAGTCCAGGTACTAAGGTGCATATTCCAAAGAACTAGAAAATTCTATGAGTATCACAAAAGTGTTTACAAAAGTTAAAAAAATAAATTTCTATATAACAGCTAGCTGACATTCGCTCTCTTTGCTATTACAAGACATGCAGTTGCTGTTTCTATATTTAATCTTCAGAATTTCCTAAGGTGACACAAATTAACTCCAATGTTTTAAAAAGTAAGGATGTTGGAAAACAGAGTCATCTAGTGACCTGTTAGAGTTCTCATGAAAACTTCCAAACCAATCTGCTTAATCCAAAGTCTAGCTGATGCTATTGTCTGATGCCACAAAGAAGGTCTTGGCTTTGCAATCATTTCTTCTTTAGATGTCTTATTTGCTTCTTACATGTGTATATTTCACTTTCTTTACTTTTAATTCTAGAATAATATGATCCTAGGTAATAGAAATGTCACTCACACCTCATGGACGCTGGGATTTAGAGAAAACCGAAATCCTAACATGTAGGTTTTTTCTTGATTTAGTTGATCACTACAAACGCAGATACCACAAGAGAGCAGTAAACTGCTCTACCTCATTTGGAATTCCACATCGGAACTTAGCAGATGGCAGTGACTGTAACTTTCTCTTCCACAACTCCTTCTACAGCAGAGGCAAGTGTTACATTAGTACATTCCTATTAGGGAACAAGATGTGAGCAGTGTATTGGTTTGCTGTAATTGTTCCATGATTCAGCAACTGAGTTGCTTAATGAGTCCCATGTATACCAAGTCATATAATTTTAAGAAGGGTCTAGCGTGTGGGCCATCTGTTACAATAAATCCACAGTGCCTTGAGAAATGTGTGGGTAATGCTTCTGCTGCCCCAGTTTCAGTCACTAGACTGTGCTTTCACTGAGGATGAAAAGCCTAGAAAGACTGTTGGAATTCCATGTGCTGAGACTTCTACTTGTTTGGGACACATTTAACAAAAATAAAATTCCCGTTATTGACTTTTTTGTTATTGTTTTTGTTTAATATATTTGGATTTTTGAATACCTCTTTAGAAGAATATATTAATCAATTCAGACTGGCTAGAGATTTAGGGTTAAAGTAGGAATTGTCCTATATTCTACACTCAATGTGGTACTCACTGACAATAAAATAACATGATATCTTTGATATGCATTTGAGATGGATATATAAAAATGACATAAGGATCTATAAAGAAGTTCAAACATGCAAGGGAGACAATAAGTCACTCGTGCTAACATCCTATGCTGTTCATAACTTGTTATTAGGCAGTGAATTGTACCATGGTCCACGTAATCTATACGAGCAGAGTCTAGAACAGGAAGAATAGCAAAAACACAGCCTTTCAACTTCCCTGGCAGAGATGAATAGGTTTTTGCTGAAGTGTCACATGATGGCTGTAGACAGAGACATCTAGCATAAAAATTTTAGATATATGGGATGGTTCCACTTCACTGGGGTCTTGAAAGACTTGTGTTTCTGCAATCTACACAATATGAAATGTCTTTCAGACAGTGAGTACTAATCTACCCTTTAGCTACTCACTGAAGACTTGAGCTCTGAGTCCCACACACTGAAGAGAACGAAAACAAGAACAAATTAGTGAGAATGTGGCCATATTAAACAAGAGGAAATGAGCATTTATTCCTTGATCTCAGAAGTTCATTTCTAGGAATTTGTTAAAGAATACATAGGTTAAAAAAAATATTTTTAAGGTATGCAGAAGATCAATTCCTTTAGCCATATTGTGACTGCAAAATTCTGAGGGTTGAGACTCCCTCAACAGGAGATGCTATCTATAAGTATTGTATAACACATTGGCAGACTACACAGCTGTGTTGAGTCATGCAGATAAAACTTTTATAAATATTGCAAAATGAAAATGCAAACGTGGAGGAATTATAAGAAAACTAACTTTAATGATAATGCTCACACGTATTTCTTTTTTAAAATGGAAGTATAAGTCACACAACACAGATTGGATCTGCAGAAGGGAAGATCAAGCTTCAGATCTTCAGAGGTTTGGGATGAACCGATGTAGACTATTTCAAATGTACTTTGTTCAGTAGATATGACTGTGGGATATATAAATATTTTACATAATTATAAAATAATTTAATTATTGAAAAATCTTGAACACAAACAAAAGTAAAAGAGAGTTTATGAGTATAAGGCATATCGCACATCCTAATTTCAGCAGCAGAACTCTCCAGAGATCCTATGAAAAACAGTTTTACAACATTTTCTTGGTAGAATGCACTCTTTGTCAAAGTGTTCTATAAACAAAGTCTCAAAGTGCTTTCCTAGTAACTGTATTGCAAAGGGTAGTATAGGTGTTATCTTAGTAACATTGGAAAGGGCTTTTATATGAGCAATAAAATGATTATGTATTTGGATATCACTGGAACCAAATTTTCAAGTTGAAGAAAAGAATATGTGTGTATGGGTGCATGTACACATGAGTACTCTTAGTTACATATATGTGTTCAAAATTAAGAAATGTTATAAAATCACTATGATTTTAATTGAAAAATAAAATAAAGTATACATTCTAGCTGCCTGCTGGAAGGGCTTGAAAATAATAATCCAAGAGCCATGAGCATCAATAAAAGTTAAGAATTTGGTCTGTGACTATTTTTCCTATTGAAGTGAATCAGCCTTCCTTACAATTCACTCCCACTCTAGAAGAAGAAATGTACAAGACAGTCTTGGATTGGATGACAGAAACTTTGTAATAAAACAGATTCATGTGGCATCAGTTTGCTTCCAGGATGATCAGTCAAAAATTAGGATACTTTAAGTGTTTTCCAAGATAGTCTATGGGATATACTCTAATGTGTAGCTGTATCAACTCGTGAATTTATAGTTCTAGCAAACAAGAGTCATAGATTATTCTTGAAGACTCATACAGGGGCTAACTTACTTTGAATACTGGTCAGTGAAAAACTTCAACCATTAATATTTCCTTTTTTTTTTTAAAGCCAGTAGTATGCCTCTACTCATTAAGGATAAACCAAGACAGCTGTATGTTTACTTTCATTCCAAGAGTCATTAAACTCTTGGTATATAGACAATCAGACAAAACACTAAAACAAGGGCTAAACCATGCTACTTCCTCAAATAATCTTTAGAACTGCAGGAGCAGAGGGAGCTCTGAGTCAACCTTATGACACCTCTACATAAAAACAAGTATTTTTTGGAACCGCTTCAGACATCGTGTAAAAATGAAAACATTTTAAGTGCTGTTTCGTAACCTATTCTTAGGATTGGTGTGTAACTAGTAGGAACATGTCCAAAGGCCAAGGTTTGATCCAGCATCACAAACAATGATGAGAATGATGATGACAACAGGAAAGTTCCTTCCATAAGAGCACAGATACAAATGGTTCTAAGGGCAGAGAACAAAACAAAATGTCAGTCTTACCCTCCCATTGCTGTAAATAATAATAATAAAAAAAAGTCACAGCAGTGTAGTGGGTAGTGTGAACGTTCCCTTGGGCTCATGTATTTGAGCTCTTGGTTTCCAGTTGAAGACACTGTTTAAGGAGGATAAGAAATGTCTAGAAAGTAGAGCTTTGCTGAAGGAAGTACATCACAGGTAACTAACTTTGAGGATTTGCAGCCTTTTGCCACTTCCGGATCTCTCTCTCTCTCTCTCTCTCTCTCTCTCTCTTTCTCTTTTTTATGTGATGATAAAAATAAAGCCAGCCAGTTTTCTGCTCCTGCTGCCAAGTCATGCCTTCCCAGCTGTGATGGAGCCTGTCTGTCTGGAACGACAAACTAAAATAAGCCTCGTGGTATTTTCTCACAGCATATAGGAATCTAAACATTCTGAGAGGAGTCGGAGAAGGTACCAAACTGTCATTTTCAAGATTCTTAGCAAGGAAGATAATCTGACAGTTACACTAGTGTCTTTGTAAAGGATGTTGAGTACTACACAGCAAACAATAGGAAGTATAGATAGAGAATAATGAAGTCAAGGTCCCATGAAAAGAGCAGCCTACCCACCAACTGAGCTTGGAAACTCTATGCTCCTTGAAAGTCAAGGAGAAAAGGGCAGTATGATGCTCCTTGAGGATTTCCCAATAATTGAATTCTAAGGGAGAATTCTAGTAGAATGTTTGCAGGAACATAAAGACACATAAATGTAGCAAAGACTGTTCTCCTTAGACTGTCTACAGTCTTATAAATATTTCTTACTTATTAACTCAGAAACTACTGAAGCTCTCACCTTTCTCTAAACACACACACACACACACATACACAGAGAGAATTGCTGACCTGCATGTAGTACACGAAGCTTATTTCTGAAACACTAAAGCTTCTGAGGGCTTCTCTTCCTCAAATAGCTTGCCTCTTTGCCTCTATAATTGCTTGATCTTGACTTCAAATCTGAGCAAATGGCTTAAACTAACCTTGTTCTCTGGCTATACATTGCCCTAACACCTTTCTAGAAATAGACAGAATAAAAAAGCAGAGGAACAGAGCCTTCCACCATGCTACTGAAGGAAAGACCTTTCTCCTTGCTTCTAAATGACCAAAGCAAAATTTTTATTCAGGTCTCCAGGATGCGGAGACACGAAAAAATTAGGAAATAAATGAAATGAAAAATAAAACCAGGAAAGAATGCCTGAAGTCCAACACAGTGCAGAGAACAAAGGATTGAAGGGCCGTGAATAGCAATGAGATTTCTAGGACAATGGTATAGGAGCTAGTCTCTCCTGTCCACTGAACCAGACCTCCAGCCACTTCCTTTGCCTTGGGACAGAAACCCACGCCAGAATGTTTCCTCAGAATGGAGCAACTTCATGGCTCTTGAAATTGTGTTAGCTTAATCTAAACCTAGCCTTTCATAATCATGTGTAGATACATGCCCATTTTGAGAAGATATGTAAATATTCTGCCATAAGTGTTCAACTGAAAGCTTTTCCTAATCAAGGATGTGAATTCTATTTCCAAATGCATTCATAAACACCTGGACAAATGATGGGGAATGGTGTCCTCTTAAACAATGACCATTTTTATTAACTACATTTATTACTAATTACTTCACTTACAGCCACTATCCTCACCTCTACAAGTGTCTCCAAACTGAGCAAAGGGTTTTAAATTAAGCCTCAGTGATCAATAGAAGTTTCATTTTACAGGTTTATAGAACATCAAGGCTGGAGGGAGCTATTATTTCATAAAGTCATGGAATCAGCATTGCCAGAGCCAAGGTTAGTGGGTTTGAGTTTGTTCTATATGACCACCAAGGCTGACTTTTAATTACCAAGTGCCCTAATCTCTCAGAAACACATTGGACTTCAGATTGAGACACAGAGCAAATGGAATGCCTATGTTCCTCACATATTGGCTAAACCCAGGAGCAAGGCAGGCATACGGCTTTCATGAGGACAGACATAAGAAGATTAATGGCAGTAATAATAATGCCCCAAAGTCCCGTGATTGTTTTAGTATTCATACCTATGATGCAAGTGTGTGTGCATCATTGATATCTATAAATATTGTGAAACTAAAATATAGCAGTAATATAGAAGACCTGAAATAAAGTCAATAAGTCAGAGCCAGAATTGACATCACACCCTAAATAAAATGTTCAACATCAAGCATGCCCTCATATTAAACTCTTGTGTCCCCTTAGAAATTGTGTTTGTGCTCCTAACAAGTTCCTCAGTCTTGGTGACACTCTGTTCTTTTTTATGGGACACTATTTCTCCTCTAGTAACTGGACTGCAAGCCTCATAGAATTTTTTAATGATGAAATTTATCATTATACTATTCTTCTGATGCTGGATGTCCTTCTGTATATGTTTTGCCTTTTTCAATTAATGAATAAAGCATCTTTGGCCTATGGCCTGGCAGAATATGGCCAGGATGGAAAAGATACATAGAATAAGTGGAGTCAGAGATGCCACGTAGCTGCCAAAGGAGAGGGGCACACGGAACCTTTCCGGTAGGCCACAGTCTACCGGTGTGAGGATACACAGATCAATAGAAATGTGTTAATTTAAGATGCAAAAGCTATTAAATAAAGAAGCCTGAGCTAATAGGCCAAAAAATGTTGTAATTAATATTGCTTTGTGTGATTAATTCAGGTCTGGGTGGCTGGGAATAACAGGGCAGTCTCCATTTACATTCTTCTACAAAAACAATAACTCAAATGTCTGTGTGAACAGAACAGTCAGGTCATTGGTACTGAGAGAAGAGATGGAGGATAGCTGGGTATCAAAGGTCAGCCCTACAACTGTGCCTTTGCATTGGATCATCAGGCACAAGAAAATAATATCACCAACATGAAACAATTGTTTAGAATGACATTTGTACCCAATTAGCTATGGAGAACTAGGTGGGTGACAAAGTGTTTTTGTGCTTGAAATGGCATGATAAGAAAAGTGAATGTCACTGGAGAAGTGTTTGGTAATAGCACCTACCCCCTCTGTTCACTTCTGTGTACGGTGTCTGATCATCCACACTCCTACATGAATAGATATCCAACCTGTTGGCTTTTCAACAACTGCATGTAACTGCATGTTAGGTGTTAGCCACACTGGACCGTAAATGGCGCTGGTGGAAATGAGATGCTGCTCCTACCCTCTTGTGGCTTTGAGTCTACCACAACACCTGCATTAGTGGGCCAGGCACACTATCAACTATGAAATGGTTACATGGAAAGGGCTACAAAGGAACAAAGGCATTGCAAAGGTATTAGGATGTTATGTCGAGATGAAGAGAGAGAGAGATTTCCATATGATGAAAGGTTCAAGTAGGCTTCCCTGGTGGTGTGGTTTTAGCTCACATAAGAAACCTGACCTGGGTAAACCCTGTGAGAATGTATACTCTAGGCAGAGGGAAGTTGATGCTTCAAGAAGAACAAACTCAGGTATTTGAGGAAGTGTGAGAACTTGAGGGATTGCAAGGTTTCTATGACTAGAACAGAGAGTTGGGTGGGAAAAATGAGAAGAGTACACAAGCTGTGTAGAATACCTAATCCAGTTCTAGGCTAGGTTGAGGATTTCTGTTTTGCTCCTGATAACAATGAAGACCATGAGTTGGCTTTAAACAAACAAGTGGCACAATTAGGTTTAGATACTAGAACAACTCCTTCAACGGCAGTGCTGAATTCACTCGGGAAGAGAACGAGTGTGAAAGTCAGAAGAGGTAGGGAAGAGGCTGCAGAAAAAATCCAGCGCCTCAGGTTAGAGTGAGAGGAAGGTTTTGCAAAGATGCTTAGACTTGAGTAGGCATGCTCAGTGACCTGCATGGACTTGAAACATGAATATGCTAACAGTCATTGTGCCCAGTCTGATGAATGCTGTAACGGTCAGATGAATTTGATGCAGCAGGAAAGGACAGCAGTGGGAGCCATCACCTCTTACGTATGGCGTGACAGTTAAGGACTCAGATTCTATAACATAGGCAAGGGCCTACATTTTAATTTACATTTACAGCTATGTTGGCAACAACTAAGTTCGTTTAAGGATTTTTACCAACTGATATTTTTTTTTAATATTCTTACTAATTGATGTTTTAAGCAGTTCTGGGGATTGAACCCAGTACCACATAAATACTAGGCAAGTGCTTTACTGTAGAATCACACCTGCAGCTCTTGACTAGGTACATGATCTTTCTGACTAGTATCCTTTCACACAGCACTGAATCTACTTCATATTTTCATGGAGATTAAGTTACATAGTTTAACCAAGTACTCGAGGAGTTTTTTTTTTTGGTTTTTTTGAGACAGGGTTTCTCTGTGGTTTTGGAGCCTGTCCTGGAACTAGCTCTTGTAGACCAGGCTGGTCTCGAACTCACAAAGATCCGCCTGCCTCTGCCTCCCAAGTGCTGGGATTAAAGGCGTGCGCCACCACCGCCCGGCCCCTTAAACTTTCATTTTATTTTGAAATAAATAAATTTATTTCATGATAACTTTCATTTTATTTTGTTCAAATAGATGTCACTCTTAATAGGAAGTTTAAACAATTGATTTTGACAAACAAAGATGAATTCATCAAGTAGATAATAGGAGTCAATATCTTTACAAAAAAACAGAAAACTCTCTCTCTCTCTCTATATATATATATATATATGATAATTTTAGAAAATGTCAAAGATATATTGTATCTGTTTCCCTTGAGATTGTATTAATTTTGCTTTTTAAAATATGAAAAAATGAATAAGTATTTACATAGATATCTCTCAGTTTGAGGTGGGGTTATTCTTAATTAACCTGTGATATATTAAAATATTGAAGTTACACATGCACTTAGGGCATCTTCATTAGCAAACATGATACCTCAGGTTTTGCTCCCTGAGTTTGCTCAGGACACGTACAATACTTTACACTTGGGGAAAATCATTTTCCACGAAGTTTACTTTACAGAATGTGTTGGCTGTCCTGTGAATGAGTACAATCAGGTGTCGCTCTCATGACCCTGAGGTGGATGGGAGCTTGCTGCTGCCTGTACAACAAAACCTCTGGGGTACTTCACTGTCCTCAAGAAAACCAAATTCCGAAATGTGCTCTCTCCTGAATGTCTCTTACATTCCAGCTCTTATTGATTTGAAAAATCTGCTTAAATCAGGGATCATCTGTGTAGCATTTGAAAAACTGAACAATCAAATTCATCTGCCAATCAGCTACCAAAGCTCCTAACAGCTTCATGAGGTTTTTATTATTATTATTATTATTATTATTATTATTATTATTATTATTATTATTTATTTTTATTGAGCTCTACACTTCTGACAGTCTGACTAGTCTGTAAGGGTTTGTTTGGGTTCTGCTCATTGTGAATGGTGTCTCTGCTGGGCTGGTGGTCCCAGGTTTTGTAAGAGAGCAAGCTAAGCAAGGTACAAGGAGCAAGCCGGTAGGAAGCAATCCTCTTTGGCCTGTGCATCAGCTCCTGCCCAACCTGTTGATTTTTTAACAATTGCAAGTTGAGTGTCTGCCATACTAGACTATAAATGGTGTTGGTAAAACTGAGATGCTGTCTCTGCCCTCTTGTGACTTTGAATGTACTACAACACTTACATCTCGTGGCTTCGAATTACCAGAAGCCCACTTAGAGCTCCTGCCTTGGCTTCCCTTGAAGGACTGTGGCACAGGGTGTATAAGCCAAATAAACCCTTCCATGCCTAAATTGTTTTAGATCATTGTGTTTATTACAACAATAGAAACTCTAAAACAGAGATCCAAGTGATGAACAGATCCAATTGGGTTACAGTGTGAGAGAGGAGAGGGTGTTAGTTTCTTTGTTTTGTTTCTGTTTGGGTTCTTTTTTTTTTTTCCAAACCTCTGTATTGTGAAAGAGAAGAGGGGAGAAGAAGGGAGAGGGTGGGGAGGAGAGGACCTCTAAACATATGTCACTGACTAATTTTGATAGATTACATCTAAGGTCAATTACACATAATCATCATGAGTTTAAAATTCAGTATATGCACTCACAACCACATAAACCAAATGTACAAAAATTATAAGTAATATTGGCGTCACTTTCCAAGGACCTAAACGGTTATTTATTGCAGACAAAACAACTGCAAGCCGGAGTTTATTTCTTAAGTCCCCACAGCTGCTGTAGTTAAGACTGCTGGGTTTTATTCTCAGGTGTGACTTTGCTTGTAGTCTTGTTCTATTTCCCCCATAAAGACTTCATAGAAGCTTAAGGGGCTAATAATTTTTGGTGTGTCTATGTGTGTGTTAAATATTAATGGCAGTTTGTTCTGAGATTCTTCCTTCCCAACAGAGCCTCCAAAGCTGAATTATACCTAAAGTTATGACATTACACAGGAGCAGCCACTATCTTCTCCATAATGAAGTTATTTATTCGTCAACCTTAAACTCTTCTGAGCTGAATCATGATTCTTCTTCCCCCATCTCTCTGAGGTACGAAGAGAATGCACCTCCTTACCACATAGCACCCACTTTAGTTCAGGCATCCCCCTTTGATGCTTGGGTGTTCAATATAAGTAGGTTAGTGAAAAAAAAAAAGGCCCTTTTATCTGAAAATGAGGAAAATTTTCATTGTTCAGAAGCAATTGGTAAGTATTATTGCATATTAATATTGGAAAAGTGGATTAGGGGATGGATTTCATTTACACGCTTAGCCATTTTTGTGATTGGACCGGCTGGGACATGGGTAGGGAATGAGGAGGTGGTAGAGATGCCCACATGTCTGAATAAGTATTTCTAAAGATTACAATAAAATTTTTGAGGAGTTGATGGCATTTGCTTATTATACCATGTCCTAAATCCTGTTCTCTGGGATAAAAAAACAAATATGAATAAAATATCATTAAATATTCAGAAATTTATTGTTACATGGAGAGGGTCCGTTGTTTGTCCTGGCCGCCTGGCTAGCTTACACCTGAAATAATCACACTAAAAATGTATTCATTAAAACTCTGCTTGGCCCATTAACTCTAGTTTCTTATTGGCTAATTCTTACATCTTAATTTAACCCATTTCTATTAATCTGTGTATCGCCATGTGACTGTGGCCGACCGGTAAGATTCTAACCAGCATCCGTCTCAGGCAGAAGATCCATGGTGTCTCTCACTCTGCCCTTCTTCCCAGCATTCAGTTCTGTCTCTTCCACCTACCTAAGTTCTGCCCTATCAGGCCCAAAGCAGTTTCTTTATTCATTAACCAATGAAAGCAACACATAGACAGAAGAACCTCCTACACCGATTTATTTTTTTAGAAAGGGGAGAGTCGTGTGTAAAGTGCCAGAAAGATGAGAAGGATCCAACTAGCTAAAATAATATGGCTTATAAAACTGAAATTTTCAAAATGCATTTCAAGAAAACAATCACTCTCAGTTGATAGTCCCACCATCTCACAAATGGGATGGAGTGAAGACATCTTTTTAGTTAGGCTTAAAGTCCTCTTAGTTAACTAGTAGCATCAATCCACTTTTTTTTTTTTTTTTTTTTTTTTTTTGGTTTTTGGTTTTTCGAGATCAGTCCACTCTTGAAACCAACATTCTCACCCAGGGAACACGAATCAAGGAAGTGCTTATTTCCAAAGGAGAATTAGTACTGCAAGCCAAATAAAGAAGAAAACACTGCTCTCATTTAAAGTCTGACTATGAATTTCTCTCAAAGGTTCATGTGTTTGGAGCTCATTAATCCCAGCTGGTTAGGGTGTCTGGGGACACTGTGGAAGCTTTAGGAGGTAGGGTTTCACTGGAAGACATGTGTCAGTGAGGTTTTTAGCCTGACTCTACTCTCTGTTCATTCCGCTTTCTGTTCTAAGAAGATACTAAGAGTTTAAGAATTTCACTCCTGCTACTATATAGCCAACTGCCACCATTCTATCCCCTAAAACATGGACTTTACCCTTTAAACCTCTGAGACAAAATGAATCCCTTCCTCATTTAAGGTGATTTTTTTCAAGGTATCTTGGTATTACTACATATAAAGTAATGACCCCTTTGAAAATACCCACTTGATCCAGTTTTTCTTACAAGCAAAGATGTCTTCAAATTTATACAGACAAGTTGGAACAAGTATAATGTCTGACTTGGATAACTAGTTTGCAATGTGACAGGCATACATCTATGTCATGCTGTGTCATTCCTGGAAAACTCTGTACATTTGACTTGACAGAGGCAGGTGTGCCACATCCTTCAAACAAGAGATAAATCTTCCAACGTCTAACCTCTACTTCACTACTGTGAGTGGGATTCCTAGACTTGTTAAGAGTTTTCCTTGGTATCCTAATACATGAACAATTTCCAAGAAAGTTCCATGAATGGGGTAAAAAAATGTATATTCCTTACTGTTTGGGTAAAATCTTGTATAGATGTCTCTTAGATCCACCTGATTTCTAATCTCATTTAAACCTAGCATTTCCCTATTTATTTTTTTGTTCAGATGATCTGTGTATTGGTGAAAGCTGGTTATTGAAGTCACTGTGTTGGAATTGATTTGCATTTCTTGTATCTTCCAGTATGTTTTAATGAAATTTACATATTCCTATATTTAATGAGTGTATGCTTGGAATCATCTCTTCTTAATGGAATGTTCCATTGATGAGAATGAAGTAATCATCTTTAGCTCTTCAACTTCTTAGTTTGGAATCTATTTTGTGAAATATTATAATAACTATGCCTGCTTGTATCTTAGTTCCATTTTCTTAGAATGTCTTTTTTCTCCCTTTTACTTTAATGCGGTGTCTACTTTTGGTGATGAGGTATGTTTCTTGGGAGCAGTAAAAAAAAATGGCTCCTGTTCTGTAATGCAATTATTCATCTGTATCTTTTTATCAGAAAAATGAGATAATTAATATTCACAGTTATTAATGAAAGGTATACATTAATTACTGTCATTTTACCTATTTTCTGGTGTTTTCTTAGGCTTTCTTCTGATTAATTATCCCGGTATTATTTATTTACTCCTGTGGCACCATGGTAAGCTAATCTTTCTTTTCATGCTGAAGTATCCTCTCTAGCACTAGCTTGTTGGTCACAAGTTTCTTTGATCTATTTTTGTCAGGGAAAGTTTTTACTCTTCAACAGATAGTTTTGCTTGGTATAATACTCTGGGTTTGCAGTTGTGGTCTTTCAGCACTTCTTTCAAGGCCTTTCTCACTTTAAGTGTTTCTAGCAATTTCTAGAGTTACTCTGGTAGCCCTGATCAAATGAATGACCTGACCACTCTCTCTTGTAACTCTTAGTGCCCTTTCTTTTGTAAAAGTTGCTAGTATTCTAACTATGATGTACTATGGGGAGTTTCTTTTTTCTTTCTGTTGATTGTGGTGTTCTGTATACTTCTGGTGCCTCAGTGGGCCTTCTCTATGTGCAGTTTTTTTTTCTATGATTTTCTTGAAAATATTCGGGTACCCTATCCTCTCTTAAGGAGGGAGGGGGGAGGAGGGTGAATAGGGGAGTGGGAGGGGAATGGGAGGAGGGGAGAAAGTGTAAATTTTTGAATGGAAAAATAAAGAAAAAAGAAAAAAATATTCCCTATGTCTCTATAGCCACCACTGCTTCCCCTCCTTCTCATCCTCTTTTTCCTTCTATTTATTAAGCCCATTATTTGAAGGTTAGATAGTCTCATGGTATCCCACAGCTCTTCAAAGTTCTGATCTTATTTATTATAATTCCTTATTGACCTTCACTGAATAATCTCATTCCTCTATCTAGTGTTCCAGCTTTGATTGTCTATTGTCCATATGATCTGTTATTTTTATGATGCTTATCACTGAGCTTTTAACTTAACTTAGTATGTTCTTCATGCCCAGCATCCCAGCTTTGTTTCTCTTTAACATTTTTTTCTTATTAAAGTCAATGTTCGCGTATTTTATTAACTTCCTTATTTCATTCACTGTTTTTGTTCACTTGGTGTGCTTTCGGGACTTTTTAAAGATGTTTGAACATAGTTATAGTCCTATTGGAAAATTATTTCTCTGTAAGTTCCTCCAATTCATTCTCATAAGGAGTCATTATTATGGAATTAGAAGGTTTGGGGGAAGATACGTTATCTTGGTTTACCATGTTTTTGTTTCTGGACTAGGATTTGTACATCTGGAGTAAGGTTGTTGGCTATTTCTTCCCCACCCCCACTCACCCCCATGTGTGTGTGTATATGTATTTCTTTTGATTCAGATCCCCTTTTAACTTCATGTGGTAGTGTTTGCAATGTTCAGTAGAGCACTATCTTTTAGTATAGCTGAAGTATCATTTCTCTCTGTGGAAGTGATATTTATGGTCAGATACTCCATCCCTGGTCTTCTTCTGAAAGTCAAGTATTGTCTTATCTATGTCAGCTCAAGTTTCACTTCTATAATTTCAGCAGAAGCTACTGCAAGATTTAGAACTTCTCACACATTGGTTGACTCAATTCAAAGTCAGGGCCCACTCATACCCTGGGTCCACAGCTTCTGCTATGAGAGAGGAGTCTAAATTTTCCCATGAAAAACACAAACCCTAAAATTGTTAGACAGAAAAGAAAATAATATTGAACTAACTAACTCCACTAGACATTGCAAAACTACTATAATCAAGTCATTAGGGGAATGGTATATAATTATGATATGAAGACATGTGCATTAATGGCACAAAATATAGATAGACTGTAAGTAGAACCAAGTAGGCAGCCTTTACTGAGATAATATACACAATATATAACATTTAGCTTACACATCTTTCAGTGTTGTTTTGTTTTGTCTTTTTAACAACAGGGTTTCTCTTCATATCCCTGACTGTACTGGAACTTACTCTATAGATGATACTGGCCTAGAACTCAGACATCCACCTGCTTTTGCCTCCCTAGTGCTGAAATTAATGGCATGCACAAACATGCCCAGCTAGCTCTCCTATCTTTAACTGTACTCTTAGATTGTGTTAGAACAATCAAAAGGAGACATCAAAACAATTTTAGAACATTTTCATCACCCTGTAAAGAAATCCATGCTATAGATGTTCTCTCCCCACCCTTCATTCCAATAGTATTCTCAGGAAACTATCAGTCTAAATTATATCTCTTAGAATTGGCTTTTTGGGACATTTCTTAAATAGAAATATACAATATGTAATCTTTTGACAGCCTTTTCTTACATTACATAAAAATTATGCTTAACTCTTTTTTATAGCTGAGTACTATTCCATAGCAATGCCTTCACATTATTTCCTATTTTTTTCCTAATGGTTTATTATAGAGTGTTAGACCATAAGTAAAACTAGAGCACCTTGTGCACACAAACAGCATTGGAATTATTTCTGTAATTTTTTGTTGTTAGTGAATCACTAGCTGAAGAGTTATCAATTTTTATGATTTAGTGTATATGAGCATAGATCCTTCATTCTTTCTTTCAATTTAGAAATTTCAATCTACATAAGTCAACACAGTTACATTTGTCATCTTCTGACCCCTTCCAAACCCAGTGCCTCTGATTCCTTTGTCACAGGTAAGTAGGATCCTGTTTGGGTTATTCTGTGCAATGCCCTCTTTTCAAACCTGAGCCTGGGCTTGGAGCAGAGACTGGGTTTGTCAGGGTCTGTGGAGCAGGAACAAGGGAGGCAGGCTTTCCCTTCACTCTAGCAGCTCCTGTATTTACTCTTTTCCACATGTCTGAGCTAATGACTCCGCTGATCTGGAGCAGAGGATTACACTAAGCCACTCTTTGTAATGCTCGCTTGACTGAGGATGAACTCAGGATGAAATGATGTTTGTAATGTTCTCTCAGGAACTGCAAGGCTTTGAATTTGTCAAATATTTATATTCTACAACTAGGTACAAAGCACACCCAGGAGCTACCTGTCTCTTTCCGTGCCTATAAAATTCTGCTTTTTCATCCCATACTGTTTCAAATGGCTTACAGATATTACACAGGAGATAAATCTAGATAGAGTATAGTGTCAAAATATAGGAGTAGATTCCAAATAAGGGTGCTGATGCGATATACTGAGCTGGCTGATTTATAATCAGTGATTTAAGCTAAAGTATAGATAAGGCTCAAAGTGCTAGCTGTTCACATATCCTTGTGCTCTTGACTCCTTCAAACATCCTAACTTAACTTGGAAGCTACAACTGAAATCGATAATGTTCATCCTAGCTCCATTTTGAGATGGCAACACCTGATCATGAGTGGAAAGAATCTTAAAACCTCTCTATTTGCATAGAATAATGCTGCATATAAGTCAGGGCACCTGCTATTCTAGTAATCCCCTTCTCCATAAGAAAAGATGTGTAGGAATCAAGTTATAAAAGAAAGCAGAGAATCACATCTTTCCACGTATCCATTAATAGTCATTGAATTAGTCAATTCTCTGTCATTATAACAAAACACCCAAGACAACTAACTTTATAAAGAAAGATTTATTTTGTTTTATGGTTCTGGTTTCTGGTATAAGACTGAGTGACCCAAAACTTTGAGACGGTGTTAAGTTCCACATATCATGACTTGGAATGCTTTAAGAAACAAGCCACTTGGGAGACATTCAGAAAATGGCAATTCTGGACATTGTTAATTCTGACCCCGTGGCCAGGAAGAACCAGTACATCAGCTTAGTCTTAACCAGCTCTTCCAGCTCAGCTCAAAACCTGCAATACAACATCATCATAAAGCAGAGCCCCGCAATCTCTTGATACCTTTCACACTTGGAAAGGAACCTGAGATCTGGTCTGATAAACTGAGCTCTCTGTCCTGAGCATACAGAACAGGGCTCTGACAGGTGACAGGCTCAATAGCTGTTAAGTCAGTAAAATGACACTTTTTGCTTTCCTGCAATTAAGGGCAGTAAGCCTTTCCTGTTAGCATTGCACTGGGGAAGAAATAGAAGCAATAGCAACAGCAAAATAAAGAACACATACAAAACTCTACGTAGTCATCTATAAAAACAAGAACTTTGCTAGAATGCCAATTTTTTTTTTCTTGGAAACTAGTGCATAAGCAAATGAACAAATTTGCTTGTAAAAATCTTGTGAAAGGTCAACGTTTTCACCAAGATAATGAAAATGACAAGCATCATGTTCTTTTATTAAACAATACTAGCAGGATAAGCACAAAAATGTAGTAAGGAGGGGCTGCTTGTTAGTTCCTGGATGCCCAGAACTAAAATAATCACACAGAAACTGCATTAATTAAATCACTACTCAGCCCATTAGCTACGGTTTCTTATTGGCTAACTCTTACATATTAATTTAACCCATTTCTATTATTCTGTGTATCGTCATGTGGATGTGGCTTACTGGCTAAAGTTCCATCTGGCTCTGGTGGGGCTACATGGCATCTCTCTGACTCTGCCTCCTTTCTCCCAGCATTCCATTTGGTTTTCCCTGCCTAGCTCTGTTCCCCTATAGCTCTGCTATAGGCCCAAAGCAGTTCCTTTATTAACCAATGATATTTACAGCATACAGAGGGAAAACCCACATCAACAGAGTAATTCCAGAGAAGAAAATGATACAAGGGGATGTTTGATTTAATATTGGTAGAGTATAGAGGTGACAGGGGGCTAAAATTGCAGAAAAACTAGATACGTAAACAGTCACAGATCTAGTCCTAGAGGCCATCGTTCATTTCTCCTACCAAGCACTTAGCTTCTTGAAGGTCGGAAACGAATTATCTGTTAAAGTGTTTTCCATGCAAACTTGAGAACTTAAGCTCTCATCCCTACCACTGATGTAAAAATCCTGGTGTAGTGGTGCACGTCTGTAATGACAGTACCAGGGGAACAGGGACAAGGAGAGCCCTGAATCTCTCTGGCAAGATGGCTATTAATAGATGAGTATAGTATGTATCTGTTTATATATGTGCATATATGTTTTTATGTGTATATGCATATGCATAAATGTATTGAGGAATCTGTAGCCGCTCTATGGATAAAAGAAGACATTTACTGTACTAGAAATGAAGCATTTGATATAATCAAGTTTTGATAGACTAAGATGAACCACTTCTTTTTTCAAATTGTTATGCAAGTGATTTCAAGAATTTTAACGAAGTGGCAGAATCCTGCTCCTTACTTTTTTTAATTTAAATATTTTCTGTGGATTTCATAATAAGTACTATATTTATATAATTTCTACCCCTTTCTCACTCTCTTCTTACTCCTCCAATGCCTCCATACACTAATTCATGACTTCTTTTTCAATTATTATTGTTGTTATATTTATATGCATCTACATATATGTATATATACATATACACATGTGTATATATAAATACAGCTTGCGGTGTTCATATAGTATTGTGCATATGTATGTGTTTAGAGTTGACCAGATGGGTTGAAAAAAACCTATCAAGGAGGTTGTCCCTTGAGAAAACTGATTATCCCTGTGTCGGCAATCATTGATTGCCTATAGCTTTACATTTAAGTGTGGAACCTTATAAAAGTTTCTCCATAGTCACTGGCAGGCCAACTAATGTCATTATTATAAAGTTTTTGTTTAGGAAGCCATATTGTTGAAGTTTCATGGGTGTAGCTTCCCTAGCATCTCTTGAAGACACTAGCAGCCGGAGTCTTGTTCCTCTCGTTCATACTGCAATAGGTCTTTCTTTGGACTGCCAGCTCCTGACTAATGACTTGGAACCTTTTTATTAATTATGAAATCT
Source organism: Chionomys nivalis (assembly GCF_950005125.1). Classification (NCBI taxonomy): domain Eukaryota; kingdom Metazoa; phylum Chordata; class Mammalia; order Rodentia; family Cricetidae; genus Chionomys; species Chionomys nivalis. Next base: position 29,797,669 of record NC_080106.1, read on the forward strand.
TGGCCTTGGCTTAGGCTTGTTCCCAACTAGCTCTTAAGACTTAAATGAACCTGTTTATATTAATCTACATTCTGCCACGAGGCTTGTTACCTCTGCTCACTACCCTTAGTACCTTCCATCCAATCTCTTCTGCATCTGCATCTGCATCTGAATTGCTAATCACCTGCACCTCTTATTCTTTCCTAGAGTTCCTATCTCTCCCCAGAAGTACTGCCAATCCTCTCTTCCTTAGCTATTGGCCATTCATCTCTTCATTAAACCAATCAGAAGGTGCCTTAGGAAGACAAGGGAGGACAGACATATCTTCACAAAGTATATGAGAAGATTATCCCAATATCTTACATTTTTCTGCCACCACTTCTGAAAATTTTCCCAGAGCCTTAGATTGCATTGTAGATGTATCCTTTGGGTCTCAGCACCCCAAAGTCACTTCTTTTCATTTTGTCCTTTTCAGGATCTCTGTAATAGTTACCATCTGCTTGCAAACAGCAGCTTCTTTGATGAGGCATGATAGCTATGGTTTTCTGTGGGTATAAAGATACCCACATATAGAACAATATTAGGAATCATATTGGCTTAGGAAACGCCAATACCTCCAGCCATAGGTAGTAGATTATGTTTATGCTACCAGGCACAAATCTCTTTGCATTGAGCAGACTTTAAGTCCAATTAGGCGGATGTTAGTCATCCCAGGATATAAGTACCACGATTGGATTTCTAGGAATATCTTGCCTGGGTGGTCATTGTTTTAGTTCACAGCCTTTACAGCTGGGTGAGCCTATTGATTTCTTTTCTCTCTGGGCTGTTTGAACTGCACTTTCCAATACTATGGGAAGAGTCCTCAGAGATGAGTTTTCAAGATCAGTTCTGGCTCAATTCCTCCAAGTTCTGTTTCCACAATATGTGGTATCTTCAACAATAGGGTCTCCCTTTTGATTTTTGAGAGACAACCAAGGACAATGGCAATATTTTATGTTATTTGGGGAGCCTAGAGGAATATGTATTTATGTATACAAACATGTATGCATTTTATGTTTATATAAATATATTTTATATGCATTACATGTTTGCATATTTGTGTATATAATGCATATATTTATATGATATATAAATAAATTATATATTTTATACGCAAATGTATAATATATATTGAATAATGTATATAATATATACTTTCCGATTCTTTCAATATAGTGTATATATATGTGTGTGTGTGTTCTAGCTATATAGTACATATATAGTGTGTATTATATATCCATGTGTGTGTGGATTTTTTAAACAAAGGTATAGTAATTGTTCCCCAAGCCTTTTCCAACACCCAAAGTCACTTCTTAACAGTACTGGAATATGTCATTTTGTTAAAAAATATCTTTTCTATTGCCTCATCTCATTATTAATTTCTACTTTTGCTGATTGAACTTCCACATGCAAGCAATCAGAATCAAATGGATATAGACCATTATCCTGGAGCAGGGGAATGTGTCTTAGCATCCTTACCTTAAACAAGTTTATAAAACAAAAATGGTGTGGAAAAAGGATGTCATTGTACTTTCTGGTCTTCATCACTGGAAAAAGAATGAAGGAAAATTGTTGAACTCTATCTTCTCCTGTTTCTCTATATTCCCACAGTTCTCTGGTTTCTATTTGGGCAAAAGCTTTTGCTCCAGAGGCTGGTTCATTCTTGATGATAGATTATAATCTCTTGATTGTGTTGCTGGATAAAAATAAAAAGTATCCTCACAAATGGCATCAGTACCATTTCAAAAGATATTTAAATTATTTCCAAGTAACAGTTTAATTACAGTATTTCAAAACATGAAAAAACTTTTTAAAGGGTTGTGTTGCAGTATACATTTGTACAGATTATTAAAAACAGCAGGAAAAGATGATGCCAATAATAAAAATGGAACAAGAACAAGAAATCTACTCATTTCCCACTCATAGGTCTTATTATTATTCATTTATTCCTCCATTCACATGTTGAAAGGTTATTTAAGCTGTTTAACCATATGCATGGCAAAGGACACCATAATATGGGATGCATTTGTAAGGATCGGTATATGAAAAGCCTGCTATCTACAAGAAGTGTAATCTTCAGATTAGGGCAAGAAACTAGATTTATACTACACCATGGTACATGAAGCTATAGTAAATCATGTTTCTTGCTATAATTCAACCGGAAAAATATTGCCAAAAGAGTATACAGAAATCATATTACCAAAGGCAACTAGAAAACACATATTATCTTAATTATATATAAAATTGCTACCTTTAGCCCAAAACAGAGCCATCAATACTAATTAAAGTTTCAAAGGTTTTGAGACACCTTTTACCAATCACATGATACATATTTTACAACAGTATGTACAATATGTGCAATACTAATTTTATCTTTGGGGAGCCATCTCACCCACAAGGGAAAAGATACGTTCTTTGTAATACCATGACAACAGGTTTGGTGTCTACGAAAGGGAAAATAATGACCCCTAAAGATACTTGTATGTTAGTCCCTAGGGCCAGTGAGTATATTATGTTACACATTAGCTGAGATCTGAAGTTCAGGTACAGTTAAGGTGATTTCAAATAATGGAATCATTCTGGATTGTATGGGTACGCCCAATATAATAGTAAGTGTTGTTAAGCGTCTTAGAGAAATAAAACGCCGAATGCTAGAATGATGCAGTGTCAAACTGGACCAACCATTGTTGCTATTGAAGATGAAATGGGCCATGAGCGACGGAATGCAAACAGTCTTTACAAGTTGGAAAGGGAAAGAAGTGAACACTGTCTTCAAAGCTCCAGAAAAAATACAGCTCTGCTCATAACTTGACTATAACGGAAAATGATACGAGTATTTCTGACTTTCAATTATATATCAAATTTTGATTATTTGTTATGAGGTCGATAATAATTTGTTTCAGTGTCTTAGATAACTAATCATGTCAAAACTTACAAGCTTATGATGACAGCTATTCTCAAACACAAACTATGTCTCCTTTGTTCTCTCTTTTTTTTTTTCTCTTTCTCTATCAATACCCCAGAATTTAGAGAGCTTTCGTGTTTCCTAGCCTTCTTTTTTTGTTTGTTTGTTTGATATTTTCTTTTTTAATTTAATTTTTCACACCTCAGAAAGAGTAAGGCCTCCCAAGAGGAGTCAACAAAGTCTGACACATTAAGTTGAGGCAGGACCAAGCCCCTCTCTCCTGTATCAAGGCTGAGTGGGAAATCCCATCACAGAAAATGGTTTTCAAAAAACCAGCTTATGTACTAGGGGTAGATCCTGGTCCCACTACCAGGAACCTCTCAAACAAACCAAGCTACACAACTGTCTTCCATACAAAGGGCCTAGATAGGTCCTATGCAGGCTTCCCAATTCTCTGTCTAGAGTCCATGAGTTCCCATGACCTCAGGGATTATACAAGCAATGGGGGTTAAAATTATGATAGGGAAGCTCATAGAGACATCCTTGACTTCTTAGTGTGCATTCCCACCATTTATTTCTCATATTTTACACATCTTTTCTGTTCTACATCAATATTATTAATGTGTTATTAATTAATAAAGCATGGCATGTTTGTTTAATTCTTTTAGCAAAAATCTTAGTTAAAACAATAACATATGTGAACTAAGATAACAAAGATCAAATATTTCTTAGGATGAAGAGGGGAGGAAATCACAAATATCAATATTTATTTACTTCTATGAATATTTGTCAATTTCATGAAAAACTATTCTGAAAGGAAAATGATAATTACTCCTATTTCAGGAGGATCATTTAAAGATATGTCAAATTTATAAGTAACTCCTAATCATAAATGGGGCACACACAATATATACATATATATTATGTATAAGATAATTAAAAATAACTGAAATTGTTAATATTGATTTTAGTTCAGGTCCAATACCTTCAAACTGACACTCTGGATGGTTATTAGGAAGTATTTCTATTCACCATGAAAGATGCCCAATAAAATATAAGAAGGAGAAAAAGATACTAAAGGATTGAAAACTCATTTCAGTTTTATAAATAATGCATCTTGAATATTCTTGAATTAGCCATTCACATGAGTTTATCAGAATGCAGTATTCGGCTAAGCTGAAAACTAATCCTGTTTCAAGCATGGCTCCATGTGCACTAGAGAAAAGAATGCGAAGGCTGAATGTGTGGAGCCCATCTGACTCTGCATTCACTATGAACGAAGAGCAGCTGGAGAAATAAAATGCTTCTCATGCAGATGAGCAAGTGTTCTACAGAAACCGTTTCCACCATTTTTCTAATAAAAAGATTTTCCTTCCTTTTAATGCAAACATAATCATAAAGGAAAAGTCTTAAGGAAGTCACTGTAAAGTTTCTCCTTAGAAAAGCGCACCGGGCTTTAAAATTCCCTCACACTGAGCATGTGTGTTTCCAAAGACGACATACCTACCCCACATAAATAGAATAGGATGGGAAAGTTTGCTTTCAAGTAGTCATTTGAGACTGGAAAGATTAATCCCCGTGACTTGATTTCTTAGCAGGAAAACTAAAAGTTTATTTAGCCCACAGTATGCAGAAACGCTAGATTGTATCTGAGGAAATAAAAAGAATGGCCGGTGCCTTCCAACCACTGTTCTCACCTCAGCACGAAGCTAATTCACAGCCTGACACTCATTACCGTGAATGGGGTTTGCTTATTTTAGAATTCATGTGAATGAAATAATATAGTGTATCATCTCTTTAGATTTGGTTTCCTTATCTTAACACCACTTTTGAAATCACCTCTTAAAGTTAAGTCAAAATAATAACAATTCTGAATACAAAATACAATGGAATGAATTTCTTCTGCTTATAACATTTTATCCTTTGACAATTCTGTATGTATTTTAACCACACTCAACCCATTTGCCCTCGTGTACCCCCTCAGTCCCCTTGAATCACACCTTCATCTCAACAAGCTCCTCTTCTTCTTCACGTATTTATTCATTGTGGTCCACTGAGAGTAGTTAGGGTTGCTCTACTGTACTTGGTTGTGGAGCTCCTTACTGGACCATGGACCACTAAACACTGTATACAGCACTGAAGAAGAATGTCCCCCCATACAGTGAAATGATGGATAACTAAGATAAATATGATAAAAATACTAAAAATGAAAGCTCTGCCTCCAAACCCAATTCTTTAATACCTTTCCCTTGAGACACAAATGTTGCTGAGTCTTTGATCACCTGTGGAGAGAAATTTCATGAACAGGTGAGCTTCTAAACACACTACTTTCATCCCACAGAATTAAGGATACGCTGTATGGAGAAAAGAAGAGTGGAGGAAAGGGCCTTTTAAAACAGATACTATACCACCTGCTGTCATTATTCAACCCATTGCTAACAAATGTCCAAGTGATTTTAAAAGTGGTATCATTTCATTTGTGTCATACTTAAATTAAGATTCCATTAAAATATTAAGATTTGTTGATTTCACTATTTTAGGTGCAGAATTGTTTTGTCTGCAAGTAGCTAGACACATGTGTGCCTGCTGCCTTCAGAGGTCAGAAGAGGGCAAAGGATCCCCTGGGGCTGGTATTACAGATGATTGGGAATCAAACTATGGTCTTCTGAAAGAACAGTCAGTGTTCTTAATCCCTGAAACAGTTCTTCAGTGGCCAACTTGCAACTTTGCATCTTTGATGTAAAATACTAAGGATAATGTTGGTCCCAGCATACCCCAGTAAAAGATAACTCATGTTTCTGTGCACTATAATTTGGTAAGGGCGTTTAGATGATTTGGGTTAAAGTACAGTCCATTTTCTCCACTGGAAAACTGCCAAATTTCCTTCTATAATTAATAAGCAATCTGTGAGGAGATTCTTTGAGACTATGTATAAATTTGTTTTCATCAAGAAATTATTTAAATATTTAATGTATAATGGTAACTGGCTTGAATTAATCATAACCATAGTGCCAAAAATAATAACATTAAACACTTTTTTCAATTTTTTCAAGTTCTGCTAAGTTCTGGTGCTAGGCTGCCAGTAAAACTAACTGTGAGAAGTCTCTAGCTCTTGTCTCTGCCTCCTCAAGTCCTCCTTGTCATCTTCAAACAGCTCAGTTTACAGTTCCTTCAGAAAGGAATATACCCAGGGAAACAGAAAGAGATCTGGAGCTCTAGTTCACAGCAAATAAAGGTTGTCCTTCCTGTCCATCTTGTTCTTGTCCCAGAAAAATTTCACACTTTCTGTGAGGTTTGTGCATGCATACAATTTGCTTCCTGTAAACTGTCGCCTCAGAGGTCCTGCTCCTTTGTTCTAAGGCTTTTGGATAAATTATCTCTTTAGAAAATGAAATCTGGATCTTTGATTTTGAATCTAATATTCACCTTGACTCTAGAAGCCAAATGGTTTTAGCCACTTGTTTCTGGAGTCAGCCTCAAAGGAAGAGTTGTTGACAAACACCTCTGCCATGGATACGATTGGGGCAGAGATACGATTGGGGCAGGAAACCATCTTGATTCTTGAACCATCTAAATCTTTGATTCGGTGTCCCTCAGCCTTGACTTAACCCTAGGTCTCATGAAGTTCTAGTATTTTCTGGACCAAAAGCCTCTCTCTACGATCTTAAACTGAACCTGCAGTCTTTCTCTCTGTTCTGTTTCACAGGCCCATTTTCACTTGCATAACAAAGGTAGAACAATTGGCAGCTTGAGGATGCTCAGTTGATTTCCTGTGATTTTGTTGCTGTTGCAGCTTTAATTTGTGGTGACTGCCTTGTTTGGAGAGTTGTCCCTCACTTTCCTATTTTGGAAGAGAGTCCCGGTGCCCAAATATTTAATTAGAAGAGTTCAGTTTACTTCTTGTCTGGGTGCAGTCACGTGCATGCATGAGGAGCTGAACCTTGATAGAATCTATGAGGCAAGATTAACTTTCTCAGGAATTGGTTGGGATGTTGTAGAAAGACATGATGGGTTCACATGGAAATTGTCAATTTAGCAAGAACACAATTTAGAGAGGAGAAACCTTGCCTTGCTCACTGACGCATGTGCAAGATGAAATGCTGGCAGTAGCATTGTGTATTTATGATAATTTTGCTTTAGCGGGGCAGTGGAGGCCATCTACCAGGGAATTGCAGTAATTAGACAGGGAAAGTGATTGTTCCATAAAACTCAGCTCAAATGTTACAGTGAAGCAGAAAGAAATGAAGAATAAAGAGTATTTCCCAAATCAGAAAAGATTGTTTTATTGTCTATTTTACAAGCATAGTTAGGATGTTAAATTGGAAACAAATCTAACTGGAAAGCAGTAACATACCAGATTTGGTCATCAAATTAATTCCGTTGTAATGGAATGTGAAATTTGACTGAAATGAAGAGGAATTGGATTTAGGCTGCCTGTGTTGGTGGCTTTCAATTATAACATAATAGAATCCACATCCTATTGTTAAACATAAAAATAAATGCTGAGCAAACAGAGGCAAACACTAAACAAGAAATATAAAGACATTGGCAATCCCGACACTCCCAAGCTTACCTAGCAGACCATCTGAAAGGAGGCATTAAGAAGAGATAACTGACAATGTCCTCTACAGTTGCACTGTAAATGACTCTATAGCTATAGTTTATATCTTGGGAAGAACCAACAGGTCATGGCATACAATGAATGAATAAAGTCGGTGGACAGTTCATGTCTTCTTTTAGTTAAACAGGTTTAGGAGCATCTCCTGAACAGCACCCTGTATGCTGTCCATGTTATTTTTAAATGGAAAGAAATAGTGAAAGTGTAGCCAGTGCTATGGTAACCTCTGCTACCATGGATACTTCTGGGACCACATGATCTTGGAAAACATGATAAACTTACTCACCTCATGTTTTAGTTCTAGGATGTAGCAAAATAAATTTTGATTACTTTTTCTAGGTCTCCTCTCTATCATTTTTGCAGTTTTGTTACTGAAGAGAAAACTGGGCATTGTCCATTAGACTTTGATTTCTCTGCACAGAAGCAATAGATGAAGACAGGGTGCTCAACCTGAGCTGAAGATCACTCTTGAACTCAGTACCTGGCTGAACAGCAATCAGTCATGATTTCTGTCATAGATAACTTTTTATAAGTTTAACTACTTTTTAAAATAATTGATTGCATGGGTGCAAATGCTCAGAGAGGCCAGAAGAGGAAACTGAATCTACTGGAGCTGGAGTTACAGGCAGTTCTGAGACCCTTGGTATGCATTTTGGACTCCAAACAGGGGCTTTCAGAAAGCGCAGCAATTGCTCTTAACTGCTGAACCATTTTTCCAATCCCATGTTCAGAGCATTTTATACTGAAAACATGTTACAACGATAATAATTCAGATAACTTTAGTTAAATAAAATATGCCATAAATAGTTGCACCTATTTCTCTTTGTATAATGTGGCTACTAAAAAGTATTAAATTATATGTGTAACCTGCATATGTTACTCTGGAGTAGTGCAGAGTTAGACCATGCACAAAGTAAGACGTTAGATCACTATTTGGGGGTCTGTAACTGAGAGTTGAGTGAACTGGATTCTTTGGTAAGACTTGCATCTTCTCCAGAGGGTGGAAGAAGGAGGACCTGTGAATTTTTATATTAAGTTTATGAAGTTCTAGGGAATCCAGGGTGTGAAGACCTTCTGGCACATTATCTCCATTGTAAAAGTCATGTTTATGCAGGAACGCCACAGATCCACAGAGTAAGACAGTTGTGTCATATTTCCCGAGAAGGTGTGAATAAATGTCTATTCATTTCAAGTCAACTACTGAAGTAATAATTCTGCAAAGTCCAACTTGGAAAACCGATGGTTTTATAGGCATATTTTCCAGGAGTATGTGTGAGGGGCTATTTACAGAAGCATGGGCAGTTAGAGGGCAGCTATCAAAAGCAGTTCAGAATGGATGATAACTCGCCATACCTGCAAACCTGCAACCCTAGAGCTCTCTGCAGACAGACAGACAGACAGACAGACAGACAGACAGACAGACAGAACTTTGGGAATGGAGAGGGCTTGTGAATCTTGTTTCAGGAACTTCCAGAGACTTGAGTTGGTTACTTCCTAGTCTTAACAATCTCTTCTTTAGAATTTTCCCTTTAGTATCTCAAGTTGGAGCAACCTAGTTTTTTAAGAGATGCCCTCCAGGACAGAGACGTTTCGGTTCAGAAAATGATCTTGGATGGTGAATGGAAGGTCTTGTCTCCATATTTAGGATCACTGTCCTGAAGAATTAATTGGATTACAGAAAGCCTACTCGTTTTTCAGAGATCCAAAGGTAAGAAAGTGTTTCATATTTGGGTTAATCAGTAGCAGAAAAAAAAAAATCCTAGATCATTTACCAGAGAATATACATATGGGTGGCTTGGAATTAAATAAAATATGTGACCAATTCAAGAAAAGCACTCTAGCTGATATTTGATACTTTGTCCAGATTCCCATCATGGGCTATACTCTCTAATACCGTGGATGGTATGTGTTGACTGCCAGCCAACTACTAATGCTGCATACATTGGGGAGTTGTACTAAGATGAATGGGAACCTCAGCTTCCCTGGAAGCTAAAGGCTCTATAGGGAATTGCTAGTCAACCACAACTGACTGATAAGGGACAAAAAGACCAGCATCTCTCACCTTAGTGCGACTGATGGTCAGGTGGTCCCTGTGATGCTTCTCTCATCATCTTCTCCCCAAAGCACTCTTGTTATAGAAGGCTGCTTGCTTATTCCTGGCTTGTTCCTGAAATAATCACACAGAAACCATATTATTTGCAATACTGTTTGGCCAATAGTTTAAGCATATTTATGGCTAACTCATATTTTAAATTAACCCATCTCCATTAATCCGGGTATCACCATGAAGCTGTTGCTTACTGGGTAAAGTTCTGGTGTCTGTATCTGGCAGTGCTACATGACTTCTCCCAACTCTACCTTCTTTCTCCCAGCATTCATTTTAGTTTTCACCACCTAGCTAAGTTTTGTTTTGCTATAGGCTAAAGCAGTTTCTTTATTCATTAACCAATAAAAGCAACACATATACAAAGGACTTCCCACATCACACTCTTAAAAATACATTGTTGAAACTCAGAATATTTATGTTATTTAATATTTAAAATACTTTGCATCCCTCCATTTAGGATTTTGGGGATTTACTGAGAGAAGAGGGAGGGTTACAAAAGCACCCTTCAGCTGATAACTGTAAGCCAAAGGCTCGTATTTCTCATTAGGTGTGGACAGTAAAACTAGGCAAAGCACCTAGAACCATGCAGGTGTGAACACAAGGTGAGAGAGACCTGGAATGGATAATTGATGATGGCCGTGATGAGAATCATTCAGTCTACATGCAATTGCTCTTATTATCTTATAGTTTTGATATACTTGTACTAAAAGCACATTAGTGCTAACTGTGAAGACTTTTCAGGGATATAGTGTTAGAAGTGGCTACACAGCAGCGGGAGTTAAGAAGATGAAAGAAAGCAGGGCAGTGGGAGCATGAGGGCCAGGAGTCTTGAGTTAAGGATGTGTGCAGTTCCTTCTCCTGCAGTAGCCCGGAGTGAGACTTCCCCTTGTGTCATACGGTGTTTAGATTTAGAATTAACAGCGGGAAACATTCTTAATCAGGAAAAATAAGCTGAATGATCTCCTTGCCTTCAGAGTCCAAGCAACATCAAGCTCTTAATTTTCCTTTCCCTGATGAGCTTTTATGATTGCTCTGCACATGGCCAGATCCTCATTAATTTCTTATTAAGCTAAAGTTTAAGTTACTATATTGCTACTGATGTCTTTAACTTCTTTTCCAGTTCTAACTTGAAAATCCCATTGTCAACTTGACATTTATATTTGAATGTTTAATAAGTACTCACTTTTTAAATGGATGGCTATGCTATACATTTTCTAGATCATGTGCTCATAGTCCTGAATTAACAACTTAACAAAATCAAATAAATTTTAAAAATTACTACAAAATTCAAAGGAAAGAACTCTTACTATGGAGTTGGTAAATATGGACCACATGAATGTAAAGATAATTTTCTGAAATTAGAAACCTTGAAAGGAACTCATTGGGTGATGTGGAAACCTTATATTGAACTAATTTCTACAATTGGGGAAGCAGACCCCTCTCTATCTAAAACCATACTTTACTTTTTCAAAAATTAAATAAATATATTTTCTTATTTCTTGTGCTTAATATATTTTCAAAGAAACTGGGCTTTATGCATAAAGAAATACACATCTCTAAATGTGAGTTCGGATCTCATGCACAGCACTATGATGACTCAGAGGCTGAAGGAGAAGTTCAAAAAGTAACCATGGGGATACAAATATATAAAAGCTCACTTCAAATAGAAAAGTCAGGACAAAAGCAAAAGGATGTATATAAAAACCTGTTATAAAAATATCAGTAGGAAGCAGTTGCTATATTAATATAAAATAAAATGGATTACAGAGAAATTTAGTACAAACAGAGAAAAACATTATTTATAAAGCTCAGAAAAGGTCTCTATAATAAGACATAGCATCCTAAATGTCTCTGCATCTAGCAAAGAGCTGAACATAGGTGAAGCAGAAAAAGATAAAACTGAAAGGAGTTCAATTCACAAATACAGCAAGAGACTTCACAGTCCTTCTGATTCATAAGATATATGTTTAGAAAATCACCAAGACCACCATGAACCCACAGGTTGTAATATACAGAAAATATTCCACTTCATGACAGGAACATATGCATTTAATTCAGGCTTACATAAAACACATAGTAGATCATATTCTGGATCCCAAAAATACAAACAACCAAAATTGGGCAGGAGATGTTCTTTAAAGACTGTGGAATCTAACTAAGAGTCAAAGATGAGAAGTAACATAAAAGTTTCTAAATGTTTAGAAGCCACTTTCAGTATGATCTTTAGAAAGATGTCAGACAATACTGCATAAACGTCACATAAAAATTTAACAGAAATAAGCAAATTTCTCTGAAGATAAAGCACTACAGCACACTAGATTTGAAAAAGATCATTTGTACAGCTTCATTATCATAAAAATATGGTTTTTGTAATTAAAAGTCTCCACAAAAAAATCTTTCACTCTATGGCATTTCAGTGAATTATGATATCAAATATTTAAAGAGAAATTAGTGCCAAATTATATAGCATTTGCCAAAAGACCAAAAATAAAGAAAAACAGAAGGTAAAAGGATTCTTTCTAATTTATTTTATGAAATTTGTAAAACCTTCATACCCAAACGAGAGAACAGCCATACACACACACACACACACACACACACACACACACACACACTACAGCCAGCAGTAATGCACCTGAAAATTAATGAACATTTTCTAGCAAAACGTTATCAGACATAATCAGACGATAATCAAGTAAGCTGTTCCTACCACAATTTAACAGTTGAGACATACCACTACATGACGTTAAGACATAGGTTGCTTTCCTTCTGATGTCAAGGAAAATATCATATTCCCTGGAAGTTCTAATCATATACCATAAAAGAAATGGAAGAAATAAGGTGCAGTCCAATACAGAAGCAGTAAGTGCAATGGCTCCTTTTTGAGAAAGTATATCATTTATAATTGCTTAAAATCAATTCTAAGAAACAAATTGAATAAAACATTCAAAGATTATTATGCTGAAAATTATTCAATCAAAAATGTAGAATGATAGACGATCTTTGCAGATTGGTAGATGCAAGAAATGTAAACATACATAATCTTCCCAAACTTATACCTATATTTGATGAAAGTCACCTGAAAAATTTCAGTCATGCTTTGTTAAAATAGGGAAGTTTATTCTAAAACTTATATGTGATGCAAAAGAATGAGATTAGTTGTGAGCACTCTGAAAAAGGGGAGTTCGTACCATGAATTGTTCTACCTTATTCCAATATTTATTATAAGTGACAGTAGTTAAGGCTGTGTGGTATTTATAGATTAATAGACATACAGGTCAATTAAACAAAGCAAGTATCAGAAATAAACCCACATAATATGTTCAAGTGGTCCTTGAAAAATTTTCAAAAATATCTCAGTGGAAAAAAGTTGGCTGCAGTAATTGTACATCCTTAGAAATTGTACAATAAACACTAAAATTAGACAATTTTTTAAATAGGAAAAAATATTAACAACTTCAGGATCTAAGACCAGGCATAAAGCTCTTATGATTGATACTATAAGTGTAATCCATTAAAAAAATAATGAATTAGACTTTCAAATTAAACACACATAAAATGAATAATTAATTGAATAGATAATAAAACTAACCATCAAAATAGAATAAAATATTCACAAAACACATTATCAAGAAAAGGACTAATATCTAGAATATATGAAAAATACTCCCAGTCAACAACACAAAAGCAATGAACACAATCAAAATATAATCAAAGATACAGAGGGTTCTTTCCTCAAATAATAATCCCTTGAAAGGACATATAGTATCACTAAATATTGTAAAAGGGAAATTTAAGGCACAATGTACACCCTACACATTTATCAAGAAGGCTATGATGAAACACATTAATAAAACTAGACATGTAGATCAGTTGAAAAATGCCCTAGATTTGATTCCCATCACCACAAAGTGCTGTGGTGCATACCTACAATGATAACACTCAGAAGGTGGAGGCAGAAATAGAAGTTCAGGGTCATTTTTCACTGTGTAATAAATTGAAGGCCACAATGGGCTTTGAGAAAAGTAAAATAATAATAGCAACAACAACTGATGGCAAATTTGTGATATGACTGGTGTAAATACTTCTGTTCACTGGGAAGGCTGCATAGGGTTCTGCCACTGAGCTACCCAACCTGCTCTTTTGATGCATTTTGTTCTGAGATTATTTCACGAAATTGCTTAGCCTGACCTCGCATTTGCTCCATAGTCCAAGCAGGCCTCAATCCTGGGATTCTTCTGCCTCAACTCTTCAAATTGCTGTGGTTGGTCTCTGCTTTCAGGGCTACCACATTCATAAGTTTATAGTGGGAACATAAAGTGGCACAGCATTCTAGAGAAAATATAACAATTTAAAACATTACTAAATATTCAACTATCACAAGACCAAGTAGGTGAGTTGCTGAGATTTAACCCAAGAAATTGAGAACTTATGTTCACTTTATTAAAAGCCTGTACACAAATGTTTATAAATGACTTTATTTGAAAAAAGTCCACATATCCTTTAACATAACCATTAATAATTAAACAAATATATCCAGATAATGAGATAACTTCAGAAATTAAAAAAAAAAAAACCCTACTCTCTAACAAAGACAGAGAGATGCCATGTAGCCACTGGAGGAGACAGACACCCGGTTCCAGGTGCTGTAAACCATGAGCCTTTTGGTCTAATATAAAATAATAGAAATTGATTCATTTAAGATATAAGAGCTAACTGGCAATATGCTTAAGATATTGGCCAATCAGTATTGCAATTAACTTTGTTTCTGTGTGGTTATTTTGGGTCTGGGCAGTTGGGAAACAAACAAGCAGTCTCTGCCAACAGGAATTTGTGTTCATTCTTATTGTATCTTCTTAGGCCATGTTTAGTGGATATCCCTGGAAGGCCTACTCTTCTTGAAGGGAGGAGGAGGAGTGGAACGGGGAGGAGGGAGATGGGGAAGGACTTAAGAGGGATGAAGGGAGGGGAAACTGCAATCAGAATATGATGTATGAGATGAGAATTTTTTAAAACAAAAAAAAGAAGACTCATATCTGCTGGCCAATTTGTGTGCCTATCCTAGGGTTCATATTATCATCTATCCACCTAAAATTACATACAATACATATAAGTTTGTGTTTATATTTACATATACACACACAGTTAAATACATGTTTGTCATTTGATCTGGCAATGATCCCTGTAAGGCCATAGCCTTGGTGCTAGTCAAGTCAAATCCATACATGGAGCAAAGAGCTCAGAACTCAAGAACAGGGAGCACGAACTGGAAGCTGCCCACGTTGCTGTGCAGTAGAAAACAAGGCAGTGGTGGGGGTGGGGGAGATATGTTCACAAGCTTGGAAAATTTCCGAGTTGCCTTGTACTTAGCTCTGCTGTGGTGGGGGGATAGGTGAAAGCAAGCCAGATGGGAAAGGGTGGGAAACCCTCTGGGTCATGGACCTTTTAGGCCTTAGGGACTGGTCTACCCAGTAGGTGTGGAGTTGGGTGCCAGATTAAGAGGAACACTAAAAAGAAATCCCACACTAGCTCAGAATTAAATATAATAAAGCGTTATTTATTTAGGGGTAGACTCGTGGATCACAGTCCTCTGTCCAAATGGGGAATCCAGCCACTGGTAGAGAGAGGGAGTGTAGTGTGTGCTTTACAATGACATTTATAGTATAAGAGGTCTTGCCCAAGTAGGTGGGTAACATAAAGGCTACTGGCTAAAGGATTTCCCTACAGCAAGAGCCTACTTCTTCCCATGAAACTGAATACAAACTGAGACATTCCATGTCATGAACTGAAGAACTACTGGATTCTTGACTTTTCTATTGAGAGGCAGCCATTGTTGGACTAGCCAGCCCACAACTGGTTGCAAGCTGTGTATGTATGTATGTATGTATGTATGTATGTATGTGTATATGTATACATATATACATGTGTACATATATAGTGTATGTACATATGGATATATGTGCATATACGTGCATATGTGTATGTACATACATACATATATACACACACACATATATATATAGGGGGCAGGAAATACAAGTGTGGCTTCTGTGAATATATTGAATATATAATCATTATGTCTGCTTTGTTCCTTTAGAGAAAATAAAATTCAGGCTTATGAAGCCACACTTCTATTTCCTTTCCCAACCTTAAGGCTAGGTGCTTGTCAGTCAACAGTTGTATTATTAAAGTGTTTGTAAGAATGAAACATAGAGACATTTTAGTGTCACTTGTCACAACTTCAGAAGGCCCTGTAAGGTTTGAGCTTTCCCCAAATTGCTCCATCTCTTTTTTCCTCTTATTGTTGCTTTACTTTTGCTTTTCAGAATTGTTATGATAACAAGATCATATCCATTTCCAATCAAGGGTCTAGTGAGGTAAAAAAGGGAATATTTCCACTTTCTATTATTTTTAAAAATTTCTGGGCCACAGAATCCTCTATTGGTAAATTACATTTTACAACTTTATTCTCCTTGATATTTGTGAAGGGCCTCACCTGATGGCACTCAAGCTCTTATATCATAACTAAACATTTCATCACATCTCTGAACTTGCAATTATTTGTAGATATAACCACTGATGTTACAGATATATAGCCATCCTTCTGTGTTTTTGACTGAGTTAATGTAATTTAAATATAAAGCTAAAAAAGAACTAATGTCCAAATATTCTAATTATAGAGTATAATATTTTCCTAAACAGTCAAATGTCTGCATTGTTAAAGAAAGTTTATCTAGGCAGAGCGATGCTGCATAAGTCTCACGTGGAAATGGACGATCCTGGAAGCACCCTTCCATTTCTTGCCCGCAACTTAATACCAAATGTCTTCAGCTAGATGCTTTTATTATTAAAGTCTCTTTCTTTCGGAAATTGCAATTCTGAAAGGCTTACGGTATTTTTTTATGGCCTAGTAGTTCCATTCAATGATATAACATCATGCCTTAATATTTAATATGGAATATGGAAAACACCAGAGGGGATAATTAAGTTCACCAAATGGGACACTGAATTCTTTCAAGAGCAAATGGTGAAAAGAAGACTATATTATTACCTTGCATAACAGAAGTTCTACTCTCAAATCAAACTACCTGAGCATGTTGGGTCCTCTCTCTCTCTCTCTCTCTCTCTCTCTCTCTCTCTCTCTCTCTCTCTCTCTCTCTCTTTCTCTCTCTCTGTTTTTTAAGGAAATGGTCATGAATATAGTAAATGATTTTATGAAAACTTTAAAAAATGAAAATAAAGAAAACAGGTCACATTTGCATCTTGCCTCACCCATCATGCAGCCCAGCTAACTCAAAACAATGAGTAGAAAAAACATTGATAGACAGTTAATATTCTACCATCTTTTACATCGCATGAATGCTTTTACATACCTCAGAACGTAATCTCTAGTTGAAATAATTATCAGTTTGGAATTACATTCAATCACCTAAATAAGATCAATTATTCTTTTCCAACCAGAAGATGACCTAATGTTTGATTGGGAATAATTTAAATACATTCACAGTCATAGTCCAATGTCTACTACTAAATTAATTTTGTATATAATTTATAATGTCATTTATTAAAATGGGTTTCTATTTTACTTTTTCATATTCACGATAATTTTTGTTCATTCTTTCAGTGCTAGACATGAAAGTGGGCACATAATACCTGCCTTTTCATTTTATTTTCCCCCTATTTTTAGCGTTAACTTTTCCTCTTCGTTTCTCACTTGCTCCACGGGGATTCCTAAAACACAATTTACAGTTGCTACAAACCCACAGCATCGCCTCCCAATCACTATATGTTGCTGCTTTGGGATTCACAACTTACGTCTCTTCCTTAAAAATTGTAAAAATATCTTCTGAAATGTGGTGTGTTTCCATAGAGACTCAGTAGTATAAATCATTTTGTACACATCCCAGGTCATTATGGAACTCTTTGGAAAGAGGCTATAATTTTACTAGACTCTAGCGTTTTTCTGTATACAGTTCCTATGAAGGTAGAAGCTGACAGTAATAATATAGACTTCCAGAGATACTTAGAGACTAAGGAAAGAAAGCCAATTTTTTTAAAGTAGGAGCCCAAAACTTTGTTATCTCAAAACAAAACCCACTTCATATAAAATGCACAGATTTAATGAGCTGTCCCACACCAAATAACTAGGATTAAAATTTATTACCAATCTTGCTAGGTGACTAGCATCCTCATTGTTTTCTGAGACTTTCAAATCTCCAGGTGTCAGAGGTCAACTGCCTTGTTCCCAACACCTTGGGGAAAATGGTCTGTGATTCTGCCATTCAACCTCTGAGTATTTTAATGTGAATTTTTTTTACTTTGTTCATTTATATTCTCCTCATTTTGGCATTTTACCAAGTTACAAATCACTACTTAATTATATGAATATTAAATTTCTTGGCTGAGAACTAGTCTTTCTGGAATGTTCTTCCTTTGGTGACAAATATGCTGAAAGAACTGAGATTATACAAACAAATGAAGACTCTGACCTGCAAGAGGGCTAGTAGACGTCTCCTCCCCCAAGTCATACACATCCATGAACTATGTAAGGTCTGAAGAAAGGAGGAGTATATATTTTGAGTATTGTCATATTTCTCCCACTGTAATGCACCTTCCTGGAGAGGACATTTATTTCCAAGTAATTTTCCTCCCCCAAAAGTACACCCATCCCTACGTCTTAGGCATCAGAAGTAATCTAATTACTATAGAAAGCATGAAGAAGTCTATGCATATGCTATATTCAAATACTTTATTTCGTATCAGGAACTTGAACATCTATAGATTTGACATCTATAGAATCCTGAGGCCAATACCGTTACATACTAGGAGATAGATGAACTTTGTTACAGCGTGTTGTTTTAGGGAATCGCGACCAAAAATGTCTCTCCATGTTCAATAGAGATGCAATCCTTTCAAGCTTATGTATCTAGTAGACATTAACACTAGATTGAGATTTCATGTATTATTTTTATTTAATGTATGCCAAATCCATCATACTAGCCATATATAAATAATTTTGGGAACAGTAATAATAATGTTAAGAGAAAATAATTTACTTGGCAGTGACTATATCTTTCAATGCTAGACAAAGCTAGGACAGCTAGCTTTTGAAGCTTATGCTCATGTACTGTGTGTGTGTGTGTGTGTATAAATGTAAGTGCAGGTGCACATGGCTTCCACAATTGTGAATGCCATTACTCAGGACATCATCCACCTTCTATTTGGGAACAGGGTTGGTCTCTCACTGGCCTGGATATTGACAAGTAGGCTAGGCTGGCTAGCCACTGAGCCTCAGGTATCCACCTCTCCTCCTCTGTGGTCCTAGATGACAAATGTGCACCTTCAAGCCTGCCTTTTTATGTGTGCTTTAAGGGGCTCAACTAGGGTCCTTACATTTCAAGGTAAACACTTTGTGAACCACAAACCATTTCTTTTCTGGGTGTTTGTGGAGTCTGGAATTTGTGGAGATGAAGTTAGAAGTCTGTAGTGGTATTGAGGGTTTAAGATACTCTGCATTAGCCAAGATTAGAGACCTGTTTCCCAATTCCATGTCTAGAAAATTCAGATTCACTGTTTGTCAAACATTTCTTTCTCAGTCATACTAAATATCAAGGTCTAATCTACAAAATCCAAGTTTCCCAATAACTTTCCCATACTTTGTCAGTACGTGCTGATCTAGCCATCGCTTTCACAGAAGATCAATGAGTGTTGTTCACTGTTGAAAAATGAGCGGAAGGATGCCATCAGGTACATGAGAATCCTGTTTGTAGCTGGAATTGCTTCCTCAAGCTAGAGGACCCAGGCTCCCAGTTATAGTTCTGATTTCTATTCGGAAACTCAATAACACACCCACCCCTTCTGGCTAACATCATTCCAAATCCAAATCCTTGGCACTACACTAGGCAAAATGAAGTAAAAATAAACAGGACCACTCCTACTCTTGTAGAGTTTACTTTTCAGTAAAGGTAAAACATATTTAAAATGACAAAACAGACACACATCACACGTCAAGGTCGTGCAGACCGACAGGCAGGGGTTTTGAAGTTTTAGAGAATCTAAGCTCCATAATAAGTAATCAAGAGAAAAGCATAAAAAGCTAAATTCATTCCCTGAGGCATCTCAGAGTGGTAATTTATACATAAAGAATTGCTTTCTCCTTTGAAAGAATCGGACTGATGCTGGAGCTATGCTTGTGAAAGGGCATAAGGCAGCACACAGACTCTTCCCCTCTTTGCACTCGATAGCAGAAATCTCTTTAGAGAGCGCACATTTCAACAGCTATGCAAACAAAGTCAAAGTGATGTGTCTAATTGAATCTTTAATATTCAAGTCAATTTGTTTGATCTCTCACAACTGCCTTCCAGATTGTTCCCCAAGTCTTGTCTGAAGGTGATAATGGTGAGGCCTGCAATTGCAAAAGTCAGGTAGTTGTCAGCACGGAAGTGCCCTTCATTCCTGACATAGTCTGCCTGGCAGAAATGAGCCTGCCCTTGAAATACTGTGACCGGTTTCCTCTCACATTGCTCTTTTCTTATACAAATGAAGCACTCTCTGCCGATTGTGCTAAAATGAAAAGAAAAAAAGAATCACAAAACTCCCACATTCTTCAGAGGTCTGAACTCAACCTGGGGACTTCCAGCCTGGCTGCTCACAGAGACAAACATTTAAACATCAATAGTAAGAGAATGGTCTGTCAGCTACCTTTAAGAAGAGAACTGGTGCCCAAGGCCCCCAGCATCCCAGAAGACATTTCTGGATGCTCCACCAAACACATTAGAACTGTCTGCCACCAAACACCATTACACTAAGCCATTCTGGGACATCTTCCTCCTATTTCAGACTGCAGAAAAGGATAGTTTAGTTTAATAACTCAATGGCTTCCAGTGTTTGTTTACTGACTCTGAGCAAGAGTGACTTATATTGCACCTGAAGTCTGCAATAATATTGTCACCTAAGCTGTATTAAGATTAAGTATGTTTGATTTGGAACTGAAATTGATAATAAACTAATGATACTCTAGTCTGCCTATGCAATTTAAATACACACGATAGGACTCTAGAAACAGGAACCCAAAGCTTAAAGCTTTACTACTGTATGTAAATTTTTAGAATCTGTCTCTCCTTGCTTGTGACTAAGGATATGCCTGCTTATGAATCAGGTTTGTCATAGATTCCACTAGACAAAGTAAAATAAAATATCTAGTATGGTACTTTGATGCACCTTAGGTGCCCAAATGTATATGTATAGGCATCACTTTTATTTACTATTAATATCTTTAAAATTTTACAGTTTAATATTCCAGTGAAAATAACCTGTCTCAGCCCATGTCCTCATCATTGCTGTCATCATTATCATCACCAACATTTACACTTTCCAAAGCATTTTACATTTATTATCTCATCAAATATTTACAGCTTTAATTGTTCCAATAACAAAAACAGCAAAGACAGTGTCATCCCAAGATCAGTGGCGCAGGTAACAAGAGGGTGTTTCCTTGCACTGCATAAGATCCTATCACCTTGCAAGTTCCTTGTATTTGTCCTTGACTTCCGTTGCTCCAGCAATTTTTTTAAAAAAAGAATTTAAGTAAGATTTGTATAACATTAAATCAAAGCCAGCCAAAAACCATCTACCACCTGTTTAAAAATCACATTTCTTCTCTTTGTGGAAATTTTCTGTATGTTCATTGGAGCTTCAGACTAGTTGTGCAGCTGAGGATGAAAGTAGTACCACTTCCTTTCATGTTCCCTCGCCTTTGTTTGGTGACAGATATTTGAGTAAAAAGAAGACTTTAGAAGAATCAATGTAGAATAGGAAAGCCAAGGGGCATTGTCAAAATTATTTATGTAAAACAATGACATTCAAAATCAGGATAGGTTAGTTACTTTTGATTACACATTCTTCCTTTTAGTAAAAATGGTTATGTTTTTCTCACATAATACAAGGCTGTGTTTTTCTCAAATAATATATCCTGATTCAGATCTCTCTTCCCTCTCTCTATTCCTCCAATCTCCCTCACCACCTCACCTCCTATCCAGATTCAGTCCCTTTCTGTCTTTCGTTAGAGAGCAAATAAACTTGTGTGGGATAACAATAAAATAACATAAAACATAATAAAATGCAGTAAAATAAAAACTAACACACTGAAATAGGAGAAAAAAAAAACCGAAGGAAAAGAGCCAAAGGACATATAAGGTAATGTGTATATGTGTGTATATAATTTTTATAAAATTAAAAAGATACAGAAATTTTAAAAAGGAGAGCCCTAACAGAACGTCATGAGACAAGCAACCCCCAAAGATGCCATTGATTTCCTTTTCTGTTGGCCATCTACTACAGAGCATGCAGACTACCTTTAAGAGTCGTTTAGCTGGGCAGTGGTGGCGTACACCTTTAATCCCAGCACCAAGGAGGCAGAGGCAGGTGTTTCTCTGTGAGTTGAGGTCATCCTAGTCTTCAAGACCTAGTTCCAGGAGAGGCTCCAAAGCTAAAGCAAAATCCTATCTAGAAAAAAACAAAAGAAAAAGAAAAAAGAAAAGAGGGAGGAGGAGGAGGAAGAGGAGGAGGAAAAGAAGAAGAAGAAGAAGAAGAAGAAGAAGAAGAAGAAGAAGAAGAAGAAGAAGAAGAAGAAGAAGAAGAAGAAGAAGAAGAAGAAGAAGAAGAAGAAGAAGAAGAAGAGTTTATTTCCGGAGTAATTACAAGGGACAACTAAAAATGCATATGAATTGCTCGACTAAAGTCCTGGCACATAGTAAACATTTGATGAAATTCAGCTATGCTCATTTCATGATCTTCCAGCCTAAATCAACATCTGGGACTCTAAAACTGAACGTGTAAATAGGAAACCTATTTTCAAAATAGTACAAAATAATTAATGTGTATCAAAGAGCCAAAAATTAATTATAATGCAAACAAAAATTTAAAGATTTCAGTCAAACAAATTAAACTTAAGTCTCTTCTCATTTTCAGCTCAAGACATTTATGAAGTCATGCGAATCCTCTCTAAGTACGTATCTGAGGAGAATTTAAGAACACATTTTATTAGGAGAGTTAAGATTCTAAATTAGAATTATAACAAGTTTTAGCTGATGCTTTTAAAAGTCCATTAAGGTAAGAAGAGCCCCGCTACTAGTCATATTCATTGATTTAGTTTGATGAAAGTCAAAGATAAAAATGTGGAAAAAAATAAGGCTTAAACCAAATCCTATATAATCTTTCCAGTAGGATTACTTACGTCTGAGGGTTTTTCTCATCTTAAGATAGCACCTTGAAAATTCTGGGCTTACTGGGAACAAGAAGATAACATGAATCCTTTCAAATTTATTTAATTTTTAAAAATAACTTGCATTGGCTACATGGGAAAAAGGCTTAGTGTGAGAATAAACCCTGGGGCAACACTTAGATCCACATTCATTATAGTCTGCCGACGCAGTATCATTGTGTCAGGTTCAAAGTAAAATCAATAGCAAATCATTTGACTTTGTAATAGCAGAAATATAAGACGCCACCAACTTAATCAAAGAAAACTGTCTCAAGAGAGAGAGGTAGCTACTTGTACCACATGAAAATACTATGAATGATTTCACCATCAAGTATAAGAACTATCTAAAATCTAGCTTTTATAGGAGTACACATATGTGATGTCATATATATATACACACTCATGTACACATAAGCATATGTGTACATAAACATGTATAACATACAAATGTACATGTATATACATACAAACATACAATTTAAGTTGAAAAGTGTTTTGACACAAAAGTGACTGGTTGCTTCTCCTTGAGACCATGTGGGTTAATGCCTTCTCAAAACATAAAAGAAAAATAATTCCTGGCAATCAAGAAGAATATTTTCCCGATGACTTCAAATGGTAGTTTTATTGCATGAAACCTTGTAAATATGGATAGAAATAGTTCCTAACTTTCTGAGGCTTCCAATACTTTCTTGTATTTGATGTGTTTACTCAAGTGTTTTGATATCTCCTTCTATTGATAGCTACAAAGGAGAAACAGTGAGGTTAGTTAATGGCTGGAATTGACCCAGTGAGATACACATGACCAGAGAAGTTGACATAAAACAGAATGTTCAATGCTAGGTACTCTCTTCTCGGCTATTTCAACAGAAATATCCTGGTGACCAGAACTGTATGCCAGACAACAAAGGTGGGGGACCTGCCCACCGGGCATACAGATTAAAAGAGTGGGTGGATATGTGTGTGCATGAGAAATCTTTGGAAAGCCATGTGTTTCATATAATGATAAATTAGGTGAACTTCAAGGAGCTTAAGGCAACATGTAATTTAATCTTCTTTAAGATGAGGTCGACAGAGGTACATGGCTTGTATTTCTTTAAAAATAAAGAGAACATTTGATTAGTTTAATTCATTTATTTTTTTATTTCTAGTGCACTCTCACCCTCTGATTTATTTTTTCTCATATGTTAGGGACACTTCTCTGTAAATATTTAGAATATACTTAGTATTTTGAATGTCAGAGTAGATTAATACATTTGCATTATGCTTTCAGAAAACAACTAATAAAAAGGCATTGGGTTAATAATTTGTTCTTGAAAAAAAGAAAATATAATAAAAGTTAAGATATGAAAATTTATGACAATTCAGGTAGGAAATGTTTGCATATTGACTTAAGGTATAAAATAGTAATTATATTAATTTGTTAAGTCTGTTGGCCAATGTGCTACTTTAACCACTAGGCTGATTCATATCTGATACCCAGCAAACATTAGCAATTATTATGTGAATGTATTCAAATAAAAAAAATTAATGTGACAAGTAGTAAGGGTCTATGATGTGGGATTCCCCTCTATATGCTGTGAATATGTTTTATTACCATTGGTCAATAAAGAAGCTGTTCTGCCAATGGCTTAGCAAAGCAAAGCCAGGTATAAAATCTGAACAGAGATATATAGAGTGAATAGGCTAGGTCAGGGGGCACCATGTAGCTGCCGAAGGAGACAGATGCCAGTACTATACCTGGTAAGCCACAGTCTCATGGCAATACACAAAATAATAGAACTGGGTTAATTTAAGATATAAGAGCTTAGGAAGGAACATGCCTCAGTTGTTGTTCAAGCAACATGGTAATTAATATATTTTGTACGTGATTAGTGTGGGTCTGATTGGCCAGGAACAAACAAGTAGTCTCTACTTACAGGTCTACCCAAGGAGCTGGTCTACAAGATAACATTTAAAGATCTTTTAATACAGTCTTCACTCCGGAAATGAAGAAACCTGAGAAAGAAACTGTAGGCCACATGATAACACAGATCATCAACTCAGAAATCAAACATGGAAGGATCATGAGTTCAAGGTCACTATCATCTACAGAGCAAGAATGAGGGCAGCCTTACCTACTCAGTGAAAAGATATAAAACCTACAGCCAGCTTCATAGGGAAAGACATGCTCTATGTATTTGCTTACTTACTATGCTCAGCAGACACTCAAAACTCTCCTTTTTTTTTTTTGGTTTTTCGAGACAGGGTCTCTCTGTAGCTTTGGTGCCTATCCCAGAACTAGCTCTTGTAGACCAGGCTGGCCTCGAACTCCCAGAGATCCGTCTGCCTCTGCCTCCCGAGTGCTGGGATTAAAGGCGTGCGCCACCACCGCCCGGCTTCAAAACTCTCCTTAATTGTCATTAAGTTGTTTCTCTTGCACATAGCATTGCTTAGGAGGCTGAGACGATGGCTCAGCAGGTAAGAGTAGTTTTTATGCAGGCATAAGGACCTGAATTCACATCCCACTGTGGACCTGCTCTCCAGCTTTGGGAGACAGAGACAGATAGATACCAGGAGCTTGCTAATCAACCAGTCAGGGGGAAAAAAAAAAGATAAGCTTTGGTTTAAGCCAATGAAGCAAAGAGGAAAATGCCCAGCATTTGTCTCTGGCGGGGTATCAGTCTTATGCATTTACCATACACACACACACACACACACACACACACACACACACACACAGAGTTGTTTTATACAATAAATATTGCAATTACTATGGTCCTGGTCTTTCTTAGTGCAGATGAGTTGGGTTGATTCCTGAAAGGCTGTTTGTTGATAGTAATCATGTTTCAAAATAATAGTTTAATACCTGTCTTATTTAGAGTTTCTATTGTTGTGAGGAGACACCATGACCATGGCAACTCTCTTTTTTTCTTTTCTTTTTTTTTTCCTTTTCTTTTCTTTTTTTTTGAATTTTTGAGACAGGATTTCTCTGTGTAACAGTCCTCGCTGTCCTGAAACTCGCTTTGTAGACCAGGATGGCCTCGAACTTCCTGAGATCCATCTGCCTCTGCCTCCCAAGTGCACCATTCAGCTCATGGCAACTCTTAAAAAGGAAAAACATTTAATCAAAGTGGCTTACATTTTCAGAGGTTTAGTCCATTATCATCATGGTGGGAAATCATCACATGCAGGCAGACCTGGTGCTGGAGATGAGAGTCCAGCATCTTGATAGGCAGGTAACAGGAAATGGCCTGAGGCATTGGGCCATATCTTGAGCATATATGATACCTCTAAGGCCACCTCCACAGTGATATACTTCCTCCAACAAGACCATACCTATTCCAACGAGGCCATATCTCCTAATAATACCTTTGGGGGTCATTTTCTTTCAAACCACCATATTACCAATATTTATTAAATGGCTACTGTCAGGGCAGGCGAGAATATGGGAGGGCTTAGAGGAAGGAAAATGAAGGGAAAATGATGTAATTAAAAATGATAATAGGAATAAGAAGAATAATGATTCACCAGGAAACAAGGAAGATCAAGCAAATAAGACAGGAGATGATCAGCCTCTGTGGGAGGAGGCAAACACAGAGAATCATTATACTTGCAAACACTGGGGAAAAAAATCAAAGTAAAATGTTAAGATAATGAAGTTCATAAATATTAGGACCCAGTATCTTGAAGATCAAATATAATCAAGGAGAATGCAGAATATATGCACAAAGACTTCCTAACACGTGGCGGATCTGTACTTTAAACAGTCTATTATTATACACTTGTTGATGGTATTGCTACCTTCTCTTTTGAAAAGGGATTCGGAAAGAGAGGGACATTGTGTGGCAAAGAGAGCATGGGGGGGGGGGGGTACCTGGTTTGCTAAAGTGCTGCAAAAGAGAAATCTGTTTCAGTTAGTAACTGCTTTTGCCTCTTTGCTTTTATGTTTTCTAGTTAGGAGGGTTTTTTGTTTGTTTGTTGTTGTTGTTTTTCATTCTAGAATATCTGTAAAAGTAAAGAGAAGAATTCTGCCATTGGTGACTTTCTAAAACAAAGCGTAGGTGTAGGCCAAATAGCAATATGATGGTTTCTTC
Source organism: Chionomys nivalis (assembly GCF_950005125.1). NCBI lineage: Eukaryota > Metazoa > Chordata > Mammalia > Rodentia > Cricetidae > Chionomys > Chionomys nivalis. The sequence goes on from NC_080106.1 coordinate 29,824,651, forward strand.
AGCTTCGTGACTGAGGAGAGACTGATGAAGACATGTAGGAAGAGACCATGGGAAGTCACCAGGACAGTTCAACACACCGAAGTTAGTAGAAGGATGAAACTGTTGAGCTGAAGGAGCTGAATGGAATCTGGAGTGTTCAACTTCCTGCAAAGGTCTCCCTAAGTGGAACTGTAATCTTCACTAAAGGTGTGGGTACCTCACAGTAATGTAACCAGAGTAAATTCCAGGTCATGCTGATCCATATGCCTCTCCTTCCACCTGTCCTGTAATATCCTGAAGAGAGACCCATCGACAGAAGACAAGTGGCAGCCAGACAGCAGAACAGTTCTTTAATACTGGTCATCAGAAGACTTCTGTCACCCAGAGCAGGACCCACAGAGAGGAAAGCTGATCTCTTGGAGTCAGCAGTAGACATCAGACAACACCTACCACAAACAGAAATAATAGGAAGAATGAAATGTAGCAAGAATTTTAGTTGGTCTTAATAATAAAAACCCAGAATTAGATATCATGGTAAATGCTGATAGATCAGAGAAGCAAAGGAGCCAGCCACTAGACAGAAAGTCACCAATGACAGAATTCTTCTCTTTACCTTTACAGATATTCTAGGACTCTATCGAATCCTCAGATTGAAGAGGGCAAGATCCTGTCTTCACGAATCCTCAGACTGAATCCTCAGATTGAATTCCATGAGCTTCTGTCTCCTCCCTCCTCATATTTCTCTCTCTGCCCAACCATATCCCTTCCTGTCTCCATCTCCCTAGTGCTGGGATTAAAGGCATGTGACTCCCAAGTACTGGGATTAAAGGTGTGAGCCACCACTTCCTGGCTCTGTTTCTCTTTTAGACTGGATCAATCTCTTGTAGCCCAGGGTGGTCTCAATCCCACAGAGATCCTTTTGTCTCTGCCTCCAGAGTGCTGGGATTAAAGGTGTATATCACCACTGCCTTGTTTCTATGGCTAACTAACAACTTGATTCACACTCTGAATTTCAGGCAAGCTTTATTTGTTAGATCACAAACAAGATAGCACCTTAGTGAAGTCTACTAGAAAACAAATGTTTTTTTCAGGGATCCCTCAGCTCTCGCGTAGGTTTTCACGGGTGTAGAATAACATCAGGTCAAATGGTTGCTTTCTAAGCTTCAGCTGCAGCAATCTTGGCCACCATGCTGACATTTAAGCAAGGTTGGGGTCAATAAGTCCAGAGCATTGGGATTTGGAAGGGCAGGGCATCTACAGAAGAAAACAAATGATGTCTAAGATTATGCAGCCAAATGTTCCTTAAATTGAACTGAGCTAACTCTAGCTAGACTAAACAATTCTCACCCCAAGAGTGCCAAGGCGATGGTGCCTGAGAAACACAATCCCTCTACCCTTTATTTTCATCTGCATAAAAGTATTTTGATAATCATGAATGCAGTGTGTCTTGTTTGGTCAGTATGCTAAACGCATTGAAACATTTTTGGGAGTGAGAACCCAGTAGGAAACATCTATCTCACAGTACTGTCAACCTTGTTACCCAAAGAGAAATACACATGGTGATAGAAAAGGTAAAATACATGACATTTTATTGCTAATGAAATTGTTTATTGGATTCTCTAAATTCTTATCCAGTGCGAAGGGATTCAAAGCATATTTAGAAGTTCAATTAAGAAAACAATTTTCAGTTTTTAAATAAACAATTAAATCTTACCACAGTTAACAATAGTTTAATTAAAATGCTATCTAGACTCCTGAAATAGGGGTAAGAATAGAAATACAGATTTATACAAAAGTAAACCTAGTTTTGATTTTTACGAACCAGCATTAGATATTTGGAAAGAGCAAAAGAGACTTTTAAGCATCTCTTTGGGAAGTAGGGGGTAGAGACCCGATTTTATAGAAGAATAATTTTATTATATTATTTTGTCATTATAATGATAGAGGATGGAAATTTAATTATAGAAAAGTGATTATAATACAAATGATTCTTTTTCTGTTCAGTAAAAATGAGCATGATATGATATATATATATATATATATTCTAATATGTAGTAAAGTTGACTGCACATATTTTAATTCAAAATAGGAATTTAGCCAGTTTTGAATCTAACACTTTCTTTTTAGCATTTCTAATTGTTTGATCATTTTGTCTTTCAAGTTCAACTTTGAACCACCCTTATCATCTTACTGATTATCTTGATTAATCAGTGTTACAATCATCTTTTGTAGATTGCCATTTTATATTTGTGTAAGTCATGATTTAAACTTCTTAGACAGTTTACCTAAGAGTTTTACACAATTCTTTTAAATGTGAATAGTACTAAATTATTTAAAAGGCATTCACTGTGTGTTTACTTAGTTTCAGGTAGCATGTATCAGGTCCACAATGATACAAATTAGTTGTTATTTATCTTATATGCTTAAAAAAGGTGGGGTATACCTTAATATGTCATATTTCTCTTTTAATAATAAAAACAAAATAAAATAAGATATAACAATAACTAGAACATTAGGATTGAATAAAGAAAAAAAAAGAAAAGAACGCTGGAGATCAGAGACCCACTTGTTCATACCCTCAAGAGTACCATAAAAAAACACTAAACCGAAGACCATAATATATATTCAGGAACTGGTGCAGACTGTTCAGGCCCTATGCACACATGCTGCCTCAGACTGTGAGTTCATGTGACTTTGACTATACTGCTTTAGAGGGCTTCCGTTTATTTGCACCCTCCATTCTCTCTGGATCTTAAAATGCACCTGCCACCGGGTTCCATGAGCCCTGAGGGGACAAATCTGATAGAGACATCAGGTGTAGGAAGACTTCTTCCAAGGTATCTCACTCTCCGCATAATATCTGCCAAAATCCAGATTTCCTGTCTTGGGCATATTTGCAAAGGATGTTTCATCCTACCCCAGAGACACTTAATCAATCATGTTCATTGCTACTCTAATCATAATAGCATAAATTGGAAAGAACATAGCTGTCTTTTTACAGAAGAATGGACAAAGAAAATATGTTACATTTAAACAATGGAATATTACTCAGCCATTAAAATAATCAGATAAAGGGCCAAGCAGTGGTGGTGCCTGCCTTTAATCCGAGCACTTGGGAGAAAAATGCAGGTGGATCTCAGAGAGTTCAAGGCCAGTAGGGTCTACAAAAGTTGAGTTCCAGGTCAGCCAGGACTAATACACACAGAAACCCTGTCTCGAAAAACCAAAACAAATAAACAAACAAATAAAATAGTGAAATAATAAACCCTGCAGGTAAATAGAACCAGAAAAATTTCTGAGCGAGATATTCCAGACCTAGAAAGACAAATACCATATGTGTTCTCTTATGTAGATATTAGCTATTAAGTCAATGATAACCATGTTCCTCAATCGCAAAACCACAGAAGGTAGGTAATAGTGTAAAGGACTAGAGGGATCAAATAGATCTCATTAGGAAAGGGAAATGGATGGGAGGCTGGAACTAGAGGATCAAGTCAGAAAGAGGTATGGGAGAGAGGGACAAGGAAGGAAATATGGGGAGAGACAGAGAAAACTAAAATCAAGGGATCTTTGAGGGTGGTAGAAAGCCTAATACAGCAGAAGCTTCCTAAAATGTATACATATATGAAGGCAATCTAAATTAAATTAACAAATAATGGGAGAAACAGGACCCCAACTGTCCAAATCTTGTCACTAAATGAAGTTTCCAGTACTAGGATTGGTTTACATTTAATTAAATAGTTGACCAAAAAAAAAAAAAGTCCCATGGGACTAGTAAAATAACCCAGGCTATTGCTGAGACTGTAAGTTGCTCTCTACAAACTGAAGGCAAGGCCCCATTGTTGAAGTCAACATCTATACAACTCATTGAACACAGAGAAGTCGATCTGGTATCTACCCTACAGCCTTCACCCCTATCATAGCATTTTTGGCACCAGAGGGTATTCTGCACACTACCAAAAGAGAAATATAAACACCAAGAAAGCCACAAACCTTCGGATCTACAACGCTGTCTTGCCTGCAATATATGCTATTAAAAAATGGTAGCACAAAACTTAGACAAGTAACCAATCTAATCAATCTGATTAGATTTAAGGCCCACTCCATGAGATGGAACCCATACCTGACACTGCTTAGGTGACCAAGAACCTGTGATGAGATAGCCAGGTATATAGGGCAAACCAAATACTACTAAAAAAATAAAAATAGAAAAACAAGAACAAGACTACAAATGACATTTGCTATACTCAGAGATCAGAGCCTTGTTCATGATGCTTATGGGAATAAATACAAATTTCCTCTGTTTTATTTCTTAACATAAAACTAAGAAGAGTATGACAGCAGATGAGAAATGGTCATGTACACCCTTATTAAATATGTACATATACATATGTATACAAATCAAATATATATGCTTATATATAGGTGCTTATAACTTAATTGTAGGTTCTCTTCATTGTGTGTGTGTGTGTGTGTGTGTAAGAGAGAGAGAAAGAGAGAGAGAGAGAGAGAGAGAGAGAGAGAGAAAGAGAGAGAGAGAGAATTTATTATCATGGCTTTACAACAAGAAATGTCTTTGAAAAACTGGCTTATTTCAAAGTTCAGTTTAATGACCTGGAAGTAAACCCAAGTGGCTTCTGGTTTGGCCTACTCTCTCAGGGCCCAATGAAAGCTTCTAGTTCAAAACAATGGCCTTCTGTGAACCTTTATATGCTACAAGAAATGCACATAAATATGTATTTATAAAACAGTGGGGGTATATGACATGAAAAGACAATGTACCTATTTTAAAGATGAAGGTATAACTGCTCCCAATCAGAGAATCCTGCAAGATGCACCCACAATTTGAAAAGAAATTTTGGAAAAGTTACTAGGTCATTACATACATGTTGAAAGATATTGATAGTGAGTATTTGCAAGTTTATCCCACATTGAGGAATGTATTATATGTGCAAAAATCCAAAGATAGAAAGAGAAGTCACTTTTGAGAAGAAACTCAGATATAGTATTTTTACAAATGAGAAAGGGCAGGAAAGACATTGGGAGTCTAGTTTGCATATCTTGATCACATAATTAGAAACGTTCATATATGCTTAATACTACATATTAAGTTCTCATTACTATGGTTGAAAAATAACATTCATAGATATACACAGAAGAAGGGCAGGGAATACACAATACTTAAATGATAGAATATAACACTTAATGTTAGGTTTTGTTTCATGGGAACAATGAGTTTGGTTTTACAAAGAATAAAAGATGCCCTCTGATTTCATGAGTTCCACATTCAGGAAGTCAACCAAGCACAGAAAAAAATTTGCGAGCCAAACATTGTGTCTGCACTAAACACCCATACAAACATCTATCACTTATGCCTTAATCAACATAGTATAAATGGTGTTAATAGCATTTATATTGTATTAGTTATTATAACCAATCTAGAAATAAAGTATATAGGCACATTATGTATCTTATGTAAAAATATTATGGAATACTATGTTACTTTCTTATTTAAAAGGATTTACGCACCCACAGAGTCTGCTATCCAGGGGAATCAGATCATGCCCAACAGGTACAGAGGGAATACTGTATGAACAAAGTCTGGCCTATTAGAACAAGCCAAAAAGAGAAGTAGATATAAGGAAAAGAAGGAAAAAGTATACAAAACTTTAGACATCCTACAAACCTCAACATTAGGGCTGTCATATGCCATATGTAGGAAATTCTTCATTCATCAAGGTAGACCAAACAAAGTTGATTCTAGAAAGATTTATTTTCCTGTAAGGAAAGTGAGAGAGAAAGAGAGAAAGAGAGAGAGAGAGAGAGAGAGAGAGAGAGAGAGAGAGAGAGAGAGAGAGAATGGAGCATCAGGAAACTCAGTGTATAAGCAATATCCTAAAGCATAGACCATACAATCAGAAAGATTAGACAGTGTCCCATCACCAGTGCAGTTCAAGCACTCTGGAATTCAAGGTCCCTGGAAAGTTGCTTTAACATTCCCATGCATATAAAATTGACTGTGGTCTTCTTCAACACAATGGAATGGAGGTTATTCAGTTTTCTTGCACATCATAGTTTTCAAACTTTATACATTAGGGCTTTATAAAGTTAGCTGGCCTGAAGTGTCTTATACAGTCTCCACATATAGGTTATTTATATGATTCTAACACAAGAAACTTAATCTTTACCATGATAGGAAAATATATATTCCTTTGTGTAATCTGTATACAGCACCCTGGTTAATATGTAGAGGTGCTCACAAAGCTATGTCAAGAGCAGCATGGTCCATTGAGGAGGAAAACTGAAGTTTAATGCATCTTAAATTCCTTCTGAAGATAAATGTTATCAGCCATCCTAATGACTAATGAAAACTACTTAACTCGAATTACATGAGTTCTCTTAAAAGAAGGGTTGGCAAGAGACTTGAACTTGGAATGGCTACCAGATGCCCAGGGCAATGTCCCCAGTTAGTTCATTGGGGCACCTGAGGATAGGGAACCTGAAATGAACCTATCCTATAATCATACTGATGAATATCTTGCATATTGCCATAGAACCTTCATCTAGCGATGGATGGAGATAGAGACAGAGACCCACACTGGAGCACCGGACTGAGCTCCCAAGGTTATAATGACGAGCAGAAGGAGAGAGAACATGAACAAGGAAGTCAGGACCATGAGGGGTGCACCCAACCACTGAGACAGTGGGGCCGATCTATTGGGAGCTCACCAAGGCCAGCTGGACTGCTACTGAAAAAACATGGGATAAAACCAGACTCTCTGAATGTGGCAGACAATGAGAGCTGACGAGAGGTCAAGGAGAATGGCACGGGAACTTTCATCTGGCGATGGATCGAGAGAGAGACAGAGACCCAATTTGGAGCAACGGTCTGAGCTCTTAAGGTCCAAATGAGGAGCAGAAGGAGGGAGAACATGAGCAAGGAAATCAGGACCACAAGGCGTGCACCCACCCACTGTGACAGTGGAACTGATCTATTGGGAGCTCTCCAAGGCCAGCTGGACTGGGACTGAATAAGCATGGGTTGAAACTGGACTCTCTGAGCATGGCGGACAATGAAGGCTGATGAGAAGCCAAGGACAATGGCACTAGGTTTCGATCCTAATACATGAACTGGCTTTGTGGGAGCTTAGCCTGTTTGGATGCTCACCTTCCTGGACCTAGATAGAAGTGGGAGGACCTTGGTCTTCCTGTAGGGCAGGGAATTTGGACTGCTCTTCAGTATCGAGAGGGAGGGGGAATGGACTGGGGGGAGGAGAAGAGGAGTGGATATAGGGGGAGGGGAGCGGGGGGAGGGGGCAATATATGGGAGGAGGGGGAGGGAAATGGGAAACGGGGAGCAGTTGGAAATTTTAATTAAAAAAGAATAAAAAAATGAAAAAAAAACTTCCAAAATAAATAAATAAATAAAAAAGAAGTTTACAGGGCTAAGGTGTAGCTCAGCCTGCATGAATCCTGGCATTGATCCCAAGAACCACACAAAAAGCTAGAGAAAAGGCCAACGTATTCTCAGTTGTCAACTTTGCCTAGGTGCTATAAGAGTATGATAATGTTAAAATGAGTTTGGTTTTCTAAAGAATAAAAGATGCCCTCTTATTCCATGAGTTCCACATTCAGGAAGCCAACCAAGCACAGAACAAAATTTACGAGCCAAACAATGTGTCTGCAGTAAACATCCATACAAACATCTATCGTTTATTCCTTAATCAATTTTGGCATTATACTATTGAATACTAGGTGTGTATTAGACAAGCATCAATCTTTATTTTCAGTTACATATATATTTCTCCTCCTGTTGTTCCTGCTTACAATAGGATCTTACAAATTTACTACATGACACTATGGGTTTGCATCTTAGGTATGGCTTAATGGAAGAGAAGAAATAGCTATGATTCCTGACTCTATAACTTTTACTTTTTTTTTTTTAAATATTTATTTATTTATTATGCATACAATATTCTGTGTGTATGCCTGCAGGCCAGAAGAGGGCACCAGACCTCCTTACAGATGGTTGTGAGCCACCATGTGGTTGCTGGGAATTGAACTCAGGACCTCTGGAAGAGCAGTCAGCGCTCCCAACCTCTGAGCCATCTCTCCAGAGTTCAAGGTACTAAAAAATCTTACAAAATAAAGTAACATTTTTTAAACTTTTTTACTTCCTAGAATGTATTAGTCAGAAATATAAGAATTTCTGTAAGACCTCGGATTCTCTTACCTCCTAGATGTGAGCCACTTTCAAACAAGTCATCCGTGTAATTCCAACAAAGAATAGAAAAGGAAAAGAATAGCTGACTACCTCTTCGGCAATGTCTAGGGTGCAGTCCAGCCTTTAAGGGTCTTGAACAAAGACTTCTCTGGTGAAAAGAAGAAGAAGCAGTGCTTCAGAAAAGCTATTGACTAGCACGTGACCAGCTAACCCAAAGCCTGGGGCATGAGTCCTGATTTCTATGCACCTACTTTTTTTTTTATCTCACACCATCTCATCTTATTTTTAGTGGCTCTTTGAAGAAAATGAGATGTAACTAGCAAGCATTCCGAGGCAAAATGACCACACATGTGGCCTCATGTGTGTGTCATCTTCTAGCTACAGCAATGACGGCATTGCCAGAGGCTTCTGACCAAGACCAAAACAATGTCTTTAAAGCAGATCATAACAAAGAAGGATGCCCATTTTCAACCATTGACCAAACCATCTTCTTGTGAAAAAAATTGTAAGTACAATCATAAAAGCCAAACATTTTGCAGCTAGAGTCTAGACATCTGTTGAGAATTGTAGTTATTAGAAGTATATTGCTAAGCCTGTTTTCCTGAGTAAGCTTCAGTTATTTTCCTAACATGTTGCATGAGTTGTTGGGGTTTTCATTCACCCCCTCTGTCTCTCTCTCTCACACACACAGGCACACACACACACACACACACACACACGCAATCAGCAGAAGTAGCAGCAGCATCACCATTACCACCACTACTTATCATCATAATGTTTGCAATCCATGCCAGCATTTTTTTATTCTTTTTTAATTAAAATTTCCACCTTCTCCCCGTTTCCCATTTCCCTCCCCTCCTCCCAAATATTGCCCCCTCCCCCCACTCCCCTCCCCCTATCCCCACTTCTCTTCTCCTCCCCCCACACCATTCCCCCTCCCTCTCGATACTGAAGAGCAGTCCAAATTCTCTGCCCTGCGGGAAGACGAAGGTCTTCTATCTATGTCCAGGAAGGTGAGCATCTAAACAGACTAAGCACCCACAAAGCCAGTTCATGTATTAGGATCGAAACCTAGTGCCTGTCCTATTACCCTAGCTGAGTCCTATCACGGTCTCTATGGTGGGAAAACAGATAGACACATCCCTTGAAATCCATGAGATCTAGAGTTATAGCTTGCTCTGTACTCTTCATAAATGCCCAAGAAAATAACTATTACTTGAATTGAATAAAGATATCCTTGTATAGAACGTAATGTGCAATGTCAAGTTACTAAACAATTTAATCATGAACAAGATATTTGACTTATATTTTAAATTATATTTCAAGTCTTAAGTGAGTTGAAGTTGGATATCAGTGAAAGTACAGATTAGAAATATATAATAGTCCAGGTGGCAGGACAAAGAGGTAAAAAGAAAATCCTTTTAACACTGAAATTCATTTTCATTAACATTTAAGATTACATTTAGTGGTGTTATATATTTAAATTTATCTTCATAAATACCATAAGATAGTCCGTGGTAGATCATTACATCCCCGTTTTGCATTATAGAGAAATGAATCTCAAAGGTTCTAAGTAATTCTCTTAGTATTTCAGTTAGATAGAAATTAAATTGAGTTCTGCTCTTCGTGTTTGAACCTAAACCCTTGATTTGTAAATCATACTGAAGTTCTTGAGGGAAATTACAGAGAAATGAGCATTGACCCTGAGGCAGGCAACCTGGGCACATGTCCAGTTTCTGCCAATGTCATGATCTTTTTTTTTTAAACTTGTTTAGGTTATACATATTTATAAACTACATAAATCATAAAAATCAAAGTATGTTTCTGACATTAGCTCCTAAAATGGATGAGCCAATACTCTGCCATTGATCAATGTCAAAACACTTTTAACGCTTTTGGAGTTCCTTTATGCTAAAATTTTTTCAAGGGAACTTCTTGGGTTATGTTTTGGTAAACTCTGGCCCTGATGGGGCCAAACAGAGCATTTTTGAATCATAGAAAAGTCTTGATAAAGGGAGATTTGCTGTTGGCTTGGGGAATTTGTCTGCTGCCTGTGAATTATTTCCAGTTACACAAATGGGACAGGAAAATTGCTTTCTTGAGTTTTTCTCCCCCCCTCTCTCTTTCTGTCTCTTTCTCTCTGACTCTGGCAGGGTGTCTGTGCTAGGTGTTGGTTTGGGTTGGTTGGTTGGTTGGTTGGTTGGTTGGTTGGTTGGTTGGTTGGTTGGTTTGGGAGATAATGTCTGACTATGGAGCCCAAGCTAATCTCAAAGTATGTAGCTCTGGATGGTCTCGAACTCAAACTTTTTCTGCTTATACCTCAAGGAGGTTTTTTTGTTGTTGTTGTTGTTGTTATTTTTTTTCTTATTGACATTTATAATTTAATTTTACATTCCGACCACAGTTCTCCCTACCACCACTCCTTCTGCCCCTCCCCTCAACAAAGTCTGCCACGTTAAGTTAGGGCAGAAACAGGCCCCTTCTCCAGCATTAAGGCTGAGCATGGCATCCATCATAGGGAATGGGCTCCAACAAGCTAGCTCATGCACCACGGATAGATCCTGGTCCTACTGCCAGAAGCCTCTCAGATCGTCCAAGCTTCACCCCTGTCTCCCACATATGGAGGGCCTAGTTCAGTCCAATGGGGGCTTGGCTTGATGCTTGGTTTTGGATCTCTGCATCTGGTTCCATCAGTCACTGTGATGATAGTTGGGGTATTCACTAATCTGATTACACGGGAAGGCCAGTTCGGGTACCTGCTTCATTTTTTGCTTGGGGTCTTAGCTGGAGCCATCCTTGTGAATTCTTTGGAATTTCCCTAGCATCAGGTTTCTTCCTAACCCCATAGTGGCTCTCTCTATCAAGATATCTCTCTCTCTCTCTCTCTCTCTCTCTCTCTCTCTCTCTTCTATTATTGCTCTCCCACTCTGTCCCTCTCCCCACTTGATCATCCTGTTCTCTCATGTTCTCATCTCCCATCATCTCTGATTTACTGTCCCCCTCACTCCCAGATTACCCAAGAGATCTCATCTAATTCCTTCCCAGGGTGATCCATGTGTCCTTGTTAGGATCTTCCTTGTTACCCAGCTTCTCTGGAGCTGTGGATTGTAATCTGGTTATCCTTTGCTTTACGTCTAATATCCACTTATAAGTGAGCACATACCATGTTTGTCTTTCTAGATCTGGGTTACCTCACTCAGGATGTGTTTTGTTTGTTTGTTTGATTGATTTTTCTAGTTACATCCATTTGCCTAGATATTTCAAGTTGTCATTTTTTTTCTTTTTTTTTTTTTCAAGACAAGGTTTCTCTGTAGCTTTGGAACCTGCAACTTGCTCTGTAGATCAGGCTGGTTTTGAACTCACAAAAATCTGCCTGCCTTTGCCTACCAAGTGCTGGGATTGAAGGCGTATGCCACCCTGCCTGGTTTAAGATGAATGACATTTTCTGCAGCTGAGTAATACTCCATTGTGTAAAGGTACTACATTTTCTTTATCCATTCTTCAGTTGAGAGGCATCTAGGTTGTTTTTGGATTATGGCCATTATGAATAATGCTGCTATGAACTTTGTTGAGCAAGTTTCCTTGTAGTATGATTGTGTATACTTTGGGTATATGCCCAGGAGTCATATCACTAGAACTTGAGGTAGATTGATTCCCAATTTTCTGAGAAACAGCCATACTGATTTCCAAAGTGGCTATACCAGTTTAACCTTCCCCGTTGTTCCAGTTTCTCAGCAACAGAAAGCCCAAGCCAAGTCCATTCAGTGTTGCCATTGGAAAAAGTCTTATCATAGCAGGTCATGTTCTTTAACTCTGTTTTATGACTTTCTCGACCCTTGAAATCTTTAACAGTGTTTTAGAAAAATAAAACAGAATTTAAGAATTAGTTGTAAAAATTATTTGTAAGACTGGTTTAGACTCAGAATTTTTTTGAAACAAAATTAAGACAGAATAGGATTCTTTTTAACTTTTAATTTTTTTATTTTTAAAACAATCTTATTTCTTCACGTTGGAAATGTTGGACTCTGCCTTCAATCCCTGGAAGAATATTGGTTAATTTTATACCATCAGACAGGATTTCTAGAAGCTAAATCAAGCTATATTATCCTGGAGATTCTTTCTGAGTCTAATGCAATGATTCAAAGATAATCATACCTACGCCTCCAACTCATTAAATGGCGCTGTGCTCTCTCCCACTCCAGCAAATCATTATGTCTCTGCACCATCCCTACTGACTGGGGGCCAATTGGTAAAGGAAAAAGAATAGGAAGAAGTAGGGGATACAAAGATTTCACTTTGAAGTGTGAATTTGCCTCCCACAGGGTCTCAATCACAGAACAGACAGGAAATCATAACATAATGGAATGGCATTCATGCATATTCACATAGAAGGCATATTATTTAATATTAACAATATCCCAAGTCATCATGATTTAGCTAATAAGCCAGCAAACAGCAATTCATATTGGTATTGTTTGACTTCCTGTCAAATACCTACATTCTTGTACATGCCGAGAGAAGGGAATAAACAACCTAACTGAGAATTAATGAATTGGAAAATACCTGAAAAGCTTTATGTATGATCTGGGTTCTTGGAAGAATCCCAAGTAGTAGTCCTGATTTTGATTAATATTACAATTTATTCTGTTAAAGAAGTACCTCATAAATACCCATGAAGCTTTTTATTAGATGATTGTAAATACTTAAAATCTTATTTTGCAGTCCTTTTCATCACAAAGACAACAAAGAGCAGGCAGAGAGCTGTATATCACTTAGCCTTAGTCACTGCCAGCTAAGTCATATCACATGTTTTATGTGCACAGAACTGATGCTCATACAGACCTGTGGCCATAAGAATGTGATGTGTGGGATTGATGCTGTGAGCACACTTCCTTCCCTATAGCATCCATGGAATGTCTCCCCCAGTTCACCATGGAAATGTATTCCAGACAGTGTATACTTGCAACAATGAATGCAGCATCTGACAGCATAAATATGCAAACAATTTGGATGGAGAAGTGCCTTAAGAAACAATAGCTTAAAACTGCATCGTTGTAGAGAGTTTTATAACATTTTTTAATTCATAATTTTAGCCACCAGCACTTCTCAGAATTATAATGACCATTTTCCTGTTTTATCCACCATCATTTCCATGGAGATCAGGAACATTTTGACATTTACCAGAGCCATATATATTTTTCCTATTACATGCACATCATTAAACAAGGAAAGAAATTTTTTAAGGAAAATACATTCCTGGATAGGCCGGTCAAAAGAGCAGAGTAATAGCTCTAAATGCATGTACACATAAACAGCACCAAGTGGACTCAGCAGGTTATATTTCTATGTGATTGTGGGTGTGTGTGTGTGTGAGTGAGTTGTGTGTGTGTAGCACCAATAAAAATTCAGAAGTGATGAATTTGAGGGTAGGAGATCATGGGAAGAGTTGAAGGGTAGAAGTTATGTAAATATATTACTAACATGAAATTATCAAGAAAAAAACGACAATGATTCTGTCTCTCCATCTAGGTAAACAAAGACTTCCAGACCTTTCAAGACCTACAACTCCCCTCTAAGTTGTGATGACATGATCTCTATGTTTCTCAGACTCAGTCAAAATACAAATGGCACAGTCTAGTCCCAGCGAGTGAATCATTCACTAAAGGGAGGTCCAGAGTGTCTGTTTTCTCACCAACAATCTACCTAATTATTCTCCGGCTAGTTTCAGGAAAGCCTCCTTTATTTCTACCCAGATAAGTCTCCCCAGGATCACTCTCTTGAATTATTTCATTAGTTATAATTCATAGAATTAGTTCATGCTTTGGGTGCTTCTTTGGATGCCACTTCCAGAAGTGGATACTAATTTTTATAGTGCTTAGGAGGTGGGTGCCTATCTAGCAGAGGGAGATCAATATGGGTGAGAATTAGAAGGACATAACCAAACTCTGTTCTAGATGATCTCTCTGTTTCCTTGGTCAGCCATGATGTTACCATGATGTTACCAGCCACCGCTGCATCATCCAGCCACCATAGACTGAATCACTCTGCCATGTCCTCCCCTTTGTCCTAGGCTGCAGCAGCCTGTTGATACCATGAGTCAAATAAATTCTCCTCCCATAAGTTGATTCTGCCAGGTATTTGGTCACAATGAAGTAGATATAACACAAAACATTGGATTCATTATTACAATCTTTGTCCAACAACCTAAAGTGGATCTCTCATTGGACTTTGACTACTCTTTGCTGCAAATTTAACTCTTTCTATTTTTTTTCTATGCACAAGGGATCACAACAATCACACTTCATAATGCATTGCTTCTTAGGAAGGTGCAGGGATTTTCCCTTCAACAACTTGTTAGTCTACGATTTCTTCCTCTCAAGCAACAATAGCTGCCTCTCATGAATCTATGACTCTTTCCTTATTTTGTCATCGTGATAGCATTACACATTTTAACAAAAGTGTGGTTTCTGTTTCTTAACATTCAAATAACTTTTTTGGTTTTTAGAAGTTTCTCTATGAAACAGTCCTGACTGTCTTAGAACTTGCTTTGTAGACCAGGCTGGCCTTGAACTCAAAGAGATCTGTCTGCTTCTGCATGCTGAGTGCTGTGATTAAAGGTGTGTGTCACCACTGCCCGGCTCTTAAACCAAAAGATCATTAATGACTCCAAAGAAGTTTTATTTGTTTGTGCTAAATCTGTTGACTTTTAGCAACTGATTTTAAATAGTGAGCTTTTAAAACTTTATAAATTTATTTTAAGATTCTAATAAATCCAGCATGTCTTGGCATAGTCTGCTCTTTCTGCTATAACAGCATTCCACAATCTGGTTAATTTATAAACAATAGAAGGTTATTTCCCACAGTTCTAATACCAGGGGGTCAAAACAGTCTAGTTCGGAGGTTAACTACTTCTTCAAACAGATCTCCTATAATTTTAATCTCACAAGCCAGCTAACGTCTCTACTTAATGTTTTCAAGAGCACCTCTGTGTCAGTTATACCTCTATGACCTAATTATGTACCTGAAGTCACACAGCTTGGTTCTATGACCTTAAGCAAGAAGCCCTCTCATGAGTATCAACAAAACATGGCATAGCAGCTTGCAGTAAGGATGAATGTATTGTGGGATGGTAACTGAGTGGGGATGGGGGAAGTACTCGAAGGAGAGGAGGGAGCAGAAACCATGGCCGAGATGGAAAATAAATCAGTAAAATAAAATGAAAAGTAGTTATCAATGAAAGAAATTTGGGAGACATGTAAATACCCAGATCAGGGCCCATGATCACATAAACAACATTTACAAACAGGAACAATGATGAATGTGACATTACTTTATACTTTTTTCTAATGCCAATCCTGTTTCAATAAAAAGACAACTGGTCCTTAATTCTGCTTCTGTGTAAATCATTCTGGTTAAGGAAAATTAGACCACACAAGGGTATGTTGTTTCACAAGGAAAGTCTCTTGGTAAGCCATCAGGAAACCACAGGCTGACAAGCTTCTTCTTCAAAAACCTCTGTTGTGAAAAAAATTGGAGAGCATTAACTCCTGTGAAATCCTGTGTTAAAAACAGATTAACTGAGCAGATTTCTTCAACACACTTTAACCCAGCCGTTATCGTGTTCATTGGGACTGCAGAGGTTATTGGCCTGAGGACGTACAATGCAGGATTTGAATCTCAAAATCTTTTTTAAGGCTTACATAGGCTCAAGCTTTGACTGTCCGTCCCAATCTCTACCTTGCAGTTTAAAGGCTGTTTAAGGCCTTTAAAGCATAGGCCTCGCTAGTGAAAGCAAGACACTCTACCCAGATCTGTTTTCTGCCTTGCCAACATGTAAAGCATCTCCTCATGCTCCTACCACCATGACTTCTCTCCACCAGGTTGGACCAAAACTTCTGATACTGTGAGCCAATATAAACAGTCATCCACTTGCACCTGCTTCTGTCAAATATTTTGTTATAACAGCGAGGAAAACACCTGATGCACTTTGTCACTGTTTCCTGGATGGTTTTTCTCTGTTAGACTTTTCTACCCCTGAAATGAGACAACTAATTTATCTGAGTGCTGTGTAACGCAGTGGGTTTCTTTCCTTGTTTCTAGCTTCCTGTGAGGAAAAGCCTACTGGAGAATCTCTGTTGCCTTTAGGTCTCTCCACCAATCTGCTCTGTCCCTGGGAAAAATCTGGCCGGCTCCTTTGTTTTTTTTCCCTCTGTTTCACTAGAATTCCTTCTGCCATCCCCACTTGTTCCAAGACCTCTTTCCATCCCACATCTCACCACCACGGCCTCTCTCTCACTTCCTAATCTCCCTTAATAGTCCAATTAACAAAAACCAAGCATCTGAGACTTAGAAGCTATGTTAAACAGGAGAAAGAAAATGCAGTAGTTTTCATTCTTGATTGTGATAGCAAGCTTCGTAAATGTTCCTTTCCAGTTCCATTGATTTTTCTGAAAATTTCATAATTCCACTTTTCTTTATAGTTGGATAAGATTCCCAAATACATATGTAACTTGATTTTCCTTAAGGATTCATTTGTTGATAGACATCTATGCTGATTTAATTTCCTACCTCTTCTTGTAAAAAGAGCAACAGTAAACATAGAAGAGCAGGTATGTCTATAGAAGGATTTGGAGTTCTTTAGATATATGCATAGAAGTGATATCATTAACTAATATAGTAGTTCTGTTTCTGCTTTTTTGCTTTTTTGATAAGCCTCTACCCTTTTATAAATTGACTGCATTAGTTTATATTCCTATTAACATATGTAAGAGTTCCCCTTTCCCACATTCACTCCGGTATTTGTTGTCATTTGGTTTCTTGGTAATAGACATGCTATTTGAGGTAAGTCTGATTATTAAAATAGCTTTGATATGCATCTCCCTGATGGATAATGGTGCTGAACACATTTATTAAATGTCTACTAGACATTTATGCTTCTTCTTTTAAGAACTCTCTCCTCAGTTTTACGATTCATTTTTTTATTTATTATTTATTTTTGGTATTATGTCGAGTTCTTTCACATCAGCTTTTTAATTTGAGGATTATTTCCACAACATAATCAATCCAGAAGCATTCAAGTTAAATTTTATTACATTAGAAAAATGAAAAAGCATGTCTAATGAACTAGGATCAGTGAGAGGAAAGGCCCACTCTGGATGTATCTGGTACCATCCATTGATGTAATAACCAGGGTGGATTAAAAGGATTTGAAAAGAGAGAAAGCCAGGAAAAACTTCCATTCCCATTTTCCCTAGATCCAGGCTTTCATGATGTGAGCTGTTATGTCACGTTGTTTTCCAGAACACAGTGAATTAAGTCCTCTGAAACCAAGAAAACATAAAGCCTTCTTATTTTAAGCTTTTGAAATACGTTTAGGATTTTGTGTTGGTGCACGTTCACAACCACCCTGGGCTCATGTGACTGTGAAGGGCAAGGCTTGGATAAGCATAATGGTGTATTAAGAGAATTGACCTAGCTCGAAGAACTAAGCATTACATACCAGAATCTTAGTATAGAAGCTTCAATCAGAGAGAGACAAGTCCTTGCTATAACCCATACTTAGTGGGTAGCTAGCTAATCAATCATTCATTTAAGTATGCAATGCTTTTGTATCATCTTGGGCCTCATAACAGACCCCCTGGTTAGCAGCAGCCAGCGGTTACAGAGATACAAATCAGGTTGATAAGGCATTAGAAAGGGATTATGAAAGCCAGCTTAATTAAAGAAACTTCAATGGGATCATAAATAATCAGTGCAAGTTATTAACTTTTGACAACTGCTCATCCGTATTGAGTTCGAATGACTTCTGGCCTATAAATTCCTCAATCTAATCCTGAGTGGATACAGTTCATAAGGGAAAATACCCTATATAATACATTGATTATGATCAACAAATCTCTGAAGCAGAAATCTCCTCAAATGGACCTCAACATACTATAGTTTTTCTTATATTCATGTCTTTAGTCCCCTATTTTTTCATTTTTGAATGATGAAAAACTTTAACATTGGAAAAACTTTAATATATTTTACAAAATCCAGATCAAATGTCACTCTCTTTATAGTTTCCACAAAGACCTTCTTGGAACTTTTATTCTTCTTTTGCTTTGATGTACTTTAATATTTGTCATAATAAAATTAATCTGACTTGGCGTAGTCATGCATTCTCAGCACAGTGTTACCTTTCCGCCTCATACTTCTCACACGGTGCCGCACACCGCGCCCCCGTGTCTGCGCTCGGTGCACTATTACCCAGTTCGCAAGCTTCGGGCAAGGGGCTGGAGATTGAGAACACAGACGCACACAGACAGAGAGACAGCGACACGGGTCATCCTTGAGTTCCCCAAGAATGCCTCCTTTATTGTGTTCAGGGGCAGATTATATAGAAATAGCCACGCCCCAGCCAAACCCACCAGAAACCACTCTCCTGCCATCAGGAACTCCTGAAGGTCTCGTGCTCAGAGCAGCTGTAGGCAATCAGATCAGGGGATTACAAGAAATTCAGGATCTGGGGTCTCACTGCTCTCAACAACACGGCCTCACGTGTCATTATGCAATAGATAAAGCACTAATCAGTTGACTCTTTTCTCTCTCCTAGGCATTTGTTTGTTTGTTTTGAATCAGATGCATGTGTACATCTTAAAATGTGGTATCTGTGTATGTGTGTGTGTATGAGTATGCATGTGTGCATGCACATATGTATATAGGCATGCATATAGAGGTCAGAGATCAACCTCAGGCAGGAGCCACCATCATTGGTTTTTGAGGCAGGGTTTCTCATTGGCGTTTGGAGCTCACAGTTTAGGCTAAGTTGGCTGGAGAGTAATCCTCAGGGATTCTTCTGTCTCCTTTTCAGAAATGCTGAGATTGCTTATTTGATTGTTTATTTGCTTGTTTAGGGATTTGTTGTTGTTGTTGTTAATTCTCTTGCTTGGCTCTCAAACCCTATTGCAGGTGACAAAACCATACATAATGCAAAAGACTGAACATGGCTGCTGTGAATCCTTAACCATTGTCCAATACATTGACCTGGAAGAAAATTTCCTCAGCAGCTGTCAGGTAGCCAACCATCTCCTTTACACCACTTAAAGATTCCTTAGGATAAGCCCTAGCACAAGCCCAGTGGTGTCATCTGCCGTTATCATAAGAGGGGTCAGCAAACTGTTCCTGGGAAGAGTCAGGTAATAAATGATTATGCCTGCTAAGTCATATGATCTCTGTGGAAGTTGTTCTTCCCTATCATAGCCAAGAAGCACCAAGACAAGCTATAAATGAATAAGTATGGCTGGTTTGTCCAGGGACAATATTTTCATGGCCCCCCTATGCACTGAGGCTTATGAAGGAAACCCTTAGTGAGATTTAGTAAATCTAATGAAGATGAAAGAAAGAAAAAATTGCTAAAGGTACAAAGAGAGGGAAAAACAATGACAACAGCTTCAAAGCAGCTAAGACCAAGACTGAAAGACAAAAGCGAAAATAATAGATAGCAACCAAGAGGAAAAACCAGCAGGCTTCAACAGCTCCATTTTGACAATTACAGAGAAGGTCTGTCAAACATTCATTTTCACTAGCTCTACCCTGGAGTCTCTTTAGACACAGGGTTACCCAACAGCTCACCAAGATTCTCAGACTGTATATCCAACATAAAAACCTAAGAATTGCAGGTTTCCTTCCTTAGGTGCTGTCCACCTTATTTTTTGAGACAAGTTCTTCTTCTGGCATAGAACTTGTCAAGCAGGCAAGGCTGACTGGACAGTGAGTCCCATGACTCTGCCTATTTTCACATGCCCTATACTGGGAATCCAAGTGCATAACACCATATCCAATTCAAGTGGGTTTTGTCAAACACAGATTGTCTTGTTTTCATGGAATTTGACCAATTGAGCTATGGCCTCAAATCAACAATACATTACTTAAATCCCTGATTTTTTAACTCTATTTTTAGATTCTGTATGAATTACAGGCTGTTTTTCTTTGTTTTATGTCTAAAAACCACCTATAAGTACATATAATATTTGTCTTTCTGGGTCCGAGTAACCTCACTCAGTATGATGTCTAGATCCATCCATTTGCCTGCAAATCTCAAGATATTATCTTTTCTGCTGTGTAGTACTCCATTGTGTAAATGTACAACATTTTCCTTATCCATTCCTCGGTCGAGGGGCATTTAGGTTGTTTCCAGGTTCTGGTTATGAAAAACAATGCTGCTATGAACATAGCTGAGCACATGTCCTTGTGGCATGATAGAGCATCCTTTGAGTATATACCCAAAACTGGTATTGCTGGGTCTTGAGGGGGGTTGTTTTCTAATTTTCTGAAAAATTACCATATTGATATTCAAAGGGGCTATTCCAGTTTTCACTCCCACCAGCAATGCAGGAGTGTTCCTTTTAACCAGCATAAGTTGTCATCAGTGTTTTTGATCTTGGCCATTCTCACCTGTGTAAAATGGAATCTCAGACTTGTTTTTATTTGCATTTCTCTGATGGCTAAGGATGTCAAACTTTTCCTTAAGTGTCTTTCAGCCATTTTAGATTCCTCTGTTGAGAGTTCTCTGTTTAGCTCTGTACTCCATTATTTTATTGGATTATTTGCTCCTTTGATGACCAGTTCCTTGAGTTCTTTGTATATTTTGGAGATCAGACCTCTGTCTGATGTGCGGTTGGAGATGATCTTTTTCCATTCTGTAGGCTGTCGTTTTGTACTGTTGACAACATCCTTTGCTTTATAGAAGCTTTTCAGTTCCAGGAGATCCCAATTATTAATTGATTTTCTCAGTGTCTGTGATTCTGGGGTTATATTTAGGAAGTGGTCACTTGTGTTAATGCATTCAAGGGTACTTCCCACTTTCTATCCTATGAGGTTCTGTGTGCTTGGCTTTGTCTAGGTCTTTGATCCATTTGGACTTGACTTTTGTGTATGATGATAGATATGGGTCTATTTTTATTCTTTTACATGTTGATATCCAGTTAAATATCCACCATTTGTTAAATATGCTTTCTTTTTTCCATTTTATATGTTTTGCTTCTTTGTCAAAAATCAGATGTTTTTAGGTGTGTGGATTAATATCTGGGTTTTAGATTTAGTTCCGTTGGTCTTCATGTTTGTTTTTATGCCAATACCAGGTTGTTTTCAGTACTGTACCTCTATAGTAGAGTTTGAAGTCAGGAATTGTGATGCCTCTAGAAGTTCCTTTAATGTACAGGATTGTTTTGGCTATCCTGGGTTTTTTGCCCTTCCATATGAAGTTGAATAATATCTTTTCAAGGTCTCTGAAAAATTTTACTGGAATTTTGATGGACATTGCATTGATTCTGTAGATTGCTTTTGGTAAGGTTGTCAATTTTACTATTTTAATTCTACCTATCCAAGAGGAGGTCTTTCCATTTTCTGGTGTACTCTTCTAATTTCTTTCTTCAAAGATTTAAAGTTCTTATCATACAGGTCTTCCACTTGTTTGATTAGAGTTACTCCAAGATATTTTATGCTATTTGTAGCTATTGTGAATGGTGATATTTCTCTGATTACTTTCTCAGCCCATTTATCATCTGGGTAAAGGAGGGCTACTGAATTTTTGAATTAATCTTCTATCCTGCTACATTACTGAAGGTGTTTATGAGTTGTAGAAGCTCTTTGGTGGAATTTTTGGGATTGCTTATGTAAACTATCATATCATCAGAAATAGTGAGAGTTTGACTTCTTTTCTAATATCCTCTTGATCTCCTTTTGATGTCTTATTGCTCTAGCAATAAGAACCTCAGAAACTATATTGAATAGATATGGAGAGAGTGGACAACCTGATTTCAGTGGGATCGCTTTGAGTTTCTCTCCATTTAGTTTGATGTTGGCTGATGACTTGCTGCATATTCCTTTATTATTTTAGGTATGTTTATTGTATTCCTCCTCTCTCCAAGACCTTTATCATGAAGGAATGTTATACTTTGTTGAAGGCTTTTCACCATCTAATGAGATGATCATGTGTCTTTTTATTTTTCAGTTTGTTTATATGGTGGATTCCGTTGACAGATTTTTTGTATGTTGAATCATCCCTGCATCTCTGGGATGAAGCCAACTTGATTATGGTGGATGATTTTTCTGATGTGTTCTTGGATTTGATTTGCCAGTATTTTATTGAATAGTTTTTCACCAATGTTCATGAGTGAGATTGGTCTGTAATTATTTTTCTTAGTAATGCTTTTATTGGTTTGGGTATAAGGGTAATTGTAGCCTCATAAAAAGAGTTTGCCAATGTTCCTTCTGTTGCTATTGTGTGGAACAATTTGAGGAGTATTGGTATTAAATCTTCTTTGAAAATCTTGTAGAATTCTAAAATCATCTGGTCCTGGACTTTTTTTCGTTGGGAGACTTTTTATGAGTATTTCTATTTTTAGCAGTTACAGATTTATTTAATTTGCTTATCTGGTCTTGATCTAATTTTGGTAAATAATATTTATCCAGAAAGTTGACCATTAAGGAAACAACTTTTAAGTATAAAAAATAGTCTTGATAATACTATTTGTTGTGGACATATCTTCAATTCAATGATACTACCAGCTAAAAAACAATCAGAATAAGAAACCTAGATAAACATCAATGCTAAAACAATTCAGAATAAGATTCTTAAAATGTAATGATTTTGAGTTTTGTGTGCTTAAAGCAAAATAAATATATACCAAGAGAAGAGAAAATATTTTCTTATTTGTCTTTCAATTTAGAAGTGAGCTATTACTTTTGGATGGTACTTCGTCCTATGCCTATGTGTGATGCATATGGGTTGTTCATATAAGTTCATGTATAAATAAAAAAATTAGTAAGTAAAAAGCATGCAAATTGATACTGGAAATACTAAAAAACCTGAATTTTATAGAAAACAAGAAGTCATCAAGAGAGTAGAATCTTAAATCACATATTTTAAAACAATCAGTGGGGCTAGGGTATAGCTTGATGGTACAATACTTGCCTGGGATGCATGAAGCCCTGAGGTTTAACTCCTAGCACTGTAAAAATAAAATAAATTGATTGGAAAAGAGTTCACAAATAATGGTAAATCTTTGCATAATCTTGTGCTTTCCTGTCACAGTGAATTTTTGTTACTTTAAACCAATTTATTCTTGGGAACACGATTTCATATAAACTGGGCTCAGATTTAATTTCCTTTTGTCCTAGGGATGGGTTTAGAAGTGACTTTTGTTTTCTTTGATTTCAAATAGGTTTGAATGATCTCCTCTTGAGAATAGAGAAGTGGCCCTGAAGTCTTTTGTTGTTCTGTTGTTAATCCCCTAAGACTTCTGAATTCTGTTAAGCAATTTTTATCTTACGTGCTTTTTTTCTTGTCCACTTTTCACTGCTGGACTTTAGGATTTATGTAAATCTCATCAGAAGCAGACCACTCTACTTAAGAATAGCATTTACTTTTTGCTTCTGTTTTAACCTGAATTTCTTGATTCAGTCACTTTTGGTCCAGAAGCTCAAGTTCATCTTGAAGAAAAGTTATTTATTTCTCAGGGGATATGATTACATCATTTTCCCTTCTTTCCTTAAATGACTTATTGAAATAGATTTCTGGGGACTAATTTACATTAATTCCAAAGTATGACTCTGAGGGCATGAACATTAATTGAAAGACTATTTTTATCACCTTATGCTCGTCTTAAAAAATAAATGACATTTTTTCTACATTTAATTCAACTTTTACTTTTGACTGAAGTACGAATGTTAGATACTATACTTCTTTGTGTATATGTCTGCTTAATAATTCTCTAACAAATGCAATTAGTCTTTAGAGATTCTGATTATGTAGTGTTTCTATGTCTCCTGAAAAATAAAACAGTCATTCAGCTGAGACAGAGGTCTATACAAACTTTTTATTTTATTTTATTTTTAATTGATAATTAATTTAAAAAAACAATCTTTTTTGTTTTACATACCAATCCCAGTTCCTACCCCTCCCCTCCTCCCATCCCCTCCATCTAACTCACCCACCCTAACCCCCAACCATTCCTCAGAGAGGGGAAGCCACATTGCTTTGTGGAAGGTCCAAGGCCCTCCCTATGATATCTAGGCTGAGCAAGGTATCCATCCAAAGAGAATAGGTTCCAAGAAAGCCAGTAAAAGCAGTAGGGGTAAATCCGGGTGCCACTGTCAGTGACCCCTCAGTCTGACCCAGCCATGCAACTGTCAACAACATTCAGAGGAACTAGTTTGGACATATGCTAGTTCCTTCCCAGGCTGGCTGGAATTGGTGAGCTCCTATTAGTCAGGTAGACTGTTTCAGTGGGTATACCCATCATGGTCTTGACCTCTTTGCTAATATTTTCTCTCCTCCCAGTCTTCAACTGGACTTTGGGAGCTCAGTCCAGTGCTCTGATGTGGGTCTCTGCCTTTGTTTCCATCAGTTACTGAATGAAGGTTCTATGGTGATATTTAAGATAGTCATCAGTCTGACTACAGGGCAAGGCCACTTCGGGCACCCTCTCCTCTATTGCTTAGGGTCTTAGCTGAGGTCATACTTGTGGATTTCTGCAAATTTCTCTAGAGCCAGGTTTGTTGCTAGCCCCATAATGGCTCCCTCAATCAAAATAATCTCTTTCTTGCTCTAATCTCTGTCCTTTCTCCATCTTGATTATCTCTTTCCCTCAAGTTCTCCTCACCCCTCCCCTTCTCCCCTCATCTTCCCCTTCATCCTCCCTATTCCGACCATACTATGCTTCCAATTTTGTCAGGAGATCTTGTCTGTTTCCCATTTCCAGGTGGATCTATGTATGATTTTCTTAGGGTTCACTTTGTTACTTAGCTGCTTTGAACTATAGGCTCAATATCCTTTGCTTTATAATTAATATTCACTTTTGCATGATAATTCTCTCTGTCATATTCTGCTCACTTTGGAAGCTGCTTGATTGCACTTCCTGTCCACTCCAGTAATATCATTTCCCTTCTCAGGCCTTTGATGGGGTTAAAGATTAGATAGTTGTAGTTACCTTCCTCTTATGATTTAGCCAAGCTTATTTTTGGTAAAAGATTTAGACTCCTTAAAGTAGAATGTTTATTAAAACATTTATCATGTGTTCCTTGCTTAATATTGCTTATGTTGCTTGTAATCTTATGTTTAGTATCTGTTCCTATTGTATATAGTTTTGTATTGGGTTTGGATCTCTCTTGTTTAGACAAAAGAGAGAGATGATGTGGAACCTTGTTAGTCAATCATCTTTAAAAGGTGGGTCTTAGTTAAGGTGTGGCTTTGCTGCGACCCAGGGTAAAATGTGTGTACCTCCTTGCGTGCACTCTCTCTGTGCCTGTTCCTGTGAGACATTGCTGTGCTTGGATTTCTCCTTTCCTGTTTTGTGAGTTTTTCCCCTTATAATAAATAAAATATAATTGTTTTATCCTTAGCTAGCCTGGTTATTTTAACAACCAGTGATTGTTAATTCCTGTTATTTTTCAGTTGCAAGTTTCCCTTCTTAAGGTTTTGTTGGTGGGAGGTTATCTGTTGCCTGTGTTTTTTAGGTGCAGTTAGCTTCCTTGGGTTGGAGTTTTCTTTCTAGTACTTTCGGTAGAACTGGATTTGTGGATAGGTATTGTTTAAATTTGGTTTTGTCATGGAATATCTTGTTTTCACCATCAATAATGATTGAAAGTGTTGCTGAGACTAGTAGTCTGAGCTTGCATCTCTTAGTTTCTGCAGCACATTTTTCCAGTCCTTCTGGCTTTCATAGATTCCATTAAGAAGCCAGGTGTAATTCTAATAGGTCTACCTTTATATGTTACTTGACCTTTTTCCTTTGCAGCTCTTAATATTCTTTATTCTGTATGTTTTGCATTTTGATCATTAAATGGCAAGGGGACTTTTTTTTGATCCAGTCTATTTGGTGTTCTGTAGGCTTCTTGTAATTTCATAGGGATATCCTCTTTTAGGTTGGGAAGTTTTCTTCTATGATTTTGTTGAATATATTTTCTGTGTGTTTAATGAAGTTCTTCTCCTTTTTCTAACCCTATTAGTCTTGGGTTTGGTCTTTTCATGGTGTCCCAGATTTTCTGTATTTTTTTTATTAAGAGTTTGTTGGATTTAATGTTTTCTTTGACCAATGAATCAATTTCCTCTGTAGTATCTTCAACCCCTGAAATTCTCTCTTCCTTCCCTTGTATTCTGTTGGTTATGCTTGTCCCTCTACTTCCCATTGGTTTACCCAGATCTTCCATGTCCAGAATTCCCTTGGTTTGTGTTTCCTTTATTGCCTCTATTTGAGACTTCAAGTCTTGAACTGGTTGTTTTATCTGGTTGATTGTTTTTTCTTGTTTTTTTTTTGGGGGGGGGGTTCTTTGAGAGATTTAT
Organism: Chionomys nivalis; assembly: GCF_950005125.1. Taxonomy (NCBI): domain Eukaryota; kingdom Metazoa; phylum Chordata; class Mammalia; order Rodentia; family Cricetidae; genus Chionomys; species Chionomys nivalis. The sequence goes on from NC_080106.1 coordinate 29,851,179, forward strand.
TAATTTCTTCCAACTTTTTGTTTGTCTTTTCCTCCATTTCTTTAAGAAAGTTTTTCATTTTCTTTTTAAAGGTCTTCATCATCTTCATAAGATTACATTTAAAATTGTTTGCTTATTCTTCTGGGATAGGATTATCAAGTTTTCCTGATATATGTATGTCCACTGGGTTCTGGTGTTACCAAGTTGATTTTTAGGTTGTTGGATGAATTCTTGCATTGGCCCCTACCCATCTCTTTGTTCAATTGATGCTGGCAATGTCTTTGTTTCTTGATCTGATCCTTGCAGTGACTGTCTGTGTCTTGGAATCTGTTTTTGATCTGCTTTGCACTGTCACTGTTTGTGTCTCAGGGCTTTTGGGGCAGCTTACCTGCAGGAAGCACACCTGCTGGCTGGCTATTGAAGTTGAGGCAAGTAGGGGAGGGGCCTAGGGATTTGTCCCAGTATGAAGGGCCACCCAGCAGGACACCCCACTCTTTAGGCCCTTCATACTGGGACAAATCCCTGTGTAGTAGCAGAAGAATTCCACTGAGGTTACAGTGGCAGGGGATAGGAGAGTTTGGGGAATTTGGGGATGGGGTGGGATTTGCAGCTTGCAAAGTTTGATGGTTAAGATGGGGGTAATGAAGCAGTCTACCTTGTATTCCTGACTATGTAGTAGCAAGGTGAGTTTCAGAATTCCACTGAGGTTGCAAGGGGATAGCCCATGTAAACTTTTTCATCTTAAGCTTTCAAGGATTATGTTAATAAGTCATCTGGCCTTTTATAAAATATTTTATCTAGTCTAAATATTAAGTAGTCATCTGGTAGAGAGGACAATACATTTGTTATAAATAAACTAAGTGAATTAGTATATTTTCATAAGAAAAAGAGAGAAAGGGATGATTGATTTGGGTACAAGCTCGGATACCAATTTTTTCTGAGGTGACCAGTTATGTATTAATTCACTCCCTTTTCCAGTTAGCATTGCTTTTCATAACAGCTATATTTTTTGCATTTCCATTTTAGGGGACTTTAACATGTCAGCACAAACCATCTTTACCTGGGATGTGCATTGCATAAAAGTATAAATACCTATGGTCATAAATCTGACAGCACCACCAGACCCAGTAGCAGCATTTTGTTGGGTTTACCTGGGTTTCTTTGTCTTCTGTTGCTCATTGACAAGTCACCTAGATGTGAGCTGTGGTGCATGAGATCTTCTGGCAGATGGATTGCTTCTACAAATTGAAATGAACACAATTCTCTCTGCCCAGAAAGATTTATCTCGAAAGTGACATTGCTTCAAGAAAAGATCCATGTGCTTATAGCATGACAACTCTTGTTTAAAGAGGAATAAATTTCAAGTTTTGTGTCATTGTTTATCATTATTTATTGTTCTCACTTTAAAGAAAGAATGGTTTCTTACAGATATTGAAGTTATTGTCTCCTGGTGACAGGATTTCCTCCAATTTGGCAGTCAAAGATGACATAGCAATCAGTTTTACCACCATCAATAATGATATGTTATTTTTTCTGAGGAGCCAACCAGTTAAGATAACCACAAGGTGAAACAGCTATATTGTGATTCTTCTATCCATAGTAAATGTGCCTTAAGTTTGGTTTGTTTGATTGTTTTCCTCTGCCTCCTTTTCTGTAAGATTCCATAAGCTCAGAAGGGAGGGATTTGATGGATACCTCCAATTCAGATTGTCTCTCTGCATACTGTTTGATACTGGGTCTCTGAATTTGTTCCTATCTGCTGCTGGAGGAAGCCTCTCTGGTGATAACTGGATAAAGCATCTATCTATTAGCATAGTAGGGTATTATTACAGGTCATTTTATTAATTTTTTTTTACTTTTCATTTATTTATGTAATGTGGATGTCGATGTTTTGCCTGCATTGCGTCTTTCCATCACATTCATGCTTGATTCCTGCAGAGGTCAAAAGAAGACACTGCATCCCCTGGATGTTATACAAAGTTGTGTATAACCTTGTGGGCCCTGGAATTGAACCTGGATCCTCTGGCAGATCAACTACTGAACTATCTTTCTCCAGCCCTGTGCCTTACCTTTTGATTCAGGTTTCACACCAAATAAATCCAGCAAATACATAATTGGAAAATATGATCAACACTGAGAAATATCTATAAAACCACCTTTGCTACAACCAGATGGCATGCAAACAATTATCAGAAATATCTTATCAATGATCTAGGACCACAGTTCTGAACTTGGGTCACAAATTAGTAGAGATGTCACCTCTAATTCAGTGATTTGTTATCTGTTAGAACTCAGAAAAATATCCTCTTTGGGGATGCTTCTAAGAACACATTGTATTTCCATAGCTGAAATATCAGAACTCCATATTTCAGAAGTTCTTAAATTGGCTTAAATAATAAATACATAGGAAGGTCCATCATCAAGGTGTTGCATCATGTACTTATCAGTTGTGCTTGCTTCTGCATGAGGTTTGGATTGTACCATGTGGTTGCTTTGTGCAATCAAGGAAGAAGGCATATGGAACTCTAGACTTACCATCTGGAACACCAGAAAATGCACTCTATGTAATTGTCTGATCATCTCTTTCCCAGAAGGACTCCAAATAGCTCAGGTACAGGACATGTTTCTCCAGGAATCATAGGGACCCTATGTAAGATAAGGAGGGAAAGTTTTCAAAAGGAACAAAATTTGCATGCTATAATAGACTTATTATTTGTCAGTATAAATTTCAGAATAACAAGGAATAATGAAATCTGTGATTCTAACTGTACCCAAACTAGGTTTTTGTTTACTAGTGAGAAAAGTAACGCTTATATTTTCTTGTTAGAAGAGTGGACCATGGAAACATGCCTGACATTTAGAGAGACGATGCAAATCCCATTATCTGTAGCTGAGAGATGCTCCACTAAAGTCAGAAAATGGATAAAGGAGTGAGATTCAAATAGTGGAGCTGAAGATCAAAATTTAGTAAAATGTAAGTTACTAAACTTTAGGACCACGCAGTCAAGAAAGCAATAAGCTAGAGCTGAGGTGAGCAGAGATCTTTGGAAAACAAAATTCTTTTTGTAGTTTTAGCACTTAACATGATATATCAAATCGCCTGATCCAAGCAATTATTCTATCAGTGTCAATCAGAGACTGGCAGTCTTGAATAATATAGCAAATCAGTCAACGGAATTTGTAAGATATCATTTTTGTTACTGTTTCTGTTTTGTTCTGTCACTATTTCCACTTGTTTTATTTTATAGGTAAAACATGTTCCCAGATCTGCAATTAGTGAAAATGCACTGAGTACCTATGAAGACCTGGCTAATGGTTCCTGGAACTTCAACATTATGGCATGTCTACATCAAAGCATTCCATTCTCTGACATACGTGTGGCCATTGTTTTCCCGATGATGGAATGGACTCACTCTAGGTTCTTAAGAAAGTGTATAAATTATTCCGTGTTTCAGTGATTTTCCTGGTACCTATTTTACTCTACCATTTTAAAGAGAAACAATGTTCAAATGCATAAATATACATATTAGAGGAAAAGATACTGTTGACGGGGGAAAATTCTCTGCCTAAAACCTGTGCCAGACATGCACACAAAAAAAGAATGCCTAATTGTGTAAAGTTTACTGCTTAATTTAAAAGCCTTTCTATTGTGCAGGATCTTTTTAATTACTGCTGTGAACCGCTCTCTCCTGTGATCTTTCATGTATGCTGCCATCTGTTTTTAAAACATCTTGTGATCTTGAAATAACACTGCATGCAGTCGACAGTCTTTTATGCAGTCTGCTGGGACAATGTGAGAGACCTCACACAGTGTGCCCGCAAATCTCACTGTTCTTATGAAAGAAAGGAAACAAAGTCAAATATGAGAACCCAGTGTGTTTTCTTTTTTTTTTTCTTTTTTTTTCTTTTTGGTTTTTCGAGGCAGGGTTTCTCTGTAGCTTTGGTGCCTGTCCCGGAACTAGCTTTTGTAGACCAGGCTGGCCTCGAACTCCCAGAGATCCACCTTCCTCTGCCTCCTGAGTGCTGGGATTAAAGGCGTGTGCCACCACCGCCCAGCAATGTGTAGTCCAGGCTGGCCTCGAACTCCAGATTCACCTGCCTCTGCCTCCTTCAGCAAATCCTACCGGCCTGCGCCACCAGAACAACCCCAGTGTGTTTTCAAACTTCATTTGGATCACAGTCTCTGGATAAGTGAGCGGAAAGAAATAAGTTTCCACTAATTAGCTGTATACTGTCAGGTAAGTTATAGCCTATTGCTGATTTTAAATTTCTAACTTATACGACTGGGTAAAAACTAAAGAACTTTCTAGATCTAAGATATATTTGGAACTTCGGTATATCATACTACTGTATGAGCTGAGCTGTGCAGAGTTTAATATTGTGGATTTTCATATGTCCATCCCCAGAAGTTGTTCTCTGTACACACACACATACACATACACACACTCACACACAATAATATTTTGATATAATCACACAATGAACTCTTGGATGAATATTTAATTTTTGAGTGGACTTCATAAGATCTACATGCTACAGTTCCTAAATGTATGTGCTAGTAAAATTAACAAACCTAAATTATTTTCCTTTATTATATTAAGAATGTTAGAGGAGGGCCCACTTGTTTGTCCTGGCTTCTTAGAACCAAAATAACCACACAGAAACTGTATTAATTAAAACACTCCGTGGCCTGTTAGCTCTAGCTTCTTATTGACTAACTCTTATATTAATTTAACCCATTTCTATTAATCTGTATATCACCATGTGGCTGTGGCTTACTGGGTAAAGTTCCCCAGCATCTGTCTCTAGCAGCTCCATGTCTTCTTCTTGACTCTGCCTCCTTTCTCCCAGCATGCCATTTAGTTTTCCCTGCCTACCTAAGTTCTGTCCTATCAACAAGCCAATGCAGTTTCTTTATTCATTAAGCAATGAAAGCAACACATAGACAGAAGGACTTCCCACACCAATGAGTCACAGTATACTGCATTGTTAAAAGACCAATAATACACACAGCTGTTATTATCTAAAATGTAAAATACAAATAATGCAATTCCTTTAAGCTAATTCAAATTTATTTATATAAATGTAAGATACTTAGCTAATACAAATTAAAATTTGAATGTAGTAAAATATATGCTTACTCTTTATTACACAATTGTTACATTATCTTCAAAAATTTAGTTACTATATTGCATCATATATTACATGAACTCCAATGAAGAGCTCACTATTTTAAAACATCTTTAACACTGGCATTGAATTTTTTGATCTTTAAATTATAGGCATATTAGTTATCTATACTCATTGCAAGTTTTTTTGTATTTAAGATTAAAAAATTCTTTCTACCTGGCTAATTTTCACATGTTTCTGCATCAGTTTTAGTTCTATACTCAGTGTCAGCAGGGCCTAAACAACTCAATGTGTCCTGCTTCTTCTGTCACTGAAGAGAGTGACTCAGCTGAAAGTGCCCTGAACTAATGGTCTAACCAAGAAACTTACAGCCCATGTGAAGCAAGTTTGCTACCTAGCCAGTATTTAATCTTTGCAGGACTATCAGCTGAAATTCTTTGCTAATTCTTCTTTAAATATTTACTTTCCATTTTTAATTATTTCTTTCATTTTTAGGGTTATAATAAAATTATATAATGTTCCCCTTCTCTTTCTTCTCTTCAAATATTCCCAATATGTCTTTCCTGGCTTTCTCAAATCCATTACCTCTATTTTCATTAATTGTTGTTGCTACATGTATGTATACATTTTATTTGTATGTGCGTGTATGATTTGTGTCACATGTGTGTGAACAGCATGGAGGTTAGAAGGGGACATATGATAACCAAGATGGTCACTAAATAAATAATAGGTGAATAGCATATATAGTATGGACACACTGGACAACAGAATTATTGATATCATGGGAAGAGTTGGCTAGCAGAATCTAGGTTTTATTGCATTAGTCCGACCAACTTTCATAAGAAAAATGAAAAGTCAGTAGCACCTGTGACATGAAGTGATGCAAAAATCATACCCGTTGCTGTATTGTTATTATGTAACAAGTATGATCTTTCATCTTCATAGGAAGGACAACTACAGTACCACGGGACTAGAGGATATTCTGGGAAAGAGAAAAAGCAATTCACACAATTTTTGTTGTAACATATTCTTACAAATAGTTTGTTACTGCTAGCTATTGTTGCTAATCACTGAGCTATCATAGGCACATCCACAATTTATATATATATATTTAGAGACAGACAGACACAGAGACAGAGACACAGAGAAAGAAGGCTGTATATAAAGTTCAGTATTATTCTCAGTTTCAAGCATCTATGAATGAATGAAGGTCTCAGAATGAATTCTGTGAGTGTGAGAAAAGACTACTTGAATCACCCAAGTAGTACCATTCATTCACTGTAAGTCCTGATAGTGCAAATAATATATTTAAAAATGCTTGCAAAGAATACTGGTGACAAAACCTATCCATATAACAAACGAGAGGCCATGGAGGCTCATGGATAACATTCCAAAGTCTGAACTATGCAGACCCAAAAAGCCCCACCATTGCCATGTAGGGATGTTGATTAATCATTGCCAAAGCACTAGCACTGTAGAACATCCAATTTTTGATAGTTCGGGAGTCACACATCATCCAAATCTCTCTCTCTCTCTCTCTATATATATATATATATATATATATATATATATTTATATATATATATTTATATATATATAAATAAATTTTTTAAAGCACTCTGAGGACCATCATTTGTATATAATATCTTTGCATTTCAACCAGACAAAAGACCATTATTTTACCTTTTTTTCAGACAAAGTTTATCAATCTGTTACACAGTATGAGTCAGAGTTCCGAGAGGAAGTATCTCACTGGATGCAGAATAGCGGTGCAGAGTTTGTATACGGAGGTACAGGCAGAGCGAATTCTAACGAACATGGTGACACAATAGTGTAGCACACACAGCATCAGACACACAGGAAGAAGAGTCATAATGAAGACAGCTTACCAAGACTAAAAACAGAGATTCCTGAAGTCAAAATTGGCAATACCAAAGCAGTGACCTCCTCCTATTGAGCACGTGACCATTCTCAGACAATGTCACAAAGAACACAGTGTTCCTCCTATTTCTCCCCTAAAGTAGTCTGAAAGGGTGTCCAATGACTTGGTCAGACAAAGCAAACCCAAGGCAAAGAGTAATATGAAAATTAGACAACAGATCAGAAGGACTGTGTGAAGACACAGGGCACAAGAGACTGAAACCAGAGTCCAGCTATATAGAACTTCGAGCCTTTCAAGTCCCCACTACTTCCCATTCTATGTGGGCTGTTTGCAGCCGAATACAATCATTTTTGCCAAAGTGTAACCAACGATAAATCAATGTATGACTTTATATGCCACAATCTAACAGGCTGTTAAACAGCATGATCGAATTAAAGGTCCTGAAAATGGCATAATTAATGGCACTGTCTTGAAAAAAAAATAGTGCTAATGTAGAAGTTCATGAAATGTGTATGAACCGTATAACATATTCATGCCCTATTACCAAGAATTTTAAAGTGTCTCACTGCTCAAGATAATAGGCCTTGATTCAATTCAATCTGATGTGGCATGAATTTCATGTGCTAATTAGTAAAGCATTTCTTAATGATTAAGGGGAAAAAAAATCAGATAACATTTGATTGGAAACCCAACTGTCAAAGATAAAACATAGCTACAACCGAGGTTAGAATGAATGCCATTCAATTTGAATTCAGGTGTCTTAATTATGATAATTAATGATTGTATTCGCTCTATAAATGAATTCAACCAACATGATAAGCATATGGTAATTAAAGTGCTTTTTTAGAGTGGGAGATTTAAACAAATGGCATCAATAATAATTGTGTCCTATTTTGGCTTTAGTTTTACATCAAGGTCTCTGTTCTCTAGCCCTTTGTGAGTTTTATACACTGCTACTACTTTAAGAACATCTATTTCTTAGAGAGGCTATTTGTTGACATTGGATTTCTCGCAAGAAAGTAAGTTATTTCCTATTTGTTGAAGTCGACAATAGTGAACGTGGCTCTCTCTCAGTGCTGTGGAAGAGTTTTTATCTCCTTTAAAGAAAGCATGGTGTTGGATTTGTCAGACTCGAGTGCCCCAAGTTAATAAAAAAATAAGTAACTGACCCAGCAGATATAGGTTAATGTGGATAGCATTGCATAAGGATGACTACATAAAATTTGATAGGTCATTTAAATTCTGAATATTCTGAGTGTAATCTAATCATAGGAAATGGGTTTGAAAGGTTCGCATTTTATTACAGGGTTGCTCACACTGACACATATTGATTCAGACTTCATCACCCTTTGCCTGGCCTCTGCAATAACTGTCCTGCTGCTATTATCTCTCAACGCCATGCCTACATATGTTACCCAATATTTTTTCTTACTCGTTAGCTTGAAAACTATTATGATATCCCACTGTCTAGTCAGTAAGCTTGACTTTAATTAGCTGATGTTAAAGACCTTCCACACAATGAAAAAAATGTCAATATTCCTTTCTACTCTCATTTTCCACTTTTTGTCCAATTGTTCCTTGGTCTTCTGACACAATTATTTGGTCCGTCTTAGAGCTGTAATTTCTCTCCTATTATGGAAGTTTCCCCTTCCTCCACTCAATTTAGCTCCATTACTCATAATGAAGTTTGCAACCTTCCTAAATGACCATCGAGATAACTCTCTCTCAAACAGAGATAGCTCTCTGGGAACTTAGCTGTCTCTTTCTCAACTGAAAGTAATAGAAAAGAGTCACATGTTTTTGTTTCCCAAAAGATTATGAGACGCTAATATACAGGTATGTTTACCTCTCCCTAATATCTACAGTTTCTTTTGGATACTTAAACAATGCTGTGAATTGATTAGATGGATCAATTTATTCCATATACTGCAATAAAGCAACTAAAAAAAAGTCTTTGAGAATTATGTTGTTTCCTTTGCTGAGAACACTTACTGGATTTAATCTGATATGTTGCGAAGAATGTAAGACTCATTTTGTACTGTCTTCCAAAGTAAGTAACAGAGAGAGTAAGGGACAAAGTTCAAGGATACTGTCTGTCAGAAAAAAATAATAGGGCATTGTTGTGGAATGTGCTTTTTGTATATGCATTGCTTTTATTGGTTGATGATAAAAGCTGTTTTGGCCAATGGCTTAACAGAGGAAAGTCAGGCAGGAAATCTGAACAGAGATACAGGAAAAGAGTAGGCCAAGTCAGAAAGACACCATGTAGCTGCTGAAGGAGAAAGACGCTTGGCACCTTACCTGGCAAACCACAGCCTCATGGCAATACGATGAATAATAGAAATGGGTTAGTGAAAAATTTAAGAGCTAGTTAGAAATATGCCTGAGTCATTGGCCAAGCAGTATTGTAATTAATATAACTTTGTGTGATTTTTTTTGGGTCAGGACAGCCGGGAAACTGAATGAGCAGCCTCCATCATAAACACTTCAGAGGCCGTAAGGTTGAACTGTGTCAAATTTCTATCAACACATTTTCCTTTTTTTTGTCTCATAGTAAATGTTTTGTATTATTAATATGTTTTCATATAGAGCCTTCATTAGTCTGCTTCTTTAATTACATAGTCCTAAACTATTACCAAATCCATAATCCCATGTACTGATTCTTAATGAATGCCCTTTTACGTTGGCATGTTTTATATGCCTTCACTGCATTCCTGTACAACAAGAATGTAACCATTGTGTCTTCATTGTTGAAAACAGGTATGTTGTTTCCAGAGAATCACACTTACACCTTCCAACACAAAAGTCTACACCCAGACAATACTGATTGCATTCCTTGCACACTGGGATGGTTCTCGTTAATCGCAGTTGGTGCTGAGTGAGGAGGGGGTGTCTGGGATTCTTTTCTCTTAAATGTAGCAGCAATATGTGTTTTCATCTCTTGTCACTTCTAATTTGTGGCAATAAAACTTACCCAAATCAGCAACAGACTCTAGATTTTTGCCATGGTTTATGCTCTGTATACTTTTACAATATGTATATTTATGCACATTAATATTTACATGCAATATTCATCTTAAAGTAGTCTACAATTCTTTCACTGGTCAAAGTTTATAAACAATAAATATACAACAGAAGCGAAAATCCTCTATCAAGTCTATGTTGGAATATCTGTAGACTGTAACTGTGATCTAATCTTCATACCATAGGTGCTATCTGTGAGCTTGTAAAGTTCAGAACCATGCCCAGTCAGAAATCAAAGGAAAGGCATGTTTGTACTAAGTACTATGGCCAGTACCTCATCTCTAAACCTATTCACATCATGCAGGGAAAGTAGGATGTGCAGATGCAGAGTATCTGTGTCCAGAACTACAACAGCTTTTATTCATCCCTGAATTCTTCACTAAGTATCTTTCTCCCTATTAGTGGACACATTCACAAACCATATGCTTTAGATTTTAAATGACGAAGTCTCACTCTAGTTCCTTTTCCTGCATAAAGAAATGTGGAAAATGAGAAAAGTGAAGTCCTAGAACAAAGAGATTCAACATTGTTTTCTTTTTATTCCTGGGAAGCAGCTTCTGCCTGTTGAGGTTCCTTTGCAAAGAGGAAGTGTGAGTTAGGGGCCAATAAATCGTGTCTTTCCCCAACTCAGTTCCTCTGCCTTTGCCTAGAGAATTTCCCCTGATAGCGAAAGTCTCTTGAAGTCATAAATTTAGCCTGTCCTCCCACGTACTCTTTTTCTATGAAACAAGAAAGACTGTTCTTGCTTGTATTTCAGAGTAATCAAAATGTAGTGTCAGGAAGCTGTTCTGTGTGTGCTTTAACTGTACTTCCTCTCTTCTCCTGAATCCTACAGAAAACATGTTTTGAATTGTCAGTCTTTCACAGTGTCTGTGCCAGGTCCTACAATTTGAAAGGTCGACCTTGCTTTGCATATTTAATTTCTTCATCATTAACGATGTCATCTGCCTCTTCTTCCTTAGATTCCTTAATGCAATAAAAATCTTGGGCCATTTCTTGCCTGGGGGAAAGAAAAAACACCTTTAAGAAATGCTCAGGAGGCATCCGGAAAGGAGATGATTGTCTCCATATTCATTTCTTAGAAATGTCTTTCTCTGCTGGAGATGCTTCTAGCGGGGCCACACGCACAAGATTGAAATAACCTGGTTGATGGACTAGACTATAGCACAGCCCATTTGTGAGAGGAAAGAGTTTCACTTCAATGGGTGAAAATACAATTTAAACATCTTTAAAGTGTGGTTTTTTTCAGTAAAATCAGTATCAAATGGGGTGTGCAGACATGTAGCTGAAGTACTTGAATTGTTTGGGTGAGGAACAGTTTGAATGCCAAGCTTAAGGGAGATTGTGTTTTAACCATCCTTGCAGTGAGGCTTGCAATACATACCCACTGCTATATTCGCGAAAACAGCAAGCATCAGTCTCAGACAATGTTTTTAAAAAATTAAAAAGAGACAAACCGAAGCAACGTTAACCACAAACACAGCTCATCTCATCTCTCCCTGTACATAACTCTATGCAATTCTTGAATAATGAGGTTCACTATGGTGATGGAAGGTGCTGGCAAGTAGTCATTATTGCAGGCATTATACAAACAATTGTGCATTCACTGTTTTATTCAATAATCCCTTTAAAAATGCATGGATTTGCTGATATTATGCTAAGGCATACAAAAAGGAAGAGTAATGAACATTGCCCAGACATTGAGAGCTTCAAGATGGCATTAGTAACTGAGCCTGACATTGGTTTGGGGGGTAGAGAAACATTTTTTCATTGTCATACAAGATGGTCGCAATATGTTAAGATGAAACATTAATATATGAGCATCCAACTAGGTACAGAGTAGTTTATTCCAATTAAGGACTCTAGAACTCAAAAAAAAAAAAAAGTCACGGAATCAGCTTAGTAAACTATTGAATCTATTGTGAGGTGAAACTAAACTAATTTCATTCATAAACTGACCTTCCTCACTCCAAACTGACTGGTAGATCACAGTGATACCTGGAAATAGTGTCAGTTCAGACATGGAGACCGTTAGTGCCTACATATTATTTTCTTTTCCCTAATGATTGGTGAAAGGGCTATAAATCCCACTGAGGAGGATTGGGAGCCTGCTTAGCAAAAAAATAACTAAATAAATATATAAATAAATAGAGATATCAGTGTAGCAGGATTCTTCTTTAAGAGAAACCAGTCTTTCATCAAAGGAATCAGGATCGCACCTGAATCAAGTATGGGAATTGAATGGGAGATCATAACACCGTCTTTGTTATAATTTACCCCACTTTCCCTAGTATTCTCCTGCTTAAACAGATCAAGCAAAGGTTGAGTAAGAATGTCCATCTGTTTCTCTGTAGGGACACAATGACAGACTAGCCAATGTCATAGGTCTCAGCAAGTCAAACTCTAACTATTCCAACTCTGCTATTCATTGAGGTAACTACACTCACCTTTAGCTTCCAACAACCAAGAATTCAGTTATCTCCATTGCATTAAAGGATCCTAGTATCATGATAACGATTTCCCCTGTGTATTCTCACCTGCAGAGAAGAATGGTCATAGACGGGTTCATTAAGACTTTCTTCCAAAGTTTAACACTGGCAACCACAAAGAGGTGGATGCTGTAAGCCTTCCTGAAGTAAATAAATGGGTCTACAATGATAAGGCCCATTCTACCATTCTAGTTTACCAAAGCCTCTGTATCCTTCCCTCTGGTACATGAAAGCAGCTCTCAACCATAATTCCTATAGGCAATCTTTTGGTCAACAAGTTAGTTAAACAAGCAAATTTTTAAAACACCTTCTTACTCTTATAGAGTACCTATCAATGAGCTGATTCTGGTCCATTAATATATTCCTTATACTATTTATTTATGTATTCTTCTCTCATATATTACACCCTGACCTCAGTTTCCCCTCCCTCCTCTCCTCTCAGCACCCTCTGCCCTTTCCCTGATCCATTCATCCTCTGTTTACCTTCAGAAAAGGACATCCCTTCCAAGGGTAGCAAACAAACATAGCATATCAAGCTACAAGACCAGGTACATCCCCTCATATTAAGGCTGGAGGAGGCAATCCTATCATAGTAAAAGGATCTCAAATGAGTCAAAAGAGTCAGACAGATGCTGCTCCCACTGTTAGGAATCCCACAGCAACAAAACAAGCTACACAATTACCACAAATATACTGAGGACCTATGTCAGACCTATATACATTCCCTGGATGTTGGTTCAGCTTCTGTGAGCCCCTATGAGCCTCTGTGAGCCCTAGTTAGTTGATTCTATAGTCCATTTTCTTGTAGTGTTCTTGATTCCCTCTGGCTCCTATAATGCTTCCTCCCCCTCTTCTGCAGGATTTCCCAAGCTCCAGTTAAGTTGTTGGGCTGTGGGTCTCTGCATCTTCTCTCATCAGTTGGCAGGTGAAGCCTCTCTGATGATGATTATGCTAGGCTAGAAGTATAGCAGAGTATCATTAGGAATCATTTCATTGACTTTTTGATTCTTTTTTTTTCTAATCATGTTTGGTTCTATCCTACGTCTCTGGGCTATCCAGTCTCTGGTTCCTGCCCCTCCAGGCAATGTCAGGCATGAGCTTTTGGTGTGGGAGATCCTTCTGACTATGTGCTGCCTTTATTGGTTAATGAATAAAAAAACTGGCTTGGCCTATAGCAAGGTAGAAGGAAGGCAGAGTCAGAGAGAAGCCATGGAGTCACTGCAGAGTCAGACATGCCGAAAATTTGCCAGTAAGCCATTGTCACATGGCAATACACAGATTAATAAAAATGAGTTAAATTAATATGTAAGAGTTAGCCAATAAGGAGTTAGAGCTAATGGGCCAAACAGTGGTTTAATTAATAGAGTTTCTGTGTGATTATTTCAGGTCTAAGCTAGCTGGGCAGCCAGGAACCAACAAGCAGCTCTCCTCCAAAAGGCTTTCTCTCCTGGCACAAATCTCAGGCTGGACCAGTCATTAGTTAGTCATTACCACATGTTCTGTGCCACCTTTACCCCAGCTTATCTTTCAGGCAGGACAAATTGTAGGTGGAAGGGTTTTTTGGCTGGGTTGGTGTTTCAACTCGACTATTGAAAATCTTGCCTGCTGGCAGATGTCTGGTTCAGTCTCCACATACCCCATTACTAAGAGTCATTGATAGGGTCACCCTCGTAGATTCTAGGGAATTTCCATTGCCCTAGGTTTCTGCCTTGCCTCCAAAATGCCCGCCAATTTCAGTCATCTCTCTCCTTACTCATTCCCTCCACCCAACCACACCTGATTCTTCCTGTTCCCTTCCACATCCACGTGTCAGATTCTTACACTCTTACACCTCTGCCCCACAATCCAACGCTCCATTCCAACACGTTTCTCTATGCTATTGCATGAAAAAAGTTTGTATATTTTCACATAGATTTGATGTGTATATTTGTTAATTAGGAAATTAATATAATAATTGTCCTTGACTTTTGAAAAGTAATTGCTCTTAATATTTCTTTCTTATGTGTCTATTCAAGATTAAACAATAGACTGAGAATATTTGTATCTGGTAGATCTAGTTTAACTCTTCATCTGCTGTGCCAAACAAGACTGTGAGCATCATAGAAACTAGCACAGGGGAGATTGAAAAAGGAAGATTGTGGGTTTGAGGCCATTCTGGGGTACACACTAAGTAAGGTCCTGTTTAAAAACAAAAATCTGTGTCTATGTTTATATACAAAGTTTAGGTGGCCTTAAGAGTATATATGTGTGTATGTATATGAATGTATGTATATACATACATATACAATTTCCTCACTTCTCTTAATGAAGACTGATGAGAAGCCAAGGACAATGGCACTAGGTTTCGGTCCTAATACATGAACTGGCTTTGTGGGAGCTTAGCCGGTTTGGACGCTCACCTTTCTGGACGTAGATAGAAGGACCTTGGTCTTCCCGCAGGGCAGGGAATTTGGACTGCTCTTCAGTATCGAGAGGGAGGGGGAATGGAGTGGGGGGAGGAGAAGAGGAGTGGGGATAGGGGGAGGGAAGTGGGGGGAGGGGGCAATATTTGGGAGGAGGGGAGGGAAATGGGAAACGGGGAGCAGGTGGAAATTTTAATTAAAAAAGAATAAAAAAAAAGAAATTGTTTTTAAGGAAGTTTTTTGGTTGTGAATTGCTGTTTTAAGATTTTTAACTAATTTACAAAAGCAAAGAGTAGAAATAACATGTGAAAAGCTTGAAGCCATTTCACCTTTACTATCAATCATGTAAATACCAAAGAATAAATATAGACACCACATTCCTTTCAAATTATACACATGCACAGACAGAATAACTAAGACAGTATCGTAAAGAGAGACCTGTCACATACATCACTAGTTGAAATATAACATAAAGCAGAATTCCCTGCTAAAATGTGGCCTATTTGTCATTATTTTATATTGAAAATATTTCTATAAGTATTAAATTTGATGACAATGCTTTCAAACCTATGATGAATGCCTCCAAATAAGTAAATAATAAAATAAGTTAAATAATATGCATGGTGTGGTGAGAAGCAGCATTGCCTATAGCGAGTCCATTTTCAACTCTACACAGAATAGCCATTAACCATCTTCACAAACAAAATCAAGTTTGTTAGCTCAAAAAAGTAAATATATAAAAATTGATGCTATATCAAGATATTAATCGCTATTAACTCAGAAGATAGAAAAGATTAGTCTCTTTTTCATAAAAATAAAGAATATAGAATTATAAAATCTTTATTTTGCAATGAGCATGTATTTGAAACAAGAATAATAAGCATCCCTACATTGAACATGTTTATCATTTATTCTTAATTTAAAATTTTTTTATCGTATGCTTTTTCTTTTCTTTTTGTTTGAAGTGTGTGCAGCAGTGTGTATCTCTGTGTGTGTCTGTCAGTGTGTGTCTATGTGTGTATGTGTATTATAGTTAGTGTTATTATAGCTAGTATTATAGTATAACTGTGTCAGCTTGTCCCAGTCAGGAGTTATTTGGGGGAGTTTCAACTTGGCTATTTCTGGAATTATATTATCCTGTAGACAAGTCTATGAGGCATTTTCTTTCTTTCTTTCTTTCTTTCTTTCTTTCTTTCTTTTTTTCTTTCTCTCTCTCTTTCTTTCTTTCTTTCTTTCTCTTTCTTTCTTTCTTTCTTCTTTTGGTTTGTGAGACATGGTTCTCTGTGTAACCCTGGCTGTCCTAGAACTCACTTTGTAGATCAGACTGGCCTTGAACTCACAGAGATCCACCTGCTTCTGCCTTCCAAGTGTTGGGATTAAAGGCTTGTGCCACCATGGTCCATTGAAGTATTTTCTTGATTGCTAACTGATGTGGGAGAGACCAGTACTAACCTTAGGCAGGTGGTCTTGGGTTTTATAAGAAAGTGGGCTGAGAGAGACAGGAAAAGCAAGCATGTAAGCAGAATTCTTCCATGATTTCTGCTTCCTCAAGGTTCCTGTCTTGAGTTCCTGTCCTGACTTCTTTCAAGGATCAGCTATTACCTGGAAGTGTTAAGATGAAATAAATCAGTTCTTTCCTCCCCAACATGCTTTCTGTCATGGTGTTTATCATAGCGATAGAAACCAAACTGGAACAGGTGAGGACTTGTTTATGCCTACGAATTAAAAGCACAAATTCTCTCGTTTATCTCAAACAGGAACAAAGAATTTCATGTAAAAAAAAAAAAGTTTGTTTTGGCAGCTGTCCTAGGAAGCAGGGTTCATGCATGAAAGATGCTAGTAGGAACGATGAAAACTAATCCAAAGTTAGATCTAGCCAGTATTTGAGGAAGAGGGATTGGGTCCCTAATGGTGTCCTCTCAGCAGCAATGCTCCTCTGAAATCCTATAGACTTGGAGGGAGGGATGAGGAAGGACTTGCAGCATCCATGTCAAGAACACCCCTATAGTAATAACATCAATATCTCCAGGTTTCTATGTATGTATATATATTATATGCAATCAGTGCTCCTGTGTACAAGTGCTTCTATAAAGCAGCAACAGAGTGGAAAAGGTGGCCCAAGACGAAGTGAGATAAAACTTCAAGTTGATTGCTCTTACTAGCTGTGCAAATTTAGGCCTATTTAATTATTTTTGGATTTTAGACTTAGGAACCAATATGAAGAGGTTATTTTCCTTCTCTGTATGTGTGCAATGTTATAAAATTTGATTAATTTTTATTAAAGAATCTTGGCATGCCTTACAAGCATTTCCTTATGTTGCTAATTTGCATATTCTTATGACAGATGATAATTATTAAAGATGTTCCTGTAACTAAACACACTTTCTGCTACATCTTAACAAAAAATAAGTTAGCTTCAAATAGACAAATTCAATAGGGCACCATGGCCAAGGGCAACTAGACAAGCTTTTCAGTCTATGTCAGGCACATTCCATAAACACATACTCATAAGGGAAATATTCTTCAGAAATGTGAAATAAAATATCAGAAAGGACACTTGCGATTCATGCACATATAGACAGTGTTAATGTATATGCTCAAAAAAGCATAGACTGTTATTCAATAGTTATCTCCCTCGCAGTCCCTATAAAGCTTCAAATATAAGAACATCAAGTTGACTAAACTCTGTAAATTCAAGAATGGATTAAAATGTCAATTAATTGTTCTTGCACATGATAAAATTTTAGGCACACATTAAAATTGTAGCTTCCAAACAGTGCTCTATCATATACATTATAATTTGCTTAAGTAAAATAAACTGCATAATATACATTTTTCCTACATGAGAAATAATGACAAGAAAGAATAAAAGAATATTAATGAAACCAACAAATGCAGAAGGAAGTAACATGATTTTTAAAGTTTTACTTTAATGATAGACTACTACTTCTTTTATTATGAACATTACAATACTTAAGAAAAAAGGACTTGAAACAATCGCCTTGCTTAAAATTCTGACTTTTTATTCTCTTTTAAAGTGTGTCACCCTGGGGAATCAGTTTCCCTACGTTCCCATTTGTTCGTCTATCAAGCCAGAACAAGACTTTTCTGTCTGTGGGATAGTGAAAATAACACATGCGCCACTGTACACTAAGTGTTTGGCATGGTGCCAATCCCATAATAAATTACAGTAAACATCATCTTCTTGTATTATGTTAGAAGATAATTTCAACATAATTTGCTTCTGCGAACACCTTATGTTAAGCATAGATGTTATGATGATAATTTCCAGACAACAGATCATAGATTTTTCTTCAGTTTCACTGACATAACAGAAAGCTCACACTGATTTAAAAATGTCCTTTAATAACTGAAAGTAATATAATGTGAAGATACTAGCCATAAAGAAACAGAGTATCAATAGCTAAGGCAATTCAACATTCCTAATCTGAAATTTGTGTTGTAATGTCTTATGGCTAGGAATTGATGATTAGTTGGAGTCTCAACATGCAGTCGGAGCTGAGCTTGTGCTCTGGATTATGCTTCTATCTCTCAATTGATGGGATTCAAAAGTGAACATACTACTCCATTGTGTGTGTGTGTGTGTGTGTGTATGTGTGGACTGTACCCAGGGCCTTGTGCATGCTATACAAACACTATACCACAGAATTTAATTCCCAGCAAAATTTCATTCATATCTTAATTTTGGTGATAAGGATGGACCCTGAGGATTTTCAGGTTAGATGTCCTATCACTGAGCAAATGTCCGGCCCTTGACTTGACTATGGAGTCTGTTTGACTTGAAATTTTTTTTTCTCTAATTCTCTATGTGAGCCACTTCAGTTCACACATATTACTACCTCTTTGTAGACAACCAGCCAAACCGTAGCATTGCTTGTTAGGCTATCAGTCACTCTTAAATTTCCTTTCTCTAGACCAGTAGTTCTAAACTCTCCTAATGTTAGAGCCCTTTAATACAGTTCCTCATGTTGTGCTGACCCCCAACCATAAAATTATTTTCATTGCTACTTCCTAACTACAACTTAGCTGTTGTTATGAATTGTAATGTAAATAGCTATATGAAAAGGGTTGTTTAATCCCCATCCCCACCCAATCCACAGGTTGAAAATCATTGCTCTAGACAAAGGCATTCAAGATATGGCAAGCTGGAGCAACACTGAATAGGGAGAACATGTCTCTTGAGACAACTGCATGGCTTCTCATCTGTGTCGTCAGTTTTCCATTATAGTAGCAAATACCTGAGATGGCCAATTTTTATATAAAAGATGGTTATTTTGGCTCATCCTTTTAGAGGTTCTAATCTATAATCAAATGGGCTTCTCTAAAAGCCAAGAAGGAAAAGGAAGGAATGAGAATGAATGACGTCTCACTGATCCCTTTTATAGAATAATCCAGTGACTGAAAATTCTCCTAGAGAGCCCCATTCCATAAAGGTCCCACCACATCCCTCTCAATAGTGCCTCACTATCGTGTTTTTTTAAACAGTGACTAATTTTGATAAGATTACATCAAGCATACAGTCCAATGCAGAGGGTTATTTTCCAAGGCATGAAAGCATCCTTTCTGATTCTCGGCAGAAGGTGATGCACTGTTTGTTGGCTAATAACCCAATTTACCTCTAGCTTCATCTCAAGTCACTCATCTTTGGTCACTGGAGAACAAAAATCATATGAAATTTCCTCAAGAAAAAAAAACATGGAAAGCACTATTATTAGAAACAAAAGTTCTGGGACACTTCTCATGGATTTGCTAGTTCATGCATGTTTTTATTTCAGCTGTTTTGCCAATGCCCAATAATCAAAGCATTATGCTAAGTCATCAACAATGATAGGGAATACAGTAGACAAGATTAGGGACCTTGATATCTTATGTGCTAATAGGGCTTAACTGATTACATCATCACTCTTCAATACCACTTTAGTAATATTTTGAAAGTACCATGTCTCTATAGTGTATCTGAATAACACCAGAGAGGGCTCAATTCACTTGAGTTTGTCCTTACCAATTCTGAAACAAGAACTTCTTTACGCTGTGAAAATCTTGGAAATTTATTTTCTATCACTATGATCATGTGACCACACATATACTTGGGAAGACCATTCACATGGAGGAAAAGACAATGGAATTTGGAAATAGGAAAGCTCCCTGTACTAAAAGGATGAGACTTTCAGCAAAGTGTAATCCCTTTAGAGAGTTTTATCAAGGGTATCAATTTGCTCTATACTTTCCTGAGGAAGCCCTAATCCCACAATCTGGCTGTGTATTTTATATGGAGCTGTTGATTAATGATTTCATTTCTAACAACTTTTTTCTGTTCTAATATCAGGAAATCTCAGCTATCTTCTTTCCATTTATCTATGTGCAATTAATACTATCTCTTTAGAGAGCATCTCTGCTTCCTTTAAGTGAAACTGCTATTCCTGGAGGAAGGCAGTTTTAAATTTTCTAATGCAGCTATAATAGATGATCTACAGCTGACATCTGGCACATAGACACCTATGCAGATGCCTGCATACATACATATTCCCACAATGATTATTGTGGGGAGCCGGTTTCTACATTAAAAAATATTTTACTCAAGTTTTAAATTATTTATGATATGAGTTACAGGTATTCAGTGTGTGTGTGTGTATAGATAGATACATAGATAGATAGATAGATAGATAGATAGATAGATAGATAGATAGATAGATAGATACACATACATACATACACACACACTATAAGGCAACTATAGTATGTGACTTGTGAGAACCTTGTTCAATCCCCAGTCCATGGTACATGGAAGCACCATTTCAATTTGAATGAAGAGAGAGTTAGTCACCAACCCTTGTGAGGGAAGTACGTCTGCTTTAGTTGAACAAACTTGGAAATGCAAATCTAATTATGGCTTAGAAATTTGATGACATTAAAATCAATTTCATCTACATAAGAATAAGTTTCCAGATTCTGTAGGGTTGTTTTTTCTTTTTAAAACAAAACCTTATATACTAGTCTAAAGTAAGTAATTCAATTTTTAATTGAAGAGGTTTTCACTCAAATAATATTGATGAACCTAAAATTTAAGCTTTGGGTTACGGATTAGAAATTGAACGATCCATCTTCCTTTCTTTTATTTTTCTTTTTCTTTCCTTTTTTTGTTTTGAAAGAGCATCTCTAAATAATATTTTTCATTCCCTCATTAGTGTACTGAAAATGTCCCCATGAGATTGGCCTGTGAACAAATTTTGCTGCATTTTCATGACTTATAATTGATGTGGAGGGATTCAGTCAGTGTGGTGCTGCCACTGCTGGGTTGGTGGTCCTGAGTGCTATAAGAAACCAGGCTGAGCAAGTGATCAGAATAAGCCAGTAAGCAACTTCCCTGTCTTCAGGATACTGTCCTGTGTTCCTGTCCTGATTTTCCTGAATGATGGACTAGAAGCTGAAAACTGGAAGCAACTTTGCTTTCCAAGTTGCTTTGGTCATGGTTTTTTATCATGATAGAAATCCTATCTAAAAACATTGCTTAAAATAATAACCACATCATATATACACCCAATTTTTAAAATAGATACTTTCGCAATTGAACAAATAAAATTTCTCACACCCATTAAACTTGATACCTTTTCCCAGTTTTTTTTTTGTAATATGTATTTGCTAATGAGGCTTCTTAAATCACCATCATTATATTATAATGAAGACAAAGTGTCTGTTACATACTTGGTGTGTCATTTAAGCCTTTCAATATCTCTCTAAAGGATAGGATAAAAAATTTCAAGGATCTATGACTGTGTTCATTCTAGATATGCTTTTTGTAGCATTGGAGAACAAACCTGATGTCTTCATCATGGGAGACAAGGGTTCTACTACTGAGCTGTGTCCTGAGCCCTATTAGATACTATTTTTATTACAATAAATACATGTTTCATTAATACAAGTAAAAAATGAAGCATGCATAGATTTTGCTGATACAGACTTCATGAAAAGCAGTTCATGTTTTAGTCACCCAATTTGTATTTGTAAGGATAATCATCTCCCAGATATAGAGGCAGAGAGCTACCACATATTATCATGGCTCTTAAGTACCTGGGCATCTAAAATACTAAATGTAATTTAGATTTCACATTATTCACAAATCTTAACAATTAAGTAATCACTGCATTATAAATATGTAATAAAATTTACCAAAAATTATTCATAGATAAAAAAGTTATCAAGAACAGAAGCTGTAAGGTTTAAATATTTTAAAGTTGTTCTGAATGCGGGTTAGAAAGAGCTTGCTTCTGAAAAGGACCATATCATAAATACTTTAAGTTTTACACAACATATACATATATTATTCTTTTTTCTGGTTACAACTCGTTAAAAATGCAAGCACTATTCTTAACTTTCAGGCAGTGGAATTTTGCCTGGGGGTATAGTTTGCTGAATCTTTGCTCTCTATTTCCTTCCCTTCATATTGTTTATTTATTAAACTACCTTATTCTGAGCTTTTGGAATGTTGAGCAAAACAATGTTGTATTGGATGATGTTTTATTCTGAAATATGTACACTGTCTCTGTGATGCCCATCTTTTTTATAGCTAGAATGAAAAGAGCATGGATTCTTTCATAAATTGTTTGTATCTACTTACATGACAAGAAAAGAAGTCCAATCCCCAGACAGCCAAAGTCCTAGAGCCCCTCCAAGCAAGACTCATTGAAACATGGTCCCCAGGGAATCAGTCAATGAAGCATTCAGTACGAGGACCAAAATAAAAATTTTTCAGTTGGACCTTCCTTCCTCTTCCCAAAAATGTTTGAATTCACTTTTTATTTGCTTGTTATTAACTATGTGATGCATGATAGGAATATAAACTGTTATTAACCACCTTGGAAAACCAAATGGAGATTTCTAACGAAACTAAAAACAGAACCACCCTATCATCTAACTCTAATACTCCTGGGCACCTAGAGCATCCTAAGTCAACGTACCCTACAGATCTATACACATCCATATTTACTGAAGCCTTATTTGCAATAGTTAAAGTATAGAGCCAGTCTAAATCTCCATCAGCAAATGAATACATGTACACAATACACAACATTAGATTTTATTTTATAACAGGAAATAGAGCTGTGACACTGGAAAGAGCATGAAACTAAAAAGTCATTGTGTTAAAGTAAATATAAGTCAGACTCCAAAAGGTGATTATTTCATGTTTTTCTCCCGTGTGGAATCTAGATTTAAATTTACAGATACATGTATGTGTGGGATATAAAGGTAGACAGGAAAGAAGTATAAAAAAAAAAAACACTGAAAGCTAACTAACTCTAGTGGGGGCACTGTGAAAGTGGGTGACAGTTGTGTGGCTTGGGCAGTGTGTGAAGCCACTGGCAGTGGGATCAGAATTCATCTCTAGTTCACAAACTGGCTCTTTGGAGCACATTCTTTATGGAGGGATACTTTGCTCAGTCTAGATACAGAGAGGAGGGCCTTGGTTCTGCCTCAGTGTGAAGTGACAGTCTTGGTTGATTCTCCATGGGAGGCTTTACCCTCTCCAAGGAGTGAGTAAGGAGTGGGGAGGGAAGATGGTGAAGGGAGTGGAAGGAAGGAAGGAAGGGAACTTGGATTGGTATGCAAAATAATTGGTTCTTCCAATTATCAACCCAGATTTAGGAGCTAGAACAATTCAAACCAATTGCAAAGCTTTGTGTTCTCCTGGTACTAGCCTGAGGCATAACAAGGCTGTGAAAGCCTATACTACATCTTCTTATGAATGGTGTGGATGTTCTCTCCAAATAACTCATAATAAAAAATGCAGCAGTTCTGGAGGGCAATGGAAGAATTTGTTGACCATTTCAAAATTTAGTATGATACTAAACTCATAATACATTATACACACTTACCCTTATGCCCACAGGTAAGAGTGGCTCTCAATTGTCATCAAAGGAGATTATTTTTGCAGCTGATAGAGACTTACAGAAAATCACAAGTGGACAAAATGGATAGCAATATTGACCATGGGGTTCTTAGCTCCTAATTGATACATCTATAATACAACCCTGATAGGTAAGGCCCAAAGAACATGGATGAAGGGTAGAAAGATTGTAAGAGCCACAGGACCAGGAAGTCTGCTGCAAGATTGTGTCTTCTAAACATGAAAAGGGAGATACACTCATGAAATATCAACAATATGATTGCCTAAACAAGGCCTAACAATGATAAGACCAGTTATCATGCCAGCATGGATAGAGGAAATCCTTTAATCCTCTAAGTGAAGTGCTACAAACAATTATGCTGAAAGAGAAAAATTAGTCTTCCACAGAGATGATCTCCCTAAATCCAAGACCAATCCTAAAATCACACAAACACAAGGACTCTGGAGGCTAACTTTTAAGTAATTATTCATACATAGTTATATATATAACAACAATAATTAAAGAAAAAGAGGGCATGAATTTGAGACTGGGGTATGGTAGCAGTTGGAAGGAGGAAAGGGAGAAGGGGAGATGCTGTCACTATATTTTAATTAAAATTTTGTTTAATACAAAGTGCAAAGGTATATTTTTATATATCAAATATAACTATTAGAATTTAAAATTCAAACTTTCTAAAGTGTTCCATTTAACGACTCTTTGAATCGATCACCTGTGATACCCTGTCTGCCTACACTGTATTATGATTTTCAAAATAAATTTTGGTGTGAGTAACTGATTTGAAAGAGTGTTGTGATTATAGGCACATGTGCCCACAGCTTATCTGGAGGTCAAAGGATAACCTCTGGTACTGGTCCTTAGCTTTTACCTTGTTTGTCACTGCATATGACAAGCTAGATTCATTGTGCTCGTGTGCCGACAGGAATAAGTGCTTTACCCACTGAGTTACCTTCTCAGGCCCTACATCATGACTTTTGGTGTATTAAAGAGCAAAACTGATTCTTGCTCAGTCTCACATAAAAGAGGTGTTCAGTCAAGACACACAATGTTACTGGCTACAAACTCATCTATAGAAAGGGCTTTCCTTATTTGGAAAGGAAGGGAATTTACCAGATTTTAGGAAACCATAATAATAATAATAACAACAACAACAATAATAATCCTCTTTGTTGAGGAATATTGGGTTGAAAGATAAGAATTCTACATATCCAATTATGGTTGGAACTTTCTGAGTTTTGGAAAGACAAATTTAATCTCTTTGAATTGCTGTGACTTCATTTGTAAAATTAAAGCATTTAGCAAGATACCATCTGAAATAGAATTTTCTGATTTTAATATTAGTATGGAATATTATGTTCTGTATATTCAAGGATAGGCTTTAAATCAGTCAGGTGCATGCTCACATTCTGGAATGGTTGATTAGTGATAAATTATATTATGCAAATTGTTCAACTTCTCTGAACTTCAGTTACTTCATTTATCTTAACTTCTGATTTCTGCTTGGTATAGTTGAAATAATATTTCATGAATGCGTAGTAGGAATATTATGCAAGTTTTTCACAAATAGAGAATAGTAGCATAGTTTAGCTGACAGTTGATAACTTGATACAGAATTTACACAGTGAATCCAAACACAAAACCCAGGTACTGTCCCAAGACTCTCCTATATCCTAGCTCTTTCCCCACAGATCACAAAGAGGCAGCTGTCCTTGCTGTTAGGTTAAGACACTTAACTCCTAGAAAGATTCTAGCAGTTGGCATGGATTTTGGAAAAACTAATAGGTAGCATAAAATTTCAGTCTTCCTAACCTCATCACAAAGAGAGAACAGCAAGTGTCCTTCCACAATAAGGATGCCTCACCGTACTCCCCAACATGGTATTCCAGAACATGAAAATAATCTAGTAGGCCTAAGGACATGAAATCTAAGTTTATTCCCACTCCACAGCCTCCCTGATGGACCATGGTAAGGATCAATATAATGCAAAGGGGAAGCTGTGATCTGCTAGCTACAGTGGTGTTGAAATAAGCTTGGTGAGAGCATCTTGTTGTGCAATCATGGATACTGGGGTCCAGCAACTGTGAAGCATTCTCTCAGAAACAGTGAAAACTTCGCCATCTTTTTAATCAGGCTATGAACTTAGAAATGTGCCCTTCTTTGGGCAGTAGAATAAGACGGTGTCCTTCATTATAGCAATGCAAGGAAGAAACTGAGAAACATCACCTGTGTGGTCAATAAAATTAAAAGCCTCTGACCTTGGTGTCCATTAATGTCAAGCTATAATGAGAAATTACTCAGTAAGTGTTCTTTTATCCCAAGAACTTGCAACTATAATTATATCCATAATGATAATAATTAAACATAAAAATGTCATCAGCTCAATATCTTTGCTTATAATTCTATTTAAGTCAAATCTTGATGTTAAATTCACCAATTGTAGTTAAGATGTGAAAGGAAATGCAGAATATCACTTGAGGGTACCAAGATTCAGGAAGAAAAGCCACTTGTTCAAAAATCATGAAGTTGATTAGATGCAAGAAAGTCTCAAATTCCCATTTTATTTTATTTTATTTCCCAAAGATGTGTCAGCTTTTGTTTATAAAAACGTTTCATGCAGATAGCACTGACCTCCTTAGAGCGTACAGGCACAGTTCTGAGAAGCAAGAAGAAGCTGTCTATCTCTGGATGACTTATTCATCAGATGAGAAATTGGACAGTGTTAATAGCTATTGAGAATGTTGAGACATCAGACCCATGGGCTGCTGAGATGACTCAGAGGATTAAGGGAACTTGATCCAAAAAATTTGATGACCTGCATTTGATCCCTGAAAACTACACAAGAGTGGAAAGAGAGAATGGCCCCCACAGAGTAATTCTTTGTCTTCCACATACACGCTCAGGGGACACATTTGCTTATAGAAAGGAATAAACAGCAACACTTCACACACACACACACACACACATACACGGGCACACACAGGCACACACGTGATGTGGGAGTCACCTCTGTGTGCTGTGATTACCATTAATGAATAAAGAACTGCTTAGGACCTATATCAAGACAGAACTTAGGTAGGTGGGAAAAACTGGACTGAATGCTAGAAGGAAGGCGAAGAAAGAGAAGCCATGGAGTCACCAGAGTCAGACATGCCGAAACTTTGCCAGTAAGCCACTGCCACGTGGCGATACACTGATTAATATGTAAGAGTTAGTAAATAAGAAGATAGAGATAATGGGCCAATCAGTGATTTAATTAATACAGTTTCTGTGTGATTATTTTGGGTCTAAGCTAGCTGGGTGGTTGGGAAAGGAACAAGTGGCCAAGTGGTTCTCTCCTCCCCGCCCCCACACGGTCACACACACACACACTAAATAAAAAATAATTCATACTAATTAACAAATGGCACTCGACTGTATTCCACACCTTTGATAATATCTTAATTATGTATTGCCAAAGATATAATACTGGAAGCCAACCACTTCTTGCAGGACACTAATAAATATTTGTTTGAAAAGATAAGAAATTCTTCCTTCATCCTTAATGAAAAGGATAATTCAAAAAGTACCACATCTGGCAGATAGACAGAGGTTTTAGAATTCATGTCAACTTCTCTTTGTGGGAAATTAAAAGATTAAAATTAACAGATAGCCTTGCATGGTTATTTAAGACAGTGACGCCTAGACACCTGGAATCTAGCCCTGACATATGCCTACTCCAGCCCTCAGCATGTTATTCAGCTGTGCTGTCTGAGCTTCAATACTACCACCAGTGAGGGATAGAGTTCTTATTTTTAGCAAAGGATTTATAAACAATCTTCTGGCCCCTCTCTTTCTAGATGTATAGAGTTGTGGATGGAAGAAGAGCAACTGTAACTCATTCACTGTTATAAATGCCTGAAGAAGGGAAGGAAGAAGGTAAAGTTGGGAGAGGCATATAAAGAGGAGGTGCATGAAGAGCTGTAGGAGGGTAGGTAGATACAACCAAACACACTGCATTCATGTATGAAATCACCAAAGAATCAGCAAAAATTACAGAGAAATAGACATTCTTTATTCTATCCTACAGCCTTAAAAATTAGTCAGCGTTCACCCCCTCGTTACAGTCAGTTTGAGACTGTTAGTTTCTCTCTACTGTTTGTTAGCATTTGATGTCTACAGTTACTGGCTTTCCAGAATTTTCCAGTCCCCAGTTCTCGCCTATCTTAATAACTAGACAAAAATAAGATAGCACATGTGTAGAATATCATCAAATAGAATGAAACAGAATTCAGAGGACTGCAAGGGCATGCTGTCAATCTTACATCTCTATAAATAGGAAGAGCATTTAAACCTCAATCCTTCTCCTCCAGTGACAGGCACATCTAATTGTTTAAACCTCTGATGAACAATATTTTACTCCCATGACTGTTGCAGTTTAATTTTGTTTTATGTCTGTTTTCTTCCAATGTCAGGTTTAGGGTTTCCATTCTGGCTGTTCTTCTGACTCATGACCCTTTGAGTTCAAAAAGGTGTTGGTCAGTCCTCATAGATCACCGGAATTGTCTAGCCAACTTTATGAGCTCCGGAGCCTTTCCTTGGACAAGGTCCTACAGTAGTGATTAATGGCTTGGAGTTTATCTGCTGCGAGCTTTGGTTTTTATATTCCTGGCTCTAACTTTACAGATTTTCCTCTTTCTATAAAAATAATGTGCCACGTTTCTCATTGGAAGTCATTGTATTCATGGTGCTTCCTACTGCTAATGTACAGAGCAAGGGAGACGTAATGGTCAGATACAGCAAGCTTCAGATGAAGTTCATATTGTTTTTACAGCTAGACTCCCCCAAGAAACATCGCTGAATCATGAAACACTGCTCTTTCACATTCTCTTTTTAAATTTTCATCTTCTATTAACTGCCTGGAGAATTTAGGTCATTGAAGACATTGAGACTATATAGTGGTCTTCCCCCCCCCCCCACCTTTTTAGAAAGGCCTAGAGGAGAAAGAGTCTTTGTCTTGACCCAGTGTACATTGATTTCACATCTGACTGCAAACACACCATAACCCAAAATGTTATCATCTTAAGCATGACTCCCAGCTATTACAAATACTTCTTTTAAAATCAGAGTGGATGATTTTTAAATTTTTTTCAAAAGATTTGTATTTTATCAAACACCTCTTTCCAAAGGCTGAACATGCTATGTATACACAAAGGTAAAAATGTCCTACAGAGTTGTTGTTGGACTACACATTTATTATTTAGAGAAAAAAATCTATGCTAGTGATGTCGCTCAGAGATTTTAACGATACTTGCAGATTTTGGCAAGCTCCAAATGACTACACCAGGGAATTTACTTGCCCCTAAGGGCAGATATACTGAAAGAGGTACAAGAAGTTAATGCTACCATGGGTGAATTCCCAGGCTCAATTCCAATTAATGACATGGCTATAAAACTTTTTGGAAACTATTAGGATCTAATGACTGAAGAAGAATAGCAATTCGCAAACTCTTACTTAGTTCATGGCATTTTTCTCCACTGAAGGACATGTGACTCCAATAAAATGAAATTCTTTAACACAATGGCAATGGTTTGAGGATGCTTTAATTCATGGGGACAGATTATATTGGAATCAGACCATTTGTTTCCCTCCAATTATATTTTGTTATCAAAATCAGTGTTGACCACTTTTTGCAAGATGTATTATTTTCCAAATTGAAATGAATGTTTCTGGTTGTGCATTTTTGAGCAACCAATCATTCTGTGCAGGACTCCTAAAAAAGATGAAAGTGACAGAATTTCAGGACTAGAAGCCTTGCAACATAGTAGATAATTTCATGGTGAAAAATGATGGTGAAAATTGTCAATATGTGTCAGGTGCTTTATTAAGTTCTACTCATAAGCATCCACCATTGTAAGTGCATGCCTTTGGGCTATGGGGCTAATAGTAGGCACACAAAAACAATTTTAGTGAGTCAGTGAAGAATTCCATTTTGTTGTGTCGGAGAGCATGTACTGAACTTTCTTCCCTGACCCACCAAGCTAAAAATGTCTAGAAAAAGAGGACTATGAATGAAAAATTCTTTATTTGTATGTTGAGAAATAACATATTGAGGTCAAAAACTGAATATGCTCAGAAATAGAAGATGCTTTACAGAATAACTAAAAGTTATTTGTAGCCTCATAGGTTCTGAAGTGGGTTGGGAAAAGAGAAGAGGCTTTGAATGTTAGGCTAAGGAGTTGCAGCATCAGACTGATTTAAGAGCCTGCAAGAGAAAGCAATCACCATCTTGGGAATGAAGTGACAGTGTTGCTGCACTGTCTTGTCCATGTGTTCCTTTAAATCTAGGGGCTACAACGCTACTGAAACTGGTGCGTGAGGAAAAGCTCATAGCAGTGTTTGGCAGAGAGAGATATAGGCTGATCTTCCTGTGAAAGCAGCAGACAAATTAAACTCAAATCATGTTTCTATAAGCAGTTCTTTAACCAAGGTGGGAGAGATATTCAGAGAGAGATGGAGGGAAAACTAGGGAGACAGAAAGTGAGTAAGTACAGTTCCTTTTTTGTAGGTCAAATGGTATCCCATTGGGGAAACATCAGGATCATCCACTTCAAACATAAACATTATACTTAAAATCCTTGCATATTCTCTTCTTAAAGAACGTGGACCTTTGCCCTCACACTGGTTTTGTGAAAAATGGAAAACTGCTTTGCCGTCCCATCTGTGGCTCTGGCAACAAATTATGGTTATGAGAATCTCTACCAGTTAATACCATTAATAGATGTTTGGTAGACTGACTATGTCTCTGTTTGGGTCTTCCAAAAAGATTCCAGAAATTAGTTGGGGTTGACACTTAGAGATCAAACAGGGAGTGCCTTGGATGGTGGGATAGTTCCGTTGTGATTTGGTTATGAAGTGGCTTCCCAATGACTCACTTGTCGACTTGAGCCCCAGCTGGAAACACTATTGGGAGATTATTGCATCATGAGATCCCCAACTGCATCACTAGATTAATCAGTTGATAGGCTCACAACAAAAGGGATATTAGGACATAGAATTGGTTGGAGGAGGAGGTGCCCTTCAACGTGCTATCTGCTCCACACATGTGTCTCTCTGCCTCCTAGCCACGATGAAGTGAGCAGCTATGTTCTGCTATCCCCTTGTACAATGTTACTGCCTCAGCACAGGTTTCAGAAACAAAGCCGGGAAACCCATGCATGGACACCCTGGAATCATTTCTTCCTTAAGTCGATTTTCTCATGTGAAGAGAAGCTAACAAACAGAAGCTCTGAGAACACTTTCTGTCTTCCACGGGGAGAACGCACACCATGTTGGCATAATAGGTTTACAACTTTGGAGAGAAAAAGTCCAGCTGTAGAATCCTTGTGTTTAACTCCTGGCTGGAAGCTATCCAGAGATCATGGATTGGAGCAGAGGACCACTGTTAACTTTGCCCTTCTCAAAACAGATTATCGCTATTATGATGATGATAAACAAAATTAAGTACAAAGTCCCCAAACCAAATTACACATGAACATTCAAAATCATATTCAAGGAATGACCTACAAGTACACCTGGCTTAAAAGCACATCTATCTTCCTGTCTGTTCATTCCCTAATTACAGTACTTAATAAGGAAATTATGAAAGTTTCCTTTTCTGTCAGACTTTTTATTTTATTTTATTTTTTATTTATTTATTTTTTTTTTTTTTTTTTTTGGTTTTTCGAGACAGGGTTTCTCTGTAGCTTTGGTGCCTGCCCCGGAACTAGCTCTTGTAGACCAGGCTGGCCTCGAACTCCCAGAGATCCACCTGCCTCTGCCTCCCGAGTGCTGGGAATAAAGGCGTGCGCCACCACCACCGGCTTCTGTCAGACTTTTTAAAATTAACTTTTCCACTAATTCTTTCCAAACGCTCACCTATTTATCCATAGAATTTTTGCCCTGGTGTGTGTGTCATTTTCTGTCTTACAATGTTATGACTTGTACATCTATCTGTACTGCTCAGATATGCGCCACGGGAACAAAATTCAGTTTAAGAAATATTACTTCACTACTCATCAATCTTTTCAGGGTTTCTATCCTGCAGTAAAATTTCCGTAAACATCCACTGAAAGACCCAACAATGGCTGCTTTTTTCAGGGATTTGATCTTACTCTGATCTCTCTGATTCTCTGAGGCAATGACTCATGTTTAAAAAGCTGCAATAACAATATTGTGGTTGTTGTTGCATGTGTGTATATGAACAATAGGTAAAAAACTTCCAAGTCACTTGAGGTTTCTTTATAGATATATAAATGATAGATGTATAATTAATATATTTTAAAAGGTTCTTATTATTGACAATTATATATGTATGTCTCTCTCTCTCTGTCTCTCCCTCTCTTTGTGTGTGTGTGCAGACACGAGTCCAGAAAAGGGTGTCTTATCTTCTAAAGTTGGGTATGAGTCACCCAATATGGGTGATAGGAAACAAACTTTGGTTCTCTGAAAGAACAGGTGCTACACACTACAGTCTTCTTGCCAGCCAAGCCCATGATAGATTTTAAATCTAATTCATTAGAACTTTTTTCTTCTTTTTGCCTGCATTTAGGACTTATGATACTTCAAAAAAAATTGAAGAAAGAAATTGTTTTCTGGCTATGGAAGACAATAAAGATTTTCCTGGGGGATTTATAATTATAGAGAGTAAAAATGTGGTCTTTTGTAATACTCCCACATTGTAATAAATACTTGACAATCTCAACAGTAAAATATAATATTCCTAGGAATGGGCTAGGTACAAAAGGCAAATTATGGATGGCTTGACAAGCTTGGAATTTGGGGAGATGAATCAGAAGCAAATGGTGCTACACATATGTGAAGATTTTCAGAACTTTCTTATACCTAATATAGGTGTGTGTGTGTGTGTGTGTGTGTGTGTGTGTGTGTGTGTACTGGCAATTGCCAAAGCTCTGCCTTTGCAGAATCCCTTTGTCCTTCTTTCCCCAACTGAATGGGTCTTCTTCAAAGCCATAGAAAATAGATTAATTCAACAAAGCCATTAACTTTCAAATGTGTTCCTACACCATTAAATTTCTGCCCAAGAAAGACTGTTATTCACTGTAGAAGCAGACTTCTTAATCAAATG
Source organism: Chionomys nivalis (assembly GCF_950005125.1). Taxonomy (NCBI): domain Eukaryota; kingdom Metazoa; phylum Chordata; class Mammalia; order Rodentia; family Cricetidae; genus Chionomys; species Chionomys nivalis. Next base: position 29,884,110 of record NC_080106.1, read on the forward strand.
TTTTTTCCATGTATTCACTCCGCTTATTCCTTTTGATAATAGACTTGTGACTAGACTGTCCTACTTTGACTAGGCATATAGAGATTTAAATATACACTTCTTTCAAGTGTACTGTCTTCTGTATTATTATTGAGAAGGAAATAGGCAAAACTATACCTGAGTAAGTTTAAACGTGTGTGTGTGTGTGTGTATGTGTGTGTCAGTGGGAGCAGTGTTTGTCTCATTTCTCTATAGTTTCAGCTTTGGAATTCTGAGAGCTCATCAGAATGGAGCAGCAATGAGAAATTGTAAAACAGGGAAAGCTTTCACTGCTGCCTTAAAGACCATTTAGTTATGCTTTCTGTTATTATTCGCAGAGAAGAGAAGGGGTTGAGCTGACATAGATTCTTTAATGCAGACATTATCCGAGAGATTAGATCTTTTAACACCCAGTAGTTTAAGTACATCCTAATGACGATGAAACTGCGTTTTGTAATATTTCTTGAATAATAGGAAGAAAATAAATTCTCAAGTCCTTGAGTGTGATGTTGTAATGAAATATCACACAGAGAAATGGCCATTTCATTAAATGAGGAGTTGCATTGAGTTCTTTCCCAGCAAGATTATAATTTATTATCTATTATCAAAATGTACCAAACACAATTTAGAATGACATCATAATATATCCTAATCTAATAACCATCATTTCTTTATCATTAGAATTTTAATAGTCGACTTTCTTTTTCTAAGCCAATAAATACCTACAATTAGAAATGGGATGAAATTTAAGACTAGATGTCTAGAGCTACTGATCTGAAAGAGGGAGAATGGCAGCCATGACAGGAAAAGGATAGCAGGACATGCGGGGAAGGGCAGGGTCTACTCTTATCACTCACCAACAACATGAATTCAGATGCGTGCCCTTTCAAATGTGTCTTTAACTCCCCTTGAAATGTCTGTGTTTCTCCTTTATTTCAATGATTATTGTTAAGTATATAACTATCAACAAGCCCAGTATGCAACAAATATTCATCAACTGAGTTTCCTTCATGTACATTTACTATAATGACCATTAAAAGTAACTATCCTATAATTGATCCATCACATCAGAAAAAAATTAATTTAACTGTAATTTTTTCCTATGGATAATACTTTGGACAAAAAAAAACACATGAATCCCACTTCAAAGGAAACGTAAAATAGTTTATTCTGGAGTCAATTATGAGTTACCCTGGTCTAGGAACATGAATTTGAATTACTCTAAATACCATGTTTAATATAACAAGAGTTTTATGAAGTTTTTGGAGTTGTGGAATAAAAGAAAGTCCTAAGGCACCATTCAAATTGATCAGTGGAAACATCAGGTAGGTGGGCTGCAGCAAAATGGAGAAATCTTTGCTACGTGATTCAAGTGCTAGGAACTTCAGTACATGATTTCAGAAAAGAGGAGAAAGGAAAACGGTTTACTGTAATGATTGTCAGTGGCCAAACAAGCTTGAGAAAGCACATATTCCAACCACTGTGTTAGGGCTCTCTGGGATTCAGGTAGTTATTCATTTCAGATCATCTTTGAGGTCTGATCCTACTAAAGAGTGTCTTTCCCTATAGAAAACAGCTAAAAAAAATGGCAAAGCTTTTTTCAGACATAGAAGGCTAGTTGTATCATGAAAGAGAGTACCCACTCCACCTTACTTCATGCTTATAAAGGACCTGCAATAGCATTCTTAAGGGCAAACCAATCACAAGACTGATAGTTTTTTCAAGTGTCATTTACAGTATGATTTAATTCCTTCACTTGATTGTACTTGGTAAATCTCTGGGTTCACAGAGAAACTGTCTGTATGCTGATAATCTGGCCGACTTGACAATCTAATCATGAGATTGTTGGAAGCTGGAAGGGGTGAAATGATCCCGATATGGCAGAACCAAGACACGAATTGCGAGACTTGAAGGAACGTTTACTTGTCACTTATCCTAAATGAGAAATGGGCCACATGGAGCTACAGGGAGCTGCATTGTGAATACCACCACTCCGGCCCTCAGAGGCCACATGCAGACATTAGCAGAAACAAAAATAGAGCGACACCAAGAAAACATCAACAGCAAATATTCTTTCCTCTCCAATACCCCTCCAAAAAACAAAGAAAATAAAATATATATTATACACTTTAAATTGATACACTTAAGTAAATACTTATTTTCTGATAATTTTACAGATTTTTCTTCTATTATCTTCAGGCACATAGATTCTTTCATTCCTATCAGACAGATCACTAAAAACCACTGCTAAATGTTCATAGCCTTAGTTTGTTTTGCCACAAACAAGGTATGCCATTTCTAACCTGAGGATTAGAGTATCTGTTAGATAAGATAGAAGTTTTTTAGTTCTCTCCAAAAGAGATCTCAGTCAAATTTTATATGTACAGTTGTTGAGGATCTAATGAAGAACACAGCAACAATCCATGCGCTTGATGCTCTGTAACACTAAGCCACAGATAATTCAAACCAGTATATGCTGCACACTGGAGTATGTCTTACAGTTCTCTCCTCCCTTCGGCCTCTGCAGAGAAGCACAGCAGCACCTTAAGCTGGGTTTTATTTTAATGTGATGCCATCCGCCCGAACAGAAAGAATGCCGCAGGGAGCGATAGCATGAAGCTCACCATAGTTACTGCAAAGGAGGCCGAGGCTAGTGCTGAGGATGTTGTTCGTTATATTATATGGTCTTTCTCAAGAACTCTCAGGAGAGGACCTTCTTTCCAGCCCCTCTTCCTCAAGAGTTCATTTGATTGGATACAGTGAATATCGTGAATGTCTTAACACACTCACTTCCCCCAACAAGGGTTGATGAAAATCTTACAGCAGCAAGTACATAAAACTTTCATGAGGGTGTATGCATATTTTTCTCTGATTTTTTTAATTCTACTTTAGGTTCCTAGTCCTGCTGTTTTCCTACTTTCTCACCTATTTCTAATTACGCTGCTTTGGTGTATTTTAAATATCTTCATAAGCTATCTTAAATTCTTTTTTAGAACCAACTGAGGAATAAATAAATACAACTATGAGCAATTTCACATGTGCAAAATAAGATGAGATGGTGAATATTGGAAATACAAAATTATCTTTTCTTTAAATAGATCCTGTCAAACGAATTGTTTTTCTTAAACCCTCCTGATGGCTTAAATTTCATCTTTTCTTTCCTCGGTAGTTCTTTCTCAACTCCAGTGCTGACAAAACAGTAGAAATTTGATTATCTCTTTCCATTTAAATCAGTATATTGGATTGGGAGTAATCTAAAACACGACTCCGTGCCTAAAGCACCACATATTCCTACTCTGAGAGACTTGGCACAGTCCTGGAAAACAAAGGGAATATTGAAGTTGCCTTTATTATTTTATGTCCTCGTGCATTTGATTGGACATAGGAATATAGAAATAATTTTTAAAAATTTAATATTAGCTAAATGGTTTAGCTAAGCAAGGAAGTTGTGGGTGGAGCAGAATATGGGACATTATTTAAACCTGGCTTTAGAGTAGGCCAAAATATATTCAGAGTGCAGGCAGAACTTGAGGTGGTATAACAGAAAGGGAGAAATGAGAACTGGTGTAAAGAAAGGCTCAGCAACTGGAAGCACTTGCAGCCAAGCCTAATGGCCTGAGGCTGATTCAGTAAAATACATGGTAGAAAAAGGGAACCAATACCTACAAGTTGTCCTGATATCCTCAAAGGTGCCATACTGCTCATGGACACACACACACACACACACACACACACACAGCCACCACCAACAACAACAACAACAAATAAATATAAAATGAGACAAGAACCAATGGGCCATGATTTTTTTTATATCCAATCTTCTTTCTTCATTTCCTTCTTTTGTATTTTTCCCACAAACTATGTGAGTATGATTCAAGAATTTTAAATATGATAATTTCAGTGTTTTACTTAACTTGATCAGGATTGACATCAGTGTAAATAATTATAGTTCTCATAAGTTCACTTTCTTGTTATAAGAACATTTTCTAAGACTTTTTATTTGTTAAAACCTTTATAGTCACATTTCTTCGGAACATAAATTCATTAGAAAATAAAAACAAAGCAATTACCACACCTATACATATTTATAAAGTGTCTCCTCTATTACCTTCAGAACACCTCAAGGCAGAAGTTTTCCTTTTGCATCCCTGAACCCCAACATAGTTCTTGGAGGAATCTAAGCACCTGTTGGACACTATGAAGGATTTAATAAAAGAAGGTCCTCATTTTGAAGGATTATCCTGGGCAGGAGGTGGATACTCATGTAAAAAGGTGAGAGAAGAAAAGGGGGTATGGAGGAGGCAGGTTTGTCAGAAATCCTCAGACGAAAGAAGTGGGAGCAGCACAATTACACGGTAGACTTGCCGGGGAACGTACGCCAGACCTGCAGTAGTCCTAAGAAGCATAGGCGCCAACACCGAGAGAGCTAGTTTAGTGAGGTGATGCACAAACAAGCAACGGCGCCGGGAGAACGCAGTGCAAAGCAAGCGACTGTGAGGCAGTAGGGTCCCCTACAGTCTGTGGGAAAACTCCAAACCGGAGATAAAACAGGCTTCGCTGAGCAGCAAACGCTCTAGTAGAAACATGTACATAGAGTTAAAAAACAAAGACGATAGAATGAGGAGTAGTGGAGAAAGCATCTTGTTCCGACCAAGGTAAAGAAAATGAAGAAAAATGAAATTTAAAAGAGACTGGCAAAGGTAAGGTTGAAAACACAGGACAACCCAGCCTGAGGACCTTGTAAGCCATCATGAGTAACTGAGAGATTGTGCAGGAAAAAAAGTAACAGGAAAAATAATTAAATTAAATTAAATTAAAGTTAAAGCAAATCTGCAATGAATAAAGTGCAGGACAGTGGATGCATTAAGCCATCCAGAGAAAAGATCATGAAATTAGTGATGTAGAATTGATTTGTAAAGGCTTTAAGGGACAAGTTGAAAAATATGGGAAAACTTACATTAAAAACTCACCGTGACTATTTTAACATGAGCTGAACAAGGACTACAATGGACCTATTAAAGTTGACCAGGAAAAAGTTCACAAGGTCTCAACTCTACAAAGAACTAAGGAACTACGACAAACTGAGCGTGCTGAGGACAGAAGAAACAGTCCTTCCAGAGAAAGAGCACACCGGGGGGTTTTCAGGAAAATAAAAAAAAAAAAAAAAACCTAAAACCATACATACAAGTGACAATACACAAGGAGAAGTTTGAAGTTTGTCATTAGGAATATATTATATATATATATATATATATGTGTGTGTGTGTGTGTGTGTGTGTGTGTGTGTACTCATGTGTATATATTGCATATAATGCTTATGTAACAGCAATGGTAATTTGAAAGAGAGCAAGGAGGGCTATATGGAAGGATTTTAGAGGGGAAATAATGTAATTATAATCTTAAAAATAAGAGAAATAGTAAAAATAAACAAATAACACTGAAGAGCTAGACTTGTTTATTAGTGTTTGCTTCTGGAGAAAATGAGCCCTAAAGCTAATGAGCTCAGACCCACATGTGCTTGCTTGCTTATTTGCTTTCTTCCTTCCTTTCTTCCTTCTTTTCTTCTTTTTTCCCCTTCCTTTCCTTTTCTTCTTCTGCCTCCTGAGGAATGTCATGCAGAGACTAAGTTCTTGTCATGAACATGCACTATTTAAAAAGAAAATGACTGATATTCCCTACTTCAAGTCAAGCCGTGGTGGCACACACCTATAATCCCAGCACTTGGGAGGCAGAGTCAGGTCTCTGTGAGTTCGAGACCAGCCTGGACTACAAGAGCTAGTTCCAGTACAGGCTCTAAATCTACAGAGAAACCCTGTCTTTAAAAAAGAAGAAAAGGCATTCCCTGCTTCATGTCCACTAGCACCCAATTGGCCAAAACCTGTTATGTGCTTTAGTGCCCTCTTATTAATGTTACAGGCAGAAGAACAATTTCTATTGAGAATCACTGTCTTGGTTACAGCTGGTGATGAAGATACTGAGTCGGTCTTGGCTGAAGAAAATTAAAACAGATTGAGTGACTGGAGGGAAGACACTACTCAAAAAACATGCAGAAAAATATGAAAGGAAGATATGAAGAGAAAATTTGAGGAGAAACATGACAAAATAAAACATCCACGCTACATACATTATCAGTTCATATATGCTAACAGGTAACTGAAATAAAGGATTTTACTAAGCATACAGTGTTTCCACACTTCATGCTGTCTTGCATTCAGCCCTCTGGAGATGAAGATTTATGTCTCATGAATCAAATGCCCATTTTCCAAAACAACTAAATGTCAAAATGGAGAGCTTCATGTTAATGGCATGAAGTGCATGAACTAAATGAATGGGTCAGAGTGCGGCATCCTGAAGCATATCAGAAACGAGAGCTTGGGGATTGGACTGCTAAGAACAATAGCTCAGATCTGTGATGCACTAAAAGCTTTTTGCTCTGTGGGAAATAGAATTATTAGAGAGGCCAGCCCGAAGCATTCTTGTTCTGAGAGTTGGGAGTTGTTCCTCTTCGAGTGAAGATCTACTGCGGTATATTTTACAATTTATCCATTTTGGATGGTTGTGATGTGTGTCACCAGGTTAATAAACTTCAAATAGGTTGGTGTTAAGTGTTTCCTGGTATCTCCTATTAATTATCTGTGAAACCAAAGAAAGAAAATGAATGGGGACTCCTGGGTTTGTCTTATACAAGTGGGGGGGGCATTTTTGTTTTATACAACAGTTTCAAGAACAGCCCTTTCCAAAGGTACAAATGGATCAATAAATATTTAAGAATAGTTACCTGTAATGGGCAGACCATGCTTCCCCCAGATACCATAATGTAGAAGGAGGCCAAAGCTATCTGATAAAAGCCCACTACCCAGTATAGATTACCTCTTTTTGAACTGTTGTTTAGTGGAGTTCTATAGGCCCCACAAACATACACACTGCTGTTATTGCTCCTTTTATCCTCCAGAAATTGATGGTAAGACCTTATTGCGGAAGACAGTACATACCTGAGCATATGGGGAATCAAGTAGGTATGCCATAGAAGCTACATTCCTACAGGCTAGTTTTCACAGTTCTGGAAGGTCCTATGCATACTACCAAGAGACTCAATGAGGAGAGAGAGAGAACAAAACACAAACATGAAGCTGGTAGGAAAATGTGAAGTAGTATATTCAGGCAGAGACAGTATGAGATAGACAACTTTTTTCCAAACATATTTATATTTAGGAATGAATATTAAATATTTTGAAAGACATTAAATGTCCTTGTATTAACATTATAGTTATTCTATAATAGTGATTTTATAAATGAAATGGGATGGACGGAAAGTTATTTTGTATATAAATAGAACTAGTGTCAAATTCTTAAGAACGTCTAGCTAACCATATGCACCAAGTAAGCTTTTATATAAAAGTGTTGACATTCTATTAAGGGCTAGAAAAAAAACACTTTTTTTTATTTTTTTGAAGTAACACAAAACATCACTAACAAAGCAAATATTTCTAATTTGTATAGTTTATAAATGAAAAATAGAAGAAGAGAAATATGATTTAATAGATCATCAGAATATATCATTTGCAGCATTATCTGAAACAAGGAAATATGAAAAATAACTGAAGAGGATGGATAAAACAAATATAATGCATCCAAATGAAAGAACACTAGACACCAATTAAATTAGACATCTCTATAGTTAACATCAAATATCCACATCCACAAGAGGTATCAATAGAGAGGGATCAACTCATTGGAATACCTCACAATACAAAAACTAGATATCTGAGTGGCCATGACAAAGATATATACAGTCATGTACTCAGAAAAGTGATGTGGGATATCCTTCTGTATACGTGATGTTATTATTGGTTAATATTGGTTAATGAATAAACCTGTTTCAATGGCTTAGCAGAGTAAAGTCAGGCAGGAAATAGGAAGAGAGAGAGAGAGAGAGAGAGAGAGAGAGAGAGAGAGAGAGAGAGAAGGAAAGAGAGAGAGAGAGAGAAGGAAAGAGAGAGAGAGAAGGAAAGAGAGAGAGAGAGAGAGAAAGAGAAGGAAAGAGAGAGAGAGAGAGAGAGAGAAGGAGAGAGAGAGAGAGAGAGAGAGAGAGAGAGAGAGAGAGAGAGAGAGAGAGAGAGGATGGAGTCAGGGAGCCGCCACATAGCTGCTGAAGGAGACAGAAGCCCAGAACCTTCACTGGTAGGCCACAGCCTCATTGCGATACACAAATTAATAGAAATGAGTTAATTTAAGATGTAAGAGTTAGTTAATAAGAAACCTGAGATAATAGGTCAAAAAGTGACATAATTAATATCATTTCTGTGTGATTATTCAGGTCTCAGTGACCAGGAAACAAAGGAGCAGTCTCTGTCTACCAAAACACAACTAGTAAGAGGTAGTTATTATAGAGATATGGTAAAAAGAAGAGAATTAGATTAACAGTACCTAGACTTGAAAAGAAATCATAATTAGCATTTTTTAGTTACATTGTTTAATGATTTGGGGGTGGTGCACTCAGGCCATGGCATTCATTCAGAGGTCAAAGGACAAGTGTGCTGAGTCAGTTTTCTTGTAGACTTACGTAGGGGAAAGGTCACACATGTTCCCAGCCTTCATAGCAAGTACTTCAACCCACTTAATCATCTTAACTGCCCCACCATATTGATTTTAGTATACAAGTCTAAAGACATATTAGAAATACTTAAAAAATGGGGGGAAGGGTGGTAACAATATATAGAATACATGTTAGTTTGTTTGTTTTTGACACCAGAAGAATCTGTTTTATTATTTCTGGGGTTTGGATTTAAAGATTCCAAAAGATTCATCTGGGAAGATACAAGATACAGAGAAGTGAATATATGCTCATGCAGGTTACCCTTAAGTTAGAGGTACTTTAACAACTAGTTTGCAGGGGAGACATCTGATTTGAAAAAAGTAGTTGAGAGTTGTTACATGTTACCTTACCTTTCCCTGCTGCTGTGATCAAAACACCCTAGCAAAAGCAGCTTAAATGAGAAAGGGCTTCTAACTCACAGCTCCAGGCTAGCATCCATCAGGATAGGGAACTCATGGGGGCAGCAACTTGAGGAAGCAGCTGGTCAGGCTACATCCAGAGTCTGGAAGCAGAGAACAATCAATGCTCATGCCTAACCCCTTCTTTTTAAAAAATATATTCCAGGACCCAAGCCCTGGATGTTCCATTACACCCTGATTAACTCAATCAAGGTGATAGTTCTCTAATGTAACCAGAACCTAACCCAATATAAAGAAGGCCACACAATGCACTGGAGGTTTGGCTTCTGAATGATTCCAGGTTTTGTCAAGTTAATAACCAGTCCATAAATAACACATTTCATGGCACTTGATTTTAGTGGATTAGGTCATCTCTGCAAAGACTGGGAGAAGAGAAGGTGAACAGGCAAGGATTGGGAGGAAGTTTTTATCTGCCAAGTTAGGTGAGTGAGCAAAGTCTGGATAGAACCTAAAAACACTTTTGTCAAAGGTAGGGAGACGCTATGAGATACTCACATGCTCAAGAAACACAGTTCAAAGATGGAAGCAGCTGAGAAGAACCAACTCATGGCTTTTTACTGACAAACTGAAGAGCAGTCATTAAACTTTGCCAGCAGGAGGCGGTAATGTCCCCAACAGCAGCCCTGAGGACAGCTTAGGACAAGAAAGAGTACTTAAGAAGTCAAACTACAAAATGCTAAAGTGAAACTAAGCAAGAAAAGGCCAGCAGGGGTGGAAACTTGTATCAGGCAAATTATAATTTAGGGTAATTATTATAGATAATTTATAAATTATAGATAGAAAGATAATCTCAGATTTGATTACACCTTAGTGGGATATTCATACATAGGTGAGATACATTTGTAAGAAATGTTTTGCCAAATGTAGGAAAGGATTTGGTGACTGAATTTCAATAAGACTTTCTCAGTCTTAGAATCAACTAAAGTCTAACTGAAATCCCAGTTATACTGAATGTTCTATTTAAATTAATGTGCAAACTGTTTGTGCCTTAATCTAAATCTACAAATTTTACCTTCAATAAGAGAATAAGCATAACCTAGAGGTGGCATTTATTTTTATCAATCACCATCTGCAATTACCATACAGCAGTAATTTTTTTTTGTTTGCTTGCTTCAGGAAATACACAGAACTGCAAACAGCAAGATAAAAGAAGGTGATAACAACTGAAGAAACAAGGAAGCAATTCACTTTTTTAATCCTGAAGCCAAATAGTCAATATATTCAGAATATATTTTAGAGGGAAAAACATTTCGAAGACATCAGATAAATGAAGATTTATTTGAATAACTTAACTGCTTAGTAATCAAAATCATTGACTTGCAAAAGAAAATCAGAAGAAAAATGGATCTGAGAGCATATGTCAGTGAGAGCCTATTCTCTGTCTGTATTTGTGTTTATGGTTTTCTCCCTCCAAACAAATCACTCAATTGTTCTGGTCACCTCAGACCACAGTTTGAGCATTTTGATCATTTACTATCAGCTAACTGACTCCAAGATTTATTGTGTTGAAAATGAAGAATGCATGAAAATGAAACAAAGCCATAGAGAAACTATTGACATATGTGACTGACTGATAGTACAGGACATTTGACTATCCTGATCAGAAAGAGGTATCGATACAGAAATGGGTCCATATCTGGATAAATGCACTCTTGACTTTCTATTCCACTTCTCACAATCATTATCTATACTATAGTGTTCATAAAGAACCTTGGCCAGGCCAAATTTTACAGTCCTCTGAACCTTCACCTACGTCCATCTGTGAAGAGTTTTATGTAGTTCAGACAGCCAACAAACTCACTATACAGTTGAGGCTGGCCCAAACCCCTGGTCCTTCTGCCTCTACCACAGAAGAACATGGATTTTTGGTTGTGAGCCTAGCCTTTAACAACTGAGCCATGAGGGATGGAGAGGAAGAGCAATGAAAGAGATATCTTGATTGACTGAGACATTATGGGGTTAGAAAGAAACCTGGTGCCAGCAAAACTCCCAGGAAACCACAAAGAAGAGCCCAGCTAAGATTCCTAGCACTGGCCTTCTCCTGTAATCAGATTGGTGACTACCCTAATTGTCATCATAGATGTCACGGCCCCCCTCGTCCAGCAAGGATGACGCGACCACCGGAGCTCTTCTCACTGCAGTTTTATTCCAGGACTTTATTCACAGCAATCTTTTCCCTTCTCTTTCTCTCCCTCTCTCCCTCTCTCCCTCTCTCTTTCTCTCACTCACTCACTCTCACTCTCTCCCTCTATCTCTTTTCCTCTCTCCCTCCAGCTCTTAAGTAGGCCTGGGCCGCCAACCTCAGATTGCCAGGTGGGCACTGCCCATAGGTCCACGCATATGCAAGCAGCTGACAGTCATTGCATGATAATAGCATAAGTCAGGCCTAGTTGATATTAGTTATCACAGAGAGCACTCGCTTTCGGGATCGCGGAGGGCGGGAGCCAGCATCATCAGGTGCGACTCCACGCAGCTCTCTACATTGCCATCAGGTGTGGCTTCACGCAGCTCGCTACACATAGAACCTTAACCAAGTAACTGATAGAAGCAGATGCAGAGATCCATAACCAAGCACCGGAGTCCAAATGAAGAGAGGGAAAAAGAATTATACGAACAGGAAGGATCAAGATGATGATGGGGAAACCCACAGCACCAGCTGACCAAAGCTCATGGGAGCTCACAGATTCTAGACCTACAGCTAAGGAACCTGTATGAGACTGTCCTAGGCCCTCTGCATATGATGCAGCTCCATAACTTGGTCTGTTTATGGGGACCTTAGCAGGGAGACCAGGACCTGTCCCTAGGACACGAGCTGGCTTTTTGAAACCTATTCACTATAGTGGGATGCCTTGCTCAGGCTCAATGAAGGAGGTAGGAGCTTGGTCCTGCCTCAATTTGATATACCATGGTGTGTTGACTCCCATGATAAGTCTTACTGAGGAGTGGATGGGGGGCTGATAGAAAAAAGATTGGGGAAGGAACTGGAGGAGAGGAGGGTGGTGAAGCTGTGATTGGCATGTAAAATAAATTAAAAATTTTATAAAATACAATCTTAACAAGAGGCCTTTCTGAGTCAGTTTATTAAAACACTTTCAGCCTTCAGCGTCTAATCACTCTGGATCCTGGTTAGGCTCTCCACCTAGCACTTTCTCCTAGACAAAGTCCAGTCACCCCAACCTGTCTTCATAAATTCTACTAGGTTAGTATAACCAGAATCCCCCTTCCCACTTGTTATGGTTTAAATATGAAATGTCATCTACAGACTCACTTATTCCTTAGCACCATTTGGGAGAAATTCTGGAGACTGTAGGAAACATCGTCTTTTTAAAACAAGTAATCGCAAGGCAATGGTTCTGAAAATTATACCTTGTCCCCATTCACATCCTTGCTCTCTGCTTTCTATCCATCAGAATCTCACCCATTTCTTGTTTGACTATTAGTACATCTTGTTATGTCAATTTCAGTTAACATCTCTGGGAGGCCTACTCTTTTCTGAAAGGAAAGGGAAGCATAGTGGATCTTGAGGAGAGGGGAGGTAGTATGGGAAATGGGAGGAAAGGAGGAAGGGGAAACTGCAGTCTGTATGAGAGAAGAATAAGTAAAAAGAAAAAAATTGTAAATAAGAAAAAAAATTATCTAGGTATGGCATGCATCTACTGTTGATTTCTTTGATTATTATTGTTACAGAGATCTCCATCAATTGTTCAGACCATCCTATTAGTGTCCATGGTTTAAAACATTGGTTATCTATCATTGCGATTGTTTAGCCTTTGACACTGGCAGTCTTCCTGAAGAGTGAAGTTTAACTGAACAAAGTGATTAAAAATCTGAAGTAGATAATCCAGGAGCCAGGGAGGTCATCAGTGGACTTACAGAAGCCCTGCCTTCCCAGCAGTTCTTAGTACGGGATAGGTAACACTATCAGGAGCTATGGTCAAGTTACTAACTCAGGAAGGAAGCTTTATTCAATAAGAGGACAAATATGGGAAGGAGAGACATAAATTCGATGTCTTCCACTGCTGTCCTCCATGAGTGCGAGACTCATTCAGCTATTTTTGTAAAGTTCTTCAGCACTTTTTACCTTTCCCCCAACATCTCTTCATTCTCTCTTAATATTTTCCTGTGGTAATAAGCTTCAGGTTTTCTTCAAGCTCCTATTTCTGTCCTAAGAGAACAAGGGTTAATATACCCACTCAAATTTCACATCTCAGTTTTAATATCACCTTCAGTTTTAATATCACCTTCTAAAGTATATCAGAACAAAATTTGAAGTCCCAGTTAAAGTAGTAGTTTCATAGCCTATTGAAACACTTCACCTAAATACGAGGACTTTTTCTACATTCCTGCAGGGTTTGTCCTTGTGTCAGGGATGTATACAACATGAATTATGCTGTGGTATAATTTCTTGCTTGTCTTATGTCCTCTTCTAATGGAGTTCAACTTCCAGGAGGCTTGGACAATGACTTTTCACTTATATTTCTGCTTTTGCTCACCCAGCTTAATACACATTCATAAATGAATGATTAAGTAAATAAACACACTCAATTTTAATGTCATCAATATTTAGATGACTACCAGCTTAAATGAATAAATACATGAGAAGTGATTGCATCATTTGATATAATCAGGGCATCTGAGTCATCCCATAAACAAACTAAGTCAGCTTGCAGAGCTCAGTCAAAGAACAAGAGAGGTGTCGAAACACTGTTGTTTGGATATTTGTATACACACAAATCCAGGGATAAAAGAAAGAATAAAGTTTCACACTGATATAAAAATAAATCTTATAAAAGGATAGAAAAAGATCCACACAGAAAGAAAAAAAAGAAGAGGAGAGTAACTGAAGGGAAAAAAATGTGGAAGGGGGGTAAAAAAAAAACTGATTTTGATTTATTTTACTTTATAAAATTATTTATTTGTTTTATTGAGAAATAAAAAAAAGTGGTAAATTGGGAAGAGCAGAAAAGTAAGGGGAAAATGAGTGAACAAATACAAATCACACTATTGATATTGGCCAGAGATAAAACTTTATTCTACCTAAATCTGAGACAAGGTTTTTCCCCATCCTAATGCTTCTCCATCTTCCATGCTAAACAACTTCCCTTTCTAAATTATTCAGAGATAAATGAGGATGTGTTGCAAATGTGTCAGCTGTAAAATCCATGCAGTTGAAGTATGTGCATAGAGAGACAATTAGGAGGAGCAAGAATACAGAGTAAACTGGTACTGGTGTAGCCATGAGGGCTTTGTAAAGCAATTATTTTAGGTCTGTTTCCACTACCACCTCCATCAATTAAAACTCATGCATTCATCAATTTTCAGATAGCCTCTGCTTTCAGAGGAAACAAAGACTGATTGTCATGTCATGCTGCCACTCCTGGCTCCCCCACCATGCCCTGTCTATCATAAATAAGCACTAAACGAAATACAAAAGCAAAATTAGAATAAAATAACAGGAACATATTCCTTAAGTCAGAAAGTCCGAATACAAGACCAATTTATATATTGTTAGGAGCTGCTACTATAATTTCCGTTTGTTAAAAGTAATTCCATGGCAATTTTAAAGAGGAAATAACAGGAGTCAGGAGACATGAGCAATGTCCTTTACTCTATAATTTGTATCACTTCATTTTTATCGTGCTTATGCTTGTGTGCATATGTTACTGTAATAACATAATCACTCAACATTTTCAATGCATTTTGAACTCAATTAATTTCATCAAATCTCCATGGGCATTTAAATAGTTTAACTTCATCTACATTAGTGCCTTCCTAATTAAAGAAACTTGGTATCACAGTACATGTTGTATTGATATCTCACGGGAATTAGCAGAGATTTTATAAAATTTATATTATCTTCATTAATAAACAATGGGATTTGAGGTCCATGTGATAACCTTAACAAAGCCTCAAATTTCTAGTATCTTTAAACTGGAAGATATCACCCATTCTTTTTCTTATCTTTAGACATCCTTCTACATTCCTGAATCATTGCAAGTTATCCATTGATAATTGGCACAGAAAGCCAAAATAGGGAGGAGAATAATCTGTTAGTGAAATAATTTCATTGTAGTGTCACAGAGACTAGCTAACAGCATGAAAATATGCTCTTATCTGAGGTTTTACCTAGAAATGGTCATACAAAACACTGGAAAACTGAGGGGAAAATCATGACCCAAATGTTTTGTTCCCAGTTTTCCTCAACTCCACTGCATAGTCAAAGAACAGAGGGAGAGTAAGGTTCCACTTGAATCAAGGCTTTTAAATGCCACACATCCTTCAAACCTCCTCATGGGCAATGAATCCTTTGTCAAATTTGCCACACATCTTCCTTCCCATTTAAAATTAATCATGTTTTCTGTTTCCTTGATTTGTTACCTATTTGACCATGGGAAAGATAAGTAAATTAAACAGACAGCACTGAAAACAGCCCTAAACTTTATTTTAAATTAGGAAGCTCTGCGTAGAAGGCACTGCCATTTATTCCAACCTCTATTCCCCATTGAAATTGAAGTCATTTGGAAAATTGGCCTCTCCCTTCATTTTCTCCTATAATTATATACAGGGAAATCATAATCTTGACAGCGTTATCCACTCTCTAATTGTGTTAAAGAAGTTTTGTTAAATCAGATTTTAATGGAGAAATAAACTCAGCTTTCCCACAATTATAGAAAGCATCCAAAAAATTTCACATTACCATAATAAGATATACACAAATAAACATGCACATGTAAATGAATAAATCAGTAACTTGATGTAATAACCAAACCGGGGTTATGGGGTTAAATATTTTAGAACACCAGCTGTAAGACTGTCTGGCTAGCTCAAGGCCTTCACTTGGATTGCGGTGGAGACTGAAGCACAAAGATGAACTTGTTGTTTTAGGTCGCTGTCAGCAAGGCAGCTAATAAAAAGTCATCAAAACACTGTTGAAAAAGCAGACTCCGCCTGCTGCCAAGCTGCAGGATATTTTTATAGCATTGTCTCATCACATAATTTAAAAATAATCATGAAGCTTGTGAAACTGTTCGAGAATGTGGATAGCAGACTTCTTTTATTATAATTACCTGATTATCTTAAAAATAGAGATTTAGGGGAATCAGGAAGTGAGGGCAGGGAGTTGGAGCGTGAAATTTTATATTTTAAACTAGTTTTGAGGTAACTCCCAGGTATCAAGGTTGAGATTTGGTTATCATGATGATCTTTTTTTCTTCATTCCTTTATTTCATGCTCACAATATCTCACATAGTTCAAATGAGGTGTCTAGTGCTAAACAGTTGACATATGGCAAGGTTCAGGTTCAGATTTTCACCTAAGAGTACAGCTCTTCTTTATGGTTGAGCGTCATACAACACCTGCAGCCTATCAGAATCCAGTGGCTGCAGTTAGTATCCCACTAAGTGCTAATTGTCCCCATGGCCTTTATGGAGGCCCAGAGTGTCCAATAAAGCTGTGATTCACCCATAGCGCAACACTCAAATAAAGCATACCTCAGAACCCTCAAGGTTGCTCCCAATACCTGCTCCTTTCTCTTACAGTCTCCAATAGTGTTTTAGCCATTAGGGAAAAGATTAGGTTGCCAATTTTCTAGATTTTGAATATAGTATAACTGCTCAGATCTCAGATAAATTACCAAAAATTATCTAATTAAATAAAAAGTTGTATTTTTATGTTCATAATAACTATATAATTATTCTAAGATCTATATGTTTTGATGGATTTTTCTGCCATTAGACTGCAGTGAGCTTGTATCATCTGAGTTTTTCTTTGCTATTTTATCCTTGGTGTATTTGTTTGAGACTGGGTATTAATATATAGTAAGGCAAACCTCAATCTTGGAATCATCCTGCCTCAGCTTTCTGAGTGTGACACCTAGCAAGGCAGCTTAATTATCCTTACCTTTTAATGTTTAAAGGAATCTGTTCTTTCTAACTAAAGACACTTTGTTAATAAAATAAAGATATATAGATAAGCATATATGTAGGGAAATCACATGAATGTATAAGATTGTATAAATAAGTAACAAGTTCCGAAATACAACTTCACTAGAATAAATAAATTTTATTTTTAAGAAAGGTGAAAGTCTATATTACCAAAAATATTCTACAAGAGTAGTGGGTTCCTTGAGTTAGAGTACTATTTCGAAGCCCATGGTTACTTCTAAGGAACATAGTGTGAGTGGTTCTCTATTCTGATTGATAGATTTGGGTTATGCAAGCCTTTATAAACTGCTCATGTCTCCTTGAGATATTGAATTTTTAACTACATAATTTTCTCCCTTCCTTTTCTTCCCTCTAACTCCTCCCACACACTTAACTGCCTTGTTTTCTTAAATCCATGTCCTCTTTCTTTAATTATTGTTTACACACAATTACACACACACACATACACACACACACACGTACACAAATACCTATGAAGCTAAAACAACCTGCTCAGTCCTTATCATGTTACCCATATATGTACAATGTTAGGACTGAACATTTGGTATTGGAGGGCTCCTCCCTGGGGAAGACCATCTTCCCAGTCTCAGCATTCTTTTGCTTCCTGTATATCTTTGTGTAGGGTTGGGGAACTGTGACCCTTCCCCCTTCCACATTAGCATGTCTAGAAGCTCAGAGAACCTAGGCTTCCTCTTCTAAAGGGAAAACATCCTCTGATGGACCTGTTCATTTACCAGCAATCTAATTATCCTCTTCCAGTTCTCAGAGTTGGAAATGTTTGTTAATGACTAAGGAGGATCTATAAATACTCATCTATATTTGTTTATCAGTGCGATATACATTTATACACACCAGGATGAATAAATGCCTTCTGCCATTATGAAGCTTGTCTTAGACATCACATCAGTGGCAGAAGCTTGGAAAGCAGTTCAGAATTTAGACTTTGAAGGAAGGCGCATACATATTCCTTCTGTATGGTGATAGGTAGGAGTAGGAAAAGCATACATTTGCCTCCAAAAAAAGAGCCTCCAATCTACTGAGCAGCTATAGTCACAAATAAGAGGGAATATATTTTGGCCAGGCCAGGGGAACTCTACATCATATTGTAAACTTAGAAGTCCTGGAGGCTCTGAGAAGAAACAAAAACAACTTTATTATCCCCTTTCAAAAACAATAGGAACAAATATTTCCATTATGAAATATATGCTTGCGAAACACATTCCTCTCTCTGCAAATTACATTTAAGACAGTTAAAATCGGTATAGAATTGTTCACACAAATAAATATTTCATGCAGAAAACACAACAGTTTAGCTTGTGATGTTACAGTTTAATGAGAAATAACTTCTCCTGGTAGGGAAATTTATTGTTTCATAGCAATATTTTAATGTAACTTTATATTTTAGAGAGGAATACACTCGTATGTGTCAAAAAGAATGTTTCTGGTTTTGTTTTCTTTTGTTTGTTTTGTTTCCTTTCTTGTCTTGTCTCTTCTACTGTGGATGCTTAATGAAGCCCTGGGTATTTTCACTTACTGACTTGCAAATTTTGCAGGCTAATAAAGGCACCAATAGGATTCAGAGAATGTGTTGCTTAGATTTCTCTTCCCTAACCCTTATCTGCTCCACTAAAGTCTGACGCCTGAGAATGTAAGACTCTTAGACACACATTCCTAGGAATGTTAGCTCTCTCCTCAAAAATTTTCTTAACACTCTATGCAGAAATATTAAAGCTTCTAAATGTATGTGCTGGCAAATTTTACTTTTGTTTTTGATAACCTTACATTTCAAATCCTCTTATCCTCACCTCTGGAGTGCTGGGTCACAGGCATGGGCTACCATGTCTGACTGATTCCATGTGGGGCTGGGGAGTCATTCAGATTTTTGGTATATACTAAGCAAGCATTCTATAATATCAGCTACACCTACAACTCTTCGTAGTGGACTTTTAATTAGCTATGAACCTTACCTACAGTTTCAAATCACTTAACCTTATCAGGATTGCTTAATAATTTGTGTTTCTATTTATATCATATAATAACTCCCAGAAATACCAGTATGTCCCAAGTGAGGATAGTCATAGCTACATGTTGTATGGCTGCACAATAACCAATTTTTGTTCTTTAAAAGTAAAATGTTAGGCTTAAGTGAAAGAAGCTTCAGAGGAGAATATTATGAAAGTTATTAACTATTGGAATAAACTAGTTGAAAGTTGAATATAAGTCTCTAGGCAACATTGTCATTGGAAATCTAAAATGTAAGAATGTCATCACCAAAGCCAGTGATGGACCTTTTTAGACTCTATTAACATGATTAGGATGTAAAATTAGATATAATTAAATTAATAATTGCATCTTTTACCTAATTCTGAGAATAAGCCTCTAATAAAATCAGTATGCATTCTAATTGTTTATTTACACAATATTAATATTCAGACAGAAGGATCACTAAAGCACAGTTAATTAAATATAAATTAATGTGGTGGAATATTTAATTATCTTTTCTACACCTCACGACTAATGATTATGTAAATGCCTTGCATTTAATCTTGTTGCCAGGAAATTAACTTAATGGCCTTCAACAAATGAACATTTTGTATGCATTACAGGACACTTTAAATTTTAACAGCATGGCATTAGTTTCAGATAATAACATGATTACACAATTTAAAATGTAAATGTATACAATACTTTTGTCCCTCCCCATCTTTTTAAACCTTATTTTTAGTAAGAGAAGGGTAACACGGCTCCAATATCATTCAATAACTCAGGTTTTGATGTGTAAATGGTTTCCTGGCTTATCTATGGAGAGAGCCACTTCTTTTTAAATAAAACGCTCCAACAGAGAGTGGGCAAGTCCCCTTTCAGTGGACAGTTAAATCGATAATTTCACACAATGCCACCTTTAAGGCTAAATCATTTTGAATGTCAGAGGGTGGCAAGGGTGTCAGCACCCTGAGCAATTTCTCCAGGCTCTAGGGATTTTCTGACATGCCCGCCCCTTTGGATGTGTTAAGAGAGCCTAGAGACTAGTCATTCTCTCCAGGAAAATAAGCCCAGGATCAATTACGCTCTCATTAAATATTCCTAAAACTGTAGAAGACAGAGATCTAATTCTCCAGGACAAGAACCCTGTCTCGAGCAGTTTCACGAAGCCACCTCTCCAGCACATGAGAATGGAAGTCACCTGCCTGCTGCTGAGTGAGGAATGGGCAGGGAGGTTGGAGGCAGATGAATGACAAGGCATGGCTCAGTGATGCAAAGGCTCACTCTTCAAGAGCATTCTAGCCCAGAGTCGGCAGACAGTGCCCATGCTTCATTTCCCAAGATTTTGTGGGTTATTCCATCAAATAATTTCAGTTTTTCCACTAGAGTAACTAAAACAAATGACTGAAATCAGAATACTATGAAGTTGTTTTAGAATTAGCATAAGACGCAGGGTCATAGGGATTCCCTAGATCACAGCCATCTTCCTCTTATTAAATCCCTGAGGGGAGTGTATAGGAAAAATACTTTATTCAGAAAGTCTTACATATTTTATCTTAATTCTCAGAAAACTCCCCAGTGAAATAATTATTATATGTCCTCTAAATGTGTTTAGAGCAACTGATACTTTCCTACATCTCACATCACGTGAATCAGAAATTTACATAAGTCTGGGATTAGTCATTTTGTCACTCATGTTGATAGAGCCAATTAGCTGTGTTCAGCTGGAGGATCCAGAGTGGCTTCCCTGGCTCATTCATCATGTCAAGTAAGCCTGTCGGAAATGCTTAGCTCCCTGGAATTGTCATCCAGAAGCCTTAAACATGTGCTTTCCAATACTTTGGTCACAAAATAGTTGGTTTTCCCACATGATGTACTAAGCTCTCAGGAAGCAGACAATAGAGAAGGAAATTGAAGCTCCTGGTCCTTAAGCTACAGACTTAGACACTGGCATCATTGCAAAGATATGGGTTTAGAGATAAACACTCGCCACAAGCTGATAACTAATGAGAGATGATAATATGCTCATTAGCTCAGGTTAATCATTCTGCACTGCATACTACTTACAAAATATTTTATTCTATCCTATATGACTGATAAATATTAAAAGTAACATATAAAAAGATCCCTGCACTCTCATCTGTTGCAGTTTGTTGGTTAAAAGAATTTTTCTCTATTTTGATAAAGAGAGACAGAGAAGTAGATATTTATCTGACCAGGGGTTTTCCTGATGACCATCATTTTCATCCAATTGTTTACTCTCATAGAGCTCTAGAGACCTGGGGGTGCCTCCCTCTTTGGCTCCCCACTGCTGCTGGCCCTTGGGAACATCACAAGACTTTCTCTCTCACCTGGCCAGTACCTTTGCTGAGTTCTTCCATTAATTTTCTTCAACGATCTACTTGGCAATGAAAACTGTTTCCCGTCACAGCTCTGATGAATGGAATGAATTTCATGTTTGTACTGATTTATTTCTTACCCTTTAAACTAAACACACTTACATAGGAGCACTGTGTACACAACAATGTCCTTCAGAGCACATTATCTGAATAGGGTCCAAGTCCCAGTACATTTAAACTTAGAGACACCGTGGAGGAAAGCTAAATTATTTTGGAAACAAAATGAAATTTAGAATTTACCCATGTATTTATTTTCATTTTTAATATCCATGCTCCCTTAGAAAAATTAATTTAATTGAACTCCTGGTTACAGCTTCAAAACATAACATGTCTCTGGTGGCAGGTTGTAAGCAACACTACTGAAGACAGAGGCACTTTTTTCCAGATCATCCAATGTTCTTCCAACTTAGATTTGGTTAGTAACTACTGTGTGTCAGACACCATCTTGAGGATGAGTGCATTCAGAATGAGCATTCTGTTCACACCCTCTTATGAATAAATATATCTATAAGTAAATAAACACAATAAACAGGGCAACTTCCATAAAGCTTACAATCTGGTAACAAAAGAACGCATTGCTAGAACAAATGAAGTACAGCACAAGAGGCTTCAGAGAGAGAGAGAACACACACCAGAAGCTTTACAGCAGTGGGCTTATGGGCAGCACCTGGAAAGATCCTGTTTAAAAGCCACATGACACTCCGCATACAAAGTCAAAGTAGATAAATGGATATCCTAGACCTCTATAAATATAAAACCTCTCCAATATGCAGAGTGGTCTTTGGTAGAAGAAGGAAAGATGAGTAAAGATGAGCAAGGTAGGGAGGCTACAGCAATGACTTGCATGTGTTCAAAGGGTGGAAGTTTCTGGGCAGAACGTGGTACCACATGAGCACCACACAA
Organism: Chionomys nivalis; assembly: GCF_950005125.1. Taxonomy (NCBI): domain Eukaryota; kingdom Metazoa; phylum Chordata; class Mammalia; order Rodentia; family Cricetidae; genus Chionomys; species Chionomys nivalis. The sequence goes on from NC_080106.1 coordinate 29,906,371, forward strand.
TGGTGCTGAAGTGTTTCATCATTTTTCTGGAGCAAAAATGCATTCTAAAGCCTTTAGAAGACATTGGACAAGAAATAGCAATGTCATTTGTGTAGCATGCTCTAAAAATGCTGGTAGATCTGTTGAGCAACTATGATTTTTTTTTAAGGTTTTGTAAAACTGGGTTTCTTTTAGACTGTAAGTCAGGAAAATAAAATTCAGATATTTCATTCTACATAAAACTATGAAGGAAAAATATTTCAAAAGGTTTTTTATATATAATTATTTTATTTTATTTAAAAAAGAAAACAAACTTCTTTTTTTTCATTTTACATACAAATCCCAGTTCCCACTTTCTCACCTTCTCCCATTCCCTCCATCTCACACCCCTCCCATCCACTCCTCAGAGAATACCTTTCTCAGTCTAGATACAGTAAGGAGGGCCTTGGACCTCCTACAAATTCAATTTTTAAAATATTTTCAATTTAGTTTGTGTCAGTTTGACATCAACTGATTTTCCATATTTCTTTTCTATCTAAAAATTTAAAGATTTCTTGGCATCAAAACTCCTCACATTTTCTTATGATTATTTTGATATGTCCCCATGACATTTTCTCCCCCTCTCTGTGTTATTCGTTGGTTTGAAATGTATTGGTTTATCATTCAGTAATAGTGATATTGACCCTTATAATATTCACTTACAAAAAAGCATAATACAGATATCATAGACTACTACTGTTACTGATTACAGTACAGGAAAGTTATGATGAATTCAAGATCTGAAATCACTATTAAATAGTATTTTTGTACAATTTGAAGGAAAGTCATAACCATGTTCCTAGTAAAGCTTAAAATATACTCTACTAATATACAAGATTTCATTTAAATTTAAGTATTTGTACCAAATTAGTGATCAAAACTATATTCTTAGTATCAATGATCAATAAAATAACATACGCTAAGAAAAATGTAATGTAATAATAGAATACATAAGTTAAATTACATCTTTTTAAATAAAAGTTATTTATAATACTTTAAAAATTATATATTTTATTATATACTTTATATTGTTTTAAAATTTGTTATTATATGTGTTTGTGTGGGATGTGTTTATATTAATATAAGAGCAAAAATGCCCTGGCTCTAGTATGTGGTATGTCTGTCAGAGGATAACCTTTGCAAGTCACTTCTCTCCTACCTTGGGATTCGGGTATTGAACTCAGGCTGTCAGGATTGTTCTGCAAGTACCTTACTGGTGAGGCCATCTTATTGTCCCTACAGTCCATGCTCTTTTATGGTAACTAGAATAGTTGGCATGGATTCCTCCAGTCACTGTATCACACCATGAAGACTGGTCAGAGTATAAACCATGAAAAGATGGAGTGCACAATAAGCAGCAGGAAGTAGTCGTGGAGAGGCCCGCTGCTCCTGCCACAAACTCCTGCCACCGCTGCCCTGGGACTCTCCACGAGTACCCAGCAGTCAGCTGCCTCCCTCACAAAGTTCTGCTCCAGCAGCTGCCTCTCCACTCACAGGGACTCCAGGAAGCAGGCTTGTGCTTGGGAATCGTGGAAGGGGCCCCAAGTTTACCACCTGCATGCCTGCATGCTGCTCGATGGGCCCACAATGGTGGACAGGCTCCCAAGACCAACTTAAATAATTACTTAGGGAATTTGAGCATACTTCTTTCTTCAGACTACTTCCTGCTGCTTATTGGGCAAAGTAATTTGGGGAGGTATTCACAGTGACATTTCAGGGGGTCTTGGTAAATAAAACCACATTGGCCTTGAATGATTCCACTGGCTCTCATCTTCTGTGGCAACAAAAGCAGAACCTCTTTTCCAAAGCAACATATCATTAGACCCATATTTTAAAGTCAAGATACCTTTTTTTTAGCAATTCCCAGAATCAAATATCTTTCTCCAGTCAAAAAAACAAAAGAAAACATAATATACATAATCCAAATTCTCGGTGCATATTCCTTCCTTTCGTGGCTTATAATCTGACTGTCTATACTTTGTCTCTTTAAAGACTTACTCAAATACACATAACACACATACGCATCTTTCATCCACCCTCACCATTGCCAAGGGTGGTCTCACTGAAAGCCTCCACTTGTAAATCTACACCGGTTCTGTTCCATGCGTAATGGAAACTTGACTGAAAAATTAAAAACATACAGACAGACAGACAGACAGACAGACAGACAGAGACACAGGGAAACGGGTCATCCTAGATCCAAGAATGCCAAATTTATTGTGCTCCAGGGAAGCTCATACAGGGATCCTTAACTGATAGCCATGGCACAGTTCTCAGGATCTTTCAGCTGCAGGCCTCACCAGTACCCCCTCCCCTGCCATCAGAGTCTCGTGCTCAGAGCAGGTACAGGCTGCTCAGAGCAGAGGAAAACAAGTTGTTTACAAGAAATTCAGGGTCTGGTGGTCCGCAGTCCCAACAAAGTATTACTTCAGGCAAGACCCCACTTTGGTAAGCTACCAAAAGGAATTAAAGGAATCAGTGGGGAAAAAACAAACAAACAAACAAACATGGGAAGCTGACTGATGCAAATGCAAAAGTAGGGGCCCATGTTTCCGAAGGTGAAGTTTGACGTTCATTGGAATCCCCAAGATGTTGAAGATGCCAGATCCCAGACCCATTGGATAAGCTGTCAAGGAGAGCTGAAGACCAGGTACGAAACCCACCTGAGACAGAAAAATGTATTTCAGTCAACAAAGTTAAAAGTCAAAGAAGAGATGTGAAGAGCTCTTTGCTATCAGACATGGAGATGCAGAGTTTGGAGTTTACACTGCTGGTTTCGGTCAAGTGCTGGTCCAGTATTTTCTTCTTTTCCTTCCCTTTGGGATAGTAATGAATATTCTGTCATTATATATTGGAAGTATGTAATTTTTTTTTTTATTTTCCAAGGGGTTACAGTTAAGAAATTGCCTTAATCTCAGAAGAGACTTTGGACTTTGGATTTTAAACAGTCTTATGACTGAAAGACTGGGGACTTTTGAAGGTGAACTAAGTATATTTTGCATTAAGATATGACTATAAGCCTATGGGATCTAGGGATTGGAGGAATGTGGTAGTTCAAATGAAAATGGCCCTCATAAACTCATATATTTGTATGTTTAGACCCTAGTTGATGAATGTATTGAAAGGATTAAGAGGTAAACCTTGTGAGGGGTGTGCCACTGGGCATGGGCTTTGAAGTTTCAAAAGTCATGCACACACACACACACACACACACACACACACACACACAAACCTTTCTCAGCTTGCTGCCTGTAGATGAGAATGTAAAATTCTCAACTACAGCTATAGCATTTGCTCCCTGCCCCACCATGATGATAATGGACTCACCCTCTGATACTGTAAGCAAGCCCCCAACTACATGCTTTACTTTTTAATACATGCCTTGGTTATGATGTCTCTTCACAGCAACAGAACAACGATTAAGACAGAAAACATTTGTTTTACTTTTTTGTCTGTAGCTAAATTTTTGACCAGGGACATCAGAGGAAAATGTTGGATGTCCTCAGCACACTTTAATGCTCCAATAACTAATTTGGTTAAAATGCAACACACAAAGAAACACTGCAGACTCTGCCCTCTGAGTAGGAAATGTTATGATGCCTCCGGGAGGGCAGAGCCATACAAGAAGAAGGAAATGCCACACATTCATGGTAGAGCGTGAACAAAATCTCTAGTTCCTACTTTGTAAAAGTCAATCCATTAAGCTTTAGTAAAACACAAAGCATTCATGGAACTTGAAGGTTGAATGCTATACTTTAATTTTTGTAGAAATAACATTTTTTTAATTTATTTCACATCCCCTGTGTGTTGTCTAGGCAAACCAGGCAGCAGACACTAAAGAAACATTCCTCTGATGTGGCAATCTTAGAAGCCACCCTTCCCCAATTTTAAAGTGCGAGTATAAATACTAGTGTATGTAAACTTGAAACAGGTTTCTATACTTTCCAGAAAGAGGTCTTAATTTTTCCATTGTCTGTACATATGCCTTCATTTTTTTCCTCACACTCAGTATTATTGAGATCTCAAACTGTTCTTACAATGATAATTCGTCATTTTTAATGTGAATTAATGTTTATTGATCATTCATTATATCCACATGATATTTGCTACAGGATCTTTTCTTTAAAAAATAATCATTGTCCTTTAAGGTAAGTGTAGTGTAAAGTTTTTTTTTATTTTTTAAAAAATTTTTGAGACGGTAATATAATTATATCATTACTTTCTTCTCATTCATTCCTATTCCCAAACCCTGTCATTAAACCCCTCCTTGCTCTCTTTCAAATTCATGGCCTCTTTTTTATTATTTGTTATTATATGCATATGTATATATAGCATATCTTCCTAAATATAACCTATACAGTCCATTTAATAATTTTACTGGACTGGCAAGCTTTTTGTTCATATCAGCAGCTAATAAGATGATTCATTTAAGATATTCAAATATCTAGAATTACCTCCTCATCTCTGTCTGCTTTATGCATGTGTTCCCCTGCATGTAAATGTATACACATTTACCAGCCTGTGTGTGTGTGCAGAAGCCATAGAGGACTTCAGGTGATCTTCCTCTACCACTTTCTCTCTCTTTCCCAGGGTCTCACACAGAGCTTAGAGCTCACCATTTCCGGGTAAGTGTGGCTGGCCAGCAAGTTTAGGCAATCTTCTGGTCTTCACACCCCATCTTGACAGGTCTGATCCAGCCAGACCCTACTTTTCCCATAGCTTGGGAATCTGAATTCAGTTCCACCTACTTGGGCAACAAGTGCTCTTGCACAGTGAACCCATCCACGAGTTTCTTTCTTATTTTAATAAAGAAGAACAATGCCCTGGATATGCACTTTGTGATGGATGATACATTTGTTACAATTCAACCCAAAGCAGATCTGTCTTGGATTTCACTTTGAATTTTTCAATTGTCCTTATTGCTTCGCAAAAAAAAAAAAAATACGTTAATTATCCCTTTGTAATATAGGATGAACTTTTTGATGTCTGAAACAGCAATTGATTGATCACCACTTTTCATATAATCATTCAAAAGAGAGTCATATGAATCTGGGAGTAAATTAACCTGTAATATCTGATTTTCAAATATCTCAAATATTGGCAATACAAAAAGCTCTCCCAAACTTTGATCACAGCTATGTTAGTATTGGTATTTCCACATCCTTAAAAAAGACAAATTATATAGTTGTTTTATGTTGAATTTTTTTCTATCGTGCGGTGGTTTGCCATAACACTTGTTACTATCTTTGATTTTTCTAGTATGAATTTTCTACTTTTAAGGAGGTCTGCTGTTTGATAAAATTCTTTACTTTTAAGATATTTTAAAGACTGCTTCAGACCAAAGCAAAACCTTGTGTGTCCCGTAGGGTATTTAATAGATTTACTATGGAAAACTGAATATTCAATTCTGCTTTACTAAAATTGAAGACAGAGAAATAAAAAGATGGATGTTCTAAGCACCTACAACTGCTAAAATGAAGCAATAAAACCAAATAGCGCAGGCACCTTGAGGCTAAGTAATAACCACCACGATGCTAGCAACGTGAATGTTTGGAGAGAGAAATGATGCATCGGGCAGGTTGGGGAGCGAGCACTGGCTGTAAAGCCGTGCCCATTCAAAGCAGTTATAAACGGCCGCCGAGGAACAAAACCCAGTCCCCTCTCAACAGGGAACGACAACTGCACAGGTAGAAAACTGGAAGCCAGAAACTGCTCGTAACTAGATTTAATCCAGCCATTAATCCTCATCCCACAAGCTAAGACTTGATTGCGGGTAGGAAAACACACTCAAATGTACAGGTCTCGCTATACAAACCGATGTCTCTGAGTTCCTCTGGTCTATGTGAGAAAGCTAATGTACAACTCCTATATGCTGCACTCCTGAAGCCAGGCAAAGCAGTGGGGGTTTCAATTAAAAACCACAGGAATGGGAAAGAACACGTCAATAAAACCACGGACTTGTAAGTACCGCATACTAGTTTGCAAACAAACACAGCAAGCCTTCTAGGAGTATGAGTCTATTACTGTAGATTTAAACTGAGTGTGTGCTGGTAGAGGTGACAGTCCCAGCATGCTTTTTTTCTCATTTCTTACTCATGGGAATGCAAACTCACTTCCTTCCTTCCTTCCTTCCTTGAAGCAGATGCAATGAGGAAATTGCTTAACTGAAGAAGGTATCACAGAAGTGGGAAAAGCTGGACCGATGCGAAACCTGCCTTTTAATCTAAATAGAAAGATCATTTAGGTAAGATAATGTTGAAGCTGAACCCACATGCAATCAGTAATACGGGAAAATTGGATGTGACAAATGTAGATATCAGAATCATATCCACTTATGACACCTGATTATCACTATAAAGTTCCTTCAGACTGTGCTGACATTACATTTTATTGGACCATCTACTAGTTACAGAAAAGTATTGTCAATATATGAGATAGTATGAATTGTACAAGGTTGAGATCAGGTTAGAAGCAATTAAGTTGACTAAAGCATCAACAAAGATTCAGTTTATAAGCCACTGTACACTGGTGTGGGTTCTTTCTTAAGTAACAATGTGATGGGGGCATGGAAGAGAAGACAGTCATGTAAGATAGTTAGTTAAAAAGGTTAAATATTCCACACCTCTATGGCCAGTTAATAACAGGCTTCAAACAGATGGGTTTCTCATGTCCAACCTTCTCATGAAATTAAATTTATTGATCATCTAGTGTATTAGGAGGCTTTCTTGGCACTCAAATAAAAATTTACAATATTTTTACTTAAGGGATATCTCAGTTGACTTTGGAAAAAATGTTATACATTTGGAGAGAGAACAGAAAAAAAAATCAACCTCACTTGGTTCCTAATATTTTACCCGATGTTTACCGTATTGTAGTCTAGTGAAACAGAAGCGGCAGGCATAGTATTTACTGTGAGGTTGGTTTTGTGGAAGGCTTTTATCCTGGGTGACAGAGGAAAGGCTGGCAATGAAGGGAATGCCTCATTTCCTAAGGTTCTTATGGTAAAGTATATGCAATGTAGTCACCCAGAAATTTCAAAGACTGTGATACACTTTGCACTTCCTAAACAATTAATCTTCATGAATCGTAAGCTACAGTGGAGTTTGCTAGCGGTTTAATTTCTCCCCCATCTCTTGGTTATCTCATCCATCAGTTGTTATACTTCCTGTCTTAGTCATTACTCTTGCTGTGAAGAAACACCTTGACCAAGGTAACTTTTATGAAAGAAAACATTTAATTAGGGGCTGGTTTACAGTTTCAGAGGCGCTATCATCAGGACAGGGAGCATGATGGCAGACATGGCACTGGAGTAGTAGCTGGAAACTACATTATTGTCCACAGGCAGAGAGAAAGAGAGAGAGAGACAAGACTGGGCTTAGCATGCACCCAGTGAAAGCCTACACTCAGTGATACACTTCCTCCAGCAAGGACATACCTTCTAATCCTTATAATTTTTTCAAATAGTGCCGCTCCCCAGTGATTAAGCCTATGGGGATCATTCTTACACACACCACCACACTTTCCTTATTCCCAGAATGATAGTCTGACAGGCACGGGCCATATTCTTTTAGTTCAAAATCAAGCATGATTTCGTTTGTTTGAGAATTTGGTATATGAATATGATGTGATTTGATCATATTCACCACCACCCCATTTTCTCCTCTGTCCCTTCACCACTTACCCCTGCCATTTAATTTTCTCATTTAAAACTCACTGCATCTCTTTAGTGCTGCTCATCAGTGACTGGGTATAGGCCCCTCTTCTGAAGCCTAGATAGCCTCTCCAGGGAATGAATACATACCTGAAGAAAACTGACTCTACCTGCCCCAGCATGGTCACCAGTCTCCCCTAACCCCTCCTCTGTGGTGAGATTTCATAAGCCCTTCCTCATCCACCTTTTTATTAGAAAGTGGAATCTTAGTTATTAAGCTCAGAATGGGGGACAAGTTCTCCTAACACCTAATCATTGCTATCACCCTAAGCAATTCAGTTCAGTCTATGATAGAATGAGTTTCATCAATAGGTTTTGTGAATAAAGAAAATAATTCCAACTGCGTGTCACTAGTGTGGTCACGAATGGTAGAGAAGAGCGTACTATGCCACTCTCCAAAACCGGTATGATCCTAACTGCACTCTAAACATTTATCCTTATACCCAAAGATAAATGCAGATCTCACCCTCTATCCAAGAAACTTCTTTCTAAAGTAGGAGGCGACCTCAAAAAAAATTATAATTAGTCAAAATGCAGAGAACAACTGATTGTGGGCTGCCCAGACCAAGGGTAGACATCTACTACAAAACTCCTACATCCAAGGCTTGGGGAACATCACAGAAGAGGGGGCATAAAGATTACAAGAGCTTTATGGGGATCAGTAAGTTGTCTCTGCAACTGTGCTCTTTAGTCATGAAAAGGAAATTACACCTGTGAAATCTCAACAATATGGCATCCTAAAAAGGCCCAAACAGTCCAACATTAGTTGATATTGCAACGTAGATGGGAGAAACTTCACAGGGTCCCATCCCTATATGAAAGGTGATCAGTAATTAACAACTATTGAGAAAGAAACAATCTTCCCCAAAGATGAATCCCTGGAGTGGCTATTCAATACCAAGTTTACTCCTAAAAACATACCTGCAGGCAACACTGAATAGAATTAGCAGGCTGTATACATATATTTGTTCATTCATATGTATATGTAATAACAATAGTTAAGAAGAGGAGGCCACCAACTGGGGAAAGAAAGGGTATGTGGAAGAGAAGGAAAGGAACACAATGAGGGAGAATGACATAATAATATTTTAAATAAACACATTTAATTTTTTTTTGTTTTTGTTTTTCGAGACAGGGTCTCTTTGTAACTTTGGTGCCTGTCCCGGAACTAGCTCTTGTAGACCAGGCTGGCCTCAAACTCCCAGAGATCCGCCTGCCTCTGCCTCCCAAGTGCTGGGATTAAAGGCATGCGCCACCACCGCCTGGCTAACACATTTACTTTTTAAAAGGAGAGTTAATTAGAATGAGATACTAGATGTATGTAATGAATCCAAAAGTTAGTTTCCTATGCTGTGCTCTTGTCTACTAATTTTGGATGAAGGTCCTATGAAAGCCCTTTCCCTCACCTCAACCACTCCAGGTTTGAGATAACAGCTCTGACCATGAGGCTTTGAGTTAACAAAAAGCATAGTTTCCCATACAAGAGAGAAGAACACACATTTTCATTATACAGAATTTTTTTAAAAGTCATTATTTGATTATGAAAGTAAAACATTTTTGTAAAAATTTCAGTATAAGTAAACAACAACTATATTTAGCCTTTATTCCTAACTTACAAAAATACAACATTAATAAACTATCAAGCTGTTACTAGTGAAATCCCTAAATGCTGCTTAGTTTTACAAAGACACGTAGTAGATTATTAAAAAGTAGTTAGCACAAAGTGTACTGTAGTCACTTAGTATTTATTTACCTGATGTAATGTGCATGCAGATTAAAAGGTTAAGCCTAGTAATAAGCTGAGAAAATTAAGCAAATTAAGAAATAATGCATTTATCATTTGCTAAAAGCCTTGACATGTATTTAAAACACAGAATATTGCTACATCAGCTCTCACTATAAAACACATTCAGCTTTACGTGCTAAAGTGTGTAACAAACTATGAAATGCATTGGAGTTCCTAATGAAAACGTTGTAATGGGTCATGCTTGTATTAGGAAATGCAGAAGTTAACTAACAATTCATTAACGTAACAATAACAAACCATTGCTCTGCTCCTGTCAGGCTGACATCTGTCCGCTTCTCCTTACACTAACTAGAGAATTGGCATCCTAGCTCCCAAAGAAAGAAGTAGACTTGGGCATATTATTAAGCAAATTAGTGGAAACCATTAACAGGGATATGATTGAGCCTCCTACAGCATGACAACCTCTCCAATCATGGGGTAGAAATGAAGCCCTCTTCCCTTGGAGTTAGTGTAAAAACTATGTGCATGCATATACATATGTTCATGGTTTTGTACATGCGTATTTATAACAATATATGCACATATATATTTATACATGAACTAAATATTAATACATAATAATAAATAATCTTATTTAAAATTATTTCACTCAGAAGATAATACTAATGGATGATCATGGATTGTAGCTCAAGAGGTAAGTAAAATGTATAGAAATATTTTTGTTCATCAACTCCACATTCAGGGACTTTATGGTGCTTCCAGCCAAAATGTTTCAAAACCATATTTAAGACACTGACTATAACTAGATTTAAAAAAAGGATTTCAAAACAAAGTTATGTATTTTTTAAAGAAATTCATTAATGTTGTGGCATATTTGTACCCTATATGAAGACGGATTGCTGTGATAAAAAGCTGAAAGGCCAATAGCTTGTCAGAAGTAATGGATGGATTTTAGGGGAAAGAAAGGAAGAGGAGGAATCTGGGCATGCAGAAGACATGGGGAAACAGAGAGAGAAGACAGGAGGTGCAAGATGGAAGAGAGGTAATGCCACATGGTAGAACACAGATTAATATAAATTGGTTAGTTTAAGTTATAAGAGCTAGTTAGGAACAAGTCTAAGCTATAGTCTGAGTTTTCATAATTAATAAGAAATCTCTGTGTCATTATTTGGGATCTGGCTGGCAGAACAGAGACTTGTTACACGCTAAATCCTCTTCGATACAACTTATACATGTCTAATACCTTACATATGAATATATCCAAATATTACCGCTTTTCATTTCATCATACACTTAAATTATTGTTGCACATATAAATAAAGTTGTAGTCTGTGTCTGACCTTTCCTCCATTACTCTAGAGGACTCCTGAACCAAAGTGCACAGGCAATTTTTAAGTTCTTAATGAAACAGAAATAGTATTTCATAATGATAACATGGATTTGAAGATAAATGTGTTTAAAGATAAATGATTATAAATAAATAACATTTGCCTTCAAGAGTATCATAGTAGAGTCGAAACCCAATTTTGAATGAGAGCTTTACTAAACCACAGAATGGCCACCAAAACTCTCAGAAAACATGTCAAATTTGAGTAGCAGTTTTTTAAAATTACATTGTTTCTAAAGCTGACTTGGAGCCATAATCAATATTTGGCAAAGAGTACTGAGACAATGATTTTAATAAATAAAATTCAGCCTGAAAAATATAAAATAGTTGGCTATGACAAAAAAATAAAGGTCAAGATTTATTTATATTTCATGTGAATTTACCGACCATGTTCCCCACATTGGTCTAATAACCAAATGCTTATGTTTGAGAAAACTGTGCCCGCCGTATCAAGCATGCATCTGAGAGCCCATGGGGCATGCATGGCAATCATCACCAGCAACTGACTCACAGCCCAGTAATCACACCCCAGCCAGCTGGCTGAACACAATGGGTGAATACTGGAAAGGTTTCCCACATGGCCACGGGAGCAGTGAGCTGGCAGGGGGCCTCCTAATCTTTCATTGCCAACTGGCACCTCAAAGCTCCTTAACTCTCAGAGGCATAGCCATGCACACTGTGTTCAAGCCATCAGAACTTCTCATTGCTCTGGAGCTGTATATGGACAGGCATTCTCCCAGCTACGCAGGCTGAACTCTTCCTTCGCGAATAACTGTCTCTCACACAAGTTCAAGCATGTCAGGAAACAGAGATGGAGAAATTGGCATTGCCCCAGAGTAGCCCTCCTCCAAGCGTCCCCATCCGCTCTCATGCTCCACCTAAACGTGCGCATCCACAGTATCCCCACTCATTCTCAGCAGAGTGTTTAAATGACACACAAGGTCGCGCCATGACTAAGAAAGTAGTTATACTGAGTTTTGGGGAAAAAAATTGAAATAGCTCAAACTATTGATTCTTAAGCTCAGCAATGAAAGACCAAGTGAAACATTCCAAAAATAAAATAAAAACATATTTTATTAATGTTTTGTTAAATGATCAGTTTCATTGTGGTATCTATACATTTACATTGTATTTTCTCCTATCTTATGCCCATATCACCCTCCCCCCCGGTTTCTCCTTTATTCTCCTACTAATCTCTTTCCTTTTCCCAAACAGTCTCCCTTCTGATTTATCTCATGTACACATTACACACACACACACACACACACAATGTGGCCATAACCAAAGTGTAGGTTGGTGTACTATCCTAAGATGAGGGAGGAACTGCTGAGAGCTCCACTCACAGCAAGAAACACACCTTTGGCAGCAGCTGAAGATAACTTTGCCCAGACACAATTCTCTTTCTCCTGACATCAACAACCATTATTCTAATTTAAAAGAAATTTAGAACACAAGGTATTTTACAACTTTATCATGCAAACACACATCTATCGTTACGGTGGCTCCATCTTGCCAATTTCAAACATTTGCTGTCTTTTTTTTTCTTATGTCTCCTGTCATCTAAATGGTCCTCCATCATCCTGTTCTTTTTCTTATAGTTTATTTGTTGAGGAACCCACGGTATTTGACTGATGCAATTTGTCATAGTCTGTTTGTCGTCGCTCTGTACTGTGGTTTAGATAGCTTGTTTTCAGTCCTTTGTATTTCTTGAAAATTGACAGATGGGCTCAAGACATTGATGAGACACATATTCAGTCCTGTTGGCAAGACGAGGCTGTGAGGTTCCTGCTATGAAGAAGCATATCATGACTGCCAGCTTGGCTTTTTGTGATGCTCGTGGCTGTTTAAGCCCAGTACCTGCATCCGTTATCTCACCGCAAAATGATTGCATTGAGTTACCTTTCACCTACTCTTTGGAATATTTTTAAAAAAAATGTTTCCCTCCATCCATCCCTAGCTCCTTGATTGTGCTGTGCACACAGGAGAAAAATTAAATGTTTGATACTCTTCTTGTCATATGGAGAGAACCAGTTTATTTTAAATGGTGTTACGAACTTGTGAATTTAAATATTTCTGGAGGTTTTTGGTTATTTCCAGTGGTTCAGTCTCCTTATTTTGTATGTCCCATTTTTTAGTGGATGTCTGTTCCACCAAGTCAATCCGGGTTATTTTGATATTAGTCGTCTGTGATAGTGTCTTTGAATCTGGTAGTTCATGGTTTTCAGGTACAACTTGCACATTTCTTGCTCTGGTTTCTTTTAAAGTTGCATTTAAAGACCATTTTACAGGTGTCAATGGTGCTTTTTATGACAGAGCGGGCAGCAGTTTCCAGGCCACCCTACTGAGCAGAGACAAAACTATAATATAGTCACATAATGAGTCTATCATACAACATACATGAAATGTGAATCTACATGTGTGTCCATGCATACACACACATGCACATGCATGCTTTTATATCACGATGCCTAGTCTGTTCCTGCTAATTATAGCTCAGCTTCTAGACCAAGTGAATTTTTTGTTCATTACTTTTGTCTTTTTTTTTATTAAGTTTACACTGTGTTTGTGTTTCCTTTCTTCAAAGCTGAGATATGATTCTCAATGAGCTAGGAAAGGATAATATAAATCATAAATACTGATTTACTTCATCTGAAACTGGCCCGGATCATTTCAGAATAGCAACCCTCTTGCTATCACTGGCAGCTGAGCTATTGAAAGTATTTTTGTTTAATGCTAACATGATAGTTATTTGAGTCTCTTCGATTCTTTTGAGATGCTTCCTTTTGTTCTCTGTAATTGTTTTGTTATTTGAACCCCCACCAACAATACACAGGGGCTCCAGAGTCTCTGCACCCTCTCCAACATTTGGAATAGTCAACTAGTCAGACTGCTTCTTCAACAATGTGACTGGGGATGTGAGTGGAGAGTCCTACATGTTTTTTATTTTCCTATTGACCTTTGCTGCCAAGACACGAGAAACAACTCCTTTCTGTGCCCCCTTAATTATTTTAACCAGAATATAGCATAGGAAAACTTGTCTACTGACTCAGCTGTTCAGCCATTTTTGTTTCTGCCTGTGAGGTAGTTTTTACCAGTCCCTAGTATTTTCTGTGTCTCACACAGCTCAAGAGAAATTCCATTGTAAGGCCCTTGTGTTTAGCTTACCTGGAACTTTCTTAATCCTAACGTATCTCTGGTTCATGCCCAACAGCTGTCACCGCAATGTTTTCTCAATGAGTGTTTCTCTCCATCAAGGATGGAACGGGATCATAATCTTCCCCACATCCTTTATGTTTTAACTTTTAAATCTCAGCATGATGTGATATACGTACCTGTTTAGAATCTTAATAAACTAGGTTCTACACTACAAAAGGGTTAATACTTTTCCTTTTATTCCTTGCTGTGTTTTCAGAAAACAAAATATTCCTGCACAAAGTAAATATTCTCTGACAAAAGAGCTAACTAGTAGGTAAGATCAGCTATCCTGACTACAGGTTGTCTCATGCTTCTCTTTTAGAAAATTCTGTCAAATGGCCAGAATTAGGAATAACGTTGGCAATGATCTGATATTCAGTAAAGATCTTCTAATTGAAGTCTGAAGATAACATGAATCGATCTCATCTATAGAAGGACTATAAAAGGCACAGGTGTAGGTATATTTCCTGAAACTAGAAAAGGGACCATGAGAGGGAGAAGAGGGGTCTCAAGGAAACAGCAAAAGGAAGAGATGATAATAGAATACACATGACATGAATGCAGAGGGTTAAAAGGAGGAGAGGGACCAGCCCAGGGTGAACGCAAAGACAGAGAAGGGCAGGAGAAAGGGAAGACTAACAGGGTACATGTGGAAGCACCATAATGGAGCCCATGACTTTGCAGTCAGAAACAAAAGATGATGATAGAAGAGGCGGAGAATGTGAGGATTGGAGAGACGCTGCTCACTGGAGACAGTTTTGACTAGACAGGAGGAAGAAGTTCAAGAGATTGCTAGCATCGTGATGACTACCTGTTATAACAACATATTGTACATTTAAACTTTTCTGAGTAGATATCACATTTTCCTGTAACCTCAAAGAAATGAAAATGGAAGTTCATCCATTGTTTATGTTAAGCAACTTGATTTAGTCTTTCCACAGTGCCTACATACCTAACTTTATTTGTCAATTAAAAGTGATTAAAAACAAAAATCAAATAGCACTTGTTTGTTGTGTCATGTCCACTGAGTGTCCTGTGATTTACTGAGTGCCCAACATGGAACAGCAACCCTGACTTTTGTCAACTCTCGTCCCTGTTATCTATACATCCAAGAACATTAGAAGCATGGTAAGTCTTGATTTCCACACTTGTAAGTCAATGTAGTGATTTAAACTATCAAATTAGAAGAGCTAGAATAAACACGTGTGGTCGTGATATAACGACAGAGGTTGATCTACAGCGGCACGTGCTGGAAACTAAAAGCCCTCACTGAACTGTGAACCTGGCTGTCTGCAGGTTCCCCTTTGATACAGAATAAATCTCTTCTCTGTAGGCTAAATGGGAAAACTGACAGTTAAACCTTCTATGAATTTCAGATTTTACAGGACAGTTTCACTCTAATATCCACTTGCAAACTGGTGTGGAGTGAGACGTTAAGCAGCACACACTTTTAATTTAAAATCCATTAGCATTCCACATAATTAATTAGAATTTTACACTCCAGTGACTTTTGGTTCCCTACAGAAAATTGAGCACACAGAATATAATTTGATTTAATTTTTGTTCTAGGTTCAATCTACCTAAAACTTAAAAGAAAATCTCAAGAGAAATTTTAACTAGCTAAAAAAAATTTTTGTGTGTGTGTGTGTGTGTTTTTAAGTAAATCTGGCATTCTATTGTGGTATTCTTCAGGAAAAGACAGAAAAAGCTCAGAAAAGTAAACTGAAGACGAAATATTTACTTTTGTTTTTAAAATTAAAAAAAAAAAAAAAAAACCAGAGTCAATTCCTCACCAGAGGGATGTACTATGAGGAAAGAAAAGGGCGTATGGAGCGTTTCCTGTCGGCTTCAAACCCACTGCTGTCTCATCTGAGTGGGAGAATTCTATGTCCGCCTCAGTCTCTCGCAGTTTCCGTTACTGCCACTAAAGTTCCCTCCCAGGAGGCAATGCTGCAGCACTTTTTCTTGCTGCTCAAGAGGTAAGTGCAGGGCCATAGTCCCATTCCATGACCACTTCCAGGGACCACGGCTGTGAGTGTTTCTTAGTAGATTATTTACCACCATAGATTGCTTTGGAAGGCTGTGGCCTAACTTCAGATTCCTTGGAATTCATTCACTGTTTGATTTAATGAGTCCTCGGTCAAGTTTTTTTTTTTTTTTTTTTTTTTTTTACATTCTCTGTTTATATAACCTTGTGTTTCTTTAATATCTTGCTTCCTTTTCACCATTTTTATCTTGCATCCCACACTGTCTGAAGCTGACATTTTCCTCCAGTATTTGTTAAATATAGAATTATGTTGACCCATTATCCTGCTTTTTATATTCCCTTATTGTTACGCTGTCTGGCGGTGCCAATATTTAACCTGAGTGCAAAGCTATTTTTCATCTATGAAAGACAAGAATATTAGGGCATTTTCTATGAACAGCAATGGATATAAGTATATGACTACAGTACTATAAACTATCTAATATGACTATATTACCTCAGTAGTACAAACCTATAAATACGAGCATATGACCACAGCAATACAAACTGGTGACTGTGAAAACATGATCACAGTGATATAAACCAGTGATTGTGAACATATGACCACAGTAATATAAACCAGTTATTATGAGCATATGACCACAGGAATATAAACCAGTGAATGTGTACATATGACCACAGGAATCTAAACCAGTGATTGTGAATATATGACCACAATAACATAAACTATCAAAATATGAGAACACTTCCCTGCAAGAAGTATACACAGCTAAAAGAGTCATGACAGGTAGGTGGATAGAAGAGTGGGTGCGTAAATGGATGGACAGACAGACAGACAGACAGCTAAATGTAGATAGCTAAACCAGAGAAGAAGGCATATAGTGTATATATTAAGACAATCTATTAGTTAGAAGATTTGAAAAATATAAAGAACATAATACCATTTCTCCAATGATCTAGTGTTCTAACCATTGTAGAACTAGTGTTTAAGTTGTACTTTGGTCGCATGCAGGTTCTCCAGCTGTCAGTCTAGAGTCAGTGAGCTCCCACTAGCTTGGGCCAGCTGTCTCTGTGGGTTTCCCAATCCTGATCCTGACCCCTTTGGTCATATGATTCCTCCTCCCTCTCTTCGACTAGACTATGCCCAGTGCTTACCTGCGGATCTCTGCATCTGCTTCCATCAGTTACTAGATGAAAAGTCTGTGATGACAATTAGGCAGTCATCAATCTGATGACAGCACAAGGTCAGTTCAGGCATCCTCTCCACTAAAAGTCTCAGCTGGGGTCATCCTTGAGGATTCTGAGAGTTTCCATAGCACCAGATTCCTCCCTAACCCTACAATGGCCCCCTCTATCAAGATATCTCTTTCCATACTCTCCGTCTCTGTCCCTCCCACAGCACAACCACCATGTTCCCCCAAATTAGGCCCTCTTAATGTGGGTGACAGTTCTGAGGTTTGGGCAGTCTGTGGGGCCACTGGCAATGGGACCAGGATTTATCCCCAGTACATGAACTGGCTTTTTAGAGCCTGTTCCCTATGGAGGGTTACTTTTTTCAGTCATGAAATAGGAAGGAGGGGCTTGGACCTCCATCAACTTGATATGCCAGACTTTGTACACTTGCAAGAGAGTACAAAGTACTCCTTTCTGAGGAGTGGATAAGGGGTGGGGTGGGAGTAAGATGGAGGGGAGCAGGAGGTGAAGAGGAATGGAAAATGGAAAAAAACTTTTAAATAAAAATTATAAAACATATACTTCATTTTCAAATATTTGAAAAATTAATACACAACAGGATAGCAATCTTTTAAGTTTTAAAGTCTTTAGAGTATAATAGAATATTAATCTAGTTTCTGATTCCTGATTTAAATGGAAAACTTAAAAATTTAGCCATTTTATAGAATCTGGGTTAATTTTTCTACAGACGGATTTAACATTTCAAGCCACTCACACAAATATCATTTGAATGTAAGCAGTGGCTTTAAACTTATTTTGATGTCTTATAATTATTCAATCCAAGTGTATACTAATTCTTTTATTCATGCCCAATTAGAAACTATTTTTAATATTTGGATTCCATATATAAAAATTATAAAACATAAGTGATTTAAAAAGACATAGACAAGATCAGATTACTTCATAAATGCTACTTATTGGTTATATGTAATAATGTAGATACATTAATAACTGCAAAGATAATTGACTTGTATAAACAAATATAAACACATTTAATGAGGTTATTGATTTTCCTTCATAAATGCTCTCCCATATATTATATGCATATCACTAATGATGTATGTCTTTTCATTAGAGTTGGCATAATAAAGATAATTTTAATGCATCTGTTAGTGAAATTTAATATTGAAAAATTAATAAAGCAAGCTTAATTTCCTTGCTAAGTCTGTTATTAGCATTATGTGTATCAGCAAGCAAATTTACTAATACGAGTATTTAGATTAGCTCAGTTGGTTAAGAAAACACTGCTCATCCTAAGTCTCCATAACTCAGAAAGACCAGCTCCTCCTAAAGGAAGTTAGTGTGCACTGCATGGCGTGCTAAAGCCCCACAGGACGAGTTTCTTTTTTGATGCCCAGCGTTCATGACAGCTGTACAAAGGTCAGCCCGTTGACTAAAAGTTACCAGCTTAGTCTCAAATGAATTGAAGGCTGCTCTGTGAACGCCTTTGGATTAACTGTGGCATCTTCACCGGGCCTCACTTGACAAAGCTGTAGAAACGGAAACATGTTCCATGCACCCACAGCAGCTGCTTCCAAAGACTTATTTAATCTAAGTTCTCTCTATAAAATAAAATAAGACACTGCAGGGGCTAAGAAACAAACTATTCATTGATAAAACACCAGTTCTAGAATAAGGGCTCACTCTCACGTGCCTGTGCTTTCTCACTTGATCCCCCCTTTTTCTTTTCTTTTCTTTCTTCTTCTTTCTTTTTTTTTGTAAATTACATTTGAGAAAAAAATGGCAAATGTGTTAAATTTCTGAACAGGATGAATCAGTCACTTTATAGAAGAAAATGTTAAGCTCAGAATTCTTTCTGTATGTGATTAAATCTACGACAGGTTTTATTTCATACCAATTCATTCATAGACATCTTTTAAAGTGGCTGTCAGGTAGGCAATGCATCTCTTTTCTTCCTTCTGCACAATGCACAGTACAAGTGTCCCTCTGCTCCATCATTTGCAACTAGTACAACTCCAGAAAAGCAGTCATCTTCAATGGGTGATCTGCTGCTGATTTGCACCTTTCTGCAGACTGAGGCAGAGGAAAGGAAAGAAAGCAAATGAACGCATCGAAACAACGGTCCTATTTTCCCTGTCCAGAGTAGTAGGAGGGCTTTCAGAAGCCTACACATTCATCAGAGGCATGAGAATGTTGGGAATATGCCTCCAATAGGTAAAGAGAAAGAAATTGGAATACACACACACACACACACACACACATGTCAGTATGTATATGTCAGTATGTATAGGTGTGTATCAGTAAATATATGTGTATATAGACAGATCGACAGATATAGATATAGATACTATGTCAGTATCACAAGGTTTCTTAGCTTACAAGGTTAAGCCAATTACCTAAAAATCATTGTAGTTAATTTATTCAAGCCATCCATTTAATCACATAGTTCATTTATTTAACTTCACATGAAGACAGAGATAGAGGTCAAGAAGTCTTACTACACCATGATATTCATACAAACAGTGACAGTGGAACTGATCTATTGGGAGCTCTCCAAGGCCAGCTGGACTGGGACTGAATAAGCATGGCTTGAAACTGGACTCTCTGAACAAGGCGGACAATGAAGGCTGATGAGAAGCCAAGGACAATGGCACTAGGTTTCGATCCTAATACATGAACTGGCTTTGTGGGAGCGTAGCCTGTTTGGATGCTCACCTTCCTGGACCTAGATAGAAGTGGGAGGACCTTGGTCTTCCTGTAGAGCAGGGAATTTGGACTGCTCTTCAGTATCGAGAGGGAGGGGGAGTGGACTAGGGGGAGGAGAAGAGGAGTGGGGATAGGGGGAGGGGAGCGGGGGGAGGGGGCAATATGTGGGAGGAGGGGGAGGGAAATGGGAAACGGGGAGCAGTTGGAAATTTTAATTAAAAAAGAATAAAAAAAATCCTTACAAAAAATAAACATACAATACATGATGCAAAAATTAAATGCCTTTGGATCCCATGCTGCTGCAAAACTTGAATGGACTAACAGTGGCATAATTTAAATTATGCATCTTATTAACTTATTAAGAACTGACCTTAGGAAGGAAGTTTATGCTAAAGTTTTCAGAGAGAAACCAACCACCTTAGTTGAAGCAATTCACTAGTAGAAGGCAACCATATTTTCAACTCTAAGGTAAACGAATGTGTCAAAGACAAACAAAATCAAGGAAAAGCTCAGAAAACAATGCATACTAAAAATTCTGAAAAAGTTTTTGGTGATATTTTATTTGTGCTTTAACAAATAAAGCTTGCCCGAAGATCAGAGTATAGAGCTAAGCCACTAGAGGTCAGGCAGTGGTGGCACACATCTTTATTCCACAACTTGAGGAGACAATGGCAGATGGATCTCTGTTATTTCAAGGGTCCCTGGGCAACACAAAATTGATCCAGTCTAAGAGAGAAAGCAGAGCTCATGCAAAGATGATCCCAACATGGTGATTCCATACCCTTAATCCCAGTACTAGGAAAGTGGAGACAGGAGTGGTATGGGTAGGCAGAGAGAGGAATATAAGGTGGAAAAAGACAGGGGCTCAGTGTAGTCTGAGGCAGCAGTCTGAGCAAACAGGCTAAAGCAGCTGTCTGGGCAACGGTCAGTCTGAGGATGCAGTTTGAGGAGGCAATCTGAGGAAATGATTGCCCTTTTGCTTTGAGCACTAGTAGAGGTAAGAACTCTGTAGTGCTGGCCGCTCTGCTTCTCTGATCCTTCAGCTTTTGCCCCCTGATAGCTAACCCCAAGTTTTTAATATTAGGAACAATTAGGATTTGTGCTACAAATTTCAAACAAAAATATAGGATATATGTAGGCTTACAACAACCATAAAAATAAGGTCTAATGTATGTAAAAATGGAAACTGACCAAATTTATGCAGAAAGAAAAAATGGAAGATCCCTTGAAAAGAAAGGATTCAGGCCAAAAGCCACAAGTGAATAAATTCAACCAGGAAAGAGTATTTAAAATTTATACAGATCCTATGCAGATGAGTTCTTGGTCTTCTCCAAGCTTTCTCAACAGAGATTTAACCATTACAGCGACCAACTTTAGTACAGGAAGGTACTCTGCATGCTGCCATCAGCTGAAACATGGATTCATACATTTAAATCAATCTGTTTTGACAGACAAAAATCTCGTAATGAGGAAGACGGCCTCCTCAATTAACGCAGTTGACAAATCAGTGTTGACGTGGAGAGCAATGAGATCAGATCTCGGGCTGTGAAGGTGACTCCATGAGTGTGAGGATGAGTTCAGATCCCTGAGAACCACATTAAGCCAGATGTTGTGCCGTGTATGTGTGATCCCAGTGAGCGCTAGACAGGCAGGTGCACAGCATGAAATAAGAGATCATGCCTCAAACATGCCAAAGACAAGATCTGACAACTAAAGTGGTCTTGTGACCTCTGCACACAGGCCAACCACTTGCACACTTACACTCATACATAGTTACATACACACGAATGCCACGCACCGCGGCCCAGATCTGCGCTCTCTGCGCTAGACCTCAGTTCGCCAACTTCGGGCAAGGGGCTGGAGGTTGAGGAAACAGGCACAGAGACAGACCGACACACAGACCTTCTAACACTGGTACCAAAAGCCCCTCTTTATTAGCACCATGTAGGCTTAAATACACTGCAGTCAATGGCCAACAGGTGAAAATCCCATCCTCTGATCCTCTGAGCTAGGCACAGCTTCTAGTAACTTTAATTAGAAGGTTCTAGGAGGGAAGAGCAGCTGAAGGCCAGGACTCATTAATCCCAACATCCAGCTGAAGGCCAGGACTTAGTCCCAACACATGAACATGCATACACATTATATACACTCAAAATTAAAAAGAAACCAGACCTCAAAATGGATCAAAGAGTTAAATGCAAACAACCTCAAACTGTAAAACCACTAGCAGCTGCCAGGCGGTGGTGGCGCAGCTGCCAGGCGGTGGTGGCGTACTCCTTTAATCCCAGCACTCGGGAGGGAGGCAGAGACTGCCTGGTCTACAAGAGCTAGTTCCAAGAAAGACTCCAAAGCTACAGCAAAACCCTGTCTTGAAAAAACAAACAAACAAACAAACAAACAAACAAACAAAAACTACTAGCTGTATACATAAAGGAAATGCTGATTGATATTCTTCTAAGCAATGAATTTTTTTTTTTTTGGATACTATCCCAAGAACACAGTCAACAGAGGCAAATATTTTTTTGATTGAATATATAAACTGGAAATATTCCCACAGCCAAGGAATTTATCAACAAAAAGATAATCTGTAACTGAGAGAAAATGCATTCAAACAATGTATCTAATAAGCAGTTAGAAGGTACAATATATAAAAACTGAAACATCCAAACAGTAGGAAAACAATTATTGAATTTTAAAATGGGCAAATGACCTGTGTTGACATTTATCAAAGAAGACATACAAATAACCAACGGACATTTGATGAAATATTCAATACCACTTAAGAAAGAAACACAAGTTAAAAGCACAATGAAATGCCACTTCTGATGATGCTGATAAAGCAGCTGTTAACAAAAATATGAAAAACAGCTATATTTAGGATGGTATGGTCAAAGTAGAGTCACTGAGCACTTAGAGTCACACTGCAAATCAGCACAGCCAAATACAGTGTGGACAGTTCTCAAAAAAACTAAAAATAGGATGTACATGCAATCCACAAATCCCACTGTGAGGCATGTATCTATACCGAATCAGGGCTTCCAAGTGGTGTGTACATATCCATGTTCACTGCAGCATGACTCATAATAACTAGCGGTAGGAAGTCAACCAAAGTGTGCATCAGATGACGAATGGATAAAGAAAAGTTTGTATGTATTTAAAGCAGAGCAAGCCTTTAAAAAGATGTGAATGCATTTGGTAATCACAACATGAGTAAACCTGGAAATAATTATCATTATGAAATCACAGGCAAAGAAAGCCAAATGCAAATATATGACCTCAATTGTATATGGAGTATAATACAGTTGAACATTTAGAATTAGAAAGAAAAATAGTGACTCTAAGACACTGGTAAGAGCAGGAGATTTTGGCAAAGAGAGACAAAAAATTATTTAGACAAAAGAAGGATCTCAGGATACAAAATACATGTTATGAGTACAGTTGATGATGTGTTACACACTTGAAAATTAGTACAAGGACAAACATGCAGTTTCTTATCATTCAACAGGAAAAATTACTTGACACCAAGCCTGGATGCCCACATTCAATTCCCAGAACCCATATGGTAGGAGGAAAAGTTGACTTACAGCCCTCTGACAGTTGTATTTTGTTTTACCCTAAGTCCATGAGATATCTATTTTCAGGTTCTTGGTCACCCAAGCAGTTTTTAGTGTGAGTTCCACCTCCTGGAATGGACCTTAAGTCAAATCAGATATTGGTTGGTTACCCCCACAAGCTTTATTCCACTATTGCCCTAGCATATCTTGCAGGCAGGGCACCATTTAGGTCAAAGGGTTTGTGGCTGAGTTGGTGTTTACCTTTCTCTTTTGGTAGCATGCAGAGTTCCATGCTATACCAAAGCTACTAGAACACAGGGGTGAAGGCTATAGATAGGCATCAGTTTGACTTCTCCATGTTCTTTGAGATGTGTAGGTATTGCCATTTATTTCTTGTTGTCTAGTATAGTATTGTTTGACTCATTCGTATTCATAACTGCTATGTGTTTATTCAGATTTCATCCTCAGTGTTATAAATTACCTTTCTTTTTTAGTTTTTAGTTGGCAAACAAAATAAGTGTACAACATGTTATTTTTGAGGCATGTATTTGGTACTCAGTTTTCCTTGACAAAATGCCTGAAATAATCAATTATTTTGGCTTAAGGATTCATACAGTTTAGCTCTCTTTTTGCCATATCTGTTGTTTTGGGTGAGGTGGGACATGATGGTGGTGAGTACACAGCTGAGCAACATTACTACTCATGGTGAATGGGAACCATAGACAGAAAGAAGGAGGTAGCATGGGAGTGAAGAGAGGATGGAGGGCACGGGAGAAAAGGAAAGAAAGGAAGGGAAGAGATAGAAGAAGGAGGTGATAAGGTGTGGGGGAATGGAGGAATGCTCACATCTCCTTCAGGGGTATTCTTCTGTTGTGGGATTCCCCTCTGCATGCTATGAATATGTTTTACTACAACTGGTTAATAAAAGAAGCTGCTTTGTCCTATATCAAGGCAGAATATAGTCGGGCTGGAAGAGATATATAGAGAGAGAGTAGATGAAGTCAAGGAGACACCATGTAGCTGCCAAAAGAGAAGACGCCAGTCACCAGACCAGCCAGAACCTTAGAGTTAGTTAATAAAAGCCTAAGATATTGGTCAAACAATGTTGCTAATAATATAGTTTCTGTGTCATTATTCAGATGTGAGCAGTTGGGGAACAAATGAGCAGTCTCTGCTTATAAAATGGTGTGCAAACGTGGGGCAATTGCATCCACATAAAACCTGAAAGAGCTTGAGAAGGGATTCTAGACACAAAAGAACAGAATTAAGCACAGCTTCTTGGTAGGTGCTATGGGAGCTCCTTCTCCTCCTTTAGTCAATAGCCTTTAAGATAACAGCCCACTTAGTATCATCATAAATGATGCTGTAAAGCTTGCACTCACTCTCTTGCTTCTGGTTCTCATTTCTGGCTGCTAGCCTCTGTTCCTGTTCCCTGTTTGTGCAGAGCACTGTGATCTAAGACAGTGATCTATGAGTCTCCCCTAAATAAATAACCCTTTATTATACATAATTTTGAACTAGTGTGGGATTATTTTGTATCTTCAGCCATCACTTAGCACTCAACATGGGGCACAAACCCATGACCCTGAGATTAAGAGTCTATTCTCTACCAAATGAGCTAGCTGGGCCATTTTCAATACAAAACTTAGACCCCTGAGGATAGAAAAAGTACAAAAAAATGACTGCTAATATCCAGGAGTTCAATAATTATTTTGCTTATACTATATTCTGTAAGTATTCTGTAAGATTTGCATGATTTTCCTTCTACATCCTTGTATTTGATACCTGTTTTTATATTTAATTTTACTTTGTTAAAGTTAAAACCTTCCTTTTTATTTAGACAGAAAGGGGGAGATGATGTGGGATTCCTCTCTGTATGCTGTGAATACGCTTTACTACCTTTGGTTAATAAAAGAAGCTGCTTTGGCCTATAGAGGGGCAGAATATAGTCAGGCTTGGAAAGATACAGAGAGAAAGTAGGCAAAATCAAGGAGATGTCATGTAACTGCCAAAGGAGAAAGATGCCAGCCACCAGTAGGAACCTTACCTATAGTCCACAGCCTCGTGGTGATACACAGATTAATAGAAATTGATTGATTTTTAGATGTAAGAGTTAGTTAATAAGAATCCTAAGCTATTGGCCAAACAGTGTTGCAAATAATATAGTTTCTGTGTTATTATTCAGGTCTAAGTGTCTGGGAAATAAATGAGCAGTCTATGCCTACATTCTTCCAATAGCCTAACTCCCTTTGATCTACTAATCTCTACTTTCTAACTGTTTCCCCTCTTTCCAAGAATATTATCAGATGTAAACCATGGGATTTACAGAAATATTTAATATCTGACCTATAACAGTATCCATTATGAAACAGCAAAATCTGAGTGTTTAGTATCATTCAAAATGCTATTTTGAAATTTAAAATAAAATAATGTCATATGCCCCCACCTTGTATTTGTGTGTGTGTGTGTGTGTGTGTGTGTGTGTGTGTGTAGACCATTAGTTCTGAGTGTGGCAATAACTGAGTATCTTATTTAAGAGCCTCCTCTTGGGCCCTTTTCCTTCTGTTTATTTGTCTTGTCCAAATTCAATAGGCTCATTTATGTCTTATCTTACTATATTTTAGTTATACTTTATTATTATCACTTAGAAGCTTGTTTGCTTTCTATGAGTAACATATAGAGAGTGTATCCCATGGGAGGGGAGTGACTGAGTAGAGGGAAGGTAAAACATAATCAGGATATATTATGTGAAGAAAACAATCTATTTTCAACAAAAGAAAAAAATTTAAGGAAAAAATATATTAAAAATATCAGAGAGAAAATACAGAAGTACACAGCATGCATGATACTTTAATTAAAAGATAGACTATTGGAAACTGAATGCATGAAAATGTTAATAAGGAAACAAGAAAACCACAAAATATAATCAGTATGTCTTAAAATATCCTTGCTAAAAGTAATAAATTGTCTTTTCATGGTCATGGAAAAGTCACAAAGCATGTCCATATATGTTAGACTACAATGACCATTAATTTCATAAATGTAGAAATAAAAGAATGTTTCAATTGGATACAATAAAATTAAAACCACAAAGTCAGGAAAGAGAAAGTATCCCTATTGCCTAAAAAAAAATACATATTAAGAAAGATGATGTTGGTAATATCATAAAGCAATACGAATTCTGCTGTTTACAGAATTCAATATCAAGCCCTAACTAAAGAGATCCTCAGAGAGAAATTCATAGCCTTACATTTACATATCAATATTACCAAAGAAATGTTTTAAACAATTTAAGCTGGAAAGGGAATTAAGCTTAAGGACATTTGTGAAATGATTTTGCTGAATCCTGCTCTTTTCTGAAGGGCAGAGGAGCAATGGATGGGTTGGGGGTCTGGGAGGAGGGAAGGGAAGGGAGACTGTGGTCAGGATGCAGTGTACGAAAAAAGAATACATTTTAAAAAGAAATAAAATAAATAATAAAATCTGTATGCAAACATGGTACTCCAATTGAAAGACACGCTTCCCACACTGTTACAAATTAGCAATTCTGACACACTTTAAAGATATGCTAGAGTTGGAAGTGTGTGTAAATAAACTATAAATATAATAGAACATGGGTCAGAAAGAGAAATTACACAAAAGCAAGATTAGAAGCCAGGATGAAGATTAAGTCTATATTAAAACTTACAATTTATAATAAATTCGTATATATATACACAAATACATACATAGGTATATATCACAAACTTAAACATAACTATATTCTCACAGTTTGGGGCAATCAAAAATTCAAAATATATCTCCCTGTTCTAACATGCCCCTCTTGCAGACTCTACAGTAATCTATTTTCTTCCCTTCTCCTTGCTAGATCTTCTACACTCGGGGTTGGTCTCTTTCTGTCTGCAAAGTCAGCAGCACAGCATCTTAAATACCTCTGACTGTGGTCCCCTGTAACTCCTTCTCCCATACTAAGGATGTTAAGGTTACATAAACCCACCTGAATAAACTACAATAAACGTCTAGTGTTAAGGTTAATTGATTAGAAATCTTTATTTAATCTGCATCCATAGTTAGGAGTTGCTGTCATGTAACCTAATATGTTTACAAATTATAGGGCTACTTTAGGTCCTTATTCTGTCCATCAAATACCAAAACTCATTTTGTAAAAGAAGTCTACAAAAAAAATAAAAAATAATCCCAATGCTTTTGAACTTCTTCAGAGCACGGAAAAAAAGTAAAACTTAATTACTTCTTTTAATCATGCAGGATAACACTGATACTGATCTTGGCAATGTTAACACCCAAAAGAAAATAACAAGATAATCGCACTACTGATCATCAAAACCAACATAGTAAATAATACAGTAGCAATTAGAACGCCACAGCACATCAAAGGAACGACCATGTGTTGTTTTCCTACTTAAGCAATGAAAAGATATTTGGTACATCTTTCTTTTTAATATAATAAATGATATTGTTACTGAAATAATGTCTATATGCATACATATTAAGCCATAAGAATAATTCCACTAAGAATTTTCCAACTGTTGTATTTGACTAATAGAGACCTACCTGTTTAGAAAGTCCTTTCTTATATCTTGTAGGATACTTTCTATGTTTTCTTCTATTAGTTTTTGAGTGTTTCAGAAAATGCTATGCAAGATGATAAGGGAGGCAAGCACTAAGATTGTCCATTTTTAACACCTATAACCATAACAATTTCCAGCATAGCAACATAGGCATAAATGAGCAATAGGTGGCACTCACACATCAGTGCCAATCAGCAGGTGTCTAACTGCATGAAGGCCCACTCAACAGGAAAGAGACCGTATATGATACTGAAAATCGGACTGCTTCCCAGGGCTGGTGAGGTCATGGACGTCAGAGGAGATTCTATGACAGCCACTTTGCTAGACCAGCATAATTCCTTACTACAGTCTAATCTTATTTGTATACCCACAGTGTAGCTACCACTCCTCATCAAAAAAAAAAAATCTCCCTTTACAGTAAATGGAGACCATCATGGAAAACCACAATTTGACCCAAAGCAGAAATCAACAGATCATGGGGAGTTCAGCCCCAGTGGAAAAATTATACTACAGTTCCTGCATCTATGGTTAGGGGAAACATCATTAAAGAAGGACCAGGAAGACTGTAAGAGACAGAATACCAGGGAGTCTTTGTGAAAGTCTCTCCTAGAAATGGCTGCAAGACCAGAACACTGGGGATAACAATAGATGTGTTATTCATATAAAGGAGAAATTTTTATTGTCCCACCCCTAGACAAAGAAACACCGGCAGTTAATAACTGCTGGAAGAAGTTAGCCTCTCCCATGAAAAAGCCCCCTTATTTGTTATCCAGTGTGGTCAGTCTTGAAACCAAATACACATAAATAAGAAAAACAGACCCAACACACACACACACACAAACACACACGAGTAAAACAAGCTACCAACTTGAGAGTAGGGAGAGCCTGAGAGGAGCTTAAAGGAGGGTATTTGAGAGGGACTGGAGGAAAGAAAGTGAGGAGCAAACGTGATATAATTCTACCTCCATTAAAAAGTCAGATAGTGCTATCAATTGCCTCCTAATTGTAAGACAATAATACATTTCATTTTAAAGTCTCAAAAATGCCTTCAGATATTACCAAATATATCATGTTCCATAAAATCGCTCTTTTATTGAGTCTCATCAATGTAATGGATATTAAAGCTACTTTTTAAAATTGAGAACACTCTATGCATTGAATTTGCAAGACCCTATAAGATATGTATTTTGTTAAGAAAAAATGCCAAAATACACAACATTTTGTGTAATATTCTACTTTGTCAAGAAAGTATATATGAAGGTAATTATTCGGATTTAGTATATATTCATCAAAAATGTTCTGTGTCGATACAAAAGAAACTAGAGCAGTATTATTTATGGATTAGAAGTAGGTAAACTGATGGATAGAGAGGGAGTTTGGCAACAGTAATATTAAGATAGTTTCAATTTAATTTTTTTAACCTTTGAAATACTTGCATAATTTAAGACACTGACCCAAATCAGCAAATGCATTTGCATGTTTTCCATTAGCTGTGCTTTAGTAATCAGTCATGAAGGTGTTGGACATTGACTTTCCTCATAAGGCTCCGAGAATCTGTAAGTGAACTGAGGGCTTCTTAGGCAATGCACTGATACTGACTCTTGAAACACCAACATGATCATTTTTAAAATATATTTTGAACAGAAGAAAAGTTAAAGAAGTAGAAACAATTCAGTGTACTGCAATTGCTCTACCATTAGGTCCCAAATGGAAAAATGGGAGCTCTTCGTGAAAACTTATTCAGTCAACGGTTTTATCAATCTTTTGCAGTCTTTAGCTAGGGAGCAATAGGCTGAATGAGAAACAAGGAATAGCAGCAATTCAGACCACTGTGGCAGGCATTCTCAGAACCATCAACAAGACTGGGCAGGCCTATTTCCAGGCATATAATGTATCATAGAGAGGCATTGTCATCTCTTTGCATATTAATGTGATGATCTGTTTACTAGGCTATCTTTGGGAAGCCTCTGAGTTGGTGAAGTTGGATGCAAGCTTTGCCAAGAGGCAACTGTGGGCTCTTACTTTTCAATCTCAATCTTGTTTCTGTGTGTGAAAAGCTAGAACTTGCTAGATCTTTTCTTTCTTCAAGGATTTTAAATGGATGAATATTCCCTCCAGTTGATTCTAACTGACTTGACTAAAATTTTGGTAAATTAAGAAGCCATGAGTATATACTTGCACAACATGGATTCCGTTTGGCCTAACTTCAAATTTCACATATGAAGAATTCCATTAAAGATGAAAAAAACATTCAGCAAGATCCAAATAACTAGATAAAAGGCTAAGTCTGAGATGATCAAAATATCCCCAAACAAGTAACCATATGAAAATTTTATACAGAGATCCTGAACTAGAATGTAACTGGGAAGCTCCCAGTTGGAATTCAATGCATCAGGCAACAAGCAAAGAAAATACTGGGGAGGAGCAATATAAATTCTGAGGAATCCTTAGGTAGCAATGCCCACAGTTGAAGCGGATGAGGAAGGCTGGGCAGTTTTCCTTTACATGTTCTGTATTGTCTAGATTAGGATAGCATCATTTAGGTTGCATGGGAAAGGAGTAATACACAATACTACAAGTGACATAAAGACTTGCTGCACAGTCATCAAAGACATCTCTATCCTGATCTTCTACTCTTAGCCAACATTTTTGGTATTCCCTATTTTGTACAAAATGTTCATTCTGTCAAACACTAATTGAAATCTCTGTCAGGTAAGCTCTGTCAAACTTAATATTTCTAAAACCCAAAGCCTTTGAGGAACCTTGAAGTAAATCTTCCTGTTAGCAGAATACTATTCCACACTCACTAATCTATTTGATTACTTTGTTTTAGCAGATTATCTCTCAAAAGTATAAATATATGTAGACAGTGAGATGGATCCGCAGGTAAGTGAATTGGCCACAAAGCTTGGTGACCCAAGGTTAACCCCTGGGATACTTGTGCTCAAAGAAGAAAACCAATTCCTGAAAGTGTTTCTTTGACTTATACACACACACACACACACACACACACACACACATTTTCAAGTTAGAATATATGGGCAATTCGTGGGTACACACATCGTTTTGTCTCAGTTTCAGGACTCCTCAAGATTCTCGGTGTTGACTGACTCATTAAAGAATCACATGTACTGCAGTCATTATTTTCTCTCTAGCCATCCCAATATAATTCTTTGCTCATGCCTGATGGATGTCTGATGCTTAAGTACTGTGTCGCTAGGGATTTCTCACCTCCTGATTCTTACACTGAATGCCAATAGGGGGTACTCTCTGCAGAATCAAGAAGTAAGAGGAGGGAGTTTGATACATGTATTCTTCAATTCCTTTGTGACCAACACTCCATCCCCGGCAGGGTCTAAGACGCTCCTGAGCAGCTTTGTAGCTGCTCAGTGCCACCTCTCATTGGCCTTTAGTGACATCATTTCCCTTCTCTCTATCCAGCCAATTTTAAAATCCCTTACTAGATTTTATATTCTTAAAAACATTGCATATAACAAACTGGAAAGAATTCTGTTTTCAATCAAAAGTCTGATTACTAAAAACAGTGTTTCTATATGTTTCAAATATTTACAGTACAAAAGGTTGAAAAACAGTTTTCTTATAATTCTCACTTTACATATATCAGCACTAAGGTCACACACATTTTGAGAGAATGGTGGCTTCATTTTTATAGAGCAAATTACAAGGCCATTTTCTAGAGAGAACAGTTTTTGCTTTGAGAGAGGAGGGTTGGGATTGTGTTTTTATGCATTAGAACTTGGAAAGCGACTTGATGTTCCCGCTTGCTAGTTCTAAGGGACACATATGGAAATAACATTTGTTTTAATCAATATTACAAATGCTCGCTGAAAGGAGCCTCAGCCTTTGCATGAAGATTTCCCACCAATTTGTCAATGGCATTTAAGAGTTTCTTCAGCTGAAAAGTACCCTGAAAGACTGGAAATCAAGGCAAGGAACTTCTCTAATAAATGAATGAGGCAGATTCTTAATGAGAATTGTTTTGCATCCTGTAATTATCCCGCTGGAGTTTTGCAGGCTTGGGTTTAAATGTCTTAAAGATTTCAGTGTCAGCCACCATTACTAGTAGTTTTCATGACATGCACCTTTCTGTCCAAGTCTCTTTGACAGTGCCTTTTTGTTACTCCTTAAAGACACAGCAACGTTCAGTGCCATTAGTTATTTCTTCCATGTGTATACATTTTGCATATCAGTTCAGGAGATATTAATGAAAACAAAATATCACCAAGCATGCACGATAGGAAACTCCAAATTTGCAATATGCCTTCTAGGCATATTGTTAAGAGTGGTTTTTGTGTTTGTGTGTGTCTTTTTTCCCATGTGTTGCCACATAGTCACCAAAAGAGACCCCTCAGATGTCATTTTCTCAGGTTCTGTGTGTTATGATTTACAGTGTGGGTGACCCTTGCAGGTCCCATGGCAAGTGGGAGACTTCGGCGGGTGGGTGACAGACAGATACACCATGCAGAGAGAGCTTAGGTATAGTGAGTTTATTTAGTGGGTATTGGGAAAGTAGAAGAATAGTGGGATATGGGAGAAAAGACAGAGGGGAGGGAGAAAAAGAGGAGGAGGAAGGGAAAAGGAGGGAGGCAGAGGCTGAGGAGATAAAGAGAAAGGAAGAGAGAATGGAGACCAGCTTGCCTTAGTGGGAAGGGGAAGATTGGGAGTGGGTGGAGCTTGTCTCTTAAAGGGACAGCGTTCCCAGGTGACAGGCCACGGTAGTTATAACACTGTGTCTGTACTTTTAGGTGCTTCTCTATTTCCATAGCTTCAGTTTACAAAGCAAGACTATATTAAAAAAAGTTATTACAAGAAAATAAAGAATAAAAATATTCACTAATTAATGGTCTGCTAGCAGTGTGGTTATTAGCTATAAAGACAGAAGGCCGTTGTAAAGTAAGTTAGCAGTGAAATTAATGAACAGTTATATGTTCTGCAGGGATATTCTATAACAGCTTCAGTGACTTAAACACATTGTAATAAGGGCAGGACAGGCAGGCATGACGCTACAAAACATGCACACGTTTATAAACATGTATGTAGACCAGCTACTGGTACAAAAGCACCAGATGTCTCCCTATGCTGACCTCTTGGAAATCTAAGCTGGCCTCAAATTCCTACTAAATTCCAAACTCCTGAAGAAGCCATGAATTTGCTGAGTTGACTCCGGCTTTCTCTCTCATCATCTTACTTACTCTTACTTACTATGTTTCATGTGTAATCACTATATTGTCCCCTTTCCTGACCCCATGTCTTGACAGAGGATATTTCTTCAACATGAAATTTCTCATTTTTACCCTTCATCCTGGGAAATCCTTGTTTTTAATCATTGGACGTGACTTTACTGCTCCTTTGAGTGCGTACTGCAGACTTTCCGAACACAGTCAGGCAGCCAGAATTGCCTCCCCTCTGCCGCCTTGGGGCTGGGCTGAAGCTCTCATGAAGCTACCATGCTGTGTTGAAATTATGAATAATTTATGGTTTTTATTTGTCATCATACTGAGTTCTTGAAGCGCAGTATGGTGTCTTTATGATGAACCTTAAGAATGCAAAGACGATTGTTAGTGACACACAGCTGATGTGAAAGAAGCCTGGCAGAATGGTAGAGAAGTCACTGTCAATTCCGTTTCACAGACAATTACCCCGAGCAAGTTACACAGTGAACTGTATAGTCAGTAAGAGCTAGCCAGAGTGGAAACCCAGGGTTACGTAAGTTGTGTATGTGTGTGAGTGTGTGTGCACGTATGCACCTGCAAATGCATATATTGAAATCAGAAAGCAATATACAGGGGAATACACTTCTCCTTTTCCATCATATATGTGCCAAGGATTGAATTCAGATTGCCAGATTGGCAATATGCATCTTTACTCAGTGAGCAATCTTGATAGCCCCTAAATATATCCTGTACATATTTATTTTATTGTTTATGGGGGTTAGTGTAAATGCATGTGTATGCATGTGCCATGTATGCATATATCAGAAAAGGGTGTTAGCTTCCCTAGAGCTAAAGTTATAGGCATTTGTAAGCTTCCTAATGTTAGTGATGGGAACTGACCCACTATCTTCTGAAAGAACAACAAGCATCTATAACTGCTAAGTTACCTCCCTTGACATCTAAGTATTTTCCATTACATAAATATTTGAATTTATAAAATCCTCAGAATGGCTAAGATAAATGACTTAGGACAGCTTAAGTGGAGAGGATGTGGAATAAGGGGAACACTCCTCCATTGCTGGTGGAAGTGTAGCCTTGTACAACTGCTTTGGAAATCAGTATGGCAGTTTCTCAGAAAATGGGGAATCAATCTACCTCAAGACCCAGTGACACCACTCTTGGGCATATATCAAAAGGATGCTCAATCATACTACAAGGATACCTGCTCAACTATGTTCAAAGCAGCATTATTCATAATAGCCAGAACCTGGAAACAACCTAAATGCCCCTCAACAGAAGAATGGATAAAGAAAATATGGTACATTTACACAATGTACTCAGCTGTAAAAAACAGTGACACCATGAAATTTGCAGGCAAATAGATGGACCTAGAAAAAAAGCATCCTGAGTGAGGTAACCCAGACTCAGAAAGATAAACACGGTATGTAGTAACTCATAAGTAAATATTAGATATAAAGCAAAAGATTGCCGGACTACAATCCACAGCTCCAGGAAAGCTAGGTAATAAGGAGCACCCTAAGAGGGATGCATGGATTGCCCTGGGAAGGGGAACTAGATAAGATCTCCTGGGTAAACTGAGGGTGAGAAGGGTGCAATAAAGAGGAGGAGATGGGGGATGAGAACGTGAGGGAGCAGGATGGTTGAGCTGGGAAAGGGACGGAATAGGAGACCAATAAAAGAGATATCTTGATAGAGAGAGTCATTATAGGGTTAAGTAGAAACCTAGTGCTAGGCAAATACCCAGGAATCCACAAGGATGACCCAGGTAAGACTCCTAGCAATAGTGGAGAGGATGTCTGAACTGGTCTTCCTGCGTAATCAGATTGGTGAATACCCCAACTGCCATCATAGAGCCTTCATCCAGTAACTGATGGAACCAGATGCAGAGATCCACACCAAGTACCAGGCAGAGCTCCAGGAATCCAAAGAGAAGGAAGAGAGAATACATAAGGGAGGTCAAGATCATGGAGGGGAAATCTACAGAGACAGCTGAACCAAGCTTGTGGAAACTCTTGAACTCTGGCAGCTGTTGAGCCTCCAAGTGACTGAACTAGGCCCTCTGCATGTGAGAGGCAGCTGTGTAGTTTGGTTTATCTGATGGGTCCCTGACAGTAGGACCAGGATCTATCCCTGGTGCATAAGCTAGCTTATTGGAATTCATTCCCTATGGTGGGATTCCATGCTCAACCTTAATACAGGGGAGAGAGGTTTGGACCTTGTTGAAGCCCAAAGAAGTAGATCTGTTCCACCTCGACTAAAGGTCAGAGAGTTTAGGTCTGTCTATTCTTGTTCCTTCAAGGTTATAGACAGAAGATTTGACTTAAGGTGTGGTTACTAACAGGAAGTCTTGACCTAGAGTGTGGCTACTTGGCGTTTTAGGTATTACGATGGCAATCACTTGATTTGTTTCTCGCATCATAGTAAAAAGAAAAACCCTGCTCAGTGGTTCTGTGACTTTTGCTGCATATATGGAAGTCCATATCAGTAGATTCTGGAACTTGGCATCTTTCTTTAGCATGCCCACCACTCTTTAGGAAGCTCTGAAATTCTTCCTGTCCTCTCTTCTGCAATGTCCCCTGAATCCTAAGGGGTGGAGGCATAGAGATGCTCTGTTTAGGGCTGAACACTAAGCTGTCAAATTACCTTAAGCATCTTGAACAGTCTTGAGTTTTTAAATTCTGTTGTTCCCTGCAAGGAGAAGCTTCTCTGATCTAGGATAAGAGTGGCGTTTGTCTATGTGTCCAAACACAAATGATTAGATCACAGTTTAATATCATAACAATTGTGCTAAACCACAGTAGTGAGGTCCCTCTCAGGTCTATGACCTTCCCAGAGATGGTTTTTCAAACTGGCTTCTAGTATCAAAAACAACAAATTTAAGAATTCTTATTTAATCGTGACTCAAAGTGAAGAAATACCAATTATAATAGCCAGACTCCAGCAGTTCCTGGCAGCATGTACCATTTTCTGCTGTATCTGTTCTCCTTTGGGTAGTATTTTAATGTTATCTGCAGGCTAGCTATTCCATGGTCTCCTCAAAGATCAGGGCATCCTCTGTATTCCATACCATCCCATGTAGACTACTCAGGCTGTGGTTGAACCAGAAGTCTTCCCTCTCTCACAGCAACTACTACACCTGCTTTTATCCTGTCTCGTATCTTTTCTTTTTTTAACTGTGAGGGCAGAAACCCATTCACCAAGAGTGATAGACCCAGGTTGTAAACAAAGGGGTTTTTATGAATTATTCAATTTAATGAATACAACTCAGAAAGGACATATAACATCCCCCCCCCCTCCAATTGCACAGAAAAGCCCAAGCAAGAGGCTGAGCCCACTCAAGGTCACATTGTTGTAAGCAGCAGAGTAGCACATCAAAGCTTATTTCAGAAGTGCAACTCATCAAACTACCTGACCCTGACCTTAGTAGTGTAGTGCCACCCCCAGTAACTCCTACCTTTGTCCAAAGTCAGGTCAACTTCCTGAACGACTCATAAAAGGGACTACGATGCCAAGCGTAATAGTGAATCCTTATAAATCCCGAGAAAGCCCAATCTGTCAAGATCCAGGGACAGTGTCTTTTATATTTCCAGTGCTCTACACCTCTGCCTTTCTCACTCAGTAGTTTTATGATCTGTCACTACGTTAGGAGACAGCACATCAGCAAGTTTGCAGGGTAATTTTTTTGGACTGATCTCATTTATGCTTGCCCGTTTCTTGCCAGTAACAAATCTTGTAAAAACACTTAGCGTTCCAGGGCTTTTCACATATAACTCATCTCTCTGAAGGTTTTTAAAAAACTAATTCACAACATAGCTCTCCATCAAAAGAGGTAATTTCCATTTCTGTCTTCACGTAAGAAATAATAATTCTATAATTTATGGGGCCACAGAAGCTCTATGACATATCATTTTGAGCATAATGTGATCTTCACTGATTAATATCTGCCATTTACTCAGAGACTATGCAGGACACTTTGTATTTATTGAAAATTCTCATTTAATTCTTACAACAATTTTAAGAGAGGCTTTCATTACCTCTCCCTTAGAGTGTCGACAACAATTGTAGATTGTAGTGCCAGGATCAAAACAAGGAAACTCCCATAATTCTATCAATGAATACAGGGGTAGAAAAGTTGATGAAAGGCTTAGTAACATCTATCTAAGATTGATGTTTGATATTTTATGATTTATTTTTTCTACTGACTTTTACAAAGCTTATGTATAAAATACAATAGGATCACCAAATTTTATGTCTACTTATAGAATATATTTAGAAAGCATTGACATCCAGGGATGCAGTCTATGTGAGTGGCTGTTGCGTACATCCCTATTCTCTGCCTCTCTTGCCAAATCAGGATAGAGCAGGGAATTATTGATTCATTCTTCAGAATAAACTCTGCAATATCCCTGACCTACCCACTAGATTCTAGCAGGAATTCCTTCTCTAGGAATGACTATTAAGACACCTCTAGACATTGTCAAATTTCTATTGAGGAATCAAAATTAAACCCTGTTCAGGAACTCTTCCGTAGACATCATACCTTTATGCCTAGCACACAATTGCATTGCCTTTGTTGCATATAAGATCCTTAGTAGAGGGCTATACCTGTATCACATAGAGCCTAGTTTACCTTGAAAAGTTGGCTGGGCCAAAATTGCAGTAACACAACTGATGCATTTATTAAGGTGCCAGCTTTAAACAATGGTCTGGTGGATTCATAGACAGCCCGACAAGGTATTGGTTTGGGGGTTTGTTTGTTTGCTTGTTTGTTGTTATTCTGTTTTGTTAGAGATGACCTTAGGGAGAATGGAATGAAAAACTAATGCAAGTCAAAGACAAGACTTGTCTATAGGCGTATATATGACATTGGTTCTCTACAACAAAACTATCAAAATTTTAAGGTCATGTCATAGTTCCCCTACGTACAAAAGGAATCAGACAGCATTCTCCCATAATACAAATGTAACAAACATAAATTTTAATCTTAACTCATATTAATCATGTTGCTCCTGTACTGTAACAGAGTCAAGGCCAGAAAGAAGGCTGACTTTTATCTATGAATTATGATGAGTGACAGATGCTATTGAGTCAAGGAATGCATGTGTGAACAGAGAGTAAAGTGTGTGTTAAATCAAAAGAGAACATCTTATCTGAGTGTACCTGTGCATACCTTATGACACTGAAGCAGAAAGATCTTGTGCTTGAGGCAATCCTGGGCTGTATAGGAAAGAAAGAATGAGGAAGGATGGGGGGAGAGAGAGAAAGAGAGAAGAGGAAAAGGAGGAAGAAAAGAGGTAGAGAAGAAGGGAGAGAGGAGAAAAACCTCAAGAAAACATTGACCCGCACAAGTTCAACATATTTAAATGACTGCAAATTTTTCGCAGAATTTTTATATTTAATTGATATGTACTGGTGAATCTAACATAATAATTACTGTCTGAAGTCTAAAAATTACCTGAAATCCTAAATTTTAAAGCCCTGAAGTGAATGAGAAATATTTTCTATGCCTCAGAAGTAGAATATGTCTCCTTTATCACTGAAAGGTTAGAATTATTTGTCAATCTGGAGTAAAGTCACCTCTATAATTTTTCTACTTATTAATAACTGCTGTAGAAATGAGTTAGAAAATTGCATGGTTTAATTTTTCTACAAGAATACAAAATCCTATGGTAATGGCCTTCAAGCAAGAATCAATTAAATATTATGTGAAAAAGAATAGTAATTTCTTAGTGCTAAATTACGACATTGATCCATGTCTTGTTTTTTATTTCCGATTTTTTTATCTCTATATAATAAGGTCATTGTCCGTGTTGGAAGCTGAATTGTATACCCAAATTAGCCTTAAACTCAGAACCATTCTGCCAAGTGTGGGGCTACAATAATTTATGTCTCTAAATGTAAATGAAAGTTCCATTATGATTGTTGTGACACAGAACTAAGCAGAATAAAAGTTGATATTCAAATGGTACATGCTAAGATCATAAGCGTTGCTTAAGAAGTATTAGCCAAGTACTATCACCAGCTGTGAATAAGAGAGGACACCTTATTCTAGGCTTTCTTCAAAACACTGAATATTTGATACTTTTGTGTTCTCTCTTTATTGTTTCAGTAATAAAGCACTGATCAAAACTCACTTGGGGAGGAAAAGATCCATTTAGCTAATCCATCTTAATTATTGTCCATCCTCAACGGCAGGAACCCAGGCAGCATGAGAGGTAGAAACAATGGAGGAGAATTACTTGCTGACTTGTTGGTCTCGTGCTCAGTTGCCTTTGTGATAGCTCCCAGGATCATCTGCCCAGGGGTAGCATTTACCACAGTGCACTAGTCCCACCCACATCAAACATCAACCAAGAAAATGCCCCCACAGTCATGTCCACAGGCCAACCTGATGTGCCTTCAGTTGAGTTTCCTTCTTCCTAGATATGTCCAAGCTTGGGTCAGGTTGGCAAAAATCAACTAACACATTTGATCAGCTGTTTAGTATTATCTTCAGTGTGCAGGTGATGAGCCTAATTGTTTCTAAATACTACTTAAAACAGAAATACGAAGTACTGGAAAGTTAATAAAAGCTTAGCTAAACGATGGGGAAAGCCTTTGGAAAATGTCTACTTTTACTGAAATTAGCACTATTGAAAATTGGTGTAGATCCAAAGACAGTGTCTTCCCATGTAGTTGTCGTAACATTAAGTCATCTTTCACTCAGAGAATTGATATGCAGTACACTTCTGCATATAGTATTTCTCAAAAACATAAATAATTTTGTTAATTGTTATTCCTCAAATTGACAGTGCAAAGTTGATTCTTAGACCTCCTAGAAACCAATTTGCCTCTTAACACAACCTGAGAGGTGGTCTGTATTAATCAGGGTTCTCTAAAACTTTAAAATCTTCCTGAAGGTCTAAATACATGAGTGTCTGTGCTTCTGTAATGTAGTGATAGGGCCAGTAGGCCTGTTTTTTGTCCTGCCTGGCTCCTGCATGGTTAGCTTTGCCCTGGAAATAACAGCACACAAATTGTATTCATTTAAACATTGCTTGGCCCATTAGTTCCAGCCTCTTATTGGCTAATTCTTACATCTTGATTAACCCATTTCTAATAATGTGTGTAGCACCACGATTCTAGCCTGCATCCATCTTGGAGAGGAGAGCTATGGCATTTGTCTCATTGCCTTCTTCCTCCCAACATTCAATTCTATTTACTCCACCTACCTAATTTTCTGTCCTATCAAAGGGCCAAGGCAGTTTCTTTATTAACCAATGAAAGTAACACATAGACAGATGACCCTCCTCCATCACTGTAAGCAGCTCTATTATTCAGGAAGCTAGAGATACCTGTTTTCTTTCCATCCATTGCTTTATTGTCATGCCCAGTCAGATTCTTTTATAAACAAGTGATCAAGACTGTCCTTCCTACTTTCTTAACCTGCTATCTTAACTTCTTGCTTTCCTTCTTTGTCATCATTGGTTGGGCTTGGTTCCATTTAGTTTGCAGTATTGTTTTGTTTGATGAAGCATCTCACTATGTAGTCAGAGACAAGCTTCAGATCATAATCTTCCTGCTCCAACCTCACATATAGTTTCAGACAGAATCCCCCACATCTAGTCCTTTCCATTCTTTAGGGGCTCTGAAAACTGAACTTGATTTTTTCTCCTCCTGATACATAACCAACTCTTGGTTACTTAAGTTGTGGCAGGTTTGGGTTCTAGGCGACTAAATAGCTGTATAATGGTAGATACCAAGTACACCACAGCTGTCCCTTGATGTCTGGAGATCATTCCATTTGTGGCATTTTACTCTTTGTGCTATCAAAAGAAGAATTCAGTATGGAACAAAAACATACTAGAAGGTAACCTGGCTATTTGGTATATAGAAAGAGGTTAGCTGTGACCTTAAATGAAAACACACCACATCCTAGGCCACTCCCACTCTTCATTGGATGAAGACAAAGGGGAAAATTGTGCCATAAAACTACAAGAGATATTTATGCTTTTGAGCTATTATAACTATCGTAAAAGATGGAACTCTCAAGTAGACGTTATGTGACAAGAACATGTGAAAAATGATATAACAAATACATGTCTTTAAATTGATGTGCCATATCTAGCTATGAATCAAAGCACAAGAAAAGATATTTACAAAGACAGATTTTGTCATGGTTCTTACATATCAAAGTCTCCAAAGATAGAATATCAAGGTTTGAGACTTTTTTCTTAATTTATCAGTATCAATTGATATCTTCTGTGAGTTAAGCCAGAATAACAGGAATGTGTTTTATTAACCTCCATAAAACTATACCTATAAACCAGAATTCGAGGTATTTATGCAATGACAGAGAGGAAATTGAGATATTGAAAGAATTCAGGGGAATATAGAGTCTCCTCAGGAAAAGACTTTTAGGAATGAATACTAAAATTTGTTGTACTTTTATTAATTGTGGAATTAGTTTTATATAATGAACATGATCAAAAGATAACACTAGGTTTCTTCCTTGAGTGTCATTCTTCCTGAGAATGTGACAATAATTTTGAAAGCCTCAAAATAATTGGAGATTTCTGAATAGCCAAACATATTCAAAGATTGTTTTACAAAAGTAATAAATTGAGCAGTTAAAATGAAAGGATAGATTTATGATACTATAGTAATTGTGGAAGAATTATAAGTCTAAGGTATTATGCTTTCTCTTAAGTATTACGTTTATAAATGGTGTTTACTTGGTGTGGCTATTCACTGCACAACACAAAAAATAGTGTGGGCACACACCACTGTGCTCCACAGTCCTTCGTTTCTAGTCCATGATCATATTTTCTACACTCCAGTAGCTACATGAAAGATCTAGATTGTGTGACCTCATCATGAACTATAGGTTTTGCCACTTAATTTCATCTCTTGAATTATCTTACCTTCATAAGTACTTATGCCATTCATATTTTTTAAAAAACAATCATTAAAAACAATATTGACTTATTTTTGTTCTCCTCGTGTTTATCTGACTGTACCATCATGAGATAATATATTAAAATTAATTTTTAAACCTTCCCCACAGGAATTCTAGAGCTTTTAAGAATCCCAGTGTTTGGAAGAGTATGTGTTCTTACAGAAAGTAGTAAGTTTTCCCTCCTTGCATTCCTGTGGCCTGTAAGCATATCAATTAATTGCAGATCCTCAAGTTTGATTGCATGGAAACAGACTTGGTTACAAAGAAATGTGATCTGTTGAGCCCAGGAAAGAGAAATGTAGACAACTTAAATTTTAATCACATTTCAGTATGATATCAGCAATCCACATTTATAGTTTCTGAGATTAAGATTTCTATGTCCCTCACCCTGGAAAACTCTAACTAAAAGTATGCTTCCTACTTACAAAGTAGAATTATACTTTTAGTAGAATTTGGAAATTTAAGAGATTAAAGTTATCATAATAAGGAATTAATTTTATGACAAAAGATATATTTTATAAACTATATCATGTATATATACCATGTATATATGTGTTCTCATACTCATGTATATTAGTATGCATATATATAAGTTTATACACCTATTTATGAGTGTAAATAAATAGACACATGTATGCTTATTCACATGGCAATTGTGTTTCCCACACTAAAGTGTAAAGTTTTATTTTTCAGCCTAACAACTTGATAGAGATTTCTATTTAGTGCCTATTCACCTACTATAACAGCTTTACTCATTTCAAACACTGAATTTTGAATGAGTAGTTCTCATCTAATTAATTCTTTTCTAATATCTATTTGTAATTTAAATTAAACAAAATCCCTTATTTATGTCTCATTATCAGAGTTGCTAGGTCAAAGATCACAATCAGTTATAATACCTCTCATCTAATTCACATTTGAAATTCACTGAATCATACAGTGTTGTTAGCTCTATCATAAACATAGGCCACAGCTACTGAAAAATGTCACATATTGGCAATGTTATAAAATTTTGATCAAGTTCAAATGAAAATACTTAGCAAAAATGTGCTATTTTTAATGCTTACTCTGGGTCTTTTGTTCATGTGACTTTATCCTTGTAGAATATTTTAATTCATACTCAATTCTTCTGGCCCAACCCTCCTCAGTTAGAGTCAGTATGATATGCAGCCTAATTATTGAATATTGAGAAGAGGCTATTGACTCAAACAGGTATTAGATTTTGAAGTTACATAATATAATGAG
This sequence comes from Chionomys nivalis, assembly GCF_950005125.1. Lineage (NCBI taxonomy): Eukaryota > Metazoa > Chordata > Mammalia > Rodentia > Cricetidae > Chionomys > Chionomys nivalis. The sequence continues at coordinate 29,949,837 of NC_080106.1, forward strand.
GTATTTTAGTGCAGATAAAAAAAATACTAGCAAAAGAGTTATTTGGTCTAAGGAAGCTGGTCATTTGGGGATAAGATTTGATCAAAGTTCAGCAATATTTTGCTGCTTCTTCATATCAAACATCAAAATGATTATTGGTTGATATATAATCTAAATGATGATCTTATATACATAGGAAGAATGCATGGAATATTTAAAGACAGTTAATGTAGAATTAAGTGTGAGAACAAAAATAAAGGGATGGGGCAAAACTGAAGGCTGAAAAATTTAAATAATTAGGTGTTTGTGAGATATTTGTTGCTATTTGACAACTAAAATCCAAGATGAAAATGTAGGTATTGAAAGGAGAGAAAAAGAAAACCATTTTGCACAGAGAGGATATTTAATTCATGACCTTTATTGGCACTTCATCACACAAATGTTACTTTTTTGGCATCTTTCTTGAACTGGTCATATTCCTTTGTCTAAAGAGTAGCTACAATAGTATTATGCTTCTGTTCTCCTTGAGGAACACGGGCTATACTGCAGCCACCCTCACTTTATTTAATGAATACTGGGAAACTGAATGTCACCTTCTTACATATTGTATGCTCGCGCTGATAATGGCTTAATTTGGTATGAATCAAATGATGGCACAAAAAGTCCTCACTTTTCAGTAACAAGGTAGAGAATTTAAGAATTATCATATAACATTCTGAATTATTCAATAAAAGCCATGAATAATTAATGCCAAGGAGTACAACAAAAGACATCACAGCTTGTGTTACCGAGAGGCTCCCTCAGAAGATAGGTGTTATGGATTTTCAAAAGAGAGCTTTAGAATTGAGAGCCCAAGAGCAGTAAGTGAAGCAATTTATACATAAAGTCTACACATGAATAAATAATACTAGAATGAATGAGTCACCTTACTAAAGAAATACTGCATAAGGGGGATAGAAATAATGGTCAGTCGAAAACTTCCTTGAATATGTTGAGTGATCATGGGACCCAAGTGATACAGCAATTAGAAAGACATTGGGGAGAAGGGTTGTACTGTAACGTAACACGGAAATTGACTCTCCTCCCATCAGTCAGATGGCTGAGTCAGAAGTCTATTCAGCTGGTAATTGAGTTGCCTCGGGAATGTAATTTTTTTACATTTACTTACTTATTATTTTGCATATTTGTGGTCCATTAGGAATATAGTTCTTTTTATATCTCTTCTAGTTATATGTGTGCTTCTATGTGTGTGTGTTTGTGTGTCTGTATCTGGCCTGTGCATGACACAGAATACATGTGATGGTCAGAGATCAGCTTTCACAATTTAGTTGCCTTCTGTCTATCATGTGGGTTCTGAAAACCAAACTCTAGTCATCAGGCTTATTGATAAGCACCTTCAGCTGAGTCAACCTTCTATCTCAGTAATGCAATTCAGACTACTCTTCATTTACTAAATATAGGTATCCTCACAGACAATTCCCTCCCTGTCTTAGGCAATGGTGGGTGGGGAAGAAGGACTTTCAGCAGATAGAATCCATGACCGTCAGTTGGCCCATCACATCTTTGGTTTAAAACACAACAATCACGCCATTAGGTTATTTACCCAACTTATTTTAGCCCATAAAGCTTTAACTGCCTACACATCTTTCTAAAGAAGTTTAAGACTTGTTCTTGATAAAATTCTATACGTAATGAGGTAGACATCTAAAATAGATGTATGCCTCTCCTAAAACCGTGTAAGCTTCTGAAAAAGAGAAGTCTTAGTCATGTGTGTAGGCACAACTCCCCAGAGGCTAAGGCAAGAGAATTGTAAGTTCAAGGCTAGCCTTGTGTATGTGGAAAAATGATGACCAAAGTAGTAATAAAATAAGAGAACACCGTGCAGAAGTCTAAGTGAAATTGTTCACGCTTAGGAAATGTGACAACTTCTAGCATGAACTGAATATCAGCCAATGGGCTAAGCAAACATCCAGAATTGTTTTTCTCAAAGAATCATGGGATAAATGCTTAATTTTTTACACATTCAGTCTCCATCATAACTACTCCATTGTGAATTTGTATAATTAAAGTAGCTGTATATACTATTCATGAGCAATTAACAAATGGACATTTAATTCATTTTATTTAACATAAAATATTGTATTTATTATTTTCCAATAATTAAAAAGGCTGAAAGTTGTCAGTCCCTGAACTATGCAAAAATACATGAAAATATCTCCCACAAACTAATTTGATAAACTGATTTGTAATTGTATCTACACACTCACACACACACACACAAAACCCTCACTTGTCTGTACAATGGGTGTTATTACTTCCCCATAGAAGATGCCATTAACTGAACACAAAAAGATCAACTAATTGTAGTTATATTACCAGTTAAGGAATTGATATGTATTTGAACTAGATTTAAAGTTTATTTTAAAGACTCTCTATGCCTTTTCAAATGTGAAGATAGTTTTCACGTACTAAGCATCTGTGAATAACCATTTATCCCATGCACTTTGCTACCACCCCTGAAGTTACCTAAAGTACAACGGATATCCAAATACGTATTCAGCTAAAAACGCCTACTATATGGAAACTGTGTTAAATGGATTGGATCTTAGTTGGTTAATTCCATATAATCCCATGCCCTAGTTGATTTGTGTTATAGAAAAGTCAAAGCAAATAATATAGTCCTGCAAGAATAAGAAGCAAACCTAGCAAGTGTTTTTTTATTTCAGTATGGTGTGAATGTCAGAAAGACTAAGCATTGTGCTATGTAATCAATTATAGATTTGGATATTTGACTCAACTAATTGTCCATTTCAGACTTTATCATAATTTCAACAAGATTACATCTGTTTCTTAGTAATATTATCAAACATGAAAAGTACAAATGCATTAAGAAAATTAAACCCTACATAGTTATATGATTTAAATGATATTCAAGCAAGTCTTTTACTTTGTCACAAACTGCAAATCATCTTGCTTATAGAACTAATTATCTCTCATTCCACTGACATAGAAGCATATAGAATTAATTATATGAATGGGACCATTTACAAAAGTCATAGGCTTGTAACTATGTGGATAGTTGTTTATCCTTTAACATTTTCAGTGAGACCAGAGAAACTGGAAATCACAGTAGGGACAGTTACACTGTGGGGCGTAGCATCCATGATGTTGATGATACCTGGGCATGAAGAGAAGAAAATAACAGGGGGAGAAATTGATTCTTTGTCATACTAGAAACTTAGCCAAGTATTTTTCACCTCGTCCTGAGATTAGCCTAATTTCATGCTCTTGATATAAGCCCTTTCATCCTGCTCTCTACCCAGGACAGATGGGAAACAGCTGGTCAAGCCTCTCATTACAATTTCCTTCAAATCTATGATGGCAGTAATTACATTACATTTTGACTGTGTTCCTCAGACTCAATAATTCAGGATACTAAATTGTAACATAAATTTTTTATGAAATTACCTCATTTCTAATTTTAGAAAACTAACGCATTAGTGGCATTAAATGCTGGATTTCCCCCTTTAAAGGGGTTTGTCTGCTTAGTAGAGATTTTAATTTATGTACAGTGGCCCCAGATGTCACTTGGCAATCAAAAACTCACTCATTTTTCATAAAATACAGTTAACATAGACAGTGGCATTTGAGTTGCAGGTTCTAGGTTACATGTCGGCACCATAACAGAGAATTCACAGAGATTGACAGTATAACCATAAAGTTTGCAAGTGGTAAAAGGGAAAGAAAGATAGGCAATTACAACTCACAACAAGAGACCAAGATAAAGAAGTAAACAGTGGTGGAAAAGTTAAATTTTTTAGTTCTGTTTCTCACTTGCTTGGGTAATTTATCTATATTTTCTAAATGTCATTACTTCATCTGGAAAACTGGTACAACAATACTATCTACTGTATAGAAAGGCTTGTAAAACAGCTTAAGAAAATAATTTTAAAAGCACTTAAGACAGTGCCAAAGACTTTGTAGGAATTCATTAATAATAATCATAATTACCTTAACTAATATTTATTGTCACTAATTTCAACTGAAAACTAGTCAGAATGATGGTTTTCATCATCGTGAATTTTGTCTGTAGGTGCACGCTACAAAAGAAGGGAAAAGTTTTATATACCATTAACATATCTGCACATAAATTACCTCATTTGCTATTGCTAGGTGTTAACAAAATTGTGAAATAATTGGGCAGTTACATACGTGGTGGGTCAAAGGGTTATACAGGTAGTTTCCGTTCTCCCCATATATCACAGCAAAGCATTGGTAAGACTCCATTCTGGGCTCTGCCAAGATACAAATAGTACTCCTATTAAAACTTTACCTTCTGGGGTGGATGAATTAATCAACATATGAAATAAAGTAAAGTAAGTTTGTATTTAGAATAACTTCTTTCTTTAACCTATAATTTTTCAACTAGCAAAATATGCACCTTAACCTGTGAATCTTTAAATTTAGTATCATTACTTCTATGATTCAAGGGCAATAATCTATAATGTAAAACTTAATAGGTTTCTTATTAATACCATCTTTTCTAGGTATTTGCTAAGGATTACATTCATTTCCTGCTAACAGAGGTTTCTGTCCTGCCCAGTCCCACAGCTGTTCAGTCCCAAAGAAACACACAGAGGCTTACATCAATTATAAACTGGTTGGCCTATTAGCTCAGGTTTCTTATTAACTCTTCTAACTTACATTAACCCATAATTCTTGTCTGTGTTAGACACGTGGCTTGGTACCTTTTATCAGCAAAGCATCTTGCTTCCTCTGTGTCTGGGTGATGACTGTGAACTAACTGATCCCTTCCTCTTCCCAGAATTCTCCTGGTCTCCTTGCCCCACCTATACTCCTACCTCGTCATCCTGCCTACACTTGCTGCCTCGCTACTAGCCAATCAGTATTTTATTAAACTAATACACTGACAAAATCTTTACAGGGTGCAAGACCATTGTCCCACAGCAATTTCCAACATTAAAAGCTCAACTCATTCATGAACTGTGAGCAGAAAAAGTGATACTGGACCTAGAAATGAGTTTTTAAAACTTCAAAGCTCACCCCAGTGACACACAGCCTCTAACAAAGACACACTTCCTAATTCTTCCTAAATAGCTTTACCAACTGGGAGTCAAAATTCAAATATATGACTGTGAGAGTCATTCTTACTCAAACCAGAACAAGGCTATAATAAATGACATGATTTTTCATTGACAATTTCACAATAAATGGTTGTCAATTATTACTTCAAGTTGTTGATTTGCATTTTTCAAATATCAAGTGTGAATATTGGTAACCTATAATATAGATTTTATACTATTGAAAACTGTTGTAAGATACCTTCCATACCTTTAATGAGAATAAACATTCATGTCTACAATAATAATTACATCAGAAGTTCTCAGACTGTTTTTCACTAAACAGTGGTGTAAAACACTTTGCTATATCCAGGCTTTTCCATGGTATTTGATGCACAGTACACAGGAGCACATTAAATTCATTGGCCAATAGAATTCAACACAAAGGAAACCTTGAGGCAGCAGAAATATTTCTGCAAGCTGGAGCAGCAAGTCCCTGACTAGAACATATTCATAGCCCAGTAGGGATATAACAGTGAGGATGTAAGCATTCCCAGGCAGAATTATATAGGGTCCTGTGATAATTAATTGCAATTTAACAGAGACAGTAAGACATTAAAGTACATTAAATATGCATCTTCACATGTTTAGATACATTATAGTTTATCATTTTACAATAAAACCTGCCTCCTCCCCAAGTATAAATTTCTAAGTTGGATGGAATGGTTTCCAGTTTATGAACAGTATATACAGACTGATTCTATTTTAAACTAGTATGGGGGTTCTCTTTTCTATAGTTGTTCTTAAAACTAATTAAAAAAACAGCAATTGGTTTGATTAAAATAGAAATAGACTGTATCCACTGTACCACTCTCTTTAAGTTAAAAGTTTATAATGCAACAGCCATGAAGATTTATGGTTCTAGGTATCACAAAAAGAAAAGACCTTTGTGGTATAATTAGAATTATTAGGAAACATAAAGTAATACCTTATCAAATCTTGCTTAAGTGGCAAGAATAACCTAAGGGGGAAATCCAAGGTTACTTTCCCTGTGAAGAAATCACTCTAGGAGGAGAGAGAGCAATCTATGTACTAGAGATTGCAAAGAAAGTACCAAGCTGTCAATGCTGAAAATAGAAATTACATATGGATAATCAAGGAAATAAAGCAATAGTGCATTTGATTTACTAGTGTAAAATTCGGATAGACACATTTCTGGTCATACATGTTCCTGAATTTACTCAAGTTTCTGTTTGTTTGTTTAGGTGTATTTATTTTTATGTTCATGTGTGGGTTTGGGTATGCATGTTGGCGTGTTTGTGTTTGTGCATGCATGTGTATATATGTATATGCATGTGTGTGTATACCAGAATGGGTGGTACATGCAATCCATGAGAGTAGGTGCAAGCAGAGGACAGAGGGCATGGGACCCCTGGAAAGGGAGTACATGTGTTTGTAAGCCACTTGATACAGGTACTAAGAACCAAACTCTGGTGTTCTGGAAGAGCAGTAAGTGCTCTCAACTGCTGAGACAATTTCTCTAGCTCCTGTTATAACTGTTTTAAAAGCACTTCCAAGTACAAGGTAGGGCAGGAGAATAGTGCAGAGTGTGTCTTTGGAGCCTGAACTCTCTACCTGTGCTGAAAAACTTGCTGAATTTCAGTCATTCACCTTTGTCAATTCATTCAAATTTATGAACTAATGTTTACAAATAAGTTTACTCATGAAAGGAATTAAAATTTAAGACATTTTTAAGTAGAAAAGATGACTATTTGTATGTATTGTATATGCAATTTGTATGTGTTGTATTTACGTATATATGAGTACATATTATATATACACACATATATATATAGTATGTGTATAAGCTACAATATATGTAGATAGATATTCCAATGTACTTCAGTAAATGTCAAAAGATATAATCAAGCTAGTTCATTTCTATGTGTGTGTGTGTCTGTCTATCTGTCTGTCTGTCTAGGGTATGTGTAGCTCTCTGTCTAGTATATGTGTATGTGTGTGTCTGTGTGTGTATGTGTGCGTGTCCATCTTTCTTTGTGTGTGTGTGTGTTTGTGTAGATCTGTGTGTGTAGTATACTGGACATGCTAAGAAATTTCTAAAATTCCTTTGTTTAAGAAAAAAGGAAAACCTTAGAGTGCCAAAATAAAGTTGGAGCTGAAATCCAAAAAGGGGAAACCAAAGTTTTAATAATCACACTAAAAGCAGACATTGCATTCTCAAATCCAAAGACTGAGAGTGACTTATCAGTCTCCTATGGAGCTAAACCCTCCCTGTAAGTTCCAGTGAGAAAAAGCAATGTTGCCCTACCAGGAGACCTGGGAAGGAAACTATCTTAACTCCAGCTGTAAATTCAGAAGACAAACAAATCTCCCTGGAGAATGCATTAACACCTACCGGCTGTTATTTGCCTTCACATCCAAATACAAGTCAAGAATTTAAATGATTTAGGTCGGCAGTGCTCCTGGGTGTTTGGAAGAGAGAAAGTCAGTCTCTGAAGGCACATACCAATAATTTAGAACTCAGAAGCAGGTGTATGTATAGTGCTAGAAAACTAAAATAAAAGAATAAAACAAGATAAATAAAAATGAGAAACAATCCAAAAATAAGAGTTACATGCAAAATACACTTAAGAAAGCAGAATTAAGAACTGAAAACGTTAGTGCCTGTGTTTGAAAACTTGGCCTTTAGCTAGTTGCTCTATCTGGGAAGGATGGAGAGTCTTCAGGGGATGAAAATTTGCTGGAGGAAGTGGATCACTGGTGGGGCGGGGGATAGGGGTGGACTTTGAGATTTTATAGCCTGGTCGTACTTCTTGTTCATTTCCTTCTTCTTGACAGCTTTTCCTGTTTTCTTCCTGCTTCCCGACAGGATGTAATGTGCCAGCTCCTGCCATGTTCTCTCTGCCAGCTGGCATAGCTTCTCTGGTATAATGAAAAGACCCACTTGAATTGTAAGAGGGAACCCTTTCTCCAACTACTTTATTAAAACTTCACCTTATTGTTATTTAGCAGCATTAAAATTATGGTAGTGGATGATTGCTAGAACGAAGATACATTTATACAAAATTAGATAGTAAGTGCAGATTTCAAGTAGTGAGTTTAAGACTTTCCTTATTTCGTTGTGTATTTATTTCAGTGGATTTTTTAAGAAAAGCAAACACATCATTACTGATATTTTAAAATATAAGAAATCATACTTGTTAGAACAAACAAAAATAATTTTAAAGTTTGAATGGACATTGTGCTACAGCTAATACTTAGTAGAAGTAGGGAAAGGAGTCTTCTCTGCTTATTTATTAATGTTATTTTTTAAAAAATAACTAAAACCTTACAGTACAAGAAATCAAAATTGTATGCCAATCTCCATTAATATTAATGACGATCTTAAACAAATCTTTGCAAATAGAAGACAGCAATGTGAAAATCATTTAAAATAACTGCACATCCAGACCACACTGGATTTATTTTCTAAAATAAAAGTTTGGTTTACTCTTCCAAAATAGATTTATAGAATTCACCACATTAACCTAAAGAAGACTTTTAAAAAATAAAATTATCGCCGGGCGGTGGTGGCGCACGCCTTTAATCCCAGCACTCGGGAGGCAGAGGCAGGCGGATCTCTGTGAGTTCGAGACCAGCCTGGTCTACAAGAGCTAGTTCCAGGATAGGCTCCAAAACCACAGAGAAACCCTGTCTCGAAAAACCAAAAAAAAAAAAAAAAGAAAAAAAAATAAAATTATCATTGATTAAAAAAAGCTAAAACTTAATCTCTTAGAGTCAACTTAGCCTAAATTCCTCCTTCCCTGTATACTGAGATAAACTGATTTCACACAAAATTCCTATCTTTAAATAGGATGTTCTAAATTTCCTAGAACTGAAAGCCTGAGGTCAGGGCATGTTCAAGCATCTTGGTATCCTGTCTGCTGGGCACGTTCCGTTCCCAGGCACAGGGATGTGCTCTGGTGGCTTTTCTCAGGGACTTTCTCCAGTCTGGGGAAGGTCACCACCTCCACAGCGTAGAGCAACCCTAAACCTGAGGTGAATAAGCCTGAGGGGCAAATCATCCGCTGATAGAAGCTGCTGTATTAACAGTCCAACTTTTAGACTTGTGGTGCTTTGAATGAGAACGTGCCCTGCAGCCATGGGCTCAGATATTCGAATACTTGGTACCCAGTTAGGAATGCTCTTTGGGTGAACTGCAGAGCTATATTCTTGCTAGAGGAAGTGTACCACTTGGGGTGACTTTGAGGTTACAAACCTCCAGCCATTTCCAGTTTGCTTTTTCTGTTTTGTATTTGAGATTAAAAAAAAAAAAGTGAACTTGCTGCTCTGGCTGCCAAGCCTGTACACTGCCAAGCCTCCCAGCCACGGTAGATCCCTATCCTTCTGAATCCATAAGCCCAAAGAAACTCTTTCCTCTATAAATTGCTCTGGTCATGTTGTTATTGTTTTTTGGTTTTCCTTTTTCACAGCAATAGAAAAGTAACAAAGATAATACTTCAATTAAGATAGCTCCAAATGTGTTCTATGCTTGTTAGATAGAGAAGAGATGGCAAAAGAGTCTCAAAGGGACCTAACAGAAAATTGCCCTTCCGAAATGAGCTTTATTATGAGAAAGGTGACCTTAGCCATGAGAGGTATATTGTGGTCTTGAGGTGGAAGAACATTAGAAAGGCATAGTACAACATGAATGGAGCCTTAAAGGGAAAAAAAGGCTTCCTTTTAAAACCTGGGAAGGAGCATCTTTAAGGAGGGTAGCTAAAATTAAGCGTAAGAGTGATAGCTGATATGCTTTTTTTTTCCCCAGAAAATAAGGATCCCCAAGAAACAAGATTCCCCTTTGAGGCAATAAACTGGATCATGTCAAATTGCAAGTGAAACAACAGGCCTACTGACAACAAAGCAACTCCAGGGAGGGTTCACTGGCCTCAGAAAACAAGGCCAGAGAAGTAGTGTCCCTGAGCCAAGGTAGGGAGGTTTTATAGACTTTAGGCAAGGGCTGATGACGTGCCAGTCAGGTGCTGGGACTGTGCCCAGGTATGGTCAAAAGCTCAATCCTGGGGCAGGACCTCAGGTGCCATTCCTTTATTTAGAGCTTTCTTAAAGAGGGGTTGGGGGAAATAGGGCAGATGAATTTTCCAGCTTGTGCACAGGTGAGCCAGAAGCTCCAACTGAACAATAGCCATTGTGGATAAAATGACAAAAACGTGTCCAGAGGAGAGTCATGAGGAATCTTCCCAACAAAGGAAGATGTCTGACTTTTATATCCTTTTGGGGGATGTTTAGAAGATTCACACCATGTGATTTAGTCTGCAACTGCCTACTTGATAAGGAGCATGAAGGAGCCGGGTACTAGAATAGAATAAACTTGAAAACAGCAGCATAGACTTCTTTAAAGTTTGTATCCCCTTATCTCCTAGAGGTAAACTAGAGAAAGCTGTGGGTGGTCATAGCTTTGTTTCTTCAGCTGTGGGATCTGGCTATTTATCCTGATGAGCATCTGAGAGAGCAGGCTCAGCATCTGAGAAGACTGTCTCACAAATCCCCTGCTCAACTGAACCCTGACTGTCAGAACAGGAAGTAGCTCAAGACCAGAGTTATTGGTTCCCTTCCTTTGATCCTTCACCTCTTTTAACTCTAACTGCCTTCCTTGGACCATCTTCAAGACAAATTCCTTGGATACATTCCTTTTTCTAAAGTTTAATGCTAGTATAACACAACCTAAGACTTCTCTACCGTTTCCCTGTTTTTTTTATATAAAAGCATCACTAAAACCCAAATGAAATTCCTATCTACCAATCGCATAATAAGAATTAGGAACTAAAACCAAATTTCCTGGTGGGTGCTCTTGTCTGATTTCATGTTGTGTTAAACATCATAACTAAAAGCAACTTAGGTAAGGAAAAGTTGTGTTTAAGTTTGGACTTGAAGCTCACAGTCCATCATTGGGGCAAGTCAGGGAAGGAACAGGCCATGGAAGAATACTGATTACTGGTTGGCTCATTGGCTCATTCTCAGCCAGCTTCCTCATAGAGCCCAGACCCACCTATCTGGAGATGGTACCACTTCCATTGGGCTAGGCCTCCCACACAGATCATCATTCAAGACAGCCTCTCACAGGAACAGTGAAAGAGAATAGCAACCCATTCAGAAAAAAGTCCTCCATGGTTACTTGTGAAATTTCCCTGTAGATTAGTCGACTCTGGGAAGTCTTTACTGATTTGTGGTTGGTAGGAACTAAATGACAGTCTGTGAGAGGTCTGCAAACGTTTGCTTCTGAAGGTCTTTGATCACAGACTAATGGCTCAACACTCAGCTCAGACACCACTGTGGGTAAGTTAAGTGTGTGTGTGTGTGTGTGTGTGTGTGTGTGTGTGTGTGTGTGTGTGTTTCAAGACAGGGTTACGCTGTATAACCAACCAGGTTTCCCTGTTGTCTTAGAACTTACTCTGTAGACCAGACTGGCTTCAGCCTCACAGAGATCCACCTGCCTCTGCCTCCAGAGTTCTGGGATTAAAGACATGTGCCACCACTGCCCAGCTAATTTATATTTTATAATTATATCATCATTTTATAATCTTAGTTCCAGTAGTGCCTCCTGCCCTAATTAGCTTTAGCTGACAACTTAACATGTCCTAGAATCACTTGGAGGATTGTCTACTGTGAAATTATTTTGATAGATGATTGTTAGCAGAGGTCCCATCCTACTATGGGTGGCAACCTTAGGGAGGTGGGATGTGTTGTGTAAGAAAACTAAGTATAAACCACAGAACAAGGCAGTAGTCAACTTCCATGATTCCTGCCTCTAAGTTCCTGTCCTGAATTGCTCCCAACTTCCCTCAGAAATGGAGTGTAACCTAAAAGATGAAACAAATGCTTTCCTCCCTAAGTCTCTTTTCTTCGTAGTGTTGATCCCAACACTAGAGAAGCAGAGTAGGACAGATCTCTACACAAAAGCATGCCTCATGAGAAAGTGGTTTGCAAAATGTGAATAGAACTGCGTGATTCCACAGATCTCTCCGAAATGGAGCACTTTGTCAGTTCTCAGACTTTTCTGGCCTGTGAAGTGGCCATGTCATTCTGTTTGGTCCATGGAGTCTCCTCCCATTTGGACACTGAAAGAAAGACATTTTTGGTAATGATATTTGTTATAACTTCATTGTATTTATACCACTAGAGGAAAGATTGATCATAATTTTATATACTGTTTATGGACTTCTATACCATCTTTAAAATTGTTTATTTATTAGGCCAATTTATTTATTCTTTGTATTGTCATAAATTCACTGTAAAAAGTCATTTAAGTAAGCTACCTCTGAAAGCCTTTATTTCCTCATCTTGAAAACCTGAAAAAACAGCCAGGGAGCAGTGGCGCACAACTTTAATTCCAGCACTCAGGAGATAGAAGCAGGCAGATCTCTGTGAGTTTGAGGCCAGCCTGGTCTACAAGAACTAGTTTCAGGACAGGATCCAAAGCTACAGAGAAACCCTATCTCGAAAACCCAAAATTAAATAAATAAATAAAAATTAGAAAAGAAAACTGAAAAAATAACAGATGTTACTTAAAAGGTTATTTAAAAGGTTCAAGTAAAATATCTTTTAGCATTGGCATGTATTAAACACTCAAATGATAGATGTAATACTTTAAAGTCACCATGGATGAGCAAGGATAAGTTCAAATTATATACGAGTTAGGAGAATGCAGGGTAGTGAATATATTATGGCATGATTCCCAAGTAAAATTATTGAAATAAAAGATTATGTGCTTTGAGAGGTAAACCCTAGGTTCTCCAGACAATTTTCCCATCTAGAAAGGTTCAATCCTTTAAGATTTTGGATAAATGATGTTTTATGATCACAAACACTGCAGAGTTTAGAGGAAGCTGTTTGAGAGAGTGTTTCTCTGCTTCCATCCGCTCCTGATCCAGGTGTCTTCACATTTTGAAGCCCCTCAATATCTTGGTTTCCAAGCCATAAGCAATCTTCTCAACTCTTAGAAAATGTATTGTGAGTACATATATAACCTGGAATGCCAATAGCATTCTTTGGTGGTAAATTTATTATTCTCCTTTATATATATATATATATATATATATATATATATATATATATATATATATATATATATATATATTAAAAACTCCAAATTTTCTTCTGGAGATTGTTTGAAGACTATGCCACCTGTTCACAGCTTTAGAGTAGATGCTGAAGAAATCATCTTGGATTGACTCTCCGCAGCCTCTCCACCCCTCTGTCTTCCTTCACCACACCACTAGAGCAATTGCAGCTTATTTCCAACCCTGTCTCCTACAGAGGTCAATAATTAAAGGTAGATTATATTATTTGGGGTCCTGAATAAAAACTCCCATGAACCTGAGAAAAAAATACAGATGAGCCACTGGATATGGGATCACAAGCCTCTGTCTGTGATCCTTGCCCGTCACCTGTCCTTACTGCACACTGATTGTAAAGCTTGGGCCTCAATGACCCTGCTGTTTCATGGGCATCAAATCTCCATCTGTTTTAGGGTCTTTCCACTAGCTCTTTGCTTTAGGATTCCCTCTCTCTAGATGAGCACATGACTTAGTTCCCGGCAAACTTTTACAACTTCCTTCAGCTTAGCAGAACTCCCACCCCCAATAATTCTCTTTTTTTTTCTCATCTTCCCTTCATCTGGCAAGCAATTTCGCTGTGTCTCTTATTTTCCATGTAGTATTCGGGTAGTGTAAGATGGATAAGAAAACAAGCCCCCATCTTCCTAGAAAGAACACCATAGTGAAAATACTTATAACTATCTGAAAAAAAAAAAAAAAACAAACTTTATTTGGATAAATGATTCCCAGACTGAAAGAGATTCTGAAAACAATATGCTGTCTTCATTCTCTTAAATCCTAAGTGCTGTGGATAAAAGTAAATGACAAAAATAAAAAAAAAATAAGACATAATGATTATATTTGGGTTTTATTTTGAGATTCTAACAGCATTACCCAACATATAAAGTACTTCTACAGGGGAAAGTTCTAAAAAGAGAAAATAATAAACCAAAAAAGAATTAAGTATATTTTTAAATTACTTGTATTCCCCTATTATTAATATAATCACTTATAAAAACCTAAAAAAGAAATTCGAATGTAGTTTCTAAGGAAAATTCATTCAATCAATTAAGGACACTTGAAAGCCAAGGCTAATGAAATGTTGTGAGTCTTGGGTTGAAAAGGCCACTTACAGAAAACATTTCTCCTGGACTTAGAACTCTTCAAAGTCAGCGCCGGCTCTAGCAGCTCTCAGAAGCACTTATTCTTTCCCATAAGTCAGAGACTGGGGCCTCTTTGTCAAGGAGAGTACCAAAGGGCATTTTTGTTCCTCTCTGCATTTGATGGGAAGTTAACGCAGATTGACGATAGGGCATCTGAAAATGCTTGTCTCTTTTATTTCCAATTTCGCTGGGTGGAAATTGCCCATATTTTGTCTGTTTGGTTCATGTTCTATGGCACTTGGAGCACCTGACAAAAATCTTCCTAATACTTAAATGTTCAGCAGATATAGAGTGACTTTACCATTATTTCAAGATTTTATCATGAAACTATATTAGGAAGATTTATCTCAAACTATATTTACAAATCAGTTTAGCAGACCTAGCAATAATCAATTGCACCAGGGAATAATTACATAGTTAAAATTTGTGTCTATGGAAAGAATTTTTTTTTCATATTTTTTTATTCTTTTTTAATTAAAATTTCCAACTGCTCCCCGTTTCCCATTTCCCTCCCCTTCCTCCCACATATTGCCCCCTCCCCCCACTCCCCTCCCCCTATACCCACTCCTCTTCTCCTCCCCCCAGTCCATTCCCCCTCCCTCTTGATACTGAAGAGCAGTCCAAATTCCCTGCCCTACAGGAAGACCAAGGTCCTCCCACTTCTATCTAGGTCCAGGAAGGTGAGCATCCAAACAGGCTAAGCTCCCACAAAGCCAGTTCATGTATTAGGATCGAAACCTAGTGTATGGAAAGAATTTTTATTCTTACAAAAAAGATCACATTTAAAATACTTGTACCAAATAAATAAACCTCCTGTGATAACAGAAAGGTGTTTGATCTATAGCTCTAAAAACAGCAATACAATTGATAAGAAACTGTCCTTTGCCAATGCAATGGCATTGTTATTGTTATGGGCATTTTGATGTTTAAATAAACATATTCATACCATACTTATTTTTTTTCCTTAAAGAGTGATTTGAAAATAAATGAAATAGAACATCAAAGTAAGTTCCAGTAATTGTTGCTTCAATTTCTGCTTTAAGTTTAGGGAGCTGTGACTTGGAAAAGCTGTTAGAATTTTTATTTTATATGCCATGTCTATCTTGATATTATCTATGCCATATCAATCTAAAATTCCAGAATACAGCTATCAAGAAATTCTGGAAGAACAGGATGTTAACTGTACTGTTGAAAATACAACCTAGCCCCACTATCCTACAGAAACATCAGCTTAGCAGTGATGTTAAGAAACCAAAATAAGCTGGGCAGTGGTGGGACACAACTTTAATCCCATCACTCAGAGAAGCAGAAGCAGGCACTTGTCTGTAAATTGGGGCCAGGCTGTTCTACAAAGCGAGTTCCAGGACAGCCAAAGATACACAGAGAAACCCCATATCGAAAAACAAAACAAAACAAAAAAGTACCAAACAAACAAAAAACCAAAATAACATTAGGAATTCCCAAATCTAGGTAAGAAGTAGTAATACCCAAGGAAAACAAAAAAATCAAGAACAAAGACAGTGAAACAGTCAGAAAAAAAATTCATTTTACCCATATTCGACTCCAGCATAATTGCCAAACCAAGCTCAATAGCAGATTCTAGAAGGAAGGAGCAAAACTGAATGAGAAGGCGGCAAAACTTTACTGGAAAAAATGGTGCTGGAATGGCTCCCTTATCTCAGGATTTAAATTAATACAGGGATTTCAGAGGTCTCATAGATCGCAACAGGATTAAAACCAGAGAGATCTCACAGTGAGATGTGGAATTAGAGTGTAAACACTAAAAGAAAAAGAAGTGTGAAAATTGAAAAAAAAAAAAAAAGAAAGAAAGAAAAATGAACTAGTTGCACAGAGGGGAGCCAAGCAGCTTGCTCAGCAGAAATTTTATAGACTGGAGGAAGTGGTGTGGAATAACCAGTGATGAAGCAAATGTAAAAGACTCAACTGTCAAGAGCTCAACTGGCCGGTCTTCGGGCCCCAAGTGTGGTTCCCACCATCCACATAGGAGCTCACAAGCATCTGTAACTCAGTCCTGTGTGTTCCAATGCTCTTTTCTCTCCTCTACAGACACTGTATACACTTGGTGCGCATATATGCAGGCAAAACACACACATACATAGAAAAATACAGGGAATTTTTTGAGTTAAAAAGGAACACTTATTAATAGCACAGCTGTGCTTTTCGAATGGAGACATAAAGACTTTCCCAAGGAAAAGATAAAAGAAATTCATTATGAGGCCACAGAAAAGGGGGGGAAAAAAGACTCAAATAAGCAAAGTTTACACCTAAAAAAAATGAAAAAAATACAAACAAAGCAATGAGTTAACAAAAAAGATGGAAATAACTACCAGAAGCGGGATAGTCTAAAAGATGTGTACAAATTCTTTAAAATGTCAAAACTGAATCAGTAAAAAAAAGTAGGAAATCCAAGCAGACCGATAATAAACGAAGAGATCAATCAGTAGTCACTTCCCAACAAAGTCAACACCAAATAAAGTCTACCAAAGATTTGAAGAATTAGACAGATCTTTCAAACTCTTCCAAAAAATTAGAAAGGGAGCATTCCTGAAGTTACTTGTGAAGCTAAAATTAGGGCTTGGAACAGTAGTCAGTGGCAGAGGACTCGCCCAGCATGCATGAGGCCCTAGGTTTGACTCTAAATGCTTAAGGGAAATGTGCGGAGTCAAAATCATCAAAGCCAAATCCATCACAAGGAAAAGGCTTAAAAGCAAGCATCTGTGCTAAATTCAAATGCTCAGAACCTCAACAAAATATAATAAAAAGCAAACTCATTAATACATTGAGTTGCTATATACCATGAGGAAGCAAAATTTATCACTGAGACATTAAACACCCATGTGAAATAATACATTAATAGAATAAAGATTTGAAATCTTATGATACTCATTACAGATGCAAAAATATCACTTAACGCCGGGCGGTGGTGGCGCACGCCTTTAATCCCAGCACTTGGGAGGCAGAGGCAGGCGGATCTCTGTGAGTTCGAGGCCAGCCTGGTCTACAAAGGGAGTTCCAGGACAGGCTCCAAAGCTACAGAGAAACCCTGTCTCGAAAAACCAAAAAAAAAAAAAAAAAATATATATATATATATATATATATATATATATATATATATCACTTAACAAAATCAAACACAGTTCATGATAAAAAGTCACAAGGAATCCAGTTTAAAGGAAACAACGCCGGGCGGTGGTGGCGCATGCCTTTAATCCCAGCACTTGGGAGGCAGAGGCAGGCGGATCTCTGTGAGTTTGAGACCAGCCTGGTCTACAAGAGCTAGTTCCAGGACAGGCTCCAAAAACCACAGAGAAACCCTGTCTCAAAAAAAGCAAAAAAAAAAACCAAACAAACAAAAAAACAAACAAAGGAAACTTAACTTAATAAAGCTTATGTAAGAAATGCTCCCAACTGATATTTCATTCAGTGGTGAAAAACTGAAACATTCAAAGTCTAGCCAGGAAAATTAGCCAGGAAGAAAAATTAACATGAAAATAGAAGGGGGTTATGCAGGTTAGTTTTTGCCAGCTTGACACATCCTATAGTCAACTGGAAAGAAAGAATATCAACTGAATTGTCTCTATCTGGTTGGACAGTGGCCATGTCTGAGGGGGTATTATCTTTCCTGCTAATTGTGTGGTGGTGTAGGAGGTCCTTCTATATTTGTGTTGCTTTCATTGGTTGAATAAAGAAAACTGCCTTGGCCTTTTGATAAGGCAGAAACTTAGTTAGGTGGGGAAGACAGAAGTGGATGCTGGGAAGAAGAGCAGAGTCAGAGAGCCACCTGCCTTGAAGCTGCCATGTCAGACATGCTGAATCTTTCCCGGTAAGCCATGACCTCATGGTGACCTCGTGGTGACATACAGATTATTAGAAATGGGTTGAATCAAAATGTGAGATTTGGCCAAGAAGAGGCTATATATAATGGGCCAGGCAGTAATTAATGAATACAATTTCCGTGTGATTATTTCGGGTGTAAACTAGATGGGTGGGATGGAACAAAGAGGCCCCGTGCTCCACACTACAGTGTGGGACCATCTCTAGAGGTGGCACCACCCCAAGGCAGGTGGGTCTGAGCTAAATTAATAACCCCTGAGCCTGAGCCAGGGTAATGAGTGAGTCAGTAAGCACTGTTCCTCAGTAGTGTCTACTCCTGGTTCCCTACTTGAGTTTCTGCTCTGACTTCCTCCAGTAATTGACTGTTTCTTAGAAGTATAAGCTGACATAAACCCTGCCCTCTCCTGTGCTGCTTTGGTCCACGGATTTTTATCACAACCACAGAAAAGCAATTAGAGCTAAAAGAGAAAGAGGGAAAGGGATGATCAAGGAAAAGGGAGGGAGTGGGAAAAGAACAAGGGGAGCAAGACAGACATAGCTTCACATTTTTCTCTTACATGTGGAATATAGATGAAAAAATATAAACTCGTGTAGACAGACGGACCTATAGATATGACATGAAGCAAAATGGGGACTGTTTATGTGCAAGAAGACCAGGATGAGAGGAATGGTGACAGAGGGAAGTACAATTCTTGTATATGCATGGAGTGATGTCAGGATGAGAGGCATTATTTTTTTAACTGACTAAAACAAATAGGACATCCAAAAAAATTCAGAAGGTCAAAATTAAAATTAGCATTGGATGCAAAGAGTGTGATTTTTATAGACAAGAAACTCTGAAGACAGCACAGAAAATGTTTAGAAAAAAAGAATAATTTTGAAAAGTTGCAGTAGATAAAATCAAAATACAAACACCAGAATCATTTCTAGACAAGAAAAAATTAACCATCTAAAATTAAAATTAGGAAAATCATCTCTTACAATAATATCATAAATGTTTAAAAGTAAACATGGCAAAAGCATGAAATACTTAAGAATTATAAAACATAAATAAAATATATTTAAGCAAACATATATGGAGAGATATCCAGCCTTTAATCATTAAATGAGTTAACATTGTCAAAATAACTTCAGACTACCAGAAGTTACTTAAGTGTTCAATGCAACCTCTATAAAAATTTTACTGACTTTTCCCCACATAAATAGGAAAACAGTCCTTAAATACACACAGAAAACGCAAGACACTCTGAAGCACAAAAGCATGTGTGAGAAAAATAAATATATAAGATTGGAGGCATTGCATTTCCTGACTTTAAAATGAATTACAGAACTACAATATACAAAACAATATGATGCCAGCATAAAACAGATAAATAGATCAATAAAACAGACTACTCTAAAACAATTGCAAGCATTTATAGTGAATTGATCCTTATCAAAGATACCAAGAATATACACCCAGAAGGATATAATAAATACCTTCAAAAATGGTGTTTGAGAACTGGGAAGTTGCAAGCAAAACATAAAAAGTAAGAAAACTTGGAACTCCACCTCACTATTCATTTTGTGCTCAAAAAATAAAATAAAAATGGCTGAAGACTTAAACATGAGAGTTAAATCTTTAATTCCTACTAGAAAATATTTAAAAATTCTTGACAATGGCTTTTCTGATTATTTCTTGGATATGGCATCACAGGAAATGAGAAACAAAAGCAAAAATAGTCAAGTATTTTTGTGTACAAGCACTGTAGAGCTGTATCCTGAAAAATAGTCCGTCTGTGACCAATGCTTATTGTCACCTTGTTCATGGTAATAAGTAACTGCATAGATAGATGGATGGATGGATAGATGATAGATAGATAGATAGATAGATAGATAGATAGATAGATAGATAGATAGATAGATGATGGATGGATAGATAGAATAGATGATAGATAGATAGATAGATAGATAGATAGATAGATAGATAGATAATAGATAGATAGATAGATAGATAGATAGATAGATAGATAGAGATAGAGATAATAGATAGAGATAGATGATGATGATGAAGAAGATAGATAGATAGATAGATAGATAGATAGATAGATAGATAGATAGATGATGGATGGAGAGATAGAATAGATGATAGATAGATAGATAGATAGATAGATGATAGATAGATAGATAGATAGATAGATAGATAGATAGATAGATAGATAGATAGATAGATATAGATTCTTTAATTGTCAGTAGAAAGCACACCCCTACAAAATTTAGATTCAGCAAGATCCTACAGAGAAAAGACAGAGACAGGTTGTGGAGGGAATTTAAGTTCCCAAATGTTCAGAAGATGTGCAACCAGTGACAGCCAGAAAGAATGTATTCCAGGAAAGTAATAGAGAAGGACTTGTTTTTCCAAGTGTCAAAGCTTACAAAAAGCACCCAGAGGTTAAAACAAAGCCTGTAACACATAATGCAAGGGTTCTGAAAGGAATCGTGGCAATGAGTTCTTGAAACAGAAGAATTTAAAGAAGTAACATATGGGCCCGATATTAGAAAGCAGTGGGACATGGGCAGATATTAGAGAACAGTGGGATATGGGCAGATATTAGAGAACAGTGGGACATGGGCAGATATCAGAGAACAGTGGGACATGGGCAGATATTAGAGAACAGTGGGACATGGGCAGATATTAGAAAGCAGTGGGACATGGGCAGATATTAGAAAGTAGTAGGAATCTGAAAGCAATAGGGGATAGATGGATCTGTCAATAATGATGTGGTTACCAGGAGACAACTACAATTAATCTCTATCTCTTACACACAAAGTACTAATAAGAGTGCTTATTGAAGAAAATATGTCATTCACATGAATTAACCCCTCACTACTCTGACAAAATACCTGAAAACAACCATTTTCATACCTATTATTCTGTTCTTTATTGCTCTCTGAAGATCTTAGTGTCGTCCAGTATGATTGCCTTTCAAACTGAGAAACCAAATTAGTTACCACATACAAATTTTTTATTTACTGTCTTTGCTTCTGTGTTCAAAAATAACATGTTTTAGTCTAATAATTGCATGTCAGATAGTCATGATTCTTCTGTGTCTCTATCATTGATTAGGTTCTAGGGCAGCAATTAGGATCTTCACATCCATTTCCATGCCTTTTCTAGAATCCTCCCTCTGAGATACCCCCCCCCTCACAAAGAGAGAGAGAGAGAGAGAGAGAGAGAGAGAGAGAAGAGAGGAGAGGAGGAGAGAGAGCTAAGTACAACAGTATCTTAAATGCATCTATATTTATGTCAAAGTAATACGTTTATAAGTATATGTATAGAATATAGTTCACAAATAATATACATGCCCTCTGAAAACATATAAAACTGTATTTATGCTACTGAGGAGAGAAACCAAAAAAAAATGCAAAAGAAATTAGTTTTTCACACTCCAGCAATTCTAAAACATTGGTTTATCTCTTCCTTACTTTGAGCATATGTTATTTCCACATAAAAATAACTTAAAACTGGAAAGTTCTTTGCCTAACCAAGAGTTTTACCAGTTTCAGTAGATCCTTACTGTAGAAATGTATTTAAGTTCATGAGCTGGGAAGGAAGGCAGGGAGGTGGGAAACTAAAGAGCTGCTTGTCATCTGGAACATGAAGGGCTGACAAAATCAAATAAAAAGTCCTTTTGACTTTCACAACAACACATTTCTGAGCATCAGGAATATCATGTTAATCACAAAAGCACCCTTAGATACCCCCGAAGCATTTTAATTTCCATCTAAGAGTGGAAGAATTCCATAGGACTTCTATGTGCTATCAATCTTTCCTTCTTATATGTGACCTACTGGGAGTTGTCTGTAATAGAAGACAACAAAACACCTCATGATTCCACAAAGCCTAGACAAATATTAAGACTAAACAAACTTTGCTGCAACTGGAGTTTTCCTGCGAGTGAAAACAAAAACAAACAGCAGAACAAAAAACCCAAGGCTCGTGGAGATGGTCTAACATTTCTCCACATATTGTAACTTTATTTTATTATGATTATGATTATTAGTATTTTCAATTTTGAAGAGGCTCAGAGTCTGGATTCAAATCCCAAATGTATTGTTTACAATCACTTGCTATATGACAAAATATTGAAATTTTCTGTCTTGGTTTCTTTATAGAATACAAAAAGATTGCAATCGGTTAAGTTTATGATAAGAATAAAAATGTAAAAGCAACACAATTTCTGCCACAGAATATACTTAATGGTCATTATTAGTTTTAGTCTTAGAAATAATTTTCTGTTGGAAAACAGACACAAGTTTCAAATGAATGTAATTCTCCTATTCTCCTCTCAAGTGTGGAATAGAGCTGGAAAGATGGCTTCATTCTCAATTAGCCATCTCTGTCCTTCTGCACCACCCATAGTTGTAGGGCATGTAGTGAAGGGCTGGCGACTTGTGAACCTCTTAGTCTTATTGTGAGAGGCCAAAATCTGCTTGCCCATTAGTGCTTTGCCTGGTGTCCAAAATCACAGTGTTTGTTCACCAAATGTCTAATAGTTTTGGGAACCACAAATCCTGGTCGGGCCAAATGGCAATATTTCCTTCGACTGTCCATATGAGTAGACTCTTGCTTGCCAAGTCATAAAACATAAAAAATGGGGACCTCACACTAGTAGTCTGATATCATGGAGAAAGGAAACTGTCTTGTCGTGAATGTAAATGAACCATTGGATGCCATTTATTGTGCCAGTACATTTTACATGTGTCATTCCATTTCATCGTCATAAGAATACTTTAAGGCGCGAATTATAGCCCATATTGTAAAGCAGAGGCAACCAGGGTTAAGCGTGTTGATTTTCATTGCCACACAGATGGTCAGTGTCAATACAGAGATTCAGACCCATTTTTACATGATGGCCGCATGTTGTATAGTCTTTGTACATATGTGCATACAAAGATGTAGCTAGTTTTGGGCACGCTCCTTGGTATACCTGGAGTATCTTGTGACATAAGAAGTTGCACAGAACATGTATTTTACTTCCTTGTGTAAGGCAAGCGTGATACTCATAGTCTAGAATGACTTATGTCAGTATCACTTTCTCTGGGTGTGTTTTAATCAATAAGCCATTTTTACAAATAGCAAAATGGAAAATCCTCAGGGACTAGCTTCATGCCCCTATTTGCTCAAAATATGATGATAGAAAAACTCACATCAGTTAGACCATGTGCAAACAAATGAGCTTACCCAGGTTTAGAAATATGACTGAGAAGCAAATGACACACAGTTAACAATTAACAGTGCCTTTGCTTATTGGCAATTATTTCTTTTCCTCCATGGACACACACTGATTAACCAAAGATCCTCAGTCTGGCTCCAACACAGAGGGCTACATCCCTAGCCAAGTTTCACAGCAACTCTGTAAATAACAATATGTCCCACAGACCAGATTCCTTGCCTGCAGGCACCATTATATCATGTCTTCCAGTCCTGTGCATTGGCAAATGCCCATAGATTCAGAGCTTGGAAGAAACTCAGTTGAAATTGGAAAGAAATTCTGGCATTGCTAAACTGTTACTTCAAACAAAGGAGAAGGTCTGTACAGGAACTACATCCCCAGATAGCCAAGAAGTCTTCACTACTCTACTGCTTTGGTAAATATTAAGAAGGAACAGGAGGATTTTTCAGCTTCAGAGACAGAGCACAGGCAGACAGATGAGAACTCAGCACCCCTACACAGAACCCTGTGCACTTAGCCCCGCTCACACTTGAATGCCATCTCTGGAGAAAGAGGTAATTATAATCGCTAATGAGCTTAGTTACTTTGGGAGTTTATTATTAATATGTGAGCAAGCATTTAGTTCAATCTGGTACACATTCAGATAAAAAGTTTTTGTTTTTCACTGGGGTGGCAAATTCCCTCTGAGCTTTACCAGCCCATGTTTCAAAAGTTGTAAGCAATGAGTGTATCTAATTGGACTTGAATCTGAAGGTCTAACATTATCGTGGTTTGAATATTTTCTCCACTTGTCTCTTTCCACAGTGGTACAACTATGCCCTCTGTATTAAAATTTTCATTTCTGAATGGAGGAAGTCATTTTAAAACACTAAAACGTTTACAAGGCTCAGGAAGTTACAAGATTCACAAACCCCCATCCTGTTGCCCCTAACACTATAAGGTACAATAAGAACTGTAGCTCAATAGGTAGGAAAGTCACATCACAGAATTTGACCCTCCTCCATCCTCTGTTTTCAGATCTCTTCTCCCTAAAGATAACCCCTTTCCCATTTACCTGATCAGGTCTCTTGTACCCTGTTAATTTCCGGTATGTTGATCCCTCCCCCACCCCTAATCCTGCCAATGGTCCTGTTTTCTTCTCCTGGAAAGAGAAAAGATGATATAGACAGTCATGAAATAATAAATAGTTTGAAAATGAAGTAAAGTCTTTAAAGAGAGGAAAGTAGTACAAAAATAGTAAGCTACATATGGATGGAAAATACACAGGGCATCTGGACCATGTATATTGTTTTGTTGATTTTGAATTTTATTTTTGAATGCTAATGAGCAAGGGGTGAACACTGCTGAGAGACATTGGTTTGTAGGAAAAAAATGCTAAATTAAACAGTCTATATAATTTAAGGATGTGTTAACTTTAGAATGGAAGCCAGGAATATGTTGTGCTATGGGGGAAGGTTGCTTTTGTTTCCTCAGGAGATAAAAGGTATAGATTTACTCAAAATGAATAAATATCAGATTTGAATAGGGGGGACATCCAAAAAATCTTTGCTTCAGACTTGAAGAAAGAAATCAAGAGAAACTACAAGACAGGCAGCATATAAACCAATCCCTCTACATGGGAACCACTCTGAGATTGGATAAGGCGTGATAAATCTTGTTGGCTACAGAGTTCTCATGACTTGTTAATACATGCCATCCTTTCATATAGTATGGATGGGGATTTATATTACAATTTGGCTACGCAGGCGAAACAGACTTATAAAGTTGACAGACAACATTTGCCTGCTGAAACATAAATCAGAGAATCATCTTTAGCTGATTTGTGCACAACACACATTCCACACTTGTGTTAATGAAGATATATATGTTACCTTTAAAAGTCTGTGTATTTTCAGAAAAAAAGAACCAACACCAATAAAGACAGAATGTTTTTGTTGTAGTTTCCTCTACAATCTTCATCCAGAACAACTTCAAAGCTGCAACCTGAGAGGGTCTCTCCTCATAGCCAGGACTTCAGTTAAGCCCTGCACCTTCCCATCACACAAAGACTGAATAACAAATGATTCAGCCAGCTATCTGAGGACTTGACCATTATCTCAATTTTCTCAGGGTCCCCTAAATGTGCTGTCACCCCCAGACAATAAGAAGTAATTTTTAAAACGTGGCATCCACATTCCCAAGAGGTGGGATAGGTGAGTTTTGGTCATTCAGTAGATTATGGATGTTTGTCCTTGTATAGGGGGGTTGGTTGCAGGTTGTTACTGGTCATAGGGAAAAAAAAAACAAAGAAAAGTAGGTTATATTCAGAAATCTCTTTCTGAAAGAAATAGGAGAATATAGGAATGATAGTATAAAAGTGTAGATTACTGAATCTACTTTTAAACTAAAAAGTAGCTATTACTTTCAAATATTTTACATTTGTATGGACTTTGTATATTGAATACAATTTAAGGTTATTTTTGTTAGAACATTAAGGAACCTTGGGTGACTGTCCAGGCAACCAGATGTCTCTGTCATTTCTATAGTCTGGGAAGTTGCTTGCTCTGCACTTTTTATTTATTCAGGATATATTATATCCTCCTTGGGTACCTGATGGGACTGAAATTAAATAGTTATACTGTTTTTTTGTTATAAAATTAAGAAAAGAAACTTACAAAAGAGATGTAAAGTTTATAAGGTTGAGAGACATAAAAACATAAGTTGTTTATCTAAGAAAATGTTTTAATAAGAGGTATTTTAGGATGGTAATAAGAGTTATGATAGAAAGTGGTTTATGTATAAAAATTTGAACTCATCAGGCTAGGATAGATAATAGAGAAATTTCTCCAAATTTGCCAACTACAAATGGACTGGCATTGTGAATGTAATCCTTACTTGACAATTGTTCCTATTGTATATAGTTTTACTGTGGTAGAGTTAAAACCTTTCTTTTTTATTTAGACAAAGGGGGGAAATGTTGGGGGATATTTGAAGATGTATTGCTGTGTTTGTTGCAATAAATTGCTGAATGGGCAATAGCTGGGCAAAAGAGGTTAGGCAGCCTTCCAGACAGAAATAGGAACTCTGGGAAGAAGTGAGGTGGATTTCACCACCAAGATGCAGAGGGAAGCAGACACACATTATGGGAAAAAGGTAAAGAGTCACATGGCAAAGTGTAGATTAGTAGAAATGGGTTATTTAAGTTATAAGAGCTAGGTGGAAGTAAACTTAAGCTAAGGCTAAGCTTTCATAATTAATAAAAAGTCTCCATGTCATTATATGGGGTCTGGCAGTCCAAAGAAAGTCCAAATACAAGGTGCCAACTCCTTTGCACATATGCCTAGAAGTGGTATAGCTGGGTCATAGGATAGATTTGTTTGGGGGTTTCTTGTCATTGTTGTTTCTTGGGGGTTTTGTTTGTTTCATAGTTTGTTTTGAGAAGTCTCTACACTGACTTCCATAATGGCTGCAACAGTTTGCCACCACTCCAACACTGAACAGGACTTTCCCTTTCCCCTTTCCCCCTGCGGGATTTGTTGTCAGTTGCTCCCTTGATCTTCACCATTCTGACTGAGGTATAACGAACTTTCAAAGTTGTTTTGATTTGTATTTCCCCAGCTGCTAAGAATGATGAACATTTTCTTTTTTGAGACATTTCTTAGTTATTTGTTTCTTCTTTAATGAATCGTCTCTTCAGGTCCTAGGCCAATTTTTCAAATGAATCCTTTGGTGGGTTTGCTTGTTTGTTTGTTTGTTTGTTTGTTTTTGACTCTTTTTTCTTTGAATTCTTTGTATATTCTAGACGTCAATCCTTAGTCAGATGGCAATGTTTCTCTGTAGGCTTCCTCTTTACCTGGTTCACTGTTTCTTTAACTACATAGAAGCTTTTTAGGTTATAAAGTCCCACTTTTCAATTGTTGACCTGACTTCTTGGGCAAATAGAGTCCTGTCAGAATGTTCTTTCTTAACCCTATATCATGTGGAGTTCTGTCTAGGTTTTCTCCTAGCAATTACAGTGTTTCGATTTTCATGTTTAGGTCTTTGATACATTTTTAATTTGTTTTTGTGCAAGGTAAGAGACATGGGATTAATTTCTTCTGCATGAGGACATGCAGTTTTCCCAGAATCATTTGTATTTGTTAAAGATGTCTTTTTCTACAGGGTAAGTTTCTGAAATATTCTTAAATATAAGTGATTGAAGTTACAAGTACTTGTGTTTGGGTATTCAGTTTCGTTCCACTCGTCTATATGTGTGCTTTTGTGCCAGTATTATATTGTTCTTATTATTATGGCTTTGTAATATATTTTAAGACCTGCAATAGTAATGCCTCTGACATTACTATTGTTTTTCCCCCTCAGGTTTGTTCTAGCTATACAGATTTTTGTGTGGTTGCATATGAATTTTAGGATAGTTTTCTTCTTTCTTTTTTTATTTATTCTTTGTCTCTTTTGTATCATGCATGTCAATCCCATTTATTTTCCATATCTGCACTCTGCTCTTGCAGTGTGCCCCCAGATAAAATTTAAAAGGAAAAAAATAGAAAAAAGAAAGAAAAGGAGGTGGGAGGTGGGGATTTTGTCATGGAAGCTGTAGTGTGATATAGTGAGTCGTGCAGTAAACACTTTTGTCAACATGTCTTTACTTGTAAGTGTTCATTGCAAAGACTCATTGGTCTGGTTCGAAGCTTCTGGTTTCTGGTACACTAACAGCTCTGGGCCCTCACTGGAACTCCTCATGGTTACCCTGCTTTGCCCTGTGTTGGAGAAATCCTGTAGCTTTGGGTTTGCAGGACCAGTCCCTTCATGTGTTTCAGAAGATCACAGATAGAAAAAAATGTTAGCGTAGACTAACCCATAAAGCTGGTTCTGGGCTTGGGTAGCTGCAGGGTGGGTGAGTCTACCAGCCCTCTTTGACATGCCAAAACGATTTTCTTTTCTGGTCGTATCTATTTGGTGTTCCCTGTATTTCTTTTCTTTTCTTTTTGTCTCTGTATTTCTTATATTTGTATGACTGCGTCTTTTTTTAATTTTTGGGAGTTTTTTTCCAATACTCTTATTAAAGATATTGTTTATATCATTAACTTGGTATACTTCTCTCTCATCCATACCTATAAATTGAAGGTTTACTTTTCCATGGTATGTTACTGTGTGTTTCCCATGTGTTACATGGTGCTTCCTGTGTGTTACTTCCTCTGTGTGAGTTTGCACATATTCTTTGATTATTTGTTCTAGATATTGGATTTTGTTTTTGAGTCCTAATATTCTGTAATCTGTGCTGTGGGATTTTCACTTCCATCTTTATTTCAGTATGGCTCCTCTTAACTGTGTCTATTGCCTGATTAAATTCCATTCTCAAGTCTAGAATTGTCTTAGTCATTTCCACCAGTCATTTGTTTATTTATTCCTGGGCATCACTCAGGTGTTTATTCTTTTTAAGCACTTTCTCCTTAATTTCACTGAACTGTTTCTTTGTATCTCCTTTAAACTCCTTGAATTCTTTGGTGACATTCATGATTGTTCTTCTGTT
Organism: Chionomys nivalis; assembly: GCF_950005125.1. Lineage (NCBI taxonomy): Eukaryota > Metazoa > Chordata > Mammalia > Rodentia > Cricetidae > Chionomys > Chionomys nivalis. Next base: position 29,978,751 of record NC_080106.1, read on the forward strand.
TCCTGGATTCCATCTAGGTAATATTCATTGCAAAATATTTCTACAAAACCTACTGGCTTGATCGTTCATATTGTTGGTGTTCCTGCAATGAAATCTCTGCAGTTGGATTTCTTTTGTTAGTTCTGGGTGTGTTGTCTACCCAGAAGGTGGGGGAAGAAGAGAAAAATGTGAGGACTGGGTTGAGCCTAGAGGATAGAAATGGCGTGGGTGGAATGATGTCAGATGGGCAGAGGGGACTGGGCTGCTGTAAAGAAGATGTTTCCTACCTCAAACCTGGAGTGATGATGTAGCTCTGACAGCATGTAAATACTGGATATGGTGTGGGAGAGTTGTATGTGTTGGGAGATAGGTAGGGAGGTTCCTGGTCAATCAAAGCTAAGAACTCCTTAGTGTTGCAGGCAGGGGCAGCCAGATCAGTTTGGAGCACTGGTTGTGGTGCACAGGCTCAATTTGGTGGATTTGGGGAACAACAAAGATGGTAAAGTCAGAGGCCCTCACCAGGTGAGAGCCTGAAGCAGGAAAGTCTGAGTAGTGCATGTGGTGATTGAAGCACTTGACATTATTTCTAGGGATAAGAATCCAAATTTCTGGTTCTAGCATTTTGATATTCATTAAAAGTACTAAAAGTTGGTTCACGTACAGGCCACACCAGTAAGAACAGGTAAGAGGTCTTCGAAACCTGCCTTCAAAACCCAGACATTCCCTCAGTTCAGATCCCAAAGACCCAAGTAGGTGATCCCTTCCTGCCCTCCTTCTACCCCCACTGCTATGCCTGACCCTATACGGTTGGTTATCTGCTACTCAGGTGCAGGCCATGTCAATCAGAAGAAGAGAGACCTCCTGCTGGACCAGAAGCCGTGGTAGCTGCCAGAAGTCTAGCCCCCAACTCTGATGGAGACTCCCTGCTGGACCAAAGGTCACACTGTCTGACAGAAATACAGACCACAAAGACCAGAAGACCAAAGAGGAAACAGAAACCAAGGAACAAAACATCCATCCAACAAAGACAAACTCACAAATGGACACCTAGACCTTTATGAATTCCAAACTCAAATGCTTAGATACCAGAGTAAGAACACAATCAACAACATCCAGGGCAACATGTCACCACCACAGCCCGGCTTTCGTACCACAGCAACCCCAGAATATTCCAAGCCTGAAACACAAGAAAATGATCATAAGATCTTTTTGAAGATAATAGAGATCCTTAAAGAGAAAAATAAATAAATCCTTTAAAGAAATCCAGAAAAACACAAAGGGGTAAAATGAATAAATCCCTTCAAGAAAGCCAAGAAATGGTTTCTTAGGAAATTAGGAATTAATCTCAAGATCTGCCAATACCATTTTTGGACATATACCCAAAGGATACCCAAAGGATGCACAATCATACCACAAGAACACTTAGGACATTTGCTCAACTGTGTTCATAGCAGCATTATTTGTAATAGCCAGAACCTGGAAATAACCTAGATGTCCCTCAGCTGAAAAGTAAATAATGAAAATGTGGTACATTTATAGAATAGAGTATTACTCAGTGGTAAAAATCAATTACATCTGGAAATTAGCAGGCAAATGAATGTAACTAGAAAAGAAACCATCCGGAGTGAGGTAACATAGGCCTAGAAAAATAAACATGAATCTACATCTAGTAACTGAAAACAGAGACAGTGACCCACAACCAAGCACTAGGCTGAGCTTCTGGGGTTGAGTTGAAGAGAGGGAGGAGAAATCATATAAGCAGGAGGGTCAAGAGAATGAAAGGAAAAACCACAGAGACAGCTGACCCAAGCTAGTGGGAGCACACAGACTATTAACTGACAGCTGGGGAACCTGCATGGGACCAAACTAGCCCCTCTGGATGTGGGTGACAGTTATGTGGCTTGATCTGTTGACAGAGGTACTGACAATTGCACCAGAACCTATCCCAAATACATGAACTGGCTTTTTACAGCCCATTCCCTATGGTGGGATACCTTGCTCAGTCTTGATATGGGCTGAGGAGGGGCTTTGTCATGCATCAAATTGGTATCCCAGACTTTGTTGACTCCACACAGAAGGCCTTACCCTCTATGCATAGTGGATAGGTGACAGAAAAAGAGAAAGTGGAGGAAGGGGATGCGAGGGAGAACTAGGCTTGGTATGTAAAATGAAAAGTAAATTTTTAAATAAAAAATTATGAAAAAAGAAAACCCATAAAAAGCAAACAAGTGAAAAAATAAACAAAACTGTTTAAGACCTGAAAATAGGGCATCTATCCCTAGTTTGTTCCTTGGGCAGCAGAGGAGAGGGTACCTGAACTGGCCTTATCCCATAGCCACACTGATGAGTATCTTGTACATCACCAAAGAACCTTCATCCGGCGATGGATGGAGATAGAGACAGAGACCCACATTGGAGCACTGGGCTGAGGTCCCAAAGTTCAAATAAAGAACAGAAGGAGGGAGAACATGAGCAAGGAAGTCAGGACCATGAGGTGTGCATCCACCCACTGAGACGGTGGGACTGATCTAATGGGAGCTCACCATGGCCAGCTGGACTGGGCCTTATAGAGCATGTGATCAAACCGGACTCTCTGAATGTGGCTGACAATGAGGGCTGACTGAGAAGCCAAGGGACAATGGCACTGGGTTTTGATTCTACTGCATGTACTGGCTTTATGGGAGCCTAGTCAGTTTGGGTGCTCACCTTCCTAGACCTGGATGGAGGTGGGAGGACCTTGGACTTCCCACAGGGCAGGGAACGCTGACTGCTCTTTGGACTGGAAAGGGAGGGGAGGGAAGGGGGGAAGAAAAGGGAAATGGGAGGTGGAAATTTTTAATAAATAAATAAATAAATAAAAAGAATTAAAAAAATAATAGGGCATCTGAGTTATTTCCAGGAAATAGAAGCAATAAAGAAAACACAAACTGAGAGAAGACTGGAGATGACAAATCTAGGTAAGCAAACAGGAACTACGAAGGTCAGCATCACCAACATAATACCACAGATGGAAGAGAGAATCTTTTTTAAAGTAGATACAATAGAAGAAATTAATACATCAGTCAAAGAAAATATTAAATCTAAAAAAATTCTGAAATAAAACATCCAGAACAACACTAGAAAAAGAAGAAATCTAATAAAAATTGGAATAGAAGATGGGGAACAATCCCATCTCAAAGACCTAGGAAATATTTTTTAACAAAATAATTGAAGAAAATTTTCCTGACCTTAAGAGCATGCCTATAAAGCTACAAGAAGCTTACAGAACAGCAATAGATTGAACCAGAAAAGAAATTCCCCTCACCACATAATAATCAAAACACAAAACATAAGGAATAAAGAAATAACATTAAAGCTGCAAGGGAAAAAGGTCAAATAACATAGAAAGGCAGACTCATTAGGATTACATCTGAATTCTCAACACAACCTCTTCAAAACATCTGTCCAGGACCTTCTAGCTTTTTAAAAGGGCCTGGACAGATGTCTTGAAGACTCTAAGAGACGACAGATCCCAGCCCAGACTACTATTCCCAGGAAAACTTTCAGTCACCATAAATGAAGAAAGTAAGACAGTAAATGAAAAAAACATTGACAAAATCCAACACCCCTTCATGATAAACTATGAACTTCTAAAGCTCATAGAAGCTCTGGAACTTCTAAAAAAATTGAACAACTTCCACAATAGCCATAAGTATATAAAATATGTTGGGATAACTCTAAACAAGCAAGTGAAAGACCTGTATGACAAGAAGTCTTTGAAGAAACAAATTGAAGAAGGTATCAGAATATGGAAAGATCTCCCATGCTCATGGATTGGTAGACTAGACATAGCAAAAATGGTCATTTTACCTAAATATACAGATTCAAAATCTACAAATCCAACACAATCCCCATCAAAATTCCAACACAATTCTTAACAGTCTTTGAAAAAACAATACTCAATTTCATATGGAAAAATAAAAACCCAGGATAGCTAAAACAATCCTGTACAATAACACAACTTCCAGTAGTATGACCATCCCTGCTTTCAAACTGTACTACAGACACAGTAATAAATGTGGCATGGATATTCATATAAAACAGACTGATTGATCAATGGAATCTACTAGAAGACACAGATATAAATTCACACTCCTATGAACATTTGATTTTTTATAAAGCAGCCAGGATTATACAATGGAAAAAAGAAAGTACCTTCAACAAATGGTGCTGGTCTAACTGGATGACAGTATGTAGAAAATGGAAATAGATCCATATCTATCACCCTGCAGAAAACTCAAGTCCAAGTGGATCTAAAATCTCAAAATAAAACAAGATATACTGAGCCAGATAGAAGATAAAGTGAGAAATAACCTAGAACTCATGAACATAGAAGACCACTTCATGAACAGTATACCAATAGCACAGGCACTGAGACTCACAATTAATAAATGGGATCTCATGAAACTGAATTGCTTCTTAAAGACAAAGTACACTGTCAATAGGACAATAGCTTACAGAACGGGAAAAGATTTCCACCAACTTCATATCTTACAGAGTTATGTGGGATTCCCCTCTGTATGCTGTGAATACCATTGGTTAATAAAGAAACTGTCTTAGACCCATGCAGGGTAGAATATAGGTAGGCAGGGAAAACTAAACTGAATGCTAGGAGAAAGAAGGTGGAGTCAAGGAGAAGCCATGTAGCCCCACCAGAGACAGATGCTAGGAACGGAACTTTACCTGGTAAGCCACAACAGAGTGGAGTAGAGGCAGAGACCCACAGCCAAGTAATATGTGGAACTATGGAATCCTGCAGAAGAAAGGGAGAAAGGACTGTAGAAGCCAGGCGTGTCAATGACACCACAAGAAAATGACCCACAGAATCAACAAATCAGAGCTTATAGGGGCTCACAGAGACTGAATTGACTATCAGGGAGCCTGTTCAGTTCTGACCTAGGATGTCTGCATATATAGTGTTCTGCATATATGTAGCTTGGAGTTCTTGGAGAACCCTAACAGTGAGAGAGTGGGAGCTGTCTCAGACTACTTTGCCTGCTTTTGGGATCCATTTACTCCTACTGGGTTGCCTTGTCCACCCTTGATATGAGAGGATGTACCCAGTCTTGTAACTTGATATGTCATGTTTGGGTTGATATTCCTCAGAGGTCGGCTCTTTTCTGAAGGGAATCAAGGAGGAGTTGGTGTGGGGGTTGTGGGGATGGCTAGAAGGAAAGGGGTAGGGAAAACTGTAGTTGGGATGAAATATACGAGAGAAGAATTAATAAAAATGAAAACAAAATGTATTAAAAGTCCGAAAACCTCATTTACCATTTTGCCCATCTAAAATCACACATTTGTAGGAGGGTTAGTGGAGACAATCTGCGCCTTCCATTTTCTTCTCCTCTTTTGTAAGAGAGCTGCTTGTTTGTTCCCAGCTGCTCAACCCCGAAATAATCACACAGAAACCATACTGTTTGGCCAATAGCTTAAACGTATTTCTGGCTAGCTCTTATATCCTGAACGAACCCATCTCCATTAATCTGTGTATCATCACGAGGCTGTGGCTTACCAGGTAAAGTTCCAGCATCTATCTCAGGTGGGGCTACATGGCTTTTACTCATTCTGCCTTCTTTCTCCCAGAATACAGTTTGGTTTTCTCTGCCTACCTATATTCTGCCTGCACAGGTCTAAGACAGTTTCTTTATTCACAAATGGTATTCATAGTATACAGAAGGGAATCCCACATCACTCCTCTGAAACATTCAACAAAGAAACAGAAGCAAAGCATTTGAAGCTTCTAAAAAAAGTGAATCAGGAAGAGATTTCTAATCACTGGGATTTTACTTACCTACTGCAAGTGGTATGTTTAAAGAGAATCCCAACATTACACTCTCAAACTATCTCCTGTGAAACTTCTAGGGCAGAAAATTCTTCTTTTCATGAGAATTAAGCCTCCTTGGCTAGACTGGGAAGTTTGAATTCTGATCTCGTTGTCTCATTTATTAGTTTTTTCCAAGAAGCTGATCACATTCAAGAGGATCTCTGTGTTCTACTAAATATTAAAGTTAAGATATGATTTATGCCTGAATTCATTGGTCATCACCTTCAACATGTGTTTGTCTGTCTCTGTTTCTGTCTTTTTCTGTCTCTCTCCGTCTCTGTCTCTCTCTCTATGTGTGTGTCAAGTTTCTAAAATCTACATACATATTAGAGGTAATTGGAATGATTATCTTTAATTCTCAGTGATACAAGTTCAAGTTTATCATGTCTTTCTCCATACATGACTCTTAATACAAACCCTAAACATTTTCACATTTTTAGTCCTTTTTCACCTGATTCTCCTTGTGTACTCTGATTTCCTATCAATTTTGATGTCATCTCATTTCACACAAAGTATTTTATTTTTATCTTAACCCTCTGTTTCACTCACTTTTCCCAATTCAATTTTTATATTAAAGAAAATTAACCTTTTTTCTAGTACTGCTTTGGTCCTTTCTCTGTCAAGAGCACTTAGGGTCTTTCAGGTATCTATGAAATAAATTTCAGAGTTCTGGGCTATCATTCAAAGTTGACAATGGTCACCAAATTACATTTCTAATCTCTCCATCTGTTTTGGATGACTATGTCCTTGCCAAATTCATTTTATCAAGTTCTAGTCACAAGTACTTCAGAAAGTGAGCATATTTGGAAGGAATATCATGAAGGTGATTCAGTTAATATGAGGATACTCAGTGGATCATCAACAATACAGCTGATGTACTAGATGAGGAGGGAGTGGTAATGATGGTCAAATCTACAGGCAATAATGGAATGACTTGACCTGAAAAAGAAAAGCACAGGAAAACTCACCCTTTTGATAGTACCTTGCTTTTTTTACTTTCAACCTCCAGAAATTGGAATAAATTTCTGTCATGTAAGTAACTATGTCTATGAGCTCCTGCTAAGACATTCCTGGCAAATTCATACACCACCCAAACTTGATACCTTGCCAGTCCCTCTATATTTTTACTGTTTCTTCTTGTCTCTGGTGTTTCCTCCGTGGTGAAAAGCTTTCTTACATGAAATCTCCAACTTAAATTCAGTCTTCCAAACTCGTCTTAAAGAGAACATTTCCTGAGTCAGCATTTCCAGTACCCCACATACTTCTTGCTCCAAGCTGAAAATAACCTCATCCAACCCATAACCCTCAATTAATCCCCTTTTTAAATTAATCAATGGATTCATCTGTTAATAAAATTGTGCTTTGTGTGTATTATCTTCTTACTGTTTGACAGCTCTTTGAGTATAAGAAATATGAATCATCTTTCGTAGAAATAATCTAAACCTCTGTCACTCCCTGTGCATAGCCTGTACCATGAACACTGCTAAAATGGTAAAAGACCAAATAACACAAATAGTAAATAGCAATTACAGTAATGGGTCGTTATTAGCCACTGTGTATAGGCAAAGAATCATTTCCTTGAATCAACGCTGATGCTTTTTGGAGTAGGTGCTATCATTATCCTCATTTTAAAAGATCAGAAAGAGGTTAAAAAGATGGCTCAAAGGTTACAGGCACTTGCTGCTCATGGAAGTAGAACTGGTTTAATTCTCAGTACCCACATAATGGCTCACGGTCATCTATAACTCAAATTCCAGGGAATCTGAAGACCTTTCTGTAGGCACCAGGCACACACAGTATACTTACATATATGCATTAAAATTGCTCACAAAAATAAGACATAAAAATAAACTATAAAAAATTAATATTATGTAACTTCTGTCCTTTATTCTAAATACAAACATTAAACATGGTCAAATCTTTGTATTTGTGGGTTCTGTCTCTGCAGAGTCACCGAACTGTAAGTGAAAATACTTGAAAAATGTATTAATCTTGTATACGTATTATCACTTATTTCTTGTCATTATTTTCTTTTAAAATGTAATATATATATATATATATACATTAATTATATTGTATTAGGTACTATACATATTCTACAAATGACTTAATGTGTATGAGAATACTGGTATATATAACTTAAAAGCAAGTACTTTACTATTCTGTATAAGTGACTTATGCATCCTCCAATTTAGATATTTTGGGGCTGGGTGAGAAGGCCCTGGAACCAATCATCCATGCAATCAAATGCTAACTGTTCATTGCCACAAAGCATATATGTTTTTTGTACATTTTTATACCATTACTATCATAGTCGTCTTAAACACACCCACCAGAAAACCTCAGAATGGCAGGGAGCAATAGCAAGAGCTTCCTGAAGAGTTACTTTCAAGCCATAGCATCGCTTCTTCTCTTTAGGACAGAGAAGACACTACTGAGCTTCTTGGGATAGCACAGCCACCCAAGATGAGAACAGCATTCCTGCAATATACAACTCTTCTTGAATTTGTGCAAAAGTTCAACATCTAATCCTCTGTCTCCCTTTCCCCACAACTTATCATATAGCATTTATAATTTCAGAGTCTTGTTTTAAATTGCCTCATAAAAGCCATCCCTCCTGATTTACCTAGAATATTTTAATGCACATTTCTCAAAAGTAAACTACACAGCTTTAAAATAAGAAATATCTTTCAAACAACATGAACTTATGATAACAGGCATAGTTTCCAGCAAATATTTAAAGAGAAATTGGAACATGCACTTGATGGTCACAAAGAGAACAAGGCAAATGCATATTGTATGTATATTGTATGTATTTGTTACTGTGAAGGAAATTTCCTCCTGTTAATCTGATAGAATGGTTCCATTAACTACTGAATCTTTCTGTCTTCAAAAGGCAGCTGTGTAAAAGGGAAGATTTAGAGAGACGTGCTTATACAACATTCTTATCTGTAATTAGGAACATTTTTATATGTACTATGGGTTTAGTCTCAGCATTCCAACCCTCACAAAAAAGTAAATAAAGGATGACTAGACTCTGTTATGTGCAATATGGTCTGCATCTAAGGAAGGCTCAAGACAAAACCAGCATCTCTTCACTCAAACGTGCTGTAATTATGTCCACATACAAGGACGGGAATGTGGAGAATGAGCATAATTCCTGCCTTGAAAAATGTTTGTATGAATCAGGACAAACAGAAAGTACAGTACTGGCTGCCTTTGAAGGGTTAAAACCCTGAAAAAAGTCACAGGGCTTCTCACTCAGCAAATCAATAGCTAAGGTCTTTGTGAAGGTGAATTGCTTTATAACAGACCAAGTTGATTGAGCTGAGGCGATGCTAGGAATCAAATGCAGGAAGTTGGATTTCTCAGTGAGTTCTACATCCTTAACACATCACTAGACAACTTGGAAGCTAACATTTAACACACTAGAAAAGTAGGTGGCAATAACCAAACATTTTCAAAAGTAAAATTACACACTAAAAAATATGGTACAAGATCTTAAATTAGAAAATATCTTTCAATCAATAATTTCCCCCTGCCACTTAGAATTCATTAAGGGATTCTTAAATCAGTCTGGAGTTTTGCTATAAGCAGTCATTTCTCATTATTGAACCCTGTGGGGAAGAATGTTAGAACCACCCTTTTGTAGATTTCAATGGAAACATCTACTAGGAAGAAACCCATGTATGTGAGCTGGAATAAAACTGATAAAACTAATAGCCAATTCACAAATTATTATCAGCCAGTCATAAATTTACTAAGGTTTTCCTTTTGAATCTATTACTTGCTCATACATAACATTTTTGCTGTGGCCCTTAGCATATAATACAGGCAATTAAGTCTTATTTTCTAGCTGAACCAGGTAAAGAATCAGATATGTCTAGAGCCCAACACAATGCAAAGGTTTTTTTTGCCAAATATACAACTGATAACAGATTACTATCTAGAATATACCTACCCCGCAAAAACCTAAACATCAGAAAGTAAACAATCCAACCAAAAAATTGCCTATAACTCTGCTTTACCTAGTGTTACTATTGCTGTGGTGAAACACCATGACCAAAAGCAACTCAGGGAAGAAAGGGATTATTTGACTTAAATATTTGACTTACATATCCTAAGATCTCGCGTCACAGTCCACTGAGGGAAACCAAAGCAGACAGTCTGGGGGCAGGAGACGATGCAGAGAACATGGAGGAATGCAGTTTACTGACTTATTCTTCATGACTTGCTCAGCCTGCACTCTTTTTTTTTTTTTTTTTTTTTTTTGGTTTTTGGTTTTTGGAGACAGGGTTTCTCTGTGGTTTTGGAGCCTGTCCTGGAACTAGCACTTGTAGACCAGGCTGGTCTCGAACTCACAGAGATCTGCCTGCCTCTGCCTCCCGAGTGCTGGGATTAAAGGCGTGCACCACCACCGCCCGGCTCAGCCTGCACTCTTATAGACCCAGGGCCAAAAGCCCAGAGATAGTACTACCCACAATAGGCTGGGTCACATCCTAATTAATCCTAATCACTAATTAAGAAAATGCCCTACCGGTTTACCTACAGCCCAATCCTATGGAGATATCTTATCAATCGTGCTCCATCTTCTCTGATGACTTTAGCTTGTGTCAAGTTGAAATAGAATAGCCAGCACAAATTCTGAACAGAAATCCCTTCCAAGACAAAATACAAATGGCTAATAAACATATTAAAAGTTTTCAGTTTTATCAGTTATCAAGGAAATGCAAATTAAAATGACTTAGAGGTTCTCTCTCCTCCAAGTCAGAATGGCTAACATCAAAAAATAAAAAGTGACCAGAATACTGAGAAGAATAGGGGAAACACTTATCCCTCTGAGAAGGAATGTGAACTGGTGCAGCCTCTGTGGAAAGTGGTGCAGAGGTTGCTCAAAGAGCAAAACATAGAGCTACTGTATAACTCAGCTATACCGGTCCTGGGCATACACCCAAAGGACTCTATACCCTAGTATATACATGCACAGTCTCATTCCCAGCTGCTCTGTTTACAACAGCCAGAAAATGGAATCAACCTAGGTTCTCATCAAATTACAACTGGATAAACATAAAGCATATATGCACAATAGAATTCTGTTTAGTGCTAAAGAAAAGTAAATTACAAAATTTGTAGAAAAATGGATGCAACTGGAAATTCTTATACCAATGTAGCCCAGGCCCAGAAAGACAAAAGTTGTATGTTATTTCTCAAATCTATATCTTGGACTTGAACTTATATATTTTGTGTTTGAGTTGAAGGGAGTACCTCTAGAAGCCAGAAATCAAGAAAAGAGCCAGGGGACGTGGGGATGGACAAGGACAGTAAAAAACAAGGACTAAGAAGTAACAACCCTCCTCTGCCATAAGCTCCTGTCATCATGTTTTCTGTCATCACGCTCTCCCTCACTACATTCCTAAAAGTGCTGGAGCCATACCACCACCATACTCAGGACAGGTACCTTGAGTTCAAATACACTCGTCTGCCTTTTGAAGTGTTTCTCTCAGGTACTTTGTCATTGCAGAAAGTCTAACTACTTGAGAGAATGACTTGCTACAGACGTGGTCACAGACTTTAATAGGAGGAGAGCAAACTGGAAGCGATAGGAAAGGAAGAAAACCTGCCCATGCATGGGAAGTCAGTTCTTGCTATGCGGCTGCCATCACTGGGAGACATAGGCCCAAGTGTGCTTTCAACACAGATTTGCTCTAGAAATGTTAGGAAGCCTCAAAGCTGGGCAGCATCATTTGTCCCTCTAGTTCTGAGGTTTCCAGTCTTGTGGGTTGAGCAGCTTTTGGGTTCTATAGTTTTGCAGCTTGAAGATGGTCACTGCAAGTAATCTAATGATTTATAATTTTCTCCCACCCTCCGTGTGTGTGTGTGTGTGTGTGTGTTTTCTATTGGTTCTGTCCCTCTAGAAAATCTTGGCTATCGAAAGCAACATGATCTAGTGGAAAATGACTCAACTTAACAGTATGTATTAATGTGCTTCAAACTTCATAATCCTCACTTCATGAGGAAAAAAAGCACATCTTTAGTCACCCATTTTCTCCAATACTCTCCCCTTTGTTAGACCACACAAATGAATCAGTCAATGAAAATTGAACCTTCCAGCTCTCTAACATTGGAATTCATGGAATCAAGCTTACTTGGGAAATAGACTGTGACAAAGATTAAGTGGACATTGTCAACCAGTTCTAAAAAGGACCTTTATGTGTGTGGGGGAAGCTAAATACACTTTTCCTTTCTCTGTGTGTATTGCAGAGACAGAGAATAAATTTAAAAATATACATCTAATGGCATCTTCCAGCTAGTAGGACCTAAGACTTGTCACTTAAATCCTTATTTTAGACTAATTAAACTCTCAGTCGTCTTCAGTTAGTCTAAACGGAGCATATCCTTGTGCCTGTTTCTGGTCAGTTCTTAATGATAAGAATGTAAAGTCACTTATCTTTCCAAGAATCTCTTCAGCTATAGCTAAGCTACGTTCCTATAAATGCCTGAAGATTTTTAATTCAAACCTACATTTAGCAAGACATATAACAGCCTGTTTGACAGCAACTGGGATACACACCATGACAAGCTCTCTAAGGGGCTGGGAGTCTTGCCATGAAAAGAGGAAGTGGTGTCTTGCTGTTTCTAACCCTCAGAAAATGAGATTTAATATCATTTGACATTCAAGCCCTAAAACTCAACCCAGACTTGTAAAATTTGTCCTTTCTTAATTCTCAATGTTCCTTAAGAATAGAAAATGGTTGGATTAAATTCGGCTCATCCCTGGCAAGGCCGCAACTTCATTATTCTCTCAATTTCCTGTCGTACTGTTTAGAGGTCTCCCGGAAAATAATTTCCATGTAGTACATTTCATTCTGTATTTCAAAGAAGAAAGGTGTTTCTTCATATCAAAGAGCCTTATCCTCTTTCTTGAAATCCCCAATATTAGAGTTCAGGTTTTGAATGTCCCCCAAAAGAGAAACACTGTATTACAGGCTTGTTCCCCAACATGTGTCACTTATGTGTAAACAGAAGTTATTTTCCCACATGGTCCCAGTAGATAAAGACTTCTGTCTACAAATGGTGCCTAATGTTTGGCAACAACATCCACATAAAACCTTAGAAAGCTTGGGAAGGTATTCTAAACACAAAAGAACAGAGTCAAGCACAGCTTCTTGGTAGCTATCTCGTGGCAAGCAGAGGTGTGGCTCCTTTAAGAAAGACTTTCTGACAGCATTAGCAGCAAAAACCACATGGCAACTATTTTAAGAGACTCTGCCACCCAACACTTAAATGGTATTTATGAGCAGAAAGTGGCGTGCTTCTTGGTGGTGATATGGACCTAGAAACTTTGTAGAGTCGGGGCAATAAAGATGGTTCCTGCCAATACTTCTACCATTAAGCTACACACTCAGGAAGCCAAGGAATGGGCAGAGTCAGCTGCCAAAGCCACAGCTTTAATTCTAGCCATGCCACTTAGCAGATTAAAGACTCATGTGCCCAGAAAAAGATAGAAGTATATAGTAAATACACATTCAGATGGGAAAAAAAAAAAACTCTAAATAGTTCACAGTGTGTTTAAAAATATATGCTGGCTTGGGAGAGAAAACAGAAGGATAGAGAAAGTCCTTTAACAATGAAATAGAAAAGCCAGGTGGTAGGGGCTCATGTCTTTAATTCCAACACTTAGGAGGCAGAGGCAGGTGGCTCTCTGTGAGCTTGAGGCCAGCCTGGTCTACAGAGTGAGTTCCAGGACAGCCAAAAATACACAGTCAAACCCTGTCTCAAAAAGAAATTAAAAAATAAAAGAAATAGAGCTTTTAAAAAGCCACAAACAGATGGAAAATACACAGAAAACCTGGATATTGTATGTTATTGTGTTGACTTTAAATTGTCTGACTGCTGAGGAAGGAGCAACAGCTGCTAAAAGTCATTTGATTGTAAATGCTGCTGGATTAACCCAACCTATATATTTTAAAAATGACTTGACTTCAAAATTTAACTGTAAAGATATGCTATTTTGAAGAAGAGGTTTTGTTTTTATTTCCGTGGGAAATGAGAGGTTGTGGATTTATTCTTGGTAAAATAAGGAAAATAAGGTTTGATCAAGAAGGACACACTGAAAATCCTCCAATGGGAACAGATGGCCCAGATGATTCAATGTTTCAGAGCACCTCTCTTGTAGTTTCATCTGAGTTCTGCATTCAGAACAGCTTCAAGATTGCTGGCTGAGATGATCCAGCCTTACAGAGCACTCCATCAGAAACTGACCATTATCCTAAATTTTCTTTGGGTCCCCAAAGATTACCAGTGCCCCCAATCAGCAGGAAGTAGCCTATAATACTATGTCCACATTCCCAAAAAATGGATTCTGCATATTTGCCTTTGTTTGGGGTATTGGTTTAAAGTTGTTATGGACAAATGTCAGGAAAAAGGAGATTAGACTTAGGGTTCTTGTTTTGAGAAGAAAAACAAAGGGAAGTGCTGTGGGATAATGCTTTTGTACACTGTAAAAATTTGTCACTCATATTGGTTTAATAAAATGCTGATTGGGCCAACAGTCATGCAGGAAGTATAGGTGGGGAGACCAGACTAGGAGAATTCTGGGAAGAGGGAAAGCAGAGACACAGTCACCACCAAAACACAGAGAAAGAATACCTCACTGAGAAAAGGTACTAAGTAAGCCATGTAGCTAAATATAGACAAGAATTATAGGTTAATTTATGTTACAAGAGTTAGTTAAACAATAACCCTGAGCAATAGGTCAAACTACTTATAATTAATATAAGCTCCTGTGTGTTTATTTAGAACTGTAAGGCTGTGGGACTGGGTATGACAGAAACTTCTGTCTACATGTATGGGAAGGGATAGAACTTGTCAGAGATGAGGCCTTGTCTGTAGAAGCTAAGTTAACCAGAGTGGTGTACTTGGGGAATGTCTCAGTTAGCAGTCTATTGTTGTGAACAGATGCCATGACTATGGCAACTCTTATAAATGAAAACATTTCATTGGGTGGACTGCGCTTCACAGGTTCAGTCTATTATTATCATGGTGGAACTTGCTGGCCTGTAGGCAGACACAGTGCTGGAAAAGGAGCTGGGAATTCTGTATCTTTATCTGTAGATAACAGGAAGTGAACTGTGTCACTGCGCATAGCTGGAGCATAGGAAACCTCAAAGCCTATCCTCAGAGTGGCACACTTCCTCCAACAAGGCCATACCTACTCCCACAAGGTCACACCTCCTACTAGTACCACTCCTCTACGAGTTTATGGGGGACAATTGAATTCAAACTGCCACAGGGAATATATTGGGATCCCAGCCCTCCTTCATCTTCTCTTTCTCCTTAAATATCATGAAGTGTGATTTTTACCTCAAACTCATACCATGAAGAATAATGGAGTCAAGTGATCAATGCTGAAATTTCTAAAACAACAATCCCAAATTACCACTTCCTTCCTGTAAAATACTCACCTGACATTTTAGAATCCAGAGCTATGGACCCACAATTAACAACAGAAACTGCTCCTGCAGTCTGAATTCAATTCAGTTTCCAGTACCCGTGTTGAGTGCCCAACTGGTAGGGGACTTGCAACTGCCTCTTAACTCTAGCTCTAGGGTATGTGATGTCCATTCTGGCACCCACTGGTACTTGTACTCAGATGCACAAACATATAGAATACTAGCATGGAGGCATTGATATAAACAAGAAATTCTAAGAGTAAATGAGGTACTATTGGCATATACAGATTGTTCATTTGTATGGATGTGTGTAAGAGCATAAGGACACATCACAGGGACCGAAAACTGATTAGCAAATCATAGGAAGGTAGTAATAGTTCCCCATGTATCCTGTAAGAGTTATGCTGACACACATGTGGTAAAGAGAATAAAAATAGTAACAGTCATGACTCAAAAGCATATGTTATAGATTGTTGGAAATTTTTAGTCTTTTTCCCTTTCTCTCTCTCACACTGCCTGTGTATGTACAAATAATCTAAGACAGTATGTATAAACTTAATTCCCCTAGTCATATAATACTTTTGTCTCACTCCACAGAACATCGGACCGAGAACTTGTATTCAAAATAGGTAATAAACTGATATTAATTAATTCCAAAGCACAAACAACCCAAATAGATATAGACAAAATCTTTAATATGTTTCACAAAAACCACCAATAAATATATGAAATATTGTCATACATTTTCATGAGTAAAGGAAAATAAAAATTATAGTGATATACTACTTCTTACCCATGTGACAGCTAAAATAAAAATGGAGATGTGAAAATCTAAGTTATCAACAAGGACACAAAGCAACAGCATTGTCATATATTGCTAGAGGCAGCCTAAATTTGGGGAAATACTTGTCAATAACTAGTATAATAAATGCACATCCATCTTATGATCTAGTAATTCCACTGAGTAAAATTGAGCAACAATGTGTAAATATGTCCAATAAAATACATGTTCTAGAATGTTCATAGAAATGCTATTCAAAACAAGGGAAAACCAAATGTCTACTAGTTAACACAAGTATTAATAAATAAACTGTAATTTTTTGGAGAGTTAAATAAACAAAATAGGACAATGATAACATCTGTACAAAACATAGATGTGTAACATTAGTGTGTTTTGGTAGAGGTGAAGAAGTGCAGAAATTGTTGCTCATGGAAGGAGAAAAAAGAGTGTATGTGCATAACTTCTAGATGATGATTGTTTTGGAAGGAAGAGTGCTGATAGGATATTAGTAATATTTTTCACCTTAGTATAAATAATACATGTTTAATCTGTGAACATCTGTAAGCAATATGTATATAACATATGAGTTTTTATAAGTATATTATACTTAAAGTTTGTGTTTTAAAATGGGAGCGTGTGAGTTTGGGTTGGTGGGGAGGATCTGAAAATAGTTGGAAAAGAGGAACAATACTCAGAATATAGTGCATAAAAATTATTTTCAACTAAAAAATAAAATATTGTATGAAATCATTGTTCAATTTTTTTAGATAAAACATTCAATTTCTAACCCACATCTTGGATAGGGTATTTATTTCTACATTCTGAAGGTAAAAACCAATGACATTGCAACAACAAATTTAACAACCAAAGAACACTAGCCAAACATTCATTTTATTTGAATATTTTAGGCTGGTCTTCAGGGTTATATTCACATTAATATTAATAATAATTTACTTTATTAAATTTAAATTCTCCATTTTTATCACTCATTTTAATTTTCTGGATATGGAACACCCATATTTGACTTTGGAAAAGATTGCAAAAGTGGGACTTTGGCTACTAAGAAAAGAATCATTTGAAATTTTAACTCTAAGAGAAGCTGGTCAGACTATTGTTCAAAATTATTCCACCTCCAAAATGAAGTTAATGTTCTGTCCACATGGCAGGTAAGGATTAAATGAGACAGAGTTTGGAAATAAGATCAAAGTCAGGAAAACAAGGTGCATGTGTATTGGTAAGATGGTGTAAATACAACATGGCCGACTGTTTTTGAATGAATCAGAATCTACTTTTATGAGATAAATGAATCATCTGGATAATTTCTGAGTAAGCTTCCAAAACCAACATCTGTCCTTCAGATCTTTCCCACTGAAAAGCAAGCTTTAGTCTATGAATATTGCCTGTAGAGTGATATTTTCACACAATAAGATGGTTTTTTAATTACTGTTCTTTTTAATCTGCCTAACTGAAAGTTAGAAATAATTCTAGAGATGCAGAGGGAAAACATTTTTGTAGATTTTTCTGAGACATTAAATGGGCAATAAACCATGACACTAAATTGGAAATCAATCAAAGAATAATTTGGTGAATACCTTTCACTTTTGTTTTTGTTTCTCCTGTCTGGAAAAAAATAAAAAAGTGTCATCTCCTTCATTTCAGTTCTTTTTTACTATTTATTGTATTTTGGAAATTACAATTGCATTATTTTCCCTTCCATTTACTCCCTCAAAGCTTCCATATACCCCTCCTTGCTCTCTTTCAAATTCATGACTTGTTTTTTTCATTCATTTTTGTCACACACACACACACACACACACAGTAATATCCCTAAATATAACTTGCTCCAATTAATGTGCTCTTCCCTAGGGAAGGCTATTTTTCCTGCTGCTCTGACCTTTGTGTGTGGTTGAAGCATCATGGGCTTCCCCTACTTACTTTGGCCTGACTATTAGTATTGTCCTTGTTCAGCTCATTTTTACGCAGTCATGTGGATGAGACTTCATGGATGTAGAAATTACTAGGAGGCACAGTCTCACAGCAAACTCCCTGTTCACTCCTTTTTATAAATTATTATTCAGCAATTTCTATTGTTTACAATTCCATAAGTGCTGATAATCTGTTACATGCTTTAAAACTGCACATATAGGATCATGTTTTAAGGTTAATAACACAAACAGTGAATATTAACCACATCAGGAAACTGTGGGAAAAAATGAATATGATCACCTTCAGTCAGCACCAATATTTTAAATAATGCATAGCAAAGATGTTACATAAAATCCATTATTCATGGCTTTCCTCATACATATATTTGAAAACAGGATGGTACTGGCTGCCCTGGGAATTTTTGTCACGGTGTATTACGTTGTTCATAACTTTTTACTCTCCCATATTTTTCCCTGAAAAGAACTCTCTAATTGGGTTGTCAGTCATTTATACATTACCTTCTGCCTAGCTGGCACAGAATATACTCCTTTTCACCATTTTCTTTCCTGCTCAGCTATTTAACTGCCTTTGGTTATTTTTCACACATACACATACCTGTCCACTTACAGACTGACTATCTATATTAAACACAGACTTTTGGCTCTAATCATCATACTTGGTCAAGGACTATTTGTCAGTAAATGCAGACTGTGCTGTATATTTAACAAAACTCAGTATTTTTAAAGTCACTATGTGACCAGTGAAAAAATGCTAAATTGATGTCTTGACTTGAAGTATTTTTATAAATCACACACACACATACACACATATATAGTTGAATATAGATATATGAAGAGGGGAAATATATTGATATAAAATAAAATAGGAATAGCTAAGGGAATCCTAAAGCAAATATGGCCACCAAATATAGTTCTTCATTTAGGATTAAACTCAGTAGTGTAACAATTTTATTCAAATGCTCTCAGATTCTCAGATTATGTAAAAGTAAATTATAAATGTAATGCACAAATAATGAGCAAACCTCTCATTTATAATACTTTTTCATCATCAAAATGCTTCAGAAATTGATCTAATGAATGTACTAAAGAAAAAAATGCAAAACCAGCCTCTACTGAAGACTTGTGAGAATCAAAAGATGAACAGGAGTTTGAGACACCTAACATCATACATGGGGTTCTGAATTCCATTCTTAGGACAGAAAAATTGAAAGCAAATGATAAATAGGATATTGAATAGAATTTTCTCTCAATAAAAAAACTGTTGTTATTGAAGTAAGGTATGTATACAAGTGCATAAAGAAGATGTTTTCATGCAATAATGAATTTATTCCTTATAATAAAAACTAAGGGCACTTTGTGTGGGAGGTCCTTCTATCTATGTGTTGCTTTTATTGGTTAATGAATAAAGAAACTGCCTTAGCCTGTTGTTAGGTCAGAACTTAGGTAGGTGGAGAAAACTGGACTGAATGCTGGGAGAAGTAAGTCAGAGAGGGAGACACCATAAAGCCATCACCAGAGTCAGACATGCCAAAACTTTAGCGGGTATGTGGCAATTGATAGAGATGGCTTAAATTAATGTAAGAGTTAGCCAATAAGAAGCTAGAGCAAATGAGCCAAGCAGTGTTTTAATTAATACAGTTTCTGTGTGGTTATTTTGGGTCTAAGCTAGCCAGGTGTTCAGGAAGAACAAGCAGCCTCCCACTACAAATTGTCACCCAACGTGGGGCATGAACCTACAACCCTGAGATTAAGAGTCTCATGCTCTATCAGCTGAGCTAGCCAGACACCAACAAGTGACCTCCATCCAACAGATACTATGGACAATACAGTCGGCTTCATTAGGAAAGCTGCCATTCATTTTGGGTTTCTAAGGATAAATAGACTGTTACTGGTGGAAAGCAAATGCATTGAAGCAAAGCAAGTTTGGTCTCAGAGTGAATAAATTTATAGTCGTGAATGCTGGCCATGGTCCTGTGTGACTTAAGTGAGTCAAGTACATGAAGGTGAGCACAGGGCAAGAGAAGATATGAAAGCTGCAAGTATGGTGCTTTAACAGACCCCTGAGAAAAGGCAAGGCAGAGGGAAACTTCAAAGTTTTATGCCACAGGCTCTTTATTGTCTGAACTTAACTAGCAGTACTTGGAACAAAGGAGAACAATGTAATATGACATCACTAGAAAATAAACAATCCTGCCATACTTCCTCAGCTACTGATCTGTTATATTGTTTAGACACATATTTAGTCAGACACATGGATTACTCAAGTTGTACATCAACCTATATCTACTATTTGCTTACTAATCAGTTACTCCTGGGCAGGAACATGATGTGGGAAGTTCTTCTGTATATGTGTTGCTTTTATTGGTTAATGAATAAAGCTGTTTTAGACAATGAATTATCAGAGTAAAGTCAGGCAGCAAATCAGAACAAAGATATATAGAGAGATTAGGCAGAATCTGGGAAATTCAATGTATCTCCCACAGGAGAAGGATATCAGAATTTTATCAGTAAGCCACAACCTCATGGTGATAAACAGATTAATAGAAATGAGCTAAGATGTAAGAGCTAGCTAGAAATATGTCTGAGCCATTGGCCAAACAGTGTTATAATTAATATGGTTTCTGTGTGATTATTCAGATCTGGGTGGCTGAAAAACAAAAGACCAGTCTCCCCTTACAAATGGTGCCAACATGGGGCAAGAATTTCCACATAAAGCCTGAGAAAGCTTAAAAAATATAAAAGGATTCTAACCAGACAAAAGAATAGAGTCAAGCATGGGTTCTTGGTAGCAGCATTGTCTTGGGTGGGCTCTGTCTGCTAGAGGCAAGCAGAGGTACAGCTCCTTTAAGAGAGGCTTCCCAACTCAGTCTTAGCTGCAAAAACCCCACAGCTCTTTTAAGAAGCTCTGTCATCAAACACTTAACTGGTGTTTATGAGTAGCTAGCAGAATGCTTCTTGGTGTTGGTATGCACCTAGAAACTCCACAGAGTTGTGGTAAAGAAAACACGGCTCCTGCTAGTATCTCCATCATGAAGCTAGACTCTCAGGAAGCCAAGCAGTGGGGCAGATCCAGCCACCAAAGCCATAGCTTTACTCCTAGCCATATGATTTAGCAAATAAAGGACTTATGTGGTCAGAAAAAGAGAGATATACAGTAAGACAAATTCATATAAAAAATAACCTCTAAATGGTTTACAGTATGTTTAAAAATATACATGTCTTAGGAGAGAAAAGAAAAAGGATAGAGAAAGTCCTTAAAAAGAAAGAAACAGAGTAGCTGGATATGGTGGCATATACCTTTAATCCCAGCACTTGGGAGTCAGTCAGTCAGATCTCTGTGAGTTCAAGGGCAGGCTGGTCTACAGAGTGAGTTCTAGGACAGCCAAAGATACACAGAGAATCACTGTCTCAAATCAAAAATTAAAAAAATAAAAATAAAAGAAATAGAGTAAAAAAGAAAAGGTACACAAAGATGGTGTGGGAGAATGGTCTGTATTCTGTCAATTATATTTTAAATAAATGCTTATTTGCCAGTAGCCAGGCAGAAAGTATAGGCAGGACAACCAGATAGGAAGTAGAGGCAGGTCAATGAGAACAGGAGAATTCTGGGAAGGAGAAAACCCATTCCTCTGCAGTTGTGAGCCCACCACAGAAGAAGCAAGATGTGACTGCCCCACCGAAAAAGGTACCAATCCATGTGGCTAGCATAGACAAGAATAATGGACTAATATAATTTATAAGCATTATTATTAAGAACCCTGAGCTAATGGGCCAATCAGTTTATAACATTTGTCTGTATTTGGCTTTGATTTCTCATGAGAGCCCAGATAGGTCCTGAAATTGTGATTCTGCTGCCTCAGCTGCCTAACTATCTGGGTTATATAACTGTACCACCAGCCCACTAGGAGAGTTTATCTGGGACTTCGTTCTTAGTTTGGGGGGGAATATACTCAAGGATTTTGGTGGGGACCATCACTGAACAAGCCAGAAAAATGTTGTACGTAACTGCTGAAGACCAGTGTGATGCTGCAAGCGAAGTGGTCAGCATTTCATATAAAGAGTTTACATGAGAAGATTTAATAAATCCCCATGTGATATGACAAGTTTATATATCATTGAGGGAAATTACTCATTGCACTAATATTGATAAGATGCAAGGACAAAATAACATTAGTCTGGTTTACCATGATATTAATATGATTTACTCATAAAAAATGAGAGCTGAAAAAATACAGATGTGGCCCTGAGAAGATTAGAGGATATATCACAACATAAGAGATTATAGTTTCGAAAATACTACACGAAATAATTATACGAAAAGAGACAAATACTAAAATTCCTGACCCTTGGCTTCTCTGCTTGTCTACTTTTTTTAATCAACTGTACTACAGACTGAAGAAATTCAAAGAATCATTTATTTTCTTTATATAACACCAATCTACTTACTCAAAATGGCACTGTGTAAAAACCACAGAGTCCATAAAACATTTCTTAACAGTCAGACATGCAGCTGTCCGCCTAATTATAGAATACAAACTGTGTGTGTGCCTGTGCACATCTGAACACTCATGCCCTTGAACGTCTTTATGTGCATTTGTCTGTACTTGGTTTGCTAGGCCATAAAGCAAAGTTTGGGAGCAAGTCTGTATAACAAAGCTTGCCCCTGTTGTAATAGGAGCGGAGGGCTGCTTGCCGCTACTCAGCTCCCGCATGGCTAGCTTTATCTGAAATAATTACACGGAAACTGTATCCTTTTAAACACAGCCTGGCCCATTAGTTCCAGCCTCTTATTGGCTAGCTCTTACATTTTGATCTAACCCATTTCTAATATTCTGTGTAGCACCACGAGCTGGCTTACCAGGAAAGATCTTAACCTGCGTCTGTCTGGAGTAAGAGAATCATGGCAACTGCCTGACTCGGCTTTCTTTCTCCCAGAATTCTGTTCTATTTACTCTACCCACCTAAGGGTTGGCCTATCAAATGGGCCTAGGCAGTTTCTTTATTAATTAACCAATGAAAGCAACAGATTAGAAAGAAATCACTCCCACATCATGCCCCCAAAGGACGAAAGATGGAAAACATTTGTGATTAGTTTCTAAGAACAAATAAGTTCAAAAATTGATAAGTTCACCAAAGTGGAATGTTTCTATGCTAAGGAAAAATGATGTGAATCAGCTTCTTCAAACAAAATCCATTTCTCAGCTTCCTGTTTTCTCCCCCAACACCCACCCTACAAAATTACTTTTAGGAGTTACAAGTGTTCATCAAAAAATTTATTCATGTATGATCAGTCTATGTAAGAAATGACCTCAATTTTTAAAATTAATTTTGAATAATATTTATTGAATGACGTATCTAAAATGGAATAATTGAATATTTAAATGTCTCTCTCCTTCCCTCTTTCTTCCTCTCACTCTCTCACAGTTTTTATCATAGAGACAATTCACACACTGTGAGATCTGCAAGGAGTAAGAATTTTCTTGTTTGATTTTCTGTCAACACAACTCAAAGATTCCTGATTCTTTATATCCACTTATGTTTTATAAGCCCAAATTTTTCTAAAGATAATAAGTAAAGACATTTTGTCTTTGGCTTTTCTGTATTGGGACCAATTGATTCTTATTATTGAGGACTGATTAAAACATTTCTGTCTATTTAGAAGCAGAGAAGCTATACAAGTATAGATTCCAGAATTTATTTTTGGTGATATTTACCAAATCTCCTTTTCATTTCTTTTCTTTTCCAGAAAAATGGATGGAAGTAATTTTTAGAACCAGTTGAACTTGAATTATATCTTCTACCTGTACGTGCATGGTTGTGAATTATTAGTCACTCCAAGTATCCTGACTAAGGCAAAGGCTTGAAGTCAGGTCAGGCATATGCTAACCCTAGGAAAGATATAAAGAATGGTAAATTTTCCCAGTGAAGAGTTAAGTATTGCAGCCTATCACCTCTTCTAAGAGCTTCTCTATATAACAAAGATTTAAAGGTTTTCTAGCTTACAGGGACTGTGGTTCATTCTTCATCTCCTCACTGTTTCCCTTTTGAATCTTTGATGCACACAAAGGAAAGAGGGAAGGGCAAGCTTTCATGCTATTGTCTTACGGCTTTCCTGCACAAGTCCCACATTTGGAACATTTTAAATGATCTCATGGATTTCAGTCCATGGAATTTCAAAACGAAGTCTCCACCTTTTAGAGGGGAAGGACACTGTTTCTTCTCCCCCACCCTCCTCATTTCCCCAGGTCATTTTTAACCATGTTACTGCCCAGCTGAGTATACTCCAACAATATCTTTACTCTAGCTCCTTCCAGAGGCAAATGCCAAACCTGCAGCAGGGAGCAGAGAGCTGGGATTAATCAGAGGCAGCAGGAGAACAAAGATGAGTGAAGATTATTCCTGCTTCCTCATGGTCTTGCTTTTAAATAAACGCATGGGAGCGTCAGTGGAGCCCGAGTCGGAAGTTCAAGTTTAGTCAGAAATCATACCACAAGCCCTTAGTTCACTTGGGCATAGCACTCCTCAAGCTGTCGAGAGGAGAATATATCTGAGATATGTCGGCAAAAATTCCCAAACTTTGGCAACAATCCAGCAGTGCAATTCCATAAAAATATGATCTGCACATTTCCACAACCTGAAGCTCCCTCTGGGCTCTGGAGAAAATAACACTGTTTAATAACGGCAGCAGGTGTTTTTACTAATGATCTTTTAACGGCATTTTTGATGCCTTTAATTAAACCCCAAATATTTTTGTTGGAAAAATAAAGGACAAATGGTTTCGTAGGCAAAATAAATCGTGTGTTTAAGGATGCATTATAAAAGAAAAATATGCAAACTACATGTTGTTTTGTCCAAGAAAGTAAGCAATGCCTTTGCATAAAGTCCAACTGGAAGAATTGAGGAGAAAAAAATATTATGATAAAAGTTAACAAAAATATTGTTAGAAAAAAATTCAAATTTTGTCAATGAGGCCAGGTGGATTGGCACAGTTTAATCCCAGCACTTGGGAGGCAGAGGCAGGCAGATTGCTTTGAGTTTGAGGCCATCCTGATCCAAATAGTGAGTTCCAAGTCAGCCAGAGATGGATAGTAAGAACCTGTCTAGAAAAGGCAACAACAAACAAACAAACAAAAAGAAAGAAAGAAAGAAATCAAGCCATGCATAGTGGTGTTTGAGAGACTGAAGCAGTAAAGATTGAGAATTCAAGGCCAGCCCATACAACACAGCAAGACTTTGTCTCAAAATGTTTTGACATGAGCAAAAATAAGAAAATAAAAAAAGAAAAGGAGAGAGAAGAGGAGGAGGAAGGAAGGAAGGAAGGAAGGAAGGAAGGAAGGAAGGAAGGAAGGAAGGAAGGAAGGAAGGAAGGAAGGAAGGATAATTTCTCTTCCAGTAGGGGACACTGAATTGGTAGTGGTTTTCTAAAGGAACAAAACATTAATATATATTTTTAAATGGTCTATTAGGCTATATTAAACAAAATTATCTACAGAGTCCAATGGCTGCCTTCACATGGGGAGGCTAGGAACCCAGGAGCTGCTCAGTCCACAGACATTTTCTCACAGTTATGATCCTACATGTATCCTGCAACTCAGACTCTACTGGCAAGAATTCATCATGTAATCTCACCTTCTACCAGCATGCTGGAAACATCATCTAGCTTAGCACTCTCTTCCCAGAGGAAGCTCTGAACCATGAGAGAAATATCAAGAATATGAATGACTAGTGGAAATGATGGTCAAATGGTTCATACTGTTAAGAACTAATACACTAACACATAACAGTTCTTTCCTAACTGCATGCAGAGAAGCACTCTTTGATCCAGCAAATTTCCTTCTAGGTGTATGCCCAAAAGAATGAGAAGAACAAGCTTTAGATAAAAGCTTGTGCACAAACTGTCATAGCTGCATCATCTACAATAGTTGCAAAAGAGGAAGAGCCCTAGTGTCCACACCAAATGCTGAATGAAAAACCAAAATGTGGTCTAACCATAAAATGAAACAGTTGTTGAGTCATTAAAAAAATAATGAAGTGTGGGTAGTATATGACAGCATGGACCAATTTTAAAATAATATTCAAAGTCAGAAGGAGTACCCCCAAAATTAAAGAGGTAGCCACAAGGAATCATATCTATATCATTCTATTATGCTAAATATCATGAATAAGAAAATTCAGAGTTAGGGGATAGTATGTGTGATCGCAAGAAACTCTGGGAGAAGGATGGACAATGATTACTTCATAGGGATAGGGTTTCCATTTGAGGTGATGAAAAATGTACAGCTATATACATACACATGTAAACACACATGCACACACACAGTGGTTTTCAATGATCATCAACTGGATCACACTTGAACCGACAGTGGTTCATATTAACATAAAACCATCAGCACAGAGTATGTAAGGCATTTGACTGTGTTTATATTCCTTTGGAAATTGCATAAATTTGTCACATTTTATTTCTACAAGTATTTCAAATAACATTTTTAAGACACCAGTCTATATTCACCTTCATCAGCAGTCCAGCGCTCCGGAAGCATTTGGAGGTACTGAGTCACATTACAGTTCCTTTCTAACAAGCTGCAAAAAATTACCATGAGGCCCAGCACATTCCCGCCTGAGCATATGTCCAAAATAATTAACTTCAGGTGTTCAGACAAAAGTTTACACACAAATATTCATAACAGCATTATTTACAATACTCAAAAGAAAAACAATTCAAACACCATCAAAACACTGTAAGGTTCCCTGCTGAAGGGAAGAGGAGGGCTTACTAGTTTCTCAAGAAATTCCAAGTCTGAAGTCACATGAGCCCTCCCAAATCTGTCATGGACTGTTTTCCCCCATGAGTGACAGGGCCATTTCTGTCTGGAACTGCCATCAACTGTGATTACCCAAAAGAGACCTAGGTAAGATTGGTACCACTAACTTTCCACTCCCGTGGGAAGAACCTTATTAGACCACTTCCATCTCCAATGATTTAGAGACAATTAACAGTTGCTGGGAAGGGACATTTTCAATAGTGTTGTTGCTCATAAGTTGCCCACAGCCATGGAAAGTAACCTGATAAATCTCACCTAGTGGGCATCTGAAGTCTTCTACTCTGATGAGTGCACTGCTGTTCAGGATTTTGAGGAAGGCAGGGCATCACCTCATCCTCGTCATTCATGTGAATGAAATAGCACTTAAGTGATGCACAACAGAACAGTCCAATACTGATTCATACATAGGTCTGTGTTCTTACTATTCTCTTTGTTGCGTTTTCACGTTTGCTTTTCCAATCACCAAATGTGATGGCTAACATGGCTCATTCCATCAAGAGACAGATGAGAGGAAAAGGGCAGTCTTAGATGGTCTGACTACCATTTTGAGCCCGCTGGATTTGAATTTAACTGAAAAATGTCATACGATGCTATAGCTTGGAGATCTTTAAGGGATCATGTTTAATTTGATATCTTCAATCACAAGTAAAAGCAAACTGCATGCAATTTCAAGCTTTGTAAAGGCTCAGACCTAATACATTTACTGGGTACTGATGTAGGATTCCATAACCCGATTTAAGTTAGTGTCCTGGACGAAACTTAGTAGCTATATGACCACAGACAAGATACTCAGATCTTTTTGTCTCATTGTACTAATTTGTATGAAAGTAACTTACCCTATCCTGATTTATAAGGAGTAGATAAAAATAGTATGCCAATAGCACATTGGTAGACTACTTAGAACATAGTTCCTCAATAAATGATACGTATTATTACTAACACTGTTCTCTCTCTTCAATTATAAACACATGAATAAGATTGTTATACAATCCAAAACCCAAGAAGAAGTGCAAAATTTAATAGGAAAGTTACTTCATAGTGTCATGTATCCTCAAAATATTTTAACCCTTAACATGGTGATATAGCACAATAGTGGTATAGTGATGAACTTTAGATAACAAAACCTTGCAAAACACATATATACATGTATATGTGTGTGTGTGTGTGTGTGTATACCATTCTCAAGCTAACTTTCCTACCAAAAGCATTACCAATTTCATGGGGCTATTTATATTTATACTTTGATATCTCAATCTCCTTCTTCTTACACTTTCTATTCATTGTGTAAAATATGGTGCTGTCATGTCCTACTCAATGGAATTTATTAATTTAATGGTACAAGCTTGGAGGTAGATGTTAGTTTTTCGAAGTATTCATTAGTAGAAGCTTATTAGTCTATAAGTTATAAATTTAAACATTTTGTGGTCAAAGTCTCCATTTTAATATAGGACCAGTTTTCTTATCATAACTAGCTCTAACAAAGCAGAATAGAAGGGAGAAAGATAATGTTCTAGTTAAATTATGTCCTCACATATTCATAAAGATTCTGCATTTTTTTCAAACACTAGAATGCAACTTTGACTTTTTTTCTTCCTTGAGAATCTTACTTTAAATTACTTGAGCTAAGACTCTTCACTCTTGGACAACAATGGCTTTGAAAAAAACTGGGACATATCTTTGCATGTGATTTTTGCCTTTGTCCTGCATTTGTCTCACTGGTCTCTGGAAACTTTAATCTTCACACAAGAATAGCAATGTCTGAAACATCTCCTTAATTTCCATTTCAAATTAAGTAGTCTTTCTTAAAAATAAATTCCTGGTGAGCAAACGTTCTATGGATATTTTTGAACCACTGTAAACATGCACATGGAGATTAGATAGAAACAATTTCAAAACACCAATATGAAAGAAAATTTTAAATTTAGTTTGGGTACAGATTTATTGAAAATCCACAATATCTTCATACATATAACTAAGAATGAATTATACCCTCTGGTCTTTCAATCTTTTCAATCTTTTCTGCCTGATATATATAAATTTTCTTTCATTGAACTCTATGTTTTATTTATAGGAAACCATAGTCTTATTTATTTAAAAAAAATCACTGTATGTGTTTCTACATAGTTGTTCAAAATGAGAAAGCCACATGATTAAAGACCTAGTAAAGGTTCAGTGACCAGAACAATTAACACAACTTTGTGACAATGTACTGTGGAACTCTTCTGGCTTGATTGCTGTCTTGAAACCAGAGAGGCTGATGAGATCCTGACAATATTGTGCCCATTAATATTTCCTTACAGACAGGAGGGCTCACAGGATGACTCATGAAGTGGCTAGTGAGTTGGCACCCAAGGGATCACACATACAAAGTATAAAAGCGCTACCCTCAGGATATATAAGCTATTAATAATTACTGGGAGGAGAATACATTAGCTTTAACAATTTCCAGAAGAGGGGGCTCTTCCTCAATAGTGTAGCTACCCAGAAGTTACCCGATGATAATATATGCAATTCTAGTTAAACTCACTGGTTCATCAAGCTAGACTTGGATAGACTTGTTTTTAGGTCTGTCACTGGTGTCACATCTGGCATGAATAGACATTTGTCTCCCCAGGAAAAGTCATACAATAAGAAACTTAAATGTCTGGTGATGAGAGTCTGAAACACAGGTGTCAAGGTAAGAAGTTGTGATAATGTTTGACACTCCCATTTTAAAATGTAAATATCAGTCTCCTTAGCTCATGGGCCATACAGAAACACACTATTGGTTAACGCACTAAATGCACAGTCTTAAGACAAGAATTTCAGTTCCCTCATGGGGAGGCATCAAAGCAAGCTAATTATCCAAGCCCGGTACAATGAGTTTATACCAGAACAGAGAAAGGAACAAAGGGGTCACAGGAGAATGTGGGGAGTGATTGTTTCAGTCTTTGGATGTTGCACAAGTTTTTACAGAAAAGGTCATGATGTGCAGGAAAGTCGCTTCAAACAGAAAGTTCCCAGCAAAACAAGACAACAAGATTTAGTCGTGCAGGACTGAATACCAAGAAGTTTTGACCTGCTTGGGGAATGTCAAATCTAGAAGCAATATTTGAGTTCATAAGCAGATGGTAGCTGCTGATAGGGACAGAATGGAAATCTTTCTTCCCCCGCCTTCCATTAGTTGTTTACCAAACATTTGTATATTAGAGCCTTTGCCAGGCACTGTGTTAAATCTCGGTAGAGAAGGTTGGACTCATACTCTGCCTGGAAAGAAAGAGGCACACATAAAGATCCACTATCCAAAGGTCTTGTAGTAGATGAAATTAACGTATCCGCAGAAGTGCCAGGGAAGGTACAACAAGCTCAGTCTCAGGTCACGCTACATTTTTCTGTGGACTCTCCAATAGGCTCCAGATTTCACCAGACCAGTGGAGCCAGGGAAGTGAATATAAGAAATACAGAAAGATTCCCCTAAATGTTCTCACACATCAAGATGCTAATAATGCCCTATAGTGGAACATTCCAACACTGTTCAAGGTAACAAAGCAAAACAGGTAAAGACAGAATAAATATAGCCTTGTATAGCAAAGGTAGATAAGGAACATATGATAAAAAGTATATTTAATATAAATATTTATCTCAATAAAAATAATAGTAGAAAAGACCAATGATGTTAAGGATTCCTTTTTTAAAAATAAACTTGTATAACCACACATCCAGTTGATCTAAGGGACCTTCCCATATCCTCTACTGTTTTGTCAGGAGCCTATAAAATGCTGACTCTGTCCTCATATTATTTACTCACCACCACATCGATAATATCCTCTCTAGTCTCAGGTCAACTTGACACAAGCTAGAGCCATCTGAAAGGAGTGAACCTCAACTGAGAAAATGACTCCATAAGATCCAGCAGTAGGGCGGTTTCTTAGTCATTGATGGTGGAGGGTCCAATCCACTGTGGATTGGTAATCCTGGGTTCTATAAGAAAGCAGGCTGAGAGAGCCAGACGGAGCAAGCCAATAAATAGCACCCCTCCATGGTCACTGCGTCAACTCCTGCCAACAGGATCAGGCCATGTCTGAGTTCCTGCCCTGACTTCATTATAAAGTGAACTGTGGTGTGGAAGGGAAGCTAAATACACTCTTTATTCCTGGAGTTGCTTTGGTCATGGTGTTTAATCATAACAATAGTAACCATAAATAGCACAAACAGAAAAATAAAGTATGGACTTCGGGAAATCGTTCCAAAGCTTAAATATGTGGCTATAACCGGAGGTAACAGAGGCTAGAATGCAATCTTTCAATGTAAGTCATAAGCAATATTGTTTCCAGCTTTGTAAAGTTTTTCAGGGTGAGACAGGGAATTGATTACTAGTCAAGAAGATTCAAGCTCAACTACTAACCCAAGGCTTGATTCATTGTTCCTCAGATAAATAAATAAATAATAACCGGAGTAGAACAGTATGCTCCACCTCTTTCCTCAATTATGAGAAGGTAATTAATTTCCATTTGTCTTGACAGGAGACTAATAGGCTGGAGGAGACAACCTTGAAAGGCTTTTCAGAGAAAGCTCAAGAAATTAAGATTCACAGTGGTATCGACAGCAGTCTAGTCTACTTCAATTTCATTTCTGTATGTTTATAAAACACCTGTTGTGCTCTATTCAGAAGTTTAAGGGACACGGACTAACTACACACAGCTCTTGTGCTAGCTCGCTGGATTTTATAAAGCAGCTAGGAATTCTATAGCCATGGGACCAAAGGGACCAGTTAAAATAATGCTACAATACACAATGCAAAATGTGACCATACACTCAAAGTTCTTTGCACATGATTTGGGAATTTAAAAGAGAATAAAATACCCTAAGTCCCAGCTTCCCCTGCAAAGCAGTAAGCTCCAGTTTACAATGTGAAAATAGAGTTCACGTGGGTTTTCACTGGAAGAGGAGGCTAGTGAGGAGGGTTTTGAAGAATGTGATGTGTCCTTAGAAGCTGAATGAAGAAAGACATAATCACTGTACAGTAAAGGCACAGGTGTGTCTCTCAGCAAATTCTGCTCTTGCTGTTTTCAACCCTGGCTTTTGGCCCATTAAGGCCTTTTTCCAATTATCTGTAAGGACCAATCAGCAAATGGAGTCCTAACTGAAAATCTCCCAGGGTGTTTTAATTACCTTTACTAATGGCATTCACTTTCTACAGCAATGACTCATGAAAAACATCAAGGTAAGAGTTGGTTTATTTTTGTTTGTAAAAATGATGTTTACAGCATAGTAAGGACTCAATAAATGTCTACCGCTGCTATCACTGGACATTATAAATTGACAGGAGAAACCAAGAGGCAGATATTTTACACCTTTAGCAAGAGAACAGTATCATTCGCCATATTAGACAGAAATACTTTGTAATAACAGATTATTCCGATTTCTAAAGAAACCAATAAGAATTGGTGGACTGAATTTCCTTTCTTGTAGTCTATTTAGGTTTATTGTTTATGCAAAGTCTACTTTACTAAAGTCTACTTTAGTAAATGTTCTCCAACTGGAATCCAACACAGTACATATTGAAAAATATAAATAAGATTTATTTTTCTTTTCCAGTATGGAAGTTGCACTTCAGTGATGCAAAGAGTAGTGATAAGCAAGAATAATAGAATAAATGATTCTTCAGAATTAAAAGAAAATGTGTTCATGTAAAGGCAACAAAGAATACAAATTGACTGTTACCATGGAGGGCTGACTTCTTTAGACAAAGTGGTTGACAAAGGCTTCTTTAGGGTGGCATGTCACTGGAGCCCTCAGGAACGAGAAGGGCCCAGGGGAGAAAACAATGCATGGAACTTGTTCTGCAATAATTCATAGCAGAAGAATTTCTATACTTAAATTGTCAGAAGCATGTGCAAAATGAACAAGAAACGACGTAGGATGAGAGATAGTCTATAAATATGTAGGGATCCATTCAAACACAATTCTGGGGTGTCTGAGTGTCTTTCATTCTCTGGGGTGAAAAACCGCTCAAGAGAGCTGAAGTACAAAGTTACAGGTACCTTGAACTGACCGAAACAATAAAAAGCTCATTGAAAGCCCGCAGTTTGTTCCTTTATCTCTGTATATTAATCTTACTAGTGACTCCGATGGATAAAACAGTACTTAAAATTGTCTTTGGTCTTATTGTGGACTCTGTGCGTGGAAACTCATGACTGACAGTTCTGCAATCCCTGCTCCCATGTCTCGTGAGGCGATGTCATAATTTTAGTAATCACCATGGTGATTTAGCCACCCCTACTAAAGCGAAAAAGACATTGTCATCCCCTGTGATTTCAGATGATCTCAACTCTGACAGTGGGAGGCAGGAGGGAGGACAATCCCTAATTTAGAATCATCATGCAGATCTTAGCCCCTGAGGGAAGCCAGGGCGTTAGTTGTCATCAGCCTCCAGACATTATCGCTAACTCTTTTGAGCATCTTTTATCACCACAAATTATAACGGCCACAAACTTCTAGAATGCAAGATTACTCGGGAAACTAGTTCTTTGTTACTATGTTTTCCACTCAGTAGTTCTGATATTTGAAAATACATTTATTCACCTAACTGTGTTGGCCTGGGTGCTGAAGTTTGGAACAGACCAAAACAAAATCCCTGTTCCTAATGGAATTTACAAGATAGTTTGCCTGGAATTGTGTTTATGCATAAATGTATCACATTAGCCCAAATAACCCCACATAGACATGCATGTGCATGTGCACACGCACACATGTTTATTCACACATGCACATAGACAAGAAGTGGAGGAATGTTCTACTGACAATGAATGAAGGCACTTCTAAACATAATGAACATTACTCAAACAAAACAATGAACAAATCAAAAATCAATGAGAAATGCTTTTTTCATCTAAGAAAACAAAGTTGAAATTTTCCACTACTTACTGGACTCAGGGGACACCAGCTCTCCTTTTCTTCATTTCTTTCCTATATAAAAGGAAATTTTATCTTTTTAATAGAAAGTATCACGAAGGAAAATATAACTTCTGATGAAAGCAACGCTTCTTCTTAGGATGTAAAGATTAGCAGTAGTCTTAGGAGAGAGGCTATGCGTTTTTATTTACCTTTTATTTATATAGTTACTAATTAAGGGTAGGGGGCACAGATGGCAAGGCATGCATGTGGAAACCAGGCAACACTCACCAGAATCTGTTCCCTTCCTTCTTCTGGGTTCCACAGATCAAACTTAGGTCTCCAGGTTTGTTGGCAAGCAAACCTTTACCTGATGAGCTATCTTGCATTATTTGGTAACCACATATGGATTATTCGGTTACTGGTTCCAAAGAACTTGACATTGGTCTAGAGAAATCTGTGACCTTTGTTAACAAAGAGATGCTCTCTGACTTCCAGGCCACTGTGGACACTGGCTCCTATGCTGGTACTCTTGCTGATTTAAGTATCATCTTCAGAAACACAACCCAGCAGTAAACATCTTGACAAAAATCCATAATGCCACAGCCCAGGCCAAACCTCTTAACTCAGAATCTAGTTCTTCAAAAGATTCCTGCAATTTCACTGTCACTGAAGCTCAGGGAGTAGAGATTTGGACCTTACTTCTAGGAGCATCGGAGAGAATTCTAGAGACAAAGGCTCCAGCTTCCATGGCCCTAAGACCTTTAGTAAATTAAAGCAGCCATGACTTAAGCCTGGGTTGGCCCAACTTGCTAACTTCCATGTTTCTTACTGTGATGGCTGAAACCTATCATCCATAAACATCTACTCTCTTGACTCTTTGGTCCCACGGTGAGAGATGAAAGTAAATGTATCTAACTCAAAAGTCATGATGAAATTCACGAGGTAGAGTAGAAAATATTCACACTAGTACTTACATAATGTATGATGGCCCACTGACAGTGTTAAAATGGAGCGGCAATGACAGTTCTAGTAATAATAACAACTACAAAATGCTGTTTTTGATGTTTC
This sequence comes from Chionomys nivalis, assembly GCF_950005125.1. Lineage (NCBI taxonomy): Eukaryota > Metazoa > Chordata > Mammalia > Rodentia > Cricetidae > Chionomys > Chionomys nivalis. The sequence goes on from NC_080106.1 coordinate 30,013,538, forward strand.
TGGGTATAGGGTTTCAGAGCTGATCACTTTGTATTGGACAACAATAAAAACAGACATGTAAAACTGTCTTTATACATCTGTGTATATATAAATAGAGACATGTAACCGTGACAATCGAAGAAAAAAGGCCATCAGTTTGAGAGCAGGGGCACAGGAGGGGTTGGGCAAGGATGCCTGGGAGCTGCACAAAGGAGGAAAGAGAAGAGGAAAAGTGACATAATCCTATTTTAATGAAAAATGTATTTAAAAATAAATCCAATGAATAAGTAAATAATTACAGCTGCTAGGAGTGACAGTGTAGAAAAATCTATGTCACAGAATTGATTAAAAGCCACAGAGATGACACAAATGAGTCTGAAAATCAATGCTGAAATGTTTGATAAAGAACAAGAGAAATAAAATATAAATGATAACATGTCTCTACCAAGACCAGGCTCATCAAAGATCCTTCCTACAAAAATCCCTTGTCCCTCCATTTGTGTGACTGACAAGGAAAGCTCCAAACAACTTCACCCAGGCAAAAGACTCTTGCAGAGGCAGATCTAACAAATCCTGACCTGGACTGGAGAACAATCGAGCAGGCCTGTCATTGGGACATACGGGGAATCTGCTTGTTTCAGCTGGTGCAGGCAAGAGAAAGATGTGCCCACATGAAGCATAGTTTCGTTTCTTAACTGGAATACGTCTTTGCAAGAGGCAAAATTCCAGAGTAAAATAGACGGAGCAAAAGTGGGATTTTGTTACAAAGGTTATTGACCTGCAAGAAGATTTCCTCTGATTCTAAATCTCAAAGGTCTGCCAACCAACCCAATCTGGAACTCTTTCAGTTCAACCCTGAAAGGCCCACATTTCTGGAAAAGACTAAAGTAGATGATGAGCTATCCATAACTCAGTTCAACTCAGCCTTCTGTTATGTTCTTTCTGTTCCATATATGAAAGTATCACCCTGAATTCTCTTGCATTATTTCTTTATGAAATGAAATCAAATCTTACTTATAAGCACTAAATAGTTAATAGACAAAGATAATTGGCAGAGATTATAGATAAGTAGATAGATAGATAAATGATAGACAATAAAAGGTAGAAAATAGATAATAGTCATGTAGATAATTGATAGAAATGAGATGATAGATACATATATATATATAGATAGATAGATAGATAGATAGATAGATAGATAGATAGATACATACATACATACATACATACATACATACATACATATATACATACATAGATGATATATAATAGAAAAGAGATAATAGGTAGGTAATCAATAGATGACAAATGAATAAAGAGAAACACATAGATCATACATAAATGGTAGATAATGTATTTCTTCTTCTCTTTACAATTATCCCCTTTAAGGAAAACAAATGTGTGGCAAACCTGAAGTAATGGAGGGCAACATTATATGACAGCCATATTGATGACATGTTTTTCTTCATTTCCAGCTACCTGCAATGCTCACAGCTCTTAGGGACAAATGCTAGGACCAATCTGAAAACCTTCTAGCATGTGCAGAACAAAAATATCAGGCAAGAACAAATAAGCAATTCTGGTCTGGGAGTACAGTCTGGGATCTGCCCTTTCAAAGGGCAGACGTCTAACAGCTTGTTAGTTAGCCTTTCTAAAGGCCAGCAACCAAGAAAAGAGACCACTGGGTGTGGGTCACTCCACAGAAAACAAGCCACATCCCTGTGACTATTTGCCATGCAATTAGAGCCTCCTGTCTGAGAATAAACCTTGTCACTCTTGGTCGGGGGCACTAAAATAGAATTTCAAAAACATTGCTGTAACTCTAGAAATGTTTGACCTGGGAGCAATTTTTGTAGGATTATATTCCAAGGAAATAAGCCAAGCAACCAAGAAAAAAAGCTTATATACAAAAATGTTCATTTCAAGGTTGTTTAGACATCTAAAAGCAAACTAAAATCTCTGGCATGGCAAAGTAAATACTCCTCTATATACTACCTACTATAAAAATTAAGTTATAATAGCTGGGGAAAATGTATATTCTGTGGCTTAAATAACCTATCCTACACATCCCTAGAATAATTCCTTTAGGTAGGCATTATTCTTTCATCCTTATTTCATCCTTTAGAAAATGCAGGCTCAAAGAGGGTAAAGTGAATGACACAAAGTTGCAAAGCTATAGTTATAGGAAGGTACACAGAGAGGACTTGGGGTTTCAGAGCCAAATAATATCTTCTGTGCACGGTATCTTTTTTAAAATTCATATTTAAAACATGAGTGTGAATGTTTTTCATCCTTTATATCCTTTCATCCAATAAGAGTTGCATCTGTTCCAATACATGCTCTGCCTACATTTTAGAAAAATGCATTTGGGTCCTGGAGACAATCATTTCTTTCATTAACATATTATTTGGGCATCAGCAATGACCAACAGCTATATATGCTAATATCACATTTATATCTTCACTAATCTAAAAGTAACTGTCAAATGATTAATTTCTAGATCTAATTTTTATTCATCTGTCCTACACAGAATGTGCCTCTAGGTTTTTTTCTTTTAACTTTCCATTTATTTTCTGCTTAGAGGATATATTATCTTTAAATAAAGAGTCAAATAATATTTGAGCAAAGGCTAGGGACACATTCTGTGCCCTTAACACAAGTAATTTTTGGTGATTTGACAGATAGAGTGCCATTACATCACTTCAGATACTAATGGGCATAATAATTCATCAACTTCTTCATGAAAGAGAGTCCTAAAATGAGACAACTGAGTGAAAAGAAAATGTCAAGTTATTTATGGCTTCCATCACTGCCTTATGACTCATAGATGGAAGGTGGTCTTTTTGTGGAGCCCTGCGTCTAGTTTGACCTTGACTGCAAGGGAAAATCTATTGCTTTTTGATTTTGCCAAAAAAAAAAAAAAAAAAAAAAAAAAGCATCTTTATCTATTTTTTCAGAAGCAAACTTGGGGAAATAAGCATTTCTTGATCATTATCCAAGTGGCTTGGGAGGTCAGCTTACCCCTAGCCTTGGGAGGAGACTTACCACAAAAGCTACCAGAATCACAGCTTTCCTTCTTCTTGGCACCAATAATCCAGGATGGGACTAGGAGAAAACAGACTCAATTCTAGGACCTTTGTTTAAACGTTTGGAACAAAGCTTGGCGGCACTGAGGAAGGCAGGTGCAGGGCTGTGGTGCTGCTTGCTGCTGAGGTGTCCTCTCTGGCCTGAATCTAACAAGAGAACTCATGATCACAACAGACAGAGCATCTTACTAGTTCAAAATCCCAACTCAGCAACCATGAGGGTAAAAATAAGAGCTTTTCTGCAGGAGGCACTAACATATATGTTATTATCAACTTATTAATGTGCTGAGCATAACTAAACCAAATATCTACCAAAATGACCCCAGTTTGAAAATGTGGGTGCCAACATAATGGAGCAGAAAAATTCACAACACTAACCTTCACTTCAATGACAAAATTTTTCAGCACTGAATGCTGTTTAAAATTATCTTCAGTCTTCTATGAAACATAAGAGAATTTCATGTTTATACCTGTGCCAATCCCCAAGATAGTCATTCCACGGTACACATATTCAAAAAAAACAGATGGAAGCAGAAATCTAAAACCTGCCTCCTCTCAAGTATTCAGAGTAAGGAATACTTAATTGATAATCAAGCTATGAATGACTTCCCTTTTTCCTTCACTGTTTCCTATCCTGTAAAAACTACTAGAGAATTAACAAATCAAGCATTGAAATCTGGTTCCACCTTTCTCCCTAACATCTAAACCTTGTTTGCATAGTTATCTAATGTTTTCACTGGATTGCAAACAAACTAGGTCTTAAAAGTAAGCCAAACTAGGGTTTAAAAGAACATTAAAGGACACGTGGCTTGAAGAAAAATTTAAGTCTCATAGTTATTTACAATAACGAAAACCTGAACTTCCCATTCTGTAATTCCCATTCTGTAATTCCCATTCATTATGTGGAATTACAAAGGTTTTCTTCTGATACAGAAAGAATCTTTAAAATGCCACCTTCCTTCCTCTGGCAGCTGATGGGAGCAGATGCAGAGACCCAAACCAGACATAAGGAGAAGCTGGAGGAACCTCGCAGGAGAGGGGGAGGGATTGTGGGAGTCAGAGGGGTTGATGACACCAGAAGAATATGGTCCCACAGAATCAACTAATCAACTACAGGGCTCACAGGGCCTCAAAGAGACTGAACAGCAATCACGGACCCTGTATGGGTCTGCACTAGGTCCTCTACATATAAATTGTTGTTGTTTAGCTTGAGATTTTTGTGGGACTCCTACCAGCCGGAGTGGGAGTGTCTCTGACTTTTTTGCCTGCTCTCTGGTCGGGACCCCTTTCCTCCTATTGGGTTGCCTCTTCCAGCCTTGATATGAGAGTTTGTGCCTCGTCTCATTGCATTGTGTTATGCTGTGTTCAGTTGACTTCGAGGCCTGCTCTTTTTGAAGGCAAACAGAGGAGCAGTGGATCTGCGGAAGAGGACAGGTAGAAGTGGGTCAGGTCTAGGAGGAGGGGACCGAGAGGAGGCTGCAGTCAGGATACATGGTATGAGGGAAGAACAAATAAAAAGATAACAATGCCAGCTTCGCATAGAGCAACACTGTGATTGTGTTTAGCTTCCTTAAGACTCAAGTCTCTGAATCATGGCACGCTTCCTCTGCTTCTGAGGTACTCCCTCCTCTCCTCAGACAACTGTTTGGTTTGGAAAAACTCAGCTTAAGTTTGCCTCTCCCTCTGATCCCTACCACATGTCTCTTATTCCTCTGTTCTCTCACTTATGATGTTCCTAAGTAACAGTGGCTTATGGGTTGGAATTTCTCTTTTAGAAAGGAAAGTATTTACTTGCTTTAGGGCTTTCTGTTTTCAGCTGGTAACCCAAACTAGAGTGCTATACAGATGTTAGTATTGGTGACTGCAGGATTCATAACTACAGCTGGCTGAAGACGTGGATACTGTGTTTAAGGCACTATTCTGAATAATATAAATAAAATCATTGTATTTAATTTTATTATTAACATGCCCATTTTATAAACAACATCTGGTTAAGAGGTTGCAGAACTGGTAAGAGAGAGAGAACTAAGATTTTAACCCAAACGATCTGATTTTATTGACCACTGAGTTTGTCCTTATAATATAATGTCTCAATGCACAATATCGAATTTTTGTTATATTTATTTAATTTGTCTATTGTCACAAGCCATAAACACTTGTCACATTCAGAAGACAACTATGAGAGCTGGTTCTTTCCTCCCATCATGTGGGGCATGAGAACTAAACTCGGGTTGAACTCAAGTCATAAATCTTAGTGGCAAATCCCTTTTCTCGCCCACACAGAGTCAACACATATATTTGAAGTATATCATATTGGATCTAGTTTAAAATTAGAAGATTTAGCATGCATCACCCTATGAAAGACAAATCCTGTAAATCCTGAGACATTTTGTTATATTAGCACGTGCTGAGACCCCTAGTGGTCAATCATTGTGAATCACGTTAATGATTCCCAGGCAACATGTTATGCTATCAAAATTTTAAAAGTTTTTGTTTGTAATAACTGTGCATTACTGTACAGGAAGCTAAGATTGCAAGGTGCTGGGAAAGGGTTTCAGAAATACGAGTCTTGAGAATAGTTGCTTATATTACACAGGTTAGGAAGTTCCTTATTCGTGAGTACTTCCAATTTCACCTTTTCTTTAGAAAAATTTCATGCTGAAATGTTATATTTAAAAACATCAACACAGTGCCGAGAGTCAGTTTCTTAGGATTTCTACATGTCACACAATGAGCCTTTTCTCGATGAAATTTCCTGGTTGAAATGAAGCTGACTTAAAATGAGTAAAAAGTAAGCATGTGTGGATTATTCCTATCCTGATCTTGATTTAGAAGCAGAAACAGAAGTGACATTTGCTGGTCAACATAATGCTGGCCACACCGGTAGAACATTGATAGCTTATGTGCAGAAGTTTGGGGGACTGAGTTGCAGCTACAAGAACCAGCAATGGTTATTTGAAAGAGGTGACATTTCTATTACCCAGATGTGACTTTTGTGTTACAGCAAATAATTGACAGCCACCGCTCTGCAACATTCCAGGTAGAAATAATTTTTTTTCAGGAATTTAAAAGATTAATACAAAATTACTACTCATGTTTGGAATCCAAGAAAGGTTTTGAAATCCTTCCTAAAGAGTAAGCTTTGTGTGCAGCCTCCCCTTTGCACACACAGACACACCAGCAGGCCCTAAAACTTTGAGAACTCACTTCAGTGAATATGCATCCTGTAAGTTTCTGATGATATCACAAAAACCCTCGCACTCAAAAAAAGACATTTTGCAAGTCAGAAGTAGTTTCTCCATGATGGAGAGTGTGGCTGGAAACTGACCAGTTAGGAGGCCATTGCATTTCTCTACAGCATGACTGTGTGCCAGACACTGGAGAGTGAATTATCACAGGATGGTTTTGGAAGTGTGCGGCTGTACCAAGCTGTCACAAATCATCCCAAATCCAGCTGCCTCTGGTCCTTTTCCCCAGAGGCATCTGTTTTATTCTCCCAGGGCACCCCCCCCCACTCATTCACTGACATGGATGCAGCCCATCATTTCTTTGGTGATTGTTATTGTTTGCTGGTGTTTTATCTCAAGTGATGCATCTTCCTGTTGTGATTTCTCATGAACAGCAGATGCCATTGGCAGGCTACCACAGATTATGAAATCATGAATGGCAATGAAGGTCAGGGAGCCTGGGCTTTTTATTTGGTTTCACGAAAACCTGTGTAATAACACTCCGGATAATGGCCAGTGCGTTCTTCAGAGACTGAAGTTCTCTCTCAGCATCCATCACCTCCCCTCCACTCTGAGTCTTAGATAATAGTCAAGTTTTAAAGATATTCAGCACTAAGAGGTACTAGACAAATGTTCTTTCCCCAGAGCAATTAAGGTGCAGAATGATCACTGACCACTGATGACAGGGTGGCCTCAAGTTGCAGAGGTTCCTGTGTCCTAATTACTGCCAAGAGGAGGTCAATATCCACTCTGCTGAGACTAATATCACAGTTGTTAGCCAGTGTTCTTCTTGGTCAGCTCATTCTCATCACGTCAAACAGCCAGGAGTGGATGTTGTCATAGGAAGGCCTCCCAGTCTACCACATTGCCTAGAGGAAAATGTGGGTGTTCACACACTAGTGACACACACCAGACTCACACAGCAGCTGTGGCTGCAAATACACTACAACCTGCTCTCCAAAAGAGATGGAGAGCTTGAAGGGAAACAGCATCTTGTGGTATTTTCCAGTTTCCATGCTGTAGATACTCCCACCACAGCCTACTCCAGGGTACCATTGTGATACCAATGTGATTCCCCAAACAGCGAGCTATGGGGAGCTGATATGACCTGACTCCACCACAGCCTACTCCAGGGTACCATTGTGATACCAATGTGATTCCCCAAACAGCGAGCTATGGGGAGCTGATATGACCTGACTCCAGCATATCACTGACAATCTACCACATAATTCCATAAACCAAAAAAATAACCAAAGTGGTGAATGAATGCTGCAAAGAAATGAATATAAGTTCAAAGAATTGTGTAACAGGAATGTTTTTCATGGGCAAGAATGTCAATAGAAGCCAGGTGTGGTGGTGCATGCCTCTAATCCCAGCACTCAGGAAGCAGGCAGATCTCTGTGACTTCCAGCCCAGCAGATAATGATGCATGAATAAAATACATGTGTGTGTGTGTGCGTGCGTGCACACACAGACACATACACTATGCCCCCACGGACATTCTTCATGTCATTATATGCTAACAGCATTCTACTCTACACACCTGAGACCTCTCATCTGATGGCTTTCTTTCAGACCACACATGGGCCCCAAAAGATGTGCCAGGGAACTGATGCCCCTGAGAGCTGTTCTCAGACACTGACATATGGGAGTTGGAAGACAAACATTTGAGATTCATCATCCCCAGGTGTGACAGACTGAAAATGTGTTCCACATCCCTCTCCAAAAACTTCAGTGGCCTTGAACCTCTGCTGCTCACAGAGGCAAACAGCTCATCAACGTTTCGTGTATACCTGCTACCTTTACCCACAAGAACCTCCTCCCACTTATTACATATGCATCTTCAAGGCTCTCTGTTAATGAACAATTAAGCAAATATGGTAATTATTGTTTTCTATCAAATAAAGAAAAATATGAAGAAAAAGGGCTCAGGTAATAAAAGAGTAAAGTACATTCCAGCTAGAGGTGGGAGCAAAACCTGTTTACACATACACATACACTATTATGACATAGCATGTTTATTTCTTAAAAATCATAATATTATGTAAATCACAAATAAAAATATATGGATGCTATAGTTATGAGAAAAATGGTCAACATATTCATGAGTGGCAAATTAAATCTACAGGAACCTAATAAAATGGTGCTGCATTTTATATGTATTAGATGGTTAAAATGCATAGCTTGCTGGAAAAATAAACCATAAAGGAGACTGTTGTTTACACACTGATCTTTCATGTGTGTGTTGAGAACACAGCATGTGTATCCTTTCCAGTGTCAAAAGTACAGCAGGTCATAGTTACACTGACCATAGTGCATAATACTCCTTTTGGACTTTTTTTCAGTTCCCCACCTAGCACCATCCTTCAGTAACCACAATGAGTACAATTTCTTATATTTTTGGTTATGAGCCTAGCCTTTAACGGCTGAGCCATCCCTCCAGGCCAATGAGTACAATTTCTAAACAATCCATTGTACATAATCTGTGTTTGTCAATGAAAATAAATAGGACACTTTTTTTTTTTTTTGAGACAGAATGTCTCTGTTGCTTTGGAGCCTTTCCCAGAACTAGCTTTTGTCGACAAACTCATAGAGAGGCCTGCCTCTGCCTCCCAAATGTTGGGATTAAAGGCCTATGCCACCACACATTTCTTTTAAGGAAAACGTGCTGTCTGATGTTTCTGTCCCACCAGGTCCCACATCTGTTTAGCCCAAGAAATACACAGAGGTCTACATTAATTATAAACTGATTGGCCTAGTATCTCAGACTTCTTATTAACTCATAACTTATATTAGCCCATAATTCTTGTCTATGTTACTTGTACATGTGACTTGGTACCTTTTTTGGCGATGCAGTCACATCTTGTTTGCTCTGTGTGTGGCTTCCTCTCTGGGTGATGACTGCAGACTGAAACTTCCCTCTTTTCAGAATTCTCATCTCCCACCTCTACTTCCTGCCTGGTTGCCCCACATATATACCCTGCCTGGCTACTGGCCAATCAGCGTTTATTTAAAATACAAATGACAGAGTTCAGACCATTGTCCCACAGCATCTCCCCGCTTTTTTAAACAAAAACTCTGAATTGAATATCCTTTGTTTAGCTTTTCTACTGACCATTATCTATAGCAACATGTAACCAACATTCTAAACAAACGTCCATAATCCATTTTTGGGAATATGCACATAGTTTCCCAGGCTACTTCCTGCTGATTGGTTGCACTGATAATCTTATGGGAACCTAAAGAAAATTTAGAATTATGATTAAGTCCTGGCTGGAGTATCTTGTGAGACTTTATCATCACAGGTAGCAGTCTTTGAACTGTTCTGTAGAACTCAGACATCTGGGACATTCCTCCTATCAGATTTCTTAGGGGGTCTTTCTTGGTTAAACCTGATTTTTCTTAATGCAGAATGAATCCACAGTCCCTCATTTCCTGTGGAAACAAAAGCAAAACCTCTTTTCCAAAGTAACATATCTTTTGACTAAAATTTTAAGTCATAGCATTTTCAAAATATATATATTGGATTGATCCAGCAGCATCTATAATCAAATATCTTTTAGCAGCTGTTACTCCTTCCTCAGTCATCAAACAATTTAAAGACAGCACAATAACATACAGTATCCAGACTCTCTGTGTATTTCTCATCTTTACATGGCTTTATTTTAACCTCTTTTTCTTTCATTTTTATTTTTAATTTTTGGCTTTTTGAGACAGAGTTTTTCTGTGTATCTTTGGCTGTCCTGGAATTCACTTTGTAGTCCAGGCTGTTCTTGAATTCACCGAGATCTGCCTGCCTCTGCCTCCCAAGAGTTTAGGATTAAAGGTGTGTGCCACCACATCCAACTACTCTATTTTTTTCTTTTTTTCTTTAAGGACTTTATCTTTTTCTTTTCTCTCCCAAACCTACATATATTTTTAAACACACAATAAACTAATTAGAAGTTTTCCTCATCTTAGAATCTATCTTTACTGCCTATCTCTCTTTTTCTGACCACATGAGTCTTTATTTTGCTAAGTGATAGGGCTGGGATTAAAGCCGTGGCTTTGACCTCTGGATCCAGCCCATTCCTTAGCTTTTTTCTCAGAGTCCAGCCTCATGGCAGAGGTACTGGCCAGAGCCATATTGATTGCCAAAACTCTATGGTGTTTCAAATTTCCTGCCACCACCAAAAACTATGCTGTTTGCAATTCATAAACACTATTTAGGTGTTTGGTAGCAGGGCTTCTTAAAAGAGTTGCAAAGTTTCACAGCTAAAGCTGAGTCAGGAAGCCTAACTTAAATGAGAACACTTGCCTCTAGCAAGCAGAGCCCACTTGAGAAAGTGCTGCTACCAATAAACCATGCTTAACTCTATTAGTCAATTTATATAATTACTTCCCAAGCTCTCTCAGGCTTTATGTGGATGCAGTTGTCCACGTGGGCACCATTTGTTTACCAAGGTTTCTGTCCTGCCCAGTTCTGCAATCATTAAGTCCCAAAGAATCACACAGAGGTCTACATTAATTATAAACTAATTGTTCTATTAGCTCAGGCTTCTTATTAACTCTTAAAACTTATATTAGCCCATAATTCTTGCCCCCACCACAAAAAAGAAAAAAAAAGATTATAGTTTGTGGCTTATTGATAAAACAATGGAAGGAGGTCATTAAATTTTGAGATATTTTGCAGATGTAAATCCTGAGTTGCATTCCTCCGCTTGTGAGATATGTGTCCTTTGAGAGATCTTTTAATAGCAGAAACAAATTTCAACACAATTAAAATCCCACCCACTAAATATCTACTTCCATGAACTTCCAGGGTCAACTGTACTAGAGTTGATTCCTTCCCTGATTTTCTCGTCTACACTGCAGGCTTCACCCAGCCAGTGAAGGATTTGGAAATTATCACCACTCTGAAAATCACCACACTGGACACTACTAGCACTAAAGGGAGCTGCTTCTACAGAATTGGACAATTTCGCAGAAGATCCTCACATATAGGTAGGAATTGAGCTCAATGGCAAAAAGAAGTTCTTGGTTTTTCCTCTCTCTCCTCTTCAGTCAATGCACACCATGGTCCCTCTATCTTTTGTATCTCTCTAGACCGTGTTACCCTTGTTTTCACAGCATTCCAGCTGTCATTATTTCTGATACTCCACAGTGCACTTCCTTCAGTTCAGGAAACATCACAGGTTTTCTCATTCACGCTCTTATGTAAAACTTCTTTTATATATTTCTTGTGAGTTTGACCAAGAATGCTGAGAAATGTTTGGAGTGCTAATGAGTGAGGTTTGGGCTTTTATGTTTGCCTCATTTTGCTTTATAAAGTTCACAAACACAAAGCAAGAGCAAACCACAGTATAAACTCCCAAGCACAGCAGACTCCAGTCTCTGGTAGATGAAGTGTATGTGAATGTGTGTGCATACAGGTTTCTCATGTATTTTGCTCACCCACAATGTTCATGTCAGCTCATTGCAATTATTGGAACTCACCTAAAGTTTCTCATGGGAGAAAATGCATATAAGTAAATGTAAAATGTGGGCCATGCTCACACTGTCCTCGAATAGAACAATGGTGTTGAAACAAACACGCATTTTCAAAGCATATATGGTAGCAGAAGAGGTATGTGTGTGTACAATATAAAATAAAAAGCTAATTATAGATTAAATCTGTGACTGGAGAGATGGCTCAGAGCAATTAGTGCTGTTACAGAGGACTGAGTTTAGGCCTCAACACCTACATGGCGGCACATAACCATCTGTAACTCCAGTTCCAGGGAATATGACACCTTGTCTGACCTTCAGTAGGCACCAGGTACACAAGTGGTACACATACATACATACACACATACATACATGCAGGCAAAACCCACATATACATAAAATAAATATTTAAAATTAATTAACTAATCAAATTACTAATTACAAATTTGGATCAATAAAATAAACAGTATGTTTTCAGATTTCACTAAAACAGTCTGACCTCTTTTACTATATTTGTATTGGGAAAATATTTGTTTTAAACGCACGCAGCAAAATGGATAGTCCTTATATCTTCAATACTCTGCAATTACAAAGACAAATTAGAGATGTATACTAGAGGAAATCAGAATATTAATATGCGTGGTAAAGCTGAATGCTGTTCAATTTGTGGTGACATGGAGACAATGTTTGAATAATGTCTTGGGACAAGCTCCCTAGAAGCAGAACATGAGATAGATACTCATGCTCTATTCATGAGAGGAGATTCACTACTCATTAATAAACTAGTGATTTATGAAGGCGCTGTTCTCAAGGGCAGATGTAAGAAAAGGAAAGATGTGGGAGGGAAAGAAGAAAAACCACGTGCTCAGGCACAGTCCCACATCAACATGACCACCTGGAGGCTCAAGAATACAAGTTGCCCTTCGGCCTTTGCCCCACCTTGTTGAAAGGGAGTTGGGTCATGAATTTCTGTGTGAGGTCTACCATATGGGCAGAGAGAAAACATAATTACAACACAAGTCCAGGAAAGCGTCCTGTATTAGCTCTTCTTCTCTTGCCATGATAAAATACCCAGACCAATGCAACTTGGAGAAGAAAGAGTTGATTTGGGCTTATGGTCCAGAGAGAAAGTAGTCTGTGACAGCGGAACATAGACATGGTGGCTGGAGGAAGAAGCTGAGAGCTTACATCTGAAGTCACAAACAGAAGTAGAGGGTGCAAATTAGAACTGGGATGTGATTTAAACCCTCAAAGCTCACCTCAAGACATTCTTCCTCCTCAAAGCCACATCTACTGAACCTCCCCTGACACCACCACCAACTCAGGGCCGTGCATGCAAATGCTGGAGACTATGGAGTATATCTCAATCAATCCACCATAGGTAGGTTCTAAATCAATCAGCGACAGACCTCTGAAGAAATGGTGAGGGATGGACCCATCATGACATCCATGGCAACTCGTACTCAATATCTGTTCATCAGGACCATCTGTCGAGCACATCACCTGTGTCTTCTATGGAAGACAAGCAGTGTTTTCTAAGCGCTATGTGTCAGAGTCCAACACGTTATCAAACTCTGATTTCCCACTTACCTTGTGTAAGAAGCAATATTACTAGCCTTTACAAATTTACAATATTACTAGCCTTTACAAATTTGAAACTGTTAGCGTGCAAGCAATCCATTCATGTCACACATTAGTTAGTGTGAGAGTTCATTACACAAGCCTCTTAACCTGTAACCTGTTGTCTTTCTCCACACTAATGTCATGCTACGTGTTTATTTCATTTTCAGTGTTTATTTGCTCCATTAGTTTGGTTTTATTGATAGAAATCTTTCTCTCGGTGAGGCATACAGGAAAATTTACTTTATAAATCATGAAGCAAATACAGCCCTTCTCTGAGTTTCAGTCCCATCCTACCCATGGTAACACAACTGAGGTAACAAGATCACACTTCTTTTCACTTGTACACCCCGCCGTGGGACAATTCTCCTGGGCTCCAGGATTTTTCTCATTTTCTTGGCAGTTCACAGAGAACTTTCATTCTGAACCATCTTGTCATAGACACTTGTAAACAGCCTGGCCCAATAAGGATAATGTTTCCATAGGATGCTTGCAGGTAGATTTGTTTGTGAGCAAAAGTCAAAGAAGCAAAGTTTGGAAAAGTTTGGTAGCACATCACAACTCAAGAGATTGAATCTTTCCCCTAAACTCAACTCCTCAGCGGAGGCACAAACTCTCCAAGTGAAGCAGCTGCCTAAATCTACCTCCATTGTTCCATGGCCTTTGAAGACAATAGAAAACTATGTGAACACGAATCTTATGCTTCAAATACTAAAGTTCTTTGACTCTGACACAGGAGTCTTGTCTTCCACCAGCATCAACAAAAATAACTCACTTGCTTTGAAGAGGGTAAAAAAATCTCAGATCCTTCAACATTTCTGGCACGTCCAGATACAACTCATAGATATCATACTGAAATTTAAGTGAGTAATCCACAGTTCCAAATGATATGCTTTCTGGACCACACGGCATAATTCAGAGAGAAAATGGTATCCGTTCGCCCCAAACATACTCCAAACCAGGCTGGCAGCAGAAACAAACCCAGAGAAGAGCACAGGCCTTTGACAGTCAGAATCATATTCAGGCATGCCAACAGCTCGGTAATGTGCTATGGATGTTTCCAAATGAAACAATTTGGAACAAAGATCACAGACAGAGCGGCCCTCTCCAAAGCTGTGAGGGGCATTTGGCCATTTAGGCTACTTGCTAGAAGCGGTGCGAGTTTGGGTCTGGCTTGATTGCCTGGTGTGTCTTCTCTGTGTGAGTCCCCTTTAGAAAATCTCTGTGCAGTGTGATTCTGAGAATTAGAAAAACATGGACACTATTGGGTCGGCTACAAATGTCAAGATGAAAATCTTCAGTAAAAACTGCCTTTCTCACTAAAGGCAGAGAGGGTATGTGGTGGTTTGAGTAAGAAGGGGCCCAAATACTCATAGATTTGAAGGCTTTGTCGCCAGAAGTGGTCCTATTAGATGGTGTGTCCTTGGGGAAGGTGTGTCCCTGGGGTGGGCTTTAAGGTATCAGATGCCCAAGCCAGACCCAGGGTTTCTCTTTCATCTTGCTGCCTGCTGATCCAAATATAGAACCCTCAGTTACTTCTCCAGCACCATGGCTGCCTGCCTGCTGCCATGCTCCCCACTATGACGATAATGGACTAAGCTTCTGAACTGTAAGCCAGCCCTAATTAAATGTTTTCCTTTATATGAGTTGTATGATCACGGTGTCTCTTTTCAGCAGAAGAAAGTTCTAACTAGAACACCATAAATGGAACATACTCTATGCTCATTATATTTTCAACCCTGAAAGTGTTACACCGATGGGACTTAATAAGAAATCCTTCTAGATACCTATAACTACACAGAAATTACTGATGTCTAATTGAGGATATTCTGAAGTTACACATATGGCTATCTCTTTCAGTTTGTGGAACAAGCACCAAATGAAGGAATATTTGATATGGATATAAATAACAACTACATACAGATTCTTCACCTACATTCACAACCCAAATGAATGAGGAAATTCTTGTTTCATAGAATTTGCAAATAAAGGGATTTTATCTGAGCAATGGCTGTTACTCAGTCTGGTTAGGGCCACAGAGCTGGTAAATTGGAGTT
Source organism: Chionomys nivalis (assembly GCF_950005125.1). Lineage (NCBI taxonomy): Eukaryota > Metazoa > Chordata > Mammalia > Rodentia > Cricetidae > Chionomys > Chionomys nivalis. The sequence continues at coordinate 30,028,973 of NC_080106.1, forward strand.
CAAATTCTTCAGGGCATAAGTCCAGACAAGGTTTTCAGCACTTCCTCACAGAGAAATTATTCACTGGCATATGCTGGCAAAGCTGTGGCCGAGAGAATCACTAAGGTTACTCTTCCTATGGAGTGCAGGTGTGTGGCTGGGAGGAGCCTTGAGCAGATTAGTCCTTTCGTGGGTTTTATCCTCTGGGAGGCTCATGTCTGGCTCTACCTACAGCAGCTCTGTGTCTCCTCTAGATTCGAGATTGTGAGTCCTCAGTTCATCACTGTTAACCCACTACTCTCCTACACACTCTTTAGCAGGTTCACCACGGGCAGGTCTTAGCTTCCCTATGGACTGTCAGCAGGCATGTCCTCCCACGACCTGGTCCTGGCTCCCATACAGTTTCACTATGGGCTGGCCTCAGCTCCATAGCCTTCATCTTTCTCTAGCCCCAAATGATGAAAATAAAGTATTCTTTTAACATGTTTCCAAAAGAGGGGTTTTTTTTTTGTTTTTTTTTTTTTTTTTTGCGATACATTGGTGGGAAAAAAAGAGAACTTTTTTTGAGCTGCTTTGTCAGATGGCATGGAGTATTTCTGAACGGATGGGACATTGTCTTCAAGGAAAAGGTTGGCTTTGTTTATTTGGGGCCTACTCTGACCTGGACCACAAGGGGTTCCCTGCTAAGTACACTATGGATGTTATTTCTAACACATGGAGAGTCAGCATGGTGACCCAGAAACACGAGGGAACCCCAGGGGGAGTGGCTGTGAACAACTTTCTCTTTTGTGATTTTCGTTTTTCATTATATTTGACATTTTTGAAGCTGAGCTTTTAAAGAAATACCATTTTTAGAAGAACATACTGGGGATATATTTCAATGAAACGTAGAGCAATCACAAAAGAAAACAGGCATGGCAGGAAACCATTCCCATTTGTGATAGGAAACGGTGTACGTCCGGGGTCTTTTATTTTCTACATTAGCCAAATGAAGTATCAGCACATCGCTCTCAGAACTTTCAGAAATAAGCCAATAACCAAATTGTGTTTGCCTTTTGTTTGTTTACAGACATCTGTGATGTTAACTGTCAGTCTAGAATTTGATGTTTTCAACAGCAGAACACATCTGTGCAGACTAGAGAACTTTCAAAATCTCTCACTGTTAATATAAAAGGGAATCTATGCTCTAGACAGAACTACAGCTGAAAGGTATTATTAGTTCGGTAATTTCATTTTTATATTGTTTCCATTCCTCCCAGACTTTATAAAATTCTAAAATTTCTAAAGTCAAGTCTGCTGATACAGGCCTATAATCTCAGCTATGTTGGTTTAGTCAGGCATAGTGAAGCACATCTATAAAATCTTGTCCATTTCTGGAAAGTTTCAGGCCAACCGGAATACACAGAAAGACCCTTTCTAAACAGATATTAGATAATCTCAACTACTTGAGAGGCTAAGCCAAGAAGTCACAGTACATTCAAAACAAGCCTGGGTAAATTATCTTGTCTCAAAAAGTTTTATACAGTGATTGGGCGTACAGTTTGGTGAGAGCACTTTCTAAAATGAATCAAGGGGTGGGATGCCTGATACTTCAAAATCTATTGCTATTGTAATAACTTTTTATTTGAGAATATCATTCATATGTACTTTAAATGTATATAATTTCACCTCCTCCTCTCCATCCTCTCCTACGTCTCCCCAACCATCCTCTCTCAAATTAATGACCTCTTCTTCATAAATCTGAATATATATCTAGTCCAATTAATGTTCACCATATTTGCATGTATTTAGGGCTGACCATTTAGAACTGGAAGAATTTAATATACAATAAAAGGTTAAACCTATACTGGGCATGAAAAACTTAGAGGTCTGTTCTTTTATTAATTTCTTCAATGACTACCTGTTAGGCTTCTGGAGCTATGAGATCTGGGGAGAGTAAGAAGAGAAGGTTATCTCTATACTTTGGGCCCCATTTCCCAGCTCTGTGTTTACAGATGTGCACAGAAAATCGACCATATTGCCAGCTTCAGAGACAGCAGTGGCCAGAGACTTCCTAGCAGAATTTCCTCCTCAATAAGCAGAATTTTTGTGTTACTTTATCTGTGAGCTGTATGCTTTTATTCTTCCAGCCCTCTAATTAGAAGAGCCATTGTGCATCGATGACCTACACGGCAGGCCACACATGGCCAAAGACTTTCCGTATTTTCCACTTCCAACTCTATCTGCAATAAAGTGCAAGGTGATTTGATTCAAAGAACACAAAGAACATGATAGGTGGTACAAGGTATGGGCTAGTGAGATTGGGAGGATGAAAAGGATATGTAGAGGCTCTCATGTACCCAGAGACTTCAGCAAACAGGCGAACTTTTATATTTCTCCTATGGCCATCTATTTGAAGACCGGGTGTAATATCTATTTTTTTTTTGCAGGACACATGGTAATTTCCAGATGACTTTTAAAGACAGGGTCATGCTCCACAAATTGTCTCATTACTGATTTCAAATAGCTGGCATAATTTTGAGTTCATCCTGAACAGTTCTCCATTTATGATGACTTGTTTCAATCTCACCTTTCCTTTTGGAAGATAAAGAGAAACAGTTCCAACTCCTAGAATATAGTATCAGTCGCTATACATTTCTGAACAATTGTAAAAATATTTCAATGCATTATCACTTATGGCAACAAAGCTTTGCTCATAGTAACAACCTCCAAAAGTCAAAACAAACGAGTCAAGGAGCCACTGGCGGATGTCTTTTAGAATATTATAAACAGGAATTTCATTTCTGGGAAGATGAAATAAAGATTCCCCCTTTCCTCCCACAGAATACAACTGCTTGGGACTGAGTGCTTGATGGTCTCTCCCACCTCAAACGCCAATAAAACCTCAAGTGGAAACACCAAGATACTAATAAGTGGGAATTTGAGAGAGAATTAGAAGTCAATGGAGTCATAAGGTTAGAGCCTTCATGATGGGATTGAGGTTCCAATGACAAGGGACAGAGAGTGGTCCATTCTTTCACTGATTTCTGCCATGGGGCAAGGCAATAAGAAGACTGCAAAAGGAGAAGACAAAAATCATTCTGTTACAAGGACAAAAGTGACTGGCTAAAACTGGAATAGCCATTTAAGGCTACACAACTCAGCTCCTCTTCACTTACTTCTTGTAAGTGCTAGTTAGAAAGTCTTGGAGATGTTGAGAAGTTGAATCAATAGAATGTGCCCAGCACATTGAATTCTTCCCTAATTCCAAATGTCCTACTTTCTCAGCAATTGGTTCATTTGCATTTGCTAAGTAGCATCCAGCGAAGATTTGTTGTATTTGGTTTTTTGTTTGTTTTGTTGTTGTTTACTTTTTGTATTTTTTACTTTTCCATGAAGAGAGGGAGATGAACTACCTCCTTCCAACTTTATATTATAAGCATATGTTTCCCATGTTTTTGGCCAGGATATTCCTTAATTATTATAGTAGTTAGAAGCTTCAGTTTTTATTATTTTTGCAGAAGAGATCATAGAAAGACTGTGGGAGACAGAGGATCTGGAAAACCGTGTCTTCCAGATACAACAGAATACATACATGCAGAATCTGGCTAAGCTGCCTAAGCTTCTCAAATATTAGGATTACAAGCATGCACAACCATGCCAGACTAGATGGTTGGACTTTTTCATTTTAATGTGAAATCTTACTGTTTCTAAACTTAATTACTGATTATTTCATCATAATATGTACATAGTTAATATAGTGGAAAGAAAAACAACTCTGATCCGCCATTCCATCCTTAAGCCAACAATGTGCAGCCTCTTGAATAGCAGCAGGAAATTATCTGACCAAAATTTAGGTCCAACATCACTTATCTGTAACTCCACAATCCAAACAGCTCTAAATGGTGAATATTTTCTCACAGAATCTAGAAAAACTAGGTATCAAGTACCTCTTGAACCAATATAACACAACTTACACTTATTTAAGGTGTATAGATTTTTTTATTACAGAGATATAAGTGTGTTTGATTAAGAAACACTCTCTTTCTGCTTCTAACCTATAGTATGTACATAGTGTGCACCATGTGCTTCATATTAGCTTCTAAATTGTCCCAACCCCTATATCCTGAAACCCAAAATACGCCTCTTCCATAAAAAGTTTGGATGAAAGATTCTGAACTTAGAAAAATAACTGGTTCACTGTGGGTGTTAGATTGCTTTCCTCAGGCTCCTGGTCATTCTCTTCAAATGTCAAACCCATCCACTTGTTTACTCTACAAATATTTGTATGTATGTATGTATGTATGTATGCATGTATGTATATACATATATGTGTGTGTGTTATAATATATAAAATATCTGACAGACATTTTAGAGGGCTGTGGAAACATACCCACAGATATGAATTTATACTTAATAAAACACTGATAGGAGAAGTGAGAGGAGAGTGGACAGACACAAAGATAAATTATCCCATCTATCTTTTATCGCTGGGCTTTTATCTTTCTCTATTTCTGTATACCTTTTTTTACTTCTTACTGCATGACTTGCTGTGTAGCTGGGTGGCTAGCCCCTGATGTCCTTCTCCTTTTCTTGCTCTTCCATCTTTTTTTCCCAGATTTTTCCTACTATTTATTCCCTCCGCCTGCAGGCCCCACCTAGTCTTTCTCCTGCCTGGCTATTGGCCATTTAGCTTTTTATTAGACCAATCAGGTGTTTTAGACAGGCAAAGTATCATAGTTTCACAGAGCTAAACAAATGCAACATAAAAGAGTGTAATACATCTTTGCATCAGTAAACAAATATTCCACAGCATAAAAGAATGTAACACATCTTAAAATCATTTTCCACAACAGAGTCTGGCAGAGAATTTCAGAGATTCTGACCCTAAAACACAAGATTTGGAGTATGTGATATTAATTAAATGTCTGCTGAGGAACGGTGCTCCATGTCTGGAAGGTCAGCACATCTCACAGTGCCTTTTCCACCTTCTCACACTCAATCAGGGAACTGCTGATCTAGTCTGAGTTGTAATGGTAAGTCTAAAATGTCATAAAGGCTCCCAGCATCAGCACTATACTGTATATAAAACGTAGACTCTGCTACTTCCTCTAAGGGAAGCTCTTCCTATGAAGATATCCTTGGCCATGACTCATAGTAGAAGGTTTGTGGCACTAGATAGATGATAACAGCCCAGGGAGCTCAGCACATATTAAATAGTGGTAAAGTTTGTTCTGGGCATCCAAGGCAATTGTCATAACCCTGTGTTCTATATAATACTAAGATATTGTTTTCAACTACATTGCGAATTGTCTCTGCTTTATTAGAGTCCCCATCAGAGAAAGAGCACATCTAAAGATTGTAAGTGAATTTTAGCACTAAGTTTCAGATAAAGATGCAGGAGTTAAAGATTTTGTCTGAGTTTATCAGGATAACAAGTAGTATAAATAGAATTGGACAGCAGTTTATATAATTGCTCATCATTATTAAGCTGACTTGTCCCATAGAAGAGATATCCATAGCATTTGCTATTTGTGACACTAACAATTGTTCTTAAATTCGCCCATCTAGTCTTATACTATTATGTGGAGACAGCCATTAAAAGTAGAATTATTGAAAATTATGAAGTCCTCAAACTCCGTAAAAATCTAGAGCTGGACTCTATATCACACATGCTTCTCTACGCGTGGAATGGATCCTATTGGGCTCTCCATGAAAACAATGCACTCAGAATTTATTTCCTGCTTCTCTAAGCCTTCTTGACATTCTGTTGAACACATTCAAATCAGTGTATCCCAGAGAACATTAAGGTTTCAGATTCAATGTTATCCTCCACCTCCCTGTCTTTGTGTCATGGTCTCAGAACAGAGATAGGCACACTATATCCACTCAACACAGTGTTCTGGACAAACAATTCTTCCCCACTCAAGTTTAGGAAAAGAATTTGCTTATACTCAACTCTCACAAAAAGCTATGCTCTTTAAAATAGAGAGACAGTTTTCTGAAAGCTGATTTTACTTGAAAACAACCAGTAACAATTAGAATTTGAAAAATAATTACTGTTTCTTATTTTGAACTTGCACTATCAATATTTAAAATATTCTGGTAATTCTTGATTCATTCAAATGAATTTATCAGATCTTTATTTTTTTTTCTCTACCCACAAAGTCATTCTAATACAGAGCTATAAAATAGACTAAGCACTTATTTAGTTTTTGCTAGAACCCTTAGGGAGTCAACAGGTTTCCAGTGTATTTTTTATGATACCAGTGATATCCATACGTATTTTCAAACATGACATTCCAAGAGTTTCTATAATCAACAGCGTTTTTCTCTTGTGAACTAATAGAGTTTGGGGATTCTGAGCACAATGAATTATAAAACCCAATGCTCACTATTTGAGAGTGGGCCAGTGGCAGACAGTAAGACTAGATAGCTGTTCTCAACGCACTTCAAAGGGCAATTATAAAGCAATGTCTTATCATCATGACTATTCTGAACCCACCTACTATAATATCAGAAACCTTATACTCTCTGTTTGCTTATCTCCTAAAAATCATTCTCTCTGCACACTGAGACTGAGGCCTTGCTTCCAAGCTCTGTCCCAGGTAACACCTTAATATGCTTACTAATGACCTTTGCACTCTACTGTTCTGGGTCAAGGTTTTACACTCTCAGTCTTTCAATCACTGATATATTTGCTTGATGAGGTACTATTCTAGTTACTTGGGACTCAAAAACACAAAGCCATTGCCCTTTTAGAACTTATATTTTAAAGGATGGACATATGTATGCTATTTAAGAGACATGTTATAAAGCCAGCCACCCTAAACCTTATAGAAGAGAAAGTGGTAAGTACACTTGAACACATCAGCACAGGAGACCACTTCCTAAATATAATCCCAGTAGCACAGACACTGAGAGAAACATTTAATAAATGGGACCTCCTGAAACTGAAAACTTCTGTAAAGCAAAGGACATGGTCAACAAGACAAAATGACAGCCTACAGAAAGAATGGGAAAATATCTTCACTAACCCCACATCAGACAGAGGTCTGATCTTCAAAATATACAAATAACTAAAGAAATTGTTCTTCAAAAGAACAAATAATCCAATAAAAAATGGAGTACAGACCTAAACAGAGAACTGTCAACAGATGAATCTAAAATGGCTGAAAGACACTTAAGGGAATGTTCAACATGTTTAGTCATCAGAGAAATGCAAATCAAAACAACTTTGATATTCCATCTTATACCTGTAAGAATGGCCAAGATCAAAAACACTGATGACAACTTATGTTGGAGAGGTTGTGGGGTATGCAAGCTGGTATAACCCCTTTGGATGTCAGTGTGATGATTTCTCAGAAAATTAGGAAACAACCTTGCTCAAGATCCAGTAATACCACTTTTGGGTATATATCCAAAGGATGCTCAATCGTGCCACAAGGACATGTGCTCAACTATGTTCATAGCACCATTGTTTGTCATAGCTAGAACCAGGAAACAACTTCAATGCCCCTTGATGGAAGAATGTATAAGGAAAATGTGGTACATTTACGCAATGGAGTACTACACAGTAGAAATAAATAACAACATCTTGAATTTTGCAGGCCAATGAATGGAGCTAGAAAACATCATTTTGAGTGAGGAAATCCAGACACAGAAAGTCAGTTATCACATGTACTTACTCATAAGTGGATTTTAAACATAAAGCAAAGAAAAGCAGTCCATAAACCACAATCCCAGAGAACCTAGACAACAATGAGGACCCTAAGAAAGACATACATAGATCTAATCTGCATGGGTAGTAGAAAAAGACAAGATCTCCTGAGTAAATTGGGAGCATGGGGATGTTGGAAGAGGGTTGAAGGGGGAGGGGGAAAGGCAGGGAGTGGAACAGAGCTCAATAAAAATCAATTAAAAGATGTAATAAAAAAAATATAATAAAAAAAGAAAAACAAAGAGACATGTTATTTACAAAAGTAAAGGCAAAAGTGGGAATTTCTGTGTAATACTGCAGAATAGAAGTTTGTATTTAAATAGGAACAGGTGAAAGGATGCCTAGAATTTACATTCTTACTTATGTACTAACTTGCAGGAAAAAAAAAATCTGAGCATTTACCAGGAGCAATCAACTAAAGCTACCAAAACATCAACCAGAAAGTTCAAGTCCCAGCAGAAAAAAAAAAAAAAAAAAAAAAAAAAAAAAAAAAAAAAAAAAAAAAAAAACTAAAGCAATCTAAGTAGAAATTCCACTATTGTTCTCTTCCTGAGTATTCCACAAAAATGTTTAGGTATAGATCAACAAAAACTTACCCAAAGTCAGATGCTAAAACTTCACAGTGAATATGAGAGAAAATGCTGACACAAAAAAATCTCCACAAAGGATAGACTCATAAATAGTTCACACCTTCAATTATTCAGTTACGAGCCTGAATGTCCTAATATCCTCCATCTGGAAACAGGAGTATTGTAAAATAAATAAGCAAGTAAAAAAAACCTGTCTTGGAACAGCTTGACACATATTGAACTATGATAATCTAACTTTAGTTAGCAAAAATCTAAAACTTCAAGGAGATTCTTCAATTGCCATCATTCAGTAGAAGAAATATCAAGCACTCAGAAAAGAGGAGCAGGAAGAAGGAGCTAATATAGCTAGAAACTCAAAAGTAACCCAATTATCAGAGAGCTCAGAAAAGGGACAAAAGTCAACTAATTTGTATTTTCAAGAAAAGATAGAAAGGATACATGCTATCATCAGAAAACTTAAATCTAGAAAAAATTAAAATGGAAATGCTATATGCAGGGATACAACTATGAAACTTTATTATAGTGGTGAGGCGAGCAGGTCTGCTTTTCGTCCCAGCTCCCGCATGGTTAGCTTTACACTCGAAATAACAACACACAAATTGTATTCTTTTAAACACTGCCTGGCCTCTTATAGTTCTAGCCTCTTATTGGCTAACTCTTACATATTGATTAACCCATTTCTAATAATCTGTGTAGCACCATGAAGTGGTGGCTTACTGGGAAAGATTCTGCATGTCTGACCTGGCAGCTGGCTCCATGGCGTCTGTCTCATTGCCTTCTACCCAGAATCCTGTTCTGTTTACTCTGCCTACCTAATTTTCTGTCCTATCAAGGGCCAAGGCAGTTTCTTTATTAACCAATGAAAGTAACATATAGACAGATGACCCTCCTCCATCACTTTATAACTCAATAAAATGATTTTCATAGACTAAACAGAAATAGAGATTAGGGAAATCAAAGAAAAAGTGGGAGAATAGTTCAACCTGAATCAAAAAGGAAAAATATCTATAATAATAAAGAAATAATCTAAAGAAAAATGAAAAGGAGTGACACACACATATTGTGGAAGAAAGGAACATGAAATGCATATAAGCAATTTTAAATAAGTAATAACCAAAAATTTTATAAAACTAATGAAAATGAACAAGTAACAAATACCACAAACATTAAAAAGTATAAACACGTAAATAAAACACAATTGATACAACTCAGTAAAAGTAAAGGGTAAGAAGTGAAAAAAATACTCTTCAGACAAAAGAGACCAATAGTCCATTCTTTCACAGGTGCTATTCTAAAGTATAATCAAGAACAGATCCCTTTGTGGCTAGGGTGCAGAAGTGCTATACTTTGCCTGCCATGGCCAAGGCTATGGGTCCAATTGGAAAGACTGCAAAAGTAAACAAATAAATTAATCAGCATTTATTCATAGTTACCTAGTATTTAATTTTTGAGGTAATAGTATAATTACATAATTTCTCCCTTGAAACTGTTCTTTATATCTGCTCACTCTTTTTTAAATTCACTGCCTCTTTTTTCTTTAATTGTTGCTGCGGCTGCTGGTGCTGCTGTTGGTGTTGGTGCTGGTGGTGGTTGTGTGTATGTTGAATGGGTGTATTTCTAAATAAACAAATGCAACTTCTCAGTCTGTTTAATGTTACTTTTATGTATATGGTTTCAGGACTCAGCTTTTGGTATTGGCTATCCAATTAGTGTGCACTTCCCTGGGGGAATCACTTTCCCTGCTCTCCACATTCCTTAGTTGCCTATAGTTCTTTGTGTAAAGTTGAGGCCTCACACAAATAAGTGTAGTCCTTCTCCAGGAAACAGAAGACCACTATAGAAAACAACAATCAATCAAAAGACAGAGTTGTGGACCTCAGTCCCAACAGACGCATCCACAACACAACTTCTACACCTAAGCCTCAGGCAGCAATGTTTTAAAAACCAGAGGAGCAAGAAGTTTGCTGTGAGACTATATGCCCCAGAAATGTCAGAAGCTACACTCATAAAATCTCACCAGCGTGACAATCTGAACATGGTCAGAGCAAGGACGACACCAATGGACATGCTAACATGGACAGAAGAAAAACATAGTGGTGTTTCTGTGAAGAGCTGTAATAGTCAAATTTAGCAATTAACCATCAATAAAAATAACTGAATGATGTTATTTTCTTACATTCATCCTATATAAATTATAATAAATTATCTAGCCAAGCAGCATAGGAAAATATCATAAACAATAAGACAAAACAATCAGACAAAATGAGAATACATGTTTGAAAGCAGGTAAATATTAATCTCAGATTGTAGGAATAATGACAGAAGTTGCAGTTGGAAAACAAGGATCATTTGGGGGAAGAATCACCAAGAATTTTTTATACACTCCCCTTCTTAATCTGAGTGGCCTTAATATGTTTTAGGAAAGAAAATTGCACTCTATGCTAGTGTATCTTTATTACATTTCAATTACTTAAGTCAGATAGACAAACAACAGAGTAGGAATTCTCTTCATAGTGACTTCTATTAACCCAGCTTCTATATCATCAGTATACAGCTACATATACAATTTGAGCAAAGCAGCATTTAAACGCATTCCCCAATAGTACATCTCACTGCCAAAGGTACCTTCTCCAGGGAAATTTGCTAAGCAACCAGGCAGGTTGGTTTTCTGTTAACTTGACAGAAACCTAGACATATCTGGGAAAAGAGAATCTTAATAGACAAAATGACTCCATAAGATTGGCCTGTAGGTAAGTCTGGGAGGCATTTTATTGATGATTAATTTGAGAAGGCTCAGGCACCTGGGGGCGATGCCGTTCCTGAGCAGGAGGTCCTAGATTATATAAGAAAGAAAACTAAGCAAGCCAGGAGGAGTAAGCCAATAAGAAACATTCCTCCATGGCTTCTGCCTCAGTTTCTACCTTGGATTCCCTCAATAGACTGTGACCTAGGATATATAAGCCAAATAAAGCCTTTTTCCCCCTCAGTTGCTTTAGTCATGGTATTTTTATCACAGCAATAGAAACCCTAACGAAGACAGCCACAAATGAATTTTACATTCTAATATAAACTATGCAAAATTATCTTTAAGAAAATTTAAATGTCTATGGCTAGTAATTCTAATTTTATACATTCATTCCCTTATTCTTTCATCTATTATTGTCTCTCTGACAATTGTGGAATAGAATAGAGAATTATAAATTAAATTCTAGGGTTCTGAAGAAAATATTATACAATTTATCTCTAGAGGAAATATATTCCCCAAATGCAAAGGCAAGGTTTCTCTTTGTTAAGTTACAATGGATTGAATACAAGGGAAATTATGTGATATCTATATTATTTTAGAGTCTATTTAAAAAGCTGAAACTTTATTCTGAAGTCAGAAAGTATGTGTTTCAATTAAATATAAAGTTTCTTATCATGATACTTTGAATTTAGCTCTTGGTTAAGAAACATTTGATGATTTCTTACATAAACACAAAATATGTTGAAATCTAACATAGGAATAATAATAGCTAGCAAATTGTATTACTCTGGATGTTTGAAATGTAAACACATATAATTTGAGTATGGTAGTCCATGCTTATAATTGGTAAGTTAGGGTTAACAAGGATGGCATGATGGTATAATGCATAATGAGATCGTATCTCAAAAATGAGAGAGAGAGAGAGAGAGAGAGATCTTTGGACATTCATATTTGAACCTTTAAGGTAGGCATGCTCAGGTTCACTTCTGTAATCACAAATCAGAATACCGTGGAGGTGAAGGCCTGGGAATACAGGATTACTCTCAGTTAGACAAAGAGTTCAAGGCCAGTCTGACCAATAATAGACACTGTTTTAAAAAGAAAAAAAAAAAAAACAGCAACAAGAATTAGGACAGGAGGCTCCTCAAAAAGAAGATCCCCAAACAAAACCATAAAAAATACAAACAAAACACATACAAATGTTAACACAGACACACAGCAGACATAGAAAAACAAAACAACATGGGCCCTTTAACCTCTCTATCTGTCTATCTATCTATCTATCTATCTATCTATCTATCTATCATCTATCTATCTCTATCTCTCTAGCTATGTAGATATAATTAAAGTTGAAGATTTCCAAACTTTACCAGTTGAAATTTCTCCAAGATATTACATATCTATTAATTCAATTCAGGAGTTGCAGAGAAAAGTTAAAAACAGAGGGGAAGAACATCTAAGAGGTTGAAAAGTCATCAGTGTGGAAAGAAACATCAGAAACATAAAAGGAAAATTCAGGAGGGAAACTGAGGTGTAAAAAAAATCACAAGACTAAAAGACTAGTGAACTAGGTGTGTTGTCTGGTGTCTATAATCTCAGACTAGTGAACTAGGTGTGTTGTCTGGTGTCTATAATCTCAGACTAGTGAACTAGGTGTGTTGTCTGGTGTCTATAATCTCAGCACTTGAGAGACTAATTCCAAAAATTTCCCATGCATTTCAGCCTAGCCCAAGTTCTTAGTATTTTGAAGACCAGCCTGAACTAGAGTGAAAACCCTGTCTCAAGAAAAACAAAGAAAGAAAGAGAAAAGAAAGTAAGGAAGAAAAGAAGGAGGGAGGAAAGAAGGAAGGAAAGAAGGATGGATATTAAAAATTCAATGAACAATGAATCAAAAATTCAATGAATCAGGTGGAAAACCTCACTGACTCAATCAATAAAAAGTAAGAATGCCCATGATGGAGGAGGAGGTTAAAGAAATATTAATTCAAGCTCCAATAAGGAAGATGAAAAATTCAGAATGAGCATGACTACAACACACAAAATTAATGAAATTTAACTTTATGCCCTGGCAATGCTGAAGCTTGGCATGGGTAGCCCATATATGGTAGTTCTGTTGAACTTGTCCATATCATGTTTCATGATCTAAGTTGATGGGGATGACTGACTAGGTCTCTCCACCAGGAGGCACCAGATCTCATTACAGATGATTGTGAGCCACCATATGCTTGCTGGGAATTGAACTCAGGACCTTAGGAAGAGCAGGCTCTTAACCACTGAGTCATCTCTGGAGCCCCAATAATAAGATAAAAATCAAGAATTCAAACATGAAACATCCCGGAGTAGGAGTCAATCTAGGAATGAAAGCATCGGAATCTATCCAAAGAAGATAATAGTGGAAAATATCCAAAATCTAGACTGAAAAATAAATATCCAAACAGGAGGAGGCATTTAAAATGTCAAATAGACACTTCCAGAGAAGAATAAAATGTCATGCTTTATACTCAAAATGTCAAAACTACAAAAATATATAAAAAGCTCTAAGAACAAAACAACAACTTGGCCTACAAGTTGTTTATAATATATTATAGCAATAACAGGTCTCAGATCAACAAACTTAAGCCCAGAAAAGCATGGGTATGTATGTTTTAAACATTAAATACAAAATTGTCAACCAAGAGTCATATGTGCAGGGAAAAAAAAAAAAAACACTGTCATTTTGTAGGCAGAGGCTACTTGTTCATTTCCCAGCCACCCAAACCCAAAATAATCACACAGAAACTATATTATTTGCAATACTGTTTAGCCAATTGCCTAAGCATATTTCTAGCTAGCTACTACTCTTAACCCATTTCTATTATTTTATATTTTATCATGGGGCTTGCGGTTTACTGGCAAAATTCTAGCATGTCTGTCTCCTGTGGCAGCTACATGGTTTCTCTGTGACTCTGTCTTCTTTTTCCTCATCTATCTGCTTGGGATTTCTGCCTTGCCCTATTCTGCGCTGCAATAGGTACAAAGCAGATTCTTTATTAACCAAAGGTATTCACAGCATACAGAGGGGAATCCCACATCATCTTTTAAAATTGATAGATTAAAATCATTTCAAGACAATCACCAACTAGGGCAGTTCATGACCACCAAGCCAGGGCTGTAGAAGATTTTTAGTGGGCATTCTACATTTAGATGGGGAAAGAAGACTCTCAACAGTGACAACGTAAGAAACAATGGATTTCTGAGATGAACTGCATAATAAAAAAAAGAGCTGGCAAGAAATGTGTCCAGTCCAATACAATAGACAAGCAGACTGCAAACCCCTAATACTAACAGGGGAGAAAGTAAAGAACACACAGTCTTCCTCCAGCCAGGAAAACAACCAACAAAATCACAGGAATCTCAGTAAGAGTATCTCAGTAATAATATAAGTGAAAATAATCTCAACTCACAAATAAAGAAACTTAGATAAACTGACTGGATTAAAATGTAAGATCCAATTGCTAGGAGTCCTAATTAGGGTCATATTTGTAGACTCCTGGGAGTTTTCATTATACCAGGTTTCTACTTGACCCTGAAATAACCCTTTTCTAGTTGGCTCTTTTGGGACTCTCCCTCACGACACTTTCCAGACTGATCCCTCATGTTCCCATCCCCACCTATCCCCAATCCACCCACGAAATCTCTTCTATTTTCTCTTTCCAGGAGAAAATAGATCCAAGTGTCCCCCGGGCCCTCCTTGTTACCTATCCTCTCTGGTTCTGTGAATTTTAGCAAGTTCATCTCTTACTTTACCACAAATATCCACACGTAAGTAGGCACATAGCATGCTTGTGTTTCTAGGTCTGAGTTACCTCACTTGGGATAATTTTTTTTTGGTTCCATCCATTTGCCTTAAAGTTTCATGTGTTTTTAACAGCTGAGTAATATTCCATTGTATAAATGCACCACATTTTCTTTATCCATTCATCAGTTGAGGGACATCTAGGTTGTTTCCAGGTTTATTGTTATGTCTTCATTTAAGGATGAAGATAAATACTCCTGAAAATGGTTCACAAATTATAAAGGGAAAATACACTGCTAAACTGTTTCTATGAAGTCAATATTACCATGACACCAAACCAAAACTAGATAAAGATACACACACCAGTTAGAACAAGGGAGAAGTAAGGAGAGAGAGAGGAAGGAAGGAAGGAAGGAAGGAAGGAAGGAAGGAAGGAAGGAAGGAAGGAAGGAAGGAAGGAAGGAAGAGAAGATGTAAAAATTCTTAATAAAATACTTGGAAGCCAAATTCAAAAGCACATTAAGCAACCATGGCCAACTTGATTAATTACAAATTAGTAATTAATAAGTTTAATATAAAATAATAATAAATTAAATCACAGAAATCAAGGTTGTCTCATTAGATGAAGAAAAACCATTTGACACAGTTCAGCATTCCCTTCATTTTAAAAACTTTGAAAAAGTTAGAAATCAGTGTAAAAGGAAACATCACAAATCCATAGCCAGCATAATACAGCCTGTAAGAAAATTGAAAGTATCCTTTAAAATCAAGAACAAGGCAAGGCTACCTTTCTCTCTATTCTTGAATATAGAACTGAAGTCTTAACTAGATAAAAATAAAAAGCAAAAAGGGGGAGGGGAAGGGATCGTGGGAAGAAGAGAGGGACTACAGAGGGAAGGAAGGAGGGAGGGAGGAAGAGAGGAAAAAAGAAGGAATGAAAGAAAGAAAGGGGATAGCTAGGGTGACAAATCAGCAAGAGCTCTTGCTCTGAAAAGATTAGACCCTGAGTTTGAACTCCCGGCATCCATATTACAAAGTTGGGCTTTGATGCAAATGCCTCAGCACTGGGGCAACAAGAACAAAGGGAACCCAGAGAGCTCCTTCACTGGCCATCCACTAGAAGCTAAACAATGGCTTCTGCTTCAATAGACCATGTCTCAAGACAATGAGGCTAGAGGAGATAGGATACACTCTGCTAAGACCTTCTCATGTGCATGATTCAACACACACACACACACACACACACACACACACACACATGCTATAAACCAGAAATAAAAAATTAAACATTCCTATTTTCAGATGAATAATCCTATATTTAAAAAAAAAAACTAGAACAAAGTCAACATACAGTAACCTTCTGTACAACAATAATGAACTTAACTGAGCTACAAATCAAGGGAAATAATTCCACTCACAATCACTTCAAAACAAAATACCTAGGAATAAACTTATTCAGAGAAGTAAGTAACCTCTCCAGTGAAAACTGTCTGACTCTGAAGTAAGAAGTGAAGAAGATAGGAAAAGAACTCCAGTGTTTGTGGATTGGCAAATATAACAAACATGACACCATTACTGAAAGAAACCTACAGAGTTAGTGCATTTTCCACTGAAATTCCAATAACATTCTTCACACAACTAAAAATCTTTGACCCTTAAACTCCTATGGAAGCACCAAATATCCCAAATAGTCAAACAATCTTAAATTTAAAAAAAAAAAGTGCTAGAGGTATTATAATATCTGAATCAAACTATTCAAACTATAATAAATTCATAGTACCAAAAACTAAGTGGCTGGTACAAAAACTGACATTTTGAACAACAGAATAGAAGAGAGGATCTAGAAATAAATCCACACATTTAGAGGCATGCAATTTTGGCAATGTCAAAGATTCATCAGAAAAAAAGACAACATATAATTCTGAAGAAACTAGATATCCATATTTAGAAGAATTAACTAGTTTGCTTTGATCTGTTAAAAATTGATCAAAAGCCTTAATGCAAGCCCTAAAACTTTGAAACTGCTAGAAAGAAACATGGGTAAAATATGTCAAAAGATAGGCAAGGGTTTTCTGAATAAGATAGCACAAGAAATAATGCCCCAAATTACCAAATGAGAGCAGATGTAATTTAAAAGTTTCTGTGCAACAAAGGAAACCATAAGTAAAGTAAAGAGACAGACTATAGAATGGGTAAAAAAAAAAAAACAAAACAAAACTCTTCCAACTATATATAAGTCATGGAATTAATATCTGGAACATAAAAATAACTCTGAAAAATTAAACACTCTAAAACCAAAATGTATACAGTCAATAAATCGGCTAGTGAACTGACTGGACAATTCTCAATAGATATAATACAATGGTCAATATTTGAATAAATGTTCAGCATCCTTAACTATCAGGTAAATGCAAACTAAAACTATTTGAACATTCATCATATCCTAATCAGAACGACTGCCATGAATAAAAAACATGTGATAGATATGGCAAAACATGTGGTAGTGGAGAATGAGGGGCCTTTAAGTTCTATTCTGATTTCTCTTTCTGTGGTTAGCAGTGTTCCTCCTTTCTTTTTCCTTCAAGCTCCTGCCTTGAGTTACTGCCTTGATTTCCCTCAGTGATGATGGCTTGTAACCTGTAAGCTAAAACAATCCCTTTGCTCCTCAGTTTTTCTGTAGTCAGTGTATTATCACAGAAAGAGAAATCAGAATAGGACTTATATTTTTTAATTTAAAAAGATAAGGATGCCAGAATGACAGTTCAGTAGTTAATGGTGCTTACTGCTCTTTCAGAAGGCCAGAGTTTAGAAGCATGTTGCACAGCTCACACCCATCCCCAGGAGGGACAATGCCCTACTCTGGTCAGGCACCCACAAGTGCACACACATGTGCACATTCATGTATGCATGCATGCAAGCTTTCACACACAATAAAATTCAATTAATATTTTAAATGGATAGAACATAGATAAGTAAAGATATAGGTGTCTGTATCATCAATCCATGAGACTATCTAGAAAGCAAAAGAGCAAATATATGTGGAAAGACTTGGTTGAATCACATAATCACTGTGGTACTAGAAAGAACAGAGACAGGACATAAAGCCCTTAAACCACTAAATAGGAGCCCTGTAAACAAGGTTGTAGCCCTGCTTCCCACCTTAAATATCACTCCTTAGCCAAAAGTAAGTAGCAGGAGCTTGACTTGTTTTACCCACAATGCTCTGTGCCTTGGCTAACATGGAATTTGGTCTCCCAGTTCCTCTTGCTTGCATCTGAATCCTAGAGGAAAGCAAACCTCAGCAGCTGTACTTCTTCTATTCTGGGTTTTGAAGGGTTAAGAATTTGACATGATCTACTCTGCCAGTGGAGAAGTGAGCTGATGATACATAGCAGGATCATCAAAAGAAAATCAGTAGTTATCTAGCCTATGACACTCGAACCACTAAAGTCTCATCATCTGGGGGCATTGTAGCAGTAGCACATAGCACATCTGTGGACAGTTTCAACCACTGCCGACCAAGCAGCTGGACAGATAAGAAAAGACCTGGGAGGCCACCACAGCCAGTCTGGAACACCCTGATTACAGTTAACTTACCTCGGCCCTGTTTCAACAGTGCCCTTTCAGTTAAATGTAATAAATCTCCTCCTCTTTAAGTGACAGGGAGTCAGAATTGCTACTTTTGCTTTCAGCAATGAAAAACGGGGAGAAATCAGCCCACCTACCATAGGGAAGCAATTGGAAGAGAAAGAAAGCTATCACACACATATACACCCGCACGCACACACACACACACGCACACACAACTTAAATAATATTTCTTTTGCTACATGCTGAGCTGAGGAAATGAGTTTAGCTTTCCACACACTATCATAGGTAACAAATTCCTTAGAGAATGTGTCTCACTTTGTATAATTAATTGTTTTATAATCATAAAAGAAAAAGGTAAAACTTTTGGTCACTAGCCCTTGAAAGGTATTTTGAGTGATTTGTATCCCTGAAATACTGCCTGTGTTCTCTCCAGGACACGTTCGTCTAGTCCCTCAGATTTGGGCAGGAGGGAAATTTAATAGAATAATATGTCACATGTGACACCTGAAGATCAAAACTGAGTCTGGTTTCTCTAGATAAAACCTTCACCAACCAGACGACTTCTGAGAGAATCTCATGGAAACTGGGAAACTAATTTATGCTTCGTTTACCAGCACTAAATGTATTATTTGTTCAGTGTGAACGAATATTGAATAGAGATAACTATCATTTTTGGTAGTTCCCTATTTCAGTGAAAATGTGTATTTTTAAAAGAAAAGTTTTTTAAAAAGGCACATAGAATAGTGTGTGGGTGTGCGCGTGTAGGAGAGGGAGGGAAGAGAGGAGAGAGAGACCAGAGGTTAACCTGAGATGTCATCTCTCAAGAACCATCTACAGTTTTTGACACAAGGTCTTGTGCTTCTGAGATTTTGCAAGATGTTTCTAATCTTAAAATGCTGGTTTTGATTTCACTATAACAACAAAAACATGTGTGTGTGTATTGCTTCTTGTCTATTTTCCCTGCCAATAAAAATAAAGATAACATCTATTTTATTTAACGCAAAGCCTTAAAAGGCCCCTGGTATATGCTTGAATTATGTTACACACATAAGCAAAATAAGAGACTGTTCAGTGGGGGTAAGAGCACCCACTGCTCTGTGGCCAGCTGACTTAGCATATGATTGAGTTTTGCTATTTATCTACCAGTAACCCATGAATGAGTTTCTGTGGGAATATTTATGCCCTTTCTCTGTTTCAGAAAACTAGCCTTAGGAATATTTATCCCTCCTCCATTATTAAATCTACTTTGGTTCAATATCTCAGGGCATTCACTTACCACAATTCCCTTCAACATTATATTTATGTTTGTTTTTAGTAGTAGAAAAAAATGTTTAAATGAAATACCTCACATGAAACACAACCTGAAAATTACCAAGAAACATTTATTTTGTTAGTGCATATTTAAGTTCATAATGGTATATTGCAAGTCAATCATGACAACAGTGTGTTCATTTGATGGGCAAAATCTTGTGAGGTGACGAGGTAAGCATAGAAGTGGTCTTGTATGAGCCTCAGCTCATTTACTCCCAGGATTTATTTTGATTGCACAGTACCCAGCAGACCTTGAACACATAAATAAGTAGTTGCAAGGGGTAATATTTATTAGTCACTCATCTACTACCCCAGAACACTCATGAACTACAAAGGCATGCAAGGCATACGGCAGAAAATAGGCTGAAAACTAAGAATCTTTCTACAAGTGACTGCATTACTGTATTCCTAGTGGCGAATATCATTTGAAGTTGATGTAACTTAAAATAAGAAATTAATCACAAAAGCCCTGCGCATGGAAAGGTCAGTGAACGGAAAAGTGAAGCCTAGTAGAAAGTTATAGGGTGGAGGCTAGGAAAGTTTGAGACAAAGTCTAATAGGAGGAGAGGAGGAGCTGGCTGGAAACTGAAGGCGTAAGTCACAAACAATCCCACACCAGTTTGGAATTATGATTAATAGAATGGTTATTTATTTAAGGGGGAAAAACTTACAGATCTCCGTCCCAGACAACAGCCCTCTGCGCCATCAGGAAGGGAGCCTAGTCACCAAAAGTGGAGCCAGAAGCCAGAGCAAGCGGAGGGCAATGGCAGCTTTTCTTAAAGAGAGAGAGACCACGCCCCAATGGGCTGGTATCTCAGCAGCTATTGGCTGAAGGAGCGGAAGAAGCTCCCGCAACAGGAAACCTCGGTGGTTAAGAACATGTACCATTTTTCCTGAGTTCTGCTCCCAGCACCCACACTGGGTAGCTCACAACCTCCTCGAACTCTAGCTCAAGAAGATCCAGTATCCTCTTCTGGCCCAAAGTAGTACTGGACCATCTTGTGTTCTCTATAGATTAATTTGTATCCTATGTGTTATATTGCAAAGGGGAAATAATTCAATATTCATGCCAGCTGGTGCAGAAGTGCTCCCTTGGTGCTCAATTTCATACTTTGTTTTCACTTTTCTTAATATGCATAGTGAACATAATCCTGAGCATCACATTATGCCTAGGACAAGAGTTTGCAGTTACCTATCTGCTTCGCATCTCTTACAGAATGAGTTAGGATTTAGTGTTACAGGTAACTATGAATTTCACACATTATGCTTATGGAATAATGGAATATATACTTCTGGCATCATTTTACATACTGATTCATGAGTGGAGAACATATACCTTTATCAGTTGACTGCAGTAGCTGGTAAGTACATTTCATTTTCCCTCATCCTCTAGGTAATAAAAAATAATGAACACATCACTATGCTTTAGTGTCTTATGTAAATGTTACATGCAGTTAAAGAGTCATAAAGTCAAAATGAAATGTTAATGGCAGAGAAAGAAATGGCATGATATTAGAAGAAGGAGTTTATTTTCTGGTCTGTTGTGAATAAAAGATAGACTATAGTTATGTTTTTCTCTAACTATATTGCTCCCTTAATGAGTCTAGGAATTTCTCCAAATCTGGCCCATGACATGTTTTTGTAGGTAAAGTTTTATTGACACACAGCCATACTCACTCATATACTTCCTGTGACTTAACAGTGCTAGACATTAAAGCCATGTTGGCAGGGGCTCTACCACTGAGCTACATGTCCAGCTCTGCATCTGACTGAGTTAGCATAATATAGACCATAAAGCCTGAAGAATGAAATACTGACTTTCTTCTTACCCTTCACAGAAAGTTTGCTGGATTCTAAGCCAATCTGTCTTGACTTTTAGAAAGGGTGCAAGTTTCCTTAAATAGCTGAATAGGCTTTGGCATGTTGCCAGCACCATCGCCATTTGAAGGGCATGTGTGGTAGGTACCGTTAGCACTCACCCACATCCAATGTAGCAGTGATGTGGGATATCCTTCTGTATATGGGTTGCTTTTATGGGTTAATGAATAAAACTGCTTTGGCCAATGGATTAGCAGAGTAAAGTCAGACAGGAAATCCGAAGAGAGATATAGAGGGAGTAGGCAGAATCAGAGAGATGCCATGATACCATGTAGCTGCCGAAGGAGACAGATGCCGGAACCTTACCCAGTAGGCCACAGCCTTGTAGTGATACACAGATTAAGAGAAATCTGTTATTTTAAGATGTTAGAGATGGGTAGGAACATACCTAAGCTGTTGGCTAAGCCGTGTTGCAATGAATAGTTTCTGTGTGATTATTCAGGTGTGGGTGGCCAGGAAACTAATGTACAGTCTCTGTTTACATAGCGGTTCTTCAAAAACACAGAAAAGCACACTTCCATTCCAGTACCAGCCTGCCAGAATCTAGAACCCTGATTCTCTGTGTGTTTTATTTGTTTAATAACCAGGGCCTAAATTTTGATAAAGCACATTACCAACAAAAATGTTAATATTGATTCTTATAAAATATTCCTTGGCAACCTCTACCAACATTTATCAGGCACATACTCTTCTAGCTATTGCACTTGGCAAACTTTTTAGGTATCGTCTTTCAGTCCTCATAATAATCCCTGGGCTGAGCTCTTGTTCTCATCCTCTTCTGTAGAAGGAAATTTAAGTCTAGAAAGTTATAACTAGGATGAAGTCATACATTTGTATCAAGGCTGTCTGCCTCTGATGCCCTCCTTTTCCTTCATGAGGGTTAGTTAATACTGATAGTCTAGTCTCTACCTCTCCAGTCTACTGGAAGCTTTACCCACTGATGATGCTACTAAGGGAACTGAGGAACTGTGCCAAGGTTTCTGGTGCTGGTGGCCAATGATGCTAATTTCTGGGTCAGTAGTGCCAATACTTAATGTTAGGAACATGGAAGAAGACTGCACTGATGTGTCTCTTGGTGTCACTAAGATGACTGTCACTGTTTATCCCACACTAACCACTGTGATTAGCATGCATCACTGTTTATCCCACACTAACCACTGTGATTAGCATGCATTGTGTACCACTTCCCCATCTTTTGCAAACAGCATGTTCTGGAAGCAACACCTGACAGGGAATGTAGGCAGACAGCTGTTTTAATTTTCATTCATTTTTAAAACCTGCTTGGAGAGGACTCAAAGTCAAGAAGAAGGGCATGGTGCAAAAGTGAAAAGCCAGTCATCCCTCTGTTGAACCATGCTTTCCTGCCAAATCAAATCCTACCTCATTCTTTCTTTTCAATATGAATACTCTTTCACAGAGGACCCAGGGCAGTCAAACTAATAAATGCCAAAAGATCTATCACCTTTTGAACCAAGAGTCTTCCAGTTTTACTCAGGCTCAGCTGAATCCCACAGTATGGACAGAAGAATCTTTATACCTGGCTTTATATCATAGAATTGAAAGATCCTGCAGGGATATTTAACCACAGTTTTCTGCTTGATGTTATTAAAAGCTTTCTAGAAAGACAGACAATAATTGTACTCCAATCAACCAAAGTAAGAAAATTTTATCTTCTCTGGAGAAAGACAGGTACTATTTTTGCATCAGGACACTGTCTTTAGACATTCATGGACCTGTGGAATGAGATGTTGTGCCTCCCAGTTTGTGCAGAAAGCCTGGTTTCTCCTGAGAACACAGGAATACATAGTTACACTTGAGGACCCACTTAAAATGAATTGTTACTTAAATAAGAGTTTAAACAACCTAAAATAATTGTTAAAACATATACATCAAATTACCGGATCAAACCAAGTCAGGTCTTTCAGAGGTAACTACCAACCTCTGCTTTGAGAGATTTAGAAATTGTTTTCTTTCAGGGGAATGCCCAGATCATAAGAACTTCTGATTCTCTTTAACCTGCTATTAATTATATTTTCATGCTCAATAAATAACACAGTGGAAAGTTTCTAGAGTGATAATAGTGACCTGTGTAGGCATGATGTTACTAAAGTATGTCTTAGAATTACTTTTCTTATTGTTGAGAATTTCACACACAAATAAACAATAAAAATATGACCAAAGCTTCTCCCTGTAACCCTCTCAGCATCTCCCATTATCAACCTAATGTCTTTTTTATAGCACACTACATTCATTTAGTACTGCCCATGTGTTCATGGATATATGGCCATCCACTGTAGCACGAGAATCCTACCAATGGCCACACCCTCCCAAGAAAATAACAATAGGCTCTCCTCCAGTAACTGAACTGCCAATAGCACCTCAGTAAGAAGAAGGACCTAAACCGGGTGGTGGTAACACACGCCTTTAATCCCAGCACTCAGGAGGCAGAGGCAGGCGGATCTTTGTGAGTTTGAGGCCAGCCTGGTCTACAAGAGCTAGTTCCAGGATGGACTCCAAAGCTACAGAGAAACCCTGTCTCAAAAAGAATAAAATTAAAAAATAAAAATAAATAAAAGAAGGGCCTGGAGACCATATATGTCATCTATTTGAAATTTTGGCTGACTTGATCTTCTGTAGGTCTTGTGAAGGTTAACCCCAGCTACTGTGAGTCCATGACTATGCCAATCACATAATGTCTAGAAGACAGCATTTCCCAGAACTACTCTCCATCCGCTCACTCTTACATCCCTTTATCCTCCTCATCTAAGATGTTCCATGATCCTTGGATACATGACCAGATTTATATAGATTTCCATTTTTTATTTTAAAGATTATAATATAATTACAATATTTCTCCCTTCCCTTTCCTTCAGATAACTGATGGTCTCATAGCAGCAAATCCCAAAGTAGGGAAAAATGCACAAATTAACATTACCAACAATGACAACTAAATTAACAGGAGATAGCAATCACTGGTCATTAATATCCGTTAATATAAATATAAATGGACTCAACTCACCTATAAAAAGGCACAGCCTCCAGACCCTCCCATAAGCTTCTACCCACTCTCCTTCATATTCATGGCCCTTTTTCATTAATTGTTCTTGTGTGTATACATACATTAATTGTAATTGTTATTGTGTATATACATATGTTCCTATATATTGTTTAGTCTGCATAATGTTAACTTGTATATATGTTTTCATGACTGTCCATTTGGCACTAGACAATCAATTGGTGTGCTATTTATTGGGGAATACCAAGTCTCCCAGCTTTCCCCAGGTGCCTATAGCTTTTTGTGTAGTGTTCATATCCATTTTGGAAAATCCTTGTTTAAGTCACATTTGGACAGTCATGTTGATGAGACTTTACAGGTGTAGCCTCCAACATGACTAGGAGAGAAAATCTCACAACAAATTTCCTTATCCTCTGACACTTACAATCTTTCTGCTTTCTCTCTCTCTTTTTTTTTTTTTTTTTTTTTTTTGGTTTTTTCGAGACAGGGTTTCTCTGTGGTTTTGGAGCCTATCCTGGAACTAGCTCTTGTAGACCAGGCTGGTCTCGAACTCACAGAGATCCGCCTGCCTCTGCCTCCCAAGTGCTGGGATTAAAGGCATGCGCCACCACTGCCCGGCCTGCTTTCTCTTTTGAAATGCTACTTGAGCCTTAATTGCAGGAAAGTTTTGTAGATGTATCCACTGGTACCAGGCAGCACAACTCTGCATTTGATTGGTTGCAGCTTTCTATAGTGATCATCTGTCACAAAGAGAAATTTCCTTGATGAGGGTTGAAGGCTACACCCATCTGTGGATATAAGGACAAATGTTTACAGAATGTTGTTACAGATTATTCTGGTTTAGTAAGTTGGTGGTTGTAGATTCTCTTCCAACAATCGTGACTTACTGCAGTGGCACTGAGCAGATAGCTAGGTTTCCAGTTCCAGGCATGATTTCCCTCTTGTTGAGCACATTGTAAATCCAATTAGAGGGAGGTTGGTTACTGCCAAGGGATGCATGCCACTACTGCACCCTTAGGGGTGGATTGTCATGTTCATCATTAATGTGGTTCATAGACATTGTGGCTGAGTAGGAAGTTGTTCTATTTAAAGCTGAGGGTTTAGCCTACTATCTTCCACATTTTGACCAGTTGTGTATCTCTCTCAACTGTCCACTGAACAAGAAGCTTCTCTGACTAAAGCAGAGAGCAGTCAAGGTCTATGGGTATAAGATGAATAATTCGAAGGTACTTTGACATCCTGACCATTTAGTAATATAGCAGCAACAGGTCTGTACACTTCATAACAGACATCTCTTTGAGTCCTCATTGCTCAGGAGGACTAGGTCAATCAGAGGCGCTGAGTGATCACTTGCAGTCCATGAACCTATAAGCCCGGATGGCCAGACAATCTGTCAATCACCTCACTTATTCTAGTTTGTTACAATTTCATTTTCATTGCTTTAGGATTAGGCTTTCCTGAGAACTGACCAGAATGTCCACTACAGAGGATCTGAAAGGAATAATCTAGAAGTACAGAACAATCGGTACTCAACAGAGACAACAGTAAACAGTGGGAACTGGGTACTAGTCTCTGTTCCCCTATCAAGACTGAAGATTCAAAATGCAAGTATGTAAGAATAATAATCGAAGGAAAGTAAGTTATCACTTTGAGAGTGGGGCAGCATGGGAGGGGTTAGGGTAGCGTACTTGAGAGGGACTGGAGGGAGGAAAGGGAAGGGGAAAGTGATGTCATTCAGCTTTAATTAAACCGTATTTTTAAAAGGAAATTCAAACTAAGTCTCCACAAAGACATTTGGAAGATAACCCGCAAGACTGAACAATCACCCTGACAGTTATAAAGCTGTGCCCACTGGATAGCCAAGTAATTGATCGCCTCTTCCCCTTTCCTTTCTCACTTAATTTTTTGTTTTGCCTCTCTTCTGTTTCCAGAGAATTGCTCTCCCCTATAATGTATTAGCACGCAGCTGTGCCTAAGGCTCTGCTGTCTATAGAACCAGGTCTAAGACAATCCCCAGCAGAGTTGTATTTAGAAAGGAAAAGCCTGCACCGTTCAGACATGTAGCACATGAGTCTTTGAGGTTCCGATGGCATATAAATCAAAAGAGGAGAACAAAGTGATGTGTCAGGGGAAATAAAAGGGGAGACAAACAGGATTCCTCCTGTCCCTTCTAACATGGCACCTGGCAGCTAAGTGATGAGCCTTCCGGAGTGGATCATTCACCCTCAAACGAGGAAAACAAGGAGTCTCCTGGCATTCAGAATGAAATGAAATGGTGGGCAGGAAATCAGGTTTATTATTCTATAGCTAATAGGTACAGGGAGAGAAAGAGATGCTGTTCAATCCACGGCTGAAATCCCAAATCATCTTTCACAGGCTGTGTTAACTACAGCTTGTGAATATTTAACCTGTGCATGGCACTCAGTTCACATAATTACAAACAAGGAACTGAAGCCCAGACATAAGCACAATGCCTGGAGCAGCTACTGATAAACATTACCTGTATTATCTTCCACATTGTTTGTAATGCTTAAGGTTTTAAACAAATATTAACGAGGACTAGTTCGTTATAATTAGAATTACTTTTCACAACACATATTTCTTTCACTTACCCTAAAGAGAATATGACTCCTCCGAATGAAATTGTTACTGCAGTCGACACAAGCGATCAGATCATAGAATGGTTTTACTTAGTTTTTGCACTTTTCTCAAAAGAAAGGCTGATTAACTAAATTTATAGAATTGAAGTAAATACAGTATATTGTGAAGACCAAATATCATGAAACTTCTTTATGTGTCAGAGACTAGCAATCAAAGAAAAGTCATTCTCCAAGGCTCTTTGAATTGAGACAAGAGAAACACTGCTGCAGATTAGCTTGTCTATGATTGGCTAAGCACAAAGCATGATATGACCAGAAAGAGGAACATCTAAGGTTTAAATAGTCATGACCAGTGAAGATTCATTCAAAAGACTTTTACGCAGGGTCTCACTAGCCCTGGAGCCTGAAATTCCCTATGTAGACCAGACTGGCCTCAAATCTATAGGGACTCACTTTCTTCTACCTCCCAAGTGTTTCACACAAAAGACTCTTGAAAAGGAGGAGGCGACAAATGGACAATTTCCTTATTAATTTATGCAAGAGCAATATTTTTATTTTAAAAAGACACAAATAGTTCAAAAAACTAAATCAAAATAGTGTGTCTTTAACTCCATGAAGGGTCATCAAAATATTAAAATTAATGCTCTTCAGGGAGGAAAAGCTTAAAAGCATTGAAATTTTGGAGGGGGGATGTGTTAGAAACAGTCATTCGATGGTGATGCTCCATTCCTTTCAGCTCCATAAACTCTAGAATCTTCCTTAGCAGCACAACCCATCAGGACATGTATCTAAACTTCTTGTGAGTGTCATGTGCTGAGGATGAAATTTTCATGGTTAGGAAGAGCTGAGAAGGTGAGCTTAGCTTCGGGATGTCTACAAGAATTTCTGAGGAGTGATTGGAAAAAATAGAAAGGCAATGGCAGCTCACATTTCAAAAACTGTAAGGACAAGAGGCTGTGCAACAGACAGTAACACTTACCACTGGCAGTGATGAAGCTAGTTTCTTATATGTTATGGACACAGCAATATAATCTGTAGGGTTGTTTGATTCAATCTACTTCCTCTGTTTGTGTGTCCTTTCTTCCCAATGAGGGATGAACAAAACAGCTCTGCGCCCTGGAATGTTTCTGTGAAGTAAAAAGTGCAAAACAATAGATACCGCTTTTAGCAAAATAAAGAGGGTGGCAGGCATGTGAACTATTTAGATGTAGACAGGAAATGTTTTTATTCTGAATTCATCTTAGAAAGAAGTTAAGAACATTTCTTTAAAGGACAGTTCAGTTTGGAGCACAAAAGGAAAGGATTGTCATTTTTATTCCTGTTAGTGGGTACAGTTTCCTTTCATTGAGAACTGACTGCTGTGTTTTATACGACTTGGTTTGGTTTTCTTTAGAACAGAACTTGAACCTAAATACTGGGGAGAGTGATTTTTAGAAACAATAGTGAGAGGAGACAGAGAGGACCAAAAGTAGAGAAAGTGTCTCTTGCCAAGGTCACTGATTTGGAACAAAGGTATGATTACACCAAGACTTCTGGGAAGCTTGACTATGACTTCCAAGGCTGTTCTGAAGAACAGGAGTCTGTGGCCGGGCAATGGTGGCGCACGCCTTTAATCCCAGCACTTGGGAGGCAGAGGCAGGCGGATCTCTGTGAGTTCGAGACCAGCCTGGTCTACAGAGCTAGTTCCAGGACAGGTTCCAAAGCCACAGAGAAACCCTGTCTCTAAAAAAACCAAAAAAAAAAAAAAAAAGAACAGGAGTCTGTGGATTACATCCAGTGGCTCCCAGCCTCAGGATGTGACAGAGTGCCTCCTCTGACCTCGAGGGTTGCTTCTACACAGAGTCTAAGAAATTCCAGAAGCACGAAGAAATCCCGGGGGCAACGTCCAGGGGCACATATAGTGTTTGTGATTGAGAGTCATGGGTGTGAGTTAGAATTGTCAGCGATGCTGTGGCTGAAATCAGAGGTTGCCAAGGAGATAGATATTGCACCAATAAGAAAGTTGGTGTCTTGGCTTATTTTATTTAGTCTTTAAAACCCCCTTTTTGCCAGTATCTTCATTATTTATTGAAGTGAATATTAAGGACAAGAGAATTAATATAATTTGTCCAAATTCACACCAATGAAAATAGACAAGACTCCACATGCAAACAACATATATTCTGAGGCCTTAGCTACTAAATTACATGTCATCACTTCTGATCCAATATATTCCTTTTTACTAAGGTAGAAATACAAAGAAACAGCTTCCATGGAGATCACCCATGGCTAAACAGACTTCAGCAATTTGTGTCTAAGCAGCATGTCCTTTCAGAAATTTAGAATATTTTGTTTACATCACTATTATTCAGTTGAGCTGTAGCATTTGCAAAGACGGCTTGTAATAAAAAACGAAATGTCCTCAGTACTTTCGGATTGTCGTCCAAGGACTATTGGTTAAAATAGAAATATCCGTACCCACAGAGGTAAGACTTTTCATAGCAATCATAAATACATTGATACTTCAGACTACAGTATCTCCATTATGGAAACCTAAGTATTCTTATCCAATAACAAAGTATAACTAGACTCTTACCCTGGGCTTAAATTTTGTGATGGAAAAAAAATTGTGATGATGCATAATATTTGAAAGTGTGATTGAAGGCCAGTTTCACTATGTGAGTGATGAAGAGATGCTACAAGATTTTAAAAGAACAACAAAAAAAAAAGAAAAGAAAAGAAAAGAAAAAGAAAGACCCAGAATGAAGAGTGGTAGCTATTGAAAATGCTATATCTGCAGAGTCCACTAAGCATTAGTGTGTAGGCTTGTGAGTGAGGTGTCTGTAGATCTATCTGCTACAGAATGCATCAGGGACTTAAAGGAGGCATCAATGATAATTTCAGTGGCTCAACAAGTATAAAACAGGACCACCTTACTCGGGAGGCAGAGGCAGGCAGATGTCTACGAGTTTGAGGCCTGCCTGGTCAACAAAGCAAGTTCCAGGACGGCCAAAACTGTTATACAGAGAAACCCTGTCTGAAAAACAAAACAAACAAAAAAGGACCGTGTTGTGCAAGCCATGGCTGTCTTTTACATATGGGATAAGAGAATAAACTTGTGTTTTTCTAAACATTTTTCCATCAGTGAGGCATGAAAGTTGCCTTGCATATTTACAGATACTTGGGTCATCTCCCGGTGTTCCTACATCAGAATCTTATGAATGAGCTCTAAATCTTGTATTTTTAATGATATATCCAGATGATTGCTAAGTTTACTAAAGTTTAGGCACTAGTAATTGGGATAGTAATATTTATTGTTTCTCTGTGTGTATGTGTGCCCATGCACGTGTGTGTGTGTACGTGTGTGTGTGTGTGTGTGTGAGAGAGAGAGAGAGAGAGAGACTGATTCCCATACAGAGAAAGAGGTTCATTCATGATTCTGAAGAACTAAACTAAAGATCAGCGGCACCCATTGCTGTGGAATTCGAATGAAGGCACAGGGTGAGAAGCACATCTCACAGCAAAATACTGCATAAGCCAAGAAATACAGAGAGAGGAGTAGCCATTTCTTCTGGGGACACCAAGTCAACAAAAAGATCTGTCACTCAGTTCTCCACCTTGAAAGTCCGCAGCATCTCCCGTTAGTACCACCCTGGGAACCTATCTTTAGCTAAGCGCCTTTGTTGGGGTACTCATCTGAGCACAGCATCTATAAAACAAAGTTGGATGAAGGGTGTAAGGAAAAATAAAATATTTGTGTCCTTCTATCTCTGCTATCAGCATAGTAAGAAAAGTTCTAGACTAATAACAAGATAAACAGTTATCAAGATGATAATAGGATTAAAAACTGATGGAGGATTACAAACTTCCTGACTTCCTATCACACGTCAGAATAGAATGCAGGGTAGCCACTGTCAGTCATCTTTCTCTTGCTGTAACGAAACCTGATATATGATAAAGAAAAAGGGTTTATTTGGGGCCATAGCTTTAGTGATTTTAGTCCATGCTTGCTTGACCCCATTCCATGGTTTTGTGGTAAGGCGGCACACTATGGGGAGAGTATGTAGGACAGTTAGCACAAAACTCGTCATCCTGTGGTCAGAAAGAAAATGAAGAAGAAAGGACTAAGGTCTCACACTTTCTTTGGAGATGGCACTCGAGTGACCTAAAGACGTCCCACTAGGCATCACCTCTAATTCCATTTCCCAATAGCACCACCCTGGGACCAACCTTTAAATAAATGGGCATTTGACTGGCATTCAGGACTAAACCACAGCGCACCAGTCACCGTTTGGCCCAATACCCAGTGGCTTTTCAATACCAGTCTTTCCGTGCTAAAACTGGAGTAGTCTCAGGTGAATTAGGAATAGCTAATAATAATCTAATAAATTATTCTAATAAAATGCATGTGCCCATAAATGAGATTAGCAGAGAGTATTCTACCGTTTCCCAAGTTCTTTATGATTGTGAAATCATCAAGGGTCTAATTCAAGTGGCAAAGGAGAAGAAATGAGTCTTAAAAGGTTAATTATAGTTGTTTTTTGGCATTCATGGGGGATTGGCTCCAAAATCAAATAATGTTCAAGTCCTGTATTTTACAATGGCTGAGTATTTGCACCATTTGAGGTATTTAAACTATCTCTGAAATTACTTTTTTAAGAAACCTAATACAATGTAAATGCTATACAAATAATGACTCTATTATATTGAGGGGTTTTTTTTCCAGGTATCTTTTTCTACACTCGAATCCTTAGATCGGGAACATATAGCTACAAGAACCAAGTGTTATGCTCTATCTCCCACCGATTAGAACTGATAGGACTGGTCCTCTCTGGGTTTTAGAGCTTAAAAGAAGAGAGAAGGCACTGTAAGTTCCTTGTTGAAAACATACAGACAAGTGGGGGAAGACCTGTATCCTTCAACATAGGGAAGCCAGCCATGCTTTATTTAGGGAAAGCCTTTTTGTTTTACCACAACACATACATGCCCAAGATAATTCGCTTGCCTCCCTCCCTTCCAGCAGCTGCTTTGATGCCAACCAGAGGCTCCAGAGGGAGCCTAGCTGTTTCCAACAGCTGTTTCTCAAACACCTAACTTCATTTTCAGATCAGAGCTGGGGTTTGAAGCTCTTAAAACCTGTGCTGCTTCAATCAAAGGAAAGCAGAAGCAGCCAAAACAATCAGCACCTCCCTGACAGCCTGTTTGAATGCTTCTGTATGGCGGTGCCTCAGGCACCATGTGGCATGGGGCTGTTCCCTAAACTCATCTTTAATTTTCCTCCCCTACTTCCTTAGGAGATGGGGTACTGGGGGAGGAGGGAACATCCCTGGATTTCCCTTCCTCTCTCCTTTCCCTTGAAAATTATTGAAATTCCAAAGAGACTGAGAAAAAGGAATGCTTCCTTCCTAAAAATTAGAAATCCACACTCTGTCAGATTTGATTTGAACTTCTTCATGAGAAATCAAATGCTCCGGACCCGGCAGAAACTCGTCACCCTGCCCAAACTCATGTCCAGCCTTTGCTCCCAGAGGCAACACCATCAGGGAGGTAATATAAAACCTTTTCATTCAGGATCACACACTTTTATTAATATGTATGTGTCCATGACTGGTGGAAAGCAGTGGCGTATGAATTACATTTCTGTTCTCGATTGATAATTTTATACTACACACCTGCAGTTGGATTAATTTTCACTGAACATTTGTGGGTGCCAGTGGATGTGTGTGAGATGCACTTACGGAGGTCAAAGGTCAACCTGGAGACCTCCCTTTTCTAGGGGGTTACTCACCTCCTTTTTTCAAGTAAGGATTTCTCATTGACCTGACATCTGCCAACAAAGCTAGACTGACTATCCAGTAAGGAGCAGAAATACCTGGCGCCTACCTCCCCAGTGCCAGAACTGTACATGCATGCCACCATGTGTAGCTTTCAGAGTGCTGAGGGTCTAATTCAGGACCTCGTGTTTACTTGGCTTACTGACTTAAGTGTCACCTCTGCCCCCACTGAACATTCTTCACGTGCATAAGGTCTGGACACAGGACCATTTACCACATTGTGGGGGTAAATTTTAGTTATTTTACATTACCCCCATTCCATAAACCTATTTGTTCTACAATGTCAAATCATCATTTTTATATTTTTATACCTTACGTCCATGCATCTCTAGAATAAACTTACAATGTGGATTTCCTCTCACGATCTGCACTACACAAAAACAAAAAAAGAATTCCAGGCTGAGACACATCAGGTAGCAGGCTAAGTCAATACCATTGACAAGGGAACCACGGGGATCTAGAAGCAGGTCAGAGAAGACCCATGCCTGTTTTCCATTCACTCCACTCCACGAGAAAGAAATAATTATTTGTCCAAGTGCTTGTAATACCCCGTTAGCCTGATTTTACTTTAGAAGAGTTCCTTCTTGACAAAAGGCCCCCAAGTATCTACTCTAGGAAATGTGTGTCCGTGCCTCTCCCACACACTGGAAATGTAAATCCTCCACTCTATTGCTGCTTTCCATTACAGGGAAGTCTTCCTTCTGGTTCTGGAAGCTGGGCTTCTGAAGTACAATCCTTCTGAAATACAGTTATAGAGAAAGATAGGGTCCCTGCCTCCCATGCGTCTGGGAAGGCAGTCACCTGGCTTCAGCAAGCCCAGTTAATAAGCACCAATGTTTAGCCATGCTGACCATTCTCTATGCACAGCTCTCACTACCACCCCACTAGCTAACCCGGCACACCTCGTCTTTGTCTCGGAGAAGTCAATTTCGCTGCTTCAACAGTCTTCGCTCCTATTGCAGCAGTCTTGATTTAGTGCTGTTATTTCTTTTTTCGTCATTTTTAATAATTGTCACATGCAGTTTTTCTTTTAGAGACTCCCCTGGGCGCTACATGGCTGTGAAGTCCACGCTGTAAGGGCAAGAAATGGGGATGAAGATGACAGCAAACCCAGAGACTGGAGAGATTTGAGGAGGTATCAGCAGATAATTCATACTTGGCTGACCAGCACACAGGTCACTGTGTAGGAAACACAGACACAGAAATAGACCGGCCATTGTACACCTGCCACACAGAGGCAGGAACAGGTACCCGCACAGGTGAGGCAGGCACACAGGCCTACGGACAAGAACACACATACAGGCTGGCAAAAGTGATCTGAACTCATGGCCATATTGATACAGAGTCTACAGCACAGCGGAATTCTCCCAGATTTAGTTGTATTCACCACTATTTACTTTTGGGGTCTATGCTCAGCCATTTTGTGCTGACTCTCAGTCCCCTGAATGTCTATCGTCAGCCGTATTTTAGCTTACTCATATTAGAAATACATGTCAGCACCACGTTGCCACAACTGGCCCTTAGAGCCTTCTGTTTCCAGCACAGGCAACCACAAACACACGGAGAAAGCTATCCAAATGGGGCTATTCATTCCCTCTTTCTCAATATTTACTAATAAGTAAAAGTACAGCTATTCTAAAACTGTTGATACCAGTGCTATTTTTCAAAGCCCCCAGGTTATCATATTTAAGGACAGAAGCATCTTTGTTTCCCTTTCTATCCACTCTACCATTCTCATTCAAAAACAAGGCGTTTCCACAGGAGTTCAGAGCATCATAAGGATACACCCACCCACAGCTCCAAATCCACCTGGCCACCACTCACAATACTCAGACATCTTTCTACCAAAGACAGCCATCTGAAACCCCAATCCCTGATTCTGCTCATGGAGTCCCTCTCTGTCTTGTAGGAGGGGGGGAATGAAGACCGTGTTAAAGGTATAGAGTACCACCAGGATCTCTCCCTGGTCCTGTTTAAGTGATGCAAGAGCAAAAGCAAGTTCTGCCCATTACATCCTGATGATCTACCTCGTACATCACGCTTACTCTCTTTGTGAGAATAGAGAGGCCATTGTCTACAAGAAAAATGAATACAGCCAGAAGCAAGCATTATTTCTGAAGCTTCGAATTGTATAGCAAGTGTATTCTGTTGAATATAAGTGGAAGACTCAAGGATAACACAGGTAGGAGGACACAGAGAGTCATGTAATGGAAAGAACGTAAAAACAGATTGCACACCCCTCCAGAAACCTCGCCTTTCCCAGGCCTAAATGAAATGCCCTATTATTCTGACAGCTACATTCGGCACACTTCCTTTGACTAGCATGCAAACCAGAGATGGAGCCGAGTGCACAGGAGGGACTTGAGGCAGAGGAGCAATGTGGACATATAAAAACTCATCATAGCATGATCATCACAAGGACAGGAACCCAGGAAAGAAGAAAACTGAGCTGGTTCCTCTCCTTTAGGATGGGCAGCAGAGGTGGCAGCTTCTCTGCTGTGTAGCACAGAACATTGTGGTGCTTTCCAGTGTCACGTTCCAGGCTATAACAGAGATTGGTGTAGCACGGGTGTCATGAAGATATTCTAAATCATCAAGTGGAAAAGACTTAGAGACCAAGATTTTTGGAGCTGCAAGGCTTTGGCACGTCCAGAGCCAATTTCCTTTCCTAGTTAACTGTCCAAGATGGTTTTTTTTTTTTCCATGAAAAGTTTCTAGAATCCACAAAAGGACAGACTGAAAAAATGCCCTTTTAAGATTAGATGCATACAGAAGCCAGCTCACCCTGTCAGAGACTTTTAAACATCATAGGTGCAGTCTACCATGCAAGAAAAACAGTGCAGCTTCCCCTGAAAAGAAGCATTCTACCCATGTAGAGACACGATGACCAGCTATGCTTACACAAAAGAACTTCAAACCTCCAAACCATACCATATTGCCATCCCATTAACATATAGGTTCGCCAGTCACACTCCCTGTCACCTTCTCAACTAGCAACTCATCTAAATGTCTGTCACATCTGAACTTATTGTTCCAGGTCTTTCTCACTACCTATCCATGTGTCTTATCTAGGGTTTCTATTGCTGTGAAGAAACACTAGGAACAAAAAGAAAGTTGGTGAGAAAAGGGTTTATTTGGCTTACGCTTCCAAATCATAGTCCAGCATCGGAGGTAGTCAGAACAGGACCTCAAGCTGGGTTGACACCTGGAGTCAAGAACTGATGCAGAGGTCATGGAGGGTGCTGCTTACTGGCTTGCTTCTCCTGGCTTGCTCAGTCTGGTTTATGATAGAACCCAGGACCACCAGCCAAGGGATGACAACACACTGTGGGTTAGACCCTCCCCTATTGATCACTAACTGAGAAAATCCCTTATGGCTGGATCTCATGGAGGCATTCCCTCAGTTGAAGCTCCTTCTTCGAATGACTCCAGCTTGGGTCAAGTTGACAGACAAAACTAGCCAGTATGCCATGTAATAATGCATTTCATATCTATAAAAGTTTAATAACTCTTGCCATAGTGCTGATATCAAAGCACATTGGAGTGTGAGCCCAATATGACATGTTACCATATACAAAGCTTTGGATCTAACACACAGAATCAAATACAGAACCAGAGGGCCAGAGATATTGAGAGTAATACACAATTGAATGAGAAATACGTGGTAAATTCATTAGCCACACAGTAAAGCACTTCCTGTTCTAAACCCCTGCCCTTCATCCCTGGATGATGACCTGTAACCTGCAAGCCAAATAAAACCGTTCCTCTCCAAGTTGTTTTTGATTGGTGTTTCATTACTGCAACAAAAAGTAAATTAAGACAACTTTGAGCTAAACACTCTCTATATATCTATCCTCTTTCTTTTTGGAACATTGGCCTTAAATCGAATGAACATACTCAGGAATATACTACCTTAATTGAGCATGTTCAAGAGTATATTATCCTTACATACTGTCCCATATGAATACACACAAGCTTCCTAAAAATGATCCCCACTTCTTTTGTTCAGAGAAGGTATGTTTTGGTAATAATTGCCATGCTTTCCTGACATGCTCTGGATAATAAATCTTTCTCTACTCATATTTCCTGCTACTGTTTGTTAAGAACTGAACACGGTACACCTGG
The DNA here is from genome assembly GCF_950005125.1 of Chionomys nivalis. NCBI lineage: Eukaryota > Metazoa > Chordata > Mammalia > Rodentia > Cricetidae > Chionomys > Chionomys nivalis. The sequence continues at coordinate 30,066,096 of NC_080106.1, forward strand.
TTCCACTTTGAACCAATCCCAGCCATACAATCCTGATTGTGGTAACTGGAGTCTTACCTGTCATTTGCAAACATGTGAATGTTTGAGTCACATATAGTTAATAGAGAACGAATGAGACAAGCCTAGCAAATTTTCCTGAGCCACTGGGTAGTGCCACACATTAGAAAAAAGCATTCGTTGTGTCTTCTACTTAGGAAGCTTTGGTATTTTCCAACCATCATGGGCTTTTCTGTGTGTTGTTTTTGCAGCATTTGACCAACTAATGCAGTACATAATGCTCTGTAAGTCATGAGCTTAACTTGATGCCATTCACAAACACCTGCTCTGCACACAAATGTCCAGATGAATGATTAAATGAGATATAACACATAAAGCACTGGGCATAATGCCTTGTACATAAAAAGCACTAAAGTCAGATTGACTTCGACAAGACTATAAATAATGGGGGGGGTTATCATTTTATGTTTGAAGGCAAGAAAAACAATTTATTTTCTTAATAAATAATACCAACAAGTGGCAGTAAGGCTTATTCAGACAGGGCCAGCAATCCTGGGCCGTGATGTCTATTGTTGGTTATTTTTCTGAATACTTTAGATGCTTATAATGGAATGAACTTGAGCAAACTCTTTCAACCCAAAGCTTTTCTAGGCTTCTTGAGAGGCTTAATAGACAGTAACAAGGAAGCTCTTACTTTTCTCAAACACTGCTCAGGGCAAGCACATTTTACTATTTTTTAGAACTTAATATCTCCAGCCAGGGAAAACAAATTGAATTACTCTACAGCACATGTGAAGCGCTCGCCTCATCCACACATCAGGGATTCTGAGACAGCACAGTAAATGGCTCAGAGAAGACCCTGCTGGCTAGCCATGGGAAAACTCCAGAGGGGGGTTTCAGCAGTTCATTTTTATTAGGATTCTTAGAAATCCTCTTTCCCATTGAAGGAAATTGTTCTCATAGAATGTATTTTTGAGGCATATTTTGATTTTAGTAAAGTAAGTGTTTAAGCAACATTGTAAAAAAAAAAAAAAAGACGGTTAATCTAGGGACTCTCTGGCCTCGGGTTTAATATGGTGCTCCAAGAAAATCACTGACTGACATGTCCCAAACACATAAAAACAAAGTAAGGTGGTGCTTAGTCACAGGGACTTAATATGGACCAGAGAAAACCTATATGCCTCTAATTTGAGGATTTAACAATAAAGAACACCCCGATGGTTTTCATTTTTATCCCAACTGCAAAGGGAATCACTATACCTGCAAAAGAAGAGAAAGAGAAGGAGGAGAAGGAGGAGGGAGAGAAGGAGGAGGAGGAGGAGGAGGAGGAGGAGGAGGAGGTAAAGCTGTCATTAACTCTCCCACCAAATTACAAAATATTCCCCCAAGTGGGTTGAATGGATTGAATTAGAGTCGCACTGGTTTAGTTTATCTGATGGTTTAGAGGTAAGTCTTGTTAAGACCAGCAAGATGCAGTCAATCTCAACAGTGCTGTTGGTCTGTACCATCATCCAATTCCTAGTCAGTGTGGCAATTCTCAAAGCCGGCCACTCACTAGAATAAACTAGAAGGTTTGAATGGACAACCATGACCCCAGAAGCAGGTCCACACACAGTACTTTCCAGCCACTGTACCTTGCTTATGACCTACTGCTCATTTAGAAAAAAAAATGAATCTATACTTATTTAATTCTGTAATTAAAAATACAGCGGGTATCTGGAATTCAAATGCAATAAGTGAATGAGTGATCATTAGTTAGCAAAAGTCATGTGATACAATAACCTCTATTTTTAACTGTGTAACTAACCACTCAAAACATCTAAAAGTTACATGATCCATGAGCCACTGAACATTTTTAAGTCATCATAATTTGTGAGAAAAGTTCAAAGTTATACACGAAAGATATTCCTTCACAGTGACCTTCATAGATGTAGTAAGCTATTTATATTCGGTCTATCTAATGGAATTCTATATAGTTATTAAACAAAAGTGTAGGGCTTTTGTTTTATTTTGTTTTTAATTTATTCTTTGAAAACTTTATACATGTTTACAGAAAAATATGATCGCATACATCCCCCCACTTCTTCCCTCTCAACTGCCCCAGGCTTTCCCCAATACATTCCCATCATACCCTACTTTTTTCTTTTAAGAAGTTCACTAAATCTGATTAATGTTGCACATATGTATGTAGTTGTGGGGCATCCACTAGACCATGGGAAACTTCCAACAGCTACACCTCCAAACATGAATGGTTCTCCTTCCCCTCAGCTATCCACTGCCAAGAGCTCCCTAGCTTAGAGTGGGACCTTGTGAGACCAGAGTCATGCTAGAGTTTTGGATGACTTGACCCTGGACAGGTCTTGTAGAGGTAACCACAGCTGCTGTGAGTGCAATAGCCATATCACGTCTGGAAGTAGCATGCCACAGCTCTAGCTCCTATATTCTCTCCTCTCCACTTCATCTTCCCCAGTGTTCCCAAAGCTTTGGTGGGTGAGGATAAAGCTACTCCATTTAGCGCTAAACTCTCATAGTCACTTATTCTCTGCACTTCGGTCAGTCACATGTCTCAGCAATGACTACTGTCCACTGGGGGGGGGGGAGATGTTTCTCTGACAAAAGTTAAGAACATCCCAGGTCTCAGTTTCTCTTTAAGGATCTACAAATATAGGTACCATCAATACACCTATTTTATACATGAGAAAAAAAAAGTGGTTACAGAATTTAAAGTTAGCAAAGGGCACATAGACAATAAAGAGCTAAGATCACATCAGAACAATATGGCTTCAGCGTCTGTCCTTTAACCAAGGATACAACAAAGTCATTTGCAATATACCCTTTCTAGAGCTTTGAAACTCGGAACTCCATTTTCTTCAGTCCTTAGCCATTGAGTGTGTTAGTTTCTAGAAGTAGATGATACAGGAGAATAAAACATGTTTGGAAACCTCTATGAGGATAAGCAAAAGTAGGAGAAAAAATGAATTCTTGAGCAGTTTTCATCTTTCAAGTTAGTAGCTATCACTAATGATCACTTTCAGCCCCCCCCCATTTCTTCCCTTACAACTCATCCAAACCTCCCCCCAATATATTACCATCCCAACTTCATACCCTACTCTTTTTCTTTTGAGAAATTCACTAAATCTGATTAATGCTACACATATGTGTCTGAGTGAGAGGCCATCCACTAGGGAACCTTCCAACAGCTACACCCCCAAACAGGAATATTCTCACAAGAGTGTGGCCCCTGAACTAACATTACCTGAAACCTTAATAGAAATGCATACATTCTCAAGCCCCATCTTAGAACTGCTAGATCAGAATCGATGTGGGTGGAGGCCAGAATCTGCATTTTGCGGACCCTCCAGTTTAAAATCCCTAAATGAATGTTAGAACCCTGGTTCGTGAGTTCTCGCGTGTAATCTTCACAGCAGACTCAATGCAGTTCATAATCCCAGATGTGGAAACTACAGCATGAGGAACAGAATGAATGCTCCCTAGAAGGCACAGCTACTCAATGCTGAGGCTATAAATCCAACCCAGATCTGCAAGAGCTTCAGCTGGGACCCTCTGGCTGAGCACAGCTTTTTCCTATGCTAACTTTAGCACGACCTTCCTTGTGTATGTAGCTGAGCTGTTAACAGCACACTACAACAGCTTGCCAAGAAACACAATTGAATGGGAAACTAAGATACATGTGAACACTTATCCCATAATAAGATCTACTTATGAAAGGACATGATAGTGTAATTCGATTGCAGGAGGCCAGAGAGAAAGTTGTGGGAGGATGTATCTTACTTTAACTGCTTCCCAGTAATGGAGTGCTGTGGAGTTATTCACACAACAGATGCTGTGAAGATATGTGCTGATTCTAGGGGTTGCCACATCCCCACTGCAGCACAGCCTCTGGCTCTCAAGCACACAGACATACGTTCTCCCTAAGCAATGTCTGAGGCTTGCAATTGTGGTATAAATCAAAGCTAATGGGAGAGAATGCAGCTCCCTCATTCAGACTTTCGGAAAATATTTGCCTTCAATGTTTTGTGCAAACTAAAAAGAAGGGGGAAGATTATATTTATTCTGAATCGGCTTCATTTGGAGAGCCAGATTAGAGAAAGTAATCAAATGCATTGCACTTTTACCTAGTAAATAAGTTAAATGGTCCCTGGGTTGTTCATTAAAACTTTTATGGTATGTTCATCAATTACCAAACAGCTTGAACAAAGCAGAGGTAAATTAACTTTCTGAAATCCACATGGCTTGCCAAAAGGAGTGTACTCACTCAAAGCAATTTCATTGGTTTAAAGTTCATCCAAAACACTATTAGCTTGGAGTCCAATTTTGAACTGTCAAGGGGAATATATACAATGGTAATTTCAGATCATTATCATGGCATTCCCATGCAAATGGCCACAATTTAATTCATTATCACTAACATTACATCTTTATTTTGCTACCAACTGGTGACTGACATTTCCAGGGCTACAAGAAGCAAATGCTAATTAGACCACGGTGTACTCTTACCCTTTATTCTTTCGTTGTATTTTTCTATCTTTTGGGAGGCATGCATGAGGCTACTTCTGACCAGCTGCTGGCCCTTGACATCCTTCTCTCCAGACAGCATCCCATGGGTTTCAGTTCTGTGCATATTGACTCTGAAATGGAGCCTAGGTAATGAAATGACCTCTTCTTTAAGCCACCCACCGTACCTAATTTACGAAATCTAAAGCCATCTTCAGGTTGACAGAGCACAGGCATTAACAGGCAAACAAACTGCCATGAAAGTTGAAATTTCCATTTAGACTGGACAAAGGGAGAAGATATGGCTTTCTGTGCTGCTCCTGGCATCTTTCTGACAGTCTCACAAACCCCATACTAATCTCTGAAATGATGCCAGACAGGAGCTTCCTGGGCTCTTCTCATTCAGGCTCAGGTGGACTCATTTCTCAAAACCATGCCTTTTCATTTGCAAAGTGACATGAGAAAGGACTGTGGGAGCTCCAGCAGCTCCAGTGAAATGCTTAATGTGTTCAAATAAAACCAATTTCTAAGAACAAACTGAAGCACCACAGGTCTTTGGGGCACAGACCCAGAGGGAAGATACATAACATAAGAGTTTTCTTTGTTATTTTGTGATACAATACTATAATTTGCCTTTGAAGGCAGTGTTTAACCTGAAGCTCCACGAAAATGGTATTTATTTGGCAATAAAGAGTGTAGTTTTAATAATAATAAAAAATGCTAGTTTGGAGGCTGGAGAGATGATTCAGTGGTTAAGAGCAATTTTTGGTCTTGCTAAGGACCCAGGTTTGGTTCCCAGAAACTGTGTGGCAGTTCATGGCCATTTATAACTCCATTTCTAGAGTATTCAATTGCGTCTTCTGACCTCCAACAGCACCAGGAATATGCGTGGCGTGCATACATATATGGCAGAAAAACATACAACATAAAGTAAAATAAATAAACTTTTAAAATAATAATGATAGTTGATATCAATAAATCAGTGGTCTGAAATATCAGCTGAAGATGTGTTATGTTTGTTTATGCTGTGGAATATTTGTTTACTGATGCAAAGTTTTGTTGCATTCTTTTAGGTTGCATTTGTTTAACTCTGTAAAGCTGTGTTGCTTTGCCTGCCTAAAATACTTGATCAGTCTAGTAAAGAGCTGGACAACCAATAGCAAGGCAAGAGAGAGAAATAGGTGGGTTCAGCAGGCAGAGATAATAAATAGGAGGGAAAATCTGAGAAGTGGAGATCTAGGAGCAAGAAAAGGAGAAGAGGGAGATCAGGGGCCAGCCACCCAGCTACATAACAAACCACAGAAGAAGTAAAGAAAGGTATCCAGAATTGGAGAAAGGTAAAAGCCCAGAGGGTAAGGTAGATGGGGTACATTAAATTAAGAAGAGCTGGTAAGAAACAAGCCAAGGTAAGGCCAAGCATTCATAAAGGACAAATAAGATCCCATGTAACTTATTTGGGAGATGAGTAACAGGCCTGCCGAAGACAGTAAAAACAAAAGAACTACAAATGGGAGTTAGGTGTTAAGTCCTCAGCAGTTAGCGCTGTGTAGATTGTTCTTCCACATCCCTGCACCATACGAATTCAATGCACAGCAAAGCAAAGGAGCCCTAGAGAGTTAAGTGCATATGTGAACAGGAAAACCATCTGCAGTTACCAAGGGTGATGGGAGTCAGAGTACCCCTGCTTGGTTAACCGCTTTCCATCCCGCATTGCTTCTCTGCTCCTAATTCCTTGTCAGCGCCTTTCACTCAAGACCCTGTCCTGGGGTCTGGTTCTGAGCCCCTCAACTGAGATCATAGAAGATGGTATGGTGAAGGAATCAAGACTTTTACCTGTCCCATTGTTGGCATTTTATAGCCGGCAGTGGTTGTGAAATGGCTATAGAAACAATTCCTGTACTAACAGGGAGTCGGCAGGCAAAAAAAATAATAGATGACAAGATTTTTCTTAATGGAAGGATTTAAAATGTTTCTTTAAACTAAAATTCTTTGTAGCAGAAAGCATTTATCCTTTAACATGATGGATACACATGTAGTTTATTGAAATCTAAGGTTTAAATCACAGGTACAATTAGGTAGGTGTGCCTTCCTCAAAAAAATATGCTTTAGAAAGCTGATGTGTGAAAGCCATTGCCACAGCTGTAATAGCTAACACTCCACACAGCCTTCATAGCGTGAACTTAGACCCCGAAGGAAACATTTCTCAGTAACAGCTTTCCCAAACCGGCTTTCCCATCCATCATCCTATCATTAATAAATTTCGCTTTAATAACTCTGTTCATTTCAGACTGAGAGCAAAGGGAAGCCCCATGTGTGGCATGTGCTGTTGCTCCCCACATCTAAAAAATGTGTCCTGCCGAAAAAGCATGTGCCCTGGGGCCTGAGACTAATAGGAATTTCAAGGTCTGCTTTGTGTTTGCAACTTAATCTTTTTTTGCCCCCCCATCTCAGGCAGCAAATACAATTTCATAATAACACAACTCATCCCTGTGTGTTTGAACTTGGCTTTGGCTTGGAGATCATTGTGTCTTTGCCTTCAGATGTCTCACTTTGATGTGTTCTATTTCAAAGGGAGGGATAAAACCTAAAGTTCACTCTCACAATGGGACACCCTTGAAAGCCAAAGAGAGATGCTGGTCTCCTTTGTGGCACACAGCAGCCCAGATTCACTTTGAGATTCTCTCTTGAAAGTCTCTGGGCAAGGGTAAAATGGCCTTCGGTGATTTATTTTGTGTCGCTGTCGGGAGAGAATGGATGAAGCTGTCTCCATTGCCTAAGTGGGCAGTCAGGAGTCATGGGTGTGAAGCAGGTGAGGACCTCATCGCCTCTTCCTAATTACTGACCTTGAAGCTAAGCCTGTCCTGCTAACATCTTTGGAAGGCTAAATGTAGACAAGAACAAGGGATCTACTCAAACCCACCTGCATTGTGTTGTTCTTCTTCCCCTTCCCCTTTATTTCAATTCATATGCGGGACTTTGATAGTTAATTTTCCATAACTATGACTACAATGACACAGAGAATAATTTATAGTAAGGGACCATTTGTTTTCAACTCATGCTTCCAGAAGTTTAGGTCCACAGTCCTCGGTTCTATTGATTTCGGAACTGTGATGAAGTAGAATATCATGATGTTGGGAAGATGTGGCAGAGACTCCTCCCGTTACGGGGATAGGAAGCCTAGAAAAGACGGGATAAAATGCAACCCCCAAGATGACAGCGACCTGTTTCCTCCAGCTATGGCCAGCCTCTTATATTCAGAACCTTACAAAATAGCACCCCCTACTGGGAGACTACACCTTCAATCCATGAACCTTTGGGGGACATTTCCGATCCAAGCTGTAAAAAGAATGTCATCTACCTTTCTATCTTCATAATAAATTTAATTTTCTGAAACTATTTTCCATTGCCCATTAATTTGTCATTCTATTGGTTCTTAAGATTCCTATTATCTTGAGGACACCTCTTTCTAAATATATTTCCTTATCTTCAAGATATAAAAGATGCTGATTTCTTTAGTGTTCTATATCTGTATATACACCAATAATACTAATTTGTATATATCCCCAGTATAAAATGTGCATGTGTGTGTACTTGTATACATATGCACATATACAGAAAGTGCAAGAATATACAGTGTGATATTAAAAGCATTAAAGCAAAAGGATCATGCCCTTGGGGCATGTAGTGTATTAATAAAATACCCACACATACATAGACACATAGACACATAAACTCATAGACATACATGTAGAAACACACACACACATACACAAACTCTAGAACAAGAAAATGAACTTAAGACATTAGAATAATGGAAGGAAATGGAAGTATTAGTACTTTAAACCTGAATTTTAACTATAAACATTAATAATAGAGATAGACAATAAATTACATGACATTTTAAATTTTCCAAAGTGTATTTTAATTATGATGCACGTATGTTTACCTTATATATAATAAATTTTGCACAGAATTTAGAAAGTGACGGAAACAAATTTTAACTCACATAGCACTGAAAGATAAAAAAAATAACTTTAATTTTTTAAAATGCATATAATATTTTCACAAGGGATTGAATAGAATTTAATACATTATTGGTATATAATTTTATCTTAGCTAACAGAAGTTAATATTTCTTTTGAAAAGTTACCAAAATATTACCCTCACAAGGTACCTGTTAAGAATTATTTCTGTCAGTTTGTTAACATTTACTGTGGAAGTCATTTAATAATTTGCTCACCAACACCAGCTAGACTTGGAAGAACAAGCCTAGGACCAAACTAGTCCCACCAATTGTGGTTGATGGTTGCATCACTGGGGCAGACAGAAGGGTGGCACCAGGATTTATCGCTACTGCTTGTACTGGATTTCTTTGAACCTATTCTCTTTGGATGGATACCTTGCTCAGTCTCTCTCTCTCTCTCTGTATATGTATATATGCCTTGGACCTCCCCAAAACAATGTGTCTTATCCTCTCTATGGAGAGGATGGGGGTGGTGGGAGGGTATGTGGAGGGGATGGGAAGGAGTGGGAACTTGGATTGGTATGTTTAATGAAAAAAAGATAGCTTGTTTTCTTTTTTAAAAAAATTAAAAAGTAAAATAAAAATGTATGTACAGTGTGTGCATTCTTTTCTTCATGTTTTTGTTTATTTATTATTAAAATATTTTAATTGCAATATAATTGTATCATTTCTATTTCTCACTTTCCTCGCTCCAGGCCCTCCAAACTACCTTTCCTCAAACCCCTCCCATGCTTCTCCTCTCTAAAGTTGATAGCCTCTTTTCTTGGTTACATTTGCTACATATGTGTGTGTATGTGTGTGTATGTGTGTGTATGTGTGTGTGTGTGTGTGTGTGTGTGTGTGTGTGTATGTATCCACGAGTACATGTAAATACAACAGGCTTAGGCCACTTTCTTTGCTTGTGTGTATATAGTTATATAGCTTCAGGCTAACTACTCTGCATTAAACAACCAATTAGGGCTCATCCCAGAGAATGGCTAATTCTCCTTCTCCCACCAGTCAACAGTAGCATATGATTCTTTATCTAGGGATGAAACCCTGTGAAATTTCCCCCCTTCCAGGTTAACATGTCCATTATTGATATTCCTATTGTTCTGGTCTTGTTTATGCATCATTTTAAAGGAGGGACTTTCACAGCAGACTTCCTGGTATTCTGACTCCTCTTTAATGATACTCTCCTGACCAATAGATGAAGAAAATGTGATGTAGAGTTTCCACTGGGGCTGGGTACCCCCTATCCATTGATCTCTGCCTTATGCTTAGTTATGATTTTCTGTGATGACCTTCATTTGCTGCAAAAAAAAAAAAAAAGCTTCTGTTTAGGGGTGGTAGCTAAATTTACCTGTGTGTCTAAGAGTATGATTAGACTGTAATAAGGAATTATGTTGGTCTAGCAAAGTGGCTGTCATAGATTCTTTCCTAAGGTCCATGACCTCACTAGCCCTGGGAAGCTGACTAGCAAACATGATTATCTCCCTCTTGAGTGTGCCTTAAGTCCTCTGAAAGAATTCATGAATTTAAAAATGAAAAATGACATGTCTCCACTGTCTTTGCCGTAGTGAGAACAACTTTATAAACAAAGAGATAAAACAAGTTGAAAAGACATATCTTTAAAAAAGAAAGACTATGATTCCAGAAGAGATTGAAACACAGGGCTGCCCGCCCCCGGTCCGCATCCACACCTACCTTTCTTGGAGGACATATTACACAAACATTTAGTTTTCCAGTATCTTGATTCCACTGGTAAAATATCAACTGAAGTTTGCAACACAAGCTGTCTCTCTTTGAGCTTACCTGTTGTGTGTGTGTGTGTGTGTGTGTGTGTGTGTATATATATATATATATATATTAAAAGAGTTTCAAATGTCTCCAAATTAGAAATATTTCTCTGCAATGAAATAAAAGTAAAAAAGAAAACTCAGTGAACTTTGAATACTCTATCTAACCTTAGTTCAAAGAGTAATATGGACATCCAGAAGATGGTCTTCTGACTCTGGACAGCTCTGGGCAATGGAAAGAGATATTGGCATCTTGTTGTGTCAGAGTATTTTATCATAAATCCATTCTACTATATCCCAGTCTTCTAAAATCTAGGATCTCTGGAATGCAATAGATTTAGGAACACTAAAACTATAAACTCCTTCTATTAAGATTTCTTCAAAGTCAGTTATGAAAGGAAAGATAAAGTTAAAAGCAAAGCCCACATGTTAAACTCTATGTTGGCTTGAAATCAGTGTTTCTTTGCTTGTGTGCCTGACGATGGGAATGAATTTGGCAAAGGTAAGCTATGCTTCTGGATATGCTTGTATTTTTGTTTACTGAGCCCAAGGGTTGATTTCTCAAATGAATTTCCTTTTTTATTGTGATGGTGGTAATCATGGAAAACCTCCTGGTAATAAGTGCTGTGAAGGTTCCTTGGCTGAAAAGGCTGTAAATATTGGCTACACGCCCCATTTCAATATTATGGGTTGAACTGGTTTAGCCAAAAAGCTCAGGGAACCTCTCCAGGCAATACTCATTTGTTCTGACCTTCCCAGGAATCTGAAAAACAGGCTCAATAGGTCAATGTCAGGCAACAATCATCCAGGACACTTAATGGCTATGTTGCTTGATGGCCAGTCCAACATATCAGAAAGATGGGTAAACACACTTCCTTAGTGATTGGGCCATTTGAACAACATTACTATCTAATGTCATTTGGATCTAAGAAATCTGAACTACAAACCATGAAGTCTTAATGGAATGTCAGGAAATGTAGACACACGGCTTCTAGACAGGAATTACTCACCCACTTACTGTGTCACCTTGGTTTAGCTCTTGCTGTCAGTCTGTCTCCTGACCTAAAATATAAAGGAATTGTACTACCTAGGCAACTCTAGAAATATTACTGCCAGTGGATCTCTAATCTTCTCCTTTAACATAGAATTCTATTTAAAAGACTGAAACTTTCCATCTATTGGGTACCTATTCAGTTTGGTGTGGAATTGAAGATAAAGGATCCCCAAACAAGTGGTCCAGTGGAGTACCAAGATATCCCCCATTTCCTCTACAGAGCGAACCTATTACAGTGGCTATTGGAACTCTCTAACAATAAGGACATTTAAATCTCCATAAGACCAGCCTACTCTCTCATTAAATTTGACTAGATAATAGAGCAGGTTGTACTAAATCAGCCTGGTCAAACCATGCTGGAAAATCTCATCTTAGCCACCTCATCTTCGCTGGTTCTCCAAGATGCCTTCAATATTATCCCTTCATGTTATTTACTTTTCTCATCACTATGACAAAATATGCGAGGGAAAAACATTAAGGGGGAATAGAGTCCATAGTCCCTGGTTCTGTTGGTTCTGGCCTACAACGTGCTAACACACTGTGACAGCAGGAATGTGGCAAAGGCTACTCAACTCATGGCAATGAGAGGGCCAGAAATAAGATACTTCCATTCTAGAAAGCGGAACCTTATCTAGTTACTAAAATAAGAGTGTCCCTGAAGGACTTGAAGAGAAGTTGGAGGTACAGGTTTATGACATTTATATTTCTAAATTTCATACAAGGAGTCACACTAGTGATGCATTATAGACTCAAAAAATAATGTAGGGAACCACAGATAAAGTGATTTATTTTTATTTTTGTTTTAATAAGTCTATTTTTAATGAATTAATACTTACAAACTGAGATTCAGAAATGTAAAAGTTCTATGGAATAAGCAAAACTCAGTGAAAGCACCAAAATCACTATTACAGATAAAATATTGTATCTGATCTACAATCATTTTCAGAACCTTGATTTTATCCATTGATCATTTAATCTTGTGCATAGATGAGAAAATTCATATTTTTTCAAAAAGGATCAATAAATATAACTAGAAGGTCCAAATATACTAATTGTAAAAACCAGAGAGGTTTTTGAAATCCTTCCTCAGGGAATAACATTACCCAGCTATCCTCTGTTCTGCGTTCCATGGGGTTATAGACCTTACCATCAGCATCCTATGCTTGTCAGAACAGCCCCCACATATGCTCTCCACAATGCACTTGCCCAGTGGCCCAGCCATTCTTCATCTCTGTTTCAGAACTCTGCAAGAGCTTCCCTAATATTCTTTTTACAGTCTTTCTTCTGCCTCGAATTGTTCCCAGAAAACATAGCAGATAGAAACACACACACACACAACTCTAGACAGGAGTGGCAAGTTGAGAATGTAGATTCTCAAATAACATATTAATCTTAGGAGCTAAGGCATTATTGTGTCTTATAAAAATCCTTGTCCCAACCTAGGCGCCAAAAAAAAAAAAGTCCAACTTTGAATTATTGTCCTGCAATGTGTTTAATAATTTTTACCTCAAATTTCTTATCTATATTAAAACAAAAGCAAAAACACACTAATACTGAGGTCGTGTAAAATCTAGCATCTAGCAGACATTAAGTACAAATTAGCCCTGGATTTTCCTGTGGGAATTATTTTCAATTCATTACTTAATGTTCTTTTTTATTAATTAGCGACCTTCATGGTATTAAAAGCATCACACTCTACACCCCTTCCTTGTAAACTCTATTTTTGGGTCTATTTGAGTACTTTCTAGGACTTATCCAGTCTATTAGGAAGACTGATATCGGTTAAGGTCATCTGTTTTGTTCTCTAGAGTCCAATCCTGGCTATTCAAAAACCTCTCCGGCTTTTCTTTTGATTCTAGCTACACGGCAGGTCAATCAAGGGCTTATCAATGGGCAAAAAGATGAACCACTTCTGCTTAGGAAAGATATTGTCTTTACTCTTTGCCTGAACAGGGTCAAAGAGAATAAATACACCATAATACTGAAAGAAAGACTAACCAAGGAACTGAGTGTCAGCCACATTTACAGTCAGTGACCCAGCTACCCATTTTTTTGTTTGTCCACTGTGCTATTTATTTGAGTAATAACAAGAATATAAGCTTCTATCTACACCAGGCTAAGGGGAGATGCTGGAAATTTTTAATTTGAAAAAGAATATTTATCCTCTTTACATCTACCCTCCAGACAAGAGGACGCGAGTGCTATTCTTTAATGTGTCCCATATCCAATTTAGATATGTGTGCTGAAGGTTTGGCACTTAAACTAGCTTTTCAAATAGAAAATTATTAACAATCAAAATAGTAGGAAGCATTACCTTTGAGTTACCACCTAATTTCCCCAGAAAGAATAATCAAAATAATTTTATGCAAGCAGTCCAAAAACGTGTACATGCCTACACAGACATGTGCCGAAAGATAGATGCGTATCAATCATTTTATACTCAAAACTAGGCTGCAAGTTTCTATTTTTTTATCTTTTAACAGGACGGAAATCCTTTTTATTTCTGACCTTCATCTCCCAAACCATTCTTCTTATTCAACCTGACACTTTTACCTATATTTTTCTTTTAATTTTCTTCTCTTTTACATATTAGCTGTCTATTTTCCTTTTGGCCAGAGAATCAAGTAATCATTATATTATAAATAATATGTTAGAGAGAATGTAAAATAGTCATATTTTCTACCTTTTTATATTTTTAAAAACTGTGTGTAAGGTCAACTTTTGTTTCCAGAATTTTTGTCTCAATTGTAGTGGTGGGGCAAAAAAATCATAATATCACCTCACATGGGAGCCTCATGATGACTTACAGAGCAGCAGGATTTTGTCAGAAGGGCAAATTTTGATCCATCTCTAACTTCATGTCTGCCCTGGCCATATTTCTATGTTTTTTGTTCTGAGGAAGAAGCACAGACAATCCCAGTCCCACGCTGGCCAGTTTAGGCTTTGTGTTGTATATCTACTGTTCCTATGTCAGGGCTATGATCCCTGGCAGTGAGGCCCTTCCTCTACAGGGGAACCACAAAGGGGGCATGGTCTTAACCTCAGCTCTGGCTCCCCCTTACCAACAAAGAAAAACAAAATGAGGAATGAGGAATAGAAAAGCACCCTTTGCTTCCCTTGCCGAGCCATCGGAGCTTTGCAGGGGCATTTAAAAACATTTGAAAGAACACTGCTTTTAACTCTGAAAATATTCACCTTTTAACCACAAGGACTCTGCCCTTGAACTTCAAAACTCTGCCCTGGCCAAAAGACCAAAAGGTTTCTAGGGTGAATTTGGCCTCATGGTTTCTGAGGACTTTTCCTGTCAATTGACTATTCTCATCTTGCATTTGACTTCTTTACTTCCTTTTTTCCTGTGTGATCTAAAGAAAGGATTGAACTCAAATGTAAGGAGGCTCTATTGCAGATATTCAGAGGCATTTACAGGGGAACTCTCTGACACAGATCTGACATCTTCTCCATTTATATGACTGAGAAAAACAAAGTCTGGAAAAAGAGGAAGGTGACTTCAATCAGCTTTCCAGCCTACTCACCAGTGGGATATAACTCAGGCCAGCATTTCTAGTTAGTTTCAGGTATAGATATGTCAGTTTTTCCTTCTGGTTATTAGTGTTCAAGTTCATTGAAGGTTATTAGAGACAGAATCAGACAATGCAGCTCACATAGTTTTGTTAATAATCCATACCCTGTGTATTAGATAAAAGATCACTTCTAAAACTGCTGAAGGAAAAAAAAAAGCATGCAATACTTAATAGCACAAAATACAAGGAAAAAATAGCTAAAAGTAGCATTATAATGGATGTTATATAGAAATATGTTAGTTAATGTAGCTGAAACTTGAAAATCACACAAATTTATAACTGTTATAACTGTCACAGGATGAATATTAATGATTAGTCATGAGTTTGTATCAAAGCCTTCTAACACTTGACAAACAACAGAAACATTGAAGAATATTATCATCCAGAACTTATCCGTGGTTATCATTTCATTTCCACTATGCCATTACACTGCAGAGGGATATGATATTTGAATATCCAATATGAATATTGGATTGCATTGAAACAACCCGAGATATTAGCAAGTAGTATTTTTCTGATACATATCCAACACAGTTTAGCAAATCCTACAGTTCCATACATACATGCACAGGTTCAAATGAGACAATATCCAGCCTTGAGAAGAGGAAGTGGACACAAAGTCCCACCCCTAACCAAGAAACTATTTGCAATTCATACCTGCTGGGAAACAGAAAATCAGTTTTCTCCAATGGAATGTCTCTGGTTATAGCAACCATACTCCAGGTCAAGCCCCATGTTCAGGAGTAGTTGTCTAACACAAAACAGATTCTATGTTTTATCTGTGTGGTTTTTGTTTTCTTTAGTTTTTTTGTGGGTTTTTTTTTTGTCTTTTCTATTTCTTTTCATTTGGGGGTTTCATGACTTTTGGTTTTTGTTGTATTTTTTAGGAAAGGACATGAAATCGAATGAGTAGGGAGATGGGGTTGTGGGAGGAGAAAGAATAGTTCAAACTATATTGTACAAAAATTAATAAAGATATACTTACTAGCTTGTGGTCTTCAACACCATACTTAGCCACAATGTCCCTTAGTTCACACTCTGTGTGAAAACATCCTCTGGAAAGGCAGATACAAAGGCCACTATTCACCATCTCTTCCACTCACTGGGCACCAGTGGGAGGAGACCTAAAGTTTTCCCAACTGACTTCAGCAAGACCAGTGACATCATAACACCAAAACCACAATCTTAATTTCTTCAACTTGAGTCATGTAGGAGAGCAATGAGGAGAAAGGAACTCACTTTCTATAGATCACCGTCAGTGTATTCCATAGTTAGAGTAACAGAGTGTCCAGTACTGCCTTCATCTGGAAAGGTGGACTGGTAGAATCTGAATCTAAGTGACCTGAATGGTAACTCTCCATTGTCTATCAATCAGTCTTCCGATCCTGATGAGTCATCCTGCCCACGTTTCATGGTCCTGTTACCCTCATGAGCAATATTATTTCCCTTCTACAGTATCCAGGACAAAGTAAACGTATACTTGTGAGAACGATGTCAGAATTTACTGGCATTATTTTTACCACTGTGGAGAGTTGTGATGAATGAGTTTAATGAATTAAAAAATAGAAAAGTAGGATTTGTTCCCCAGTCCTTCAAACTCCTCCCTCCTTTTTCTACAGGGAAACATCTTTGCTAAAGCGATGAGACAAAAGCTATTTAAATGTAATACAGGAACAGGAATGTTGTATTTGTCTCGGGCTCCTTACACATTATTGTGTTTACTCCTCATTGTTAGGTTCTGAATAATTCAATTAAAAATAATCGGGATTTTATACCATGCCACAGACAAGGTGTATATCTGCTGTCAGAAAATATACGGGAGCAGCGAAGTATATATCCTAACTAAGGGAGCCATCTTAGGGTTGGCAAGAGACTTGACTCTAGAGGGGTTCGCAGGTGTCCAGGGAGATGTCCCCAGCTGGTACCTTGGGCAACTGAGGAGAGGGAACCTGAAATGACCCTATCCTATACTGATGAATATCTTACATATCACCTTAGAACCTTCATCTGGCGATGGATCGAGGTAGAGACAGAGGCTCAATTTGGAGCAACGGTCTGAGCTCTTAAGGTCCAAATGAGGTGCAGAAGGAGGGAGAACATGAGCAAGGAAATCAGAACCACGAGGGGTGCACCCACCCACTGTGACAGTGGAACTGATTTATTGGGAGCCCATCAAGGCCAGCTGGTCTGGGACTGAATAAGCATGGGTTGAAACTGGACTCTCTGAACATGGCGGACAATGAAGGCTGATGAGAAGCCAAGGACAATGGCACTAGGTTTTGATCCTAATACATGAACTGGCTTTGTGGGAGCTTAGCCTGTTTAGACGCTCACCTTCCTGGATGTAGATAGAAGACCTTCGTCTTCCCGCAGGGCAGGGAATTTGGACTGCTCTTCAGTATCGAGAGGGAGGGGGAATGGTGTGGGGGGAGGAGAAGAGGAGTGGGGATAGGGGGAGGGGAGTGGGGGAGGGGACAATATTTGGGAGGAGGGGAGGGAAATGGGAAACGGGGAGCAGGTGGAAATCTTAATTAAAAAAGAATAAAAATAAAAATTAAAAAAAAAGAAAATATCCAGATAGATGAAAACTTCCTCACACAGCAATGCTGAAAGTGGTATTTTCATAGAAAACACGTGAACTGAATGCTTACAGGTATTTGTCTCATGATTTGAGGAATAAGAAGTGCAGGTATTCATTTTCAAAAATATTCTATCTTATCCTAACATTCTTTCTACTACATGGCCTTGTTTCATCGAGCTATATTGGCTTTGACTGAAAGCAGTAGAGAGAATCAGGGGGGCATTATGAGGGATGAAAAGGGAAAAAAAAAAAAAGCAAAAAAAATCTTTTATTGCAAGGCATCCTGAGCTTGGGAACACTGACTACATGACCAAGGGGTCACTTCTATTTGATGTCAGGTGGAGGTCTTTAAATTCTCCATTTGGAGACTGATTGAAAACCAGATCATATCATACTGTCTGCCAAATCTCAACTTTCAGCTATTATTCCCCTCTTAACTTTTTTTTTTATCTCTCTTCTACAACAAAAGAAGAGGGATGTTCTCTTATTCTTCAATTTTCTACAGCTCTTTTAAGGATCATAAGCAATTGACCAAAGAAACAGACTGTGAGTGTGAGTGCATGTGTGCACACACACGAGTGCACGTGTACGAGCGTATGTGATGCTTTGCTCTTAAATGTGAGCAGCCTAGGACCAGTCATAAAGCTACTACCTTTCAAATATTTAACCGAAGCATCTAAGGAATCATTTTTAATATTTCCCGTCTTGAGATATTTGAAGCAGATTATGCAATTTCAGAAAACACTAATAATAACTGAGAATAGGTAGTAGAAATACAGTAAGTAAATCCACTGACCACTTTTATGTATCTCTGGGGAAAGGACTCTGAACTAGAAAAAAAAAACTTCAGTTTTTGCTTTTTCTTTATTTGCGTTTTTGTGGAATGTGGGCTCACTCCGCAAACGTGACTGGCCTGCAACTCATGGAAACCAGACTAGCCTCACAAGGTTCCACCTGCCTCTGCCTCATGTGCTGGGATTAAAGGTGCGCACTCCCATGTCCAGCTTTCATTTTTCACTTTTGAATTGTCTATTGCACTTGCCAGTTGCCATGTACATACTAAACTTGAATTATAGCTCTATTGGTGATATGCATGTATTTTATTTGGCTCACCTCCAAATTTACTCTTATTATTTTAACAATATGCAAGCGTTGATCAGAAGGGTTCTTCTCCAGGGCATCAGTTTTGTTCCTTTCTTCCTTCTAGCCTCTCAGCTCCTACTTTGAACTGGGTCCTTCCATTACAAATAAGGGGAACACACTTGGTAGTTTGAAAGGATACGCTACATGTGGGTAATTTATCCCCATTTCCCCTTCTATGTTCAAATTCCCTGTGGGAATCATATACTAAACTCTGCTCCTGTGGGATTGGGGTTTATAACAGATAGTGCTATATGAAATGAGTGGATGTCTGTTTAATTATTGAAAGATAGTCTTCTTAGAGATATCATTTATATTCTCTAGCACCTGGTTTTATTAATAAGAAACATGAGGCTTTTGTCTTTCTCCTATTTCTTTACCTCATAATTTAACTGCTAACTGTGATGAGGAAGAGAGTTTCCATATATTAGAAACTCATAAATCCTGAACATAAGAAAAGAGAACAAACATTCATAACAACACAAAAAAAAACCTTTTTCTTTTATATAGGAGCCGCGATTCCAGAAATAGAGGCCTATAGCAAATGAAAACATTGGTCAGTGACAAGTCTAAAAAGAGAATACTTATTCCATGTTTTGGGACATCTGCATCTATTCCAAAAGAAGGGTCTTATCTGGATCAAGGAGGAAAGGTGAGGAGAGGAGACTAGACACAAATTTTTCAGAAGACAATGAATACAGTGGGGGTACAGATTGATCCCCTTAGGAAAGAAAAACAGAACAGATAGCTATGGCTGGGAGGTGGCTGGAAGAGGAGAATCAAGTCAGGAGGAGAGGAAACGGAGGCTAGAGAAGAGATGGCTGAAATTAAACGCCTTTAGGAGGTTAGTATGGTAGCCTAATACAATGGAAAACTTTCTGGGACTTGTTATGCTGGGAACCAAACTCAGGTCCTCTGGGAGAGCAGCAGACCTCTTAGTCACTGAGCCAAGCTTTCCAGCCCACTAGCGGGAGCACTGATGGTGTGTGTGTGTGTGTGTGTGTGTGTGTGTGTGTGTGTGTGTGTGTGTGTTTAAGTTGAATTAATGGCATGGCACACACTTGTAGTGCCAGCACTGTGGAAGGCTGAGGCAGGAAGACTACATAGCAAAGAGCTTCACCCCCACCCCGTCTTAAAAAGAGAATATAACATTTCAATTCAACATTTGGGAGGCAGAGGCAGGTGAATCCCTGTGAGTTTGGGACCAACGTGTTCTACATAAAGAGTTACAGGACAGCCAGACTTCAGCACAACTGACACCATGATGGAAATTCCATTCAGGTCATAAAATTCAGCAGATAAACAGCACCACCTGCCAAAACGAAAACAAAGACCCAATTCATCAAAGTCCATGGCTCTGGGGTAGTCCCTGGATGTACTAACCTGGCTTTTTGGCTTCTGTGGTTCTGGCTAAGTGTTCTTGCTAACTGAAGCATGACAACCAAGGATGTGGTTTTGTGCTTAAAAGCTCACCCTGAAAAGGACTCAAGGCTACACTGGGGTCTTGAACACTGACCAACTAATAAAGACTTTCTATTGGCTTAAACCCCCCAAAAACGTTTTCTAAAATATATACATATATAAAAGAAATATAAATGAAATTGTCAAATAATGAAAGAGACAGAGTCCCACTGACCATCTCTTGTTACCAAATGAAGCTTTCCATGCCAGGATTGGGTTATATCTAATTGATTTGTTGGCCACAGGGATCCCATGGAAATTCCAAAACAACTCAGCCTGTTGCCAAGACTAGGTTGCTCTCCAATAACTTATAACAAGGCCCCATTGCTGAAGACAACGCCTACACAACTCATTGAACATGAGAAGCTGAGCTGGTGCCTACATGTAACCTTCACCCACTATGCTCTAGCATCTTCGGCACAGGATCTATTGTCTTTTGTACATGAAGGTACTCTGTATGATACCAAAGAGAAACATAAATACCAAAACAGTCTTTTATCTACAATCGTGTCCTGCCTGGAAGATGTACTAGGGCAATGGTGGCACAAAACTTGCAGGAATAACCAATCAATATCTTATTTGACTTAAGGCCCACTCCAAGAGATGGGGCCTATTCCTGACACTGTTTGGTTGACCAAGAACCAGAGTTAAAAGAGCCAAGAGACGTAGGATAAAACCAAATACTAACATACACACACACACACACACACACACACACACACACATATATATATATATCCCTAAAAACATTCTGCTATACTCATAAATCAGTGCCTTACTTAGCCATCATCAGAGAGAAGCTTCCTCCTAGATCAGATGGAAACAAATACAGAGACACCCCCCATCCAGCCAGATATTATACAGACTAAGAGACCTTAGAACACATAGCTCTGAATGAGATGTCTCTATAAAATCCCTCCCATCAAGTCTCAGGGAATCCCTGAAAAGGCAGAAAGAGTTTAAGAGTCAGAGGGGATGGAGGACACAAGGAGAACAAGTCCCTCTAAATCAACTGAGCAAAGCTCATAAGAACCTACAGAGACTAAACAAAATAAACCAACAGAAAAGAGCCTAAGAGAAGGCACAAGAATCAAAGATCCCAGTTTGTACACTCAGGAATCCCATAAAAGTACTAAATGGGAAGCCATAATATTTATGCAGAGGACATGTGTATTTTGGCCAACTCTGATGTGTTAGGTTTTTAATTTTATCATATTCTATTATTATCCCTTAAAAAGAAAGCAAGGACTGAAATCCAGGAATAAAAGAGAACCTACATACTTTTCATATTTGTGATCAAAGTTTCCAATATGTTACGGTGAATATGAATGTATGATCTGGATCTGTAAGAACTATATTCCAACACTAGTTCTGCCTTTATCTGTTTGGCCTTGGGCTTTTCACATCACCTTTCTGAGTTTTAATTTCCTTTCTTGAATTAAAATACAGCATGGACTATACAGAGTTACCAAGAAAATTTACTGACTTGATAAAAATTAAACATCATGCATGGGCATACTAAGAACTTGAAAAATGTTAAATAAAAATACAAACATATAAGACAAAGTAGGTTGGTTCGTGATATGTATTGTAAGTAGATATGAAAAGATGATTGATAATACACCATTACAGTCTTATAATATTAGTGAGGTCAGTGTTCTGAGAATACATGCTAAGAGATGTGCTAATATTTCACATCCCTATGGTTTTTCCTGCCCTTTTCATTTTTGCCTATTATATCTTCCTTTTATTTTAGGAACTTCTATAGAGCTGTTTTTCTAAAAATGATATCATTAGCATTGAATTAGAAATTGTTTCTCAAAAATTCAGGGCAGCAAGACAGAACCATATTCATTGAAGAATAAAAAGTATCATATGCATAATTCTAAAATTATTTTTTAATTTTCTCATTAGATTTGCTCTACACCAACAGTCGTTTGTGAAAATTGAAATTGTTTGTCTCTAAGTGATAGGCATTTGAGTGACTATATCTGTAAGAGCCTCTGAAGCTAACCTTAATTGGAAGGCCACCTATTGTGAACCGTGAATGTTATAATCTACTGAGACAAAATAAAAGGAAACCGTCAAGACATGAAATAAATAAGACAAAAGCCTTCTTGACTGTAAGAGCAGTATGTACATTTGATTTTCCATGGTTATATTATTTGGCTTTGTTATCGATTCTTCAGGTAAAAAATATTTTCTTGAAAAAAATAAAGATTCAATTTCTCCAAACAGGAATGTAAAATAAGTTCTCCATCATCTACTCATAAGCAAATCCACAAATCCTTTAACACCAAATAAGTATATTCTTGCCTCTCATTCTGCACAAAATTGAAGTCCAAATGGATCAAGGCCCTTAGCATAAGATCTAACACTCTTATTCCAATAGAGAGGAAAGTAGAACTTTCTGAACAAGACCCTTATACCACAATCATTAAGAACAACAACTGATGAATTGAACATGATGAAACTAAAAATCTATAGATTATCATCAAGTGAATAGGCAGTCTACAAAAGGGTAAAATAGCTTTCCCTGCTAAACATCAGAAACTGGGTTAGTATCTCTAATATACAATGAACTCAAAAAAACTAAATTCTAAGAAAAAATTAAATTGAAGCATAAAACTAAATAAAGAATTCATAAAAGAAGTACAAACGGTTGAGAAATATTTTCACTATTCTTAGCCATCATGGAAATGCAAATAAAATGGTTTTGAACTTCATCTTGCCCCACTCAGAATGGCTAATATCAGTAAATGACATCAAATATTGGCAAGGATATGGGCAAAGAGGAACAGTTTTTACTCTTGTTTGAAATGCAAACTGATGTAGACACTGCTAAAATCAATGCAGAGGTGCCCCATTGTTATAGAAATAGATCAACCAGATAATCTAACAATACTGCTCCTAGGAATATATCCCAAGAAGTTTATATCCTTCGATAGAAATACCTCTTCATCCATGTTCATTGATGCTTTATTTAAAATAGCCAGGAAAAGGAAACAACCTAAATGTCCGTCAACACACAAATGGCTAATGAGAATATGGCTCATATACATAAGTCAATATTATTCAACTGGAAGGAAAAATGAAACCATGAAATTTTTAAATAAATGGAGGAAACTGGAAATAATTATTCTGAATAAGGTAATCCAGACCCAGGAAGACAAAGGTCTCATGTTCTCTCCTATGTGGATGCTAGCTTTGAATCTTTAGATGTGTGTGCATTTAAATTGAAGTGCCCACAAAAGGCAGGAAACTAGTAAGTAGAAAAGGAGTGAGGTTCAAAGAAAGAGTAGTATAAAGTCAGTGCTAAGAAGGAGGAAAGGGGAACAAGTGAACAGGAAGGGTTAATGGGTTAGGGATGTGGGGGTCAGATACAAGAGGGAGTGTGGGAAAGGATACCAACACTAAAGACGGCTGAAAATGTCACATGCAAACCTACTGCTGTAGAAGCTTCCTAAAGTGTGTGTGTGTGTGTGTGCGTGTGTGTGTGCGCACGCTTGTGTGTTTGTATACTTTATATATATGAAGCATATATATGTATATGTATTTATTTTATATATGTATACTTTATATACATATATACATTAAATGGAGTTAACTTATATGCATATATACTTTGAATTGAGTTAACTTATAACGGGGGTGGGCAATGGCTATCCCAGACAACACAGGCTATCAAAAATCTCAGTGCAAAGTTTCGGTTACCCTCCAGAACATTAGTAAAACCCTATTGCCAAAGGCACCACATACATGCGTCACTGGACATGGAGAAATCAGGCAGGTACCAATATGGAAGCTTTATTCCTATTGGCTACCTTCCATAATGCTGGAAGAGTCTATGCGTGATACTGAAGGAAAAGAGTCAATATTAGTTTTGCCGGGCTGTGAACCCTGTAAGATACAATAACTGACCTAGCAAGATATGCCTACTGGTGCAATAGAAGCACAAATGTTATGGAAGTAACTAAGCACTTTCTGATTGGATTTAAAGACCACTGCTCAAGCTGTAGCCTATGCCTGCTACTGTTAACTGGGCCAAAAACCTGTAACTGACTGGGAAATAGGCATTATGGGAGAGTGTGGTATTATCATTCTGTAAAATGGACATAGAGTAATAAACTGTCTCCTAAATTCTTATTATAATGTATTGTATTGTATTGTATTGTATTGTATTGTATTGTATTAGTGCACCTCTCAGTCCTCATAATAAAAGCTTCTTTTCGAAGCGAATGGCAATTAGTACATAGACTCACAAATGCTGCAAAGAATAAAACATTTTGGAGTACTCAGCTCTAACTGGGACATTTATATTACACCTTTGCTCCTCAGGCTAAGTGATCATCGCAGAAGAGGAGATGTAATGATCTCAAAAACCAGAGGAAGTGGATGTTTGCAGCAAACCGTAATTGCTGGACACGACAGTGCAGTTATACACAAAAATGAAAAGTGGCTGGAACTGCATGCACAAGATAAATCCTGCCAAATATGAGTATGGTTGGGTTTGTGAAGTACCACCCTCTCTGAGGAATTGTTGTCAGTTGATGGTTGCTAGAAGAGGAAAAGTCAGGTGTTTTTTTGTTTGTTTTGTTTTGTTTTTTCAGGATGCAGTCATGGGAGGATGATCTCACATCCATGCAAATCACTAAATGGACTTAGTGGGTTTTTCGAAAAAGAGGAAAAGAGCATAAAAGTTGGGAGAGGAAAGGGATGGTAGAGATAGGGGAGGAATTTGAGCAGAAGGGATGGGGGTAGCTTTGATTCAAACACAATGCCTACATACATTTCTTTACTCAGTAAATGTCTTCTTATTACACAAAAAGATATATAGTTAATGTATTCTGTTCCTTCTTGTACTTTGAAAAGATTATCAAAGATCTTTTAATATACAGAGTGTTGATGACGACCCTCAGGGAGGTCTGTTAATTCTTTGAATAGTATTTACTATTTGTGTGTGTGTGTGTGTGTGTGTGTATTTACATGCTTGACTTCATGATTTTTTTCTTTTGGAAAGATTTTGTCAGTGACTAAATCTGACCCATAATGCAAAGTTAAACAAAAATTAAAACACATAGTTTAAGTATCACTGATTTGTGAGTTCATTGGACCTGTTGCTACTGAACCCATGAGTGATGAAAGAAAACGTTTTTAAAAAAATACTGAGAAACCCAAATTATTTCACTATTTTCTGGGGTATCCACTTAGAAGCCACTCGTAGGAAATTCGTAATGAAAGACAAGTACTAACTGTATCAACTTTCTTGTGTGAACAAGTCCTTGCCAAGTTCATGGCAAGTCATTGTTCTAGCTGCAGAGTGAGTTGGGTGTCTCACACCGCAATTCTGAAACAGGCACGTGTTTCCCTTCTATCATTTCACCAGGTGATGGGCAATGATCAGAGAACTGAATGATAGTTTTCATAGATGCTTTTAATTGGGGATAATTATTTAAATGTTAATTACGAAAACTACAAATCCAGGACTGTAGACTTGACATGCATGCAGACTTGACATGCATGCAGACTTGGCATGCATGCAGACTTGGCATGCAACATGCATTCTCCCACAGGCTTATGGATTTTCTTAGAGAAGAAAGGAGACAAAAACTACCCAAGATTCTGAGACTAGGAAAAATTGCTTTTCTCTCTCCCAGGGAAGCAATATCTGGCGTAGACACTAATGTTCTATGCTTCACTAAGAATGGAATTAAAAAGAAAGTGAGCTTCAAATCCCAGGATCCTAGTTGCGGCAGCAATAACCATTTTCAGACTCTACTTTCCTGCCATAAATAACAATTCTTGAAAAATATTAGCTCTATTGGCACATGGACATAACCAATAAGCAATAAATACTAGTTTTTCTCATTATTCCAGCATCCTGTTCTACTAAAGAGCATTATTTCATTTTATAAATGGAGAAATTCTGAGATTTAGAACATTTAAGTAATTTCAAAAGCAGGACAAAGTTCTCAAAGTTAGGATATAAAGAAACTTTGGGTGTAATGAAAATAGATTGCAGTCTGAACACAAGATGGAGATAGCTGTCGGATATCCAGGGTATAAATGCCCTATAGAAAATTGGGTCTTCAATTCTGGAAATCTTGGAAATATTTGTATGTAGGTAATAGTGAAAATAAAGGAATTTAAACATTTTTCTTTTTAATTTAAAAAATTATTTCTTTTAAAATTAAAGAAATGTATTTAAAAGGTTTTTTTGGTTTTTTTGTTTGTTTGATTGATTGATTGATTGATTGATTGGTTGGTTGTGTTTTGAGACAGGTTTCTCTATAGCTTTGGAGCCTGTCCTGGTACTAGCTTTTTTTTTTTTTTTTGGATTTTTCGAGACAGGGTTTCTCTGAAGTTTTTGGTGCCTGTCCTAGAACTAGCTCTTGTAGACCAGGCTGGCCTCGAACTCACAGAGATCCGCCTCTGCCTCCCGAGTGCTGGGATTAAAGGCGTGCACCACCACCGCCCGGCTTGGTACTAGCTTTTGTAGACCAGGCTGGCCTTGAAATCATTGAGGTCCGCCTGCCTCTGCCTCCCAAGTGCTGGGGGCATGCACCACCACTGCCAGGCTTTAAAAGTATTTTTTAAACGTATTCTTCTCTCAAATAATACATCCTGATTGCAGCCTTCTCTCCCTTGCCTCCTCCTGGTACCTTCCCACATGCCTTCTCCCCCAGATTCACTGCTCCTCTGCTTCCCTTCAGAACAAAGCAGTCCTCCTGGTATTATCAATCAAACACGACATAATAGGATGCAATAAGACTAGGCATAAGCTGAATAAGGCAACCCAGAAGTAGGAAAAAGGTCCCAAGAGCAGGCAAAAGAGTCAGAGACATCCCACTTCCATTACTAGGAGATTCCCAAAACTTCCAACCTAATCAACCACAATATACATGTAGAGGACCCAATGCAGACATACGCAGGTTCAGTGATTACTGTTCGGTCTCTGTGAGACTCTGTGAGCCCTACTTAGTTAATTCTGTGGGCGGTATTCTCCTGGGGTCCTCCACCCCTCTGACTTCCACAATCCTTCTTCTCCCTTCTTCCCCCCGTGTTCTTCCTAATGTGGGAATTAAAAATCTATAAAGAACAATATAGAGAAAAGAGAAGACTAATAGCAGAGCTGTAGCCAGTAATATTTAAAATGGTGACAGAAGAATATCTAGTAATTGTTGAAATCAAACGGAAGAGAGACAAGTGAGCAAACATAAGGTGTGCAAAGGCAGCAAGAAGGAGTGGTTTTCAAGATGGAACCACAGCAGCACTGAACACTACAGAGAAGGGAAGGGAGCCCTGCGATATGGAGACAGATGGTTTCTCGGAGCCCTTTCTAGTGGCATGATGAGGTAACTAAGGAAGGACATCACAACAAACATCAAAGCAAGCATGTAGCAAAGTCGGGAATATTGTTCACAATGGATCTTGTTAATCACAGAAAGAGGGATCGCAAAACAAAAGGAAGAGGGATCGCAAAACAAAAGGAAGAGGGAAACCTCTGACCTCACCCCACACACAAAAGACTTTGTTGTTTGATAGATTTCAGAGGAGGAAAAAATGGGAAGAGAACCTGAAAGGGCAGAAAAGTCGCAAACCAAACAAGTTGGCACAAGAAGTACAAAAAAGAAGCCGAAGAGTATAAGAAGGAACACTGATCTCTGTCCAGAAAGAGGGCAATATTTTCTCTCAGTTACCATGGCCTGGTAACATGTGGGGACCTGTGGAGTAGCCTCCAATCCTGAGCAAGAAGCAGCCAGAATATTGGCCAGCAATCCTAGAAAAGTACTAAGTTTGGAGCAACTTAAGTTTGGAACGAGTGGTTTAGTCATGTGGGAGGGAGCTTTGCAGAGATAAAGAAAAGATTCTTGAGTGGCCCTTAGAGGACTAAATCTCAAGAAATAAATGTGTAATTCCCAATGTATGAGAATAGGAAAAGAGTGTTATTAAATTATTTATCTCACAAAGATATTTGAAAAGAAAGCACTATTTACTCTTTCAGAAGCTTTCTTATCTGGAATGCAGTCAGCTTGTAGGACCACGTAAAGAAATAAATCAGCATGCATCTGGTTAACCTAACCCATGCCTAGGTGACAAGACCACCTTTTGCTGTGATCAGCTACGACTGTGCAGATAACAGTGGGAAAAGTTGACTTCTGAACCTTGACCTTTGCTTTTCCACTCTTTCCTCAATGTTCCCCCATTACATTAACTTGTACAGGTTGTTTTCAATATGAGTACTCATCTTATAGGAAGGTTCCTCAAATAACCAGAAATTGATCTAACACTTGACCCAGATATATCACTCCTGGGTCAATTAATAAAATCCCAGAGATGGATATTGGGGTTCAACCTGAAGGTCAGAAAAGCAAAGCAGCCAACCACTGGCTCTTACCTCTACCTCAGTCTGAAATGGCGATCCTGCCTCCAGGAACCCTCAGCATGAGACTCACTAGAGAGGAATATAAGACAGGAGGAAACCGCTCTCAGACAGTCTCATTCTGGCATATCAAGTTGAGGAAGGACCAAGCCCCTCTCAAAATTATTTTTTAAAAAATGTTAAAGTCTTTTGGAATAAAAAAAGCCCCTGACATTCATAGAATTGGTGTATTTGTCTGTATATGAAAAGTTAACTGTTACAACAAAAATCCTCAAATTTCAGTGCTTCAAGTTCATCTGGCCAGGTGACACGGTCCTTTAGATGCCTCTTCTCCATATGATGCCTAAGAGATTCAGGCTCTTCCTAAGAGCCATACACTCCAGGTAATCTCCATAGATGCTATGGAATGAAGAGACATGGCACAGAGAACTGAGTAACTGAGTTTAGAGCCAACCTTGCAAGAGGGAACCTGTTTCTTCCCCCCATTGCATTCGTCAGAGCTGCATTCATATGATCACAACATAACTGTAAAGAAGATGTGGAAATATGGTCATATCATCCTGTCCATCCAGGAGAAAGCAAGCTGGCAATCATCTAATTCATATAACACACATAGACTGAAAATTATTTTTTATGGGTAAACATGAAAAAACTTAAGTTTCACACATATCTAAAATTTCAGGATTATTCTGCTCATTAAGTAAAATAAGTGAATTTCAGGGGCTTAATCCTCATCATTTCTCTTCCAAACTACCACCTTCCACCTCGTAGTGAACCATGCACAGACTGAACAATGAGAAACACAGTTATAAGTACATTGGCATTTGGGGCTGGAGTCGTGGTTAAAAGCCCTTTCTACTCTTCCAGAGGGCACTGTTTTGATTCCCAGCATCTCCATGGTGGCTTCCAATACTCTGTTACTTCTATTCCAGGTGACAAACAATAAATACCTTCTTTTGGCTTCTTTGGGCACTGGGCATGCACATGGTACAAGGACACACAGGCAGTCAAAAGCACATAAAAATAAAATTTAAAGCTGTGCAGTGGTGGTGTATGCCTTTAATCCCAGCACTCAGGAGGCAGAGACAGGTGGATCTATGTGAGTTTGAGGCCAGCCTGGTCTACAGAGTGAGTTCCAGGACAGGTTCTAAAAGAATGCTACACAGAGAAACCTGTCTCAAAAAAAACCTAAAAAAAAATAAAGAAAGAAAGAAAGAAAGAAAAGAAAAGAAAAAGAAAAAATTAAAAAACATTAACATTTACTAAGCACTAACTGAAGAAAAATGTTTTAGAAAATTAACAAAATATTTAATGTTCTTTCACTGTATTTATTGTGGAATTACAAGCATTTGATTGATTGTCTCATGATTAAGTAGCACCACATTTTTTTCTATTTTTATTTTATTTTTTTTTAAAAAAAAAACCTATCTTTTCTCATTTTGTATACCTATCCTAGTTCTCACTCCCTCCCCTCCTCCTGTTCCTTCCACCTTCCCCCCCATCCACTCCTCAGGAGGGTAAGGCTTTGAGGAAGGACCAACACCCTCCCTACTATATCTAGGCTGGGCAAAACCAAAGAGAATGGGTTCCAAAAAGCAAGGACAAGCAGTGCAGTTGTCCAAAGTGTACTTTGTTTAGCTACATTTCATTACATCTCAGCTAAAACACCACCAGAGCACACACCTCTTTTTCCACTAGTTATGTGATTTCTCACTTAATTTTTATATCATTCAGATCCTTTCACCTATTTCCTTTTCACATCTAGTTTTAAGATAAGAAAGTAGCAAAAGTAAAAATGTTTTTCCTGTTTCTGAGTGAAGGGGAGTGAAGGCTGGAATGGAATAGGTGTTTACTCCTCTGTGTTCGGGGCTTCCACAGAGACTAACATTCAGAGATGATTGGACAGATTAAAGAGTGAATATGTCAGCAAAATTAGCACAGTGCCTGGAACCCCGTCAGTCATGGAAAGGATATGGACCTGCTTCTCATTGTTGAATTACGGGATATTGGTTAATTTTGAGGTAGGGGGTGTCTTTGTCTTCAGTGATATACCCACAAATGAGCCAAGCTGGCTTCAGTGGATAGGTCTAAATGCTAGGCCATTCAGGATATCTTGGGTAAATTCAACAAATCATAAAAGAAAACAAAAACGCATAAGTAAGAAAAATTCATCAAGAAGGGAGTTGACAGGAGGAGGGAGGGAAGGGAAGCAAGGCTAAGTTTTGGGAGTAAGCAGAACTCATTGAGTACATGTTCAAGATTGTCAAAAAAAACAAATTTAATTAACAAAAAGTGAAGAACAATCATTACTACTAGTTAGAAAGTAAAGAATTGGGAAATGTATTTCTCAAAAGTATACACCCAGTAAACAGATTTTAGGCTCCAAAGCTCAGGATTTTTCATTAGACAAATGAAGAAGATATTCTGGTTTCATGATAGACTTTCAAGGGTATGTGGATGATGAGTGTTCAATCACTAACACATTTACTAGTATGCTCAAAAAAGTGTGTGTCTTACTACCTTAGTTCCAGAATAATACTAAAGCTATGAATTTGATAAGTCTTTAAGTTTCATAATGTTATGTAGCCATTTTGGGAAATAAAATGTAGCCAGCACTTAACTTAGAGATTTCATAAATCCTTAGAATAACACTTCTTAATAATTTCAGAGATAAAGAAACAAAGGCTCAGAGAAGGTAACTTCATTATATTTGAAAATATGCTAAAATTGGGGGAAGATAGAGTAAAATAGTGGGCAAGCGTGATCAAAGCATATAAGGAGGGGTGGCTGAGTCATGGTGCATTCCTTTACTTTATACAACTAATGTTTATGCTAATAAAAAAAAAACAGGGCTTAAAGAGATGGCTTGGTCACTAAAGTGCTTGCCACACAAGTACAAAAACCTGACTCTGCACCCACGTACAGCATAATTGAGTATTAGGTGTAAATTAAAATTTTAGGCTAATTGAAGCCTACTGCGTCTCTAATGTTAGGTCTGGTCACGGGACCTGCTTTGTAAAAGGGACAATTAGGAGACCTGACAAGAACAGAGGCTTGCATTGAGCTGTTTGCTTGCCGCAACCCCCTGCACTTTTGCCACCTGTCCTGAGGAAAACATATCTCGGGTCACTACAGGTCCAAGGTGAATATACAAAGAGGTGGCATAGACCTACAGCCTAGAGTCCAGCCATCATCTGCAGATGTGCAGATTCATAAACAATAACAAAAATGTCTGCACTATAAGTCCCTGAGGTCTTCTCGCTGTTGTACAACAAAGTGCAATGAATATATCATATATTAGCATTAAGACAGCATTTTCAGTGGAATAAGGGAGTTTGGCTTTCACTTATTTTCAGGTGTTTTCTAACCCTTGCATGTTTAGACAGTGACATTCTTATATCCTCTAGTTAATGACAATATGAGATTTTATTTGTATTGTCTTGAATGCCTTTATGACATTCAATATGCACAAAGTAGAGAGTCCTGTAGCACCAATTTTTTTGTCAAAACAAATTTGAGAGGGATTATTTGAAAACAGTTTTGGAGAAAATCTAGACGTGGATAATTAAAATCTCATAAAAATTACACTTTAATTTAAGACTACGTGTAACATTTTGAAATAAAGCTCTATTGTAAACAGGGGTGTGGGGTCAGTGATTTGCCCTTAGGCAGCTTTTCCTGATTCTTTGAAATTTTATTAAGAAAATGAAGCAGAAGCAGACTTAGACCCTATGACAAAGGTATATCTGGGCAGACTCAGTGAACTTAGTTTGTTTTCATTTTTCCTACTTTAATATACTCAAGAGGTTCAGGCATTGATGCACAACAAATAAACTCCAGGAGAATTGTATCGCTCATCCCTCGGCTTTACACGGTTCCTCTCTATGCTGCGCATGTGCATAATGAAACATCGAGTGAATTTTTAAAGAGGAAAGGGAGAAAGAGATGAAACATCTCAGAAGGTCAAAAATCAATGATCCTTTTGCAGCTGGGACTCCTGGGAAACCCATAGACTTTGCTGTTAGCCAGGGTCTGAGACATCTTCTTAAATACTTGGTTTTTGATGACATAAATCAATGATTTCTTTAAGGGAGGTCCTTTAGGGACCAAAGGGATGCTGCCTTTGAAATACTGAATAGTCTCTCCCAGAGCAAGGTGGGCCACTGAGCATAGTCCCTGGTTATATGTTACCTTTTAAAGAGCAAGAATTGAATTTCAAGAATAATGGATTTCCAGTCTGAAAGTCCCTTAGAACTTAAACATGTAAGTACAGTTATATTAACTCAACAATCCCATCACTGGATATATATCCAACAGAATGAAAACCGTGCCAAAAATAGACATTCCCATGATTATCACAGCATTCACAAGCGCCAAAGCAGAGAGTCAGCATGCCCTACCTCAATACTATTGTCTCATCCTCTTTAATAGTATAGACATGAAACATATAGTGATATTTAGTCTGACGGCATATGGAATGACCATTCCAAAGATAATAATGGAATTGAAAAATTCCCATCACTTACTAAGTTTACAATATAGCATCATTAACAGAAATAATATTTCATAATGTTAATTAAGCTAATAGTTTTTATTTATATTACACTTTTTATAGTTAGAGTATATGCCTTATTACAAAATGATACACTATGCAATATCTACATTATTCTCAGATATCTCATTATTAAAGAAGTTTACCCCACCTCTTGATTGTATCAAGAGTCCATGTGGAATGATTGACCTAAACATAATGCTCATGTATGTTCATTCTGATTCTAAATAAGAAAACCGACCACACATTTCCCAGAATGCACTGCACTAGTTTACCCATGGCCATATTTATAATTCTTTAGCATAGTTGGGATTTCCCAGTACAAATAACATGTTTGTCTTATTTTTCACGATGTGTGTAAAGTGTGCAGGAAATGAAAGTCCCCCCCATCCCCCAAAAAGAAAAAGATGCAAGACCAACACAATCCTAATCACATTATTATCTGGCTTCCCATAACAGTTAGCTTTTGTTATTTAGAAGATTTCAAAATCCAAGAGATCTACACAGCAGTTAATCACTTAGCTAAGACTTCTGGAGATTGCCTGGGCAACCACTGTGGCCAGCTGGCTCTGTGGATCTCTGGTGAGATCTAGGGGTGAGCGGTTTTCTGTATGTTAACCTAGGGTTCTTCATACAGTAGCTGCAAGATTCCCAACAGCAGGAAGGGAAAGAAACCTCCAATGTTCAAGTACTTCTCGGATCTGTATTTGTGCCGGATATTTCTCACTGGCTATAGCAGATCACATGACTTAAACAAAACCCAGAGTGGCAACTACAGAGAGATGTGACAGAATCAAAGCCTGATTCGACATTGTTGCTGTAATTTCTTTTCCTTACAGATCCTTCTATCTCGGGTGGCATGTTTCTTTTCTTCAGACGCCCCCATGTCTGCTGACGTAAGAACTTTGTTTTCTTGAGCAGTAATAAATACTTATATGACTGCCCATTAACACATAGAATGAATTGCTCTTGAGAGCAAGTCATGGTGAGGAAAGGGCCTTAGATTCTGAGACTACGATTTTCTCCCAAGTCATTCTCCGAGAGTAGAACTTACTAAAGATTTTAGCATGCAGCTGTTTGTACCCACAAAGCAAAAATATGCATGTTACTTGAGATGTGTTGATTCACTCTTTCCCTTTCCCTGGCCTCCTCCCTTATCCTCTGATTAAATAAATTTGTCACAATAAAGTGCCCTCTTCCAGCGATGACTCCTCATTTACCAATTCCCGGTACAACTCCTTTAGGAAAGCTGATTAAAAACAAAACTGTGTCGCATTA
The DNA here is from genome assembly GCF_950005125.1 of Chionomys nivalis. Classification (NCBI taxonomy): domain Eukaryota; kingdom Metazoa; phylum Chordata; class Mammalia; order Rodentia; family Cricetidae; genus Chionomys; species Chionomys nivalis. The sequence continues at coordinate 30,100,440 of NC_080106.1, forward strand.
ACCAGCTCCCTCCCTTTGTCCATACGCACTACATCCCTTTATATAGGCTTTCCTCCCCCGCCAAAAAAAAAAAAAAAAAAAAAAAAAAATTACAGGGGGTATTTACAGCTTTAAGCGTCTTAAGCCAGCTTCAGCTGACCATGTCCACCTGTGTTCACAAGCTTATTTCAGCGACGCCCCCGACACACAGAACGATGTGTTTACTAGAACATAGTTCCCCAGGGATGAGTCAGGCACATCTGTAATTCTAAGGAGAGTGTAATGAGGAAAAACGGGCGCCACTCGGAATGGCTCACAGCTGTTCTGGAAGCTGATAAGTAAGATGCTTGACAGGAGATCCCTAATTGGAGCCAGTTTTTCTTAAGTGGCTTCACAATGCGGTGCGGGACTGGGTGCAGGAACGCCGAAAGTGTGGTTCCCATGCAGCTCAGTTTGTCTTGTAAACAGTTCTCAATGCAAACGGTAACGCCTTCTGCTTCTGTTCAAAGGGGGAAATGTTCACTTCATCTGTTTTTTCTACACTAATTAAAGGCAAACTAGCATCGCAGTCCCTGAGGTTTCTCTCTGGGAAATCCCCTATCCTTGGTACCTGTCTCCTTCCTCCTCACCTTTCCTCCTTCCTCCCTTCCCGTTTTATCTTTTTACCTTTCTTCGCCCCCCCCCCTCCGGCTTCTTTTTTTTCTCCTTTTATCTCCCCAAATACAGTCTCCTTTCCACTTCCTCTTGTCCTCCCTTCCCATCTTCAGAGGCACCTGTTGGATGCCTGAATCAAAAACACTGAATTAATTCTTCTTTTTCAGACAGTGGCCATGAAGCGCTAAAGTGAGGATTTACTTGCTGGGTGAGAATCCTTGTAGCATTTTAATTTCATCTGAGAAATGACCAAACACACTTGTAACAAGCAAAGAAGAGATTTGGGTTCCTGTTGCAAAAGCAACTGGCATGGCTTTACCTTTCTGGGCACAATACCTCCTTTGCAATTGGGAAGGAAAGGTCATTGCTCCTGGGAGAGACTTTATCAGCCTTATTTACTTCCTCTGTATATCTTGACACTAAAATAAGCCTTTAACAGACAGTTGCTAAGCCTCATTATGATAACCAAAATACTATATAAAAACTCTCTAGGTTCCTGTGTCCTCATGTTTAAGGGCTACAAGAGAACACTGAAGAATATTTACTGTGTGATTCATCCATCCTTCCTCAAATGGAGCCTTTTGTTAGTTCACATTTAAATATGGTGAGAATCCCTCCTCCCACCCTACCACGGGATGCTCTCACTTCATAAACATCAATTGTCCTGTAACTGTTTTCAGCTTTCCCAAAGGGACAGACTCTCTATTATATCCAGAGCATTTGAGCCCCTCACTTCTGGGTATGAGGTATAATTCAGAGTCTCAGGGTTGAAACCTATATGACAAGCAAGTTTTGTTTTGATAATCTGTACAATGGTGTTTCCCAACAGATATACAATATTGTTGCATATACTGAATACACGGTATTCCCAACAAACATACAAATGTACAGAAGAGTGACACTTGTACACCTCCTACCCATTCGTATAGGAGAGGTGGGACACTGCTTCCATACACATTGAGATGTCTTTACAATCTGGAGGCAGAATGAGGCTCTCTGGGAGCATGTGACTCCTGAGTTAAATTGGGAGTCATGAGTGTCAAGAAGAGCACCCTTCGACCATCAGTTCATGTTTTCCAGGTTTCCATGTGAAATACTGCAAAAGGGTACAGTATAAACCTAACTTCAAAGCAGAAACAGAACCCAAAAGATTCATCACTCTTCAATTCTTAAAGTATCCTTCATGCTCCCAACACTACAAAATGCTAATGACACAAAAAAGATATGGAAATTACACCATGCCTTGAGAGACTCAGTCTTATGAAGTACTCCCTGGAAGCAAGTACTCAAGGAGAAAGTAGATATAACTGATGTACTTAGGTCGTCTCCAAGGTCACTGTCAGAGTAGCTGCTTCTGGTTTCAGAGAAAATTCTTTGGCTGATAGCAATACACTTTAAGTACCTCCCCCTCATCACTCCATCTCTCCAGGAAATCATATTAGACACTGTTAAGAATACCATATACTTAACAAAAGGAATAGTTAGTTCTCTGCTGTGTCATTCAGCACCGTGGAAAATGTTTACAACCCTATACTGTCGTGTAACAAAAAGAAAGGGCATCCCGGATCCTGAAGAGATGCTGACTTCGTGGACTTGCAGCAAAGAACCAAGAGTGACCCCAACACAGGATTCTTAGCACTGTGTTAAAGAGATCCAGTCTCTCCGCTGCTGAGACGTAGAAGTCCAGAGAGTTTTTTTTTTTTTTTAAAAAAAAAAGAAGTTCCTTATGAAAAATACAAGTGCAATCATATCACTCAAATGAAGAAAGAAAATCAAAAGAAGCAGGAGTTGTCATATTCCACTCTTACATTAATCAATAGCTTCAAATACAATGCACGTTTTCTTCTCTGAAGGCTACACAGTATTGTAAGAGATTTTCTTTGACATATTCTTCTTGGCTAAAAATGTTACAGAGGAATTTTAGAGAGCTAAGTGTTCTCTGACAGATTATTTCAATTCTGAAAGTAGGATACATTGCTGCATCTCTAAAATGTAAAAAATTCTAGACTAGACTGATGAATGCAACACAGTGGATGAGGATACGCTAAAATATTATCAACTGTGTGTATGTGTTGAACAACTTCACTTAATGTCATCTAAAGAACATCTATAGGGGTTGGAGAGTTGGCTCAGGGGGAGATGTGCTTGCTAGGCAGATACTGGAAACTGATTTTCAATTCCAAGTATAACATAAAAGCTGGGTATGGTGACATGAATCTGAAACACCAGGGCTGGTATGGATGGTAATGCACAGAGCTTGAACTTGAGGGCTCCATATTCACCTGGTCTAGCCAAAATGACAAGCTCAAGGCTCACTGAAAAAAAAAATTGGTTCGAAAGACAAAGTGGAGAATGATAGACAAGGGCATTAACAATCTCTGGCCTCCATGGACAATAACATCCACACACCGGTGCATGCACGCCCCATGAAACCTATGATATATATTCTCATATCCATTTCTAAATGAAGATGCTGAAGCTAGTAAAGAATAAATAACATGCACGAAAGGAATAGCTAATAAGAAGCAATACTGATATTAGAAAACCTTACTTTATGAAGTTACATGAGGGCCATAGTCTGCCTTTAATAAAAAAGCAAAGCAAAAGTCAGCTCCACTTTAACATCCTCTGATGAGTTAAAATTAAAACAAGAACACAAGGCTATTCATTATTAATTGCACGTTCATTCATTTTTCATTTGGATAGACATAATCAAAAGCCAAGTGCTGACTTCCTTGTGTACTCATTTTTTTAATACTGTGCTCATGACTCTTTTAATAATGCAAATATTTATTATGGGCATCCCTGGAGAATCAAAGGTGCTCAACGAAGGGATTTCTAAATATCACGATCCACTGCCGAGAGAAAACACCAGGACGCTCTACTGTTTAAAGGGTCAAAGCCACGGGGTCTGCCAAAAGGGTCACTCCACACAAAAACAAGGCAGAAGGTTATCCAGTTTCTAGAATACAGTAGCAGCAGGTATAATCCTCACCAACAGAGCAAGAGGAGGCATGAGGAGAATTTCTCCAGGGTAACAAAAATTGCATCGTTGGCCTGAAATGGCACCAAAGATAACTAGCACACAATGGATTGGAACACTGTTGAGATTTGGTTCCCAAAATTCCATTCTATATGCAATTTAATTCAATGTAATTAATTCACTACTACCCACAAAGCATCACACTAGGTTCTGGGAATTTTTTAATGAATAAAATTGGTTCATCCCATAAGAATCTTAATGGAGTAATAGAAGTGAAAGTTGAGATCACTGAAAGACTTGTGAACTCTGGTAAGAATTTTGCATTTCATTCTGGAGGAAATGCTAGTTAAGCTACTGAAGGCTTATAAAGTCATATGTATCTATGTACATACATACATGCATATACACACATACACACACAGGGTATGAGGTGAATAGTCAACTCATATACATTGATTCTCATATATAAGGGAAAGTCATGCAATTGTCTGGTATCACAGTTGAAAATCAAATAGAATGTACCAGGCTAGACATATGGAATATTCAGAGAAGATTACTGCCAAAGTCTAAACTAAAACCTAATAAGGAATGTACTATAAAAATAGGCAAAATTAGTTTGAAGTACTTTGAGCTTAAAAACTACAGCAAATCAACTAATGTGAGATATAACATAGCAATAAATATTTACAATGTTTCAACTGCCCAAGAAGATATTACCTAGGTTAAATAAGAGAAAGGGAATAGAGAAGAAATTGCAGTGTGCCAGCTACTGACACAGATGTTGAATTTCACATTGCTAAGTCTGATGTGCATGGAGCACAAGGAAGTTGTGAATTGAATAGCTGGCATAAAATTTCCAAGTATTATTTGTTATAAAATAATAACATTCCTAAAGCTGGAGAGATGGCTCAGAAGTTATGAACATTTACCACTCTCGGAGGACCAGAGTTCCATTTCTAGCCTGGAACGCCAAATCCAAGGTATCTGACGCCCTCTTCTGGCCTCTATAGACATTGACATGCACATACACATGCACAGACATGCACATAATTATATTTAAACATCCCTACCTGTAACTATTTTTTTAATTAATTGTCCCAAATCTGATGAGTCATTTTAAAATAATGTCTTTGATAGCTTTGGAGATCCTCTATAATTTTCTAAGGGATGGGGACGCTTAGCCCAAAAGAAATTGGTTATGGTTACAGTGTCAAGCAAAATGTATACGCAGTGTACACTGTTTATCACAATTGTATAATATCTCAAGTTCTTCAGCATTGGGGAGATGAAAAAGGTCTTCCTTGGTACAGATCTGCGAATAAACCTGCAAAGTGAGGTGATTTCTCTTCTCTTTGGCACATCTTCCAAGGATCATCAATACACTCTCACATTCTCAGCATCAGTATCTCCAAACTCAGTTACATCATCAGAGTTCATTAGCAAAGACATGCTCACACTAACCTCAGGCTAGCTCAATAATCACCCTGTTCCTGGAACTCTAGGTCTCTGGTCTCTTCTGGATATGAATCCCTGAGGAATATCTTTCTGTGTCCGTAACTCGATTGAGGTATCCTGATTCACAGGAAAACAGATCTCAGACAGAAAGCAGACTTCCGGTCTCTTACTCCTCAGATCCATTGGGTGCATTAGCAAAGCTCGTCATGCCTTAGAGCATGGAAAATGATATTCAGTACCAATTTGGAAAAGCTCCAGATCCACGAACACTAGGAGATGCAGGAAGGGATCCTTAAGTTATTATATTTATCACTGAGAGAGAGTATACTGACCCCTGACAGGAAAACTGTATGAGCTACAACTGACGTAGGTCAGGTGCTGTTTCAAGATATTAGTCCTTTGATAATGGGCTAAGCGAAGGTAAGACATATACAACAGGCTCCTGATTGGTTACTTGTTTGTTTGTTTAGTTCACCTGGGGGTTTCTGCTTATTATTAAAGCTGTTATAAAAAATGGGTTTCATTATGCATAGATGTTGCATAAGTCATTATAGTCTTTTTCTTATTTGTCCCCTTCCTCCAACCCCTCCCTATGACCCTTTGTCTAAGTTCTTTCCTTCCCTCAGTTAGCCCCACATTCTGTTTTCATGTCACATGTATGTCACTGTCTTCTCTTTCCACCTTCACCCCTCCTTTCAGTACCTTCCTGCCCTCCCATGATCTACTTTCTAGTTCCATGAACTTCGTACAAACATAGTTTTAAATCTATATTCTGTGTATTGGGGAAAATACATAATGTTTGTCTTTCTGAGTTGGTGCTGTTTTGCACACTATGATGATTTGCTGTCCCATCCACTGCTTTCAAAATGTCATGATTTCATTTTTCTCTAGTGCATATGTGTGCCGCATTTTTTGTTCATTTACCTGCCACTTTCATTTGTTATTTCTCCCAGTGGATTTGCTGGTTTGCAGGATTAAGATAATTGATTTATCTCCCCAAATGTGATAAGGAGAGAAGGAAATATTGGCTCCTCGACAGAACACTTAACCTGCCATTTCGGGCAAGGAATGTAGTTCAGTTAGTAGAATGACTGCCTCGCATGTGTAAAGTTTCAGGTTCTAGTATCAGCACCACAAAGCAGGAACAGCAACAGGAACAAAGATAATAAGCCCTGCTACTCTCTTGTAGAGCAGTGTAGAATCGTAGCTGAACACTGTAAGCCACATCAAATGATCCATAATAGCAGGAGCTTGGATGATAGCATTGCTGAGAGAAATGCAGACTGTGGGGGCCTAGCTCAAGAGCTTTCAAAGGACAATAATCTTAGCAACTGAGCTTAAAGATCATTCCAGTGATGCTTTGGCAAAGAATGGCTAATTTTGCCCCTGACTTAAGAATCTGTCTAATGCTAAACTGAAGAATTTATTACTACATTTGTTGGCAGAGGCAATTTCAAGAGAGCCTACTATTAACTGTGTTGTTGGTTATTAGCTCTCATTCCTATGAAAACCTACAATGAAAAAGAGAACATAGGGTGGAAAGAAATACAAAATGTACAGCTTGAGAAGAGCACCAGCAAATTTTATGTTGGAGCCTTGGTTTGTTCTAAAAGAGATAGAAGAGAAATGGAATAAAAAGAATGGTACCCTCTGAATAAAAGAAGTGCATTGAGACCCCACCTAGTCAATCTCACAACTTGTGAAAAGGCCTGAGTAATTATCTATTTCTAAAGAACTACAAAAGTCAAAGCTTATACAAATATAATTTAAGAATGGGACCAGACTCTATCCCATGCAGACAGCAGAATTTTGTTGAAGGGAGCTGCGGGCTGCATTCCTGCCACCCAACTCCTGACCACCTGGCTAGCTTATGCCCAAAAATAACAACACACAAACTGTATTCATTTAAACACTGTCAGGCCCATTTCTATTAATGTGTGTAGCACCGAGGTGCGCTTACTGGGAAGATTCTAGCCTATGTCCATCCTGGGTCGGAACTTCATCGCGTCTGCCCCAGAGCGCAGAGCTAAAGCATATGAGCTCACTTCCTCTTCCTCCCAGCATTCTGTTCTGTTTACTCCACCCACCTAAAGGCTGGCCAAACAAATGGGCCAAGGCAGTTTCTTTATTAGCCAATGACCTTCCTCCATCAGAATTTGACAGCTTTAGCTATGCAGTTCTGACTTTTGAGGCAATAAGGAGACAGGAGTGAAGGAGTTGTGTAATCTTCTTCCAAAGTTAAGGAGAGTGGCTAAGGCTAGGTGTATGGCAAGAGACTCCCTACATGCAGGACCAGCGAGATCATTTCAGGAAGCTGTTAAGGATTGGATGTGTTAGAGACCCTAAGATGTTGGGGATGCCAAAGCCACGGGATGTCTGTTAAGAGAAGCCATATGCAGGGCAGGAAACCAGGCCAAGAGAAAGAAGTGTGTTGCCATCAGCAAGGCTAAAAGCACAGAGCCATCTAGACCCTTTGTCATCAGATACAGAACTACAGGATTTGGAATTTGCCCTGGTGGGCTTTGATCATGCTCTGATCCAGTATTTCCTTATTGTACCATTTTCCTCCCTTTTGGAATGATGTTATATATTCTGTGCCATTGTATGCTGGAAGTATACAATTTGCTTTTTTTATTTTATGGAGATTACAATTAAGAGATTACCTTGAGACTCAAGAGCAACTTTGAAACCTTATTGAGACTATGAAAGATTATGGGGTCTTTTGAAATTGAACTAAAAGCATTTTGCATTATGATATGGTCACAAGTCTATGTTGGCTAGGGAGTGGAATGTGCTGGTTTAAATGAGAATGGTCCCCATAAGCTCATATATTTGAATGTTTGGTGCCCAATTGGTGAAACTATTTGGGAAGAACTAGGAGGTGTGGCCTTGTCAGAGGAGGTATGTCACCAGGGGTAGGCTCTGTGTTTTCAAAAGCCCAAGCCATTCCCAGTTATCTCTCTTTTTCTCTGTGTCTCATGCTTGTGGATCAGATGGAAGCTCTCAGTTACTGCTCTAGTATATGCCTGCCTGCCTGTCTGCCTGATGCCATGTTCTCTGCAATGGTGGTAATGGACTCTAACTGTCTGGAACCATGATACCCAGATGATGTGGGATGTCTCTCTGTATGCTGTGACTATGTTTTATTACCATTGGTTAATAATGAAGCTTATTTGGCTAACAGCCAGGCAGAATAGAGTCAGGCAGGAAACTCAAGCAAAGATGAAGGGGAAAGGAAAGCAGAGTCAGAGAGACATCAGCGCCACCAGAGAAGTAAAATGTGAGGTAACAAGACTACCATGTGGCAATACATAGATTAATAGAAATGGATTAATTTAGGTTGTAAGAGTTAGGAAATAACAAGCCTGAGCTAATAGGCCAAACAGTTTGTAACAAACATCAAGTCTCTGAGTGGTTATTCAGGAACTGGTGGGCAAGAGAGAACCTCCAGTTACTCCCAGATTAAATGTTTTCTTTATAAATTGCCTTAGTCATAGACTCTTATCACAGTAATAAAAAAGTAACTAATATCAGGTTATACCTCCATCAGTCCCAAGTTCCTGGAACTGTGAAAGGACTTGAGAATTTACATCTTTACAAGTCTTTTCTGCTTATCTTCATAGAAAACAGCTCACGGTGATGTAGGAGGTCCTTCTGTCTATGTGTTGCTTTCATTGGTTGAATAAAGAAACTGCCTTGGCCTTTTGATAGGGCAGCACTTAAGTAGGTGGAGTAGACAGAACTGAATGCTGGGAAGAAGGGCAGATGGAGAGCTGCCATGGAGCTGCCAGGTGAGACACACTGTAAGCCATGACCTTGTGGTGACATACAGATTATTAGAAATGGGTTCAATCAAGATGTGAGAGTTAGTCAATAGGAGGATAGAGCTAAGGGCTAAGCAGTGTTTTAATTAATACAGTTCCCATGTGATTATTTCAGGGGTTAAGCTAGCCAGGTGGCTGGAACAAAGGGCCCACCCTCCTCATGTTACATCATGGTATAAAACAGAGGTTCACATTCTGCACAAAAAAGGGGGAAGAAACCTTGTTAAATGCAGAATGCACCTTGGGTACACACTTCCTGGTAAAAGCTTTGGCTCCTCAAAATAGAAATAAAGTATGGAAAAAATCAAATTTCTTCAAAGAAGAACTTCATAAATGTTCTAAGCAAGTCATTTTCTTTTCTCAATACTTTAAGATGACGCTTGGCTTGTCTGTGAGACTGTTTTGCAGGTGTGGACTATCAGATCACAGGCCTGCCAGTCAAGGAACATCTGTCTGGATGCTAATCTATCTTCAACAAAACAATAAATTTCTTTTTAAAACTATTTAGCTAAATACTCCAGAGATCAAACATAATTTCCCTTCCATTGCTCTCACACTGTCACAATTCTAATTATGACCCTGTTGGGAGTACTCGCTTTCTTAAAAATGTAAAATGCAACATAAAAATTTATGAAGCAAATTACTGCAGGTGTAACTGCTCAAGGGTGCAGCGGTCTCTTTGTAACTCAGTTTCTGCAACCACTGCCCTTTTACACTTCGTTTTATAGTCAATGTGATGCCTCATTGAAAAGGGAATATTAAAAATAATTTATTAATATTAAATTGCTTCTTTATTAGGCACAATTTTATCTTTCTTACTTTAAAAAATTCTACTTTAATTTGGTTCCTATGTAATCCCTAACATGAATTTAGAGACTTAATGGAGTAAGAATTGAAGACTAATAGCAATAAAATGATTAACTTTATATTTGAAAGATTGGTTTATTTGATTTAAGAGAAATTTTCAGTGATCAGTTATCCTTGCTGGACAAACAATAATCTTCATTTATCACTTGCCACTATGAACTGGGGAAGGCATCTTTGAGATTACTCAATATATGAAAGGCCAATAGTGAATAAAATATACTGCTACCCATCGCCTAAGAAGGAATGAATGCTTCTCCTAGTCAAAAAAATTTTTTCAGTGTTTGTACATTGAAGCACAGTCCTCTGCACTTGCATAACGGTGGCAGAGACATGCTCACTAGACTCTTCCCACTAACTGCCCAGGTTGGTTTTTTTTCCAACTTGACACAAACTTGAAGGATCTAAGGAACCTGAAATGATAGAATGTCTTTGTAAGATTGGCCTGTAGACAAGCCTGTGGAGCGCTTTCTTAATTAATCATTGATGTTGTGGGCCCATACCATGGTAGACTGTAACACCCTTAGGCTGGTGGTCCTTAGTTGTACAAAAAAGCAAGCTGAGCAAACCATGGAAAACAAACCAGTAGGCAGTACTCTTCCAGGGCCTCTGCGTCCACTTCCTGACTCCAGGTTTTTTCTATGACATCCCTGGATGTTGGAGTACAAACCGTAAGATGAAATAAACCCCTTCCTCCCCAAGTTGCTATTCATCATGGTGTTTTAACAGAGGAATATGAAACCCTACCTAAAAGAGAAACAGGTAGCAGGTCACAGGATATTATTGTGACAGACCTTATCATGTGACATTCTGGACGAATTGTAGAACTATGGGCTAGAAAAGCCATTGAATTTTCAGAGCTTAATAAACTGTATAGAAAGAACTTAGAAGATAAGGCTGAGAACAGTGCAAACATGGGGCGATGGGGAGCAGATGAGGCTTGGCACCGTGCGAAGGTAGAGGTGCAGTTGCAGTAGTAGCCTCAAGACAGAAAGGGTCATGGAAGGAAGCCGGGGCCTGGCATCATGTGGCAGGGTCAGATTCCAAGAGACCAAGACTAAGCTGAACCCTCACATGTCAATCATTAGTCAAGAAAATGATTGACAGCTGTGCCTCCTGGCCGATCTGATGGTGGACTTCTCCAATCCAAGTTCCCTCTTTCCAGATGACTCTAGGCTGTGTCGGGTTGACAGAAAAACCAGTGGACAAAACTGAAAATAAGTGTCTTAGTTCCATCCGTCTAGTCAGTACTGCTAAGTCTTGAAAACTTCTTTGAGGAGGATTGTTTGGGTGGTTAAAAATAATACAAAATGTTTGACTCTTTGGTTTAGTAAATATGACACCTTGCAGAAATTAAAAGACCTTCCTGAGACTCAGTTTCCTCCTCTACACAAAAGGAAACACCTAACAGAGAATTGTTGCTAAGATTGTTCTTTCACTGGACAGAACTGGAGCCATTTAAAATGGTGCACATGACAGGAATTCAGTAAAGGTTGGTTGCCCTCTTTTCTTTGTATTTTTTTGGGTTGGCAAATGGAAGGCCGATGGACTGAGCAAAACAACACCAAATTTCATGTCGTTACTTTATGTCTATATAAAATAATTTTCAAAGTTACATTAAATTTAATTTGTTGAATCTGCTTGCTTCCCCATAAAATAATGGTTGCTTTTTACTCTATTAAACACACACACACACTCAAATAAATTATCTATTTATACTCAGGGTCAACTTGGTTTCATGGGCCATAATAGAGTCAATATTTTGCAGTTCACTGACTTAGCCAGTGGGTAAGCCAAATCACCCATTAAAAGGCCATCATCTGGTTATTTAAATTACACAGATATAGAACAGCTAAAAATGAAATAAAATTGTATCCAAATTATATAATTGGATTTGGCATTAGTTTGTCTTGTTATAGGTTTGAGCTTGGTATTGCCAACCAATGAGCATATCTGTTTTTCAATTTAAAATGACAAAAAAAAATGAAGATGTATCACGGTATGTGACTCAACCTGTGCATAGTACATTTAGACAGCAATTAAAAGTCTTTAAAAGTATATATAACTCAGATTAAGTATCACTATTTCTCAATGACCCAGGCCCTGGAGTTAAAGAAGCCATTTCCACAAAAGGTGCTAGATGAAGATTCTCTAACATTTTTTCTTTAAAGAGCAATCAGCAATTATGATATTCTGAAGAAGACAAATAAAAATATGTTAAATGTAAAAATCATTTATAATATTATGTAACTGATATTATTGTAAGTTTGCAGCAGGTAACACGCAAGTGGTTTGGCCCACAATCTCTAAAGCCAAACTGCTTTTGACAAATAGAGAAACTGAGACACATGTAAATTTAGTTCCCTATCTGATTTCATACATTTATTAAGTGGAAAGGACAAAACTGGAATTCCATCAATACTAACTGTGACTTTGTTGAAGAATGGTTGCAAGATTTAATAAGTTATGGAATTTATATAGTATTCATATAATGTCTGGCTATTGATATTTATGGGAGCTTTTCTCAAGTAAGATACTGTTCATGGCAATAGTTAAAGAAATTAAATAAAGATGAAGACAAATAAACAAGTGATGACAACCTATTCACTAGATTAATCATTCTCCTAAATTTAGAAAACCAATTTATTCATTGTAAGAATGATATGATTGTTGTATTTTTCTACATGATTGCAAATATAGGAAATATTTGATAACTAATTATAAAGGTGCATTCTACAAAGAAATATCCTAGACCCTTTTCAATCACTGATAATAGATGTGTGACCTGACATACCACGCAGTCTCTTGGTTCAGTGAGAACACGAGGATAATTGCAGTACTAACCTGAAAAGGTTTTAAATGAGTTAACACGTTTGGGTCACAACAGGTCTGGAAATTGTCAGTTTCCAATTGATGCCTTATATTGCTGTTATTATTTCTAGAGGACTTCTTACCACTGTATAAAAATAACTAAAACCAAAAGAGAAGTAGAACCATCTCCAATGCTAGTACATGTACTCACACACATGCATAGAAAACATAGACAAGCTGCTTTGCCACTGTGAAAGACATGTTTTTTTTTTAAGGCAAACTGTCTTTTACCCTTCAAACTATACTTGAAAAACAATGCCATAACTCCAGGCTGGGGTGACAATTTAGTAATAAAGGTATGACACACTCACACGAGGGCCTGAGTTCAGATGGCCAACACTCGTGTTAAAATTATATTGATTAATTAGTAAGCCAGATGTTGTGCATTTGGGATCCCAGCACAGGAAAGGAGAAGACTGGCCACTCAGACCCTGCGAAATTGCTGAGCTTTGGGTTCACTAAGAGACAAGACCCAGAAAAATAAGGTGGAGAGTGGGGAATGGAGGAAGATACTCAACATCAGCCTCTGGCCTCCACATGCTTACACATATATGTACACACACACTACCACCACCACCACCATCACAACCACCACCACCACCACCACCACCACACAAATAAGTAAAGGAGGTAGGAAAAGACAAGAGAGACGGAGAGAGTAATAACACACTTACGCTCTTGCAGAGATTGTAACCATAGAGAAATAAAACGCTGAAAGATGCATGTAACATCGGAAAAGAATGAACTACAAGTGCAGTGTAAGATCAACAGTGATTGGCGCATTGTGAACCCCTCCCAGGAAGCCTTTCTTCCAAGTTCTTCAGGCACTGGCTGCTGTTCTTTTCCCACAAATCATGTTAGACATGACCTTTCCAAAGCTAACATGCCTGACCCATCTGTTTGGAAAAACACTCTTTTTAATTTGCAGTTGAACTACCATCCTGCTAATCCTCCTCCTCATGCAAATAACAATATGCAATTATTTCATTCATTTGTCTTTTTTTTCTCTCCTACCAGAACAAAAACTCAATTAAGAGCAAGATTTCTCCATACTGTGTCAACTACTCATCCACTAGCCTAATTCAGTATTTGGTACATACTGGACATAACAAATATTCGTTTGCTAGATTAATAAAGGATGCAATAACTTTACATTCCATTCTCATTTGATGCTTTGCTAAGGGACAGATTCAGTAAGTTAACCCTGAATTGATAAAAATACAAGCCTTGTAAATTTCTGTTTAGCCTGTATGAGCTGTTTGGAGTAGATTGCCATAGTCCCAAGAACCTGGCTGAGTGGGGGCAGGGCAGAGAATGAGGGGTGGAAACTCTTGTGAGGGATAACAGGGAGTCCCCAGAGACAGAGTGGAGATTCAGGGGAAACAGAAGTCCGTAGGCCTTGGGATAACCAAAGCTACATGATCCTGAAATCCATCAAGTAGTCTAGGTTCCTGCTTCTTCGCCATTGCTGACAGGTATATAAACTAGAAATTTCACTAAGATCCTCCTTCAGGCTCTGAAACTGCTCTGGGCATTCTGATAAAGCACACAGGTCACAGCAGAACAATGGGGATGGACTTCCTCTGTGAGGTTCATTCATAGCTTTGTCCATAACATGACCAGAATGCCTGATGTGCTGAGTGACAAACTTGTAATTTAAAGAGCATGGCACCCTCCTGTCCTCCATGTTTCTGAATGTCATGGCGCATGTTTGTCTGTGTGAAATTCATCCCAGCACTTCTGATGTAGAATAGAATTTAGTATAGAGACATTTGTCCTAATGTAAGGTTTGCAGATATATTCACTCTTCCTTCTTCATACTTGCCCTCTATATATCAATTGGATATATAGTAGAATTAGCTAATTTAACAGAGAATAAAAGCACAAGTCCTCTAAAATAGCACTATCAAAAGCTCATGCCCAAGAACAGAAAGAAATATTGTCCTGAGCCACAACATAATCTTTACAACTGCCCTTCTGTGATGCTTGCCTTTGTTGTCAAGCGGATGGAATTTGGAACCATCAAGGAACTAAACACTGGCTTTGTCTGTGCAGTAGAATCTAGATTAGTTGATGTGTGAAGAAGACCTACCTTAAATATAAGTAGCACCATTCCATGAGATGGGGTCTCGGACTGGAGAAAATGGAGAAAGCAAACTGGAATGAGCATTCATCTCTCTGTGCTTTTTGACTGCTTGCACAATGTGACAGATGCCTCATGCTCCCGCAGTGATGCCTTTTATGTCTCAGACTGCAAGCCAAAATAAACCCTCCCTTCTTTGAGTTGACTTGGTGAGAAATTCTGTTCCAACATGTAACGTAATTGATACACGTGTTTATCATTTGCAATATCATTACAGCACTTTTGGCAGTGTTAGGAATTCTACGTTTTTAATATTAAGCTTTCCAGTGCCTAACAGTGCAATTTCCATAAGAGCCATCCATTCTGTGATGACCAACTCCCAATTAACACGCGTGTGTGTACACACACAGACACACATGCACACTGTGAAACTTAAAAATTAGTGTTGTTAGTATAGTCATCATTTTAGCTGCTTCTTGAGTTTACATCTTAGCTATTGTGTGTATTTTGAGGTTATAATATAATTACATCACTCCCCCACGTACACCTTTGATCTCCTCCTTCCAATACCTCTCAAGTACCCACGCCCTTGTTCTCTTTCAAACTCATGGAGTCTTTCTCTTTAATTGCTGTTTGTGGCACATACATGTCAGGAGTCACGCACCTAGTCTGCTGTCCTCTGGGCAAGGCACCCAGGGAAACAGATTCTTACTTGGCAAGGACCATAAACCACAGGACAGCATAGAAATCTGTAAAATTTGTGCAGCTCACAGGCTCTTTTCTCTTTCGTTATATTGTTGCTTCTTTGGGTATTTTTTAGTTTTATTTTGTCAGTCACACATAGAAAAAATTAATTTTCGCTCAAAATTTTGTTCTTTCTCGAATATTTTCTCCTAAGATTCAATAGGAGGCTAAAGCTTCTCAAATCTCTTATCTGGAATTAAGAACTACAACTCCTAACCCTGGGAGCTTTTCTGACTCAACAGAGACAGTCAGGTACATATGAGAAAACAGTACTTGGAACATTAGCCATGTCTCACAGTTCTGGAAAGAAGAGCAGCGCATGCACACCCAGAATAAGGAAAAGGCCTCAGGAATACACATAGTATCAACTGTTGAGAGTAAGTTCCCTGGACACCAAACACATAGAATCAATGATAGGACCTAGAATGATCCAATGGGGAAAATGCAATGTGAAATATGGGATGGAGAGACCCATCTTTACCATACACAGGAGCTGATGTTAGTGGAAGAAGTACGGTATAGTGAGATCAGAAAAGAGTGCCTTAGCAAAGTCTGCCTTTTACAGAGAGGTTGAGACATGGGACCGTCTTGTAGAAAAAGGAACTGTGTAAAAACATGAAAGAATTGGCTGCGTTTGAATACTGTTGCCCTTGAAACATTATACCCATGTCTATTCCTTTTTAACTTTGTAACCCCAAGTAGCTGCCAAGTGACGTCAGTGTCAGTGCCGCAATAGCGGGATGTGTCTGGCTTGATATTCAGTTAAGCCGGCAAAAATGCTGAACTCTCTGTCAGAATAAAATTATGCAGGGGATGGGAAAGTGTATTTGGGAAAGCATAAAAAGGAACAATGGGGGCATTCATAATGATTACAATGGATTTCTTAAAATATGATGTATTTCTTAAAAGTCAAAATAGGAGCCGATTATAAAGTTGTTCATGTAACCCTGATGGAAAAAAAAAAACTGTTAAAGTATAAGGACAGCATGAGCTATTCGACGCTACGTGAGTACAATTTGTCTGGTGATCAAAATTTTTCTTTGTACTGATGCTCATTTCCTGTCTCATGACCTGAACAAAGGCAGAGGCTGGATTAAGACACATACACACATATTATTACATATATATTTTATAATATGTATACATATAGAAAGAGAGAAAATCTGCTCAGTCTCTATAATTCTGCTTGCATGTGTGTTTACAAGGCTGAGCACTTGATATTTATAACCAATTGTTGTGCTCTTCCTTAAGGAAGACTACTTCTCCAGCTTTCAGAATTCCTAAGTATCCTGAAGATCTTTGCCTGTGATTGAGGTCTCCTGAGTCTTCCCCCCTATCCACATTAGCATGTCTATTGGAGCTATCCTTACTCTGGCATGCTTAATAAACCCAAGTTAGTAAGACTTCATAGGTGTAGCTTTTCTAACTTTTCTTGGGGACACAATCCCAAAACAAACTTCTTGGGTCCTCTGGGTCCTGTGTCTGAAGTGCATAGTATTTTTAGCAATGAGAACTACTTTCCCTTCTGGAGACAACCAAGGTCAATAGCTACAACCTATAATGTCTTGGGAGTCTATTGGACAACCCTTATAAACAACTCCAAAAGGGAATTATCATGCCTGATGTTGGGAGTTCTCTTAGTGTGTGACACTTGAGGGGAGAACTGTTACCCCAGAAAGGAAATTTTTACACAAACCACATATGTATACAGAGACTTACATCTGCTATAGGAATTATTTTGTAGCTATCTTACAATGTTTGCAGACCTTCTTACTATTATTTGACCCTCCTTCCTCCTTCTGTATTTATCTCCCTCACCCCCCCCCCCAGTTCAAGGGCCCATATTTCTCCTACTTCCTCCTTCATATCACTTGGACCCTGACGTTTCCCTGTTTATTACCCCCCCCCATGGCCTATTTTTATTTTATTTGTTTTTGCAGCTACTCTACGTTATATACTAACATCTGGACATTTGGAGCTAGGAACCACAAATAAGTGAGAAGATATGACATTTGTATTTCTGGATCTGAGTTGCCCCTCTTCTACTTCCATATTCATAATTATGTTTTTTCTTTACAGCTGAATAGTATTCCATAATGTATCTGTGCCCCTTTCATTGTTCGTTCAGCAGCTAAAGGACATTTATGTAGTTACCATTTCTAGTTATTAGGAATACAACAGCAATGAACATGACTGAGCAGCTACTTTGGTAGTAGGATGCCCAGTTCTTATTGAATATGTCAAGGAATAGTATAGCCATGTCATATTGTGGATTTAATTTTAGCTCTTTGAGGATTCTCCAGAGTTGCTTCAAGCTTGCTATCTCACCAATAGATCACTTATTATTTGGTTGTTTCATTGATCTTTGCCATTCTAATTGGGATAAGACAAAATCTAAAATTTTTTTTATTTGAATATCCCTTAACTGGTGATGATGATAATTTTTTGAGATATTTCTTAGCCATTTTGATGTATTCTTTTGAAAATTTTCTTTTGAGATAGCTAGTCTACTTTATGAAAGAATTTTTTTGGTCTGACTTTTGTTCTTGAACATTGGGGGGGGTTGCGTTTTTTATAGATTCTAGATCTTAATCCTCTATCAGATGTACAACTGGCAAAAATTAATTCCCATTCTGTGGACTTCCTCTACACTCAATTGACTTTTTTTTTTTACCCATGAAGAATGTTTTAGTTTTATGAGATCCCACTTGGCAATCATCGACTGCTGGAGAATATTGTTTAACTATCCAAAGATGTGCTGCATTTGTTTAATTGTGTAACTACGTCTCTCTGTTTTACCTTGCCTGCCTAAGGTACCTTATTGGTCTAAGTCTAATAAAAAGCAGAATGACCTATAGCAAGAGAGGAGGTGTAGGTGGGAGGAATTTCCAGACAGGGAGAGTAGGTAGGAGGAGAAATTTAGACTCTAAGGAAGAAAAAAAATGTGATGCCAGGAAGACACCAGACAGACAGCTACAGAGGAAGAAGGATAGTAGGATGAACAGAATAAAAGAAAGATTAAAAACCCCTGAGTCAAAATGCAGATAAATAAATACAGGTTAAATTAAGTTAAATGAGCTATCTGGAAAAGCCTAAGCTAAGGCCAAGTACTCATAATTAATAATAAGTCTTTATATCTTTATTTGGGAGCTGCTTGGTGGCCCAAAGAAAATGCCAACTACAATTGGTCTTAACTCTTTAGCAAATGGTGTCCTTTCCTTATACCTATAGCATGTACGGTATTGCCTGTGCTTTCATCTAGCAATTTCAGTGCTTCAAGTTGTATGTTTAGGTCTTTGATCCATTTAGAGGTCTCTTTGTAGAAGGTAGTAGATATAGGCCTACTTTCATTATTCTACATGCATACATGCAATTCACTCATTACCATGTTTTGAAGATGCTGTCTTTTCTCTAGCATATGTTTTTGGCATCTCTCTTAAATATCAAATGGTTTTAAGTGTACTCATGTTGGGAACCTTTGTTTTTTTCCAATGGTCTACATGCCTGGCTTTTTGCAAAACTGCACGGTTTTTATTACTATGGCTCTATGATGTATTTTAAGATCTGAATTGGTAATCCCTCCAGCATTCTTCTTTGCTTGCCTTACTACTCCAGCTAGTCCTTTGAGCACAGTATTGAAAAGGAGTGTGGATAGAGAATATCCCTGTGTCATTCCTGACTTCAGCAGGAATGCTTCAAGCTTTTATCCACCTAGGATGATATTGCATACATAGCTTTTATTGTGCTGAGATACATTTCCTCTATCCTGACATTCTCTATGACTTTTATCATGAAGGCACTTTGTTTTTGTTAAAGGCCTTTTCTGCATCCATTGAAATAATCATGAGATGTTTGTCTTTTTTTTCTTTGGTTTTTCGAGACAGGGTTTCTCTGTAGCTTTGGAGCCTGTCCCGGAACTCCCTTTGTAGACCAGGCTGGCCTCAAACTCACAGAGATCCGCCTGCCTCTGCCTCCTGAGTGCTGGGATTAAAGGTGTGCACCACCACCGCCTGGCGAGATGTTTGTCTTTAAGTCCATATGTGGTCTATTACATTTATTGACTTGTATTGAACCATCCTTGCATTTCAGGGATAAAGTCAATTTGGTTATGGTGAATAACCTTTTTAATGTAAGTATTTTATGAGCATTTTTGAATTTATGTTCATCAAGGATAAGTCTTCTTTTTTATTATTGTGTCTTTACATGATACAAGTTCCATAGAAGGAGCTTGTTAGGGAACAAGCCTTCTTTTTGTTTTACTGTTGTTACTATTGTTGTTGCTGTTTTAATGGATTAAAGAGGATTGGCTGCTGATCAATTTTGAAAGTCTGATACAATTCTGATGTTAATCCACTTGGCTCTGGACTTTTGTTTTATTTTGTTTTAGATAGTATCTCAATCTCATTACCTGTTATGGGTCTGTTAAGATCATTGATCTCTTCTTGGTTTAGTTTTGGTGGTTTGGCTGGATCTAGCAATTAATCCATTTCCTTTACATTTCCCAACTTAATGGCTTAGAGGCCTTTAAAATTTTTATTTTTATTTTTGCCTTTGGTCTGGAGTAGACGATTTTGAAGTAGTTCCTTATAATATTCTAAATTTCTTTCATAACTGTTGTAATATTTCCCTTTTTTCATTTCTGATTCTATTAATTTTGGTCCTTTCTTTTTTGGAGGTTAGTTGGGCCAAGGATCTGTCAATCTTATTTATCTTCTTAAAGAACAAGCTCATATACTTATTGAGTCTTTGAATTGTTTACTTTGTTTCTATTTTACTCATTTCTGTTATGATTTGTTTTTCCTAGTCATCAACTAGGTGTGAATTTAGTTTGTTCTTGTCTTTCCATTTTTTTAATTGTTGTGTTACGTTTTCATTTTCATTTAGTTCCAGGAAATTTTGGTTCTTTTTCTTGATTTCCTCTTTGACCTAATCATTATTCAGAATTATATCAGACTTCCAAAAAATATCTAGAGCCAATCATCCTTAAAATATTCAAAAACAACAGCAACAAATCAAGCCATATATTTTTACCCCTTCTTATTCTTTAATGTAGGCACTGAAAGCTATGAATTTCCCCAATAAGATTGCTATAAAGTGTCTCAATGTGTTTTTCCATTTTCATTTAGTTCCAGCAAATGT
The DNA here is from genome assembly GCF_950005125.1 of Chionomys nivalis. NCBI lineage: Eukaryota > Metazoa > Chordata > Mammalia > Rodentia > Cricetidae > Chionomys > Chionomys nivalis. Next base: position 30,121,036 of record NC_080106.1, read on the forward strand.
TTTTGTTTCTTCTTGATTTCATCTATGACCTACTCATTATTTAGAAATGGGTTATTTAATCTCAATGAGTTTATGTATTTAGTAGAGATTTATATATGTTTAGGATAAGAATGTCTTCTTAACATCCCTTGATTAATATGAAGTTCCCCTCTTAATTTCTTTTTATTACTTTTAGTTTGCAGTCCATTTTGTCAGATATTATGATACTGGGGACTGTTTGCTTCATGGTCCCATTCAATGGGATTATTTTTATACATCCTTTTACTCTAAGTCAATGTCTATCTTTAAAGCTAAGATGAGTTTCTTGTAGACAACAAGTAGATTTTGTTTCTTGATACATTCCGGCAGCCTTTGTCTCTTGATTGGAGAATTGGAGCCATTAATATTTAAAGTTATTATTGAAAAGTATGTGTTTATTATAGTCATTATGTTGTTGGTTTTAGCATTTTTGTTTGTGTTCTTGAAGGTGTTTGTGTTTTAATAATTATAGCTGCATATTTATTTCTATGGTTTCTTGGCTAGGCACATTCCCACATTCCTTTCTTCAGCTTGAAATATTGTTTCCTATATATTCTTTAGGTTTGATTTGTTGAACATAATTTTTTTAGGATGTTTATATCTTGGAAAATTTTTCTTTCTCCTTCAACTATGCCAGTTGTGATCTTTTAGGACTTGGAATGCATTGTTCCAGGCTCTCCTGGCTTTCAATGTTTCCATTGAAGTGTCAGCTGTTATTCTGATAGTCTTTCCTTTACATATGACTTGTGGTTTTGTTTTTATTTACAGTTTTCAATACTCTTTGTTCAATATGCTTAGTTTTTTTTACCATGACATATCATTCAGGTTTTCTTTTTCAATCTTGCCTGTTCAGTATTGTATACTTTTTGTATCTGTTTGAATATGTCTTTCCTTAGTTTAAATATGTTTGCTTCTATTATCTTTTTGAAGATCAGGTCTATGTCATTGACCTGGGATTCTTCTCCCTCATCTATTTCTATAATTTGAAGGTTTGGTTTTTTTACAGTATGTCACATTTCTTGGCTATTCCTTTCATGCGTTTTCCCCCCTTATATTCACATTATTTACCTATTTTATCTAGATCCTCGATTTTTATTATGTTATTTATTGAATCCTGGTATTCTATCTTCTGATTTCCTTTGCCTTTTCTAATCGGGTTATTTGTTTTTCAGTTCCATACTCATTGCAGCTTGAGTCCTCGTCAATACTCCCATCTCATTATTGAATTCTGTTCTCGTTTCCTGGATTGTCGTCACTTCCGTCAGCCTTGTATTTTCTCAGCATTGCTCAGGCCTTAATTCTCCTTAAGACCATTAAGCTGTTTCTTTATGTCTTCTTTAAATTCCTTTAATTCTTTGATGAATCGTAAGGTTTTTCTTTTAAATACTGTGTCCTGTGGGTTCATCTGAATGATTTTCATTAGCAGATCTTTCTATAGGAATTATAGTAGAGGTTTGTGAGGAGATGCTACTTTGATCATATTTTGTGTTTTTGTGATGAGCTGTTGACATATGGCCTTATTGTCTTAGTACTGTATCTTATATGGACAGAGCAGGTTGGGGCAGAAAAAAGGTTGTGTGAATCAAGTTGGACCTAGAGATTGGATATGGCTTAGTGGGGTGATGTTAGGTGAACCTGGGGGACTGGGCTCGTATGCAGGAAAACTTGAAGAAAAATGAATGCATGTGTGTGTTTCTAAATAATAATTGTGAATTACATCAATGTGAAAACTGAATAAAGCTACACACTCAGACTTTATATTAGAAGTGTTGTATATTATTTGAAGATTTGTATATTTATATTTGAAATAGCCATGTTCTATGAAACTATCACAAATACTCGACTATTGCTCCTATGGAAAATTAAGTTATGTTCCTATGAACTTTTCTTTAGAATGTTTTAAACACCTAGTCAACCCATAGCCTGGCTTCATTTGCATTTCTGTTGAACATGCCTAGTTTGTGCATCATTGATTCATTCACACTGAGCACACAACCCGCAGCTCTAAAACTGAAGGCTGACCTTGCCTGCCCTGTGAAGCACAGCACAACTTTCTCATGAAAGATCCATCAGTGAGAGCTTCATCATTATGACTGAGGGCCATTTAAAACAGTAAAGTCACTTGAAACCCTCACAAATTCATAAAATGCGTGCCACTAAATAGCATCACAAAAAAGCCTCTGTTTACAGGGTAAGATCTGAAACAGGCATCATGTTGTCTTGTTCAGCTTCAGCCAGGGACGCACACATTTTTGTTACAAATTTTTCTGCTGATTTCTATGTACACAGTTCCATGTAATATATGAATGTGTGCATACATACATATCCAATGGCTATAAAAAACACCTCTGCTATTCGACTGGGGGTTACAAATACATTTTAGTGTGTAGATGAATTCACAAATACGAATTCATGAATAATGAGGATTGAATGTGTGTATTTCTATAATATATGAATTGTGTACAACATTAAAATCATCTGCAGAAATGAAATCTGCAGGGTTACTTTGTATCCTATTTGTCTACCACATAAAAGAAGCTCGGAAGTGTGATTGAATTGATTAAAATAAAGAAAAGAATAGAAATCTACATGTTTTTATCTTTAATCATGGTCTTTGAAATCTTGGCTAGAGGCTTTCTTAGTGAAATCTGGTTTTCTACAGCTTCATGTTCTACTAAAATTTAAAACACTGTTGCAAAGTCTAATGTTAAATACTGTCCTTGGCAGGAATATAGAAAAGCGAACGAAATATGAAATCAGGCTCACCAGCCATTCTAAGAGATAAAAATCATTAATATTTGGATACATCTCCTCCCAGAGCTTCTTAATGCAATTTATGTACTGGTGTGTAAACCTCTTTAAAACTGAAGCTGGAATTATATGCTTTCCCTTTCTGCTTTCATTATTTTTATGAGTGTGATTTCTGCGTCCCTCTCATTGCATTTCAGGGTGTGCTTCCTCCTGCTTTCCTTACCCTTCTGAAAATGTACTGAAGGCTCTGCCTGTGGCTGCCTTAGCTGAAGAAATAAATGCATATGAGGGCCTCTACTGGGGAGACTAGCACTACTGCTTCATGTTTTTTTCCTGTCCTTAAGAGACTCTCACTTAGCTAAAGAACCATTTCCAAGCCGGGCGGTGGTGGCGCACGCCTTTAATCCCAGCACTTGGGAGGCAGAGGCAGGTGGATCTCTGTGAGTTCGAGACCAGTCTGGTCTACAAGAGCTAGTTCCAGGACAGACTCCAAAACCACAGAGAAACCCTGTCTCGAAAAACCAAAAAAAAAAAAAAAAAAAAAAAAAAAAAAAAAAAAAAAAACCATTTCCAAAAACACATGGAATAGAGCTCACACCAATACACACTGCCTATCTTATAACTGACCTTTGAGTATGCGTGAGCTTTCATAGCAACTCAGCTCGATCAAATGTCCCAGGAAAGAGGCGCATGACTTCAACCCCAGAATTAAAGTTTTAAGATGTACATTTCAGCAACTCTCCAGAAGATAGGAAGTTGAGACTCCAAGTTCAATCTGTCCTGACATTATTGTTTTTCAATACAATGAGAGCTAATGTGAACACTTCCGTCTCTGTGGATTACAAAAGGCAATTCTGGATGGGAAAAAAGGAGCAATTTCCATCTTTTGTTCTCTAAGGTGTTGCAGGATTATCTTACAACCAAGCAATTACTAAACAAACTTAATCACCTAAATATGTACATATAGTGCCATCATGACATAATTCTCAGAAAGCCTCAACTGATACTGAAAATGTCTAGTTTTTCTGTTCTAATATTTTGTTCTTTGCCCTAAAATATTTACATAGTCCTTAAACCAAACAAATTGAGATGGTTACAATTACGTGGGGAAAAAAATGATGTGAATTGTATCCATTTCTTGAAATACCATAATATACATATAATTTGTTGTGTGAAAATAATTAATTTACCAACTCATAAAGAAGTGCCATAAAAAAATCTAACAGTGTTAGACACTGGCAAGTACTAGAGCTTTTTTTCCTTTCTTTTTTCTTTATTACTATATAGTCATTAGTTCATTATTAAAATTAAGCTAAATTTAGTTTTTAAATTCAAAATATAGCCAAAAATTCATCATTGAAGTTAACACAGAAGATGTTTTTAGCTTTGAAATAAAGCAAACATAACTTCTCACTCACTGAACAAGCAAACAAAACCCTATTGCTTTTCTATTTGAAAGGACAGCTTCTTCCTGTGAACAAGCCCTAGGATTCTGATGAATAGAATATGCTAACAAGCAGCCTGCTAACCTGTGAGTAGCAAACCAGGAAGCTGATGAGTTTCTTTCTGCTTCCTCATTCCTCCGGAGCTGGCTGCACATCATTGACTCCTCGCCGCTGTTATAACCACGTGTTTCCTCCTTACCATGGGCTATCAGCGCACAGAAGGGTTGGCTGTGAAGCTACCACTTCCCCAATAATCAGCGAGTTAGACAGGCACGCCCATGGATACCGAGCCACCTGGAGTTGTGCTGCCTCGGTGGAACTTGTGTTCCCCGTTGGAAACTGCAGAGAGGCGCACACTGTCACTGCTGCCGTCACCACATTCGACATTTGTGGGTACTCATCGGATGTGGCACATTTTACCCGCATCGTTTCATCCCATTCACACAAAACTAAACAAGATAATCAGTCTACCTAAACTTTATAAATTTAAATTCCTCGTGTATGAAATGGAAGCTGATTGGTAAGTATAAAATAAAGGCCTACGGTGAATACTCTATACAGCTGACAGAAGTTTGCGGCGGTAAAAAGCTGCATTGTTGCAAATCCGAAGTCTAATTATCTAAGGTTGTCTGGCGTTCCACTAATCATTTTATTTCTTCCTGACCCTACAGCCTTTCAATCACTAGACAGAACTGTTGGAATGCAGTGACTTAGCAGGGCAGGCACTTCCACCATCCCAATAGCTGAGCATGTCACCAAATAACATCTAAAGACTATATAAACCCCACTCAGCTACAGCCTGACTACCTGCAGTCCTCACCAATGTATGTGGTAAGTGCCTTAATTTTTCATTTCCTTTTGTTCTGTAACTATCAAAAGTTCACGAAACCAATGTGTTGGGACATGTCAATTGAAGTGACTTGGATCCGTGTTCATGGGCCATAGTCACTCATATAAGTGGCTCAGAATAGATTCCTTTCTATTCCCTTTGAGATGAAAGGTGTGTTTTGCATTGACATACGCCAATTAGGTAGTCCTGAGGCAGATAGAATCCAAATATGGGTCTATACTTCCTATTCTCAGGCTCAAAGTCAAACTTGCCTTGCTTTACACACATTCGCCAAACTGCCAGATCTTTATCTGAAGCAGAGGAATTGCTTTCTTGATTAGGATGTTGATGGAGCCAAAAGTAAAAAAGTGGGTATATGAGAACAGGACTCATGTGGGACAGTCCTGGAGTGTCACAAATGTTTGCTCTTTGACTCTAACGAGCAAACTTGGGCCATGCGGCATTGTCGTGCCATGGGTCAGAAACACAGCTCCACACTGCCACCTGCAGCAGTTTGAGTTCTTTTAAGAGACTTCAAGAAAGGAAACCTAGAATTCTTGATTTCAGTGTCGGAAAGACATTCAAAGGGGTCACATGGAACCCCAATATAATAAACGTTCCCTAAAACATGTACATGTATGAAGGTGTCCGAAATGAAATCATTAAATAATGAGGGAGACAGTTTCAACTGAATATCTATCTAAATGAAGCTTCCAGTACCAGGAATGGGTTACATATAGTCAAATTGTTGGCCAAAAGGGTTCCATGGGAACCCCTAAATAACTCAGACCCAAGGTTACTGGTTATTCTCCACAAACTGACAGTATAACCCTATTTTTGAAGACAACACCTACACAACTCACTAAACTTGAAGAAGTCAAGCTGGTGCCTGCATAGAGACTTCACCACTATGGACGCTTGTTCATGATACTGGAAGGGACTCTGACACTACCAAAGATGAGAGAGTTAAACACCAGTCCAATTGCCAACCCTTGTCTCTACAGTGGTGACCTGCCTGCAAGATACACTGGTGCCAGAGTGGCACAAAGTCTGTAGCAGTAACCAGTCAAGATCTGATTTGACTTACGGCCCACTTCATGAGCTAGAACCCCTGCCCAACTCTGCCTGGGGAGACAAAAACCTGTCCTTAGATAGCCAAGGTACTTAGAGGAAAACCGAACACTATTGTGCTTCTAAAAGTACACAGGCATAAAATGACTCCTAATTAGATTCTGCTATACTCATAGACCAGTGCCTTGCTCAACCATCACTAGAGAACCTTCTTCCTGCAGCAAAAGGCGACAAATACAGAGACCCACAGCTAGACAGTATGCGGAGTGAGAGACCTTGGAAGGCTCAGAGCCCTAAAATGGAACTTAGCCCTAAATAGACATTTAGAGATAAATAGAATGTCTCCACCAAAGCCTTCCCCTTCAGGCTAAGGGAACGCTCTTCTGAGGAGGAGGCAGGAAGCGTATAAAACCAAGAGAGAATGGAGGACACCAAAGAAGTGAGGCCATCTAAACAGGACTGATGCACATATGAACTCCCAGAGACTATGACAGCAAGCATGGGGTCTACAGAGGTCTGCACCAGATAAGCTCCTACAGCTGAGAGGAAGAGTAGACACATGCCTCCGTCCCTAACCCAGAAGCAATCTCCAGTTGATAACCACTTGCAAACAAAAAATTAGTTTTCTCCAAGGGAGTCTCACTGGGGAAACAAATCACCCTTAAGGGTAGGCACCATGCCTAGCAGTAGATGGCCAACACAAATGACTCAATGACATAGGTGGAGGTCTTTGTTTCATGTGTGGCAGGGTTTTTTTTTATCATTTTTAAAGGTCCTTTGTATTATATATATTAAGGCTTCTAGTTTTGTATGAAATTCCTGTGTATGAATGTGTGTGTCTTTGTGTTTCGGGAGCTTTTTCTTTGGCTCTTTTCCTTTGTTTAGTGTTTAGTCACATTTTAATTTGTTTCTGTTTTATTTTATTTTATTTTCCATTAGATGCCTATTTGTTTTCCAAGAAGAGAGGCAGAAAGGATGTGGGTCTGGAGGGGAGTGGAGGTATTGAGGAACTAGAAAGAGTTGGTAGAGGGAAAACTATAATCAGAATGTATTATATATGAAAAAAAAAATTTATTTTTAGTAAGAGAAAAGAAACAAGAAAGGCCTTCAGGACAAGTCAGGGTGAGTCAGAGTTGGAATGACTAAGAGATTTTGACAAGAATGTAAACACAGGCATTAGCAAAAAGAGGGATGAGCCACTCTGAAGAACTAGACACTGTGGGTGTGGCCTCCTTGAAGGGAAGGCCGCAGAGGTATGTATGTCTTTTATAAGCAGCTAATTTTGGTGGTTCTCAAGTTACAGCTCAGAGGGATGCTCACAAGTTTGTTTTTCCTTTTATTCTATGAATAAATAGGGTAGCTCCCGAGGTGCCCTGGACAGGATTACAATCTGATACCCTAAAACCACGGGTCACAAGGGCTCCACAAGGGAGTTTAGAGCATCTTTTACTGTAAGTGGGGTTTCCTATGAGAGTCTTGAAAAGTACGGATTTGCAGCTGGGATTGGAAAAGGGCCAAATATGCTTAGGAGTTAAGGGTGGTCTGTCGTCATTTTAACATTTTTATTTGAAATATTTTCTTACGAAAGAACCTTGTCTCTGTAGGCAACTTTTACAGTAAGTGTTATTAATTATGCTAGATTCTTGACTCTCAGCTGGCGAGGGGCTTCAGCCAGACTCTGGAGTGGGAAGCTCCTTTTGCTTCCCATGTTCTGCAGTGGCCCCTGTCTTTCTAACCTACTTCACCAGACCAACCGGTAAAAACACAGCAAAATATCTGAAATTAGCATCCTCACCATGTTAGGTTGTATGTAAAGCAGAGAGCTACTGGGTTACTATGAGTAATTATAATTAATCAAGATGATCATGTATAGCATAGCAGTAGGCTGGCCACAGACACTATCAAAGTAATAATGGCTCTAGATTATATTAGTTGATTTCTTGTTGTTTAGGGTTCTCTGAGGTTCTTTTTATGTTCTACTAGATGTTAATTCACTGTTGGATGGATAGCAAAGATTTCTCTCTCATTCTGTAGGCTCTCTTCATTCAATTAACTATTTCCTTTACCTCACAGAAATTCCACAAAGTTCCATTTGTCAACTGTCACCATTATTTTCTGAGGGACTGGAGCACCATCAGGAAATATCTTTCCTATGCCTTGATCTCGAAACGTGTTCCCAACTTACGTTCTCCTCTCACGGCTGCACATTCTCGAGTCCTTTAGCAAGTTCTTCAATTGTGTGCTGTTGACGCTCGTGCAGGTTGAAAGTCAAATGGGCAAGAAGACTTAACGCATGGCTATTGCAATAGGGCAGAAAGACCAAAGCTTAATTCCACCAAACAGAGGGAAGAAAGGAGGGTTTTCTAATACTGGGGTAGGAGGCAAAACTAGACCACAAGCATTTGCTAATTGGTTTTGCCTGAAAGGAAAAGAGACTTCTTTGTACCATTTGAACAGGATGCAACATGGAGCAAAATGGGCTTGAAAGTTAGGCTCCTCAGGAAACTGTCTCCATAGCCTTCAGAAACACTGGGCAGGCAAGCCTACAAGCGCCTTTTTAAAAATTTTACAAACATCCCCTAAAGAAAGAATTTTCCAAGAGTTTACTCAATTAAATGATCTGGGAAGAAAAGCATGGCCTGGAGTTGGGAATAAATGTACCCAAAGATTAATCAAACTAAGAACATTTAGGCTGGCTAGGCCTGGGTAGAACCATGAGGGAGGGTTGCTTGCTGTGTGCCTGCCATCTTTCTGTTCATTTCCACAGCATGTCTAACAAGCAAGTGGAGACAGACTCTGAGTCACTTTAAGGAAGAATGTGAACAGCCTGAGACTCTCTAGTATGTTACTGGTGTCAGAAGGGGCTACTCCCCCCCCCCTCGCCTGCCAAGGATTCGTGTCCTAAGAGCTTGGTCCCCACTGTAGATTCCTGCCTAATGCCTGAAGTGCTAGTCAGGGTAGTGATTAGTATGGGTATTTGGGGGTTCCTGTTACTTCTCTGGTGTAGAAGAACAAGATGGGTCCCCCTGTGATTTATCTCTGCCATCTTCCCTCCTTAGATGATCTTTCCCTACTTTCCATGTTCCTACCAGCGTGATACCTTCGTCCTTCCCAAGCTCACTATGGTGGTATCATGCTCTGAGGCTCCAACAGCCACCAGCTACAAATATTTCTATTCTTTACATATTAGCCCCATGTATTTTGTTCCAGCAATAAAAAGTTGATAAATGTAGTTATACTTTTATGAAGATCTTTAAATCGCTTAATTATACAACAAGTTGGCGTTAAGTTTAGATTACAAACATATTATATTTTATAATTTCATAATGACAGTCATAGAAATATTCTTTATAAGTATCAAGTGTTAATCATAGATAACATAAAGCATGTTTTAAATAAGCCATGGAAATTGTTAACCAACATTTTTGGGCATTCTTTTCTAAATTGGTCCATCTATTAAATGTCTCTTACTATGATAAGATGTTGATTTATGACAATATTTAGTGTGACATGTAAGCCTCATCTTATTATTTTTCAGTTAAGAAAATCTTCTAATTTTCTGAATTGTGTTGACTAGAAGTCTCCTGTGGAGACAGTCTTGTCAGTTGGTTTATTAGTTAATTAAATGTCATTTTATACCTTATTTTCTAAAGTCCAGGCATCCAAAAGAGCCCACTCTAAGATTCTCCTTGCTATTAGGTGTCTGCATAATTAATCGCATCTTAGAACGCCTGTTACCCAGTGCACAATAGAGCGGGACAATTAATTTGGACCACATGCAATTATGTTGAAAGGTCGCTGCTACCCATGATAAAACTCTGCTCAAAGTGTGCAGGGAGGCACTACTGTGGCCATCCAGGGGATGTTTTGGGGGCAGAAAATCTTCAAGTACAATTAAACGGGCTATAAAGCAGGCACTTGCAATTTTTCATTTTTAAAACAGAACACTTTTTGATTGCTGTGTAGAACGAATACTTCTAAGAGCAATCAACTTTGGGAGATTTACTTCAAGGGGAGCCAAATTCCTACCCTAACACAGAAAGTATGCTATGTGGCCTGAAACTTCCTGTGTGAATCTCAAGTTACAAGAAGCTTTTGTGGAGCAATTGTTACAATGCCCTCAACAGAGTTAATAAGAAAAAATGCTGGCTTTATCCGTCCTGGGTAGTTTGTGCTATATGGTCATAAAAGTTACAGTTAGAAGTATAGATATGTGGATTATAAAGAATCCCCAGTATCCAAATGTCCATGAATTTCTAATCCTTCAACAATATTATGTTTGCCTGTTAAATGCAAATTTCTGAAGCAGATTTCACCCTGGAGGAAGTTTCAAAGATACCTGTGTCACTATTAAAGATATCTGTATATTTTACAAGGCTGAGCAGATTTATAAAATGCCCATGGTTTCTCTCATTTGGGAAAGATTTTTTCGAGTGGAGAAAAAAATGGTGAAAAAGATCAAAAGGCAGAAAAGCCAAAGAATGAGCAACAAAACACTTCTATCTGTACTATTACAATGTACACGGGGAGCAAACAGGAAGGAATGTCTGCTGCACCGTGAGTGTCACGTTGCCTTTATTTATTTAGTCCAGGAAACACAAAGACAATAAACTTGGATTATTTCTACATGTATTCAACAATCGAGCCCACATTAAACAAGTACCTACCATGTGATACAGTAGTGACTAAGTGGTTGAGGTATGCTCATTTCCTGTGACATTCTTTAAAATGTAAATAATGAGTCCACATGCACACCTGGTAAAGGTTGTGTGGCCAACAGAAGGATATTGGTTTTAATCTATATCCAACGTTTTTACTAGCTCTATGACCCTGGGCAAGCTCCTTAAGCTTTGTGGGACCTGATTTTCACATCCTTAAAAGTAATCTTTGAATGCTAGTAACTAGCAGGGACTCTCTAGCTCCAACTAGCTTTGGAAAAGGGGGTCTGCTCGTATTACCCAAAAGTAGAGAGGCCAGAGGTAGAATCATCCTGGAGACGACCTAGAAGCTCAGACTCAAGATGCTGCAGATTTTGAAATTCATAAATACATCCCTTTTCATGGCTGCTATTCATATTAGAAAAGAAATCCCCGTTGTTTCTGAATCCTACAGTTTTTAAAGCTCTTGTTTTGCCAATTTAAAGAGGAAATGTCTTTTTTTCAATCACAATTGGTTTTTTTTTTTTCCTAGATAGGGTTTCTCTGTATAGTCCTGGTTATCCTGGAATATGCTCTAACAATTTGAATATTTATTTAAAAGAGCTTTGTGCAAGTGATATGAACATTAGCCTTCACTATATTCTCTGTAAATCCACAAATTCACCTCTTAGTAAGTTGTGAACTCCTTGGAGTGGGAAACTTAGCTTCTTTTGGCTGTTGTTTTTGTTTTGTTTGGTTTGGTTTTTCTTTTTTCTCTCTCTTTTTTATTAAGAATTTTTAATGCAATCTTTTCTCATTTTTCATAGCTATCCCCATTCCCACTCCCTCCCCTCTTCCTGCTTCCCCCACCTTCTCCCCCAACTCGCCATCCACTCCTCAGAAAGGATAATGTTTCCCATGGGAGTCAACCAAGTCTGACACTTCACTTTGAAGCAAGACCAAGGCCTTCCCCCCATATCTCAGCTAAGCAAGGTCTCCCTGGAAAAGAATGTGCTCCTAGATTCCAGTTCAAACACTAGGGTTAAATCCTGGCCCCACTCTTAGTGGCCTCACAGACTGCCCAAGCCTCACAACTGTCCCCCACATTCAGTAGGCCTAATTTTGTCCTATGCAGGCTGACTCACTATCAGTCCAGGGTCAGTGAGCTCTCACTAGCTCAGGTCAGCTGTCTCTGTGGGCATCACCATCAAGGTCTTGATTCCTTTGTTCATATTATCAATCCTCCCTAAATTGGGAGGACTGATCTCCAAAATATGTAAAGAAGTCAAGAAAGTAGACATCAAATTAACACTTAATTCAATCAAAAAATGGGGTACAGATCTAAACAGAGAAAAAAATAGATTATCCCAAATGAAAGACAGTAGAGGGGATGTCTCTGATACATGAATCCACCATATCCGAGTTTCTTAGCTACCGGCATCCTGTCCTAGCTGTTATTCTCTTATCCATCTAACATTTGAATAGGAGACAAATCGAAGTTAACAAAAAAATGGCTTGCATTAGCAACTTCATCCCACTCACAAGGCTTCTTTCAGGAGTTTGTGTTATTCATGTGCACCTGATTTTTTTTTTTTAATTTGCACGAATCTGGACCCACTTGAAGCTTTTATCCTACAAAATTTAAAACTCCCAGGTCAACATGTTGGTTTAATTACATTCTAAAATGTAAGATATGGAAATAGATGCTTAACTGGGTAAGTGATGGGGAAAAGGGTGGGTGGCTGTCACTTGATTGTCGTGTTCTGTCAGTACCAGTGGCCTCAGTATCTGAGCCTCTCAGACTGAGGAAGGAGCTGTGGATATTGAAGAATAAATTGAGCGGATATTTGGGGAAGGAATTTTAATGGGAGAAGAGCGAGAGCTTTCAAGTGAATTACAAGTTTATATATACATTTCCCAGATGACTCTAAATTCTTTATTCAAACTGACAGGGGTTGGATAAATATATTACAGTCCTCTTTTGCCAGAAATGAACAAGTAACAGAACGGAAAGGTATGAAATTCAGACAATATGTGAAGACCAAACACATGCTAGGGGACGTCTTGCAATGCCCCGATTCCCAAAGGTGGAGCGTGGGTGGATACCTAACCCGGCTTCACATGATACATGAAATCATTCTTGCTGCTCTTCTTTCAGTGAGTGCTCAGCTAATGGGGCTTTCTGGATGAGTTACAAAGAAGCCAAAAGGTAGGAACACATAAAGAACTGGAAAGACACAATGGAACAGTCCACGCCAGGCAATGTGAAAAAACAGTCGCCAACATTACCGTCCAAGCTTAGAGTAAGAATTTGCACCTGTGCACCATTTGTGCCTTCCAGGCAGAGCTGGCTTACACTGAAGGCAGTTGCTTCTGCCCTTCCTGAGGTTTCCTCACTAGGAAGAGCAAAATATTGGGTCTAAAATGAAACCGGTAACAGACACGCCATCAGGTCAATCAGCCAAAAACAACAGTGCCCAGTGTTTTCTGGCATAGAACCTTCATCATATTAGATTTTATGCCTAGTTGTGGTCACCGAATGGCTTACTTCCAGTATTTGCAAGGTGTGCCATTATGACCCTGGGTTATTAGAGGCTCTGCAAGGCAAGTCTTAACTCCTATCCAGAATTTATTTATTGTATTATTATTTGATTTTACATTTTATAAAATGATTTACTTTTGTTCTATGTATGTATGTGTTGTGAGTGCCTGCATGTACCATGTATATATTCTGGTGCCTACAGAGGCCAAAAGAGATCATTTGAATCCCTGGACCTGAGCTACAGGTGTTTGTGAACCACACAAAATGGGATTAGGAACTGAACACAGATCTTCTTCAAAAGGTGCTTTTAACCACCGAGACACCTCTTGAACCCTAAGTAGGTAGGATATTTTTAGTATACATTGAAGAATAAAATATTAAAAGGGGGTGTGGAGTGATGGCTTGGTAGTTAATAGCACTTACTGCTTGTACGTAGGACCTGGGTTCAATTCACAACCCCCTGTACCTCTGTTCCAGGAGGCTCAATACCACCCATCATCTGACCTCCCCAGACGCAAGCATGACATCTATACACATAAAAAAATAAAAATACGAAAATGATAGGGTAAGGGGACCAGTCACTAGTCCTGTTCCCAGCTCTTCTTCCCTAAGAAAGCTGAGTGAGTGTGGTTCTGCTTCATCCTTTGGGTCATCGATGAATTTGTCCAGGGTGAAGGGAGCAGAAGTGGGGAACAGAGTTTGGACAGCTGTGGGTACTATGGTGAAAGCCCTCCAAAAGATGACTTTGGTGAATCAGTTCAGCTTTATTCCAGGGTATAGGAAATATGTAGCATTGGGGAGCCTGGGGACAAACCCTAATTTGCATTAAGTAGCACTCACCTTTCATAAGGCTTCATGTGTGGCAAGCAGGGTTCTACAGCAGAACTTGTGATACAAGTCTTAGTTATCATACGTGCAGCAAGGGAGGCTTCTAGCTGGAAACTGTGCCAAGAGTCACCCTAGAGATAAATCAGGCATTCAGCCTTAGAGACAGCTTTCAGATAGTGCAGTCCTCTGGGCCCACAGACATTCTCCAGATAAGGGCAGGTGGAGAGCAGGAAGTCTTGCTGCGAAGGAACGAGACCCCATGTTGCCAAGCTTTGGAAAAAGCTACCAGGCCTTGATAATTGTGACCTCTGTCCAGCAAGGCCTTTTAACAAGCAAGCATCAGGCATATCTGAACTACATAACCTACTCTACTAAATGCTAAAATTGAAAAAAAAAAAAAAAGAAACTTATTCCCTTGCAATGTTAAAGCATGCATGGTCAGCTCATATATGGTGGGTCTCTTTAACTTGTCCATATTGGGTTTCAAGGTCTAAGTTGATGAGGACAACTGACCAGATCTCCAAAAGCCAATATAATTAGAATCTGTTTGCACTGGTTGTGATAGACCAGAGTGGAAGTCCTGACTCTGACATGGACTTAGTAATGACCAGAAACCTTTATAAACTTATAGGTAAATTTGAAGCATATTGCTCATCATTTTTTACTTTCTATGTTCTTTTTTTCCAATAAAATTTACTCATATATTTTTAGATATTGATTTGGCTAAAATCCATATAACTAGGAACTGATGAAAAAATACTCTACCCTGATCTTTCTAGTTCAAGTCATCTGCCCATTACAGCATGTTTACTCACATCCAGTGTTCACAGATCTGCTCAGCACTTATCTCAAAAGAAAAGATGATCTTGATTTAGAAGTTATATTTTTAAGAAGGGAAGAGAAAAGAAGATACAAAGAAAAGAAGGAAGTGGGGAAATGAGGAAGATATAGAAGATAATGGATAGATAGATAGATAGATAGATAGATAGATAGATAGATAGATAGAGATAGATGATTGATAGATAGATAGATAGATAATAGATAGATGATAGATAGATAAATAGATAGATAGATAGATAGATAGATAGATGATAGATAGATGATAACAGATGGATATATATAATAGATAAATAGATGATAGATAGATAGATAGATGACAACAGATAGATAGATAGATGATAACAGATGGATATATATAATAGATAAATAGATGATAGATAGATAGATAGATAGATAGATAGATAGATAGATGATAGACAGATGATAGATAGATAGATAGATAGATAGATAGATAGATAGTAGATAGATAGATAGACAGATGAAAGAAGGAAAACATCATCCTGTCCTCTATCTTCGGCTGTTTGAGATTTTTATAATGATTCATCTCTCCAGCCCCCATGATTCTTATACTATTTTCTCACCTTAGGAGGATTTTAGTTTCTGAACACTCTGGCATTTTGCTCTTGTAATCTCCAAAATAAATGTAACAATAACAAAAAATTATTTTACCTTTTTAGTATCAAAACACAAAGTGGAGCTCTATGGCTTCTATATAGCCATTCTGACTGAACAGAAGATCACTGAGGTACGTAAAGCATGGTACTGGGCAAACATCTCTGTGGCTACCTTAATCTAGCTGTGTGATGATTTGTTTGTGAGATCATTACAATAAAGTGATTTTTAAAAGGATAATTTTTCTCATGTGAATGATTCTATAATTTGGTACTTCCTTTTTTTAAAATTTTTTATCCATTGCACATACCAACCACAGTTTCCCCTCCCTCCACCTCCTGTTTCCCCCACCCACCTCTCTCCCCCAACCACTCCTCAGAGAGAGTCAGGCCTCCTATGAGACATGTGGGAGAGAAACAAATGAAGTAACATTTTTACAGCCTCTTTGATTGTGAGAACCGAGACAAGAGAGTTATGTCACACTGTGCAGTGACCATCACTGTGCTTAACAGAGCTTCCTCTGTTGTTGAAGGCTGCTTGTTCATTTCCTGGCCACACAGACTCCTGAAACAATCACTCAGAAACCATATTACTTGCAATACTGTTTGGCCAAAAGCTTAAGCATATTTCTGACTAACTCATATCTTAAATTAACCCATCTCCATTAATCTCATCACCACGAGGCTGTGACTTACCAGGTAAAGTTCTAGCATCTATCTCTGGTGAGGCTACATGGCTTCTCCTCACTCTGCCTTCTCCCTCCCAGCATTCAATGTAGTTTTCTTCATCTACCTCTGTTCTGCCCTGCTCTGCTATAGGCTCGAAGGAGTTTCTTTATTCACTAATGGTATTCACAGCATACAGAGGGGAATCCCACATCATTCCTCACTGCTTGCTGCACTTCCGTCACACTGATTCTATTGCTAGCTGCTATTAACTCAGGATCACACCTGTGCTTATGGGAGCTATGGCATCTGGAGGCCTGCGAGGTTGTGAACTTCACCACCCTAGACTGCTCTGTAAGTAATGGCTGGAGTCGGGGTACAGACTGCTCCCTTCCTCAAGACAAAACACCTCCATGATTCACTCATCAGATGAAATGTCCAGTTTGACAGAGTGGTAGCATTGACAGAATTTGGTCCCCAAAACAGCTATAAAGCTCAACGGGGCAGTTGAAAAGAACCATTCAGATATGCTAAAACTTAACCAAAGAGCTCACAACGTGGCCTTCATGCGATGTGGAATGGGCTGATCGTCTCACCCCACACCTCCCACCCACTCACCTCCCCACACACATCCCTACATAAGTGCACGATCCCTCTCTTTGGAGCACTGGTTTACCCATGTACATGAAAACCATAGCTTCGCCTGTGCTGCTGCAGAAGGTTCACTTGATCTAAATGTCTGCTTAAAGGGACAACAATCATGGTGGCAAGCAAACATGCAGAAATAGGAAATAGTGGCGATCAGAGTCTTGTATGGAATGAGTGGTGGACCTAGCCAAGAAATTAAATCTGAAAGATCACCAACCTAAGAGGTTTGTTGAGGTCAAAAGATAAACTAGACAGAACATAGGCTTTGTGCATACACCGCACAGACAGGAGTGAATTCAACCCATGCATTCTAGTTCTGACTAATGAAACTTGAGTGGCAAAATATTACACCAGAAAGTAAAAGACAGATAAGATTTAAGAGTGTCCTTGTTCTGACTGGCCTTAACTGTCACCTTGACACAGCCTAGAGTCATCTGAGCAGAAAATCCTCAATCGAGAAACTTAGATCAGATTGCCCTTTGGGCACATCTGTGGAAGATCGCATTGGTTGATAATTGATGAAGAAGAGATCAGCCCACTGTGGGCAGTACCATCCCTCAGCAGGTGATTCTAAGCTGTATAAAAACGCTAGCTAAGCATGAGTCTATGGGTTAGCCAGCAAGCAGTCTCTCTCCAATGTCTCTGTCTCAATGTCCTGTCCCTCAATAATGGATTGGGACTTGGAAGTAAATATGAAATGAACACTTTCCTTTCTTGAGTTGATTTTGGTCGGTGTTTTATCATGACAGCAGAAAGGAAAGTAAGGCTGAAGTGTACTTCAGCTCTCAGCTAATCCAAATATTCATCATCAGTTGATACAAATTCTGCTGGCTTGAAGTATTTAAACACACCCTGACCAATACGCAGCTGATCATTAAACTTCCCAAAATAGAAACAACCTTAGAAATCCACGGCTGAAAATATAAAGCAGGAAAAAGAACTGAGAAAAAACTTCAGTAGCTATATATTGCAAGGAATATAGGTTTCAACGATTCAGTTCTGGCAAGTTATTAAAACAAACAGCAACCACTCTCAATAGAAAAATACTCAGAATCCAGAATTATTACAGTAAGTAAAACATTGGGCATTCAGCAGATCATGAGACATGCAAAGAAATGGGAAGGCATGGCCATATTTAGAAGCAAATCAATAGAAACGATGCATGTTCTCAGATGCTGAGGTTAGCAATGACTTCAAAGAAACTGTTAAATATGCTCAAAGAACTAAACGAAGACATGTTAAATAAGGAAGCTATTACAGTAACTCGGTGAATGAAAAGTTAAAAAATCTTTTAAAAATATAAATTCTGCAGCTGAAAATTCAATAACTGAGCATTTTAAATAGGGATGCTCGGCAGCAGATTTTAGATGAAAGAACAGAAAACTTGAAGACAGGCCAGGAGGAAGCAACTGAAAGGGCAGGGCTAGAGAAAGGGAGAAAACAATGAACAGGGCTTCAGACTCATGGGAAAAACCAGCTCACTAGCACACGGGTAATGCAAGTTCCAGGAGAAACAGGCAAACAAGGGGGCAGGCAAGGATCTGAAAGAAAAACGGTACATTAAAAATTCAACACGAGCTGAGAAGTACTAATGCACAGCGTACAACAGTTCAATGAACTCCAGATGGATGAACACAAAAAGATCCACAGCTAGCTATGTCAGAATTATCCAGAAATCCTCAGGAGTGCCATCAATGGAAACTGACACTGGGTAAAATGGGTTACTTATACCAGTGGTCCTCAACCTTCCTAATGCTGCAGCCCTTTAATACAGCTCCTCAGATTGTGGTGACCCTCCATAAAATTATTTTATTACTACTTCCTAACTGTAACTTTGCTGCTGTTAGGATTGTAATATAAATATCTGATAGATAGAATATCTGATATGTGACCCTCAGAGGGGTGGGGACCCACAGGAGGAGAACCACTGCTTTATAGAGACCTATAACAAAAGAAGAAATGCAACCAATCCCTTGGTAAATAGTAGCAACAAAAGCAAACTAAACCCAAAGCAAACAGGAGAAAAATGGAATTTTAAAAACCGAAATAAGAGAAACACTGAAAACAAAAACAAAGAAAAAATGTTCTCCAAAAGGATAACCAGCATAATCTTACCTAACCCAATCAAGAAAATGAGAGGGAACTGATAGTAATATAGCAGAAATTAATATAAATATATAATATATTAATTTATATGAATATAAATTAATATAAATATAACAGAAAATATTCATAAATTAGTAGAGATGTTGTGTGCATAAGTTAAGGAAATGTTCTGCACAGCTGTATGTATGTCAACAGCCTAGACTGCTGAGATGGAATGAGCAAATCCTTATGAATACCGAAATCTCTAAAGCTGTCTCATGATGAAAGAGAAAATTTGGTAGAGTAAAACATGCAATTTGAATTATTCATTTAAAATAGTCCCACAAAGAAAAGCACAAATACGATCAAATATTTGAAGAAGTAATACCAACCCTTCTCAAAACCTTTCAGAAGGTTAAGAAATGGATATTTCCAGATCGTGCAGAGAAACTGATACTGTATTTGACTAAGGCAGAGACGTCTAAAGAAAAAAAATCAAGGATAGATGGCTTACTTGCTAAAGGGCACTTAATTTTCATGAAAACTTGAGTTCAATTCCCTAAAAGAATGTAAGCATGGTGAAGCATGCTTGCAGTGTGAGCGCTGGGAAAGCAGAGACAAGAGAGATGTACCTTGGGGCTTACCAACCAGGCAGCCATGCCTAACTGGTGAGCTCCAGGCAAATGGGAGATCCCAATCCCATCCGCAAAAGAGATGGATGATATTTCTGAGGATGATAGCTGTCCTCTGACCTCCACGTACACACACATGCACACAAAGACAGACATGCAAGTATATACATGGACACATGGACACACACATGTACACACAAAGAGAGACATGTATGTATATACATGTATGTATTACACACGCATACACACAAAGAGAGATGTGCAAGTATATACGTGTACACATGTACGCACACATGTGCACACAAAAAGAAACAAAAATCAATATTCCTTATGATCATAAATACCCAAGATCCTTAAATACAAGCTAATGTCAACAATCCTTTCACTGTGCAGTGTAAGACTTGTCCCAGGAAAGCGAGGTGTTTGATTTGATATCTAAATCTCAGTTACTGTGATGTGCCATGTTAGTCAAAGAATGCACAGACATTATCTGATCATGTCAGCAGTAAAGCGTTTGGACTGTGTTCTGGAGAACACCACCTATGACTTTATGAATGGCACTGGAGCAATTATCTAGGAAATGTTGCCTGTGGTCATCTAAAAGGACACGAGAGTGTGAGGTTAAAGAAGGAGGGTCTCATTGGGGCAAACTGAGCAACTAGATCTGAAAGACTGGAAGTGATGAATATTCTTACATATGGTGACAATGTGGACTTGGGCCGTCAAGGGAGGTGGGACCTACGCCAGCATTGGTGGCTGACTGTCAGCCTCAGTGACAGTATGTGGTTCTTTACTGTCAGTCACACAAGACCTCCCCCCCCCCCGCCCGTCGCAAGCTTTCACACTCTCCTAGAAACAAGTCCATCCCAGAAGAGTCTTACACTTGACTCAGCCAACTAACTGACCCCTCAGCCGCCCACACACTCGGATAACTATCCTTCCTTCCTGGAGCCCACAGCGTCCCAGAGTGTACAACTGCCACCACCGAATTCGGAGTGCAACCAGACCTCTTTCTGCCTTCCACTAAGAAGTCAAAACTGAACATGACCTCAGCAAAAATTTGGCTTTTATCATTTCAACTGATTTGAGTCTTTAAAGCCTGTACATCCGATACTGTGACATCATATATTAGACCTAGGATGCGATGCAATTAGTGAAATTGTACATTTCTGTCACCCCTGATTTAACTTTCTCCGCGCTATGGGAACTTAGAGTCAGGAAGCCTCGGATTCTGGATCTATATAATGATTGTAATAACGGTGTCTGTCTGGATGAGCTATGACGAACATAATGTAGAAGATACATGAAAAGTGCATAATACATATTAAGCCCTAGAAGGAATTAAATCAATTTTAGTTGTCTTATTATTCGATATCATTCTCACATTTTCATATTTAGATGGTATATTATATGACGTCTTAGCCTTTGAATAATGAAAGTGCTGCATGAACTTCCTCAGGTTTCATGCTCTGCGTTGAACCTTTCTTTTCAAATCCATCTCTCACTTTACGTCTCCATCCACTATGAACCCCAGACCAAACTGAACAAATCACCTCACCTGAATAGCACGTCACGTAGCTACATGGAAAATACTACGGCATCAATAGAGCTAAACGGTTTCTTACACAGTATTTTATATTCAGCAAAATGTAATTAAAGTGATTTAAAGATAGTAGGGATTTTTGACAGTTGTCTCCTAGGGTGCTTGATATGTTATTAAAATATGTTTCATTTTATCTATTGGAAATTCAAGAGGCATGCTCTTTGCAATTCAAAAGAGACAAAAAAATCTCAGAATAAAAAATTCATTTTCAATCCCTGCAGAGTTCATTATGAACAACACAGGACTAGAAATTAAAACATTTAAGCGCATTTAATAAGGCTCTATAATGAAATGACATTTATGTTCAGCAAGATCCTCCGCTTTCCCCTTCCTCTTTTATGTTTCTAAGTTCCATGGTTAGGGAAAAAGTGAATGGCTGATGTGAATTAATTGGTTAATTATGATTAGATTCA
Source organism: Chionomys nivalis (assembly GCF_950005125.1). Taxonomy (NCBI): domain Eukaryota; kingdom Metazoa; phylum Chordata; class Mammalia; order Rodentia; family Cricetidae; genus Chionomys; species Chionomys nivalis. The sequence goes on from NC_080106.1 coordinate 30,142,655, forward strand.
CCAGTAAAGTAAAGAATTGAAGCAATTAACTAGATTATTAAAGTTTAGAAGACCCCCTCCCTCAATATCTTGACATTCCTGTTAAAGCAGCTTATAATTGTTATGTTAATTGAGATGTTTATGGGCATGAGCCTCTACATTCTTGGAAACTAAAACTGGAATATTCCAGCAAGCATCAGCTAGTCAGAAGAGGAAATCAAGGCCAATCAGTTAGAAAGTTACTTGAACTTTTAGCCTTCTTATGCTCACACCATACTTCAAATAAGTTGTGTAGAGGGATAGAAATGCACCTTTATCTAATCATGCATGGGATCACCTTAAGATTATTCATCAATTCAGTGTACAGTATTTGCTTCAATTCTGTTTAAAATGTTTTCAATTTGAAGAACACATTATGCATTTAGTATGCATTTCATATGGCTGTTAGGGTCATGTGTGAGTGTGTATTTTGATCCTATTCCATTCTCAGAATCTTTGTGGAAATAAAAGATGACTTCTTTGATCATCTTTGCACATGACATGTTTCGAATTCAAATCCCACCTCTCTCAGCCACAGAAATCAAACCGTAAATCTAATCCAATGAAAAATAAGGATGCACATTATTGTCTCTGTACTCTATTTAAACAGCGTCAATAGCAAACTAGATTCAAACACCAGGGGCAAACAAATGTCAATAATCAAATCAACTATGAGTAGCAGACTGTGATATTGGTGGCAAATTCTTCTTTCTCTTCAACTTATTTAATATTTTCAAACCATGACTTAATTAAAAGTAAACTTAATTTAAGATAAAAAGATATATTATTTCTACACCTAGTTGTGATAGTTTTCCAGTTTCCTCCTTTAACCAAATTGTATCACACACACACACACACAGGCACACGCACATGCACATGCACATACACACACTTCTTATATTATTGGAAAGGATTTTTGACTGCTTTGAAATCCTCTAGACTAGATTTCTGGCAGACATTGAGTACTAGTCTTATCAGGAATTCCTTCTGCTCATTGACTCTGCCCTATTTTTTGTAATCTCAGACGCGTCCTCTTACGACGTTCTCTAGAATACCTGAATTTACACTATATCTTTACAGCAGCTTGAATAAAAACAGGCACCTATTTTAAACATTGGCAAAGGAGTTTTAAAACTAAATCTCACCAAACTGATATAGGTCCTAATATCCATTCCCCACTCAGCAAGCTATGTCTGGAAAGAGGTAACGCTTGACTGGTCTAGGCTGTGTGGCATATTAACAATCCAGGTGTCACGATGAGCTCATTCTAAACCTGCTGTGCTAGTTAGATGTTATTTGCTTATTCTGTCATATGAAGACCTTAATAATCAAGGTTTACAATGGCAAAGATTTACTTTTCTCATTCATGTCTGATACCAGCTATGACTCTGTTTCTGCCCATGTTCAAGACCTAGGTCGGAAAAACAAATACTATTTGAGATACACCAATTATAAGACAAAGGATGAAAAGCAAGAAGTTTTCTTTGCTTTGGATGACGCTGAAGTTCCTAATACCGGCCTGGGACATGACACTTCAGCTCATGTTTCTAGGGCAAAGCAAGATGCACACCAAAGTCCAAACATAGATCTAGAAATCCATTGTCCCTACAGAAAGAAGCTAGCATGGCAATGTGTCAAGTTGAGGACAAGTCAATCAACCTGTTTATACTTAAGTAGGCAAAAGCTGATACTCTGGGATCTCTGAATGAATTACAAGATATTTCCAACATAACCATTGACTCCCATACTTTGACACTCCACCTGGACTTTGAACACAGAGGGTTTCTCTGTACTGAGAGGTTAACATCAATGTCATATATATGCACAATGAGAGCATTGTACCTGCCTTACGAGCTAAGTAGCATGGAATGTAGCAACATTAAAGCAAGAGACTCCTTTAACCAAACTGGGAAATTGAATCAGCGTGACTCATTAGACAGAAAATTGTATAAAAGGGATAACAGGCAGAGAGTGGAGCCACACAGTTTGATCTAGCAGTGATGAGAAAAATAAAGGAAGTTCTCAAGTAAGAACAAGAAGATAGACACACCTGGGACCAATACCTGCATTGTATTTTTAAAAGATCTGTTAGCGTTCCTCTCAAATAAACAAAATCATTAAAAGTGGCCTTTCTTGCCACACACTCACCTGTAATCTGCATCATTCTGAAGGCAGAGGCAGGAGAGTCAAAGGAAAAGAGGGGAGGGACATCCCCTCCAGGTAATTATACACTGTTTTTGGATGCAGAAACTTTTATTCCTCCTACTCCATTTGATCTCTGTGTGATTGCTCTCACCTACTAATTTCTAAGTTCCAATTGGTCTGAATACCTGCAGACCTATGTAGTCGTAGAGATCTATGTGTCTAACTATATTATAGTGAATCTATATATCTGCCTGCTTCCATAGTATTTGCTGCAATATGTTCTTATTTAAAAATCTGCTGACGACATATTGGGAAGTCTCCAAACATTCTCAGTTTCTCTGCTTTCCCTAATTCTTGTCTTTTCATCCTGACCATGCTGTCTCATTTCCTACAGCTAGAAAGTTTTTATCAAAAATGGCACCCTTGGATGAATTGAAGCATTGCACCAATTAGTTACTGAATGGTGGGAAACAGCTCAAATTAAAGAGCTGAGCAGCATCAGGCACACCATCCATGTAGTGCCAAACACAACACTTCTGCCCAGTAATGAAGCTGTTAGGAAAGCAGGCATTCTATGTGTGACAGCTGTGCATTTAGAAGTCGCAACATGTGACCGCCAGCTCCAGGGTCACCATGGTAATTTGGCTCGCAAAGACCCGTGATGAAGAAAGAAAGCATTGTTACCAAGAAAAAAAAATGTTTCTTTCTTTTATTTTCTGCTCTTGCAGCTGGTTATTGGACACCAGAAGATAAATAAGGGTGGCCAACAAGAAAAGGGAAATTAAACATGAATAAATAACAGTTGTTCTTTCTCAACGGGATTGATAATTACAGGGTCACACTGTTTGTTCTGCTACCTGTTCTATCCAGATTACACAACCAACTCTTTTTCAAGGCTTTTAGAAACTATTTTCTCGCTTCCCTGTGTGTCTGAAGTGAGTATTTTATTTGCTTTTGATTGCTCAAAAAACTGCAAAAAAAAAAAAAAATAATTGAAAAGACCTCACTAACTTAAAGAGTTCCTCCAGAGATTCTCCAACTTCAAACCTTGTAGAAGGTTTGTTTACCTAAGGGTTCTGAGTGCACAGATTTAGAGACACTAATGACAGGTTGGCTTGACATTATCATCGCCATGTCTGTCTTGCCCAGTTGGAGACACATTTACAGTTAGCCATTGCTTCACCACAAATTTTGAGGTGTGGAATCAGCATCAGGCTTGGGAAATGGAGGGCATGCCCTCTTGGAAGGGCTAGAACCCTATTTGTCAGGGGTCAGAGCTCACCGGTCTGTGGGAAATCTAAGGCACTACAAAATAAAAGATGCCTCAGGAGCTCTTTCCCTTCACCTTTATGTCATCAGGATCCTAATTACCCTTTACCCTAATCAATACAGCTAACTGACTAGTCTCCTCACCCCCTTTTCTCTCCTTTAAAGTTGTTTTTCTACCTGAGACATCAGAGCCACCACGTCAAAAAGCAGACTGCATACCATGCAACTAAGTTTCCTTTAAAAAGCAACATGGTGGTGTCTGAATGGTTTGGCATTGCGACAAGTCACAAAGTATTCTGTATTTCCTTTTTAGGGTCATCATACTCCACCTCATGCTTTACATGCTGCCTTCAGCACCTAAATAAAAGACCCAGCTACCATTCCCACTGAAGCTTGAGGAATAACTGTCTGCAAATGCCCCTCTGTTCCAGCTGCTTTCTGTTGTAACGATAAAACACCACTACCTAAAGCTATTTAGGGAGGGAAGCACTTATTTAGATTACAGGTAAAAGTCCATCGTTGAGAGAAGCTAGAATGGGGACTCAAGATAGGAGCCTGGAGGCAGGAACTGAGGCAGGGGTCATAGAGGAATACTAGTTTCTGGCTTGTTACCCCTGGTTTGCTCAGCTATCTTTCTTATATAGCCCAGACCCACCTGCCCAGGTATAACATGGCCCTTAGTGGACTGTGCCCTTCCATACCAGTTAGCAACTAAGGAAATGCCCCACAGACATGCCCATGGACCAGTCTGACAGCGGTTCCATCTTTTAAGGTGACTGTGTGACAAGTTGAACAAAACCTTAACTAGCACATCCTCTGTGTGCGACTAGTCCTCATCTTTGGAAATGTAGACAGAATTTCAAGCCCTGGAAGTCCCCAGAACTTCTGCAGTAACCAGCATGCAAATACAATGGCAAGCACAGCACCTTCTTCACTGCCTCCATCACCCGTGTGCACTCCTTTTGCACCCTAACATGTGCCCCCAGCACCATCATTTCAGAGCCAGTTTGAAGTATAGATGAGAATCTCTTTAGGGCAGTTCTGGCGTAAGAAGCATCTTCTTGCAACTTTTCTCTTTAACTCCTAACCAGGACTCTGTAAATGGAGTCCCATTTTAACTGAATGGGTGAACTGAAAACTTAAAGTGATAGCTGCTCTATTTTGATAAATGGGAGTATAAAAATGTAGATAATTCAAGTGTTGTCATTTTCTCCAGAAATTGTTATTTAGAAAAAACTGAAAAGGGCATTTCATTTAAGCAAACATTAAATAGGAAACAAGCAAAACCAATCGAATTCTAGAATAAGATGAAGGCACAGAGTGCTAGGTGCAGAAATCCTTTACTAATATGTACCAATTCTTATTTACCTCAGAGGCAAATCTACGCATCGTCTGCCACCTCTCTTAGCCACTCAAAACATTTCTGCTGTTGCCTCATCTTTATTTCCCTTGGCCCAACTTTAAAACAATCTTTACCATTTTCTTTGAGCGTCTGACAGGTAACACTCTGTCTCCGAGCAAATGCTTCAAAGAGCGGCTCCCTGGTTCATTCACAATGATGTAGTAAATCTTTGATAAGGCCTTGAAAAAGGACAGAGTCTTTTAATGTATGATCAAACTTTAGTACCTGACCTATTTAATTGGGTGGCCAAAGGGAATTGAGAGGCCTGTCAAAGCTAGGGGTTTGAATGCACCTTGATAAGATCTGGATTATAGGATCCTTGGTGGAAATAGTACAATGTGCACAGTGCTTTGAAAACAGTAGGTGTTCAATAAATGTTTTAATGCACAGAAAAGATTTGGTTGGATTCGGTAGAAGATGGGGATAATTTGTTTCTAATCTACCACAAATTGGGGGGGGGGTCAAAATAAATATTAATAGTTAAGAAAATATCCTGGGGGTCAGAATGATATCATTTGGAATTGTGTTCATCCCTTTCCCTCAGCAGACAAGGACACATCATTGTCTCTGTGAAATCAGCCATCCTGGTGTGTCTAACTATACAAAACTTTGAGTAAAGCGAATTCTAGATATCTTACCATATTGTGTTCCTGGGTCTTTCTGTCCACTCCAAATACACTAGAGATATCCTGAAGGGAGAAGCAGAGGAGAAGAGAAAGGAGAGACTGAGGGAAGAGGAGAAGGGAGCAGTGAAGGAAAGAGAGCGGAAGAAAAAAGGTGGAGGAGTGGGGCAGGGGGAGATGCTCACTTGCCTGGGAGTGTCGTGATGCTCCACCAGGTTACCCAAGCTTCTACCCAACCGGTCTTTCCCAGTAAATACCATTTGTCCCTTTGTAGCATTCACTTACAAAGCGTGTTGATCCCGAGACCCTTGTGTCTGCATTGTTAAAGTCTGACCTTTGAAATGTGTTCTTTCATGAGTCTCGCTTTTCTTCTCTGTAACTCGGGGATAAATACACTATTTGGAGTATGATTTGTAAAGACTGAATATCAAGCAAAAATGCCATATTTGGACTCTGCAGAAAAACTGGATTACTAGAATGATCATACACTGAAATAATTCATTCATAAAGATTCGGTATACCAAACTGACTACTAAGATGCTGGAGGTTGACAAGTTCCCAAAACCTGCACTTGCCAAACTTGAGAGGCAAATGAACAAAAATTGCACTTTTCAGTTCAAGTACAAAGTCTTCACTAGGAACCAAGAGAGCTTACAGTACAGCTGAATTATGAAAACGGGGTGGCGGGGAGGAAGTTAATAAACAACCCACCCAACCCTGGCCACACCCTCTGTAACTCAGGTGTTTTGAAAGAGAAACTTTATATATGGAGCCCTGCATACAAAACGCACAGGTATTTCCTGTCTGTCCATCAACTTGCCTCAAATTGTTGAGGCATCTCGAAATTCCTTTCAAGTGTAAGAGCCCCGGGTCCACCTGAATTCCAAATAAACAGTGACCCCTGTTTTATATTAGCATGTCACAAATATTGCATGGAATTAACATGCACCAAAAAAAAAAAAATACCATGTCTGTTATCTCAAACTCAGCTGGACATCCTGTACGTTTATATGCTAAGTCTTGAAGCACTAGCCTAAGGAACCATCCCAAGAATGCATTGTTTTATTTCTGTGATTATTCTACCTCACCATGTGTGTGCCATGTCTGCAGGTCACTTGCAGCAGCGACAGCATAAGCTGTACCACAAGGTAGAATAATAAAACCATTGCTGAGGAAGACCGGCAGGTCCGACATTTCTGTCAGGCTTTGAGGATGCCCAGCTGGTAAAGAGCTTGGAGACTCTCTGCGGACTCTTCTCTCTGCCTGTGAGGTAGAGAAAAGGCTCGTTCTCTTATCTCCTCAACAGATGGCCTATGTATTGCATCAAATGTCCAAGCTCTCTCTGACAAGTGGGTCATTGGTGTCAGAAAGAGCTGGGTTTGATTTCTGTGGCCACAGTTAAAAATAATGGGTGAGTTACTTAATTATATTAATTATATTTATATTGTGTTTTATATTGTTCAATTAAGTCATAGGGAGTAATATAGGGAGACTGTCCCCAATACTAAAATTCTCTAAACCTTTAGTCATGAAGTCAGCATTTGCTGTCATTTATTTACATATCTTAATAATAATAATAATAATTCACACTGAAGGAGTTTGAAAGGACTCGTGTGTGTCAAGTGAGATTGTTGTACCTACAAGGTTAAGGGGAACACACTATGCTTGTCCATTATTAATTAAGACTTACCTACCTCAACTAATTCCAGCTCAGGAGGTTTATCTTTGCTGCCTCCTCCAGCACATCACAACCTAACCCACTTCAGGCTGGTTTCTGTTTACACAAAGTGAGTGGTTCATTTGGCCCTTCCCAAGCAGGCTTCCTTGGTACCTCTGAAATGATACCAGTGGTGTGAGCATGCTGTCATGTGGCTGTCCTCTCTTCCTGTCACCAAGGATATTGTTTCTTTAGCTCCCTAGTCTCGGTGTCTAGGAAATTTTGTGGGCTGGTACAATACAAAAACAACTGTTGATACAAGTTTCAATGGCACTGATTGCCTCGTACATAGGGGTAATTAAAAATAATAAATTATAAATCCAGAGATATAATGAAGTTAGTAGAGTACTTGTCTAGCATACATAAGGCCAAGGATTTCATCTCTAACACTCTATAAACTATGCATGGTAGATATATTTGTATTCCCAGCTCCGGAGGTGGGTTGAGGCAAAATGATCAGAAACTTGAGGTCATTTACAGCTACATAGTAAGTTCAAACCAGCCTAGACTGCATGAGACCTTGTCTCAATTAAAAGTTATATACTAAAAATAATACTAAGAATAAAAACTACGACCAGTGTGTGGAGTTCTTTGCATGTATGACAGCTTGCCCTGAGTTTATGGTGTAATCCCTACAAACAAGTCCAATATATTTTAACTAGTAATAATATCCCATTTTGCAAATTTGTAAAACAAGGTGTTGAAAGGGTGAATGGTTTTGCAAGTTCTGACAGTCAGAATGATGAAAATCTAATATTAGAATTGATTGAAAAAATCAGTACACAGAGTGATACTTTTCCATCTGGGGGCTCTCATCTCTAACAAGCAAAGCAAACATCAAAATGAAAATGTCTAAAAAGACACTATAAAATTAAATCCATATAAGCAACACATAAATGGCTTCTTGCTCAGGGAGAAGAACAACTTGCATGTGGGGACCCCTCACTGTTGTAAGTCACATGGCAGGAAATGGGGACAAAATGTTTTTCTGGATTATGCCTTCTTCTTCCCTCCTTGAGACAGCAGCTTCACTTTCAGCTTATGTGTATGTTACTTGGAGGGTTTCCATCCATGTCCAAAAGAAGGATTTCATCAAGAGTAATGCTTACTTACTAAGTTTGTTACTTTCTACATTTTCATTGTCCAACTTCACTCTTTGTGAGGTCCTAAATGCCAAGAAGAATTCTAAATTCTAAGAAGAAACCAGTCGTCTATCTTGCTATTTCACTTGTATTGTTTTACAGGAGAATGCTTCTGTACCTACAAGAAGACTCACTACTCTCACTAATAACTTCTCATATTTTTAAAATATAAATCATGTCCTTCCCACAGTTTTTGAAATGATTAGTGAAATAAGCTGGGGGAATCTTCAATGGCAGGAATATACACCCTCTGGAAATGCACATAGAAACACATTTGTACACACAAAACTGATGACCATTTTTTAGCAAGGAGCATGTCATTTCAAGGTGTCTAAAACTTGCTACAAACACATCTGTGTTGGAAGGTAAAACATCCCCAAGATCACTGGCATGTATTCTAAACCTGAATCCTTTGAGGGGAACAAAAGAACCTCTTCAGTATACAATAGATCTTTTTTCTTGAGACTAACTGCCAGGTTCCCCAGTTCTGTAGGAAGATAAATTTATTTAATAATCAAGACAGAGAGTGGTAGTTCAGTGATTTTCCTTTCTGGATCCGCAGAATATTTCCTAGTCTCTTTGTTCTTTCTTGGGGTTTTCTGTCACTAGCTTTAACTTATCAGTAAACACAATGTATTCATTACTGTTAATGCCTATGATTAAAGTGAATACACAATTTAGAGTTTGAGCTTTTCATCATTTTTAACTTTCCTCTTCTCCACTCTATTATTTTTTTCTAATTGAGATATGCCCCAGCTTGCTCTGATCTGTGACAATATGCTCGATACTAAATACTAAAATTGGGAATGCGAGCTGCTGAGATGCTTCAGTCTCAGTCTTTGCTCTGTTGACATCTAGTCTGAGTAATTCTGTTGTGGGATATCTTTCGCATATAGGAAGTTGATGGTGCCTCTGACCCCTACCCACCAGATACTATTTCTTTCAACTGTGACCCCAAGTACCATGTCCAGATATTACTAAGTATCTTTTGGAGATGGAAGTAAGGGTAAAGAGTGACCTCCAGTTGATTTTTCCTGATATAAGGGGAAGAAAATTAAAAATATATTTGATTGACAGCTGAATGTTCAAAGCAGTTAACATGCTTTTCAATTCTACTCCTGCCAACAACATTAAAGCAGCAATAAGGCATGCTCCACAAAAGGAGAAAAATGCATTCATAGCAATGAAATAATAAAGTTATGGGACAACCACTCAAACCATCTGAGAACTATTTTCAATAGCCATGCCATGGAGCTACCTAGGTGTCCATCAACAGATGAATGGGCAGAGAAAATATGGTATCTATATATGTACCATTTTATTGAGCATTAAAGGCCAATGAAATCATTTCACTGGCAAGAAAATAGGTAGATTAAAGACATCATCACACTTAGCAAAAATAAGTAAGTGGTGTAGGAGGTCCTTCTGTCTATGTGTGGCTTTCACTGGTTGAATAAAGAAACTGCCTTGGCCTCTTGATAGGGCAGACTTAGATAGGCAGGGTAGACCGAACTGAATGCTGGGAAGAAGGGCAGTGTGGAAGACGCCATGGTTCTCCTGCCCAAGACAGATGCTGGTTAGACTCATGCCGGTAAGCCACAGTCAAGTGGCGATACACATTGATGGAGATGGGTTAAACTAATATGTGAGAGTTAGCCAATAAGAGGCTAAAACTAATGGGCCAGACAGTGTTTTAATTAATATAGTTTCTATGTGATAATTTTGGGTGTAAGCTAGCAGGGCAGCCGGGACCAAAAGTAGGCCCTCTCACACAACAAGTTAGGCTCAGACAGATATTTCATCTTTTATCTCATAAGAAGATGCCTATTTGTGGAGAAGGTGAATAATAGGAGGAGAGGGAACGTGAGACAGGGGGAAAAGCACAAATGATTAGCATCCTGTTTTCTGTAATATGCAGAGTCTAGACACATATGCAGCATGGAGAAAGATTACTAGTTGGGGGAGTGGGGACTATAAGAGGGATGATGGCAAAAGAAAGTAATGCTGAATATGAGCAAAATGTAACGATGTCCATGTATTAAACTATCATTAAGAAACATTATTTGGTATGCTAGTTTAAAACACATAAATATATAAATCATAATTATCAAAGGAGAAAATAAAAACCAACCAAAAAGGATGCCTTACTCTAGACCTGTCCTTTAATCTCTGCTACTTGATGTATTTGCTGGTCTGCCATCTGGCTCTACATCCTACCATCGGGGGGGGGCTCTGAGCCCTTTTCTTCCCGTAAGAACTCACTTACAAAGGCATAGTCACATGCTCACCAGAAAGTTTTTCTATAAGTCCAGTTTTTATTCTTTTTGTCAAGAGGGTATTTTCAATGTCGCAAAGTGTTAAGCTAAAGCTGTGACCATAGCATTTTAAGAGTAAAATAAAACATACCCATTTTATAAAATGCGAAATGTATAAATAAATGTACAGTAAAAGTATTCACTTTTATAAAAATTTAGAAATTTATAAAATCTATGCCTGTAAGAACATCAACTTTAAGTCTGTATATTAGTTAGTTCTAAACTAAATTTTAGTAATTTAAGGTATGTAGAGAGAATATTCTGATCTTAGCTTCTCTGAGTTCCAGCCTGTAAAGAATCCATGTTTACTAAAGAACAAAATGAAGTCACAGTCAGTAAAGCATCATTGGAAAGTTCTACTCTTTGTGCAAAGGGTAAGTTTGGCTGATCTCATGTGGCTAATGAGCACTGTATTGATGAGCACAGATCTGAGGTGGAGGCTCCCCACTAACACAATCACACACTGCGGATTCTCTCAGGATAAGCCGATGACAGAGCATGCTCAGCTGGGTTGTAGGTGGATCCAAAGGGCTACATATAAGTCTAGCTTCTGCAGATGAGAGAAAAGGTGTGGGGCTTATCATCCTTGCACCCCCCCCACACACAGACCTAGTGCTCCCTCCCCTCCTATTCCACACTTTCTCCACAAACAGTTACAATTGTATGAAAGAAAAGCAAACAAACTTAAATAAGAACTTTGAGTGACAGCCGCAAATAACAACAGTCACCACAGATTCCAAGGGGCCGCATGTCTACTCCAGAGACATACTTGCTATGCTGTGTGCACTGCATTTATTCTGCCATGATTCTCCTTGCCTGTATCCTAAAAGAAATACTGTGGGAAATATGGATTGTGCTTTCTCTTATAAATAACTTTTTTAATTCTGAGAGAAATCCTCTAGATCTCTCTGCCCTTTTTCCCCCAGCTATTTTCAATGACAAAGGTCTACACTTACTCAGTTGTAGTAAATATTTGATGTAAGGAATCTTGAACTACTTTCAACCTTCAGTTTTCAGAGTTTCTACAGACTTGTAGAACCTGTGAAAACTGACACAAAGTGCAGTTTGGCCTGGTCAGAAAAGTAGGGTCCATAATGATCAGACATCACTTTTGGATCTCCAGCAGAAATATCTATCCACAGGATATACCAATGCATAGTATCGGGCCAGGCTCATGTCTGGTCAGAAACATTAAGTCATCAAATATATCTTGCCAAGTGAAAACATAAACAGATTAAGTTTACCACTGCCACCTTGTTTAACACCCAATGCCTCCAGCAACCCATCTTCCTTGAGGGGAACAATGAGACCCTTAGAAGGCATGAACATAGAATTTAGAACCCAACACACACATTTTACCCAAAAAGGGTACCAAGCAGACAGCAAGGCTGTAGCTGTCCATGAATTTATTATTAGCCACATAAGACCAGGCAAACTTACCCCATGGACAAAGAGTACTACGTTTATAAAGGGAGACATGTTGCAATGGACCTTAGGCCACCTATCCAAGGTCCAAAGTTTCCTAATCTCTACTTGAAACAAGATACATAGGATGACAAAATGACTCGTTTCCAAGAAAACACTCTTTTGAAAATGATAATAAGTTCAGTTTTATCAACCTAGGCATGTGGGGTTTTTTTGTTGTTGTTGTTGTTATTGTTGTTTGTTTTGTTTCCTTTGTGTTCTTTCATTTTACATCATCTTTCAACTATGACTGGGTGGGGTCCTCACCCAGTTTGGAAGGAATTATCTGCTTAGAATAGAAAACACTGGTGTGGTAGTAAATCCTGGTTGTCAGTTTGATTGGATCTGAACTTAACAAAGAGACGAGACTCAGGACTAGAAGAATATATTCAGGAAGAATTACCTGAAGGGAGGAAGACCCTCCATAAATGTCGGTGGATCTTTCTCTGGCAGCTCAAGTATAAAAACGTTCAATGGAGAAAGCTTCACATTTTGGCTGTTCTCCTTTGCCCCTTGCTAGAGAGTTCATCTATCCTATTGCTGCCAGTGATTCTGGCATCTGTTAGTGTCATTGGAATGCAGTTTCTCTGACTCCCCAACATAATCTGAAGACTTGGGGATCTCCAAGAACCCTGAAGGCCTGTAGTGTCAGTTGGAACTGCTAAGCTATCCAGACTCAGGGTCTGAGCAGCTGTTCTTGAAATGTGAAGACCGTCATTGTTGGACACATCACATCAAGTAAGCCAATCTAATAAACCCCCCTTTAATATTATACATATTTTCATTCTACCAGTTCCATTCCTCTAGAGAGCCCTAACTAATACATGTGGCATGACACAGGGTATTTGTTTAATGAAATTGCATCATTTACTTGGGCAAATGTATTACTTGAATGATCACTTGGCCCAGTTATACCATAAGTACTGGAACCATCAACATTATTATTATAGGAAGAAATAATGAACACAAAGCAAGCCTTCCTTTTATTCAGACTTTGTAATGGGTTCACTGCACGCATTTCTCTTTGATCTCCAATGGCCATGATGACGTCATGTGCTGACCTAACTCTACAGGCAGTGAAACTGAGAGCAAGAGAGTTTTAGGGCTGCCTAACAGCAAGTGGCTGAGGTAATACATGAGCCTATACTTCTTAACTTTTTAACTCTTAGTGGGGCCTTAATCAAGAGCCCTGGCCCAACAAATATAAGACATTGTTCATGAATTCGGTAACACAGTATAGTAGAATCTAATGTCTTCATCACACTGATAAGAAAGCTTGTGACAAGACACATAATTATCTATTTGGAAGAATGCACTAATACCAGAGAGAGAGAGGTGATGGGAACAGTAAAAGCAAAGTTGACTTTTATAATAAACAAAGGTAAGAGGCAGGTATGAATTACACTGAGCACTAGAAAGAGTATTCTCACCTACAACTTACTGTCTGAGCAAGCCAAGTCACAGTGGGCTGTCTACGATTGATAATGATGGTAATGAGTTGTTAAATGTATTCTAATTGAGATCTACAAACATCTTGGGGTCCACATTCCTTGACACAGACTGTGAAAACAATTTTATTATATACGGAAGATCTGCACTAAAAACCTAAAATTCTTTTTATTTTAAAATTAACCTAAGCTTAAAACCATGAGTAGTAATGGCCTAAAGGGCTTTCCTGGGCCCAGGGATGCTTCCTTAACCTTCCACCTAGGTTCATAAGTAGTCCATTCATTAAAGTATCGTCAGTCGCTCCTGTTGGGTGTGATGCCTGTTGAGACCCTGACCTAGACATTTTCCTTGACCAAAACACATTCCTTCCTGTCCCCACTTCTCCTTCTATATCTGTCTCATAGTCAGAATTTGAGAGCACCTTAACCTGAAAATAGAGAAAGGTGTTCTAAAAGGAAAATCATTTTCAATCCACGCCAAATGTCTTCTTATATCTCCATAATTGTGCTTATTCATCATCACTTTAATGATCTATTTCCCCTACTAGAAGGTGAGATTCTTCAGATTGAAGCTACAAATCATTGATATTTGTCGCACATAATCTATTTCTGTCTCGCTGTCTCATATATAAGAAGTTCTGGCTGAATAAGTAAAAGACTTGTTGAAACATGTTTCTGTCACAGTCTAAGTCCAAAACGATTTTAGCTGATACTGTCTTCCGGTCATAGAATGTGCTATTCGGTTTTGTCTCAAAAACCATTAACTGGTTATCTCCAGAATGTCCTCTGTGGTATAGAAAATCACCTTAAAACTGAGAATGTAGTTGGAATATGGAAGATTAGTAATCATTTACACACTAGTGTGAATTAATTTAATAAAAACCTCTAATAAACAGTATTTAATCACAATAAAGTAGTTAAGTTAATTTGATTGATAATAGGAGAGAAATATTTGTGGCCCTTAAATCTGTGGAAGTTTAGGTAGATGATAGTAGGGTGCCATAGAGATGGTCCAATGGTAATTAAGAAATCTGAACTTCCAAGTTTGGGCCTAGAGGATTATAAAGAAAAATCCCCTTAGGCAAGAGAAATGAACTTATAGAATCCTACAGATAATTTTAAAATTTCTTTTTTGAAATACTGCCTGAGTGAAAAAACAATACACTACTTAGTTTTTTCTGTTCCTCAGCATGTACTCTCCTCTCTCTCTCAATTGCTCTCTCTCTTTCTCTTTCATATTCTCTCTCTCCCTCTCTCTGCCATTTTTCTCTATTTGTATATAGTTAATAAATTAGTTTATTTACTACAAAAACAATTTTAACAAACACCAGTATTTTTGCTTTTGCTTGCTGGAGAGAGGCAGGTGGAAATTACTAAATCCTCATGCCTGTCCTCTAAAATGATTATGTGTATGGCTATAACCTATAAGTTATATATACCTTTATCTGGCTTTAGTTTGGTGGCCGTATGCAACCTCTCAGCCAGCTTAATAAATAGCAAGCAAAGGCTTCTGGGAAAGATGACAAGTTAAGAGCAACCTGCCTGGGACTTCTGTATAAGAAAAACTAGACTCTGTCCCAAGCATAGGAGAAAGGAAGGGTTTTGGAACCCCATAAAGATGGTGAAGAACGACTAAACAACTTAGGTGAAAGGCAGGTGGTGAACAGGGAAGAAACAAACCAAGCTGAATGTCGTTCCACCTACACAGCCCCAGGTGGCAAAGGGAGAAACAAAACACTCATGCCAAAGCTAAACCAGGCATCCCCAGGAACATACTGCCAATCCTGTCCTCATGACAAGCCCACAGTCTTGACAAGCTGCAAACTCAGTATTGGTGAGACTGATTTCTCCATCAGATAGGTCAATAGAAGATAGGAATCCCATTTGTCACCTGAAAAGACTCAAACAGTAGCCAGGTGCCATCTTGAAAGAGAAGCTGTTATTTAAAACTGAACTCCTTAACACCCTGGAAGCAGAGGAAAGGGAGTAGTCACAGGCAGTGATATTGAACTGGCCCTGCCATAGCCTAAAGATGAGAGACAGCCTGAGGAGCAGCTATGGAGAGCAGGGAGGCTGGGCATTGACAAGCCAAAATGGGCAGGAAGCAAATGGCTTAGCACAGTCACTGAAATGACTCACCCTCAATGGCCAGAAACAAGCAGAATCTACTAAGACCAGCCCTAGCATTTGATAGCCCTGTGCCTGAGGGGGCCAAGTGGATCACCCTCTGGAGCCATATATTTGCCTTTCAGTCAGTGCTGTAGAGTCCCAAAACAGAAGATCCTGGAAGGTACTTGAAGCCCCTAGCTGCATGCATACCTCCAACTGGGTGATCGATACTTGGGGGATTTGGGAAGTACTAAGATGGTTCACAGATCTCAGTGTCACGGTTGATTCCATACTCCCAGTGCACTCTGGAAACGTGTCCCTGTTAAAATATTACCCAGTTCAGAGATGTGGTATGGGGAAGTGGAGGAATCTGCCTACAACACTGCAAAAGATAAATGCACCCAGCAGAGGACCCTAGCATGCAAAGAAGAGACATCACAACGTGAAACCAGCTGTGGTAAAAATCAGATACTGTCCAGTACAGGCTCAACACCAGCATAGACCACTGGATAGAAAGAAAGAAAACTAAACCTTATCACTGAACCATTGAAAATGCTTTGAGAAAAGATAGTAAGTTTTTCCATGCATGCAACATGGACAGCTGGAGCTGGCTAAGGAACCCTATTGTTTAGCCAGCATGAAGGCAAAAACAGCATTTCTGAATGACTAAGGCACAATTGGAAAGGGCAAACACTTAAAACAAATGGCAAAGAGAAGTCAATCAAAGATTTTTTGATTCTATTAGAGTGTTCCAAGGCTATATATGCCTAAAGATGGTAGCAAATTTTCCCTTTGAAACGTTTGCTAACTGCCTATCTGATAGCGTAGTGTAACTCGCATTCAAGCAAAGGCAGCAACATCTCTAGGTGTTGGGTCTTACATCTCATGGTGAGTACAAAAGACATGATGGTTATCATGCCACTGTGCACCCGTCTAGAGCCTTGGCTTTTCTCCTGCACTTTCACAGCCACCACATCAGAAGACACAACATAGCAGAGCAGAAGAAGAATGAGATGGTATGTGGGCTACTTTGATTTCCCATTCCTGCCTGCCATAGAAGCTAAAGCTTCCTAGTAAACTACCTAGTGTTCCTATGTGTCCCTCTGTGGAAATTAGGGATAATGACAGTGACCTTAATGAGCTGCAGTAAAGGTTAAAATAATGTCCCTTAAAATCCTTTTAATTCAGGTCCTCAAAGTTGCTAGTATCTTCAAAACCTCATTCATAGATAGACTCAGAAATAATAATAAGGAAACTGGGTCGGTATAGGAGGTCCTTCTTCTGTTTGTTGTTGCTTTCATTGGTTGAATAAAGAGACTGCCTTGGCCTTTTGATAGGGCAGCCCTTAAGTGGGTGGAGTAGGCAGAACAGAATGCTGGGAAGAAGGGAAGATGCCATGGTTTTCCTGCCCAAGATGGACACTGGTTAGACTCATGCCATTAAGCCACAGTCAAGTGGCAATACACGTTAATGGAGATGGGTTAAACTAATATGCGAGAGTTAGCCAATAAGAGGCTAGAAATAATGGGCCAGGCAGTGTTTAAATGAATACAGTTTCTGTGTAATTATTTCGGGGTATAAGCTAGTCGGGCGGTGGGACACAGCCCACTCTCCTTCTACAACACTGGGTGCTCTGTCTGGCTTTGTTTTGTTTTTATATCAACTTGACACAAGCTAAAGTCATCTTAGGGGAGAGAATGTCAATTGAAAAAATGCCCCCAAAAGATCTGGCTGTCTGTTGGGCATTTCTTAATTAGTGATTGGTGAGGGGAGGACCCAGACCATTGTGATACCATTCCTGGGCTGGTGATCCTGAGGTCCATAAGAAAGCAGGCTGAGAAAGCCATGAAAAGCAAGTCAGGAGTCAGCACTCCTCCATGGCCTCTGCATCAGCTCCTGCCTCCAGGTTCCTGCCCTTCATAAGTTTCTATCCTGACTCCTTTCAGCGATAAACAGTGATGTGGAAGCAGAAACGAAATAAATCCATTCCTCCTCAATCTGCTTTTGGTCATGTAATTTCATCACATTAATAGTAACCCCAACTCAGACACTGGGCTCCAAAAGAAAACAATACAAGTCTATGAAAACATAGTTTGTTAGTAAATATATCAGACTTCCAGGTCCTAATCCTGGGTTCTCAGTAACCCATATCTTGAATGCCCTTTTCCACTGGTAAAACATTGGCAAGAATATCTGACACAGAAGAGTGAGGACTTTTCACCTTCCCTTTGTAAAATGAGTGTCTTCTTCCTGAGAATAGAAAGGCATACTCCATATCCCAAAGTAGGTCCAATGCCCATATAACAGAAGTCTCTATATCACAATGAACCTAGAAGGCATCCACATTTATTATCACAATGCAGAATGAAAGCAAATTAAAGATGTCCCAATTAGGCTTTTGTCTTAATGCACTACGTATAAGTCATTTCTGGCTAGCACAGCAGCTAAAAGAAATTCTAGGAAAAAAATCTTTGCTTCTCAAAATGCATTCCTTTTATCTATATCAATCTTTATGACAAAACAAACCTGAGGTCAGAATTGTAGTTAAACCTTTTAAATCATTCATTGGAAAAATTGTCTAAAACATTATGTCAAGTTATACTCTTTGCCACATACATTGACTTTTATATATATATATATATATATATATATATATATATATATATATACACACACACACACACACACATACACACATATATTATGCTATTGCTACAAGCATGTATCTTGAGACTCCATGTGCCAGAAAGTTGCATTTCCTTCAATTAAGTGACATGTTTTGTTCCTTAATGACATTGCAGACCAAATTGCAGACCAAAATTATCAACATAGGCAATGGAGAGGGTATGACTTGGGAAAAGGCTACTGAGGACTTTGGTAAATTAGTGATTTAGGTCATCTGTGGATGGCACTTCATTACTCCGTGAGCTGGAGGATCTGCAGGAGTTATACAAGAGAAGGTCTCCTACAAAGCTGGGTTGATGCTGTATATTTGGAATCAGAACATCAATAAAGGTCAACGTGACAACATGATTTATACAAATGCAATGTAACTGTGAGCAATTTTCCATTTTCAAATAAACGGCAGGCATTTTGTATTTCTCTTTAGGTTTTTCACAGAAACCTCATTTGACATGTTTCATTGTTTATTGTTGCTTTTCTAGAGATGAAAGGAAGCAATTTGTTTGCCCTCAATGACCAATGTCTTGCCTGTCATGAAGGTAGGGACCTACAGCAAAAGTCAATGGGTTAATAAAACAGTTAATTGACTAAGTGCTTTTTTGATGGGCCAAAGGCACAGGCAGTCACCCCCCAAGTAAGGGTGCTTAATTAAAGTGGCACTGGCTGAGCTTAATGCAGTTCTGCCATGTAGATAGAAATTAATGCTAGAAAGACATCTGCATTTATTATTATACTGCAGAAAGGAGGCAAATTAAAAGTAGCCCAATTAGGCTTTTGTCTTAATGTACTTCGCATAAGTCACTTGTGGCTAACACAGCAGTTACAGGAAACTCTAAAAATCATTGCTTCTCAAATATGAGACCCCATTAGCAGTATATTTCACATCCTAATATGGCACACAAATATAAGCAGGGCAATTGGCTAAGACTTTTTATAAACTGTATTTTTATTATAAATGGTGATGATGCAGTCGGGTGAAAATGTGTGTATGAGAGATTTGGCAAACCCACCATTTTCAATAAAATGGAAATATTGCTTCAAATGACAACTAACCGAGTCTACCTACTTTATTACCTATGTGATATCATTGTAGCTGAGTGAGAGAGACACCATAACTCTGTATTAAGGAGTTTACTCTTACCCATGTACCAGGTCTTACAAAAGGCCAGCATGCTTGAGTCTTAGGATGTAACGATGGTGAAACAGATGTTATCGGGGAGTTCAGACAAGCTCCAGTCACAAGTCCTGGCTTCCCCCATTTTTATGGAGTAGATATATGTGTACCTAAATGAAAGAAATATAGCTGAAACAGGAAAAGCAGACATCCTGGCATTCTAGTAGGCCTCTGTGGAAACAACGCTTCCCACTATTGATCTAATGTCTGTTACTGATCAGCAACCATAAGAATCATCCCTGAAAGTGGCTGCATATGGTAATCAGAAGATGTTGAATGAGATAAAACAGGGCTGTTCGGAATGGTAATCAAACCATAAAAGTTAAAAAAATAAACTAACGAAAACTCAGAATCTCACTATCTAGCTCAGGTTAGCCTCGAACTCATAATCCCTTCATTCTCATGAGTTCTGGGATGGTAGCCACGTACTGCCAGGCTCAATGGAAAGTTCTTTTAAGATGTACAGCAAATGCAATTTCATTTTTATACGGATCATGCTAAGACAAGAATAGGTTAATTTAAGTTTTTGTATAAATATCATAACGTAAAAGAAGAGGTCTTAACATTACAGAGTAAGGACAACAAAGCCCTGATTATGTGCTGGGCACCAGTTTCCATAATCCCCTTGGATCCAGAGATCAGATAAATATAGGTATGACTTGTTTGAAGATTAGAAGTTGATGCTCCAAGAAAATAAATAGCTAAATATACACAAAGTCTTAAGAAATTGAAAGAAAAATCAGTCTCTATTAAAAATAAATCTACTATAAACACTTTTAATATGTAATGGAATAAGAGTTAAAATATGTCATTTATCACTTGACAGCAGTACTTGCACAAACAATAATATAGATCACGCATGCAGAAAGTTTAACAAGAATGACATATTTTGCTGAACGTTTGGGCATCTTCCATTTTCATCCCAACTTCTAGTCTTCTCCACTAATCCTATTTACAATAGGGTAATCTTCAACTGACCACATCTTCTTTCTTTGAACGGACATTATATCTTCTTCATTGTGGATGTCCCGTAGAGCTCTGTCTTATGGAACCAGCTTAATGAGTATTTCTCCAGAACAAAGTTTAGGAATCTAGAAAACAAGACCATCCAATCTCCTTTGTTACAGGATTTTAAAATTGAGCATTTCCTAATAGACTAACCCAATTCTTATACTTACTGATGGTAACTAACTTAAAGTTAATTGATTTTCACAAGGTCACGGAAGCAGGGAGTGGCAGAGCTAATTATGTCAACAAATGCCAAGCAGGTACCTGGCCTGTAACTAGTCCTAAGATTACAATGAAGCTCTTCCATGATTGAATTCTGCACTTTTCCCCAACACCTGAGAAATGAATTTAAAATTGCCTTTATTGGAGTCTAACCTACATAGAAGCACTCACTCTACAAATTGAGTGTTATTTGTCACCTGAATGTTTAATGACCATTTGCAGAATAATTTAATGAACCATCACTTTTTAAATCACCTAAACATCTTTTTGCTGATTTTGAGGTTCTTACGAATCTTTCTGGATTACCTTTGGGAATGTCAGTGACTACTGAATTATTCGGGGACTTTAGCATTCTGATCAAACATGTTTCCTCCTCCTCAGAGTGGCACGTGTTTAAAAAGTGGTTCAGCTGGGTGCTTTATGATTGCTTTCTATATAAGCAAGAGTCGACTCCTTTTTCAGACAACACATATTTGGGGTGAATTCTTTGCATCCTCTGCCCTCATTTAGGTCCCAGGCAGACGTAGCCTGAATCTCTAATACCCCAGAACCTACAGTTACCCATGAAACTGCATGAAAGTGTTTGTTTTTCATGTTCATAGTCGTCGTGTGTTGCATTTACTAAAATAAGGCTTTCCACTCCATTATCAGTGATAACTACAAAAAAGCAAGTGGCTATCACGTTCCCATTGCTTCTTTCGAAGGATTTTACAAAGCTATGCATGGAAACGCTGGTTCTCAAAGCTGTCCTGACAAGTTAAGTACTCACAGTTCTTTGTTGAAAGAAAGGTCTTTCATCTTTTTTTTTTTTCTTTTCTTTTCTGTTTAAGAAGGTTTCCCTCCTTGGAGGTAGATTCCTTTGGTTTGCAATATGCCTATTGTACGGCAGGCAGGAATCCACAGACTCTCTCCCCACCATTAACCGTTATTTTGAGCAGAGAAAAAAAACGTTAGCTTTGTGAACTGCTCGAGGCTGAAGAAAAGCCACACACACCCCTTGCTTCTGTAACACACATCCGTCATTTGCAAACAAATGTTGAGTATCTAACATAATGACAAGGCTGTATAATGAGATGTACAGGTAAAGTGTCCCTTACAGCAGGACCACATGTGTGCTGAAAATTACTTTTGTTGCCTATCTCTCACTTTACAGGAGTTAATAAACAACATCATTCACAAGCTTGGCATTCAAAAGAACAGATTTCTAATGTTCTTACCTTCGCTATGATGTGTTGGCAAGGTGATGGCTATGTTAATTAGTTTGAGTGAATCTTTTTGCAGCATATACACAGAATAAGACATTATATTGTGTTCCATAAGTATACACAATTGTTGTTTGTCAATTAAAAGTCTATTAAAGAGATACATGGGAATTGGTACGATTAAATAAGTTCCTGGAAGTTGCATAGACTGAAGTTCATACACTGGTTCTTGCTCACGATTCTCATACTCTGTGTACAATAACAAATTGTTCTAACTTGAGAGCTACCAGAAGGGACACCTGGACCCACACAGGTCCACAACCCCCAGGGTGAACATCATGCATTATATTCCACCAGAGAAAAAGCAAGCAAAACTAATATATGAGATTTAATGAGCAAATGCAAAAATATTTAAATGAAATGAACATTCTAAATTAATAGTTCTATTTTTCAAATCTATTATGTGGTTATACATGATGAATGCCCGAAGTTTTTGAGTCTCTGCAGCCCAGGTTGCTCTCAAACTCACAGAAATCCTCCTTCTTTGGCTTTACAGGCCCTAGTCTCCCCGGAAGTTATTGTGCAAACAATCAAACTGTTCCATCACGCATCTGAATGTGCTGAATTTTTTTCAATTAATCATATTACTAAAACCTGTGGTTTTGTGAAAGCAACAAAGCTCCCTTCAAATAACTGAACAAAATTTTAGACACAGTGACCATGAAGGAAAATCACCCCTGGAGACTGTGTCCAAGCAACTTCCGGGCCTCCATCTTCTGATGTGCACAAGGAAGGCTCTCTCACTGGTTTCTGGCTTGGTGCTTGAACACATCTCTTTCCATGGAGACACCCAGTGATCAGAAGAAAATCAATGACGTTGTGTATTTCCAGCCTACTATCCTCATCCACCCCACGACACCACTATACACACGAGAGCTCTTTGCATCAAGGTCCTCCCTGAAACTATCTCTAAAGAAAATATGCCAATTTCTAATGGTAAACTTTGAAGGTCAAATTTGATAGCCACACAGCTATAAGTTTCTGAGTCTAAAGCTTCTTTTTTTTTCTTGCTGATTTTTTTTATTAATTAATTAATTTAATTATTAAAGATTTCTGCCTCTTCCCCGCCACCACCTCCCATTCCCTCCCCCTCCCCCAATCAAGTCTTCCTTCCTCCTCAGCCCAAAGAGCAAGCAGGTTTCTCTGCCCTGTGGGAGGTCCAAGGACCACCCACCTCCATCCAGGTCTATTAAGGTGAGCATCCAAACTACCTGGGCTCCCACAAAGCCATTACATGCAATAGGATCAAGAACCCATTGCCATTGTTCTTCAGTTCTCAGTAGTCCTCATTGTCCATTATGTTCAGCGAGACCGGTTTTGTCCCATGCTTTTTCAGTCCCCGGCCAGCTGGCCTTGGTGAGTTCCCGATAGATCATCCCCATTGCCTCAGTGTGTGGGTGCACCCCTCGCCGTCCTGAGTTCCTTGCTCGTGCTCACTCTCCTTCTGCTCCTCCTTTGGATCGTGAGACTTCAGTCCAGTGCTCCAATGTTGGTCTCTGTCTCTGTCTTCTTTCATCGCCTGATGAAGGTTAATATTCAGGGGGATGCTTATAAGGACATCATTGAATAAATGGGACCTCCTGAGACTGAGAAGCTTCTGTAAAGCAAAGGACACTGTCACTAAGACAGAAAGGCAACCCACTGGCTGGGAGAAGATCTTCACCAACCCCGCAACTGACAAAGGTCTGATATCCAAAATATACAAAGAACTCAAGAAATTAGACCGTAAAAGGTTAATCAATCCAATTATAAAATGGGGCACTGAGCTGAACAGAGACTTTTCAACAGAAGAAGTTCAAATGGCCAAAAGTCACTTAAGATCATGCTCAACTTCCTTAGCAATCAGGGAAATGCAAATCAAGACAACATTAAGATACCATCTTACACCGGTCAGAATGGCTAAAATCAAAAACACCAATGATAGCCTCTGCTGGAGAGGTTGTGGAGAAAGGGGCACTCTCATCCATTGCTGGTGGGAATGCAAACTTGTGCAACCACTTTGGAAAGCAGTGTGGCGGTTTCTCAGGAAAGTCGGGTTCAACCTACCTCTTGACCCAGCAATACCACTATTGGGAATATACCCAAGAGATGCCCAAACATACAACAAAAGTATATGCTCAACTATGTTCATAGCAGCATTGTTTGTAATTGCCAGAACCTGGAAACAACCTAGATGTCCTTCAATGGAAGAATGGATGAAGAAAGTATGGAATATATACATATTAGAGTACTACTCAGCAGTAAAAAACAATGACTTCTTGAATTTTGCATACAAATGGACGGAAATTGAAAACACTATCCTGAGTGAGGTAAGCCAGACCCAAAAAGAGGAACATGGGATGTACTCACTCATATTTGGTTTCTAGCCATAAATAAAGGACATTGAGACTATAATTCGTGACTCTAGAGAAGCTAAATAAGAAGGTGAACCCAAAGAAAAACATATAAGCATCCCCCTGAGTCTAAAGCTTCTTAAAACTCAGTGCTTCTACATTTAAGGTAAGCAGTAATATTTCTAGAGCAGAGATATCACAAATATACCATTCTCTAGGGCCCAGGGACCAAAAATAATTTTAAAATAAATAAACACAATAAAGTGGGTTTGAGACTACAGAGGTCCTGCCACTCTGTGACACTTTAAATGCATCTGCCCTACCTAAAGGAACTTAGACTGTGTGGTCATCATTAGGATCATATGAAAATCCCCTGCACCAAAGAGGATCTCAAGCTTGGAACTAGCCTGAGCTATATAGTGAGGTATTGACTTGAACATTACAAAATAAAGCATATTGTAGAGAGTTTTTAATGGCTCATCACTAAAATGAGGAAATCTGCGATTTCTGTCAGTTCTACACTGACTTTGTTCAATCTGATAGGGTACTGAAAAGAGCCAAGCAGATGGTATCTTAACTTTAAGATACAGAAACCACAAAGGGAAGGGTTGTGTCCGTACTGGCCATGTGGTTTTGAATACACCAAATTATTTCATTAAAGAACTTGGAAAAAGTGGTATCATTGTATTCAAACAGAGCCCATGAAGGCTTGACATGCACCTATAAGGAGTGAATCTTGTAACTTGCAAATACTAACATTAAGAAAGGCTGAGCATGCATATCTAATATAAACACATGGGCAACTTATTAACCCTAATTTGGCCTGAACCTCCCCATGGGGGGCTTTTGTAATAGCTGTCCCTAACATTGCCCTGGAAAAGCCCGTGGACTCACCTCCTCAGCTGAGAACCTGGGTGAACATTTTTCTTAGTAATATCTAGACTTCCACTGTAGTTTGCTAAGAATGAAGTGTGCATGTGCATACACACTTTTGCATACACACACACACACACAGGAGCTAATACGGACATGGTGGAACTTCATCCCTGCTGTTCATTGTTCACTGCATCAAAAGGAACCTGCCAGCCACTCCGCTGTGAATGCACTACTCTCAGAGCAAGGTCAAGAAGAGCCTTCTTGCTCTGGCTTCCAGCATTAGCTGTCTTATGTTTGACACTTCGTGCTGAGATGCCTTACTTGGCTTGGGGCGCTGCACTGACTTAGCTTAGTCTGATGATGCACTTGGAAGAACCAAGTGGAGGCTGTCTTGAAACTGCAAAAAGAGCCATAGGGTCAGTGTAGTCACTTTGTAAAGTATCAACCTGGTTAATGAAGGGGCCAGGGAAGTCCAACTCACCAGTGTACAGCTGTCGTTTGATCCTCTAAGGGAAAGGAATTAATGCCTTTATTTTAAAGAGACTGTGCTTAGTAGTACTGAATCTGATATTTTGTCTATTCCATTTTATTTCACCTTCAAATGGGAGAATTCTGCACAGGGCACAAAGGGGAGGATGGGATTTTCCAGGGAAATAAAGCACAATGGTATTAGAGAAGTTAGGGAAACTGAACACAGCTGGGGAGACGGAGGAGCAGAAAGCAAGTCAGAGGAGGGCACCTGTGAAGGTTTCACAACCGTGTCAGTGACTATGGGTTTCTCCCGGAGTATAATACTGCTTAAAACACAAAGAAATCCAGAGTTCAATTAGACGCTGTGTGCAAAGTAAGTCACAAAGTTTATGGGACATAGTGTTTAGTAAGTGATTATAACTTGCTATCAACATTATTGTTACTTAAAATAATGATTTTGGTAACAATTAACAAAATTGTTATAAAATTTATTAAGTGACCACACAGAATACTTCACATATATTTACTCCTTTCATCTACATACAATCCCATGAAGCAGGCACTATTACTATGCCAGAAAAGGACACCGAGGTAGACATAGGTAAAGTAGCATGTCCAAGACCATGCAAGTTGTAGGCACACAAGCAAAATTTAAACCAAAGCAATGGATTCCTGAACCCAAGTTTTAATCACCAGGTTCTATGATCTCTCCAGATCTTGGATAGGCAATAAAACTAAATTAATAAAAATTGATGAGATGTTACTTTGAAAAGAACTAAAATAATCAAGTCATACAATAATAGAAGTATTAAAAAAAACAGGGACTCTTAGGAAATTATTGAAAGACAAGAGAAGTCATGAGTCCAAGGCAGTGATAAGATGGGAAGCAGGACCTCACAGAATCAATCAACTGGTTGGAAGGGTCAAGACACAGAAGAAATTTTCAGTGAGTTTTGAAGGATTCAATCAAAGCATATGTAATGAGGTGGCACAGCTGCTCCATTCCACACACACATACACACATACACACACATATACACATGTACAAACACACAGACACACATATACACATTCACTTTCTCACACGCCATATCCATACACACAAATGCACTCACTCACTATCATACACACACGTATATTCACATGCGTACACATATACACATATGCATACAAAAAGGTACACATATACATATGTACATACAAACAGAGTCTCTCTCATTCTCTCTTACACACACACACACACACACACACACAAAGACCAGAGAAATAAACAGAATAATATCAAATAAATTCACTTGAAGTGGAAGTCTTAGAAGTGCATCGTGCAATGGAATGAAAATGCTGACTTTAGTAATTGGGGCATCAACATCTAAACTTAGTCTAAGAACTCACTGATTAAGGCAAGAAGAAACAAAAGGCAAAGGAGTGGAGATGGGTGGAGGCAAACCTGACACTTTTCATACATTACAGGACTACAATCAACAGGCAAACTCTTCAAACACATGAATATAAATAATTAAGCAACCGGATGCAAAATCAGTACAGAAAAACTAAACGGCAACAAAATGCAAAGGTGAATCTCTATAACAATGCTATTCACAGAAGCACAAAAAAATCAATACCTAAAGATAGATTTAATGAAAGATGTACACAACTCCCTCACTGAAAAATGGTGGGATGTCACCAACACGTGAAGAGGGCTACAGAGATGGCTCAGCAGTGAAGAGAACATGCTACTCTTGCAGAGAAGGTGAGCTCAGCCACACACACTCACGTGTGGCTTCAACTCTAGGTGATCTGACACCTCTAGCCTCTGCGGGAGCTTGCACTCATGTGTGCACATGCAGACGCACAATTAAAAATAGTTAATCTTTGAACATGGCTTTTAAACTAGAAACAGGAAGGTTTACAGGTGAGCAATTTGCAGCTAGAAAATGACATTCAGATGTCATTTGTCGCCCCCCAAAGAGCCATAAATTGCTCCAAATCCTAACCAAAAGTCCTGCAAAGGTGTGTGTGTGTATACACATAAACTGACTAGCTGCAATTTACAGAAAAAAATGTAAAAAATAAAAACTTCATCACCTCCTTGAGGAAGAACAGATGTGAAAGTTAATTTTATAGGAATTAAAACAGTTCAGTATTAGTCTAAAGTTAGAGAAATTAACAAACAATGGAACAGAATATGAGCCACCAAGTCAGAGATACTTGCTTCCTGAGCAAGCATGCCTTTGCAGTATATTGGAGAAAGGTTAGTAACTGTTTGGTAGCTCTATCATTTAGATATCATTTAGATATCACCAGGAGGAGAAGCATTGACTTTAACCTAAACCTCAAGTCTTGCACAAATTTGATTCCAGAAAATTTTTTTATTTCACTGTATATGTATTTACACACACATACATGTATGTATACGTGTATATATGTAAAATATGTATACATATACACACAAAAAACTATAAATACAAAATACAAATACAAAACAAATATGGAGTCAAAAACATGTAAAAACTAATTTACTGCTTTGGGATAGACTGAAACTCAGATCTCCCAACCACAAAGGATAAACAGTCATAAATTTTACATCGTGGAAATTAAGAACTGCAGTTTATTATGAGGCATGTGAAAAGACAAGCTGAAAACTGAAGAAAATATTTGTAATACAACAAAATGACTTGATTGGCATCATTCAGAAAAGATAAGCTTTAGTCCCTGGTGCCAGAAAATGGGACTTAATTTGGAGTGTGAATGTCTGAAGTTGTAATCAAGTTAAAGCTCTTTAGATGAGAGCATCCTGGACTTAGGGGGAGTCTTACTTATATTCAATGACTTCTTGTCTGCATAAGAGAGTAGAGAAAAATGTCAGACAAAGAAACATGTGGAAAGGGAAGGCTCGTGTGGCTCCAAGTCAAGAAAAGGCCCCCAGCCTCAAAATTAAGGCACAAGAGGCAAACTCCCCATGGAGCCTCAAGAGAATGCAGGTCCTAACTTCTGCCCTGCAATGTGGTGACTAGGCGAGCAGGCCTGCTTTTCGTCCCGCCCAGCTCCTGCATGGCTAGCTTAACACCCGAAATAACAACACACAAATTGTATTCATTTAAACACTGCCTGGCCCATTATCTCCAGTCCCTTATTGGCTAACTATCACATATTGATCTAACCCATTTCTAATATCTGTATTGCCACTTGACTGTGGCTTACCGGCTGAGTCTAACCAGCGTCTGTCTCAGAGACATGGCATGACTCTTCATGGCATCTGCCTGACTCTGCTTTCTTTCTCCCAGAATTCTGTTCTGTCTACTCCGCCTATCTAAGCTGCTGTCCTATCAAAGGCCAAGGCAGTCTCTTTATTTGGCTAATGAAAGTAACACATAGACAGAAGATCCACCTACATCACTGCAAAATTGCAAGGATTGAATTTCTATCTTTTAAACCACTAAGTTTGCAGAAAATTGTTAGAAACAACCATGGGAAATTCACACAACACACAACTAGCAACAGCCTTTGCTCAATGCTCATATACCTCACACAGTTAAAATACAGATTGCTTTGCGTAGATCAACGAAAGGTATACCCCAATAGGAGAAAAAGAGGAAAATACTTAAATGGTGATTAGAGATGCATTTACTAAGAATTTTTTTACTGGTTATTTCAATCCATCCTTGCAAAAACCTGAGGCTCCTGAATCCGTCTTAAAGACAAGACTACAAGGGAGTGGCGAGAGGTTAAAATCATTTGTTCTAGGGCTGGAATTCATGCCAAAGCCCTGTTTTTCTTCAAAGCGCCTGGACAATGCACAAAATATTTCTTAGAGAATGCAGGAGACTTTGGAGCTGTGTTTGTGGGGATGGGGGGGAGCTAAAAACCCAAGTGTGGGAAGAGGTAAAGCCCATGCTATACAAAATAGATAGAAAAGAAGAAGAATATAGCCTTTAAGTTCTCTTAATTGAAGAAAAACCTCCAGACACTTGCTGCTGCACCTCTAAACACAGCATCAACCAGTGAAAGAGCTAAGACATGTTTCAGGCCCTCTGGCTCCCAGCTCTATTCACTGCCTTGTCTTGCCCAGTCTTCCAGTCTAGTTCAGCTCAACATCCAGATTAAACCTCGTCATCCAAGATTATTATAAAGTGTCAAGCATTTGGCAAGAAGGACAGCGTCTAAGCAATAACAACAACAATTAAACATAAAAACTGCTGTTCTGATGCTATGAGCTGCTGTGGATATCAAATCCAATAGATTTTTTTTGTGTGTGGAAGTGATGGAATGCTTATCAACAAATAGTTGTCATGGGAATAATCCAATGACTTAATCTGAGAAGAGGACCTACATTTTTCTTAGACCTGGCATTTTCTGTCTGATGCATTCTCTCATACAGAGCTTTAGCTCTGGGTCTCAGAGCACTTTTAAAACATTACACTTCCGCTCGGAAGCATGTGCACTGCGTTTCTGTTGACTATTTAAATCTCCTCTAACTTTGCCGTAAATTGAAGTGATCCAACAGTTTCAAATAGAAGGATAAAGTCTAGCCCAGTGGGGGAGGCATTAAACCTCCTTGCAAGTCAGCAAAAGCAAAAGTGACAGGCTGGTAGCAATTTCAAATTACTCTGAGACTACAACTGCCAATTAAAATAGACTTTCATGGTAACAGATGAACATCTGGTAACTCCTATTCAGAAGAAAAATTAAAAAGAGTTTACAAGTCATTCGTAGTAATGAAAAACTTGGATATAAGACTACAGTGTTTTAGTTCAGGCTTTGCTTAAATTATATTTTCTTTCATTATGCCTTCCAACAGTGCAACATTTTCTCTTTTGTCATTTTTTAATAGCTATAAAATGTCCATAATAAAACAAATCTGGCAGAAGTCAGAACCTATGATTCATTCATAGTTTGCTCTAAAAGCTGTGCATTATCCTGTTCTTGTCCCAGGGGAAATAGATTGAAGGAGATTATCCTAAAGATGGTATTTCAATGAAATGTATTTGATCTGAGTTCTGCAAAAGCATTCCTGGAAAGGTCTCTCCTATATCAGAGAAATAAAGAAAAATAAAGAAGGATAGGAGAGTGAAGGGAAAAGAAATTGGAGAAGACGGAAGGAGGGAAGGATGGAGGGAGGGAGGGACAAAGGGAGGGAGAAATGAAGAAAGGAAGTGATAGGTGATGGATGGATGGATGGATGGATGGATGGATGGATGGATGGATGGATGGTATATGGATGGATGGATGGATACTGATAGTGATTTGTGATTAAACATGGATTTCTATTCTATAACCCTGTCCCTCTCTATCTGTGATTCCTTAAGGGATTATACACACCAAGCATTATCTTATCTCTTAAGGAGACAAGGATAAAACAAGCCTCCTCCCCAGAACTGTGTCTTCATCTTTTGAGAACTGTGTTCTTTACTGCCTCCAGAAATACATAATACCTACCTCCCTCAGTGACTATGCATGCCTCCACTGCAGTAATCAAGGTACTCATCACTAGTTACTTAATAATAACTAATCAGTGAGCACTGACACTGCTTGCTCATTACCATATACTTTTTCATGTTTTCCTAAATGCACTTTGATAGATTTCATTTCTTTTCCGTGATTCAGATTAGTACCTAACATAGACAGGACAACATATAAAACTTTGATGAGGAAGTAAACAAATATTATCACAAGATTCAAATAAGATAGCATCAAAGAAGCCAGTGTCAATCATTTCTACCAACCATTTACTGGACACTCTCCGAATTAACATGAAAAATCATAATTTCTTCCCATGCTATTTTTCATATCTTTTACTGGAAGAATTCAATAGTACCCAAAGCATCTCACATGCTTCCTGTCATATGCACATATGCACACCTTTAGGAAAGTCAGATTTTGCCATTCTTGGAGGGCCCATTCCTCCCTGACATTTTGTGCTTTTTTTGTGGTTAAAAGTGGTGGTTGCTGTTACGCCTTTCCTGGACAAACCAGCACCTGTATTTGGGCTCCGTGGTTTCAGTCTGTCTTCATTTAGCTTCTACAGTGAGACTGGGAGACAAGGTCTGTGAACCCAAGGACGAAAAACCAGTGAAGAGGAAAGAAAACAGCTGTGTGATAAGGACCATGCTGTGAGTCTGGTCTGTAAGACAGGCAGTGCCTTCTCGACCTTTGCATATGGTGATGATGGAGTGTGGTCACAGGAAGGTCCCCAAGGATGTCCCTTGTTCCCCAAATGAAATAGCTGTGATGTCTACCTGCCTTGAGAAAAGCGGAAGCTTCATGAATACAGTGGCTCTTATTCTCATAGCAAATCATATAAACCCATTTACGTCTGTTAATTGACAAAGCACTTGGACTTAGCACAGACCTCTAAGAGATCTTTGCTCTCCTATCATTCCCCACTATAAAGAATGATGCCTAAATTTTGGTCACTCATCTGTCTCTCCATCTATTTACATAAAGAAATGGAAGATCAGAACTTTTAGAAGTTGTCTAGTCTTGCACATCTAACACCAGCTTCAGTTAAAATCCAGGATGCGTAACTTAGCGATTAATGGTATTTTCTCCTTGTGATCTGAATCGTCATTAAGATGTTAATATATTTTAAATTTGCAATTGATTGACTGATACAACATGCACAACCAAAAGTGAGCTAACTCTATCACACTCTTGACTTGTAAGTTTTTCATGCAGGTGTGGAATTACCAGAAAGAAGAATTAGTCTGATCTTTGTTTTGCCCAAATCTCAATCTCCCTGGCGATTATCCAACAAATCATCCTAAATGAAACCTGGGGTCTGTTTCCATCACCAGTCCTCATCATGTTGAACCATCGTGTTTCTCTTAATTGAAATCTCCTTACCATCACCAATAAGAGAATATGAAGCTTCCTGTGTCTAGTATTGCATCTAGTCTACACAGTAATAATACAACCATTATTGTGCATGTGATGATAAGATCATAGGGATGTTTTTAATCCCTGAGATATTTACAACTACATATATGCAAATACTTATGCTTGCTTCTCGATGTTACCAGAAAAAAAAAAAAAGCTGTATGCCCAGTTCATATCTGATGATCCTTCTTCAATGAAAAAGAAACCAGCTTCTGCAGCTTCAACAAGGCACACATACATCCTCATTTCCTTCTGAGGGTTCAGAAGTCAAAATTCCCCATGTGTCTTTTCCTCTTGCCCCCTCCGCATGGCCTTACTCTTTATTCTCTCTGACCAAAGTGATCAGGTTACAAAGCCAAGCTAATGCCCTTCACACTTGTGTATTCCACAGCTCTTGGAAAGTCAGAAGGAATTACTGCGCATTGAATTCACCTTGCCAGAAAGATGACAAACAAGAGGGAGGGAGGGGCAGGGAGCACAGGCGCCCAGCTGACCCATTCTTTAACCTTCCCCTCTGGACGCCATTCTTTCCTCTGTGGGTGTCACACAGGCCAGAGGCACGGCTAACTCTGCCCTTGAGATACAAAGAGAGCAAAGTTGACGTCAGCTGTTTCTTCCAGAGCAAACATTCCACTAACTCCACAGGCAGACAGCTTGCAAAATTGTCTTTGTAGGACTGCTGAGATCTCCTTTCCCGTCAAGTTCACTTTGTATTTATTCAGCAAAGACGCACCTACTGCAGAGTGCACCGGGGGACATGGTGTCAGAGTCGTGGCAAGCCCACTTCATGGATGATTAGAATTCTCTGACCCAACCACCATTTTCAATCACATGCAACGGTAGACATCTGGCCGCAGCAATTACTCCTATCCTTCAAAACCTTTCCTGCTCAACACCATTGGAGTAACTTTGTTAAAGTGCTCTGCTTTGAATGCCCCCGTGCCTGCAGCCGCTCTCTGATGCAAAGGCTGTATCTACACACACATATACTAACATCATCTCCAAGAATATGAAGTCTATAATCTGTTCCACTTTCTTTTCTGCTGTAATGATAGAAATGCTCTGACGAAAAGCTGCTTGAGGAGGAAAGCTGATAGATTATAGCCTATCAGAAGAATCAGCGCAGGAACCTGGAGGTAGGAACTAAAGCAGAGTCCACGGAGGAGCACTGCTTACTGGTTTGCTCCAAAGCTCACAATAAGACATTTCTTATTGTGGTAGCAACCGAAAAGAAGCCACCTTCTGTGACTTAAACAAAGGACACATACATCCACACTTCCTTCTAAGGGTTCGGCAGAGAAAATTCCCCATGGATCTTTTACTTAGGGAATGTACCACCCACAGCATGCTGGAACATCCTAAACCAACTCCAAATCCAAAAAAAGAATGTGCCCACCGGCCAAGTCAATAGAGGTATTTCCTCGGCTGAGGTTCCTTCTTCCCAGTTATGCCAAACTGACAACCACAATTAGTTACCACAACACTCCGTGCATATTTCCCATTAAGAAGCTGAGAATAAGATGAACAGCTACTTGTCTGTTTGATTCTACCATAGCCATGGTAGAATTCTTAAAATTAGCACATTTGATTTTTATTGAGTATCTACCATGTCTGAAGCACTGGGCTAGACTGGTGTGTTCTTCAAAAAGTAGCCTAGAAGAATAGCACCACCTGAGGTTTCTTGGTCAGCCTAATAATGACACAACTTTCAAACTTGCATTGCAGAGACCCAGGGTTTGTGGTTTATTAAACTCTCTTGTTCATTCTTAGAGGTGTGGGAAACATCATGACTAGACTACATGTCTATGTGGCATAGCTAAAGATCATCAAGATTAATGATGTCTAGACACTGAGATGTAAATACAATTGACACCTGAGTTCCATGGCATAACTGTATTACTTTACTCACCCACGAAATTCCTTAGACTAGATGGTTTATTTTCTCATTGTTCTGGAGGATATAGTCTGCTGTGGGATTCCCCTCTGTATGTTATGAATATAATTTATTATCATTGGTTGTTAAAGAAGCTGTTTTTGCCCAATGGATTAGTAGAATAAAGTCAGGTGGGAAATCCAAACAGAAATATAGAGAGAAAATAGGTGGAGTCAAAGAGACCCCTTGAAGCTGCCTAAGGAGAAAAATGTCTACAGCCTTGTGGTGATACATAGATAGAAAAACATGGTTTAATTCAAGATGTAAGAGTTAGTTAATAAGAAGCATGAGCTAGTAGACCAAACAGTGTTGTAATTAATGTAGTTTCTATGTGTCTATTTAGGTCTGGGTGACCGGGAAACAAATGAACAATCTCTGCTTACAATAGTCAAATACAAGGAATTGGCAAGATTGGTTCTTTCTGAGAATTGTAAGAAAAAAAAATCTATCTCAGGCCTCTTTTCTCCCTGGGTTCCTTTCATTGGTCTTCCCCTTTTGATAAAAACACCAGTCACACGAAAGTAGGTTTAACCCTAATAACTTCATTTTAACTTGATTGCTGTGATGGTTAATCTTCATTGCCAGCTTGACTAGAGTTGGAATGACCTGGGAGACATGGCTCTGTATATGTGTGTGAGGTTGTATGCAGTGACATTTAACTGAGGAAGGAAAACCAACCATGGATGTGGGCAGCATCATCCCATGGGCCAGGCCTGGGTTACACAGAAAAGGAAAATGGAGGAACCCAGGTGAACATCAACATTATTTTCTCTCTCTCTCTCTCTCTCTCTCTCTCTCTCTCTCTCTCTCTCTCGATTGTGGATGTAATATGACCAAATGGGTCATTTTTCTGCTGTCATATCTTCACCACCATGGGAGATTCTGTATTCTTAAACAAGAAGTTAAGATGAGCTCCCCCCCCCCCCCTTTGAATTCCCTCCTGTTAAGTGTTTGATTGCAGCAATAAGAAGTCAATATCTTGTCTTCAAGGAAGGTTACATGCTGAGGTACTGAAGTCAAAGCTTCAATGCCTACCCTCAGGTTGGTGCCATGGATGAGCAGCACTGACGACATCTCAGCAATCTTCCCACTGTCTTCTGTCCTCCATCCAATTTTCAGAAGCACAAACCCCTCACCAGACCACTTCTCTTGACCTCCACCTCTTCCATTTTTCCAAGCACCACACAAACTGCATACCACAGCTGAACTAGTGCCCTGGCTGCTATATTTCACCTCTTAATTCCAACCTTTCCAGTCTATCCAAGAAGCCAAGTAAGCTTTCTGAAATTTCAATATCACAACATTTCTTTAACCAAAACTGTCTGATGCTCTTCTTTTCCTTTGAAATTAAATCCAAACTCTTTCAGTTGATTTGCAAAAGCCACACACTTTGTTTCCCTCTTGGATTTCATCTGACATTTTGGTCAGATAGAATGCTAAATACCAAAAAGCAAAGGAACTCCTTCAGCCATCATAATAACGATTTAGGAGGTTGGCTTGTAGAGAGAATGCTAAAGAAGAGAGTTTACTGAGGTTAGAGAACCTGTCTGGGTGCACATGCCTAATAAGTTCATAATCGAGAGTCCCACTGAGTTTTTAATAAAACCAGTACACACCATGTGTCAGACACTAGAGTACATCCTTTGTACATTATTACTGTCTTAGGTTTCAGTTGCTGTGATAAAATACCATGACCAAAAGTAACTTGGGGAGGGAAGAGTTTCTTTCCCCTTACATTTCCACATCAAAATGCATCAACAAAGGAATTCAGGGCTCAAACTCAAGGTGGGAACTGAAGCAGAAACCATGGCAGAAGGATGCTTCCTGGCTCGCTCCTCATCGCTTGCTCTACTTGCTTTCTTATGCCTTCCAGGGCCACTGATTAGGGTTGGCCCCACCCATGGTGGACTGGATCCTCCCACATCAATCATTAATCAAGAAAATGCTTAACAGACTTGCCTACAGGCCGATCTCATGAAGGCATATTCTCAGTTACAGTCCCTCTTCCCAAATTACCCTAACTTGTGCTAAGTTGATATAAAACAAGCCACCACAGTTACTCAATATTCCTGTTACCAATGTGATGCAAATATGCCTTATTTCTTGTTTCAGGGATAAAGGAACTGAGACTAGAGCTTAAATAAACAGCTTATGGTCACACAGCCAAGAACTCGCACGGCTGGGATATGGCTCCTAGTAGTACTAATAGGCATCCTCTTAGTGCGCCTTAAATTCTCCACACCTCACTTCCTTGTCTTTAAAATACAATTACGATACCTGCCTTGGAAGGGTTTTCTAAAGATTAAGGGTACAATATATACATGAAGTTTTAAAATAAAATCTGAGTATCATTTAATCATTTTAGCGAGAAGAGTCTGGGCCAAGGCTTAAGAGTGAGATAAAATAAGAAATATAAATCTCCAAGCTTGACAGTAGATTAAGACAGGGTGAAGAGAACAGGAATAAGATCACAAAAAAGATAAACACAGATCCATGCAAATGGAGTTTTTTCCTCTGAAAGACTCTGGGAATAAGGACTGTGAACTCAAAGACACGGACGGCCTAAAGTTCAATTTCTTAAATATACTCTGCCTAAAGCAATTGAGCTGCCATGAGATCAAAATGCCACAATATCTATTTGCACCTCCTCTGAGTCTGGTCCCACTATCCCAAACACCCAGCCTTCCAGATGCAAACCCAACCCTGGCAGGGTGGTGTGAGTCCCCAGAAGACCCGGTTTAGCAACTGCTTCTGAGGCAGTGTGAAGTCCACGTCCACCGTATTTCACAGTTTCATTTGAAGACGAGCTACAGGCTGACTCCTGGGGTTCCTGGTCCAGTCAGGGGAGACAAAAGTGACAATTTGACTTGCAAGAAAATTTAATTTTTCTATCTAAGCTGGCAAGTGCCATGACCACTTAGGGGCCTTCCGTCCCTAGCTGCACTCTATGAACTGAAGACAGGAAGAAAATAAAACTGTCAGTAATCTCTGTAAATCCCAGCAGAGATCCTGCAGCAGTTGCCAGTAGCAAAAAATGAGTGCTTATTTATGTTTTCCCAGCTGCCAGAGACTTCATGCTTCATTAGCTTTATCTATTTTATGTGTGAAAGTACATAGGTGCCCCATGTATGTGCAGTGCCCACAGAGGTCAGTAAAGAATGTCAGAAGCCTTGGAACTGGCCACCATGTGTTTCATGGGAATTGAACCCAGGTCCTCTAGAAGAACCACCAAGCCATCTCTCCAGCCTTGAGAGACCCCATTTTCTTATCCACACTGCTTCTCCTCCCCGACTACTTAATTTATTCTAGCAGCCAGCATTCTGAGTTGTCAAGTTCCCATGCTCCATTCTAACTTAGACTTAAAGAACATGTGTTTCTTCTTCCTTGAACTTAGTTCTTTGTTTGTTGTGGGTTGAATTATGTCTTCCAAAAAGGATGTGTTGAAGTCCAGTGTCTTAGAATATGACCTTGCTTGGAAATATGAGTTTTGCAGAGTCAAATTAAAATGAAGTTACTAGAATCAGTCCTAAGCCTTTTGATTCGTCTTATTGTATCTTGTTTGGTCATGTTTGGTTGCTGTCTCTTGGAAGTCTATTCTTTTCTGATGGAAAAGAGAGGAAAAGTGGATTTGGATAATAGAGGAGGCTGGGGGGAGCTGAGAGGAGAGAAGGGAGGGGAACTGCCATTGAGATGTATTGAATGACAGAAGAATCTATTCTCAATAAAAAATAATCATCCCTAAGCTATAATGATTCATGTTATATGTATGTGCAAATGGGCATATATGTGCATATATCTGTGTACCCGCACATGCTATATATGTGTAATGGAAATGGGCACAGAAACAGAAACACAGAGGAAGGAGGATGTGACGAGACATGGAGACAAGATAGACACATGCCATCTGAGTGCTGCGTGAGGCTACTGGCAGGCAGGAGAGCAGCAGCCAGAATAAACACTTCCCAAGTGCCTTCAGAGGGATGTATTCCAGCTGACCCCTGCCCTCAGATTTCTGACCTCTACAAGAATAAATGACTTTTGAAAGACACCAGTTTATGGTGCTTTTTCATTCTCACAAACCAAGCCCTACCCTCATATTATCCTTGTCTTAGTATCTCATTCTCCAATCTCTCTATATAAATTACCTTTGAATATTCTTCTTTTTGTCAAGATGCAAAATTATTGAACACATTTGTTTTTATTTGTACATCATTTTAATTAATTTACATCAATTTCCTCTTCCTCTTTCCTCCCTTAGACTCCTTCTGTTTCCCCCACCTTCATATGAACAGCCTCTTTTTCTTTATTATTACTGTGTGTGTGTGTGCAAATATTCACAAATATATAAATAAGTCGGCTGAGTCCATTTTTGTTGTTTGTATATATGTGGGTTTTAGAACTGATAACTTTGCACTGGATAACCCATTTGGAGACTCTGCCGTGGGAGAGGCTAATTTTCCCTCTATGTCATTATTAGCTATCTTTAATTCTTCGTCTATGGGTGTGATTCTGTGAGAGCACCCCTTCCACATGAGCATGTCTATTGTATTGTCATTGCTCTGGTCATATCTAGGCAGCCATTTCAAAGAGAGACTGTTTCTCAGCAGACTTCCTGATCCTCTGGCTCCTATATCTTTCTACTCCCTCCTCTGCCATGTTCCCTAAGCCTATACAGAAGCCGTGATGTAGATGTACTCTTTGGGTCTGGATTCCCTACAATCTATTGATCGTTACATTGGGCCCAGTTGACTTTCTGTGATGGTCTGTATTTGCTGTATAAAGAAACTTCTTTGATGAGAGCTGTATTTGTGGTATAAGAATAAGATTTAGGATGTAGATAGGAAATGTTCTAGACCTGTATTGTGTCTCTATTATTGTTCCCTTCCACATTCTAAACACAAGTAATACATCTCTCATACTTGATCTCTTCCTCTGTCTCTCTCTCTCTCTCTCTCTCTCTCTCTCTCTCTCTCTCTGTGTGTGTGTGTGTGTGATAGAGAGAGAGAGAGAGAGAGAGAGAGAGAGAGAGAGAGAGAGAGAGAGAACTTGTGCACATGCACTTGCATATAACCACAACAACACTTAACTTGGTAGAGGAAGAACTCAGACCTCCTTCCTGCTTACATTGCTATTCCAAATCCCTGGCATGGGTTCTGGCACATAGTATTTGCTAAAAGAACTGACATCTTTAATGAATGGACATGAATCTAAAAAATAAAAGCAGAATTACTTTAAAATTAGTGAGGGTTGACAGGACAGCTAAGCAGACCAAAGGGCTTGCTGCACAGGACTAATGGCCTGACTCAAAGTCAAGAGCCCACAGGGTGGAAGGAAAGAAGTGACTCCTTCAAGACCTCCACACTGCACACCATGGCCCATGCACACTTGCACACATACATAAGTAAATAAAACATTAAAAACTAGTGAAAAGTGCAAAGAACACTTTCTAAGATGGAATTCAAGAGTGTTGGCATTTGCCCCATCAAAATATAAATCAAAACTGTGGCCCGAACAGAGAGTTTCCCCAGGCACTTCCTAAGACCCTTTCCTTCCTGTTATAATGAAGCATCTCAGGACATTTCAACTCATGTTACATTTCATCAGACATACGACTTTGGAGAAAACTATTCGGCATTCATTTGCTGGGACGGGCTCCATGGGCTTCTTCCACACGAGGTTTGATCAAAAGAATTGATCAAATGCAAGAGTACCCTGTGACATGTCAAGAATGAAAACAGCAATGGCCAAAAGCTCATCTGTGCTATTTACCAGCCCCTGCTGGCACCTTCGTGCCTGGAAAATCAGCATTAGGGGAAAGAAACAAAAGCTGCCTCTCAGTGCCCATGGCTCAAAGGTCAGGACCGAATAAATGCTAATGCTGCACAGAAGATTGCCTCTGAAAGCTTCTCTCTCCTCGGACTCGTATTTAACATGCAGACGCTGTAGTGTTTATTCCTCCTTCTCAACTCCTATGGCTTCTGAGTGACTATATGTGTCTCTTTCACATCAACATGATGAGAACTCCAATCTTTGTTTCCACAGTTGAAAAGGCACATCATTAAAACGGGATATGACCAGAGTAAGATCACAGAAAAAAAAAAAAAGGTAGGAAGAGTATAAAAACATTAAATACCACCATGACTGAAGAACTGAGGAGCCCTGATTCTAGACATGGAAATATGCAATGAGCTATGGGGCTCAGGGTAAACGAAGTCTGGTGGATATGGCATAGAGCAGAGACCATGGCATAGAAAAGTGAACATGGCAAATGGTCTATAGCATAGACCAGAGGACGTTGATTCAACTATAAGATTTTCTAAATTCAAAAGAACTCCTATATTGAGGTGTTATATATTAGAAACAGTTCGGGGGCTACATTAAAACAAGTGGAAGACAGCAAGATGACCCAGCAGACCAAAAGTGATGACCTGAATTTGATCCCTAGAACTTACATGGTAGAAGGAGAGAACCAGTTCCTGCCAAGCTGTCTTCTGACCTGCACACGAGCTCACCTGTGTTCTGTTTGCAGAAGAGTCCTATAGGAAAGTCAGACTACTCAGTCTATAACCTCCTGCCTAAGTGGATGGCTTCCTAAAACAGTCCTCAAGGTCCAGCCTGTCTCTTTCTAAATTGATGTAAACTACAGAAAGACCCTAGACCTACCTATTTAATGAATCCCAAAGATACAAGATTCATCTCTGATGTAAAGGTTCATCCTTCTCAAGCTGTATTAAAGCACATCTCAAAACCAGTGCTGTTAGAAATAGTGATAATGTTTTTAGCGTACTTCTCTGTCTTCCAAATTTATTTTCCCCTTTCTGATGCTTGCTCTTTACTTCATACTTCAACTTCAGCCATAGCACCCTCTGATAACTAAGCAGTTCTTCACATCCCCTTGAGGTCATCTTTCCTTCTTCTGGAGACTCAAAAGCTCAGGAATTTCTTTTTATTTCAATGCCCTTATTATCTAGTTAAAAAACACCAGAGAATATTAAGTGAAGCAATGGCTGGCATGCACCATGGCCTGTGTTAGACTGTGATAAGGCTATCAAGCCTCTGGTGAGCAGAGATGGGCGCCTTCCCCATCAGACACGCCAGAGTGGTTTCTGCAGTCCATGATATTAGAGCCCATTTCCATATCTTACCGTACACTCACCTGCACAAACACCAAAACTGGAATCAGTACTCTGTGAATGGAAAAATCAAGGAAACGTTTGCTTCCATGTCCTGGGTGAATAAATACCTGAGCCAGTGCTAGCAGAAGTCCTAAGTTGGGGCTGCTCCTACAGAGCCTGCCGGGTTTGTATCTTTTCATTCTGATCATTTTTTTCACATGATCCTAACTGCTGGCATCTCTGTTGAACCTCTAACAATCCACATGGGCTCTGAAGAACAGCTAGAGAGAGAGACAGAAAGGAGACATGAATACATTCTGAGCTCCACAACTTGAATACTGTGAAAGACTTTAAAGCCCAATAACGGAGGAGCAGCCTGACTAAATACGAATGTCCGCAAGTGAAGTATCAAAAATTCAATTAAAAATAAGCATAAACTTCTATTTTTTTGACCCGAGAAGCAACCATGACATATTTTAAGTAGACAGTTTACAGCACAGCATGTGTGTGTTGACTTAGGTGTGAAGTACAGAGTCCTTGATGTGCATAAAAAGACACTTCCTGCACAGGATACACTCACAAGTTATAGTTATTTACTGCTAGAGTGAGAAGTCAGGGTAACAGTTATCTCTCCACTTGGCAACATTGTACGTTTATTTGATTTTTTTAAACTAGTATGCCATTCAAAGACTATTTGAGAACTAGGTTCCAGAGTCTAACTATTAAGCCAAGTCCTTTCAGATAGTAACTTAACCACCGCTAGCTGCCGATTCTGGTCCTTTGGTTCCTCAGCTGAGAAGTGGAAAGAATTCACAGCAGCTGATCCACACTCCTGGTGGCACACTTGGAAAATGGATGTAAAATGTTTACCGCATGCCCTCCCATGCAAACACTTAAAGAGTTTGATAATTACTCCAATTATCACTTCACAGAACTAATTAAATAGTAATATTCTACAAAATCATAATCTAAGGGTTTTTTTTTACGTCTAAGTTCCGATTTCATCTGTAGCTCTCACGAGATAATTTAAAATTGCAAACAGCTTTCCCACGGACTCCCGATCGCCTGTAATAGGGAGGTACTCTACCTCCCTTCTCACTCTCCTCCCCATCTCCTTAGCATCTGTCATTGCACACACCAGGTAATTCATTTGTTCTGTTTACTGTTTGACTCTGTCTAGCAGATATCAGGACCTCAAGGAATGAGAATCTGCTGTTTATCGCTGAACACTCTGGACCTGAAACAGCATTGGCATTTAGTAGATGCTCACTGAATGCCTGGTGAATAAAAAAAATATTTATATTGAGTGTGAAAACATGACTGATGGCATATGCTGGACATGGTCCTTCAGTTTGCTCTTCTAGAAGAAAGTACCTTAATCGAAAGTAGCTCCTTAGTGGAGCCACCATGGGTAACTGAATAGAGATGAAGACTGTGGCCAACGGAGGCGTGAATGAGGTAGGGG
The DNA here is from genome assembly GCF_950005125.1 of Chionomys nivalis. Taxonomy (NCBI): domain Eukaryota; kingdom Metazoa; phylum Chordata; class Mammalia; order Rodentia; family Cricetidae; genus Chionomys; species Chionomys nivalis. The sequence continues at coordinate 30,185,724 of NC_080106.1, forward strand.
TCTCTCTCTTACTCATCAAGGAGAATAATGAAAAACTGCAGCTCCAGACTGGCTCCTTCTGGAGCGTTTCCTGGAAAAAAACAGGTGGCGAACGGAAGGGAGAAGATTCACAGAAATAGGAAGCCAGCCCACAAAAGTCAAAAGCAGGATTACAGTTCTCAGCCCCAAATCCAGTTCATAGCTGTCATCCAGTAACAATTCCCTCCATCAGATGGTTGCTTTTGTTGGTTAGTTTCCTGCAATTGGATTAAATTAGTGTCTGGTTCTAGCAATCTAAAGAGCTAAACTAACACCTGCAAACTGATTAGCTAGAACAACTGCCCAGCATTTAACTAAAAATTAATACTTGAAAATGGGCCAGTTACAACATAATTATACACTAAATCAAATCACAATTATTATTATTCCCTTTTGTTTTTTATTTTTCTAAATCAAGCTACCTAAAGAAATACATGATATTTTTTATTACATGGAAATCAATTTCGCGTGTATTTTTGTCTACTGAAAATGTTCAGAATGTGTAAATTGCATTCTGCTTTGTATTTATTACTTTAAGGGTCCATAGGAAAACCCGACTGACTTAGAGAAGAGCAGCTGCTAAGTCCTGTCTGAGATGTGGATGGACCCAGTGCAGACATAGAGCTCATGAAGTGTGGGCATTGCAGGAAGCTGGGGCTTCTAAGCCAAGGCATTTGGGGACAGAAGAGGAAGCATTTCCTTCATCTAGATTGCTCACAGGTAACTGTTTCCTGAAGGGTGGAGTCTGAGGGGCGGAGCCAGAGGCCTAGGTATGAGTAAGTGTCAGCCAATATCCCTTCCTTGGTTCTGTAGTGAAAGTAGTTTTGTGCTTCTGTTGCTGTTTGGCTTGGTCAAGTTTGATGAAAAAATTGCTTTGTTTAGTTTTGTTTTTGCCGAGAGCAAATATTTGGGGAATTTACTTAATAGTATTTGTTAACTTGTATCACTGTTCATTTACTCATCATAAAAACAAAAACGTTTTGTCACCTCTGTCTATGAAATAATAAGTAAGATGATGTCATTAGGAACTTTCAAGAGTTATTCTGAATTATTGCCCATAATGTTCTTGCAAATTGAAACAATTGTGAATTCTAATAGCACTTTCTTATAAGGAAATTAATTGCTTTTGAGAAGGAAAAGATGTGGAAAAAGCCTTTTTTTTTCAGTTATACCTGCAGGGATGATGTTCAGATTTTGACGCTTTTTTTTTTACCTGCAAAAGACAATGAAGGTCAAAATGTTAATTTCACTATCATTAATATTATGATTCTAATTATTACCATTATACATTTTTACAGCGTGCTTCATCTTAGAGACGTGTGGTAACTAAGTGCTTTGTCTAGGAGCTGATTAACTCTGCCCTGTGTTGGAGGAAATTTCTAAATGAAAAATAAAGTCAATTGCCATAATGGGGTTCACGTATCTCCCCAAGAAGTGGAATGAAGCCGACGTGGTTGGTTTCACCTGCTTTCAAGTTTGATAGAATCGGAGCAGAACAGAAACTGACTAAAAAGTCCTGAAATTATCTCCCCAGAATGTGAAGAGTGACAGTATCTGATGCGGCAGTTCCAGCGAGTGCATTCAATTTTGAAAGGCCAGTTAGATAAGAGAATATTGGCACAACTCGCCAGATATCCGTTCCCCAATTAACAATGTCATTTTCTGTTTTTCTAAGTGGAGCCCGGGAAGCTTGTCTTGGCATTGCAGGTCTCTGCTTGGAGCTTATTCTTGCACAGATGGCACCGGCCCTGGTGCCATAACTTTGGAAATGTGTGTGGACAGGAGAAAGAGGGTGGGGGTAGAAAAGACACATGTATGTGACATACAGCTATTCCTCAGGGTCTGTTGTGTTCCTGCTTCAGCTCCCATGAGCCTGTATTTTAGTTGGAAGACACACCCCCATCAAGACATTCTAATAAAAGTCAACTGTGTGCATTTTCCTGTGTTGTTTTCTTTGACTCTTATACAATACAATAAACACAGAAGGAAACAATGACAATAAAAGTTAAAAATAAACTTTTGCTAGGGATTTTGGGACTTGCAAGAGATCTCACCCCATCCAGATGCTTATTTAGCTGTGGGAAAACATAGACTTGGCAAATACTCACCATAGGATGCTTGCATGGAAGGAGTGATGGATACATACACCACTGATGATAGTGTAGCCAGCACACTCGTTGTCTCAGTGAGCTTTGTCTGCAGCAAGTTGCAAACGGGCTCCCATAGAAGACCATAGCAGAGAATCACTGCAGGGGGAAGAATACAAAGACCGGAAAATTGTCCATCTAGAATGGTTATTACGGCTTGCAAACACCTAACCTCAAATATCAATTATCTGTCCTCTTATATCAATTAACAGTGTGGGTAGTAGGCTGCACAGGAGCCCACAAGTTACTTGAATTCTAGTTGATAATCTATTTTCCACCACCACCACACCCCCCCCCCCGCCGCCTCTTTCTCTTGATAGCTATTGCAGAAACAATTTACTTTGTGCTCAGACTGATTTAGGAGTACAGAAACAGAGGCCATTTTCTGTGACACAATTTTTTTTCTGGTCTATAGAAAGGCCTTAACAAAGACATTTTGAGTGTATTGGATCACAGACTTTGATGTCAATTTGCATGTGACCATCAGACACCAACCAATGAGCCTCCATCTGGGTCTTCCCAGAAGGCAGGATGGATGCTAAGTCATCAATAACTGGCAGCAGTGACAGGATAACATGGCCATCTGATGAGAACCCGATGGGACTTGTCACTAGAAAGAGCTTATCGCCCCTGAACACCTGCGGCGCTCCCCTTGTAAAATATGCCTTCGCGGAGAAAAGCAGTCGTGTCTGCTTGTTTAATTGATGGGAGTCCATACATTCCAATTTTATCTGGACAAACATTTTTAAAAGAAAATTGGTACTGTCTGAATAGATGTGACAATAGGGAAAGGGGGCTAATATGTCCCTTAAAAGACAGGCTCGGTTTTTAAAAGAGAGTCATAAGTAAGACAACAGACATTTAAATATTTGTGCAAGAATACTTAGAATAGTATTCCTAATAGCTCAGAAGTGGAAGGAATATGTGGGAAGTGATCTATTCACATAGCTTGATATGTTATGTATTGATGCAATAGAACTATGCTCAGTCTCTCACACACACAAATAGCAAATTGCTTAGATGATCTCAAAAACTTTTCTTTTAGAAATTGAAACCAAAAAGATACATACTATATGATTTTATTTATGTCAAATTCTAAGAACAGACAAAACTAATGCAAAAAAAAATTCATGAAAACAATCCTTCCTGGGGCAAAGCTGTTCGAACCTCTTGTTCTGAACATATCGAAAATAGAGACCACTGAAGTACATCAGAAAGAATATAAGAACAACTACCACTGAAACCAGAAACCAGTGCGAATTCCCGCATGCAGGCTGCCTTGTCCTGGCTCACAGGCACTCAACCATCACATGACTGAGGCACCTATTTTTATTTTATTTCTAAGTGCTGTGCTAGGCACAAAAATCAAATAAGTTGACAACAAACTTATGAATATCAGAACATAGAAAGGGTAAGCCAAACTCGTTGGTTGGATAATACCCAGATTGAATCACCCTAATTGGGTACAGGTTGCCCTTACTTTTCAGCGCTTACTGGAAAGAAGACTTTAATGGTTATAAGCTTCATACCTGCACTAATCTGTCTAAGGATGACCCGAGGGGCTGGAGATCTGACTTTAAATGCAGCCACACGAATGGAGCTGCCAGGTGCTGCTATAGCATCATGTCTGCACATTGCTCCCCAGCTCCACTTCCTTTAGGGAATCTAAAAACTGTTCCTTCTCTATCTATTGAAGTGCTTACTCTAAGCTAGAGTTATTCTAGCCTCTATTTGTTTCTTCACAATATTCTAAGTTCCTGGGGACAGGCCATTACGTCACTCATCTTGTGTGACACCTTCTCCACCTATGTTCCTTTTGACTCTTATTTGAACAGACTGCCCTGTCTGGCAGTCTGAGAGATTTCCATCACAAACTGCTGTGTTTTTGACTCCTGCACCTATGGAGCAGCTAATGGAAAGTTCTGTCGCCCGGTGCCTCCTCTGCTCAGGGTGGGGGTTAATGGCCCCAGTGGAGTCTCAGATCTAATATATGATATAGACGATGTTAATCTTGAATTAGACCAGAGTGTCCAAACCTTAGGTGTTCTGTGGCCTTGGGGATCACCCAATCTAGCTTACCATCAGCCCTACCTCGCCCAATCTAGAAACCAGATCAGGTCTTTAGGCCTTTGAAAGAGGGAAATTATGTGGAAAGGATGGAATTTTATCTGATTAAATGCATCGCCCTTCGCCTCCTAGAAGCAACCATCACCTGAACAAACAGCAAAAATACCACTAAAAGCTCACTTCTAAAGTCTCTTGTGAAATTGCAAAGTACAGCAAACTGAAAGTGATCCTCCTCAGAAAGTAAATCTCATAAGAGATACGGAGAAGTGATTACACTATAGCAATATAGGCACCGTAAAAACTGACAGTGCAAGCTGGATGGACAGAAAACACTCAGTATTTTCCAGGAACTATTTTCTCCTTTTTCTGGTGCATTGTAGACTGAAGTCTAGCTGAAACTACAAAAATGGAGTGTGCACCCTAGCGCCACCACTCGCTTGATAGGATGGGACAAAAATGCCTCCAAAACACGGATGGCCCAAAGACAGAGTACTTGGAGACCCTCTTCCAAGCCCACATCACCCCTTCTGCCCTCAATCGACCAGCAAAGGTAGATGTTAGGCAAGTAGCCTATACTGGAACCTGAGGAACAAGAAAGAGAGTTTTGACAATTTGGGTTGCGGTTATCTACTCTTTGTAAACTATCCAGTATGAAACATACCACTGAGAGCATCTTTGAGGCCCATCGTGATAAGAATTGAGACAAAACAAACTTTCAAAGCAGATATGTTCGGACCCTTCTGCCACGAGCATGGGCTCAGCTTGTCCAGAACTGGACACGGGTTTTCCTCATTTCAAGTTCAGTCACGAATTTCAAGAAGCCTTCATTATGAAATGTTAATTGAGCCACATGATTTTCTGTCACTGTGAACTGTGAAATATTCTGCTTCCACCGACTGGAGACATTATTCTTGGTTAAGTTCATAAGAGCTCTGCAACTCCACTCTTTCCTACCCTTTGGAAAAAGATCCAAATTCTGGCAAATTGAGTCGGTAAGTAAAATTTATTCTTTTCCATAAACTAGTTTTATTTTTTCCCTTAAAAAAAAAACAATAAGTGCAACATGGAAAATGAAGCAAGACTAGAATAAATGGCTGTCAACTCAACAAGCCTTAAGTAAATTTTATGCCCGGGGCTGCCATTGGTATTCAATATCACTAGATATTTTGCCTTGAATAATCACTGATGGACATTGATTTTGTCTTTGCTCTTCACAGCACAGCAAAATTAATGTGAAAGTCAGACTCAGATGAGTCCCTGCGGTGTCCTCCCATCTCTGCTGAGAAGCACATCTCAAATACAGAAGAAATGGCAGCCAGCTGAGACCCAGTGTATCTTGTATCGGAACAATTAATGGATATGAATAGCCCTCGCAGGACAGCTCAGACTGCCTTTATATCAACTTTGGAGGTGAGAGTCTGAGGCAGTTCACTGGGGTTAATATGGAGTAGTTTTATGACTTGATTAATCCTTACCAATTAAAATGATGATGTTTCTCTTTTTTCTACATTAGATTTTCATAATTACTCTTTTGGGCATATGGATGAAACCAGGAAATGTCAACAAGGGGACAATAACTGCATAGCAGTTTAGAGACAAGAAAAAACTATTTTTCTGAATGCAATTGTAAAAAAAAAAAAAGAAAGAAAGAAAAAGAAAAAAGAATCAGGCAAGAGAATGCCTCAGTAGTTACGGGCACTTGCTCTTAAAGAGAATCCAGGTTTGAGTCCCTGCACCCACAGAATTCCACCTGCAGGGGATCTGACATCCTCTTCTGACCTGCATAGGCAACAGGAAGAAACATGGGGCGCATATATTCATGCAATAAAACACTCATACACACAAAACAAAATATTTTTAAGTCACTTTTCAAAAAAAGACAAGATAAATTTAATAAAGCATTTTGTGTGAACATTAGACATAAGCACCCCAAGTGGAACATGTCTTCATCCTGGCATCGCGAGAACATGTTGGGCTGAAGTACACATAATCTTAGTACTAGAGGGGCTGATAGAGGAGGATCTCCAGATTGAGGCAAGTCATCAGGGCGGTGGTGGCGCATGCCTTTAACCCCAGCCCTCGAGAGACAGAGGCAGGCGGATCTCTGTGAGTTCGAGGCCAGCCTGGTTTACAAGGGCAAGTTCCAGGACAGGCTCCAAAGCTACAGAGAAACTCTGTCTTGAAAAAAAAAAAAGCCAGTCTAGGTTATATAGAAAGATCATGTTCCTCTCCTCAAGAAAGACTCGTCACTGACCTGGTGCATAGACAGTTCCTAAAGCTCATTCTTATTTCTCTGTTCAGCCTGATACAGTCCATGAGATAGGATGCTGGTGGAATTTGGATTAAAGATGCTACATCTTCATAAACAGGGAACACATATTCATTCTTTCTGAATCTCCCAGTATCTAACTCAGTTCTGCAGGCAAGAGAGATTAAGTAGGCATTGAGCAAATTTTAAGATTAAACAAAGTTATGCACAATGGCACACCCCTGCAATCCCAGCTCTTGGGAGGTAGAGGCAGGAAGTTCGGAAATTGAAACCCGGTCTCTGCTACATAGTTAGCCTAAGGTCATCTTGGTCTACATGAGATATTGCCTCAAAAACAAAAAAAAAAAATATAAAGCAAATAAGAGGGCTATCTTCCTGGGACAAATATAGTTGATACCTTATTCCGAAGCCCTTGATTTTCATTTTAGAGCCCTGTACTTACCAGTGGCATTCAGTGGCAAAAACAAGCAACTCTCCGATAAACAATTTCTATAATCACCCAGGCAGGCTTGACAAGTTACTACCACTAAATGCAGTCTTCAAATAATAGGATCAGAACTCAGCATTCTCAGACACTGGCTGCAATAGCTCTGGGTACTTGACTATTATTATGTCCTCCAGAGTTCCCTACAGCGACTGATCCCGGAGATCATGACACAGATTAGCTGTTTAAATGTGCTCTGCGTTTTTGTCCTTCCTTTCTGTCTCACTTTTACACTCCCTTTCTGGTGCCTCCTAGAAGCACCTTCCAAGCATACTACTAGATGTATTCTGCCAAACATTATAATTTATTATATGATAATAATAATTAATAATTCCATTAATAAGTAGTAAAAAAGCAGGTAGGTAAAGAGATAATTCATAATCTTTGAAGAAATAGGCTTCTCATCAAAGCTCTGATTCTAGGAAAATACACAGTAAGATATGTTTGGGGGTTATCATGTCTCAGGATGCTCCCTGTGCCTACGCTGTTCTGTGTTTTATAAAGCAAGGCCACCCCAAAGCCATGCTGCTTCATCCCTGTGCCCACAGCTTAACACCCCTGCATCATGATGTGTCTCCAGCTCTGTGTGTGTGTGTGTGTGTGTGTGTGTGTGTGTGTGTGTGTGTTAGCCACAGACCCTACATAGTTGTTTGTATTAGTAACAACTGCTCTGGGACTAAAGCAGTTTGCACAAAAGCAAGAATGTTCTACAGTTAATCAGACTGCTTCCCAACAGGAAAACCACCAATCCAATATTATTTATCTCCAGTACTATTCCAGGCCAGTCATATCCCTTGAGCTGTCTACACAACACAGACTGAAGAGGAGATTTGGCAATTGTTTGGTATATTTTAATCAAAATAGATAGCAAGTCAAATAAACTAAAGCGTGAAGTTACCCAGGGAGTAGGTTTTAGCTGTGCTGATGACTAAGCTGCCCAATCGCCTCCTAATCTCTTGAATCTCAAACCTCCCTTCAAGGAACCAGTTGTAGCATCCTTGTACTTTCTTGTTACCATTTTCACAATCAACAGAGTTCTGATCAATTGGATTGATTTTCTCATCCCCAGTCCATCTCAGCATTTTGAAATGTACTCTGTCAAATATTAAGCCGAGAATGCTAGATGTTCAGGGCGAAGACTTCCATTAATAAGCAAGGAAAAGGGAAGGAGCAAAGAGATAATAAAAGATCCTTGAAGAGCTCATTGCTAATTAAATTTACCACTGGTCGTATGACCTTGAAGAAACTTCGTGATCCCTCTGAGCCAATTTTTTTCATCTGTATAATGGAAATAATAATTCTCAATTTTCAGGGGGTTTTTGAAAATTAGAAAGAAAATAATTAATGCTGCTGGCATATTGTGAGTGCTTAAAGTTATAGTTTTTGTTTTGCTGTTGCTCAATCTTTCCAGGCTAATTTCAAGTCCAGTTTATTAATTGCCTCTGAAATTGATTATACTTCTTTGGAAGGCTTCGCACTTGCACTCCTCTCAATTCACATAGGACCAATTTTTAGCCTCGGCTTTCATATGCTCACAATCTAAATCTAGTCAACAAATGAAACTTTGAAGGGGCAGCTCCTGAGGTAGAATTAGAGGGGCCTATTTTCATTAGTGAAGTGGCTGTTACAGAAAAAAAATTTCCTATGCCCAACAGTGTAATAGGATGTAATACATCTTGGGTTTGGAATAAAAGCAAACTTAAAAATATTATAGTTTGGGGGATTATGTTTTATAATGCATTCCACTAAATTTCCAGTTATAACAATAGCTTTGTTTGGTTTCATTTCTGTTGCTATAATAAAAGATCCTGGCAAAACAATTTAGGGGTGAAGTGGTTTGTTCAGGTTACAATCCATCCTTGCAAAGATGTCAAAGCAGGAACCTGAAGCAAGGAGTCACGTCCATGAGCAAGAGCCGAGAGAGAAAAATGTGTAGATGCTTAATGCAGGGCTGCTTTCTCTACCATTGCACAGTCCAGGGGCCTGAAATGGTGCTCTCTGCTTTCGGGCTGTCTTCCCATGACAGCTAAAGCAATCAAGGCAATCCCTCAAAGACGTGTCCAGGACCAATTTGATCTAGAATATCCTATATTTAGACTCCTTGACCAGCTGACTCTAATTTGGGTCAAGATGATGATTAAAGCTTACCATCACACTATCATACTATTCAAAATATTAAATGAGATGATGTAATTAAATCTCTTAGCACAGCTGGCACAAAAAGAACAGGAAGAAGTAGGGCAGCTTCTCAACAAAAGGAGAACATGAGTTATATTACTTTTTCCTCTGGAACACGACACAAGACCATTTGGATTGACATATAGTCTTTTAGCCCAATGTTACACACCATGGATGTTGAAGAAGGTAACATTTCCTTAGGTATTCAAAGCACAGAGATCTCATTCATACGGAAGCAGAATTTTAAATGCCTCCTTCCCCCTTTTGGCCATAAACTAAATTTGCTCTCTGTCTTGAAACTAAGCAATAATGAAATACTCCCAAGCATTCATTTTTTGGTGATTTAAATACAGATGTTTGTTTCCAGGGGACTAAAGCAAACTGATCCTGGGTCTTGTTTCCTCCCCTGGACTCAGACTGTCTGGATGAGATGCGTTTCATGGCACATAACCCAGCTAGTAGACAGGGTGGGGAGTAACAAAAAGCAGTATTTTAACTAGAAAGGATATCTAAGTTTTCCATTTGGGATAAGTGGTTCCAAGGGCTATGAATACAACAAGAAAAGGAAGGCCAGTCTAACTTATTTGAAGTCTAGAAGATTGAGACGTTTTAACCACAATCACTATCTATCTATCTATCTATCTATCTGTATGTATGTATGTATATATATGTATGTATGTATATATGTATATATAGACTCATATATATGTGTGTGTGTATGTATGTATATCCCTCTCTATCTCCCTCTCATTCTCTCGCTCATACACCCACACCTCATACACATCCACATATACACACATACAAAACATACACGTATACTCATACAAATACATGCCATGTACACACACATTCATACACACACGAGAGAGAGAGAGAGAGAGAGAGAGAGAGAGAGAGAGAGAGAGGAGAGGATTACAGTTAGCATTTTATTTAATATGCCTTTCACTTCATGTTAATTTTAAAACTTTCCACCAAGTAACTGATTGAAAAGTCAGTGTTATGCAGAAAGAACCCTTTATTTTCAATTAGTGATGCCCATTAGATAAATGAATATGAGACTTTCCATCCTCTCCGCCCTCAAATTAACAGGTATGCTAACTACATTGGGGTGATCAATCATTTAATAATTCACAAGAAAATAAATGTGACATAAAAGATAATTGCAATTTTGTTCTGTTTGCTTTCCTTCAATTACAACTGAAGATGAGAGTTGGCCCTGTGAGTTATTTGTTGAGATAGAAGTGAACGTGGGGAATTCATTTTGTAAGCACAGCACAGTGTGGACCCCAACACTGAAAACAAATCCAGCAATCATGATCCTGTACTCTAAACATTTCATCCTGGAGCCAGGATGGGAGTCACAGCTCCCTTCCTTTTCCAATAATAGCCTATTGCCTGGCATCTACCAGTAGGTACCAAAGCCAAGTTCTCTGCAAGAAAATGAGTATTAGGCCTTGTGGCATGAATAATAATTAAATCTGGCTGGTCAGTTATACTAGATATGACAGTCTGTTTGAAAATTTTTCTTTAGAGAACTGAAGCATTTGGACCTACAGGAAATATGGACACAATCTCAGAATTATCTTTTCAGAGCCATGAATTCATGGACATGTCTGGAGATCCAGAGTGTTGCAAATAATCTGCGGTTTGTGATCTTAAATAATTCTCTTAGAATTTAAGCTTTAAACAGAAAAAAAGTTCAGGAAATATGTCTTATCTATGTCCTGGTCCCTAAATTCTCCTCAGGTTTGACTCTTCTATCACCATTTTAAGGATGGAGGTTGAAGGTCAAATGGTATCAGTAACTGGACAAAGCTCCCATGGTGGTTTTCAAAAGGTACTCACCACACATGTCATCCTAAAGGCTCCTCAAGGTTTTGATGCCTATTCCTGCTCCCTTAATTTTAGGTGGTTTTATGGCTATTTTAGCCAACATAATGAGGTCAAAGTTGTGCTATTTGACTCCACAGGCCGGGTCACAAAAAGACCACACAGTTTTTCCTTTGTGATTCTCAGCCTAGTGGGAGCTAGGTCCCATGTGAGAATCCCAGCTACTCAGAGCTCACACGCATGTGTTCTACCCAGCAACTCTCACTGAACTTCCAGCTGATAGCCAATATGAGCGGCCATGCACGTGGGGGGTGATGTCTTGGTCACCCAGACCTGGTGGCCCTTTAGATGGTTCCCATTCTGGGTGACATCTGACTGCAGCAACCTGCAGTGATCTTCCTAGGAAGGACTTCCTATCTTAGCCTTTAAAATTTCTAACATCAAATTCTCAAATAAAAATTATAAAATAAAAACATTGACACTACAAAACCAGGAGAAAAATGAAATAGTTAAGACACTAAAAGTTGAGGCAATAATATTTAAATATCTGCTAGAAAACAATCAAGAAAGGGTTTGGAGCTCTGTGTCTAGCATAGATATATGTAATACAATTAATAAAAACCCAGAGACAGACATTGGGGTTCAACCTGAAGGTCAGAAAAGCAAAACAGCCAGCCACTGGCTCATATCTCTACCTCAGTCCGAAATGACGATTTTGCCTCCAGGAATCTCAGAATGAGACTATGTCTGAGAATTGTCTTAAGTTGCCCTACTTAAATCTTAGCTTCTATGCAGCCCTCAGAATGGAGAAGATGGGTGATGGATATAGAAATTGAGCAGGGGCAAGCATTTTTTTATGAGAATAAACCACTACAATTGAATTTGTCTTTATCAACAACCCTCATAGTACACACTGAGTACCCATAGTGTACAAAACCAATCCTGATTGGCACTGAATTCCTACCTCGAGAGCCTTGGCAGGTTCTCTAGGGGTAAGGCAAGCATATGTGAAATACATGAAGGGATGGCACAGTTATTGCTTTACACGTGCATTTCTGCAAAAGATCTGGCATCAGAAAAACAAGGAATAAGCAATCTGGGTGTAGGATAACCAATCCAACATTTCAAAACCCAAAGCAGACATTGTTTATTATCAAGGCAAATTAATTTCCATCAATTTTGGGACTGGTAAGGTGGTTTGTTCATCACATTACACAGCCATGTTTGTTTGGAGAGCCTCTCGATCTAGAATCAGACTTTCTGCTCAATGTGTGATAAACAGATGCTCAAAAAAAGATGCTCAATAAGAAGTCTAGGTGCAAGATAATTCTTGAAATAAAGAAAAGTAAGAATCAATGACCACGCCCCCCTCACACACAAGAAAAACAAAAACTACCCATATCATATCTGTTTGTTAAGAAACTGAATCAACAATGCTAAAAGAGGGGGCTGGAAAGATGGCTCAGAAGGTGAGGCATTTGCTGTTTTGCAGAGAACCTGGGTTCCGTTCCCATCACCCACATCACCATGGCTTACAAACATCCTTAATTACAGTTCTAAGGAATGGAATTCTGGTGCCCTCTTCTGTTGGGAGCAGTGAAACCTCAGATCCTGAATTTCTTGTAATCCCCTCATCTGAGTGCCTACAGCTGCTCTGAGCACGAGACCTTCAGGAGTTCCTGATGGCAGGAGAGTGGTTTCTGGTGGGTTTGGCTGGGGCATGGCTATCTCTACATAATCTGCCCCTGAACACAATAAAGGGGGCATTCTTGGGGAATTCAAGGATGACCCGTGTCGCTCTCTCTCTGTCTGTGTGTGTCTGTGTATTTTAACCTCCAGCCCCCTTGCCCGAAGCTCGCGAACTGGGTGTCAACGCACAGAGCGCAGACATGGGGGCATGGTGCGCGGCACTCTTCTGGCTTCTGCAGGCATCAGGCATGCATGTGGCCCATATCATATGCGAAGACAAGCATTCACAAACATAAAATAAAATAAATAATTTAAAGAAAAATATCAATACAGAGAGAAAGTTTTACTTACACTTGTTAGAAAGGCTTTTTTGGTTAAGCAAAGCTTTAGCATAAAAATAAAAATGAATAAGATTATTAGAAAAAGAAGAAAATATAAAATTCCATAGTGGTGGAGGAGTTAAAGGTACAAACACTTCACAAACCTATCACATTATCTCTTTAGAAATGTTTTTGTTCAAGTTTGAAGATATGTTTATGGCAGGCACTTTCTCTGCCCCAGCATTTTGCCGTATAATTATTGTCTTATCAGTGTTTATAATGCTGTGATGAAACACCATGACAAAAAGCAACTTCGGGTAGAAGGTTTATCTGACTTACACTTCCACACCATAGTCCATTATTGAAGGAAGTCAGGACAGGAGCTTAAGCAGAGCTGAAGGGAAGCTGCTTACTGGCTTGCTCCTCATAGCTTGCTCAGTCTACTCTCTTAAAGAACCCAGGACTGCCAGGAGTGGCACATACAATTGGCTAGGCCCTCCCACATCAAATCTCTTATTGAGAAAATGCCCTACAGGCTTACCAATAGCTCAGTATTATGAAAGCTTTTTCTCAGTTGAAGCTTCCTCCTCTCCAATGAAGCTAACTTGTGTCAAGTTGACATAGAATAGATTTTGTGCGTGGACTGGAGGTGAATGGGAATGGGAACAGGAGGGGTCAAGTGGAGGAGGGAGGGTTGGAGGGAACACAAGGAGAGATGACTGACATAGATGAGCATTTAGGGACAATGTGGAAACCTAATGCAGTAGACCCTAGTGACAATTCCTAGTAATGGAGGACATGGATTCTCTACAAGTCATCTTCTGTAACCAGGCTATGTCCCCAATGGAGTGACACCAACCCTGCCACAAAATCTTTGACCCACAACCTGCTCTGCCTACAAGATGTACTGTGGTAATGTTGGCTCAGAGTTTGTGAAAGTGACCAACCAATGACTGGTCTAACTTGAGAAGAAGCACATGCCTGACACCGTGCCTGAGTAGTCAGGACCTTGGAGCTGGATGGCTCAGAGGCGAATGGTAGAACTAAACACAACTGATGACAAAAAATATCAATGAAATGACTCCTAATGATATTCTACTATACTCATAGATGAGTGTGCAGCCCAATCATCATCAGAGAAGCTTCCTCCAGCAGCTGATGAAAGAAAATACAGACATCCTCAGTCAAACATTAGGTGGAGTTCATGGAACCCCACAGAAGAGGGAGAGGAAGGATTAGAGAAGCAAAGGGGTCAAGGATACCAGAAGAACATGGCCCATAGAATCAGCTAAGCAGGCCTCTTGAAGGCTCACAGAGACTGAATAAGCAACCACAGACTGTTGTAGGAGAGGCCCCTGCATGGGTCTGCACTAGGTCCTCTTCATACATTCTATGGTTGTTTAGCCTGGAGTTTTTGTGGGACTCCTAACAATGGAAGCGGGTGTGTCTCTCACTCTTTTGTCTGCTTGTGGGACTCTTCCGTCTACTGAGTTGCCTCATGTTGCCTTAACATGATGGTTTATGCCCAGTCTAATTGCATCTTGTTATGCCAAGTTCAGTTGTAATCACTGGAAGGCCTGCTCCTTTCTTAAGGGAAATGGAGGAGCAGTGAACTTGGAAAAGAGGGGAGGTGTGAGGGCTGGAAGGAGGGGAAGGAGAGGACAGAGGGGAGACTTCTGTCAGGATGTATTTTATGAGAGAAGAATAAAGAAAAAGGAAAAAAATTGCAAATGGGAAGAAGGAAGGAGGAAGGAGACCGGATGCTCATTTATGATTGGTGTTTTTGTAATTTATAGGGATTATATAGGGTGCTAGCTAGAGAATGGAGACCTCACATAGGACAAATACAATGAATCTTGGAGGTTTTCCCCCAAAATAACACAGGAGTTGTAAACTCAATAGAATGAGCCTTGAAAAGGCAGTTTCCTCCTGAAGCCTCTCCCAGATGCAGATTGTCACTAGAGTGGTTACAGTAAGGACCCCTCCTCTCTCACAGCCTACTCCATGCTCTCTGGACAGGCTTTCTACCCTTTCAAAGGTAATGGTGCTGGAGTTTTATTTTAATTATCTTTTAGGGGAGTTGACAAAAGACCTAGATTTAAAAAAAAAATTTAACTTAAAAATTTCTCTCCAGCTGTGTTGATTCTAGTGGTTTTCTTTATTATTTTTTTCTTTCTGTGGATCCTTTATTCTAGTTTTACTCTTTTGTATCAAAATTATGATGATCCACATTGGTTAATCAAAAGACACTCCTCCCTTCCCCTTATTTGCCTTTTCAAATAAATCTCATTAATACTCTATTGAATGTTTGTGTTCCCCCAAAATCCATACACTGATATCCTAACCCCCAATGTATTAGAACATGGGGCCTTTAGCAAAGAAGGAAGTTCAGGATGGAGCCTCATAAATAAGATAGGTTTGGTTCCCATAAGAGAAACTGGGGTCTGCCCTGTCTTCCCAGTGCATGAGGAGAGACTATGACGAGCCAGGAGGTCAGTCCTCTAACAGGCACTTAGTCTGCCAGTAACTTGGCATGGACTTCTCAGTGTCCAGGACGAGAGGAACTAAATTTCTGCAGTTCTGAAGTCATGAAGACTTTGGAATATCATTAAACAGACAGAATGAACTAAGATACTTACTATGCAACCATCACTTACATAGAATGTTAATGTGTATGCATGGCTCTAAAACAAAACCACCTGAGTTAAACTCTCAGCTCTGCCACAATAGTAGTACCAAGGGCACATCGCCAAGCCTATGTGTTTCAGCTTCCCTATCAGAAAAGAGAGGATAATGATAGCATCTCCCTCATAGGTGTCTGGAGGGTGCAATAGGCTAACATTTATAATGTGTATGGAAGACTCCTGCTACATACAACTTCCTTCATGTGTGTTGGTTATTGTAAGTCCTGGGATGGGAGATCCAAGGAAACGGGAAGTCTTGTCTATGTTGTTCACTTCTGTATATTTGCCGTGACTGCACAGACGGGCATAATAATCGGGGGCTGAAATGCGCAAAAGTGAAAGTGTACTAATGCCCAGAATAGGAAGACTATTTAGAGATCATGTAGACTATTAATTCTCAAGTAAATCCAGGCCATAGCATCAACATCACTTGAAGACCTGTCAGAAATGTAAATTCTAAAGGACTGTGTGTGTACCTCAGTTTTGAGACCTTCTCTAGCAAAGTGCAAGGCTTAGATCCACAGCACTGCAAAATACTAATAATAATAGTACTCAAAGAAATCAGAAAGTCTTGTCTACTGAGCGTACCATTTGCTGTCTTTTAGAATCCCTCCTGAAAATACCTTTGGTAACTAAATAATGCCTACTGTATAATAAATACATAATTTCAATTGCTTTCTTTATTTTCATAGTAACAAGATAGATGGTTGAAATCCAAACAACTGTAAATAAAATTTTAAAGACAAAATATTACAGTCAGCTGCTGAACAAATAAGTTGGACTCACAGTTAGCAAGAAATGCCCCTTAAGTATCACAGCAAATATATAGCCCAGGAAATTTCAAGATGAGTCACCGTAACATTTATGGCTGCAGAAAATGTTTAGTCATTTATTATATACCAGGAATTTAGCATGCACAATCTCATTGAACATTAGCATAACACTATAGGATAAGGATTTTTGTCCTTATTTTACAGCTGAGGACTTTAAAGTTCCAAAAGCTGAATGCCAAAAATCATACAGCTGACTGGTAGAGGACCCCTGTATAGATCCCAAGGACTTACAAAAATCAAATCTGAGCCATGTCACTAGTAGCTTTTGTATTTGCTTAATAGACATAGCATGTGAATATAAAACCTGCTGAACTCTGTCCTAAGAGCACAGAAAGCTGAGATGTAGCTGGGAGAGTTTCAAAGAGGAAAAACTACATAGGTATAATAGGAAAATAAGATGGTCATGTAGTCACAGTTATAGAAGGATGTAGACACCAAACAATTTGCATTGAGACATCCTTGCAGTGTGTTGGGATCAGACCTTTGCTACCAGAAGGTTAATAAATTGCAAAGTTCAGGTAGACAGCTCCCATTCATAGTACCTGCGCATCTTTCACTAAAGTATAGCACTCAAAAACACTTCTATTGTCTCTAAAATGTCTGTTGCTACTTTGTTTCATTGAATTGTATGAGAGCTGTGCCCTTGAGAAATATAAATCCATCAAGGAAGCGAACTGCCTCTCTAATGCGCCTCTGAGAATGGCTTAGTATAATGACCATATGTGTAATTATTCATCCCCTAACATGCCCCATGTCCTCTGAGAAGTCACCTACTTAGATCAGCAGGCTGTGGCCCAAGGGGCAAATCTGGTATCTGCTTTGGCACAGCCCATGTGCTAGAGAGATTTTTTTACATTTTAGAATAAATTTGAAAGATCAAGAGGAGAATCGTATTTCAGGGAATCTGAAAATTACATGAGGTTCAAAATATTAGTGTTCATAAATAAAGCAGTTGGAACACAGCCAAAGACATTCATTTATGTAATGTCCATAGCCTCTGTCACATACATCAGATAAGGATTTCTCTCAGAATTAAGTGGCCCACAGGCTACAAATGGTCCCTGTCTGGTCCCTTAAGAAAAGTGTACAGACCCCAGACAAAGATTACTTTTAATCCTTTTAGCAGCCGAAGGAGCAGCACTGTTTTCACAAACAAAGGCACTGCATCTCAGGAAGGTCTTTATGTTACTGCGTGTTTCCAAGAGTCGCCCACAAAGTCCTTGACTTTTATCCCATTAAGAAACTGAGTCTGTATCTCCTTTCCCGAATCTAGAAGTTATAAGGACTTGTTGGTCTATTTTCTATCACTATAACAAAACACTGGGATGGGTAAAGAGAGGAGGGTTATTTTTAGCTGCAGATGGAGAGGTTTCAATCCACGGTCTCTCTATTGCATTGGGCCTGTGGCAGGCGTGTACATCCTCCTAGGAGCACATGACAAAGGAGACCCAGGAACAAAGAAGAGTGAGGAGAAAGAGAGAATCCCACCATCCCCTGCAAATACTTATGTCCAAAGACTTAAAAACTTACCATCCGGCCCCACTTGTTAAAGGTTCACCACCCACTTCCCATGGCGCTACCCAGCAAACTAGTCACTGAATACTTTGGCCTTTGGGGGACATCCAAGATCCAAACTGTAGCAAATATGAGGGAAGCAACTTCTTCAGGGAAACAATATGGCATCAGGTGGACTGGACTATGCTTGACTCTTGAAATCCTGCTCTCAAGAAGCAAGGAAGTCACAAGCAAGAAGTACTCACAGGAATGAGTCTACAGTCCCAGCTGAGCCCAGTTTGTGTGAGCCCAGTTTGTGTTGTCTCAGCCCCCGTCCCGGGCATGTGAATGAAAAATCACCCACATGAGCCTAGTTACTCAGATCCTCCCAGCTATAGCAATCATGAATCACAGAGAACCCACCCAGCTTCAGCTGTCCTGGAAAATTTCCAGATATATATCAACTCCTAGCAATAAATGATTGTCGCTTTCCATGGCTTTACCTTGGTGACTTGTTATTGTGACAACAGATGACAAAACCTGCAGACATTTTTCCAAAGAACACACGACTTAAAGCTCACATAAGCTGGGTGCTGTGGCACTTGCCTTTAACATCAGCACTCAGGAGGCAGAAGCAAGCAGATCTCTGTGAGTTCAAGGACACCCTGATCTACATAATGAGTTCCAGAACAGCCAACAATACTTAGACTTTATCTTAAGAAATATAATAAATAAATAAAACTCACATGAAAATTAAGGTTCTTTAAAAAGGTGAAGAGAGAATCTGCGAAGAGTTAGCATAGAGACACCAGAAGACCAACAAACTCTGAAGCAGCAGAGTGTCACAGACAACCTTGAATGATACAACCTGCAACTTTGATTCCTACTAAAAAGTGTTAAAGGGCATTGTGTAGGGATGGAGCTCATAGCTGGTAGGGTAGTGATCCCACCAAGCTGGACTGAACACACTACAATATCTATCCTTGTATCATGACATTTTGAGCTTACAGCACTGGCTTCCCAACTATGACCACAAGAAACTATCGAAGTCATATAGTCTAAGATAGTTCCAAGCATGGATTTCACATTTACCTTCTCCTCCTGGTGCCACCTCAAATTTGGGGTAATATAAATAAACCAATTATCTGCTTTTTAGTAATTATTTTTATAATCCCCACAGTACAATGAATTTACATTAGCATTTTTCTAAAAAACTTCCTAGGTTGGTTTTCCCACTAGGTTTTCCTGGAAAGGATCAAAACAGAGCTCATGAAAGTGAAGCCAGACACAAATAATGAGGGATTATTAAATGCCACTGTCCTTGAATACCTTGAAGGACAACAGCACAGATACAAACGGGTTGCTCATCTCCAAGCCACAGTCTGCTTCTTTCTGTCATTCATCCATTCACAGTGGTGCCAGAGGAAACCCAGGGCCTTGCAATCAGCTCTGGCTCCTTTCTCCTTTCCCAACACCCATTTTTCATTGCCCCACTCTCACCGTCCATTTGTAAATAGGGAGGTTTTGAATCGTTTGCATTTTATGATGTCATCTTTAAACTTATTTGAAACTATACACGGGATTTAAGGACCTGACTTAACTCCTGAGTTTCTTAAACTCAGAGTTTCTTAAAAATATCTGGAAATATTAAAGCGGAATCTAGAAAGCCATGAAGATGGACGGCCAGAGTGAGCAGAAACACTGAAACATTTGGGAAGGTTAAGTATGGAGCAATCATCATAAAGACAAACTGGGGGATAAAGCGCAATGACTTTCCACTCGCATGAGCATGGAGAAAAGCAACTCTAGTCTTGAGGAGGGTTTCCTACAGGGCAGCTGTGCTACAGGGCATCCCAGCAGTCAGTCCAAGGTTCAACCATAAAAATACATCTATCCTTTTACTGCTTTTTATATGTAGAATACATAGAACAAAATACATACAGCTTACTAAGCAAGAGATGCAGAAATTACCAAGGTTTAGGTTTTTTGGGGTTTTTTTTGTTTTGTTTTGTTTTGTTTTGTTTTACAAGGAAGAAAGAAAGCTGTCAATTCAGGTCAAGCGAGCAACACAGTGGTGCTCCTGGGTGAATCTTGTGTCTTTCCCATTTTCTTTTTCTCCATGACCTGATGGATGTGAGGGGAGACACTCACCCATGACAACACTAGGCTACCATCTGTTAAAGCAGTCTATTCACGACTCTTGACTGAGGCAGATTTGTGACTTCGTACTGTGACTCATTGCTGCTCCCCCCCCCCCCCCCTTGCTGGATCCTGCCACACAGTATCTTCTCCTGGTGGCTGGATAGAAGTCATGATTTCTTTGGTTTGGATGCCATATTTTCAGCCACCTCAGATGTAATCAAATCCTTTTCACCACAGGCACAGACAAAACAGTCTTGAATGTTTACTCCCGTTTCAACAAACTGTAAAACCTGACCGTGACTAACCCAAGCAAGTCTAGGGCGTGGTTTAGATTAGAATCAAGTCCTGGTGAGGACAACTTTTAAAAATCCCCCATTCTCTGAAAATGCTTACAGGCGCAGAAAATCCAGCTGGGTGAGCCATGGACAGTTACTCTGAACTGCAGAACTAAGGGGACATTCTGGAGTGCTCAGGATATTTCCATTCACTGAGTCAGTAATTCCTTTACATGGCTCCATGTGCTGCACTCCTGTTGGAGTTTGGGGCCAGGTAACATAACAAAACTTTCCAGTTTTATCAGAAACAGAGCTATGCATGTGCAGGATGTAGCATGAACTGCAGTTGGTCCCCATCTCAGGGGCAATAAACTGAATTAACTTGAATTCCTGTTGCAATTATCACTTTTCCTTCAGTGTCCATTTTGTATATTTGTTTCCTTGTTCCCCATCCCCCTCAAGGAAAATAAGTGTATTTGAAGATGCTTCAGATTAACACTGTCTTCTAGTTTATTTTAAAAATAATAAATGTGTTTGGGTATGCACACATTAACTATGAAAGAAATACAAAAACCTCCAAGTGTGTATGAAATAATTTAAAATTAATTCTTTAATGTTGCTACTCCTTGCCTTCTTTGAAAAACTTAACTCTTCCCACATTTACGCAACATATCCATGGTAGGACAAATCCAGACACACAAGAAAGCAAGCTCTGGTTTCCAGGAGCTGGGGAAAGTAGGGAATGGTGTGTGGCTGGGCCATGGCTCACAAAATTCTTCTGGAAAGTGTCTGGTGCTAGGCACACCTCTTTGTGAGTGTATTAAAAGTCAACAAAGTGTGCACTTTGAAACAGTTGAGAGGGTGGTCATTTTATTGTTTGTAGTATGTGTATATATATATGTGTCTGTATGTGGGTGTTGTGGGGGTGGCCCCACAGAAGCCAGAGGAAGGCAATGGGTCCGCTAGAGAGCAAGGTAAAAGCAGTTGTGACCTATCCAATATAAGTGCTGGGGATCCAAGTCAGGTCCTGTGGAAGGGCAGCAAGCCCTCTTAACCACTGAGCCTTCTCTCCAGCTTTCTGCAGTGGAGAATTTTATGTATGTAATAACATTTACCTTAAAAAAAAATCTTTTGCCTACAGAAATTGTTTTAAATAAAACTCAGCTTTAAAGCCTCAGGATAATTATCTAAAATCCAACACACTCTGAATGTTTCTAATGTCTCCTCCTATAGTCATGAAAAAAATAAAAGCAGAGAATACCAAATGGCCCACACTGAGATAAGATATGCTAGCCTCTTCCACAGAGCTCCCTGAGCCCTGGGGTGGGCATGGGAATTGATGTAGACATCTCATTTAGGGATGAGTGTTCCAAGATCTCTCACTTTCTGCATATTGTCTGGCTGTGGGTCTCTGTAATTGTCGGACGATGGCTGAGCAAGACATTCACAGAAGCCGGGCAGCGTGCACAAGACCTACATGGGTGTGCACCAGTCAGGGTCATAAAGCTGAAAGAAGTGGACACATTACCCATCCCTAACCCAGAAGCAATCTCCAATTGATCACCACTTGCAAATGGAAATTTAGTTTCCCCCAAGGGAATCTAACTGGGGAAACACACTACTCTTCAGGATAAGTCGCATGCCCAGTGGTAGATGCAAACAGAAAACAGACTCAGTGGATTCTTTGGAGGTTCCTTGCCTCTTAATGTCTTGTCAAGGCTTTTCATTTTTCTTTTTCTTTTTTCTTTCTTCTTTTGATTTTTTTTCTCTCTTTTTACCCTGCAGGTCCTTGGCATACATACACACACACACACACACACACACACACACACACACATATATATATATATATATATATATATATATATATATATATATATAAATTAGCTCCCAGTTTTGTGTTTTTATGGGATTCCTGAGTGTGCAAATGAATAGGTCACTGTGTCTTATCTATTTTTTGTGCCTTTTGTTGGGCTCTTTTCCTTTTGTTTGTTTATTTTGTCCTATTCTAATGTGGTCATTTTATTTAATCTTATATCTTATTTTATTATTATCCCTTAAAAGCCTGTTTGTCTCTCTAAGGAGAGACAGAAAGGAGGGGGATCGAGATATAAGGGAAAGTGGGGAAGAACTAGGAGGGGTAGAGGAAGAGCAAACCATAGCAGGGTATATTATATAAAAATCTATTTTCTTTTTTTGTTTTTATTTGTTGTCTGAGGAGGTTCCATAGAGATCCTTAAGCTGATGTTAGGACAGAAGATCACTCTCTGAAAACTGATAATGGGTTCCCTTTCCCAAGGACAACTTCCGCACAGCTCAGTTAACATAGAGAGGTCGAGCTGGTGCAGGCTTGGAGTTTTCATTCCAACATTCCAGTCTCCTTCACATGCGAGGTTCTCTGCAGACTACAGAAAGAGAAACCTGAACACCAACCCTGTCACAGGACCCTCGACCTACAATCTGTCCTGCCTGTAAGAGATGCTGGAGCCATGGCGGCTTGGAACTTATGGGAGTGGCCAAGCAAAATTTGGTTTAATTTGAAGCCCATACAGTGAGAGCGAGCCCACGCCCTACATTGCCTGGGTGGCCAGAAACCAAAGACTGGGTATCCCTGAGACCTGGGGTAAAACCAAACACAAGTGGGAAAAAAATAATAAAATCATTCATTCCTAATGGTACTCTGCTATACTCATAGATCGGTGTCTTGTTCGGTCGTCATCAGAGAGGCTTCGTCCTGCATCAGATGGCAATGGGTGCAGATGAGAGAAGATCTACTCTGCTCTCATATAAAAATCCCAACCTCAGTTTCCCTCCCTCTACTCCTCCTAGCCCTCACCCACCTTCCCTGTCCCTCAGGTCCACTCCCTCTCTGATTTCTCCATGAGACAACAGTCAAATAGAACAAAGTATGACACAATAGGACATGGCAAAAGCTCTCATATCGAGGCTCCCATTTAGGAGGAAAAAAATCTCAATAGCATACAAAATTGAGACATAGCCGCACCCACTGTTAGGAGTCCTACAAAAACACCAAGCTAACAGTCATAAAATCATGCCAAGACCTAGTACACACCCATGTTTGTCGTTTCAGTCTCAGTGAGCCCATGTGAGCCCTGCTTAGTTGATTCAGTAGGCACGTTCTCCTTCCTCCACCCACTCTGACTCCTACCGTCTTTCTTCCTCCTCCACAGGATCCCCATAGCTCTGAGAGGAGAGACCTGATGGAGACTTTAGACTCTTTCTCCACATAATGTCTGGCTGTGGGTCTCTGCACCTGCTCCCATTCGCTGCCAAAGGAAACCTCTCGGATGACAACTGGACCAAACACCAGTCTATGAGCACTGTGAGCATAGCAGAATATCCCTAGGAATCATTTCATTGATGGTTTTTTTTCTCCCTGTCTGTGTGGTTCTATCCTAGGTCTTTGGGATATCCAGTCTCTAGTATCTATTTTCAATCTTAATTTCAAATTTTAATTTTTTTCCAAAAAGAGATGCTAATATCTCTTCTTAAAAAAAAGTAATCACAATAATTATCCTAGACTATTTTTCCTCAAAACTGTTTTGGAAGACTTGGTTTCCATAATAGAAAAATTTTAGAAAAAACATTTTAGAAACTACAATAATATTGGTTTAAATGCCTTGAGTAATTATAAAATCCAAGAAAATAATCCTTACTTATTTCCAGCAACAAATTATTACTTGTGAATTTTTATTGTTTGACAGTTTCATACATTTATATAATAAGGGTCAGTCAATTCAACGCCAATTCCCCGCCTTCATTACACTGACCCCTGTGGAAACTTTCCTCTCAAAAAGTCCCTCCCTCACTCCCCTGCCTTTCCCAATGGGAAGCTGCCTCTCAACAAGCCCTTCCTTCATTTCCTTTCATCCTCCAATGGGAACCTTCCTCTCAAAAAGTCCCCCTGCCTCTCCCAATGAGAACCTGCTTCTCAATAAGCCCTTCCTTCATTCCCTTGCATCCTCCAATGGGAACCTTCATCTCAGCAAGGCCCGCCCTCATTTCCCTACCTACCCCCAATGAAAACCTTCCTCTCAACAAGCCTCTCCATCCTATTAACAGTCTGACCCAGCTGTGACTCCAGCACGCTACAAGATAATTTTTCAATTATCATCATTTATTCATTTCAAATTATTTAATTTTCTCATGGTTGCCAAATAATGTTCATGTCAATTTCCTCCCCCGCTTGCATTGTTCCATCTACAGTATTCCAACTCCTTCAGGCAGGTTGCAAGGTTCTCCCATCCACGGAGACAGTAGAGATTGTGGATGCAGGAAAAAGAAGGTGAAGTCTACAGACAAAGAAAAGATCAAACATAGACATTGTATTGGAGATACTGAAGTCAAAAGTTTAAATCTTGAGTTCATTGGCTAACGGGTATCCGTTTAACGTTTTCTGCCACTGTTCATTTGCTGATGATCTTGGGCTATGCAGAGCAAGCAGTATGGGCCGGGAGGAAATTAAGGGTAAGATACCTGGGGTCTAACCCACAGATTCGAATCCAACTCTCAATGAATGTGATGAGTTGCTTTAAAGTAGTCTAAGACTCCACCTATTTGTATGTAAAGTGGGATTAAAAACAATTATTTCATGAAAGTATCATAAAGCATAAATGCAATTTCGTTAGCACATCTGTTAGCATGGTGCAGAGTTTATATAAAAGTTTGAGCATTACCATCACGAAGACAAACATGAATAGTCTTGCCAGCACCACGCATTTGTGTCCTTGTTAACCCTATGAACTTGAGCCAGGGACATGCTAGAATGTTTGAGTCTTATATTAAATATTTATCACACTGAGTATCCAACAATCATCCCAATGATTAGATTTGTGATTAATAAATTTTATAGCCCCTATCTTAGTATTTGTTTACTTGCTTGGAAAGTTTTATATTTGTTCCCTCTTCTTGTTTTACAGTATCACTCCTTGTCCATGTTTGCAAACCAGTAACATCCCACTCTGCCTTTAGACAGATTTAAGCTTCTTCCAATCCCACTCTGCCTTTAGACAGATTTAAGCTTCTTCCAATTCCCTCATTTCGATTCCAAATCATATTAATGAGCCAAACATTAGTCAACTGAAAAACTAAAGAGGACAATCCTTCCACTCCCATTTATCTTTGATAAAAGATAATAAGTTGATTCACAGTCCATGTGGCTCGGAATGGATGTGGAGAGTGTGTTCCCAGCAGGCAGGGCATACGCCTTCTGTGGAACAGCTGTCTCTTTGTACTCTAACTTCAAGCACAGTATTGTGCTAAAACAGCAAGTAAAGTAATAAAAATGGGACAATTCCATTTCCCCACTGTGAGCTTGGACATGTGAATAGAAAAAATAAAGGAAAAAAAAGTCTGACTTTTTTCATCAGTGAAATGGAGAAACTGCCCCCAAACAGCTGGAGTAGATGGAAGGTCTGTAGGATGATCTTTCTATTTCTTCTTTGCTAAAGAGAACCCCTAATTATGTCTGGCTTGCCTTCTGATCTATTGCCAACAGCATCTGATTCTCTGAAATGGAGGCAAAGAGATGCTGACAGTTGTGCCCAGCATGGACACTGCAGTCCAAGGTAGACAGCAATGTTGTACCTAATGAGATCCAAAAAACCACTTGTGCCTATCAGAGTGGTTGAAGGAAGCGGGGGGTGGAGTGTTTGGCAGAACCCATAACCATACAAAGCCTTGGAATCACAGCCTTTTCATGACTGTGCTAAGTTAATGGATTCAGGAAAAGACCACACCACCCTCTGTGATGTCACATAACATGCAGGGGGAAAGAAACATCTTTATATAAACACATCATCAGGCTCTTTCATATGTAACATCCAAATGAGCTTCATACTAACCTTCTGGATTAAAACTTTTTAATTGACAGGAGACCTTATCTGAAAAAACAAAAGAAATTTGGAGAGTGAGGCCATTACCCTAGAGGTCATCTACGTCACTCCTGGCAAATTTAACTGTGGTGTGTTTAGACAGCATCTCCCTCCCAGAAGGAGGAGTTGATTAAAAGAGGAAGAGGGTCTTGCACTTTCCCTCTGGTTGATTTTGTTAGCAATTGTGGTTTCTCGAGGTTTTTCTACCCTACTGCTGACCACATGCCAAAGACCTTTAAAGACAGACACACAGTTGAAGCCTCAAAACAATCCCACACCAGTTAAAAATTAAGAATAATAAAAAGGGTTATTTATTTGAGGGGAAAAACTTACAGATCACCATCCCAAACAACAGTCCTCTTGTTGCAAACAGGAATCAGAGAGTCTAGCCGCCAAACAGAAGCCTGAAGCAAGAGAGCGAGTGCCCGGTTCCCTTCCTTTTTAAAGTATAAGAGACCACACCCCAGTGGGCTGGTATCTTAAAGGCTATTGACTGAAGGAGCAGAATGTACTCCCACAACACACAGTCAAAAAGGAGAAATGACAGGGAGGTTATAGCTGAGGAAACAAGGAATATAAAGCTGTACTAATCCACGGGGATAACCAAACTTGTGCTGTGGAATAAAGAGTCACCAGTCACAGATGACACCTACTAATTATAAAACCCAACCATTTCCTCAGCTGCACCAGGCACCTTTGAGTACTCCATAGCCACGTGCCAGAGGTGACTGCAGCACTGGGCAGCATAGACCCAGAACATTTCCTCCCCCACAGGAAGCTCTACTGGACAGCATCAACTTACACAAAAGAGAGAGCAAGGTTTTAAGCTTTAATTTTGCAGGCAAAATAATGAGATCTATTGCCTATACTCAGAGAAACAGGATTGAAAAGAAAAAGGAGAAAATGACCCTGCTGACTAGGGAGATACTGTATCTACCTACAGAAGCCTCTGGGCACAATAGAAAGCCTGGAGGGAGGAGTGACAGCCTTCAATGGACAAATCTTACCATGCTAAAAAGAAGGGAAATATAAGATTAGACCTGGAAAGTGAGGACATGGGCTCTGGAATGTAAGGCCAGTTGACACATGGAGTCCATTTTTTGTGTTAAACTTGAGGATCAAAGATGTGCTACTCGAAGTGAGTGATTTTCAACTGCCTGATATCCCTAGCTGTCACTGTTACCTTTCAGCTGAACAAAAAAAAAAAAAAAAATTTACTCTGAATTTTCTGATTAACATGGTTGCTCCATCATCTTAATTTCTCAGGTCATATGTTACAATGAAGAAACAGAAACTTTATTATTAAATGTCAAATGGTACATTTCTTTTAATTTTCTTAGATGACCAGTCACACTCCAATGGAGCTATTTGAGTAGGCGGAGACTTCACAAATACAAATAGCCGTGATTTTAAAATGGAAGTGTTAACTATGTCTAACCCTAGACTAGCATGAAGTAGGACACTAGCTGTCACTACATGTCCATAATCTGAAATTTTTGTAAATTGGGAATTCTTTGCGATCTGAAGCAAAATTCCCATTCTCTCACCTTCCAAGCAGATCAGTACATTAATATAGTACCAGAAACTTCTATGATTCATGATAAATCAACTAAAACTGAGAAGGAAAGTCAATTTTTTCTCTATTTTTGTGACAATAGAGTGGCCTATAAAAGAAAATAAAGGATTTTTAACTCAAAAAGGTTTCAATGTCCTTGACAAATATGTCTTAAATGTCAGATTTCAAATGCATTCATTATTTTTACAGTGATATATACTCATTGGAGATAATTGGAAAGTAAAGGGTAAAGTAGAATAAGAATCAATATTCTAATACAATTATACAACTTAGATACAATACTATTGGCATTTTGATATATATCTTTTTTGTTACTTGTAGCTTAAATAAATGTATTAGCCAACATTTATGTTTATAGTTATTTTTCCAATGCCATCAACACAAACCCTGTGTTAATACCACTTGATGCTACATAATTTTGTGCTGTTTTAACTGCAACTTTTCTTAAATCTGCACCTTTGTAAATATAACAGTAACAGTAATTCAAAAGACAGAATTTTGTGCACGATATTAGTACTCAGTAATACCATGAGCTGAAGACTTGACTGTTTCCTGTCTGTGAGCTCTTAGGAAGCAGAAATTCTCTGCTCCTAGTCCTTGTTGGCAATTTTTTTTTTCGAGACAGGGTTTCTCTGTGTTGCTTTGGATCCTGTCCTGGAACTAGTTCTTGTAGACCAGGCTGGCCTCGAATTCACAGAGATAGGCCTGCCTCTGCCTCCCGAGTGCTGGAATTAAAGGCATGCACTCCCACCACCCAGTCCTGTTGGCAATCTTGAATTCATGTTTCTGCTAAGAATTAGAAGAGACAACAGTATATGGCATAAAATCAGGCTCCTTCTCATCATAATTAACAGTGTTGTACTCACAGATTAGCATGTGCAGAAACCAATGCCTGGGGAAAGAACCAACCACCGCCATTACCACCATCACTACCACCAAGGATGACATGGAAGGGACAGGACATTGAGGAGAAAAGTCTGTGACAGGTGAGAGAGCAAACAGGTGCTATCGATGACACATAAAGTGTTGGAAGCCTCATTACCCAGCCCTAGCAAGCATCTGGCATGTCCCACCTCCTCAGCCTTCTTCCTTACTGGGAAGTGCTCTCTCTCTTAACAAACTGCCTGTTTCAAGCACAATACACGTGTAACCATCCCATTTCCTGTTCTTGGACACAAGAAGCTGGAAATCTCCACAGGTGAGCATCCAGTCAGAAAGTTGGATTTATGTCTCTAAACTCACAAAAACTTGACCTGAAAAGAGCCCAAGCTCTTTGCTTCCCTTCTTTCTCCCTCCTTCACTTCCTTCTTTCTTTACTCCTTTCCATCCTCCCTTCCCATTTCTTTTCCATTTTCTCCCAAATCACATGGAGGTCACGGACCCAGAAGCAGAGATCTCAGACATGTAGCTGGAGCTTACACAAGAGTCAGAGAGCAGCCTGTGGCTCCTTAGAGAATCAAAATTCTCTCCTTTTTCTTTCCATTAATGCTCAACTTCTCATCAACCTACCCATTTCTTCCTTTCCTGTCTTCCTTCACTTTCCCCAAAGCACTTGAAAACCTTATGACAGGTCCGTTTGGAAGCAATAACAGTAGCCTAGTGCCATTAAGTCCTACCCATTCCAATCTTTTTCATGGATTACCATAGGCTAGCATAAGTGATCAAACCCACACCCTCAACCTGCCAGCAATGACATCCAGTTTCACACCATGGCCACAAAGTATACCCCCTGACATTGCAGTATCTATCTGTCAATGTTTGAGTAAACATCACCAGGGAATAGTAAGATGAGCTCAGAGCTAGACCACTGGCAACATGCATGCCATCAGTAATTGGGCATGTGCACACGTGAAAGCTGTGCTGGCCAACAAGAATTATAGTCACATGGAGGATGCCAGCCAAAGAACCCAGCAGATATGTGGGGACTACATACTAAAGACTGCAGTAGCCACATGGTCAGCCAAGATGATGGTGCTGACAAAGAAGGCAATGACCACTTGACACCCCATTTTCACAGTGCATGCAGTCAACTGGGTCCTCCAAGCATCATCACACCCCAAACTTTCTCACGCTAACAATGCTTGTCTCACACATCTCCATTCTCATCCTTGCTTTGTTCATCTCTTTTCACCTTCCCCAAGGTCCAGAGAGATGGCAAGTTCAAGCTCAGAGACAGCAGGCATGGGCATGGGAACAAAGACAGTAGTTGTGGTAGCTCCTACAGGTCTCTAATGGGGTTCCAACACCCAGCAGTTTTACATGTTGACCCTTCAAGGGGCTGTCAAACTCACATTCAATTTTCAGAAACAATCGCTAACAGTGATGAAGTTTCAAAGTCTGGGGCCCATCTCAGTGGACCCAGTGACCAAAGGGCAAGACACAATGAGCACATGCATATGCTGGTGGGTGGAAGGCTTGGCGGAGTACTGTCTAGGAGCCCACACTCGGGCACATGACCAGGAGTGGAGTGTAGGGCACAAAATCAGGCCAGGGCACTGGATTTCCTTCTCATCATTACAGTTGAATTTGTTCTTCACTTCTCTGTCACCATGGTACCTTGCTCTGCCATGTTTATTTCTGCCTTGCTTCATGCTCTCAGTCCTTCCTGTCCCTTTAATATTAGCAGTCACATCCCTGAGGATATGGATTTTGTGCCTCAGGTAATAGGACATTGCCTTGAGCTTGAGGTTCAAACAGGATGTGGAGAGGTTGGGAACCGCATATTTACACCTTTAACCTGGGTAACAATCTCAAACAAAACAAGAGCCATTCAAACAAGCCACTTCCCTGATCCTAGCAACCTAACAGCTGAGGCTATTTATTTAAGTAGATACTTAGGAGAGAGACTTATTCCACTGAGTTAGAAGAAACGTTGTAGCTGGGAGTTCATTCCAATATTGTAGGACTTAGTCCCAGGAGACACAATCAGGCAATCGGTTCAAGCTCTGACCACAGAAGGAGTAGTCCCCAAACAACTGGTGATTCAAACTAATATTTCTAACCCTCCTGAGGCCATGTTGAGGATTCTACATGTGGGGAAAAGGGCATGTCCACAACCACAGAGATCATTCCTATCTTATCTCTCCTCTGAGAATCATCATGGAAGTCTCACCTTCGGTTTCCCTGGCCTGCCCATTATAATACAACCTCAAAATTTAAAATAAATTTCATCCTTAAGATCTGAAAAAGTTAAAAACAAGTTAATTGTAATTCTTTAAAATCGCTGGCCTTAATGAATGCGGAGTGATAAGAAGCCGAGCCAAAGTATGGGCACTTAAACTATGCTACCATCTTACAGCTGGACCTACTTGGGAAAACTCAAGGGAAATGCTATGACATGCCTTATGTTCAAGTCTTGGTGGCCCTCTACCAAGCTATGGGATTATGGAAAGTAAGAACAAACAGGGACATCCCTGATACCCTAGATAATCTCATTTGTGTTCAAATTCTATTTTATTTTTCAAATGGTAAACAATAGACAATGGGTTCAGATGAAGGGCCTTCTCTCACCCACACCACTTCATAGTCTCCTATTTACCACATGTTACCAGAGAAGAGAGAATGAAGTCCTGCAGGAAACACAAACAATGGAGATTTTGGTGTTTGGCTGCTATCTACTCCTAAACTAAGGTCCATGTCCTTTCCTAATCATGGACCTTTAATGATGCAAAAGGGAAAAAGCTTCACTGAGGACTTGTCCCAACTTACTGGAAACTCTAAGACCCTAACTTCAGCATAAACTCACAGGAAAGGCCTGTACTTAGTCCTGACTGCTTTCTCTAACCCTGCGGAAAACCAGAGGATGAAGAAGAAGCTGGAAGGCATGTGGGTTGAATAATTTAATCAAAATCCAAATCATCTACTGGCGGTACAAGTCCTCTTGGATCAAGAACCCACTGCTTGGAATTATAACCCATGCAGGGACCCGTAAATGAAGGATGATGATAGAGACTCTCTTCACAGGGATAAAAAGTTATATTTAAAAACAACAAACAAAAGAGGAAGGAAAGCCTGCTAGATTTCTTAAGAACATAATTGAAGCTTTTTTTTTGGGCACATAACACCATCCAGCTCAGTCTGTCTGGCGTTGGGGGCAAATCCTCAGGGCAAGTAGGCAGGCGCGACTTCCTTTGTCTCTCCAGCCTACCTGCATCAAGCAAGATAAGGCCTTTGTTTACAAACTACCCAACCTGCACGGAGATCTGTTCTAGGTACCAGGAAAGACAGCAGCGGGGTGAGTTTGTGACCTGACCGGCGGGGCGGAAGCAGCCCTGGACAGGGAACTCTGAAGTTCCTCATCCCCCACCCTATACTCCCTGGGCTCCCTGCAGGGCCTCTACACCCTGCATACTGCCTCTCTCTTCTTGTCCCACCCAGCTTGCATCCAGAACCCTTCTTCCTTCTGCCCCCTTTCCTCTTTGGGCACATAACACCATCCAGCTCAGTCTGTCTGGCGCTGGGGGCAAATCCTCAGGGCAAGTAGGCAGGCGAGACTTCCTTTGGTTCACTGGCCTGCCTGCACCAAACAAGGTAAGGCCTTTGTTTACGAACTACCCAACCTGCACAGAGATCTGAACTTGGCACCAGGAGAGCCATCAGTGGTAGAGCTAATCTGGGTACCAGGATTGCCGTCTTTGGGCACGGAGATCTGATATTGGTACCAGGAGAGACATCACTGGAGCACCAGGAGAGCTATCATTGCAGGGTGCCATCACTGGGAAAGTACATCAGTAGGCAAGGAGACCTGATCCGGTAAAAGAAGATCCATAGGGGAGCATTCGGAGAAAGAGATGGGCAGGCGCCAATGCAAGAATTCACCCAACAATCTGAAAAACTATATGAAACCACCAGAACCCAGCGACCTCACAACAGGAGGACATGAACACCTTAATCATGAAGAAGTAGATAAAATTGACTTTATGAAAGTGATTGACGCCCTTAAACAGCATGTAAAAAATGCCCTTATAGAAATGGATGAGAAGTATAACAGAAAGTTTGAAGAATTGAGTAAATCAGTGAATGATACCCTAGGAAACCAAGGAAAAACAATCAAACAAATAATGGAAACAGTTCAAGACTTAAAAACTGAAATGGAGGCAAAGAAGAAAACACAAACAGAAGGCCAGCTGGACAGGGAAAATCTAGGTAAACAAATAGAGACTACAGAAACAAGCATAACCAACAGAATACAAGAGATAGAAAAAAGAATCTCAGATTCTGAAGATACCATAGAGAAAATAAACATGCTGATCAAAGAAAACAGCAAGGCCAACAAATTCTCATCACAAAACATTCAGGAAATATGGGACACAATAAAAAGACCAAACCTAAGAATAATAGGAATAGAAGAAGGAGAAGAAGCGCAGCTCAACGGTCCAGAAAATATATTTAATAAAATTATAGAAGAAAACTTTCCCAACCTAAAGAAAGATATACCTATGAAGGTTCAAGAAGCATACAGAACACCAAATAGGCTGGATCAAAAAAAAACATCCTCTCGCCATATAATAATCAAAACACAAAGCATACAGAATAAAGAAAGAATACTAAGAGCAGCAAAGGAAAAAGGCCAAGTTACTTATAAAGGTAAACCTATCAGACTTACACCTGACTTCTCTATGGAAACCATGAAAGCCAGAAGGTCCTGGATAGATGTACTGCAGAAACTAAGAGACCATGGATGCAAGCCCAGACTACTATACCCAGCCAAGCTTTCGTTCACTATAAATGGAGAAAACAAAATTTTCCAGGATAAAAACAAATTTAAACAATACGTAGCCACAAATCCAGCCTTACAGAAAGTAATAGAAGGAAAATCACTAATCAAGGAGTCCAACAATGACCACAGTAACTCAGA
This sequence comes from Chionomys nivalis, assembly GCF_950005125.1. Classification (NCBI taxonomy): domain Eukaryota; kingdom Metazoa; phylum Chordata; class Mammalia; order Rodentia; family Cricetidae; genus Chionomys; species Chionomys nivalis. Next base: position 30,219,481 of record NC_080106.1, read on the forward strand.
CATCTAGAAACCCTTTACCAGCACATCTCAAAGAAGGGAAACACACAAAATCTACTACTAAAAAAAAATGACCGGAGTTAACAACCACTGGTCATTAATATCACTTAATGTCAATGGACTCAACTCACCTATAAAAAGGCACAGACTAAGAGATTGGATACGAAAAAGGATCCAACATTCTGCTGTTTACAAGAAACACACCTCAACCACAAAGACAGGCACCTACTCAGAGTAAAGGGCTGGGATAAGGCTTATCAAGTAAATGGACCTAGGAAACAAGCAGGTGTGGCCATACTAATTTCTAACAAAGTTGACTTCAAACTTAAATCAATCAGAAGAGATGGAGAGGGACATTTTCTACTCATAACAGGAACAATTCATCAGGATGAAATCTCAATCCTGAATATCTATGCCCCTAATATAAAAGCACCCACGTACGTAAAAGAAACATTGTTAAAACTCAAGGCAGCCATCAAACCGCACACATTAATAGTAGGAGACTTTAATACTCCTCTCTCACCAATGGACAGGTCAATCAGACAGAAACCTATCAGAGAAATAAGAGAATTAATGGAGGTAATGAATCAAATGGACTTAACAGACATCTATAGAATATTCCACCCAAATAGGAAAGAATATACCTTCTTCTCTGCAGCTCATGGAACCTTCTCAAAAATCGACCACATACTCGGTAACAAAGCAAACTTTCACAGTTACAAAAAAATATTAATAACCACCTGTATCTTATCAGATCACCATGGATTAAAGCTAGAATTCAGCAACAATGCTACCCCCAGAAAGCCTACAAACTCATGGAAACTGAATAGTCAACTACTGAACCATACCTGGATTAAGGAAGAAATAAAGAAAGAAATTAAAGTCTTCCTTGAAGACAATGAAAATAAAGAAACAACATACTCAAACCTATGGGACACTATGAAAGCAGTCCTGAGAGGAAAGTTCATAGCACTAAGTGCCCACTTAAAGAAAACAGAGAAAGCACACATTGTAGACTTAACAGCCCACCTGAAAGCTCTAGAAAAAAAAGAAGCAGACTCACCTAGAAGGGGTAGAAGACTGGAAATAATCAAACTGAGGGCTGAAATCAACAAAATAGAGACACAGAAAACAATTGAAAGAATCAATAAATCAAAAAGCTGGTTCCTGGAGAAAATCAACAAGATTGATAAACCCCTATCCAAACTAATCAAACGGCAGAGAGAGAATTTGCAAATTAATAAGATCAGAAATGAAAAGGGAGACATAACCACAGACACAGAGGAAATTCAGAGAATCATTAGATCTTACTACAAAAGCCTGTATGCCACAAAACTGGAAAATGTAAAAGAAATGGACACTTTTTTAGATAAATACCATATACCAAAGTTAAACCAGGACCAGGTGAACAACCTAAATAGACCTGTTAGTCGTGAAGAATTAGAAGCAGTTATCAAAAACCTCCCTTCCAAAAAAAGTCCAGGACCAGATGGTTTCAATGCGGAATTCTACCAGAACTTCCAAGAAGACCTAATACCTATACTCCTTAAGGTATTTCACAATATAGAAACAGAAGAGTCATTGCCAAATTCCTTTTATGAAGCTACAGTAACTCTGATACCAAAACCACACAAAGACCCAACCAAGAAAGAAAATTACAGGCCAATCTCACTCATGAACATCGACGCAAAAATCCTCAACAAAATTCTGGCAAACCGAATCCAAGAACACATTAGAAAAATTATCCATTATGATCAAGTAGGCTTCATACCAGAGATGCAGGGCTGGTTTAACATACGCAAGTCTATCAATGTAATCCATCATATAAATAAACTGAAAGAAAAAAACCATATGATCGTTTCATTAGACGCTGAAAAAGCATTTGACAAAATTCAACATCCCTTTATGATAAAAGTCTTGGAGAGATTAGGGATACAAGGGTCATACCTAAATTTAATTAAAGCTATATATAGCAAGCCGACAGCTAATATCAAATTAAATGGAGAGAAACTTAAAGCCATCCCACTAAAATCAGGAACACGCCAAGGCTGTCCACTCTCTCCATACCTCTTCAATATAGTTCTCGAAGTTTTAGCAATAGCAATAAGACAACATAAGGGGATAAAGGGGATTCAAATTGGAAAGGAAGAAGTTAAACTTGCATTATTTGCAGATGATATGATAGTGTACATGAGCGACCCCAAAAATGCCACCAAAGAACTCCTACAGCTGATAAACGCCTTTAGTAATGTGGCAGGATACAAGATCAACTCCAAAAAATCAGTCGCCCTCTTATACACAAAGGATATGGAAGCAGAGAGGGAAATAAGAGAATCATCACCTTTCACGATAGCCACAAAAAGCATAAACTATCTTGGGGTAACTCTAACCAAGGAAGTGAAAGATCTATTTGACAAGAACTTTAAGGCATTGAAGAAAGAAATTGAAGAGGATACCAGAAAATGGAAGGATCTCCCTTGCTCCTGGATTGGGAGGATCAACATAGTAAAAATGGCAATTCTACCAAGGGCAATCTATAGATTCAATGCAATCCCCATTAAAATCCCATCAAAATTCTTCACAGATCTTGAAAGGACAATAATCAACTTTATATGGAGAAACAAAAAACCCAGGATAGCCAAAACAATCTTATATAATAAAGGAACTTCTGGAGGCATTACCATCCCTGACTTCAAACTCTATTACAGAGCTACAGTAATGAAAACAGCGTGGTACTGGCATAAAAACAGAGCAGTCGACCAATGGAATCGTATAGAAGACCAGGATTTTAACCCACAAACCTATGAACAACTAATTTTCGATAAAGGAGCTAAAAGTATACAATGGAAGAAAGAAAGCATCTTCAACAAATGGTGCTGGCACAATTGGATGTCAACCTGTAGAAGAATGAAAATAGACCCATATCTATCACCATGCACAAAACTCAAGTCCAAATGGATCAAAGACCTCAATATCAATCTGAACACACTGAACCTGATAGAAGAGAAAATGGGAAGTACCCTACAACATATGGGCACAGGAGATCGCTTCCTATGTATAACCCCAGCAGCACAGACATTAAGGGCAACATTGAATAAATGGGACCTCCTGAAACTGAGAAGCTTCTGTAAAGCAAAGGACACTGTCATTAAGACAAAAAGGCAGCCTACTGACTGGGAGAAGATCTTCACCAACCCCGCTACAGACAAAGGTCTGATCTCCAAAATATATAAAGAACTCAAGAAACTAGACTTTAAAAGGATAATTAACCCAATTAAAAAATGGGGCACTGAACTGAACAGAGAATTCTCATCAGAAGAAGTTAAAATGGCCAAAAGATACTTAAGGTCATGCTCAACCTCCTTAGCGATCAGAGAAATGCAAATCAAAACAACTTTGAGATATCATTTTACACCTGTCAGAATGGCTAAAATCAAAAACACCAAGGATAGCCTTTGCTGGAGAGGTTGTGGAGAAAGGGGTACCCTCATCCATTGCTGGTGGGACTGCAAACTTGTGCAACCACTTTGGAAATCAGTGTGGCGGTTTCTCAGAAAAATTGGGATCAACCTACCCCTGGACCCAGCAATAGCACTCTTGGGAATATACCCAAGAGATGCCCTAGCATATGACAAAAGCATTTGTCCAACTATGTTCATAGCAGCATTATTTGTAATAGCCAGAACCTGGAAGCAACCTAGATGCCCTTCAATAGAAGAATGGATGAAGAAAGTGTGGAATATATATACATTAGAGTACTACTCTGCGGTAAAAAACAATGACTTCTCGAATTTTGCATGCAAATGGATGGAAATAGAAAATACGATCCTGAGTGAGGTAACCCAGACTCAAAAAGATGATCATGGGATGTACTCACTCATAATTGGTTTCTAGCCATGGATAGGGGCCACTGAGTCTATAATTTGTGATCCTAAAGAAGCTAAACAAGAGGGTAAACCCAAGGAAAAACATATAGATATCCTCCCAGCTATGGGAAATAGACAAGATTGATGGGCAAAAAATGGGAATCTTGGGGGGTGGGGTGGGATGGGGATGAGGGGAGATGGGGAGAGAAAAGTGTGAAGGAGAGGATGAGGGGAACTGGGGGAATCGGGGTGATTGGGGGTAAAGGAAGGTTGGATGGGGGAGCAGGGAAACTCATACCTTAGTTAAGGGAGCCACCTAAGGGTTGGCAAGAGACTTGAACCTGGAATGGCTACCAGAAGCCCAGGGCAATGTCCCCAGTTAGCTCATTGGGGCACCTGAGGATAGGGAACCTGAAATGAACCTATCCTATAATCATACTGATGAATATCTTGCATATCGCCATAGAACCTTCATCTAGCGATGGATGGAGATAGAGACAGAGACCCACACTGGAGCACCGGACTGAGCTCCCAAGGTTATAATGAGGAGCAGAAGGAGAGAGAACATGAACAAGGAAGTCAGGACCATGAGGGGTGCACCCAACCACTGAGACAGGGGTCCGATCTATTGGGAACTCACCAAGGCCAGCTGGACTGCTACTGAAAAAAACATGGGATAAAACCGGAGTCTCTTAATGTGGTGGACAATGAGAGCTGACGAGAGGCCAAGGAGAATGGCACAGGAACTTTCATCTGGCGATGGATCGAGAGAGAGACAGAGACCCAATTTGGATCAACCGTCTGAGCTCTTAAGGTCCAAATGAGGAGCAGAAGGAGGGAAAACATGAGCAAGGAAATCAGGACCACGAGGGGTGCACCCACCCACTGTGACAGTGGAACTGATCTATTGGGAGCTCTCCAAGGCCAGCTGGACTGGGACTGAATAAGCATGGGTTGAAACTGGACTCTCTGAACATGGCGGACAATGAAGGCTGATGAGAAGCCAAGGACAATGGCACTAGGTTTCGATCCTAATACATGAACTGGCTTTGTGGGAGCGTAGCCTGTTTGGATGCTCACCTTCCTGGACCTAGATAGAAGTGGGAGGACCTTGGTCTTCATGTAGAGCAGGGAATTTGGACTGCTCTTCAGTATCGAGAGGGAGGGGGAGTGGACTAGGGGGAGGAGAAGTGGAGTGGGGATAGGGGGAGGGGAACAGGGGGAGGGGGCAATATGTGGGAGGAGGGGGAGGGAAATGGGAAACGGGGAGCAGTTGGAAATTTTAAGTAAAAAAGAATAAAAAAAAAGCCAAAATTAAAAATAAAAATAAAAGAAATAGAGTTTAAAATAAAGCCACATAAAGGTCATAAAAAAAAAAGAACATAATTGAAGCCTGTAGAATAATCACCTACCTGCTTTCTCATCCCCAGAGGAACAAGCTCTTCTTGGTCAATATTTCATTTAACATCAGCCCTTGATATTCAGGAGCTGTGGTGTTGAATATAGGAAAAGAGTACCATTTTACATGAATATATATAAAAATAACTCCTTTTAGGATATATTTCCATTTTGGCCTGAAAAATGTCAAGGAGCTTACTTTGTTGTCGCCAGCTGTTTTAAAGAAATCAACAGATTCTGTCGTATAAAACAATGTGGTCGGAGATAAAACTAAAAATATAAAGGAAACTAAAGCAATTATAACAGCTAATGACCCTGTTTCTAGTGTGAAATTAATAAGACAAAGATGAAGATCAATTAAAAGCTACGCTGATTTGTCTTTTATCCATAGTTAGGGTGATCCATAATCTTTTTTTTTTAGATTTCCGATTTTTTTTGAGGTTATCAGTTTGCATTTATTCTGTGTTTTTCCTTGTTGGAGTGGTGAGAATACCGCTCTCTCCAGCGATGTCCACTTATGAGGTGAAATAAGTCAGCTAATTTTTGAAGGAAAAAAACACAAAAATCTTGAACAGCATCATAGTAACCAAATGGTGGCATAATTGTAAGTGTTATGTAAAAAGAGTAAATTAAATGCGTGTAATGGTCAGACTTTTCCCAAAGACGGTTCCAGGAAAGGGATAGACCATAACAAAACACATATGTGAAAATGATGAACATTGTAGAGAACACCAAATGCACACCTAAAGAACTACTTTCACTATATGAAAACAATAGTCCTTTTATGGCCATCTCGGGTAAAAAAGAAATCATTTTAAGTAGTTCTCTGCTGGCTGTGATTGTACTCTGGTATCACCAATTAAAGACCAACATCTCATAGAAAGCAAATGATTGGCACCATAATTCTTTTTACAGTACTGCGAGGAGTGAACGCTTGGCAACTCTTGCTTTTTATTCTTTTTTTATGTTTTGGGTTTTTTTTTTCAGAATTTTATACAATATAGTTTGATCACATTCTTTCCTCTCCTCAAATTTCTGTCAGATCTCCGCAACACTACTCAACTTCATGTTATCTCTCTCTAAAAACAAAAAAAACAAAAAAAACAAAAAATTTAAAACAATAGAGTATGATTTCTGCTACCAATGACTCCTGAACCAGTTCTGCCCAGGAGTACAATTGTTATACACAGTGTTACTCCATTGGGGGAAAAAACTGATTTTCCCTCTCCCAGCAGTTATCAGTTGCAAATGGTTTCTTGGTTAGAAGTGGAACTAATGCCTATTTCCCCTCCTCTGTACTGGGATTTTGTCTGGTTTGCATTTGTGCGGGTCTTTGCATGAGGTCACAATCTCTGAAAGTTCATGTGTGCATCAGCCCTATTTGTGTCTAAAAAATGCTGCTTCCTTGGAGTCATCCACCACCTCTGGCTATTAAAACTCTTCCTCCTCCTGTTCTTCATAGACAGCAGAACCTTGAGCGGAGGCATGTGATGAAGACATTTCATTAAGGGCTGAGAATTCTGCTTTCATCTACTCTACCACTGCATTTCTTCCTAAAGTTGTTCTTCTTATTCTCAAACATTCTCGATATATAACTATCAGTATGGCTTCTCTTGTTCATTTGTTTGTAGTTCAAGGGATCTCACTCCTGAGAGGAAGCTATGAAAGAGTATCACTCCAAGACATTCGTAGTTCTGACTTTCTTGTCTCTTGTTTTTCCGAGAGTCATCAGCTGCAATCCTGTTATTCCTATTTAGACCTCTCTCTTAATCAGAAACAACACCCTTCATCAGCATGGAAGAAGTAAGAAAATGGAACCTCATCCTCAAGTTCTACTAAAATATTTCTGAGATTACAGCTGGGGGTGAGGGAGGGAGTATGGTGAGGGAGGGCAGCAGCGGAGGATGCTGAGGGATAGGGGTGTAGAAAGAGAAGTGTCAAGAAATCCAGGAGTGGGGAAGACTGAAAATCTCCAGCCAAACGCTTAAGAGGAACAGAGCATGCAGTAGAAAAATCAATAATGTGTGTGTTTGTGTGTGTGTGTGTGTGTGTGTGTGTGTGTGTGTGTGTGTGTAAGAATGTAGGTGTATAACCCATAAAGATTTAAAATTGTGTGACCCTTGTGGATGAAAATTCCTAAAAAGCTGTGTCTGGCTGTCAGCAAAAATATGTGTCTGTGGAGACCAATAACCAATTGGAGTTTCAATGTAGAAAGATTGAAATTTTGCAGTTTTGAAGACTAATTATCTTATGCTGGGCTACTGTTAGCCTTCTGAAAGAGCCATTCCTCGTCCCATTCTGCATCAAAACTAACATTATGACAACAGATATAAAACCTTCCGGAATCTATAAACTTAGGAGAACACTAGCTTCTGTTGATCCAAAAGCTAAGAATGATCTCTGTGAGTTCGAGACCAGCCTGGTCTACAAGAGCTAGTTCCAGGACAGGCTCCAAAACCACAGAGAAACCCTGTCTCGAAAAACCAAAAAAAAAAAAAAAAAAAAAAAACAAAAAACAAAACAAAACAAAAAAAAGCTAAGAATGTTATCTTGTGTCTGTAAAATGGCTCTCTCCACACAGAGAGGCCCTGTCTCAAAAAGAAAAAAAAAAAAAAGACTATTTCTCTCCATCTCACTGTACCTGCCTTGCGGATGTACCCACCAATGTACTTTAAATTTGCCTTGATTTGCCAGGCAGTGGTGGCGTACGCCTTTAATCCCAGCACTCGGGAGGCAGAGGCAGGCGGATCTCTGTAAGTCCGAGGCCAGCCTGGTCTACAAGAACTAGTTCCAGGACAAGAACCAAAGCTACAAAGAAACCCTGTCTTGAAAGAAACAAAACAAAACAAAAAAAGGGCCTTGATTTATAACATTCTTTGTTCTGTAAAACTATTTAAAAACAAACCAAAAAAAAAAAATCCACTTCATAAAGCTACTTCCACATTGGAGCATGGAATTTGGGGTAATCTAAATCTGTGTTCTCAGACCATGGTCACTCAAAATGGTTCTAGAATAAGCTGTCTCTTGTCTTCTTTAAGATGAGAGTTGTGGTTTTGCATTGACATTTTACGCCATTGAGCAGCTAACATTTCCCCGATCTCTAGTCCACATCCCTGCTAGGACCTGATCTCTTTACTAATAAACCTTATCTATTCCTACCACTCTAGTCCAATTCCTTTTTTTAAGACACAAGAACCTAGAAGTCACACCAGGTGCCCTCTTGGCCCTCATCCACACCTGTAATAGTATCTCACTAAAACTGATTCCCAGAATCAAATGTCGTGGCATTTCATTTGTATTTTAATAAATAAAGCTTGCTTGACGATCAGAAAGGTAGAATAGCCACACTGGCCATCTCACAGACCAGAAAAGCAATGGCACACAACACCTTTAATCCCAGCATCCACAACGACACACACCTTTAATCCCAGTAGCCACACTAGTTTGCCATAGAAGCCAGGTAGTAGTGGTGCACGCTCTTAATCCCAGAACTAGAGAGAATTATAAAACAGGAGGCCATAGCTCTCAGTCTCATTCTGAGGTTTCCTGGAGGCAGGATAGCCATTTTCTGACTGAAGCCGAGGCAAGAGCCAGAGGTTTGCTGCTTTGCTTTTCTGGTCTTCAGGTTCAAGCCCAATATCTGTCCATGAACTTTTATTAATGGTGCCTCAATCAAAATTACTAGATCGAAGCTATAAAAGGTCTTATGTCTCTCAAGGTATTTTATCAAGTTGGCTTTTTCAACGTCATAAGCCAATGGTAATGTTACCAGTCATTTTTAAGCATATCCATTCTATACTTGATTTCTAATCCTAGCAAGTTATCATATAAAGAGCTATTTTTAAGTCAAAATAGAAATCCAACCTAAGTTTAACAAACAAAATTCAACTTGTGCATCTTGCACTAGTGAAAAATGATGTGTGCGTGTATATTTAAATATTTAACACACCTCTTCCGGGGGCCTTTCTTTGTAATGACATTCTCAGTAGGGCAAACAATGTCCTGCCAGCAAATGGAATATTGCTGTTTATAAGCCGTGTAAGGGTATTGAGAAATTTAGAATGGAAATGATAAACATGGAGCGATAAGGGCTTCATCTCTCCGTCAGGTTGCAGCTAAATAACACTTTGCGGTAGATCCCAGTTGAGGGAATCTACTGTAGTTTTGACTATCCACAATTTCTATCACATTTCCCAAGGTTAAATGTGTTGCCTTGAGGCAGCTGCTCAAAATGATAAAGGGGACACTGTAAGACAGTGGTGCTCTTTGTAATGTTAATAACCCTAGATTCTGATATCCCGCGCAACTCAGGGGAAATCCGCTGCTTCTAGACTCTAAAAATCTAACTCAGTTAAGTACACTTTACTACAATTTTTTTTTAATTTGGCACAAGCAAGAGGACAATCTGAGCTCTGCATATTTAGATAATTTTATTATTTATCTCTCCTAGATGAATTTCCACAAAATAACATGTGTTGCAAAATTAATATGATCTTCAGATGCAAAAGCAAAATGAAATCTATGTACACGCTTATAGGATTCATTTTTATGATATAAACAAACCTGGGTAGTGATCTCTTATCCTATTCTGTGCTTACTTGGTTAAGATTTGTGCCCCACCTGGCTTCAAAGGAGCAGCGAGAACATCCGCGAAATGAATGCACGGGTAACGTGAGATAAGCAAGCGGCAAGGCTAATCAAAATGGCAAGAATAACGAGCGCATTCGGACTGAAACTTAGTGCAAGGAAAACCTTGGGGAGGAAAAGTCATCTGTATTCTCTACCCGCAGGTTTTTAAAAAGTAAAATTCCAAACAAATATATTGACTCATAAACCTCTCAGCCCCGTCATTGTATTTTCAGTAGGAAAAAAAAAAATCATACAAATCTATCTAATGATGACCACCTTGTGGCTACTTCATCAGGCCAGACCAGAAGAAGAGCGTATGCCCCTAGTGGCCTAGCAGATCTACCACTGGGGTACAACAGTCCTTCATTTGCCTTAAGGACTACCACGATGGTTGCAGGAGGGGTCCTTTATTATGGGAGGGACTGAGCCGTGATTGGTGCAAATACCCTAGCGCACGGCCTTTGTGGCTCTAAGTAGGGCATCAGGAGATGCCTCCTGTGAAGCCTCCTGTCTCTTAACACTAAGTCCAATAAAACCTTCTCCCGAGTGTGGTTTTTTTTCGTATCTATTTTTGATCTTTATTAGTTGATTAGACTGACCAGGTAACAGTAGCAGAGGTGAGCCAGCAGTGGCAATGGTGGCAAAAGCAACAAGAGGGGGGGAGGGGGGCTGGACCAATGGAGAGAAGAGGTGATGAAGGATGTGAACTGTGGGTCCTAGTTATTAAAAAGTTCCAGAAAACAAAGTCCCTCAGATATCCTGGTCTCCTAAGAGCTGTAACAGCGGCCCCTGCCAAGGCCGTCTGGAGATTGTCCACTCCCTAGGCTGAGAGTTGGAATACTTGTTTCTGTCAAGAGCTGAAAAGTTTGAAACTCTAGAGCCTAGAGTCAAAAAAAAATAAAAGTAGGTCTACAACACTTTCTCAAATATCAATTATCAATTCCTCTTAAATAATGAATTTTCTTTTCATCAAGATGACAGTGCCACATATGGGATTCATTTGTTCTTATTAATTCATTAAATGTATTTCTTTTTTCTGCATATATGCTGTCCTGGTTATCTTCTAGTTATCTCCCCAGCATGTGTATATATGGCAGCTTAATTTTTATTTTAAATTACAGCCATTATAGTCATTCCAATTGCATTTCCAGTGGCCAAAGAAAATAACATCAGAATATCTGGGAACGAATCACTGTTGAAGTAGCAAGAAGAATCTTACGACAAGAATACCTGCTGTTTAGTAAGAGCAAAGCGATGGAATCTGTTTTTAAAATGAGTCAAGCTGGTAGAATCCATAAAGTTAACCCGATGGTTGTAGAAGGCAGGACTTGCAGAAGGCCATAGAATGACAGGAAGGAACGGAGGCTTTATAACAAGTCAGAAGTCAACTCCACCCATAATCCTAATATTTGGGTCTATCTTTCCCCAACAATGGAATTCTCTGGGCATTAAAATAAGGAAATGACAAGATTTGCAATTAGGCCAGACTTCCCTCCTGTGGCATAATTATTCCTTTTTTCTTTATTTCCTTCCTTCCTCCCTTTTCTTCGGTGCTACAAACTGAACCTAAGACGCCATGTGTTGTAGGCATTGCAAGTGCTCATGCCCACAGCTCCTGCACTGAGACTCAGAAACAGTCTGCATCAAGCCACCTGACAGAGGCAGCTTGAAAGCCTGACCCAGCAAGCACAGTGCCTCACACTTGTAATCCTCACACAGGGGAATCTGGGACAGGAGGATGGGGGATTCTAGTCCAACCTGAGATACATAATTAAATTAAGACAGATCAACAAAGAGAGGGAAAGACCCATAATTCTTTTACTTATGCACCTGCTATTCCAAAAGTTCTGACTCCTGGAGTCCAAAAGTCTGCCTGTGGCCACCCTGTCTCTTCCCATAAATTCCTTGTAAACTTCAGGAGCCATGGCTGACTAAGTCTCTTATAAACAAACAAAAATAGTTATCTCACTTCAGGAGCAAAATACAATGCTCACTGGTTACCTTCTTCTTTTACTGATTAACTAACTTACATTCTGAAAGCTTAGGTAATTTTTCTGAGACGACAAAGCCAATACATGGTGAAGGGATAATTTTATTAAGTGGAAAAACTAGTCACCAGCATCTCTATGATGCATTAAGAGAAAGTTTTAATATCTTAAGCCCATAATTTATACCTTTTCCACCTATAGTTTAATTAGTGTAGTATTTTTTAAAGGTCTCAGGGTGAGCTTTAAAAAATTATTTAGCACAGACTTTTTTTAAATTCTAGCAATTGGGAGGAAAAGCAGCAAGTAATAATGAAATAATAATAATAAAATAGTAGTAGCAGCTAACATTAATTGGTCATTTTCTAGATTTAGGAATATCCTAATATAGGCAATTCATACGTATCTAGCAATTTAGTTTTTACTGCATCACTATCCTATAGCCCTATTGTAAATGTTATTTGTTTCCTGGAAAGCTGAAACACAGAGCGATCAGTGGTGTATCCAAACTTACCCAAGAATTCCCATTCTTAATCAGTGTCCTTAAGCCCTGTGTCCCTAAGACATTCCAGTTTATTTCCTAGACATTCTACCTCTCAGAAAGATCTTTCTGATACTCTCCCTCAGAGAGCAATACCCACAGACTGAAAGAAAGCTTCTATGGAAGGATGGCAACTCATAGAGTAAGCAATTAGAATAGTGCTCAAAGCCAGGAAAGGTGGCACATGCCTTTAATTCCAGCTCCAGGGGATCCAACACCTTCTTCTAGCCTCTGTAGGTACCTTCACCTATGTGGCATACACCACATACACACACAAATATATACATGCAAATATTTCAATTTTAAGTATTTTATTTTTATTTTAATAAACTTTACTTTAAAAATGTTTAAATCTTGCAAATAAATTAAAACATTAATTATACACCAAAAATTAACCAAACCTAAAATCTATATGACCTAGTAGATTTACATGCAGTTATAAATGGCATTTGAAATGAAAGTTGCAAAGCATCCTGCTACATTTTGCACTTTAAGTACCAAATATATTTTATGCACTTAACCATAAAAAGTGAGTAAAGAGTTCTATATTGGGGCTATAAATATGGTTTGTCAGTTAGGAGCACTGGCTGCTCTTGGAGAGAACCCGGTTTCAGTTCCCAGCACCCACATAATGACTCACATCCATATGTAATTCCAGTTCCAGGAGATCTGATGTCCTCTTCTAATCTCTTTGGGCATCAGGTAAAACATTCATACAAATAAATTTAATAAATATATAAATAAATAAAATAGTTTTAATTCCATAAGTTCTAGTAAAGAAGTTATTTCTTTCCACTAGAATTTAAAAAGAAAATTTGCATAATACTTATCTGGGATGCAGCACATATACAATAAATGGCTGTTTATAAATAGCACATTACTTCTATAAGGTGATATGGGATCTGTACCAAGTAGGTTCACAGCTAAAACATGTGAAATTTTATATTAGAATCATTTAGGATAATAAAGATACTATTTTAAAACATTCAGAAAAGGAAGGCACAGACTCCGTGAGAAAGATTTACCTTGACACTCTTTTTCCACCCCCAGTCTGATAGAATAATAAGAAGGGAGGGGTTGTTTAAACTTGGCAGGGCTATGCATAGAGTGCCACCCTGTGACTACTGAAAACTTGAGATGAAAAAGAGAACAAGCTGTGGTAAACATCCAGGGGTTAAATAGTACAACGCACTCCCTGCTCTCTTTCCTCCCACAGATACAGACTCTGCACATCAGCCTCTCACATACGGTGCAGGCAGAAGGGCATAGAAATGGGTGTGGGCGGCAAATGTAAGGTATTCTACCCAGATACCCAACATATCTTTATAGGCCAGCCTCATTACTTTAACATGGGAATGTATTTTCACTGGTAAATTTATCATGACGTTTTCTACTGTTATATCATGTGTTGTGATGACAGACATCCTTTAACTTAACTGTTGAGCTCATTTTTGCTTTTCCTGTTGAAAATCTTTTGATGATGGGACTTATCCTCTATTTTTCTGCAATTATGAGCTTAGTTCAGTGTAGTTGCTTTTATCAAGAACTTTATTCTATTAACATGTACTGTACAAATTCACTACAGTGTTTACACACACACATGCACACATGAATATACACTTTAATCAATTGGCCTTCCATGAGTGATTATGAGTTGAATGTTTATCAGAGGAAACCCTTTCCTTTGAGGAATTTGACTTTAACTTAAAACTGGAAAAGAATTTAGTAAAAAATTTTGGCCAATATAACAGAGCTTATGAGCTATAATATTGAATAAAAATTAGTCCTAACCTGATCTGGTTGTTTTCCTAACAGGTCTTATACAAATTCTTCAAAAGAGAAGCTAAGTCTATCCTTCAGCACCTTGGACAGTGCCCGACACAGGCATGTAGCTGTTTTCATGACCTGATCTGGTGGCATAAAGGACTTGTGGTTGAAGAGTTAATTGCGAGAAATATAGGAAGAAATGGGTTGTTTGGATCAAACTGTAAATTTTTCCAATTTATGACTTTTTGCCTGTAGAAATGACTTGATGTGGGTGCCAAGGGTGGAACCAGGGGTGTCCCTTTGTGTGTGAATGCTGATAAAGTTCATTGCATCAACTTTTAAATGCTTTGGAAGTTTAATTGCTTGGGATTTTTCTCAGTCAGGCGATATCGGGGCCACAGAAAAATACCAAAGGAAAATGTAAGTAGAAATTTATGTAACTAAACCAGCAATTTTTCACAGCATTAAAGTACTGCTCCCTCTTTAAATATCAGTGAGATATTTCATGCCTAGAGCTCATTCCAGCTAATCTCCCAATCTATGGGTGAAACTATTTAATCTGGTTTTTCTCTCAATGAAAACTATTAACGAGAGTGCTTTAGAAATCATTTCCTTGTGAAATATAAATCTGTCTCGTTAAACAAAGCACTCTGACAGGCAGCCTCAAAAGCACTAATACAAGGTAACAATCTGTCTCTACTACTGAACTTTATTTGACTGTGAGAGAAACAGTAAAAATCCTATTATGGCATATCAGAAAGACCTGGCTCTGCTGAGAGCTTTGTGCTTTTCCACAGAAATCCTCGTCCATCATTTAAAGTCATTGGCCGTATCTTCCACCTCCCTCTTAGCCACAGTTCAGGTGGAAGTCATGATATATGCTAAATGGCTTCACTGCTCAGATGTAAAACAGAATTTATGTTTACTATTCTTCTTCAGACACCCACACTTTCCTTCTGCAAGATAAACCTTATAACTGCTTTAAATCATCCCTTTTCTTCGTGTGATTACTGAGAGAATGGCAGATTTATGAGCCTAAGACCATCTGTGCCAAGAAAAGAAGGCAGGATTTTTTTCTTAATAAAAGAGATGGCATTGTTCTTTGTCACTTTATAACCTCACTTATCTGCCCATAAGAACACTTCATGTTTGACCCATGGGCATTCACTTGGCACATCATGAGTCTCCTCTACTTTCCTATTCCCCTCAAGAGGCCAATGACACGTGCCCACCTTTATGCCAACCTGGGGTGTCTCAGTCCAGACACCACTGGCATTTTGGAAATTGGCAGTTGGATACTTCTTCACTGTGGCAAGATGCCCTGTGTGTTGGAGGGTGTCTAGGAGCACAGCTGGCTTTTATCCACTGGATACTGAGACTCATTCAACCTCCCATTGCGAACATTAAAAATGTCAATTATAAAATGTCTCGTGGGGGAGGGGCATGACTAAAGACTCCAACTGGATTTCCTTTGCTACATCCTCTCATTCTTACCTCATCCTCTCTTTCATGGAGTCCTTCGCTGGGCATTTGGAGGGTCAGTGGTAGATGCTGCATCCAGCGAACAACATTCTTATATGGAGTAAATTTTACAGTTAAGGGGGTTGCACTACATAGTATGTCCCTGAAATGACTTGATCAGTAAATCCATTAAAGAGTACAATTCTAAAGTCCTGACCCATGACCTCAGAAGCTCAAGGACGCATAGCACTTGCAGTCCCAAAATTTGACTTTATGAACTCATGTTAGAAGAAGGAAAAAAAAACAGTGAGTTTTAGGATACTGATGCCTCATAAAATAGCTAATGCTTTGAGTGCTTTGAGTGCGCAACCTCCTAAAAAGTGCATTCTAGCAAACAGACAAATTTGATTATACTTGAAAACATGGGAATAAATTGTGTAGTGACTATAAGATAAAACCTGAGTTAGTTACAAATAATTTTCATTTGCTTAATGTTTGTTTGCAACTTCCAAGTTTTTCAACAATGAATATGCATCTTTATAGCTAGAAAAGTAATCAATGTGCTTTATGTAATAAAGTTTCCTTAAAGGTTTCATTCCTACACATTCTAAAGTTAAACCTGATGTACAAAATGCCTTACAGTTACATTCAGTCTCCTGCAGGATTATTTATGGGCAACCACCGAGTCCCCCTAGAGAGCTAGGAAATAAAGTTGACATGACAGTGTTTTCCAAATTGCTTCTGAACACACTAAACAGCAGCGGGCCTTTGAAGACCAGGCCTGCAGTTTCTGCCCAGAGAACAAGGGTCCCCCTGCAGACCTCCCCACGTCCCTGAGTGATTTCAGCTGTGACAGATAAACCCCCTAGCAGCCCCGTGCTCTGGCCTCTGGAAGGTCACATTTGCATTGACTGGAAGGACAGTGCAGGTGGTGCTGCCCATGGACACATTCTGTTTTGCTCTTTTGCTTAATTAGAGACCCTTCCCTTCCAGTCCTCCTTCCTAGTCACCCCCTGCTGCGTGCTGTTGGGGCTGTTAGCTGGAAAGAGCAAGAAAGGAACTTCAGAGCTGACAATCAAGCTATAGATCTTTAAAAACAAAAGACTTGTAGGCCCATGCAAGTTGTTTGTGGGTTACAAATGGAAAAGCAAATAAAAGGCTACTTGGAGCAGTATTATCTCCTAGGTCACAAATGAAATCTTTGTTGTAATTGTTAAGAAGGTTGGCTTGAGCACCATGTTGTCCAAGGCTTCCAAGGGTGGATTTAGCAGCTATGTACCCGGTGTCAGGGAACCCCATAAAACTTGGAAAAAACAGACTCGGTAACACCCCTCATGAGGCACATGTTAAAATGATAACTACTATAAACTATACTGAAAGATTTGAGTAGTCAGGGTGTGCCAGAAACAGCTGTATTTTTGATACAGTGTAACCAACTTGACAAATACAGAAATCAACAAGTGTGGATGAAATGATGATAGGAGGAGAGTTTGAAGGGAAGTGGTTGAAGTGTAGGGAGGGCCATACTGAATATCAGAAATTTCAAGTTCAGATCTGTTAGAGGCGAGCTTTACAATCTTGGGAAAACCTAGGAAGCTCTAGGCACCTAGCTTCTCTCATCTGAAAGATGGATGGTCAAAAATAAACAGATGAGAAAAAAGACCATTCCTTTAAGGTAACCCAACACACACACACACACACACACACATGCACACACGCACACACGTACACACACCAAGAGATTTTACTCAGCCACCCTTTAGGGCATGTAACACCCCTGTTGCCTGGTCCTCTTAAGCTCAAACTGTTGAGATCCAAACTGCCAATCCCCTTTAAGTCCTCAGTAATGAGAAGAGTGCCTAGAACACAGACATTAGTAAGGATTTGTGAAATAAAAGATGAGATCACTAAGAGATTCTGCATAAAGGTTGAAGTTTAACAGTAAAATCTTTGGCAAATCACTTAATTTGTCAAAGCCATAGTTTCTTTATTTTAGACTATTTCTATTTCTAATACAAATTTGTTCATATTTTGTGTTCCTACTAATTAATCCTATTCCTTTTCTCTCTAGCTAAATGTACCTCTGACCAACAAAAGTAAATAAAGTACAGAAAGAATGGGGAATGGGTATGATTTATACATTTCTGAACTATTATATTATTCTATGGATGATATCACTATATCTGAGTGGGTTACAAAAAGAAGTTTAGGGTTGGTCAACTGTCTCAGCCAATAAAGTATTCTCTGCACAGGCATGAGTACCTGAATTGGGATCTCCAGCATGCATGTTTTTAAAACCTGGGAGAAACATCAAGCATCTGTAATCCCAGCACTGGAGTGGCAGAGATGGGAGGATCCCTGAGAATGGCTAGACAGCCAGTCTAGATGAAACAGAAAGTCCCAATTTACTCAGGAGATCCCGTCTATTTCCCCTTCCCAGAAGCATCCATGTATGTCTCTCTTAGGGTCCTCTTTGTTTCCTGGCTTCTATGGGGTTGTGGACTATAGGCTGGTTATCACTTGCTTTATGTCTAATATCCAATTATGAGTGGGTACATACCTTGATTGTCTTTCTGTGTCTGTTGCCTCACTTAGGATGGTTTTCTCTAGTTCTACCAGGAAATTCCTGTAGCTGATAAACACCTTCAGTAATGCGGCAGGATACAATATTAACTCAAAAAAAAAAAATCAGTACCCTCTTCTTGGTGTAACTCTAACCAAACAAGTGAAAGATATTGAAGAAAATTTCAGAAAATGGGAAAATCCCCTACGCTCTTAGGTAGGTAAAATTAACATAGTAAAAATTGCAATCTTACCAAAAGCAATCTAGAGATTCAAGCAATCCCCATCAAAATCACAGCACAATTCTTCACAGACCTTGACAAAACAATACTCAACTTCATTTGGAAAAACAAAAAACCCAGGATAGTCAAAACAATCCCGTACAATAAAGAAACTTCCGGAAGCATCACCATCCCTGACATTAAGCTCTACTATAGAGCTGTGGTGAAGAAAACAGCTTGGTATTGCCACAAAAACAGACAGGTGGACCTATGGAACTGAATCGAAGACCCTGATAATAACCCACACACCTATGAACACCTGACTGTTGACAAAGAAGCTAAAATTATGCAACATATTTTTCTGAGGAAAAAAAGAATAAATAAAAGAGTATAAAATTTCAGATAAGAAGCCGGGCGGTGGTGGCGCACGCCTTTAATCCCAGCACTCAGGAGGCAGAGGCAGGTGGATCTCTGTGAGTTCGAGACCAGCCTGGTCTACAAGAGCTAGTTCCAGGACAGGCTCCAAAGCCACAGAGAAACCCTGTCTCGAAAAACCAAAAAAAAAAAAAAAAAAAAAAAATTCAGATAAGAGGAGTAAATTCAAGATCAGCAGCTATAGAAAATAGTATATTGAATATAAAATTTGCTGAAGATATGATTTTAAGGTCTTCACAACAATTAACTGGTAAGGGAAGTTATATGTATATATATATATATATATGCTAATTAGTTTGATTTCACCATCCTGCACGTACACATATCATGTTGTATACCACAAGTATTTACAACTTTACTTGTCAATGAAATATTTTTTAAAAACAGAAATCCTGAGGATACAAACTTGCTTGTGTAGAAAGTTCAAAGTTCACACGCAAAGGCTTAATAAGCAATAGAATTCTCTCACTGTGACTGGCTGCACTGTTCCCTCCCATGCTTCTCAGTTCCCTTCATGTCAAGCCTCTAACGCCTGACTGCCTGCCCTGACTATTTGTCTCCTTTATCTTAATGACTGCTTTATTTTTCCACAGTTAAACATTTTTAAGTGACCATAAATATTCCTCTTACATAAGAATAGAAGGAGATGATTTCCTATCTGTTTAATTCTAAGATGTTCCCCAAACACGGAGCTCTGTATCTCCATGGATTACCCAGATTGATAATGTAAATTTGATCCATGAACAACTTTTTACAGGGCTTGCACAC
Organism: Chionomys nivalis; assembly: GCF_950005125.1. Taxonomy (NCBI): domain Eukaryota; kingdom Metazoa; phylum Chordata; class Mammalia; order Rodentia; family Cricetidae; genus Chionomys; species Chionomys nivalis. The sequence goes on from NC_080106.1 coordinate 30,239,111, forward strand.
AACCAGCAGAGACCAATTAGGACTGGGGGATTAGATGGCGCATCAATTTATTGATCTGTGGCAGGCCTTCCCAGTGGCATCTATACTTTTGTTAAAGATGCATAAGAAACTATCTAGGGATTTGCCAAGCTGTTGATTCCATTAATAGTTGCAGCTCTAAGGTGCTACCCGTAAGTTTGACGGTGGGCGGGGGGATGGGGCGATTCACCATTTAGCTCTTGTTTTGGATGTGCTAACAACTCCAGTAGAGCTAGACCCAAACAAACCAGACCCAAATGCTGTCTTCTCTGTTTAGTCCCACATGATTTCACTCCTGAACGAATGCTGCTGAGACCTAGTTCTCAGGGATCCTGGCCTTATAATCCTGGGATTTAATAACAAAATAAGGTTTCCACACTTGTGGTCTCATGAGCCAGAATGGTCCTTCCTCTTTCAGATGACTTCATTCTCCTGCCTGTCTCTCAACATTTATACAGCTGAGCAAAGGGCTGGATTTAACCAGCCCCCTCTTGCCTTTCTTTTCCAGTTTCTTTAGTAATTCCTTAGTACCTGTCTCTGTCCCAGCTTCTTCCTATTACCCCAGGCATTAGAGATCTTAACTGAGTCTTTAGGCCATGTACTCTCTTGTGTCGTCATGCCTACAAACAACTCCTAAAACTTCTTGTTCCAGTAATCAATGGTACCAGCTGGAGTGGCAGCCATCCTGATTCTCAGGTCAGTTATATTGTAATTCAATTCTTCCCCACTTTGACACATTAGTTTTATTACTATTCCTCAAAGGAAAATTTAAAACCAGTGTCTCTAATGATCAGACACTTTAAGCCACACATATTGCTTCTATAGCTATACATCTCACCTACATTCTTATGTGTATATTTAATGAGGTCTAGCTGTTTTGTTAATTGTATCCTTCAGAAAGCTTCCTCTCTGTCTTAACTGCAGAGCTATCAGTTTCCTTCTGGAAGCTTCCTTTCTGTCCATCTCCATGTCTACTCACTAGAATTACCATCATCTTTATGACTCCTTTAGTTGCGAGGATAATATAATACTGACCTTGCAGGATAAGAACAAATCAAGTGAAGACAAGTGGGCTTGTAAAAGGCACATGGTTTATTATCAAGTTAGTGCTTTATAATATCAATTATATCAATAATAGAACTGCTAAGTTAATTTTTTTCTCATTGTCATTATAATTGTATTTTTAACATTACCATGCCTACTACAAAAACTAAAATGATCTAAAAGTTTAGGATCTAGAAAATGAGTAGCAATTCAGCAGGCTTAGTGCTCTTATATATGTGCATAAAACGCTCTCTGGTTACAACTGAAGATGCCTAAATATATAATTCCTATACTTTTTACTATTTAGCCAGTGAACTGAACACACACACACACCTTTCATGGGTGCCCTACATTGAAGAGGGAAAATATATTGGTAGGAATCCTTTGTGTGTGCCATCCTCCAAGAGACCTGAAATTCTAAGCAAATGCTACTTAGAGGCAATTTTTTCTATCTTCACTCACCAGATTGTCCCCTGAAGTAATTGAAACCTATAAGCCTTGGATAGAAAGCTGCTCTGTTCCATTGATTATAATAGAGCAATTTGAGCTTAGGTGACAGTACTCTTTTTAAGAAGGAAGGGTTGGCTTAGCTTATATAAAATATATATAAATGCATATTTATTTATATATTATTAAAAAGGTTTTGTGCCTGAGTGGCCCAGCTTCTGACTCTATAATTACATTTAATATAGTTAGTTTGGCTGAGGCTTCCTGATCTTTCTGATAAGAGACAGGACAGTATCCTGCGGGTTTCATGACAGGAAAACATACTGACATCCTACCCCACCCCTATCCCCACCCCTACTGCCAGTTCCACTCCTAACCCCAAGATCAAACAGCATCAAAACCTAAAGTTAATCTATGATGCTCTTAGTAGAGGGGCAGATTTCTTGGTAAGGGATGAAAGGATAAGACACTATTCATGAACTTCCCCTCACCTTGTTTTAATACAGCTTTGGAGAGGAAGAAGACAGCACAGGTACTGTTAAAGTTTCCCTGCACTGTAGCTGATTAGCTTTGCATCTGGGGAAAAAAATAAAATTAACTCTTACCGAGACTATCCAGGCAGAGGACGTAGATGAAGAGGCAAAGGAGTAAGTGCATGCCTCTTCAGTCATCCTGTTCCTAGAGTGACTGGGTGAAAGCACCAAGGACCTGCAGCCCTGTGTGAGCTACGGTTTTTCTTACAGGGAAGCAGAGGTGGCATGGTGGGTGTTCTACAGGAAGTCAAAGCTAAAGAAACTCTGGAATCAGAGCTGTTTGTGGTTAACTCCAGCCTGCACCATCTATGCCAGTTGTGTGTCTCTAAGCAAATGATTTCGAGCCTTTGGATTCTAGCTGATTCATCTGTGAGATGGAGGGAACATGTTAGGTAGGGGTTCCTAGAAGTAAGGAAGATGATAAAGGAAAGGGATGTGCCAGGTAACGAGTAACCAATCAATTGCCACTCCTTCCTTTCTGCTGCCTAACATCTCTATCTCCTTCAAAAGTGCATGGCATTAATAGGAAATATGAGAATGACAACGAAAAATGTTCCCTGTCGTCCATTAAATAGATAAGGATGAAAAACACAATAGAGGACAACTATGAAGGTTGCCTGTGGCCCCAGTGGATGGATAACCCTATACGATGTGCATATGGGGAACACAGATTGGACTTAGTGTGAGAATTTTTGTCATTTTTTTAAATTTATTTAACTTTATTTTATGTGCTTTGGTATGAAGGTGTCAGATCCCTTGGAACTGGAGTTACAGACAGTTGTTAGCTGTCATGTGGGTGCTGGGAATTGAACTCGGGTCCTCTGGAAGAGCAGTTAGTGCTCTTAACCATTAAGCCATCTCTCCAGCCCAGTGTGAGATATTTTTAAAAAGACATGAAGTTAGGAGAGAGATGGGAGATATGTTGGTGGAAGAAAGCTGAAGGGAGGGAAAGGAGGATGGAAATGAACAAGATGCATTTGATGCATACATATTTTTTATTTGAAAAGCACAATATGGTAAAAGAAACACAAGCTGAGATATGGATCTGTAGAAGACCATGCAAATGAATAAGTATATTTGGTGATCGTGCACTTCATAAAGCACACAGATTAAGGGTATTGGCTTGAAAATCATGATCCCAGACACTTCTCAAGGGTGTCTGCAATCTTAAATCTGGGTGGGCCTGTAATTCCCACCAGCAGTTCTCTAGTGCCCACAAAATGTCCTCCAGGAACATGAAGACCTCTTTCAGATTCAATAATTTGCTAGAACAAATTGTAGAGCTCATGAAACCACTACACCTACAGTCAGCATTCTATTATAAACATCTAATTGAGCAGGCAGGTGAACCAGTGTGAAGGCAAAGACTGGCGGGTCCCAGAACAGGGTTTCTCTGGGCAGCGGGCACACTATCCTCCAAACATTATTATGTCCACCAACAAGGAAGTGTTTTAAACCTCAGAATTTCTCACTTTTGTTTGGTTTCAAGGTCTCATTGCATAGGTATGATTGAGAGAGCATTGGCTACATGACTGAACTTGAATCTTCAAGCCTCTCTTTTCACTCCAGAATCCAGGGGTGGGGCCGAAAGCACCACCTCCCTAATCATATTACATTTTTTTCTCCATCCAAAAGCTACCTTACAGCGAACTCCTTCTTTACTCTTTAACACAAATTCAAGTTTTTAAGGGCCTATTATGAATAACAATAGACACTCTGATCACTCAGAAAATTCTAAGAATTTTTGAAGCTCCGTGCCAGGAACCAGAGACAAAACGTTAGATAAGTTCTTTCTATATCACAGGTTATGAACTACTCTGACACACAGAGAACTGCTAAATTGATCCATGTAACTCATAAAAGACCACACAGCTTCCATCCTGTTCAATTGGATGCTCATGTTCAGAGCATTGAGCCATAAATATAAAAAGTTCAATTCTATAAGGCCTCCATGCTATAAACCAACCCAGCATAATGTAGGCAGCTTGGCTGACAATCCTAGCTTGTGAGTCATACTATCATAGGCAGGAAATGAGCCTTCTAGCCACCTCTGGCCATTAAATCCCAGCTAAATCCCCAGATAATGTGAATCAGGAAAAAAAATCCTTGCTGTCATCAGAATTTCTGACCTACAGAATCAGGCATAATAAATAATAAAAAGGCTGTGAGCCGGTAAAATTGTGGAGCAACTTCCAACATAGCAATAATAAGCAAAACACACATCACATGTGGGGCTATAAAGGCACAGTAGACCCAGGCCACTTCAGGATGGAGTACTAGATTTTATTGCATTTTAAAATTTGTTTTTTGAAGCAGGGAGGGATACATTACAGTTTGACTTAATTTCTCGTTGTCTGTAAATAAAAAAGCTGAATTTCTGGGACATTTGGTATCAGAGAAAATGGTAAAAGTCTAAAGAAGAATACAAAGAACATTTACTAGAACGATGATGATAAGATAGAGGCCAGGAAAGGGGCTTGGAACATATGCTTAGTAGAAAGAAGAATTAATGATGAATCCATGTTTGTGGGGACTCAGTGTCTGGGCTGTTGATGGGACCATTCATTGAAATGTAAAATATTAAAGGTTTAATTGTAAACAAGGTATTGAGGTGAGTATACCCAGTAAATAGTTGTGAATCTAAATCTTGGTGAGGGAGTAGCCAGTGTGAGAAGACAGTGGTGGATTAAAAAATCAACATCCTCTAAGTCAGATTTTTAAGTCATCAATGACTAGGTCAGATCATTTAGGAAGATGATAAGCAAACTTGATAATCTCTAGGGAACCTCATATATGAGCGTTTCAATGTGGTGCCCAAGGGAAAAATGATGGGAGAAAAGAGACATGAATTTCAAGGAGTAAAGAATCTTAGAGAACCATTAGTGTTGTTTCTTATCACGTCAAGCAGAAAAATTTCCCCACCACATTCTAAAGCCTTCCTGGGCTCTAAAGAGAAAAATCTGAGTGCACTATCATCTGAGCATCTACATTCAGAGACAATAAGGTGGAAAAGTACAGATCAGAATAGCAACTCAGTACATAGTGCCTCAAGGAGAAGACACTGACTTCCCAGTGAGAAAAAAGGAAGTCTTCAAGACCTAGTATATAATGTTTTCATCTGTTAAAATGACAAGTGAGTCCCTCGAATCCAGAACTCTCTCTGTGTTCAAGCCCTTGGAGTTCACAGGGTTAGTATGCTTGAGGGGCTGGAACTTCAGCATCCTTTGAAGAACCTGCAAGTTCTGTGGTGTGTGTGTGTGTAAGTTGTGTGTAGTGTATGTATGTGTGTGCATGATGTATTGTGTATGGTGTGTGTGGTATGCAGTGTATGTGTGTGGTATATGTGTGTGCGTGTTGTGTGCAATGTATGTATGTCTGTGTGTGCATGGTGTATTGTGTATGGTGTGTATGGTGTGTGTGGTATGTGTGGTGTGCATGCAGTGTATGTGTACAGTGTATGTGTGTGTGTGCATAGTGTATTTTTGTATGGTGTGTGTGGTATATGTGAGGAGGTGCGTAGTATAGTGTGTGTGATGGGTATATGTGTATGTATGATGTGTGTGGTTTGAGGGATGTGTGTGTGGTGTGTGTGTATGTGTATGTTGGTGTATGAGTGTGTGCGGTATATGTGGGGGGTATATAGGTGTGTGTGTGTGTGTGTGTTATAATCCCAGTGAGAAAGGAAAGACAAAATGCCAATCCTCAAGGGAAACTGGACCCTTCGTATTTGGCATCAGTGCCTCTAATCTGTAAACTGCCTCTCTGCACACAAGACCTCCTTGCTATTGTTCTGACCCTGTGCCATTATGCGAAGTGGAGAGCAATTGAAAGGAGCATTTATTGCTGCCTTGAATGGAAATCCAGAAGGCAGAATTGTTCAGGAGCTGAAAGCAATTTATTCATGGGCTTTCATTTTCCTGAAGCTGGGAGGACTCCCCCTCCCCCCAGCTTTCCATTTGCATGTTCCAGGGCAGGTGTGTCAGGGACTGGGGGCTGGTTTAACTCCAGATGGTACCAAGTAATTGCACAGATTTAAGAGTTTATACACTCCCAAGTTTTATCCTTAAAGTCATCATTAGAAGTATTAGAAACAAAATTTTTTTCAAAGCTTAATGCTCAAAACTCCCTAAATCCCACGCGTATGACTAATAATTTAATAAGAAACCTATCCACTCAGAATACTACGTATGTGAGAGGAGAGGAAGGAGACAGAGAGGCAGCAGGAGAATAATGATTTCTATCTAGGGGTGGGGTTTGCTTTCCAGGAGACACTGGCGCAGACCAGTGAGAGGCCAGGAATGCAGCAGAGTGTCTGTAGTGCAGAAGATCGCCCTCCACAGCAAGATGGTTTCCAACCTAGACTGTCCATGGTGCTGAAGTCAATGGCTTGGTGTCTTGCTTTTTTCCTACACTAATTAAGTCTGTGGACCACCATGTCTCAGGGATGACAAGACATTCTGATCACCACATAGTCTCTTATGCACTGACATCCTGCTTCAGGATGACAGGGTGGGTTTGTATGCTTGAGTTTTGTTAGACGGACTTGCTTTGATGAGAGAGAAATTATGGAGCATGTGACTTTATGATAGCGCTACAAAAAAACAAAAGCCTTCCCAGTGCTGTTACTAACAGAAGACAGCCCCCCAAGCTAACACCAGAAGGAGACTGCCTGCACGAGACAACAAGCAAGGAAATATGCTTAGTGTTCTATTTGGAAAGCCGTGCCTGCTGGATGTGACTCTAAACTCATCTTGTAGATTTTAGTACCAGAAGGAAACATGGACTTTAACCTCTAGGCAGTGTGGAGAAGCAGATGCCTGAAGATCTCAGAGGAATTTTGGCCCAACAACAGGCTCCTTGCATGTTTCGATGGCAGTTTTTGTAGATGGGAAACTGTACTTTGTTTCTTGTTGAAGTATAAAAAAGCATCTCAGTTATTCTGCAACCTCCCTCGGGCTGCGGCTCATCTGGTTGGCCACACTCCCAGCTGGAGCCCCTGATACTCAAATTCTCTCCCTGCCTTGTACTTAGGAAATCACTGTTCTAAGAGATAGCATGGGGTCCCCTTCCCCTGTCACATGGCTCACTGGGCAGCACACATCTTTGTAGAGATTTCTACAAACTTGATTTTGGTTCACAGTAAAAGAAGCTTATTTGGAGGAACAGGCAAGCTTGATGTTGAATTCCCACCAGACTTCTGACCATGTGACCATGGCAAGATCTGAAACTTGAAATCACAATTCATGAATGAAGAAATAAGGAGACACTACTACCACGAGAATTAGGTATGGCCCGTTCAGTTCTGCCCACCCCATACCTGGCTCATGGTAGGTGTGAAGCTCAGCTTTGCTGTGGTAGAAAAGCTCAAAAGCTGCCTTTCCTGACCTCACGTGCAGTGTTCCCAGCCACCTCACACTCCTGCTACCACTGTCAGTGCTGCTTTTGCTGTCACATCTTAGTGGTCATGACAGAATGGACCCAAACCTGTGAGCTAGAACAGACCCTTCCTTATTTACATTGCTTGTGTCGGATATTGCATTCAGACTTTCTCTGTCCCACCATCCAGCTCCCAAATAACCACACAGAGACTTCTTACTAATTATAAAAGCTCAGCTGATAGCTTAGGCTTATCACTAACTAGCTCTTGCAACTTAAATCATCCCACTTTCATCAATCTACATGCTGCCACATGATTCATGGCATTCACCTGTCCTTTTGCATGTCTTCCTCCCTTTCCATCTGGCTGGCAACTCCACCTTTCTTCTTCCCAGAGTTCTCTCTGTCTGGCTCTCCTGCCTATACCTCCTCCTGCCTAGTTATTGGCCAGTTAGCTCTTCATTAACCAACGAGAGCAACACATCTTCATGGTATACAAAAAGATTATTCTACAGCAGAACATTTTATCACAACAAAGAAAGAAGTAACTAATCCAACCCTGTCTTAGGATTTCTATTGCTGTGAAAACACCATAACCAAAAGAAAGTTGAGGAAGAAATGATTTGTTTATCTTAAGTCTCTCCAGTCATACTCTATCACTAAGGGCAGTTGGGGCAGGAACTCAAGATAGGAACCTGGAGTCAGGAATTGAGGCAAAAGCTATAGAGAAATAATGCTTATTAGCTTGTTCCCTATTGCTTGTTCAACCTGTTTTCTTATACCATCCAGGACCACTTGACCAGGGGGTGATACTGCGCACAGTGATGTGGGCCCATCTACACCTATTTTAATCAATCAAATGTCCCATGTCCCACAGGTTTACTTGCAAGTCCATCTAGTGGGGGACATTTTCTCAATTGAGGTTCCCTCTTCCCAAATGACTCTACCATGTGTCAAGTTGACCAAAACACTATGAAACACAGATTAAAGCTCAAAATAAAGTCTGAATCTTCAAGAGGGTGATGGAAGGGGATGAATATAGTCATCAGTCCTTAGTCTCTATTGGTCCAGGATCCCTAGAGATACCAAAACTCATGGATGCTCAAGGTGCTTTCATAAATTGTGCCTTATTTGCATATAGTTCACACATGGACTCCCACACTCTTTGAGCCATTTGTAGATTATGTGCAAAATCCTATACATGGCAACTCCTGCATTAGCAGTTGTTATGCTGTGTTCAGGGAGTAAGTGACTGGAGAAAATGTCTGCCCCATTCGGGTTCACTTTTTAATAGATCCAATCTGTTGCTGGTTGAATCCATGGATGTGGAATCCAGAGATATGGAGAGCTGGATGGTGAAATGAAGTCCTTGAGGTTGAATGCAGTTCAACTGCATAAAAGGCTGTAGGAGTAGCAAAGAACATACTGTTTCAGAAGTATAAACGCTTAAAATAATCTTTAGTCCAAGGACCTGGTAATCATTCTTGGTTTTATTTTAAGGTAAGGTTTCTGTGTATAGTCCTGAATATCCTGCAACTTGTTTGTAGGCCAGGCTAACTTTGAACTCAGAGATCTACCCGCCTCTGCCTCCCAAGTGCTGGAATTAAAAGTGTGCACTACCACACCTGACTCTAGTGCCCAGTCTTAACACTATAAAAATCCCAACTTTCAGAACTGAAAAAATAAAGCAAACATTACAACACTAATGTTTCTCTAAGCTTGCAAGCCTAGAGAAAGGCAGACAGATTTCCAGATAGCGACCTATTGGACTTCAGAATAGATCCCTCCCAGCCAACGTCTTCATAATGGTGATAAAACTTCTATAATTACCCTAATTATTCCTCAACTTTCAGAGACATTTGTATATGTTGCACCTGACCTCCAACGTCTTCTCTTCAAGCCTTGCCTGGAAGACTATATGATCCAATTATCCTCAACGCCAATGCAGGGTTCCCTATGCTGCCAACCTCCCCTGACCAAGCATAGTTTCCTATGCTTCAGTGGGAGTCCTTGGGTGCCAAGTGGTGTGTTCACTCATTTCAGGAGCTATCAGAGCTTTAAAATCACAAAACTTTTCAACTTTAGGCAACCTTGTAGCACTTAGTAGCATATTCTTCAGACAACAGTGTGCACACACATGTTTATTGAAGATATACAAATTCTAGATTTTCATCGGTTTAAAATACAGGGAGAAAAAAATCCCAACTCACACAAAACTAACTTAAGACATTTGGAGGGAACATAGAAGTGAAGATCAGCCAAAATTAGTAAGACAGACAATCAACCAAAATCAAGAAGACATACAATGCAGTTTGGAAGAAGAGGGCAGTTGATGTAATGGTCATGGAGGGTCTTTCTGGGGGATGTAGTATTGGAGCTGAAACTGAAAGGCCAGAATGAACAGGACATGAGTAGAGCTGAAAGAATCTCCAGGTGGGGGACAGTGGACCCTGAGATATAAGGAACAGCTGCTGCTCTGTGCTAATGAGACAGCAATTTTGGAGACAGGAGAGGCCAGCTAATACAAGGCCAGGGAGGTCAAAAGTGCTTTGACTGTACTGAAAACAGAAGCTCTCATATCCCCTTATGTGGAAATAGAGGATACGCCAATTTACACTTTTAATTATATCCTGGGATTCTCTGGAGGAAAAAAGAAAGCGATGTTGTCCTGCCATCCTTGCCCACAGTCTCTAAGACTGGACCTTCTCAATCTATATCTGTTCCAGTAGGCAGAGCTGGGACATTTAGTTTAACATTTCAATCATCTTGCTTGTTTGGATAGGCTATTTCTACCTGGTTGCCTTAGATCCTAGAATAAAGCTTAGTCAAAGTTTCAAATATCCCTGAACTTGAACAGTCTTGGTTTCTTTTTATTTATTTATTTATTTATTTATTTATTTATTTATTTATTTTATTTTTCCATTCAAATATTTACACTTCCTTCCCTCTTCCAAATCCCCTACCGCTCCCCCACATCCCCTCCTCCCTCCCCCTCCACGCTTGAGAGAGGGCAGGGAACCCTACCCTGTGGGAAGTCCAAGGCCCTCTCCCCTACATCCAAGCCTAGGGAACTGTGCATCCATATAGACTAGGGTCCCAAAAAGCCAGAACATGCAGTCTTGGTTTCTATCTGAATCTTTCTTTAGCATTTTTTCAAGGAATCAAGGTGCGTGTGTGTGCACGTGTGTGTGTGTGTTTATACTTGGGATGTACACTTTAAAAGAGATAGAGACAATGAAAACTTTATAGTACTTTAGAATTTCTTAGTACTTCTACATACATTAAATTAGAATACTACAGAAAGTATACTGTATAAGTATACTTGGCCATTGCGCAAGGCACTATGTTCAGAATAAACAAAAGACATTCGTTCCTACTTGAATGGGAAAAATTAAATAGTTAATAGTGTCAGGCAGTTAATTTTCCTTTAACATAATAATATCCATTCACCTGGAAAAAGTGAAGAAAGTGGTTTATTACTCAGGATCACTGTAAAAATCAAATATTAAAAAAATTGTCACAGTAACTAGTACATGGCTCAGTACAATTTTTAGAATCTACATTTAAGGAGATCTTGATATCAGAAATAAATACTATTAGAATCATAATACCATGGGTGATTTTCTGCCTGAAATCAAGGCTCATTTGAACTATGGAGTCCAAGGATTATGGGATAGACTCACAAACAGGTTGCTATGAATGAGTAAGCAATTTCATAGCACAATACTTGGACCAGTTCAGTGCACCCTTTAGTTAGCTTCGTGCTGTTGTACAATGTGTTTCATTCCATCAGAAGTGAGCTAGAGTCTAAAGACAAAAAAAGCTGCAACAATTACTTTCTATGGGCAGAGAAGGGATTGCAACCTAATTATGATCGGTGGCAGAGCAGCGCCCACTGACCAATGGAGAATGAGCACCACATTCTCCCACACAAAACAATGGTGAAGAATGATATCATAAATATAGTGGTGATGGTTATATCATCTATACTCTGAAAAAAAATGTAAGCTTTATGAAAAATAGTCCCTTCTCCCCAATTGATCATAGATGGCACTTATTGAGCTTCATATGGTTAATAATTACGATGGCTTTTATTGATCACTCACCGTGTCTCTATCTTAAGACTGTCACATTCATCCCTTTGGCAGCCTGATAAACTAGCCCATTAGCTCTGTTTATATATAGCATAACGGGGACTGGAAAATGACATGCGAGTCATTTGGAGAGCCAAATGGAGAGCTAGTGCCAGGCGGGCATTCTAAATCCTAGTCATGCTCACGGTAACTGCCTTATACAGCTATGGGGCTGTGAGCTTGTATTTGCCCAACCCAAAGGCGTTGCTTCCAGTCTGCTTCCTTCTGGATGAGCAAAGAATGCTGTTCAACAGTTGCCTTGTTAGAAATGAGCAGCTTTGGGGTTCCAAAGGCTGTGACGCTGAACCCACTTCCACTGGTAATCCCAAGGGAGCTTTCTCCAGTGACGAGCATTGGCTGCCAGGTTTTTTGCCAAAGTGTGTAGTCATACTGCCCGAGAGTGCCACAGTCTTTCTGTGAAACCTGCAATTCTGTACACTTATGTTGTATGGTATTACTTCTAAGCGTGCTCGATTTTAAAGCATTTTCTCCAAGAAAGGGGGGAGGAAGCAAGCTCAGTAAATCCCAGTATTTCTATTGCCTTTGCCAAATTTGACATCTTTGAAAGTAACTGTGAGAAGCGTGCAGTCTCTGCCAACTGCATATGATTTAGCAGCTATAAAATCCCTCTGAATCAAACCCATTCGAAATAAAAAGGAGCCTGCTTGAGAATTTCATTGCACTGTTGGATGCCTACTCAAAGATCAATCACCCCTCTTCATTCCGTATTCCTGGTATATTTTTAAGTTTAATCTTTTTTTGCAGCTCACCCATTTAGTTAAGGGTAGACTTTTAAAAGACGAGAGATTGAGCAAGAAGGAGGAGGACATCAAGAGCGAACAAAGGGTTTCTTTATATTCTGCACAATAGAACTGGAAAAGATGGTCTATTTTCTTTTCAGTTCTTTCCCCAATGGTACAGTACCTAGATTCTCAAAACCTGAGTGTCCTTTCCCCTCCAGGAAAATAGTCTCTCTCTGCAGGCTGCCTAGTTGGATAAAACAGCTGTGTTTCCTACTCCACGGGGAATTTCTTTAAATGAAAGTCTTTTTTTTCCTTTTTTTTTTTTTTTTTTAGGCTGAATATGATTGGGTGAGCAGAAGGCTAAATACATTGCTTATGGTTTGGCCTCCAATGACAACTGAAAAAAAAATGTATTCACGAAATGTGATACAAAAGCAATTAGCTATCTTGAAACTGAAATAACATTGTAAATCAAATGCTGGCTATAAGCAAATAAAGGTGTGAACAACACTGTGTCTCAAGAGAACAAAAATAAAAGTGCCTGAATCCGAGTTCCTGACATTCTGTGGTAAGAGGAGAGGTGCCTCTTGGATCTCGTTTGGAGTTTTGCTAATGCAAATATTTTAATTATGTCATATGCACTGGCTCTTCATTGACATAGTACATGCACACTACATGTTTAAAGGCGAAAACAAGTAGACATTTTTCCACAATAAAGATATTTATAGAGAACTAATGTATGTTCACTTATATATTTACTGAGAAAATGTTGTCATATATGAGCCAAAGTCTGCTTGTAGAAATTTCTATGTTAAAAAATATTGCCATAGCTTTTAACTTTTCTTTTCCCTCCTTATTTCTCCCAAAAGAAGCACATCTTGAAATGATTAATAGGCTCTAAGTTCCTATGATTTCTAAGTAGAGCTACAGATAGCATCTTCTCAGTAGGCCAACCTGCTCTCAACACGGTGAGTGGCTGTGTCGCTCCACTCACTGGGAAACGACATGGACCGCCCACCGGGAACAGATTTGAATTTATGTTGGTAAAAGTAAGATCATGGGAGTAACTAGCGCGTTCACCAGGTTACTGAACTGTGTTCAGTGTTGTGCAGACAAACTCCATCAATTACAACACACTAAATAAACTGGAGAGAGAGAGAGAGAGAGAGAGAGAGAGAGAGAGAGAGAGAGAGAGAGAACATGTGTTAGGGAGAGATCAGGCGCCGTGGGAAACTTTAGAAATACAAGTAATTTCGGATTGAAACATAAACTTAAATGTGAATAATATTAGTGAAGAGATCATACAGTTTATCTTCTGAGACAAATATTCATGAAAATCCAAAGACCATTATTAGTAATTACCCTGAGAGAATATGCATAAGATGGGATGGATGGCTATACTTTTATGTATTTGCAAAATACCCCGTATCTAAGCAGCATATAAATAATAGGAACAACCTGAAGGGGAGTCACTCTGAAAACAGCTGTACCTTGACTCTAATCTTGGTGGCATTCTGGTTATGTGCTGTCTCCATACCCCTCATCTTCCTGATCTGAGAAACAGGGGCATCTAACTTGGATCAAGTATTATCAGTGCACCAAAATACACAGCATGGGTATCACAGATTCTGTCAGCTTTGTGCTCCTATAACTGAATACTTGACATGGGCTACATTCATGTAACCAGAGGTTTGCATTGACTGATGGTCCTAGATGTTCTGATCCAAAATCAGGCAGCACCATTGCTTGTGCCTCTTCAGGGGGGCAGTGTACCACAGCGGAAGCATGTATTGGGATGAAGGCTCAAATCTCGAGCCAAGAAGTAGAGAAGTTAAAGCCAATATCCAACAATCCCTCTAAGGGCAGTCGCTAAGGGATTCCCTTAAGGTTCCAACTCAGAAAGGCCTGCTCTCCACAGTGGTGCTGCTGGTGGGGGGTCAGGGATGGCTCTCCCACTGTTATGACCACAGGGCCAACTCTCCCACCTGCCTCAGGCATTGGTGGGTAGGAGGAAGCGCGGAGGAAAAAGTGTTATTTTTATGTTTAAGATGCCACAATAAATGGGCTTAGGAACATAGAAGACCCATGACCAGGGCTCATAGCTCAGCTCTATCACTTGCTAAATGACCATGAGCTGTCTCACTTCATTCTCTGCTTTATGTTCAAAATAGGAAACAGTGACAGCACACCTGAATTTGGGGCTTTAAGTAAAACTCTTCAGTATTTGCAGTGGTTGGCGTGAATATGCCATGGTGGTCCCTGTGTCTTAGATGGCAGTGTGGGACAGTTTTGCCGTGTATACCATCCTTGGTTTGCAGTTTTTACCTTTGGAATTTGAAATAGATCATTGCATTCCCTCCTGGCTTTAGGGTTATTGCTGAAGGTTCTGGGGTTATTCCTGCCTTTGTATTTTTGATTTCTCAATGCCTCCTTGCTTCGATGTCTACTTCATTCTCTAGGTTTGAAAAACTTCCCGCTGTAATTCATTTAAAAATCTGTTTCTTTTTGTTTTAACTCTGCCCCTTCTGCTACACTATGAATTTTCAGTTTGGGTCTTTTCAATGTATCCCAGATTTCTTGGAAAAACGGTTTGCATCCCTTAGGTTTTTTCTTACATGTGTTTGTTTTAATTATTGACTCCACTTTGTTCTCGGTCCCTGAAATTCATCCATCTGCATGGTCTTTTCTGTTGATGATACTTTCCTATATGTGGGTTTTTTTTTCCTTTTACTTAACTATTTCTTTTATCCCTAGCAGTTTGTTGTTGTTCTTTCTCAATGTTTCAATTTCCTTGCCAAATTTTCCTTCCATACTTTATTTTTTTAAGCATCTGCTCTTTAATGGGTTGACTGTTTTTTTAATTTTTTATTTGAAAAATAACTTCATATAATACATTTTGATCATCTTTTTTCTCCCCTAACTCTTCCTAGAATTACCCTAGCCATGCATCTTTATGTTCTCTCTCTCTCTCTCTCTCTCTCTCTCTCTCTCTCTCTCTCTCTCCCTCTCTCTCTCTCTCTTTCTCTCTAAAGAAAATGGAAAATTCAAAATGAACAGGCAAAACATCAATAAGATTTAAAATGCTAAAATGAAACAAAAAGTTTACAAAAATATGAATCCATTTTGTATTGGCTTACTACTTCTGGACATAGGGCCTGCTTTGTAGTGTGGTTGATATGCCCAGTAGCACTTCATTTCAAATAGAGTCTTGGTTAGGTATGGAACCTCTCAGTGCTGGAACCCTTTCTAACTTGAAGCTGTACATGTCTTGGGTATGCTGCTGTCATTGTGAGTTCATATGTCCGTCAGTCCTGTTGCATCTGGAATACACTGCTTTTTGGAGTTACTTATCATCTCTGGCTCTTACAATATTGCCACCTCCCCTCCTCATAGATCTCTGAATCTTGATGAGAGGGGTTGATGAAGACATCCCTTTTATGACTTAGTGTTCCAAATTCTCTCACACTCTGGACACTGTCCAGTTGTAGGTCTCTGTGTTAGTTCCCATCTACTTCTAGAAGAAGCTTCTCTGAGGATGGCTGAATGAAGCACTGATCTATGGGTATAGCAGTATGTCATTAGAAGTCATTTTACTGCTAAGTTCCTTTATCAGAATAATAATATTAGGTTTTGTCCTAGGCTCATGATCTATCTAATCCCAGGTTCTTGACCACATTAGCAGTATCAGTATCCAGTATGGGTTCTGTTTCATGAAGTGGGCCTTTAACAATTAAAAACTGGTTAGTTTGGGAACCCTCTCCTCTATTGCTTAGGGTCTTGGCTGGGGTCATCCTTGTGGATTCCTGGGAGTTTTTCTAGAGCCAGGTTTCTGCTAACCCCCTAATGGCTCCCTCAATCAAGATATCTCTTTCCTTGCTCCCATAGCTGTCCTTCCTCCATCTCAACTATCCCATTCCCTCAAGTTCTCCTCAACCCTGCCCTTCTCCCCTCCTCCTCCCCTTCTCCCCTTCCTTCTACCCCACCCCCACGCTCCCAAGTTTGTCAGATCTTGTCAGTTTCCAATTTCCAGGTTGGTCTATATATGTTTTTCTTTGGGTTCACCTTATTACTTAGCTTCTTTATTGAAGTATATGTGTGTTGGAGACCATGAGAGTATACAACAGGTGACAATTCGCATTTAGATGTCAACCCACCAGAGGAATGATTCTCTGATGGAGGACAATCTTGTCCAGACAAGACACATGAAACCACCGATTCTGAAAACTGTTACTTCCTGTTTGTAATTTCACATATGCAAAAACAGCTGTGGTGTCTCCCCAATACCTGCATTGTAGTGTGTAATCTCATGTGATGTGTATATGTAATCTCAATCTTATGGGCACATATGATTGTATCTCAATGATGTTATGGTCACATATATCTGTGTGTGGCCAAGATGATGACTTTTCACTAAGTTGTATAATTTTGATATATAGAAAACATACTAAAATATGCTTCATAACTGGATCTACTGTCCCTCAAAGACTGTAAAACACTTTGTCACTCAAACACCATAACTACTTTGTTCCTTTTACTCAAACTACACACAATTAGCTCATTTTTACCACAAAACAAGTTCAAACTAGGCTGAATGTTTCTGTAAATGGATCATAAGTTAAAAACTTTACAGATATACACAAGGTCAGAGTTGCAGATTTCTAACCAAAGTTATTAGCACAAGGCAACCTCAAAAAATCATGTCAATTCTTTGCCTGCCAAGTCTGACTGAAAACAATGCATGACTCACAGCTTGTCTCGCTGGGTACTGTGCCCTCCTCCTTGGCCTCTGGTTCCAGTTTTACACTAGAAACCTTGAAACCTTGTGTTGCCATGGTATATGACTCTGTCTTTATTGCTTACCCAAGGAATGTGCTATGACCAATGACAAGTAATTCTTATAACTTTTTCTTACTGCCTCAAGCTTCCTTTTAAAAAATTGTCTAAGCTAGGTGAACAAAGAGGCAAGAGAGAATAGAAACAGAGAATTAGAACTAAAGAGAATTAGAGACAGAGCAAGGGAGTTAGAACTGCAGAATAAAAAAAGAAAATGATCCTCAAATTGTATGTGTCTTTACCCCTCAGATAGAAAACCCTTAAGTTCAGTTTTGCTATAATATGGACATTTTCTCCAAACCCTGGTTAGAGTCTTGAGAACTGGTCTTTCAGGCTACTAATAGGTGTGTCACTGAGGGAGGATTCTGAGGTCTCAGACACGCAAACCACACCCAGCGTGACAGTCTCTGCCTGCAGCCTGCCTATCTGAATGAACTCTCAGCTCCTTCTCCAGCACAATGTCTGCCTGTGTGACTCCATACTTCCCACCATGATGATAATGGACTAAACCTTTGAAATTGTAAGCCAGCCTCAGTGAAATGTCTCCTTTTACAAGAGCTGTTGTGGTCATGGTGTCTCTTCACAGCAATAGAAACCTTAACTAAAGAGAAATTGGTACTGGAGACTGGGGTATTGCTGTGATAGGCTTGATCATGCTTTTGCTTGAAGGAATGTGGACTTTGGGACTTTGGATTAGAAAAGCAGCTGAATGCTTTAATGTGGCTTAATGGGCCATATTCGTAGGATTGTGGAAGACTGTGGTGATGAAGGTAATTTGAAGTATGGGAGCATGATTTAAGAGGCTTCGGAGGAGAAGAATATTAATATGAGGCCTAGAGACTGTTATTACATTTTAGCGAAGAATGTAGATACTTTTGCCCTTGTCTAAAAAGTCTGCCTGAGGCTACAGTGAAGAGTTTTGGATTAGTTGTGTTGGCAGAGGAAATTTCAAAACAACCTTGCACTGCCTCTGTCATGTGGTTATCAGTGAAGATTTATAGTGAAAAGGAGTAATCTGAGCAAGGAAACATGTTAAAATGTACAATTTGAGGAGAAAGGGGGACACCAGAAAGTGTAATGGAGCTAAGTCCTGTGTTCAAGGAGATAAACAGATTTAAAGAAAAGCCTGATGTTAAATGGAATAAAGGAAATGGTGACCTCAGGACAAGACCCCACCCAGTTAAGCTTGTGAAAAGGAATTAAAGAAAAGCTTAGAGCATGCACTCCTTTAATCCAAGTATTCCAGAGGTAGAGGCAAGCAGATCTCTGAACTTAAGGCCATCCTGATCTACAGATTGAGTCTCAGGGCATTCAAGTTGTCTTAGTTAGGGTTTCTATTGCTGTAACGAAACACCATGACCAAAAAGCAAGTTGGGGAGGAAAGGGCTTATTAGGCTTATACTTCAGATTATTATTCATCCCTGAAGGAAGTCAGAACAGGAACTCAAAACCCTAGAAGCAGGAGCTGATGCAGAGGCCATACAGGGGAGCTGCTTACTGATTGGTCCACCCTGGCTTGCTCAACTACTTTCTTATAGAACCCAGGACCAGAAGTCCAAGGATGGCACCACCCACCATGGGCTGGGCCCTCCCCCAATGATCACTAATTGGGAAAATGCCTTACAGCTGGATCTCATCAAGGCATTTCCTCGGCTGAGGCTCCTTCCCTGATGACTCTAACTTGTGTCAACTGGACACATAAAACTAGCCAATACACAAGCTTAGGCAGTGAAGGAAATCTAAGAAAACAGAAAGCTGGTAAAGATGTAATTGAACATGGGGTCCATGTTCCAACCAAAGTAAGCAACAGAACTTGACAGCTTCAGCCACATGGGTTCTGGCTTTAGAGTCAAGGATAGAATAAAGAGATTATGGAATTTGCCTATATGTCTAAAGAAAGTCACTGAGGGCAGGCATGTGTCAGGGGTGTCCCTGAATGGAGGCCTAGTAGAGATGCCATTTTGTGAAGCTGTGAAATTAAAGCCTGATTGCCTTGGAGAACCCAAGATGTTTGAGATGCCAGAGTTGTGTGATACCTGCCAAGGAAACCTGTTAACAGGGAGCAGAATGAGGTCAAGAGAAAGAAGTGTCTTGTAGTTAACAAAGCTGAACAGAATTGGAGATCTGAAGAGTATTTTGACACCAGACATGAAGATGCAGAGTTTGGAGTTTGCTCCACTAGTTTTCAGTCTTGCTTTGGTCCAGTATTTCTTCATTATGTTCCCTTCCCTGTGTTTTGGGAGGGTAATGTATATCCTGTGCCATTATATGTTGGAAGTATGTGATCTGACTTTTCATTTTAATTTTACCGGGGATTACAACTTAGAAATTACATGAGTCTCAAAAAAGACTTGAACTTTGGACTTTTAAACAATGTTGGGACTATTACAGACTATGGGGACCTTTGAAATGCATTTTGCATTATGATATAGCTATAAGCCTATGGGGGCCAAGAAGTGGAATGTGGCAGATTGAATGAACATAGCCCTATAGACTCATAAGGATTGGCACTATTGGGGCAGGTGGCCTTGTTGGAGTATGTGTGGCATTCTGGAAGGAAGTGTGTCACTGTGCGAGGACTTCGAGGTCTCAGAAGCTCAGTCCAGGCCGATTGTGTCTCAGTTTCTTCCTGATGCCTGAGTATCAAGATGTAGATCTCTCAGCTCCTTCTTGAACACCATGTCTGCATACATACTGTCGTGCTTTCTGCCACTATAATAATGAACTAAACCTCTGAAACTGTAAGCCAGCCCCAATTAAATGGTTTCCTTTATAAGGGTTGCCATGGTAATGGTGTCTCTTCACAGCAATAGAACCTAACAAGGGTATCATGCTTTCTGTATCTGTCACCATGCACTTGCTTTCCAGTTTTAGCTTCCCCTTTTTCTAACTCTATTTGATTGTTTTGTTTTTGAGTTTTTTAAAAGGATGTCTGTGTGCAGTTAACCTATGAAAACTAAAGAATCTTGGTGTCAATTCCCAGGTGGGTCACTGAGGTAACCTGGTCTTACTTTGGTGGCAGTATGACCATGGATATGACCATGGGTGATCAAATGGAGTCAAAACCCTAGTCACACACTTATCTCTGTGAACCCTGTGGGAGTTGGAGTTAAAACACCGTTATAGCTGAACTCTGAGAATTGGGGGTGAATTCAAAACCCTAATCCTGCAATAGACTGTGAGGGAAGGGGGGAGGGGAGGAGGAAGGGAGGGAGGAAGACAATGTTCCACAAGCTTGTGTACAGACTGACCTTATGGATGTTGTCTTAGTTAACATTTCTGTTGCTGTGAAGAGACACCACGAGCATGGCAACTCTTATAAAGGAAACATTTAATCTGGGTAGCTCGCTTATAGTTTTAAAGGTTGAGTCCACTATCATCATAGCGGCATGCAAGCAGACATGGTGCTAGAGTCGTAGCTGAGAGTCCTACATCTTGCAACCAAGAGGAAGTTGACTGTCATACTGAGTGAAACTTAAGCAAAAGATCTCAAAGCCCGCCTTCACGATGACATACTTCCTTCAAGAAGACCATACTTACTCTAACAAAGTCACAACTCTCAATAGTGCCACTCCCTGTGGGAGCCATTTTTGTTGTATCGAGGAGCGGGTCATGCCCCACTGCCCAGCTAGTTTAACCCCTGAAACAACCACGTGGAAATTGTATTGATTAAATTACGGCCTGGCCCATTAGCTCTAGCCTCTTATTGGCTAACTCTCACATCTTGATTAACCCATTTCTATTAAATCTGTGTATCACCCACATGACTGTGGCTTACCGGCAAGAGTCTAACCTACATCTATCTCAGGCAGGAGATTCATGGCATCGGCCTGTCTCTGCTTTTCTTCTTCCCAGAATTCTGTTCTCTCTTCCCCACCTACCTGAGGGCTGCCCTATCAAAAGGCCAAGGCAGTATCTTTATTCAACCAATAAAGGCAACACACAAACAGAAGAACCTCCTACACCACATTTTCTTTCAAGCCACCACAAAGACATTTTCTCAGTTGAGGCTCCCTCCTTTCTGATGACTCTAGCTTATATCAAGTTGACATAAAATTAGCCAGCACAAAAGAAGTTAAGATCATACAAAATTGTGACTATACTAAAAATCCCTCGGTTGTTCATTTGGGGACACACATGTAAATATGTGCAGTGAGAAGGAACACATGCATGTGTACATGCATATAGACGCCAGACAAGCACACCACATGTCTTCCTTTATAGCTCTCCACAACAGTTCTGACATTTTTTTCTCCCTCCAAACCTTTCCATCTACTCATCCTTGCGCTCTTTCAAATTCATAGCCCCTCTTTCATTATTTTTTTTTGATTTATGAGTTGGATAAATAGTCTTCCCCAAGAAAGAACACACCAATTGGTTGTCCAATACCAAATGGTCAGCCATGAAAACATACATACTGGTAACATTAAACAGACTGACCAGATTATATTTAGGAATGTATATGTATAAACATGTTATTTGTTGAAATAAAGCCTCTCACTGAACCTGAACCTCACTGTTTCTGCTAGACTGTCTATCCAGAGAGTTCCCAGGATCCACATATCTCTCCCCACCAGCTCTGTGATATAGGAATACAAGGCGATGACCAGATTTTTATGTGGGTCCTAGGGATTTGAACTCATTTTAGCAAACACTCTTATCCACTGGATAATCTCCCCAGCCCTCAAGTTGTTCATTTTCAAATGGATAGTGTTTAATAAATCACATTTCATGAAATAATATAACCAAGTGGAGTTTATTTGGGGTATGAAAAGCATATTTAACACTTGAAAATTGATGTGATTTACCATGTTAATACAATAAGTGAGAAAAATTATACTTTCATCTCAATAGATGGAGAAAAATTGACAAAATCCAACATTCATTCTAGTTTTTCTCAATCTTTAAACAGTTATCTAAAGAAGAAATACAAATAGCCAATAAATACTTTTTAAAATGTTTAACAACCTTAGCCATCAAGAAATGTAAATTAAAAGTGCTTTAAGATTCCATTCCACCCTAGTCAGAATGACTATCACCCCCTTCCCCCCTCCAAAAAATGATGTCAGATGGTTCTGGCACACACCGTTAATCCCAGCACTTGGGAGACAGAGGCAGGGAGATCACTAAGTTCGAGGCCAGCCTGGTCTACAGAGTAAGTTAAAGAACAGCCAGGGCTACACAGGGAAACCCTGTTTCAAAAAAAAAAAAGAGAAAGAAAGAACAGAAAATAAATGACAAGTACTGTGAAGGATGTGGAGAAAGGGGAGGTTTTATTCACTGTTGATGGGAATATAAACTTGTGTAGCCACTGTAATAATCAGGTATGGAGATTCTCCAAGAAACCAGAATAGAACTACCATCTATAGCACTCTGTGCAATAAACCCAAAAGTCTAAGTGTCTAAATAAAGAGACAACATCTGAATTTGTGTATATTGCTGCATTAGTCTCATTATCCAGGACACATATTAAGAAAGAAAATATGGTACAAATACACAATAAAAGCTAATGCAGGTGGGGCTGTAGAGATGACTCAGAGGTTGAAAGCACTGGCTGCTCTTCCAGAGGTCCTGAGTTCAATTCCCAGCAACCACAGGGTGGCTCACAATCATCTGTAATGAGATCTAGTGCCCTCTTCTGGCCTGCAGGCGGACATGGAGGCAGAACACTATACATAATAAATAATTTTTTACAAAAAAAGTTAATTTTTTTGCAGCCACAAAGAAGAATGAATTCATGTTATTTTCAAGAAAATGGGTACAATTAGAAATGTGTACAATTAAGCAAAAAAAGCCAAATTCAGGAAAACAAATACTGCATATGTCTCCCACATGCAGAGCCTAAATTATATGTGTATATATATAAAATCTCTATTGGTGCATGGTACAATGGTACATACCTATAATCTTAGCTTCTTGGACGATTACAACAAGAGGATCTTGAGTTACAAGGCAGTTCGGACCACATAGCAAGCTCAAGGCCAACCTAGACAGCATAAAGAGAGCTACCATCTCAAAAGCAAAGAAAAAAAAATACATTTTAAAAATAAATAAAGTATAGAAATTTCAACCAAATAGAAATAAAAGGAATATCTCACATCAAGCAGCTCACAACCACCTGTAACTCTAGCTCCAAGAATATCAGAATATTTTCTGAACTTAACACCTGCATACATATGCACATTCACAAAGACATGCAGACACACATATACACACATATACACATTCAAATAAAATAAGTCTCTTTAAAAAGAGGAAGAAGAATGAAATCCTGTCATCTGCAGCAAAATGGATTAATTGGAAATCAGCATGCAGGTAAAAAAGATGGAACACAGACAAGTATCCTCTTATGTTCTAAAAACATAAAAGTAAAAAAACACTCACACCAGAGACTGAATAGAGTTGGAGAGGGAGATATGACTGGATTTGATTGATAGCAAGATCCATGTCTATGTGTGCATCACATCAAAGTATCACACAGAGCCTCAGCAATATGCATAACTAATGTGTTAGTAAAGATGGCAGAAGATTTGGGCAGATACTTCATCAAAGAAAATACAAGGATGGCAAATAAGTATAAGAATGATGACGGTGGTTTGAATGAGAATGACCCCCATAGCCTCTTAAGTTTGGGCAATTAGCCCCTGTTTGGTGGAACTGTTTGGGAAGGGTTGGGAGGTGTGCTTTGTAAATGTCATTAGGACCCAGCTTTGAGGTTGCAAAGATCACACTGCCATTCCCAGTGTTCTCTGTCTCCTGCTTGCAGTTTGAAATACGAGTTCTCAGCTGTTCTGCAAACATGCCTTTTTCTCCCACAATGGGCTCTAACCTTCTGGGACCATAAGCCAAATTAGATGTTATGTTTTGGTTTTGTCTTTGTTTTTATTTGCCTGGGTCATGGCATTCTACCGCAGCAACAAAAAAGTAACTGATATGAAGCCCAATACTATTATTAGTCATTATAAAAATGAATTCAGGGAATCCTGGAGAAGAGTGAGAGAGAAGATCACAGGAGCTAGGGGGGTCAAGGACACTGCAAGAAAACCAAAAGAATTAACTAACCTGGGCTCACAGGGACTCACAGAGACTGAACCGACAATCAGGGAACCTGTATGGCCCTGATCTAGGCATTCTGCATATATACTACAGTTGTGTAGCTTGGTCCTTTTTGGGGGACTCCTAACAGTGGGAGCAGGGGCTGTCTCTCACTCTCTTACTGATTTTTGGAACCCTAATGCTCATACTCAGTGGCCTTGCCCGGCCTTAATACATGGGGAGGTGCTTAGTCTTACTACACCTTATATGCCATGGTTTGTTGATATTCATGTCTGCCTTTTCCTGAGTAGAAGTAGATTAGGGAGTGGGAACAGAGATGGGATTGGGGAGAGAGACTAGGAATAGAGGAGGGAGGGGGAAACTGCAGCTGGGATGTAAAATAAATACATTATGTTTGGATTTAACTGACAGCAAGATCTATATCTATGTGTGTATAACATCAAAATATCACACGGAACCACTTGTCATGTTTCTAGTTTATATGTAGATACAAGGACGAGATACAAGGCCACTGTGCTGGGAATTCTCACGCATTGTTAAGAATTCTAAGTGATGCTGTGTTTTGGAGAAGTTTGGTGGCCTATAGACTAAACCCACATGCCATGTGACCATGTAGTTAAGCTTAAGAATTCACTCATGAGAAATCCAAACTTCTATTCATACAAAAACTTAGATTAGATGCTTGTTGGTTTTCCTTATAATCACATTTTGGGAAACAATTGAACTCTGCAATGGAGATTTCTAACTGTGGCTTTTCTGTAGACTGGGTCACTGCTCAGCACAACACCCATAAATTCTCAGTTTGCTTGTTTGTTTTGTTTTGATAAGCATAAATGCAAAGAGTATTAGGGAAATTTGAACAATAACAAAACTCTTACCTCCTTTTTAAATGGTTTTAGATTCTTTTATTTTATTTAATGTGTATAAATGTTTTGCCTGCATGTGTGTGTGTGTGTGTATATGTGTGTGTGTGTCACATGAATGCTCAGAGCCCAAGGAAGTCATAAAAAGGCATCAAGATCTCATGTAACTGGAGTTACAGATGGTATTGAGCCGCCATGTCAGTGCCAAGAACCAAACCTGGGTCCTCTATAAGAGCTCTTAACTGCTGAGCCTTCTCTCCAGCCCAAAACTCATACAAAGCTGAAATAGGGATGCTCTGCGCCACATCAGAACTCAGAATGCTACAATGAGCAGGTTTTACTGTGATCCTTTTCTGTCTCCTGTGACTTAAATGAATTACCATCTCTCAAATTCTGACTCCTCATCTTCCATTTGCATGTTTAGAAATTGTAATTAAAATCAAGAATGATGGATGCCATTAGAAGAGCTAGACAAAGAGAGAATTATTAGAAATTAACTTGTTGTTTCATTCTCTCTACATGCATAAAGCTGTCCACAGAAGACAGCCAATTAAAATAATGGATTCCACACAGCAATCGCATGACCAAGAAGCCAATAAGTTAATTAAGGTTCATTCATTCTTCCAGATTCTCTCATGAGGAAAAAGTTTACTAAACAGTATAGTAAAAGATTTGGGGATCTAATTTTATTTACCTTCTAAATAAATTTTACATATGTTTAGCTAGGTCATACGCTGACAGAAGATTTAATAACTTGAAAAACATTACAAGGTGACAGGAAGAGATTTTAATAAAAACTCCCTAATCCGACTTTTTGAACCTTGTGACTCTGATTTGAGATGCTAGCGATAGACAAAATTATTTTTCATTACCCATTTAGAATATTTGATTACTAATTTACATAGGCAAAGAATGGAATGAGTGTGTAAGTCACCTTTGAAAGAGACAACCTTTTCAGAATTGAAAGTGATGGCCTGCCACCTTCAGCTCCCGCATCCTAATGATTCAAACAGTATTTCTATCAGACAAGCCCCATGCGGCGCTCATCTTCTGGGAAGTTAGACACTGGCTGACATAAAGCCATGAGGACCAAGAATGCAATCTCTTAGTATTTGAATGGAGTGAGTACCACCTTCACCCTTGAACTTTGGTTTGGTTTGGGGTTTTTTTAAAATTATTTTTAATGACATAATTCAAATGGTTAAGAGAACTATTTTGATTTAAAACAATTCAAATGTCAGTGCCTCACTTAGAGTCTTTAAAAGTTGCAGTCTATATATAAGTACAGGAAAGCTATCTTAAAGCCCAAACACAAGCAATTCAAACGGCCACCCCAGTTTGATCTAACCGTGATTCCTGGGTATTTCTTACCTGGTGGCCAGTGTACTGGTTTCTACTGCACGCATTTTCAGACTACAAAGTAGTGTGAACGTTCAAGCCTGGTGTGCCCCCACGTCTAACACCATATGTTCTATTATTGCCTAATAAAGTCCTTTTCCTGCCAGTCCTGATCATGGCAAACACAGAAGTGTGCGATTTGATTGAGATTTCATTAAGACTACTCTAATTCCATCATTTATATGAACAAATAAATTATGATAAGCATTTGAATATTTGAACTTGTAGGGCTCTCGGCTAAGTTTTGCTATGTGATGATAGATGCTAATGTTAAAAATCTTAGTTAGTTAACTAAGATCAGTTAAAGAAAATAGTCCAGTCCCACCTCTTCCAAACTACATACTCATGAACATACAATCTAGCAAAATACCTAGGGAACTGAATCAATAGTTCGGGGACACATAAGAGCTAACAGGAGTCATGCGCTCTCTCTCTCTCTCTCTCTCTCTCTCTCTCTCTCTCTCTCTCTCTCTCTCGTGTTTTTTGTTTTTTGTTTTTTGAGACAGGGTTTCACCTTGTAGCCCTGACTGTCCTGGAACTAGCTGTGTAGACCAAGCTGGCCTCAGATTCACAGAGATCCACCTGCCTCTGCCTTCCAAGTGCAGAGATTAAAGGTGTGCACCACCACCACCGGTTTAGCTGACCTCTCTTAATGCTGTTGAGGTGAAGAGTACACAGACGTTCTTGCTTCCTGTGACCTCATGATTTCATTTCTTTCTGCTGCCCTTTGCCATAATCCTTTTCAGAAGTCTCAGATAAGAGGCAAATGTGGTGCCTCAGGCCTGTTTTTGTTGTTGTTCTTGTTGTTTTTGTTTTGTTTTGTTTTTTGAGACAGGGTTTCTCTGTAGCTTTGGAGCCTGTCCTGGAACTAGCTCTATAGACCAGACTGGCCTTGAACTCACAGAGATCAATCTTGCCTCTGCCTCTGGAGTGCTGGGATTAAAGGCGTGCGCCACTACTGCCAGGCCTGTTATTTTAGTACTTGAGCAGCAGACAGTGGAAGATCAAAGCTTCCAGACTAGCCTGGGCTAAGTAGGGAGATGCTGTCTCAACATAACAACAATGAAATCTCTGAGACTCTCTCTGTTACCTTCTACAAGCTTCTGTTACCACAGCACTCTGTGTTTTTGGCAGGTGGTACAGAGTGGCAGCAAACTCCTCCAAGAACTGTGTGGATGGCTTCCCATAAGCTACCTTTTCCTCCATGTGACTTTCTCTATCTGATGCTTTCTTTTCTGGCCAGCTCCTAGTATCAATATCACTTAAGGGAGGCAAGATTTCCATTTCAGAATGCTAAATAAACTTGTATTAGGTACTGCTAGCATATAAAGATAAATAGCAATTTTTTTAAAAAAAGGCTTTTAATATTGCAAAATCTAGGTTTTTAGCATTTGATTTGTCAAAACATCTCACACACTCATATTTTCTCATTCCTCCAGTGAGCTCAATTTCTTCTCTCACATTTTCAACTTCTAAAATGCAGTTTTGTACTTAGGAATACACTTTATTACATATTACAAGTTCACAGGAATTGGTGATTGCAATAAAGGGTATTACTTAGATCAAGATATTTTCCACATAATTGAAGAATAAGGAAACATTAGGGTACTTTTGTTCATTAATTTGATGGTTTTTTACATGTGGTTTTTGTTTATTTGGTTAGTTGATTGGTTAGTTTTTTGGCATGTGCATGCAGGACATGCCTATGTGTATGGCAAGCAGGACAAACGAGCCACCTCATTCTCATTCCTCTTGAGTGTGCTTGGGTCTCTGAAGGAGAACCTGGTTGCCCTTTTCTCAGTGGGGAGTCCGAGTTGTCGGACACTACCTGGAAAAAGAGCACTACGCTTTTAAATTCGGGGGCATTCTTTACTTTTAAAGCTTTGCATACTTCACTCAACAGTGTAGAAAAGAAAGAGACTGCTGTGGGGGACAAAAGGGGAGACTGAGAAACTGAGGCTCAAGCTGCTTCTTTCTTCCAAAGCTACCGATGGACACACATCACCTGTTTCTGGCCTCTGTAGTTTTCTCCCCAGTCCTACTGAGCTTCCTACAGCCCAGAGTGGCCTCACGACTCTAAAGTGCTGTCAAGCCTCCGAGAGTCCACACATCTGAGTGGCATGATGTCTCAGCTGGAGTTTAACTTCTATTACTAGCTTTTCTTGTGACCTTTGACAAGGCTCTTAACCTTTCTGAGAATCTCTTAACATTTCTCCGGTTCCAGGCTTTGGAAGGGGGTAACAATAGACAGGACCGCTTGCCTTTCGAAGGTGGCATGAGGATTAATTATCGAATGTTTGTTAAGAGCTATAGAAATGCTAAGTATTATGATTATTCCTTACCCATATTAGCATTATAAAATGTCAGTGTGTTGAGTGGGAAAGGACGAGGAGGTTATAGGACCGTGGTGGAATATGAGTCTCTTACAAGCTTTCCCTCTCTGGTAAAATAACTACAGCCCTGTTTAGTTAGCCTGATTCACAGCTTCGTTGTTACCAGGAGATAGCAATTAACTCATTGGCACACGCACAGCTATAATTTACGGTTCTGTATGGACCTGTAGAATCAAGGAGACCTTGTAGGGCAGTCTGCAAGTCGCTGACTTACAGGGAGCTGTGATTGCTCCTGAGGGCATCATGTCTACCTCTGACTGCTTTGAGTTCATGGTGCTCTATAGGTCCAAGAGCATTAGATTCTAAAAAACTAAAATGGATTTGTTCCACTGATTTTTTTTTCCATGCAAACAGTAAGCCCCACTAGAGGCTCTGGGTTCATTAGTCATTCATAAGTAACACTCTCTCTCCCTTGAACTTACAGTGTTCAGCTATAGACAGAAAGATTTAAACAAATAAATATATAAATAAGCACACAAAGGCAAGGGGGCCTTTTAGTCAATAATCTCTTATGGATGCATACAAATATTTGACTCTGATTGTGCATATATTTTAGTGCTTACTATCTGGGTCCTTGAAAGTCTGAAATCCTAGTTTGTATACATATTTTAATGCAAGGAAGCATTGGCTCAAAGAAAAATATCTCATCAGTTACACCCAGCTTACAGTAATGATTTTTTAATAAATAGCCCTGAGCCTGCACATGGCCTCTAATGCTAATACACTTTCCTTACACAGAATATTCTGTTATGGGCATCTGAGGGCAAGGAGTTCCCAGCTCTGGTAGGTCACTACAGGTTGCTGATATCCCCCCCCCCCCAATTGGTTTCAGTGTTTCACAGTCAAAGACGCTAGCATCTCAGTACTTTCTGATGAGTAAGTGGTCTCTTACTACCCAGCCTTCATTAAAAGATCAAGATCAGATATTCACACCAAGGTTCATACAGAGAAAGGAGGGTGAGGAGCCTTGTGCTGCCTGGCCTGTTTCCCCATCACCTTGGAGAAATTTAGACACATTATTATGCAGTAATATTTCAGTTACTCACCAGGTTATGGCCACTGAGACATGACACAGATGAAAAAATTTTCTGCAGAGATTGAAGACTATCCAGCTGCCAGCTGTGTTCTGTGATGCTCACGATCTGAACTCAGTACTACACCACTAATTGCCTTGGACCTGTATAAAACACCAGAGTAAAGAAATAGCCAACGATTAGCATATAGAGATAAGGGCTGAACAGTAGATATGCTCATAATAAAAGTTCACCATAAGTCAGATATGGAAACAAGTGGCCTCGGCCTGAAGAGTTCTTGTGTAGCTACCGTACAGCTATTTAGATGTCAACGGCTTACTATGTTTGGATAAGTGATTCTTTTGTTCTTTCTCAGAAAAGCAAATGAATCATGTTTGTTATTTCCTTCCTCTGCAAGTTTCCCCGACTGTTTTAAGAGAGCATTTTATATAGGTGAGTATGGTACACCATTTGAGACACAATTGTATCATCATTTTAAGCTCAATAGATACAAAATGTCTCTCACTTGGCAATTCCCAACTTGCTATCAGGAAATGGATACAAATCAATTGGAAAGCTGGTATTTATTCATACCTAAGAGATTTTTCTTATCAATAACTATTTATGAATTTTTCCCTACTGAATTTAAACAAAAGGAAGACACAGAAATGTTTGGGTAATTCATTTTTGTCTTCACTTATATCTCTATGGAGCAGAATTAATATTATAGGGTAGCAATACATTTTGAACAGAGTAATACTCTCAGTACAGCTATGACCTTTCCCCCTGTAATTAGCTCTAATTGAAATTAGATTCGGGGAAAGTGTGGCTCCAATTAGACCTAAATCAAAACAAAGCTCAAGACTTCATTTCATATAACAAAATTGCTTAGAAAAAAAGTGGGGGTGGAAGAAGAGAGGGTCTTGTCAAATTTAGTTCACCAGATTGAAACAGATGATAAAACCTGCCAAACTCTGACCAAAATGTACATTGATATCCATATTTCCTATGACTCATATAGATTTTGTAGTTTTAGTTAACCAGTTTCCATTGCTCTTGAAACAGTAAATCAAAAATCTTCACAGGTTTGGTGGAAGGAAAAAACTTCATTTTGTCTACAAGAAAATAAAAGTAAATCTTCAAGCCCCACTTTGCTATAGCATTCCAAATCAGAAATTGAGGTGATTGTGTTGTTGGAATGCCAGATCCTAAGTAACTCCGTACGTCTTCCTAACATGCAATGCAGCTACTGCCTTAGTCAGGCCTCTGTGACTATAATAAAATATCTGTCATTGAAAGAACTTTATTCAAATCACAATTTTAGAAGCTGAAAGACCATGTCAGAAAAAACCTGGCTGCTTGGGTCTCTAGGGCAAACCTAATAATAAATGATATCACACCATCACAAAGATGGGACCATATGCCATGGAGAATAATCACATGATGAAATAGGAAGCCGGGGCGGCGGGGAGGGGAGAAGGGGAGATAGCCGGAGCTTTTGCTTTTTTTTTTTTCAGATCGATTATTTTATTTTTTTTATTTTTCTTTTATTAAAAATTTCCGCCTCCTCCCCACCTCCCTTTTCCCTCCCCCTCCCCCCACTCCCCTCCCCTTCCCTCTCCAGTCTGAAGAGCAGTCAGGGTTCCCTGCCCTGTGGTAAGTTCAAGGTCCTCCCCCCTACATCCAGGTCTAGGAGGTGAGCATCCAAACAGGCTAGGCTCCCACAAAGCCAGTACATGCAGTAGGATCAAAACCCAGTGCCATTGTCCTTGGCTTCTCAGCAGCCCTCATTGTCCGCCTTGTTCAGAGAGTCCAGTTTTATCCCATGTTTTTCAGTCCCAGTCCAGCTGGCCTTGGTGAGTTCCCGAAAGATCATCCCCATTGTCTCAGTATGTGGGTGCACCCCTCGTGGTCCTGACTTCCTTGCTCATGTTCTCCCTCCTTCTGCTCCTCATTTGGACCTTGGGAGCTCCGTCCAGTGCTCCAATGTGGGTCTCTGTCTCTATCTCCATCCATCGTCAGATGAAGGTTCTATGGTAATATGCAAGATATTCATTAGTATGGCCGGAGCTTTTATAAAGGGCTACTCTCTGGTGACAGTAGAAATGTGTCACACTTGGCACCTGGCGGTGAGGTGGCTGCTAGCAGTACCACTGAAGATGCTCGGGTAGCCCCTGGTTCTCGGTTTACCAACACAGACTGCATCTGCTGTGGCCGGAAGGAACGCTGTAAACAGCTAAGATGAACACACCCTCCACACCTGCTCATACGCAAGAACTCATTCTCCTCGGGAACAGCTTCTCCGTCTGGTGTAGTTCTGAATGCCTCTCCATCTCTGGGCGGTTTAGAAATCATAGGCCCCACTGCCCTGTGAGGTAACATAGATGCTAAGTGCTGCTCCTCAGAACTTCAGTAAGTGGTCAGACAGCCACAGTCTTTTGCACTTGTGAAACTTCCACCATTTGACGATTCCAACTTTTTCTGCCTTTCACTCCATGACCCGCCAACCACTACAGAGGGAAATGGCTCAGATAAACCTGCCATTCTCCAATATCGGCTTGGGTCACCCCATTGAAAAAGTCCCAGTGTCCTGTTATTTCAGACAAAGAAAACTTCATTTTATTTAAGTCAATAAGGACTGGCCTGAGGAGAGACTTTCCTAGTCTCTCTCTCTCTCTCTCTCTCTCTCTCTCTCTCTCTCTCTCTCTCTCTCTCTCTCTCTCTCTCTCCTCTCCTCTCCTCTCCTCTCCTCTCCTCTCTTCTCCTCCCTTCATTTCCATTATTTTTCTGAACTTCAGTCTGTGTAGAGTATGTTAGGATTCTGCATCAAAAAGAAAGAACTGCCTTCCTTCAAAGCTTATTAACAAACGAAAGCCATCTTTTCCAGCGTGCAGCATCCCTTAGATCGAATCCTTTGGGAACAGATCCACAAGTCATATTTCATCTTTATGACGCTGGAGCGCCATCTCTTCTTCTCCGGCCGCTTGAGAGAATGAAACAAATTCCTGGAATTCTGTGCTAAAATATTACCAGGAACAAAGGCAGCCTAAGAAAAATAAATAAACGCCTGAGAGTAGACAAGGAAAGGGGTGCTTGCGGAAGCCTTTCGAAGGCAGGAATCGTGCTTCCAAAGGCTTCGAGTTGTTGGACATTTATAGGAAGCCTGAGAGATTAGTTTTCTTTTCATTGTTTCCAGGTGGGAAGCACAGGTTCAGAAAGTTTAAGCAATTTACCAACAGTCATATGGTTCGAAGATTAAAGAGAAGGGACCAAAAGCAGATCGCTACATCACTGAAGAACACCATAGCAGAGCTTCATTTCCAGTCCCCCTTCAACATGGCTCTTATCCCTAGGCGGTCATTGAGTACAGGAAAAGATTAGGAAGCAAATTTGGTACAGCCTCCATATTGAGTGGTCAGATGCTGCCTCACTGCAATGGCCAGCGGGCCAACACACCCACCCAATAAAAGAAAAGGATAGTTCAAAGGCTAAATATTGAAGATTGTGTAATGGCTACAATTGTGTATGTGTGTTTGTGTGTGTGTGTTGAAATAGAAAAGTTTATGTCCACAGGCAAGAACTAAAGTTTATTGAATTCTGCTTTGTCCTTTTCTTTCTTTTTTTTAATTGATGTTTATTGAGCTCTACATTTTTCTCTGCTCCCCTCCCTGCCTCTCTCCTCCCTTTATACCTTGCATGCTCTATGCTGTTCAGTCCTAACCATACTCATATTCCAAGTATATCGCCCTCAGTTTTGTAGATCAGCAGACTGAAGCCCGAAGAGAGTTCAACAGTTAAAGCTGCCAGGTACAAAATCAAAACACACAGTCATGGTTTGAGAAAGTAAAACATTTTTGTTCATGCAATAGACAGAGTAGGGTGTAAGAAGACGCCAGCATAGAGTGTCAACATTGCCGTCGGAAATACAGTCTCTGAAGACACCAGCCCCAGCCCATACCCTGTCCTTCATGCTGTCTTCTGGACCCCGGGGTTTGTAAATGCATTCTAAATGGGAAAACAAGAGTTTAGAAGAACAGGAAGGATGCATACTGGCCAGGTCTGTCCCTTATTCTCACCGGCACAAGATGATTTCTGGAAAGCCTACCTTGTTTGCCTATAACCACATAACATAACCACCTACATTTGTAAGGGACGCTAGTGACCTGAGCATTCCAAACTCAAGTAAACCCTGAATGAAATCCGAAGCAGCTGTGAGTTTTATTGGTAGGCAAATGGAATGATGTGACAGAGATAGATGATTTGACTGAGTTGTTTAGCTAGCAAATGTTAACGCTGAAGTTCTCTTCTAAGTTTTCTGCCTTTAAAGGTTTCCTTCTCTTCTTATTACTATGTAATGCAACAAGCATGGTTTTAAATCCCAATGTGAATGTCTATGAATAGCATAGAGTTGCCATGAGCTCAGCTTACCACAGTAGCATCACAAGAGAAGACTCCAGTTGGAGAAAGCAAGCATGCCAGCTTAAACAGTCTCATTCTCTAGCGGTCTCTTTGCCTTTGCTACATACAACTACCTGGATAAAGACAAGAGTAGCACTGGCTTTCATAGACATATGCTCATTCTTCAAGATGAAGAACTTTAGACTTTTCTTGTAATTCTAACCCTTAGCCCGGAGCCTACCTTAAAGAAACCTCACTTACAAAATTTTCTGTGCCTTATGCCACCGCTGATGTGCATGGCACAGGGCTTTTGACAAACCAACTTACTGTGCACTTAGGTAGGTAGAGCCACTGATAAAAACGGAAGTGAGAGAAGTAGGCAGCGAGAAAGGAGCTCTCTGCTGAAAAGACACCTTCTGTTAGGTGCTCCCTGGCGCTCCTGGGTATGGGTCCTGTGGTTAGTAACTGATCTTAGCAATGTGTGTCAACTATTGACAGTATCCGCATGTGTCAACCAGTGAGTAACCTTCTTTAGTTGACCTTAGAAGTCCTTAAATCTCAACTAGCATCTTCCACATACAGACATATGAGGTCGACGGGGGTTTGTCCTAGATGTCAGAAAAGGGACTCAAAGATCAGCACTTATAAAAATTCATTACTGATGAATATTGAAATATTGCTGGAAAATTAATCAGTATTCTTAAGCATCAAGAGATTAATGCCAGCTTATGCTATGAGAGACAGACACGGCCACTAGAGAAAAACTATTAAAAGTGCTGATTGAGGGTTTTAAATATATATGGATATGGATATGAAAATGACTAACTTTCTGAAGGTCAGTCAGGGAGACAAAGCAGATGGGAAACGGTGTGAGACTTCCGCCGTGCAGGGGGAAGGCTGACTGTGGCCCGCTCGATAGTCTGGCCACATGCAGAGTTCATATTGACTCTACCTGAAGTACCTCTTTACTAATCAAAGAGAAGCATTTGGCCTTTTGCTTTAGAGTAGGTCCACCGTGAAATCAGTGGATATCTCTAGACGAGGTCAAGACCTTAAGAACCAATCCAATAATGAAATCTCATGTGCTACCCAAGAAAGAAATGACTGTTTTCTTTTCATGCGAATTATGACTTGTTTAAAGCCCAGCGACTGCTCTGTTTCTGCTCACAGAAGACAAATACTTGCTAATTAAGGATAAGAATAGATAAAAGCAGAAGGTCAGTCTGCTATTCCTTGCAAGAAATCATGCGAGGGGTTGATAGCTTCTGAAAGTTGTTTCACAAGACATTTAGAAATTCTTGCCTTGCCTTCTACACGCTGTGACACTGTTACCACATTCAAGCCCGCCTTCCCAGGGAGACTGTTATTATGAGCTCCGAGGTGAGAACAAAGATTTCTGTCTTAGACACGCTTGAACTACTTCACCCAGAATCACGGCTTATCCTCCGTTTGCCCTCCACACCCAATCTGCTTGAGCACAAATGTGGGTTCCCCTACTTACTTCTAGCACAGTCTCAAACAAGGGTTTCAACCTTGGTTTTCATTTTCTCATCTGCAAACTAAATGATATTGAAGGTATGTGTACCATAGACTTATGACTATATAAAAGGTATCTTACATGAGAAACTTGTAGACTAACACCTGAGTAATTACCAAACATTATTTATATAATTGGATTTCTTACTTAAAACAAAAAAAGGAAACATATCCTAATTTTAGCACTCTGCCCTTTCAAGTCACGAATGAACTACCTAACCATGAAAATAATTATTCTTAAAGTCTCATATATATTTTAATGTAAAACCAGTTCCCTGACACTCAGTGGTCTCAGTGCCTAACAAATGGCTTACTTCCTTTCCTTTTCTTTGAAAATAGAGTGATAGCATAGAAGAAAATAAAGACCACAAAGGCTATGGTGATGGAACAGTGAGAAGAGAATTAAGGACTTTGGGGAATGTCAGATTCCTCTGCTCCTAAGCTCCAAAAGATGAGCGGGTATGTATCAAGGTGTCTCTCGTTTGCCTTAGCAAAACCTTCCTTTGAGGGACATTAATTAAAATATTTAGAATCCACAACTGGGCCTACAGTTTGAGGAGGAGCCAGGTATTGAAGAAGGTCTTACTTCTGTGTTATTTATCGTGGTATAAATGGTTCAGCTGCTGTTTGGAATGTTAAGATGAAGCTTCAAACACACCATACCTCCCATGAGGACAAGAAAAGGAGTCAAGATCTAAGAGAGTTCTCCTGAAGGCATGCTAGGCTGTCTGCGGTGGAATGTAGGGAAAGGCTTGGGCCAAGAACATACAAGGTCCCAAAGAACACAGAGACACACTGGTCCAAAGGCCAAATTATTGTGTCTACTGACCACCATCTGTGAGCTTTCTGGGTATTACTGTTCCAAATGCACCAATAACCTCTGATGAATAATTTCACTCCTAAAATTCTACGGATAAAATGATCAGATTAGATGGAGCTCTCACTCCCAAACCTCTGTTCTGTTCCTTCTCAGTCTTCTTTTAAGCTTCCCTTAGTAAACTGTCGAATCTCCAGAAAAAAGAAAAAGGAAAAACCCTCACAACTTTTCAACTGTTATACTGGGTGTTCCTCCTTGTTGCATCTCTAAGCCAACAGTATCATCACAAGTTAACCAAAAAGCATCTTTATCCATCCTTCTCCTACACATGCTAAGTTGAACTACCATGATTTTCTCCATTCTAATTCTTCTCCTGTCTAGGTCCACCTGCTATCACCCACATTTGGACTATGGAAATAACTTCCTGAGCAGCTTCCCTCCCTATTGACTTTGCTCCTAACTAATACAAGCTCTGCAGAATCTCCCACAGTCTTCGCACAAGGCATTCTCATTACGTTGCTCGCTGCTTACGCCATTTTAAGGACTTCCACTGTCTTTGGGGGAGCAAAGACCTCATGAAAGTTTTCGGAGGGTCCTATCATGATCTGGACAGTGCACCATGTATCCTTTCGATCGATTTATAGTCTTCCTATTCAAGGAGACAAGTGTATTAAAATACACTTGCAGTTTTTCAGACTTACACTCTTCCCCCTCCCTCCCCATGGGTCACTGTATTCATTAGTCAGGTTTTTTGGTTCTTTTTTATTTATTTTTGAGAAAGTCTCTCAAATGCATAGTTCAAACTACCTCGAAAGGGACAATCATCCTTCCTCAGCCTCCCAAGTACCAGGAATTTACATGCATGTGCTCCCATATCTAACAGTTCATATTTCCTAAGTGATAATAGGATTGTTTGCTTTTTCTGTTATGTTCTAGTTTATTCATTTCTAAATAATTTCAGCAATTGTTGTACTTTAATATTTTAATGTATAAAACAGGGTTTCGTTTATAATAAATCCTCAATAAAAAAAAAAAAAACCTGATGTGCCCAACGACATTCGGTTGCCCAAACAATAGAACTAATCAAAACACCTAAAAAATGAGTAAATACAGCTTTGGCACATTTATACAGTGTGTTTCCTTTACAATGTTAAAAAGTTTTGAAAATTTTATAGATAAGAGCATAGAATGATAAAATACTGAGTGACAATCACAGATATAAACTATACTAGACAGAGAATCTCAAAGTTTTATATAAATAAATTCGTAGAAGACAGAAATACTATATGGGAAAGTACACAAACATGTTAACAATGTTCATGTGTGCAATTTTCATATCACACTTTGGAGTACATTTCTGACTTCCTAGAATGAGTAAAGTAAAATAATAATAATAGAAGAGTTAGAGAGACGGTGAATCCTGGCTTCATCTTGACCAGCCACTATGAGTGAAGAAGCAAACAGCAATGAGCAGAGCTGGCGCATCAGGCCTGAACTTGCAGGACAGAGCTCATGTTTGAGGTTAGTGGGCAGCAACACTATAAACACTAGAATTCACGGCAACACAGAAAACCAGTGAACCAAGAGCAAAGCCAGAAACTATGACTTAATGAATAGTCGGGGGCCTCTTGAAATTCCTGGAATAGCTTCTAGGGTATGAATTCCACTGACAAACCTCCCATGCACCTGAGTAGACCAGGAAAGCTAAAGAGAACGTTAAATGAATTAACCTCAGAACTTAAGTAAACTACTTTATAAAGATTTAATGCATATGATAAAAACTAGGATAATTGCAGTATTTGGATGTAAATGTTAATATATCTAAAATTATTTCAATAAAACTTATATAGGACCACACTAGCTAGAAGAAATTGTTCCCCACACACACATACATACATACAAGCTTATTTTTCCCCAAAATATGCACAAGACATACAGAGTAGTTTAAATCACATAAACCATCAGATGGGGGAAGGAAAATGGAACAAAAGGAAAGTCATTTTTGTCACTATTCTTGGATAAAACAAAATTTCCAGCATTCCTGAGTGGTTTTCAAAGTGGCTTTAAATAAAAACTGTTCCTTTTAAAGAGAACAATTGCCTAGTTAAATTAGAGAAGGCTTTCTTATGAGGGCTGCAATTAGAAATAAGGGGCAAAAGAAACTGGCCTCCGATGCTCACCGTCACTCTAGGGTTTGTTGATCAACTTTACACCCCATTTATGGCTCCATAATTCACCCGCGGAACTAGAAGTGTGTGGCTGACATGAATATGGTCCACTCTGCAAATGAAAGCCAAGGAGAAGGAAAACTTTATGCAGAAGCATGCGGCTATCATGCAAAAATTCCTCCCAATTATTATCTCTGCTTCCCCACAAATGTTGAGAATACTCTCGGTGGATGTCATGGAATTGAGGCTTTGAAACGGAGATGCCAAGCTGTAAATTACATTTCTGAATCAATTATGCCTCTATCAGAAAGGCTATAAATAACATGCAGAATTACCAGATGTGTAATTTTTTGTTACACTTGAACATTTGGCATTTAGAATGCCTGAGTGAGGGACTTGGGTTAATCTGCGGATTTCACGGATTCATCTGACAAGACGACAGAAAAACGTGGGTGACAATTATGATGACCTTGCCTCAAGGAGACTTGTCAGAACAAAGTCGACTCAGAAATTTGCCTGTGTTTCCTCTTAAAAGGAACTTGGATGGGAAATGATGGCTGTAGCCTCTAGTTCCACCGGCTGAATCCTCCAGTATGTGCGGTAAAGGGCACCTTTGGTTTCAGATGGGTGAGCGGAGCAGAGCAGAATTCAATGGTGAGCCTTTCCCTTTGACATTTTAACAATGATTTTGTTTTGTCACCTTCTTGCAAAGCCTAAGTGAGACCCTGTTGAAGGGTTGATTGTAACCAGCATAAGCAGCCAACTTAAATGTCCCGCAGTAGATACAAAAAGAGACTGGAGCTTTTCAAGCAGCCTCAGGCAGTAACGCTCCCTGTGAAAACCGCTTATTCCAGGGTCTGTTATGAGGTAGAGCCTCGCCGTGTGGCAAGATAAGTGTTTATTCCCCTTATTTGTAGGTGAGCATTTGTGTTATTAAATTCAGAAGCTGTTAGTATTAGGACTAAGGGAGATAGATGAGGACTCTGCGTAAAAGAGCACCTCCATGTTTTCTTGAGAATTACTAAAGGAAGCGCCGTTACCTCTGCAGAAGCAGGGAAATGCTGCGCAGCCAATAAACAGGTCTTCTGGTTGTGCCTTAAGTTGGCTTCCACTTTTAAAATGTGTAAATTCTCCTATTGGCCCAACATAATAGAATAAGCAAGGCATTCAAAATCGGGTGACATCAAACAGATAATGTTAATTGAAGGCCACAGTGTTGAGAAGGCAATGGGGACATTCCAGCCAGGCTCAGATTTCTTGTCTGTAAAGTGAATATGACGGTTTCTAATTTCTATTATTATTTTGAAAATTAAATTGCTTAGTGCTTCCAAATTATTTAGCATAATTCCCAACTTATGATTGATAGTATACAAAATATTTCTCAGTATTATTTAGGGTTTAAGTATGTGGTAGATATACAGAGATATATAGAGATATAGATATTTAATTTTCATAATAATAATTTTGCACAATGAATATATATTAATAAAAAATACATCTTTCAAGGGCTGGAGAGATGGCCTAGCAGCTAAGAATGCTTGGTGCTCATGTAGAAGATGCAGTTTTAGTTCCCAAGTGATGACCCACAATCATCTGTTCAGTTCCAAAACATTCCAAGTCATCTTCTGGTCTCTATAGACACTGCACACACTAGGTGCACACACCATGTAAGCAAAGCACTTGCACACATAAAGTAGAAATAAGTACTTTTAAAATTTTAAATTATGCATAAGAAATAAGCCTCTCTCCACCTTCCTTTTCTTTTCCCTTTAATATCATTTCCCCAAGTCATAGCAGAGCTATTAAGAGCCTATAGTGAGTTACTTAGCTGTGGTTTGCATTCAACTTCATTCGCTCATCAACTGCATGAGCTTCAGCAAACCATAGAACTTCTGTCCCCTCGTCTGCATGAGTGTGATAGTGACCACCTCACAGGGGTGACGCTCTTCTCACCTAACTAGTATTTACACTAGGGAGAAACTACAATAAGACAGGTAAAGACTTGCAACATCACCTACCAGGAAACATTACAAAAGAAATCCATTTTAATTACGAATGTTTAAAAAAATAATAAAAACTTTGAATCCATAATTTGTATCCACTTGACTCGATCCTTTAGGTACCAGACAACTAGTGAGGTGTTACTGTTGGGTTGAAAACCTGAATAGAACAAATATGCTGGTTAATAGCTGGGCTAGAACAGTTAGAGCAAGACCTGTTCTTTTACCCTTGGAAAGTAACACACGAGCCGGGCGGTGGTAGCGCACGCCTTTAATCCCAGCATTCGGGAGGCAGAGGCAGGCGGATCTCTGGGAGTTCGAGGCCAGCCTGGTCTACAAGAGCTAGTTCCGGGACAGGCACCAAAGCTACAGAGAAACCCTGTCTCGAAAAACCAAAAAAAAAAAAAAAAAAAAAAAAAAAAAAGTAACCCACGATGGTGCTCTACGGTTTCCAGCTATTGACCTTGGCATTTCTCCACTTCCATCACAGTATGAAGCAAATTCTTTTTTTTTTTTTTAATATTTATTATGTATACAATATTCCGTCTGTGTGTATGCCTGCAGGCCAGAAGAGGGCACCAGACCTCATTACAGATGGTTGTGAGCCACCATGTGGTTGCTGGGAATTGAACTCAGGACCTTTGGAAGAGCAGGCAATGCTCTTAACTGCTGAGCCATCTCTCCAGCCCCCAGCAAATTCTTATAATGCAGAAAGGTAACTAAATAAGTAGACAGATGATGGATAGATAGATAGATAGATAGATAGATAGGATAAATGTCTTAGTTTGGGTTTTTATTGCTGTGAAAAGACACCATGACCATAGACAAGTCTTACAAATAAAACATTTCATTGGGGTAGCTCACTTACAAGTTCAGAGGTTCAGTTCATTATCATAGTGACTGGGAGCATGGCAGTGTGCAGGAGCTGGAGCTGAGCATGCTACATTGTCGGGTCCAGCCTGACTGGTCCGTACATTCCTAAAGGGGAATGTGGATTGAGTAAAGAAATAAACAAGAGACAGAAGATAGAGTTGGGAGGGCTTCTAGTGAATACGGTAACAAAAGCCCCAAATTCATTACTCACAGTCCTTATATGCCCCAATCAGAAGGGGAGGACACAAGACCTCCATGATACAAAGAACAAGCAAGCATAATTACCTCCTTATATTTTAAAATACCTAGTAACCATGCCCTAAGTCAAACATCCTGTTGTCTGGCTTTTGAGGAACAAAGTGTCTAATAGCCACACCTTTAGTCAAACATCCTGTTGTTTGTCCTTGTGGAGCAAGAATAGGTTTGAATTCTGATCTTTCTTTAGTCAAGATAGAACAGATCCAAAACTGTGAGCCTTCACACTACGTCTTGCAGGCAACAAGAAGTCGACTAACTGTCACCCTGAGGGATGCTTAAAGAAAGAAGATCTTAAAGCCTGCCCCACAGTGACACACTTCCTCTGGCAAAGCCATGCCTCCTAATAGTGTTACTCCCTTTGGGGGCAATTTTCTTTCAAACCACCACAGATTATAGATAGATAGGTAGATAGATAGATAGATAGATAGATAGATAGATAGATAGATAGATAGATAAATAGATAGATAGATG
Organism: Chionomys nivalis; assembly: GCF_950005125.1. NCBI lineage: Eukaryota > Metazoa > Chordata > Mammalia > Rodentia > Cricetidae > Chionomys > Chionomys nivalis. The sequence continues at coordinate 30,281,482 of NC_080106.1, forward strand.
ATAGATAGATAGATAGATAGATAGATAGATAGATAGATGATAGATAATCTATCTATGTAGAATCTATGTCTCTATATATCTGTATAGTGGTCATGTCTCTCTAAAGAACTGTGAAAGGTACCTCCCCTTTCAGCTTCAAGCTTCCATTGTATCTGTAGTAGTTACTCTTTTCACTGCTGTGACAAAACACCCGACAAGTAGCAGTCTAAGCGTGAGAGAGTTTATTGTGCTTTGCAGTTCCAGAGGATACAGTCTAGAAAAGTGCGAACACATGATGGCAAGAGCATGTGCTCAGATGCTCACCATCTGGAAGCAGAGGATGAACAGGAAGCCAAACCCAGCTGTCAGGCACACATAATGAGAAGACTTTAAAGTAAGAGGGGACTTGTGGGGAAGAAGGGTTTCATCAGGATGGGGTATAAAGGAGGTAGGATCTTATCTCTTAAAGGTTCCACCACCTTCACACACAGTGCTACCAGGTTCAAGTGCTACCAAGTGTTCAAACAGTTGAGCCTATAGGGGACACTTCACATTGAAACAATAACAAGGCCTAAAGTCTCTAAGGTAAGAAGCATATTTACTCTTCCCAGTTACACTTGAGTCGTGGAATAAAACCCAGATGGTCAACTCAAGTTAGAACAGTATTAACAGATTTCAAACCTAACTAGTTTTTCACAGAAGAATCAAGATGAAGTATCAAAATGAGATGTTCTGAAGTAAGGGCTACGCCAAAGAGCTGGAGCAAGTCCTCCACAAATACAAACAAGAGAAACAAGGAAAAGCACAATCACAACCATGTGTGAGCGGTTTCATAGAGAGATGCTCTTCAAAGTCTTGACCTTCAGCCTATGAGAAATGGGAACCTAGAACCCTCACCATCCCTTATCTTGATTTCCAGGTTTTGGAAAATTAATACCTGTGTATTTTCAGGAAGCCCCAGACAAACTGCTTTTGATGCCAAAACCATCATTTCTTTGTTCTCATGCACAGAAGTATTAGAGTTCAATGGATGTCACCTCAACAAGTACAAAACGACCTGGATTTAGCCTTGCGGCCTCTGAAAGAATAATCATAGGGTTGATTGTGGAAGAAAACAATACTGAAGAAGTTGTCACACTGAAACTTGTTGTGGCACTTGCTGTCATAACAAATACATGAAGACATGTCATGCTGAGAGTTAAACAAAGTTCTTAACTAAATCCTCAAGATCCTGTACTACTGGGGAGCAGCTTGCATATGGTTGCCCTCAGAGTGAAGCCTGTCTTCGCCACTTAGAGGAAAAGCAGAAAGACTTGTGTCAAGTTTCTGCATTAAAATACAGCTGTCATCCCACATCACATTTTATTGGTCATTTGCACACTGAACACTCTTATTTGCTCAAAACACAGTGTTCTGCTCCTGTCTAAATGACAGCTCTGGGATGAGAGAGGAGAAAAAAAATTAAAATCTTAGAATTTACTCTTTAAAGCAGGCAGTCATCAGAATCGAGTCATACAAAAAAAAAAATGATGGGGTCAAATCTTCTCCTATGCCACAATGATGTGTGAGCAAATAGAAAAGGAAAAGGACAGGATTCTCCAAATAAAACAGATGATACACGTTCAGTCAGTACAAATAGCTGGAACCTGAAGCCAGGAAAGGATGCCACCAAGAAATGAATTCATTTATAATTCAGTAACAGTCAGATGTGGATCAGCTAGCTAGGAAGACAAAAACAATTATTTTCACAATTTGAATATATTTAAAGATGTGGCCTATGTGGCATGAACGGTTCACACTGGTTTTGCATTTCTGAGCTAGTCTTTGGGGATTTTTTTTCTTTTATAAGATAAGGGTATTTCTTCCTGTGTTTGTTTATCTTGTCTTTTTTCCTTTCCTTTTTTCTTTGCAACCATAAGATAAGGGATTAACCCTTCATTGCAGTACTTGCACACATGCATTTTTTCAAGTTATTCAAACATTCCTTTAAAGGGCAATTTTATTGGTAATTCTGTGAAGGAGTTAGTGCTTATAGATAGTTAAGTGTATAGATTTGCCCAATCAAAAATCAATGACACAGAGCTTTAGGGCATGTGCTGAACTATTGACATTTAAAAGAATATTAATCCTGTCTATCCTCATTTATATGGCATAGTATCTCATGTTTAGTATTCTATCCAGTGAGTTTTCTAAGGTATAGCTAAATCATGATGCTAATCCACACTCTGACTGGCTTGTCTATTCCGATAAGCCTATAATATGTCTTTCACAGTTAAAGAATAATTATAATTAGGCTAATAAGCCAGCAAGGATTTTTTTTTGGGGGGGGGGGTGTTTCAAAACAGGGTTTCTCTGTAGCTTTGGTGCCCGTCCCGGAACTAGCTCTTGTAGACCAGACTGGCCTCGAACTCCCAGAGATCTGCCTGCCCCTGCCTCCCGAGTGCTGGGATTAAAGGCGTGCGCCACCACCGCCCAGCACCAGCAAGGATTTTTAAAATAATTTACATTACAAGGTATTCACCAATGCCATGCAGTGAGCTGTTTAATTTGCATTTTTTAATTGATCACATTTTCTCTCAGCAATTATCTTATGAGATATATAAGCTTTTAAAACATGCTCTGAGTTCCTCTGGTACCCATTCCCCATCCCTACATTCTCTGATCTGAACTAGACAGTCTCTAGGGAATTTAACAGAATCCCCTAGGGATTCTGGCAGACAGGGAATTTCAAAGAGAGAGGGATAAAAAACAAAGCACACCTACAGAATAATCCCTCATTGCCCATGGGCCTCAAGAATACTATCAGCCACCTGTGTCACGCATTTATGGCCCAATTTTTGAGCTGTCCTTTTTTTCCCTCAGTTTCTTACTCATGCTTAAATGGTAAGAGCTGAAATACATGGTTTGGCTGTAGTAGGATGGAGAGTATAAATTGTTCAGGTGAGAGGTGACCTTCAGGTGGAATTAGTATGCGGTTTGCCCTAAACCTCCACTGATAAGAATGTATTTTCTTCCTCTCACTACACTAGCTATTTGCAAGAAATAATTTAAAGGAGGGTGCATTTCTAGAAGTTCCTACCACTCTAATTCTTTCTGTGTGAATACAGAATTCCTAGAGATTCCTTCCCTGCTTTGTTTTCAAATAGGAGAGAGCAGCCTTCAAGGAGCTCCTTGGTTGTCTCCACATCTTGCTTTGGTAATGACGCTGTATCACAAAAGACCCCTTCCTGCCAGCTGGATTACCCAAACAATGGGTGCACACTCGTAGGATCATATTAACAGCACAGAAGCTTCCTCGCCCCCTGTTCATGGGGCTAAATTAACCACACAAATTGGTTCTCAGGGCATTCAGGAACGCCTACTCACAATTTCACAGGTTGCACACCGAATACTGGCGTAACTGAGGAAAGGAGAACAATCTCCTCCCGAAACGATTCGTGCAAATAGATTGCCATGTCTGAAAATAATTTAGACAGGAAATGGATTCCAGTCAACAAACATATAAACGAAAATCAGCAGTGACCAATTGATAATTTCACTCAGCAGCTGCTGGGACATTCTGAACTGGGGTGTGAGTGTCATTATTCCTTGACAGGCGCCTTCCCAGAGCTTGGGTACAAAGGTTTAACAAGGTAGACAAACACAAGGAATTTCTTGTTCTTCACCCTGTCTCCCAAAAATATTTGTCTATTTTTTCCTTCCTTCTTTAGTTTTGGCAAAATATAATGGAATAGCCTCTTTTAGGCTAAATAAACCTGAGCTCAGTTCTGCTTACTAAATGTTTGCGCCTCAGTAACTACATTTTAAATTTCTTCACTTATGCAATAAAATGATGCTTTCATACAAGGTTTAAGACAGTATTTTCCTAATGCATTAACAATATTGTAAGTTACTCTCTTGGAGAGCCAATAAACAACTGTAAACTTCCATTTTCTCTATATAAATTGGTGCTGATATTTTATTATCATAGCATTTTGGAGACTCAGTGTAACTAAATGAATAGTTTACTGTTCCCTGAAGGTGCTGGACAAGTGCTGGGTTCATCCTGCTTATTAAGTGAGCATTCCCATTTAAGAGATGAAAGTTTACTAACGTCTACAAAAATCATCAATACTGTTAGCATCTATATAGTTCTCATAGTTCTTCAGAGAAAGTATTGTGTAAGACATGAAATAAATCTGCAAAAATATTTAGGGAATGCTTTCTATCTTTAAATGATAAACTATAGCAACACGATGTATTCAACAAATTTAGTTTTGTTTTTTTTTTCCAGATATGACTGTCACTAAAATATGAACCTTGACTTTTGCTCTTCGGGTGTATTGACACTGGATTGCTCATGGCTACTCCCCATCTCTGAAAAGACACCCTTGTTTTTAGCCTTGCTGATTTACATCATCCTAATCTGTGTTCTGAATGTGTGTTCTCTGTTCAGTAAGAAACAAGACACTCTGAAAGAATCAACTAAACAGTAACATTTTTGAAGACAGAGCTTGTATTTTGTTGATTATTTTATCATCAGAATGTTATAGGTATGTCAATAAAGTTTAATTACATGAACAAAAATTAGATTTATTCCCAACTCCCTACTAAAAGAAATGGACCTGATGATCTCTTAGGCAACACCTCCAAATACCTTAATAGTGAACTAAGTTTGTTTGCTTTATTTGTTTTTGAGACAAGATCTCTCTGTGTAGCCCTGACTGTTCTGAAATTCCTATGTAAATTAGGACAGCTTGGAACTCACAAAGATCCTCCTGCCTCTGCCTCCTGAGTACTGGGATTAAAGGTACGTGCCACCACACGGGGCATTGACTGTGAGCTACAAAAAGCACTTTACACAGAAAATGAACAGAAGCTTTAGAAATGCTTATTGATTAGCTGACATCCTTAAAGATGGGGTTCATATTTATTTCAGATCTATGCAACCCAAATTTCCTGTGCTATCTATTTTAGCACTGTCTCTCACTGTATGAGGTGGAATTAATCACAAGTAGAAAAATTTACTGTCAATGCCTTAGTAAACTGCTTCATCATTGCCTGCTCAGAGAATAATGATGATGAACTGAGTGTCTCCACTTAGGAGATGGAGCATTTATAATAACTAACATCCACAGTCATCAGCATCAAAGGATTTTCAACTTCTAAATGGTTCCAATAATTTATACAGTGGATTTAGAAAATGTCAGGGATTTGACCAGCATCACATGACTAAAGAGATAGGGGCAGTATCCTCTGCTCCCAAACCCTTCCTGGAATGACCCCCAAAAGACCAGAAATAACAGGAAATCTGGCTGCATGTATTTGAGTTATCTTAAGACTTTCCTCCCAACCGTTCCTCTGACTACAGGAGCAGGAGGAAACCAAGCATTTCCTTCACCCCAAGGGTCACAGTGAACAGGTCTGATAAGATCCACTTCAACACTGGATTCTGTATAATCTCCACCAGCAAGTGCATCTTATAATCATTTGTCGTGTGTGTGTGTGTGTGTGTATGGTGTGTGGTGTGGTGTGTGGTAGAGTGTATTGTGTATGTGTATGTTGTGTGTGGTATGGTATGTGGTGGAGTATATGTGTGGTATGTGTGTATGTTGTGTATAAATGTGTGTGTGTATGTGTGCCTGACAATGTGAGTGCATGTGAGATTGACCTCAAGTGTTGCTTCTTGGGCGTCACTCACCTTATTTTAAGACAGGTTCTCCCATTGGACTAGAATGTGCCAAAGAGTCTAGGCTGGCTGGCCAGTGAGCTCTGGGGGAATCCACCTATTTGCAACTCTCCAGCATTAAAATTACAATACCAACACCATCCTTGGCTTTTTTTTTTTTAATGTGGACTCAGGAGACCAAATTCATGTCCTCATGCTTCTGTGGCGAGTAGTCTACTGGTCTAGAAATCCAGACCCAATTTTCTGCCTTTTGACATCAATAAATTTTCGATGGAAATATAAGATACTGGTGCTGGAAAATGTCTATAAAACATATTTCATCTAAACTGTTTCAGATTGAAAATTCTAATAGAATCATACTAACTTTCCCAACAGAAAACCAAGATCACTGGATTCAAGATTAAAGAGGGAAAGTTTCTTTCCTTCTTAAACGTCTTTGCTTGCTTGCTTTGTTTTGTTTTTATTTGATTTTGTTTTCATTTTGAGAGGTTTGAGTTCAAAGTCTCAGGCATGCTAGGTGAAAACTATATCTCTGAACTACACCCCTAAGCCCCCTACTTGCCTTCACTCTGCGATAATTAGTTGAGTGCCTGTTAAATCAATTCAGAATATTAATTATTATTATCCTATAGATCTGTGTATGCATTCAAATTGTTTCCTTGACATTGAATATGCACAGTGATCCTCCCGGAATATTTACTACCTATTGAACAACAAAATCTCAAACACACACACACGGTGAGTGTCACGATAATGACATTTTCGAGAGAGAATACTGCAGTTGAATCAAATCATCTTGTTGGTGTCTTCTATTTCTTAGTCTACAGCTTGTTTCTTCCCTCTAAATTGATTCTTATAGCCTTGTCAATTTCATATCTCCTAGGAGACCACAATGGATAACATTATACACACAGCACAGACCTTAGGGACCAGCTTCTTAGCCAGGACTCTGACACTCTCCTTCCATTAACCCTGACTGAGTACTAAAGATGGAACCGTTTGGCTTACAATTCCCTAAACACCACTTGTGTTCAGCTTGCCTCAAGTAGGACCATACATCAGAATTACATTTTTCCTGCCTCGGAGCCTTCTATTTTAGTTAGTTCCAGAGAATTCAGGTTGTAAGAATCAGACTTTATTCTTAAAAGCTGCCATTTAAAATACTCAGGAAGGTGGGCCGATTTGTTTGTTCAATCTGTGTCTACTCAGACTAAGCATGATATGTAAGAAGGAGCTAAAACGAAAATCTTATTGAAAGTCATACATTTGGTGAATAGAGAACGTCTGCTTAGGAGAATGCTGATTTCTTATGCCACCAGCCTTCCCAACTGACACTGGTCACTGCTATCCATTTTGTAGTTAGCAAATAATTTAGTAGAGATTATTTAAAAGTTTAGCCTACATAGTCTTTCCGCCTTCTCAAAATAAAAGTATCCATATTATTAAAAATATATAGATATAAATTTTAGAGACGTCAAGAATATACCATATCAGCCAGACATTAGTCAGTATTTTTAAGGAGCTGGTGGAACCTGGTACGATGGTACACCCCTGAAATCCCCAGCACTCAAGAGACTGAGACAAGGAGATCCTAAATTTGAAGCCAACCTAGGCTACATGATGAGTACCAGGTCACGTAAAAATACTCTCCCTTGATGAGAAAAATAGAAAGAGGATGGTAATATAATAAAACCACAAAATGAATTAAAGAAAGACAAAATACATCATATTCACTCAAATCAATCACAGCCTGACTGTGCCCACATGAGCCACTTATTGCCATGAAAGATGCGGTTTTATCAGGTTGCTGTCCTTGACATTTTCAATCACAACTAAGCAAGATCTTGGAACACTAAGATCTAAATAGAATACCTTCATCAAATCCCTTCCAGGGCTTGGGGAACTCTATGGAAGAGGAGGCAGAAAGAATGTTAGAGCCAGAGGGGATGGAGGACACCAGAAGGACAAGCCCTCTCAGTGAGCATGCTCAAAGTTCCTGTGAACTCATAGAGACAGAAGCAGCATGCACAGGGCTTATACGGGTCTGCACCAGGTCCTCCGCGTATATATTATGGCTTCTAGTTTAGTGTTTTTACAGGATTCCTGAGTGTGTGAACAAGTATTAGCTTTGTTTATTGTTATTATATTTTATTTCGTTATTATCCCTTAGAAGCCTGTTCATTTTTAATGAGTGACAGACACAGGGTGATTCTACATGGGAGGGGATGTGGGAGGAACAGAGGGAGGAAAAACAGGATATGTGAGAAAAAAAAAACTATTCTTAATAAAAGGGAAAAATTTTAAAAACACATACACACACAAAATTGTTCTAGGTCCTATCCACACTTAGATCCCAAAATAAATTACTCTGTCTCACCTCATAAAATAACTTTCATTTTTGAGAGGAAAAAAAAGAAACATCGCGATAGCAGTTCTAATTCTTTGCTTGTTTGCTTTTGTTTTTCTATTTTTCCATATTTTTTGGTTCTTTGAATTTCACACCATACACCTCAATCCCACTCATTTCTCAGTCCTTCCATGTCTGCCCTCCACCCTTGTAGCGCCCTACCCCCAAAAAAAATCAAAAAAAAAATATTTCACTTCTTCCCAAAAGAAAGAAAAGAAAAAGACAAACATTTCACTCCTTCTTTTTCATCTCCCCATCATCTATTCTTTCCTCATAATGGCCTCGGGGGCTATGGTGAGTCACACAGTATACCCTTTGGACCTAACAGCTTTACTTGCAAATGTTCATTGCAATGAGTTGTTGGTCAGGTTCAAGGTTCAAAACTCCTCTGGGATATCCTGCTATTTCCTCAACTCAGGGAAATCCTGTGGCTATGATTTTGCTGGCCCAATCCCTTCATGCCTACTGCACAATTTCTAATTGGTAAGAAGAAGAAGAAGAAGAAGAAGAAGAAGAAGAAGAGGAGGAGGAGGAGGAGGAGGAGGAGGAGGAGGAGGAGGAGGAGGAGGAGGAGGAGGAAGAGGAAGAGGAAGGAGAAGGAGAAGGAGAAGAAGAAGAGGAGGAGGAGGAGGAAGAAGAAGAGGAAGAAGAAGAAGAAGAGGAAGAGGAAGAAGAAGAAGAAGAAGAAGAAGAAGAAGAAGAAGAAGAAGAAGAAGAAGAAGAAGAAGAAGAAGAAGAAGAAGAAGAAGAAGAAGAAGAAACAGAGTCAGATATTAGTGGGTAAAAGCTGAAAGATCAGGGAAGCAGAGCATCCAGTCACTAGATCTTAACTCTATGAAATCCTCAGACTGAATGGGATATCCTGTCTCTACAGCTCCTCAGACTGAATGCCATCCCTATGAAATCTCAGACTGAATCCTGAGCTCCTGTCTCCTCTCGCCTTACATTCCTCTATCCACCCAGCCATATCACTTCCTGTGTCCACCTCCTTAGTGCTGGGATTCAAGGTATGAGTCACTACCACTTGATTCTGTTTCTCTTTTAGACTGATTCAATCTTGTGTAGCCTAGGGTGGCCTTGAACTCACAGAGATCTATCTACCTCTTTCTCCTGAGTGTTGAGATTAAAGGTGTGTGCCACAACTGCCTGGCCTCTATGGCTAACTAGTGTGGCTAGCTCTGCACTCTGATCTTCAGACAAGCTTTATTTGTTAAAGAACAAACAAAATATCACCACATTTCCCATTTTTTGTCTTAAATGAAAAAGGTTATCATTTACACATTAGAGTACTACTCAACAGGAAAAAAAAACACGATGACATCTTGAATTTTGCATGCAAACGGATGAAATTAAAAAACACTATCCTGAGTGAGGCAATTCAGACCCAAAAAGATGAATATGGTATGTACTCACTCATAACTGGATACTAGCTATAAACAAAGAACATTGGGCCTATGGTTCATGATCCTAGAGAAGCTAAGTAATAAGGTGAACCCAAAGAAAAACATATACAGATCCACCTAGAAATTGGAAACAGACAAGATCGCCTACCAAAATTGGGAGCAAAATTGAAGATGGATGCTTAAAAGAAATCCCACACCAACTCAGAATTGAGAATAATAGACGGTTATTTATTTAGGGGTAGACTCACAAATCAGAATCCTCTGCTGGAACGGAAAACGGAAACCGAATCCTGAAACCAGAAAAGAGAGGACTGGAGGCATGCTTTACATCTGCATTAATAGTATATGAGACCACGCCCCAGTGGGTGGGTAACTTAAAGGCTATTGGCTGTATGATTTCCTACAGCAGGGGTTGGGAGAGAAGGGAGGGTAGAAGGGGAAGCGATGGGGAGAAGGGGAGGGTTGAGGAGAACTTGAGAGAATGGGATAGTTGAGATGGAGGAAGGATAGAGATGAGAGCAAGGAAAGAGATATCTTGATTGAGGGAGCCATTCTAGGGTTAGCAGAAAACTGACTCCTGGGAAATTCCCAGGAATCCACAAGGCTGAATCCAGCTGAAACCCTAGGCAATAGAGGAAAGGGGGCCTGATCTTGATTTGCCCTGTAGTCAGACTGATGAATATCTTAAATACCACCATAGAATCTTCATCCAGCAATGGAAACAGAGACAGAGACCCGCATCAGAGCACTTGACTGACTGAGTTGCCAAAGTCCAGTTGAAGAGTGGGAGGAATGAGAATATGAGCAAAGAGGTCAAGACCATGATGGGTTTACCCATTGAAACAGTCTACCTGAACTAATGGGAGCTCACCAACTCCAGCTGGACTGGGAAGGAACAAACATAGAACCAAACTAGTCCCTCTGAATGTGGTTGACAGTTGTATGGCAGGGGCAGACTGAGGGGTCACTGGCAGTGACACCAGGATTTATCCTTACTGCAAGTACTTTTTGGGAACCTATTCTCTTTGGAAGGATACCTTGCTCATCCTAGATATAGTAGGGAGGGCCTTGGACCTTCCCCAAAGCAATGTGTCTTACACTCTCTGAGGATTGGAGGGGGTGGGTAGGAGGTAATGTGGAGGAGATGGGAGGAGAGGAGGGAGTGGGAACTTGGATTGGTATTTTTTAAATCTAATAAATTTTAAAAATGTTATAAGAAAAACTATATACATAGTAAGTAAAATAACTATATACAATATATAGGCATTGAATACATAAACAAAGTCTAGTCCATTTGCATTTGACAAGTTTGGAGAAAATACTCCATTATCTATCCTATTTTGGTGTGTTTAAAGTTTTGTACCTAATTCATTTTCTATACTGATTTGTATTGCCAAAACTATCTTTTAATGTCTCTCAACCTTATACAATTTACCTCTCTGGTAAATTTCTTTTCTGAATTTGATAACAAGGAAAACTATAACTATAAAGTCTTCAACTTCATCAAAGACATAAGAAGGAAATACTATTATCTAAGTAAGCAGGAAGTGCAAGCAAGTTATTTCCAAAAAAAAAATGTGAGAAATGACAGAAACAGTTGAGTGCCTGGACAGCCACCCAAGATTCCTCCGTAATGTTGGGGTATCCATTTTTAGCCTATAGGCATACATGACTAACAGACTTTTCTATGAAGTAGAATTTTTGAAGACTGTCCCACCTTGTCTTGGCAAGGTTTGGCAATAACTCTATTTTGTGTCCTGTAAAACCTTAGTAAACAAATCAATTTTCTTTCCTACTTCTTCAATTCTGTTCCAAGCATTCAAAACTGCTGTATGGCATAAAGCCAGGGTGTAGTCATTATATAGAGATTGCCTTTGTACAGTAACATAATCTCCCTCTCTAAGATGTTGATCTTGGAAATTTCCATACCTCTAGCCCTATTTCATTGTCCAACAGTCTTAGCCTCATCTTTCCACTGGGTCCTCCATTGTTATTGAGGACAAGACTCTAAGACTGCTGTAACCAAGTCTCTCTGGTCTTGAGGGATAATTCTATTACAAGTTAACCATGAGTTTAACATCTGCTTCACAAAAGGTGGACATACGTCATATGAGACACATGCCATCTGCAACAGTTCTCCTATTGGAGCAGCCCATGGGGGTGGGAAAGAACAATACCTGAGGGCCTTCAAAGGTTGGGGCCAGCTCTCCTGAATCTACGCTGTTGAAGCCAGTTCTCCCAGGAGGGGACAGCTGTCCTGCTGAGGCAGCCAGCAAGGGGTAGGACCAGCTCTCCAGTACCCAGGTCACCAAGGGCCAACTCTTCTATGGCCATGACCCCCCATCAGTAACCCAACTCACAAATATCAACCTGGCCCTGGCTGTGGTGGACCAACAAGCCTAGACATGGCTCTCAGTGGTAGCACAGGCCAGGACATTATCACTTGGCCCCAGGTGACAGGGTAGGCCACCCTTGTCAGCCTGTTCCTTGCTGCTTTTGCATCTTCAGTTCTGTTGCTCTCCTCAGTGTATGAACCACTCCCGCTTCTCCTTCTCTCTCATTTCTCCACCACATATCTGTTCAACTGAGCCAGGCTGTAGCTGTCTTCCAGAGAAGGACCATCAGTATTTCTAATTCTAATACACCTTCACGAAGTAGGAATCTCCCCATTGTATTCTTTTTAAAAAAAAAAATATATATGCTACATTATTTATCTGTTGGAATACCTTGGAATGTATGTAGGTCAAAGTGCAATCACTTAGTTCTCTCCTTCTACCTTGTAGGACCTGAGGATTGGACTCACTTCGTTAGGCTTAGCATCAAGAACCCTTAATTACTGAACTATCTTTCCAGCCTTACATCATGTTATCTATTTTTATTTCATGTGTATGGATGCTTTGCCTTCATTTGTGTCTGTGTGTGCATGTATGTACATGTGTACATGAGTGTTGTGCGTGCATGTGTGTATGTGTGTGTGTTTACCACCACATATGTGCAGTGCATGCAAAGGCCAGAAAAGGGCTTTGGGAATGCCCTGAAAGTGAAGTTACAGACCATTTACGTCACATTCTTAAATGAGGCCAAGTTATTGTTGAAATCAGTGATAATTTTGGAAGAATTTTATCATAAAATATATTGTTTAAGCCTTAATAAATATTTCATCCTCATTATTCCATCATCAATTCAGTACATATTTATCCAGCAGCTGTTTTGTTCTGTTCCCCACACAGTTGCTGAGAATTCTGTGGTAAGACTTGTGCACTCTTTAGGGTCCAATGGTTGTGAAGGAAAGTTAGATGTGCAAACAAATGATTAATGCTGTGGGCTGAGCAAGCTAAGAGAAATAGCTGATTTGGAGGACCACATAGGTAAATCCCAGGTCTATGGTGCAGGGGAGGTCAAGGAGGGACATGCAAAGTGGAGATGAGAGGGCCAGGGTGGGTTTAATGATCTGTGAGTTGCTCAGTTACGATTGAAAGGGCTCACAGAAGTGAAGCAGTCAAGGTGCAGAACAAAGTTCCCCCTGTTCATACGTTCAGTGCCTACTGCACACACGCAGTTTTTCTTCTGGTGAAGAAACCACTCATGAAAATGAAACTGTCACCATTTATAGTAAAAATAATTGCCACTCCCAACCTGGAAACAGCTCCTACCTGTTCCTCTCCTGCTCTCCATCCCAGCTCTCCTTCTGCAGCTCCTCTCCCCAGCCAACACTTCCAAATCCCTTCCCTAGTACTTATTATGCAGGAGGCAAGCAGAATGATGAAAAGTTATTCAAACAGCATACCATACGCTAACTATTTCAAGCGTATCTATTGACTGAAGAGATTTGCATTATGAACTAAGTCTGTGCAAAAAGACAATGGTAAATAGCAGCGAAAACAAAGAAATAGATGATCTAAATAAAGGAAAGCTGCTAACACCAATGTGTATCCATTTCTCTTCAGTTGAAATTTACCCTCGAGGAACTAATATGAAAATATTACTTTCACTGTTTGAAGGAAATCCAGTAGAATGGAATGCTAATTTGGCATCGCCAATAGTCAAACAGGTGAGCTGGAGATGTGTTCAGCTGCAGTATACCTGGTCTCTGCTTTATACGCTCTGTAAAGTTCTAGAGATGTATAGATAAACAAGACACAGCCGTTGTTCTGAAGGCTACAATGATGTATGGGGGGAAGGACACAAGTGAGTGATTGCAGCAAAATATGACAATATGCAAAGGATGGAAATACATATTATTACTGGGGAGAAAGAGAAAGAAAATCCTCCCATATGGACTTGATATTTAGGGCATGAAGGGAAAATTTGTTATGAAAGCTTTGGCCAAGAGGTGACATTCAAGCCACAATGTCAGTGAGTAGAAACGGTGATCAAGACTACAGATGGATGGCATGGGAGATACCTTGGCCTTTCAAGAAAAAGCTCACAAACACAAAATAATAGGAACATAGTGTGGCATTCACATCCAGAGGAGTGGAGCTTAATGTCAAATGTGAGGTTTTGTAGCACAGAAATAAGAATTAAAGTGGGAATTTTTAAGGGAGTGGGCTTGTTTTAAAGGGCCTACTTGCTGCACTAAGAAACTGTACCAAGTCAGTTAACAGAGAAGGGATGCTTCACGTTATCAGCTTTGCTTTTCAAGAATGGGAAAGTGAAGGCAAACTGAGACAATGGGATTTTAGTCAAGAGAGCACTAAGAAGAAAACATTTAAACAATTCAAGGTGTGAGATGCTGTAACCCAAATTGGGATTTAGGTTGAAACTAAAGAGTAGTTAATAACAACACAGGGAAGTTCTCTGAAAAAACAGAAGTGTATGGAGTGTCAGAGAAACAGGGGTCTTGCCTTTAGGGACCTGTAGTCAGAAGGTGCTTGTTTGTTTCCTGGCCACCCAGACCCAAAATAATCACATAGAAATGCAATACGGTTTGGCCAATAGCTTAAGCATATTTCTAGCTAGCTCTTACATCTTAAGTTAACCTATTTCTATTATTTCATATTTTGCCATGAGGCTCATGGTTTACTGGTACCAGCGCACCAGTGTCTTTCTCTTCCAGAGGCGACATAATATCTCTTTGGCTCGGCCTTTTTCTCGCAGCATTCAGTTTAGTCCTTCCCCCCAGCTCTTTTCTGCACTGATGCAGGCAAAAGCAGCTTCCTTATTAACCAATGGTATTCACAACATACAGAGGGGAATCCTACATCAGGGACCTCAAGAACCTCCTTTTCTTCTCTAGACCTTGAATATTGCTTTGTAGACAGCAGGTGTTTGATACCATCCAGTGAATGAATACACGAATAAAAAAATGACGTTTTGTTGGGTTCCTATATTAATTAGGTCCCCTAGCAACTAGATTAAGAGGCAGAGCCAAGTCAGGAAGTGCTCTGAGATGCAGTGTCAAGAAGGGTATTTGTACAATAGTAAGAGAAACAAGACTGGAAGTAAAGGAAACCAAAGAATCCTTAGTCAACCATAAGTTTCTGGCCATCTATCAACTCATCACAGATAAGCTCCCATTTAGCCACAGCAAATTCCCAGAAGAACATGCAGAGCCAAGCTTCTACCAGCTAGCAGTCCCTGACATTGGAGAAAAAAATGACTCATAAGGGGACAGTGGGCACAGTGCAGCAGCATCTAGTGCATCTGTTCTCAACCTGTGGGTCGAGACCCCTTTGAGATTGAACCACACTTTCACAGAGGTTCCATATCAGATATCCTGCACATCAGATATTTACATTACAATTCATAACAGTAGCAAAATGAGAGTGATGAGGCAGCAAAGAAAATAATTTTATGCTTTGGGATCACCCCAACATGAGGAACTGTATTAAAGGGTCACAGCATTAAGAAGGTTGAGAACCACTGATCTTGAGCTTCCCAAAGCATTTAGATGACCAGTGACTGACTCAAGCTGATGCCAGGGAAAAGGCCATGGTGTGATATCTGCATCACCCTCTCCCACTACCCCAGTACCCTTACAGGAGCTGACATATAGACAGTAAGATCCAGAATTGTTCAAATTCAAATTGTGGGTACAAGGGAAAATATCCCAGTCCTTCTATGACTGCAGGCAACACAGGGTTTTAATCCGCCTTCCATCCATCTGTCCTTCCCCATTTGGGATCTTTACTAGTCTCGCTACGCATTAGGTTCCTAACACAGAAACTGAAATAAGAACAGTGTTTGTCTCACAGCAACTCCTAAGGACTAAAAACAGTTGTGTATTTCATGGTATCTGGAACATAGCGATCATTCACTACATGATTACATCTTTATGGTACGAAAGAAGCTTGAGTTATTAGGGCATTTCCAAGCCCCTTTCCAGTTAGTCTTCAATATATTATTTCCAGGATGTAAACTTTCTGAGTCTCAGTTCAGCAAAAGTCAAAGTTTTGGGAAAATAAGAACTCAAACTCTCCTCTACACAACTGCATCCCAAAAAGTGTGCATCAAAATCAACAGGAAATAATGTAAGCCAATGAGCACGTAGAAAGGGTTAATCCCCAGCATCAGCACAGAACTCCTTTTCAAGCCACTAGAGCTTCAAGGACTCACAATTCCAGACTTCTGATCCGACTCCAGAGACAAAGACATGTGGTAATGTTTACTGAATCTATAGGTTCAGAGAAATTGTTCAATCTTGCTAAACCTATACTTGGCACTGACAGGAAGATCTCCTTGGAAAGGGCTGAAAAGGTGGTAATGGAGCAAAACAGTCAACCAAATTCTGTGAAACTGCAGCACTCAAGGACTTCAAATGTCTCTTAACAGCTTCCAGTTTTGTTCTTTGTCTCCACCTAGTCTTAAAAGGCATGGCCCCAGCTTGAGTACCTAACCATTCTTTCTGCTTAGTTCTGTAGAACTTTACCCTTTCCGTTTCAAAATCAAACAAAGTATCATAAACCTGGTACATCGTATGATAATAAGGTTGGGACTTTTTCAGTTCCACCCAAAAGAGCACACATAAATCATGTGACTGGGTTCACGTTGTATTATACTGCCTATAGCATGGAGCACCATAGCCATGGTTTTTCTACATCAGTTTTCCAAGAACCTAACTTTTTGTGCTGTTATGCTGTGAGACTAATGTGGGGGCAGCAGTTAAGGGCAGGGGGTATAAAGTCAGGTAACCAGGCCAGTGAGATAGCTCAGCAGGTGAACCCACCTGACAACTGAAGGTCCAGCTCTAGGGCCCACACGGAGAAAGGAATGAACCCACCGGTTGTACTCTGACCTCTACTTGTATTCCCATACACAAACAAAATGATGAATACAAAATGCAAATTTAAAGTCAATTAACCTACAATCAAAACCTACCTCTGCCATTTTTCTGGCTACACGATCCATCATTTAAGGTCTTTATACCTCATTTATTTTCCAACATGCACATGAATGGTATCATCTAATTCATAAAAGTACATGGAGAAACAATGAGATAAAACACGCAGTGTACTTAGGAGTTATCTAATGCTCGTCATTGCGTTATCAACATAGTTGCTGTCATTTTCTGGCTGTTGTGTTACTGATTAAGACTGACATAGCCTCAGGTGGAGTCGCTTGACAGCAGAAATCTTTTTCTTGAAGTTCTTCAGGCTAGGCATCCATGATCAGAATGTCAGTAGGTATGGTTTCTCCCGAGACCCCTCGTGCAGCATCCTTGGCTTGCATTCACAAGGCCACCTTCTTGCTATTTCCTCATGTGGCCTGTGTATGTGCGTGTGTTTCCCTCAGGTCTATTTCTCCTAAGAACAGTCATGCAGAGTGAGAGGGCCAACCCAGCTGTCTCATTTCAACTTAATTATGTCTTTAAAAGACATTATCTTCAAATACCATTACTTTCTGTTGTGCTGGGGTTGGGACGTCAGTGCACGATTTCTGGAGAGGACACATGCAGTCCATAATAAACCCTTACCATTTGTTATCTGCCCTGTGTCAGGCAGGAAGCCAGAAACACTTTCTTCTGGACTCGCCCCAAGTGTTCTCAGCATTACCCCATAAATCTCTTTACTCTTGGAGTCAGCTCCCTCAGCAGCTCACTTACCTATATATGTCTTTATTGTCCAAAGTAGAAATAGCCTTTCTCCCAATCATGTTTAATCATAATATGTGCTCGTTGTAAAACACTTAGATGATACAAAAGCATATTAAAAATAAAAAGGAAACCACTCCTACCCCCATCATAAGGAAATAACCACTATTTGACATCTGGAAAGTGGTCAGATTTTTCCCCCTTCTGTTCTCACCTACACAAAGCTTGTTATTTCCCAAATTGAGAGCCATACTCTGTTCTGCCCATATTTTTCACTTAAAATACCTTAGGCATCATTCTATGTCAAATATCATAAATCTGTATCACAACTCTGCTATTATATAGTATTTCATAGTCAGTCTGTTTCCCAGCACTAGCTTTTTTTTAGAACTATTATGAAAATAGTTCCATGAACTACCTTGTTAGAGAAAGCATCCTTGCCCTGGCCTTTTCTTTCATGTACTTTCTTAGATAAATAAAAGAAAACCTCACATTCGTTTTTATGTGTTTCCAGATTGCCCTCCAGAAAGATGTCCCAATTATCCTCCTTCTAAGTGTAAACTGGTTAATATAATTGCCAGAAACATGCTGATTTTGCATCAACCTTCTCCTACCCCCTACCTCCCCCGACCATAACCATCCTTTGGGAAGCCATATCATATTAATTGAACCAATATAACATGGTCCTCTCCCTTCAGAGTGACAAGGCTAAAACAGATGATACAATTTGCAAGGAACACATGGAAACATATATCCAAGTGCTAGATTGCATGTTGTACAGATGCTAAGCACCCCGGGAGGCTCAACTTCCTTCCTTCTACTTTTAGTCCCCAAGCAGGCTTGAAATAAAACATATCCGTGAGTTGTAGTGTGCTTAATGTATTTCACTAAAGAAATGCCTACTGTTATGATTCAACCTTAGAGAAACTGAAGAGAAAATGATCCCTACTTTTATTCTGTCCTCGGTGATCATCTGCTACCATGTTCACAGACGAAACTCTAGCCATGCTAAACTCCAACAATACTTATTTTCTTTATGCTCTTGCTGGAAGAGTTGTGATCTCATAGCCATGATGAGGCTAGTCTGGGCTACATAATGAGACCTAGTCTCACAAAGCAAAAAGAGTGGGGGAAGGAGGGAGACAGGAAGAGGGAGAGAGGGCTATTCCCATACAGATAAGTAGATTAACGTAACAGAACAGGGAGTCCAAAGAGAGGCTCAAGCCTACAGAGACAGCTGATTTTTGGAAACGGCAAAAAAATAATTCAGTGAGCAAGAGACAAACTTTAAGCAAAAACATGGTTTTGAAATATGTGAATATTTATATGATAAAAAAGAAAAGATTATAACACATATAAAAATTAACTCAAAATGGATCATTTACACAGTAGTAAAAACTAAAATAACTTTTGGAGGGAGGGAGGGAGGGAGGGAGGGAGGAAGGAAGGAAGGAAGGAAGGAAGGAAGGAAGGAAGGAAGGAAGGAAGGAAGGAAAAGAAAGATCAGATTGTATGCTTCCAAGTGCATAAAGGGTGATGTGTACATTTACTCGGCCACACATATACAGGCTCTTGGAAGTCCAAGAAAATCAAGACAATGTAACCACGTGCTTCTGAGGCAGAGAATGGAAAAGTAAAGAAGGCAAGGGGAAATCTTGTCTTTCACAGGCCCCCTGCTGTACTACACTTTTGATACACATATCACTGCCTATTAAAATTATTCTTAAGAGAAAGAAAATGTTTAGCAAAGTTTTCATAGCTCTTGTTCAGATTATCAACCTTAAACCATTAAAAAAAATGGCAGTGACTGCATAACATTGACATCTGTCTCTCCAAACTTAGATAATACACTGAAAGTAATTATTTTTTTCAAGACAGGACTTCTCTTCGTATCCCTGGTTGCCCTAGAACTAGCTCTTGTACACCAGGCTGGCCTCAAACTCACAGATATCTGCCTGCTTCTGCTTCCCGAGTGCTAGAATTAAAAGTGTGTGCCACCACCGCCCGGCCCTGAAAATAAGTTTTAAAGATTCTAATTTGTGTATTTTGATATATTTAGCTGCTGTAGATTGAAAAAAAATAAAGTGATTTATGAAGTTCCCTTGATATGTCTGTGGACTTTTCAAGATATTTTGAGAAACCTATGATCACATATATTTCTATAATGTACATAAACACAATAATCCATGATCCATACTGCAAAGTTAAAAATACAAGCAACACATATTTGGAGATGAGCACATAACTCAATGGGGGAGCACTTGCCTAGCACACATGAGGCTCTAAGTTCAATTCCCAACATCTCATTGTGTGTGTACATGTGTGTGCATGTGTGTGTGTTATTTGAAATTGTAATCACTATATAGTCCTACATTCTAACTTTTTCTCCAACAGTGAATCAGAACACTTCCTCTCTCACAGTATAAACTGATGCTTGACTACTCCTCTACCAGCTGGGCAGCACCATCTGTGCCTATTGTTCTCTGGCTGTTACAGAAAGCCTTGACTTGTAGCAATGGGTACAA
Source organism: Chionomys nivalis (assembly GCF_950005125.1). Taxonomy (NCBI): domain Eukaryota; kingdom Metazoa; phylum Chordata; class Mammalia; order Rodentia; family Cricetidae; genus Chionomys; species Chionomys nivalis. Next base: position 30,301,496 of record NC_080106.1, read on the forward strand.
AGCTCAATGGTAGAGGACTGGCCTAGAACTTCAGTTCAATAAAGATGGACCAGAAATACGGAGCCATAACCTTTTATTTTATACTTTTAAGATTTGTTTTCATTTTTTATGTGTGAGTATTTTTCCTACATGTAAGAAACTGCATGTGTGCCTAGTGCCCATGGAAGACAGAAGAGGGTATGGAATCCTCTGGAACAGGAGTTAGGGGTGGTTGTGAGGCATTGTGTGGGTGCTGGGAACCAAACCCAGGTACTCTATGAGAGCAGAAAGTGCTCTTAATTGCTGAGCTATCTCTCCAGGCTCCTGAGACACAATCTTAATTCCACTACCTGCATGCCCTTCATCAGTCAGTAGACTAGAAAAACTGCAGTATTTTCTCTGCAGCTTGAAGTCTTTTGGGGTCTACTGTAAGTAGTTGTAGGTCAGCATCTCAACAACTCTTCGATAAAACAAAATAGAATATGTCCAAATGTTATATTTTTCAGGACTATTAGGTTCCAATGTTATTAAGCTCAAACTTGAACCAGTCCTGTAGGGTGAATTGCAAGAAGCACACTCATAAATTCTCCATGAATTCAGTCTTGTTCACTCAGACAGTCTGCAATCTTCGTAAATGTTCCCAGGAGGCTTGTTTCTGCCTTGGATTTCTCACCAACATAACATATTCAATTATGAGTTTTTATATATGCAATTTTGCTCATATATATTGCAAATGCAAATATATATTTTAAAAAATATAACATAAGCATATAGCCATATTTTTAAATAATTTTTTTTAGTTTTTATTCATTTTACATATCAACAACAGTTTCCTCTCCTTCCCCTTCTTCCCCTTTCTTTATCCCTCTTCCTCTACCCCATCCACTCCTCAGAGAGGATAAGACCTCTCATGGGGAGTCAACAAAGCCTGACAATCAAGTTGAGGCAGGACCAAGGACCCTCCCCCTCCCTGTATCAAGGCTGAGCATGGTATCCCACCATAGGAAATGTGGTTTGGTCTTTTTATGGGATCCCTGGAAGTGGGACCAAGATTTATCCCTGGTACATTGTTTCACTCATTGATAAAACAAGCAAATTTATTACCTTACTAAGAATTTGCCACAGAGATTTGCAGGACTGGATTTAGTTCGGCTGGGTTTTTTAGTTCAGACTGGATTTTATTCTCAGTTACTCTGAGAGTTGTTCTTAGTGGTCAGCACAGTTAAATAGGCCGTCTCCCAAAATACAGGAAGGAGCACCGGCTTGTCTCAGGAGGTCCTAACACTCATCTACCGAATGAACAGGATTTTCTCTGTGTTACAGATGTGTCCTTTCTAAACATCTTACTAAGGGTAGTGACTACCTGCCAGCCTTAGCCACTATCTCGAAGTAAAAGAAACAAAATGAAGTGTGTTATGATTTATGGCACGCGTGACCCTGGCAGGTCCCACTGTGGGTGGGAGACAGCAGTGGGTAAGGGACAGACAGATACGCCATGCAGAGAAGCTTGCATATGGAGAGTTTATTTAGTGGGTATTGGGAGGGTGTGGGAGGGTGGGGGTTCTGGTGGGAGAGAGAAAGAGAGAAATAGAGGGACAGAGAGGGAAGGGGAAGAGAAAAGAGAAGAAAGGAAGGCAAAGAGAGACAGAAAGCTGCCTCTTCAGAAGGACTGGGGGGTTAGATAAGGAAAGAGTCAAGACCAGTTTACCTCAGTGGGGGGGGGGGGAGAGAGAGAGAGAGAGAGAGAGAGACAGACAGAGAGTCAGAGATTGGGAGTGGGTGGAGCTTGTCTCTTAAAGGGACAGGGAACTGACAGGGAAGGCCAGCAAAATTATAATAAAGTGTGGTACTAGATTTTTTAGTCATGTCTTCAATCTATGCATCAAATCATTTCATAGCATCTTTCTTCTCTTTTTTCTGACTGAGTATTATTTGACCCCACTGTCTTGTTCTTAACTCGGTGGTGTGTACCAGGTTAGCGGCTGGGAGAATTGTGACTCTGACATGTTCTTGTATTGACTCCTTCTGGCATTATTGATAGTTCTTGAAATTTGGGATCTCTCAGCAGCAATCATTTTTAGCCTCTTTATTTGGGGATAATTGATACACAATAATCTGCACATATTTAAAGTGCATGGTCTAATTAGTTTTGACATATCAGTACACTTGAGAAATCATCACACAGTCTCTATGCTGTCTGACTACTCAGCGTGTTGTCTCAAAGTCAGGGCCTGTGAACTCAACAACTTTATTCTTTGTTAGAGAAGCTAGGGCTATTCAAACTTTTTCTCTTTCCATATAGATTTTAGAATCAGTTTATCAGTTTCTACACACACACGCATATACACACAGCAACTGGTGTGTCTAACCTTCATAACACATAAGGCACAATAAAAACTGTCTTAAAGTCCTTGTCTGGTCATCCTAAGGTCTGTCAGTTCCTACTTGATTTGATTTATTGATCCCTCATTAGGAATACTGTTTCCCTGATTATCTGCATGCCTCTGAAGTGTGTGTTGACAACCAGAGTTTGAGAACTTATCATGCTGAGTGTTGGGTATTTGTGTATCCTAACAAGTATTATTGAGCTCTGTTCTTGGATGCAGTTAAATGGCTTGAAAGCGAGAGGATTTTTGTTTGGTTTGGTTTTTGCATCTTTTTATGCATTCCTTCAATGACTCTGTAGCAGTGATTTTGAGACCACTGGAGTTCTTTATGTAGTTTCTTCTACCATCATTCTTTATACCCGCAGCTATGTTTCCTTGGTTTCCCTTAAGCAGACTGAAAGCTTGACAATCCAGCTCATTTCTTTGTCATCTCACAGTGACCATTGCTCTTTGTTGATGGATGTTCAGCATCTTGCAGGTGAAAGGGCAAATCTGCTCCATCTTCTCCGGAAACAGCCATCTTCCTCTCTCTTAAATTGCTGTGATGAGTCATTTTAGGCATCAGCTTGTTGAGGGAGACCAAGAGAGCTGCTGAAACGTTATTTGGGGGCATACCTGTAATGATAATTCTGGACAACAATGGCACTTGAGTCAGTGGGCTGAAGATCAACCCTCAGCCAATGAGAACAAATACCATGCAGTCCACTATATATAGGCTTAGATAGAACAAGGCAGAGGAATGTGAGTTCACTTGCTCACTCTCTCTCTCTCTTTCTCCTCTCTGGTGGGAACTCCCTCTTTTCCTGCTCTTGGATATCAGAACTTTAAAGGTGTCTGCCTTCAGGGCTCTGGGTCTCAAAGCAGCATTCACAACCCTTCTTCTGGGACCTTCAAATAGGCTGAGCCATGCTGCCAGCTTTATTTCTCTATCTTCCCAAACACATATAGCAGGATTCGTCATCCTCCATGATCACATAAGTCAACCCCCTAATAAGCCAGCTCTGATCTATTCATATAGCTATCCCGTTACTTCTGTTTCTCCAGAGAACCCAAATCTATCATATATTGACTAGTTTCTGTAACTGACAGCAAATAGAAAAAAAAACTTAACTGAGCAATTATGTTCTTTTTTGAACATGTGACCAAAGAAACTCACTCATTCACTATATGAAAAACAATTGCTTGAAAAAGTTTGAGGAAGAACTTCTTCATGTGGCCCCGCTATACCACTCTAGGCTATCTACCCCCAAAACTATACCCTATTACAAAAAGGACTTGCTCATCCGTGGTCATGGCTGCTCTACTCATAATAGCTAGGAAATGGAATTAGACTATGTCTCCATTAACTGATGGCTGGGTAATGAAAATGCGGTACACAGTGGAATTTTATTTGACTATAAAGGAAAATCAAATTTTCAGTAAAATAACGGATGGAACTAGAAAAGGTTATAATGAATGCAGTAATCCAGACTCCAAAGGACAATCTCTCTCAGATGTGAATCCTAGCTTTTAATTTTTAATATATGTGCATTGAACTGGGAATATGTGTGCACAGAGGCCAGGAAACTAAAATGGGGTCCATCGGGGGGAGGAAAGGGAGACTTTAAGAGAAGAGGGGACAGATGGTCATAGAACACACGTAACATGAAAGTGGAAATGGAAATATTGGTAATGAAGGGAAGCAAGCTGAAAAGGGGCCGGAGAGATGGGGGACACAAGTTGGGGGTGTGAACCAAGCAAAGCTAAGTACTATGAAAATGCCACAAGGAAGTATATTCTAGTAAAGATTTAAAATAATAGAATTAGTCAAAGTTGAGTTAGAGACAAAGAGATCCCTTTGATTTGAGGGTGAAGATCAAACCCTATAAGGATAAACGTAGCCAGGAAGTGAACTATGTATGTTCTGACTTTGGTGCAAAGTCTAGTCTTTTTTATTTTTCTTTTAATTTTTATTTTAATTATGTGTATGTGTCTGTGGAGAGAGCTATGCATGTGAGTGTAAGTGCCTGAATAGGCCTAAGGTGTTGGGGCCCCAAGGACCTTGGGCTTGAACTCAGGTCCTCTGGAAGAAAAGTTCATACTCTTAACCACTGAGCCATCTCTCCAGCCCGTCTACTGCTTCCATAAACAAATCACATACAATCAAAAGCTCACCCTGTTTGTAATCAACATCCCAGTCTGTAATATTGACATAGTCTCCACTCTGTCAATGCTGCCTGAGTACTTGAAAAATCATCTTAAAATATATTTTCAAGTAGCAGACATAATTGGCATAACACAAATTAGTCTAATATCCAGACTGGTCGTGTTTATTTTGATCTCCTTCAGACAGCACACTCTTGCGGGTGATGCTGCATAAGGAGATGGCACTGATTAGCAAGACCACGGGTCTAACTTGCAAGGTTGACCCTGACTCCTGAAGCTTTCTTTTAGTTTAGAAAAAGTGATGCCTGCTCTTTAATTAAGCATTATAAAACAGGACTGTTAGTTATACTAGATGTGTTTTGAGAAAGTTCCCAGGTGATCAAAATCACATCAATAACAAGATGTGTCCCTACCATGGGGTAATATAAGTCTAATCAAAGGTCAGTTTCATATATTTTATAAGCCTCATACAGGAAGATACACAACAGTACGCCAGCAAGGATATTTCACAAATTAGAACTGGAAGTAGGCAGAGAAGTTTTATCCTTTACAAAGATTTCTCAGGTTTTAAAAACTGAGTTCAAATGCACCTCAATTATTCTACGTAAGTCTTATTGTTTATTATTTTTTATATTGGCCTTATCATCAGTGTCCACTTATTTCCTTAGTCCTTACAGTCTCAGTTATTGATATAACTTTGCAAATGATATAATGGTATTATATATATTTATGGTTGCAACTCACCTTACTGATGATTCCCTAGAGTATTTACAGTTCCTTAGTTTATAATTCAAAACTGAGCATTTCAAGATCTATCCAAACTCCAAGAGAAAGAGAGAGGTCATGGGCAGTGATATTTCATTTATTTTGACAGAAATGGACACATGGATTACCTCATGTTGTTTACTATTTCAACTATGCTGTAACCCAATGAAATCTAAAGTTCAGCACAGTGGCCCCAGCAAAGAAGAAGGGCGAGTGTGATAATCCCGATAGAAATATATGATCTTTTTAGTGGTGTTGAGAATTCAATGTAAGGCTTCACAAATGCTAAGTGAGTACTCTACCACTGAGTCATACACCTGGTCCTTGTGTAAGATTTTTAATAGGCAAGGTAACTCAAAGTGAGAATTGCTAATCCATATACCATGTCCCTCCTAATTCCATCACAAATTTAAGTTGCTCTCCAAATTATTTTGTATTTCTCTGCCAAGAGTACAAGCAGGTTTGCATTTGATGACAACTTCATGAAAATTTAGTTCTTTCTGATAATTTGTTTGTAGGTTGGTTGGTGTAGTAGATAAAACTCTGCTTTGCTTGTTTGTGTTTTTTTTTTTCCAGATAAGGTTTCTTTGTGTAACCCTGACTATCACTCTGTAAACCAGGCTTGCCTTGAACTCAGAGCTCTGCCTACATCTGCCTCCTGAGTGCAGGGATTAAAGGCATAAGCACTCTCTGCCATTGTGATTTAACTTTCCAAGCCTGAAGGCTTTGATTTGTGACAATACATTTTATGCTTTTACACTAAAAAAAAAAAAAACAGGTAAGCAATGATCAAAGAATCAATTTTGTGTGGCCCTGACAGATTTAATCATGTCATCCCCTGTTCACGGGCCTTTCACGACCCCCTCTTGCATATTAGGCTGAATCTCTTGGCCTTGTTTTCTTTCTAACAATAGCAGATCAAATTTAAGATGACTTTTCAATTCCGTAAGTTTTTGTTCAGTCTTTATTCAATCAATCTTTGCTCAAATTCGAAGATAGTGATGGTCCCCTAAGAATTGGTATAGAATTGAGTGGAGTTTAATAAAAGTCCTGACGGTTACATGGCTGTGGTTTGTAGATCCTTGATTTTATAACCGTAAGCAATATTGAGCCCAGAAAAGAATAGAAGAGGGACACAAAGCATGGACATGTTACTCATCTTTGTTCTAGTTTCCTACTTAGGTAACTCCCCCCAACAAAATCTTAAATTAACTCAGAATAAGACTAAAATGAATTTCCTTTTGAAAAAGCTGTTTCCTTGCCAAGACATTCTGTGTACAATAAAGATGCAAAAAGATACGACAGGCAAACGGACTTCAAAATGAGCACCTTGATAGGTAATAGGAAAGTATAAATATCAACAACCAAAGAGTTTCTGCAGAGTGATTCTCACAAGAATAACCTGGGAGTTTGTGGAGGCCCCTTTTACATACCAGGCTTACTTTTGAATCCCAAGACATGTCCCTGAATCTCTCAAGCAGGAAAACACACACACACACACATTTTGAAGCTATGCTGCCCAGTTATTTCAGTTGAGCACATAACACAAGCAGTTCTCAGGGTAAACTGAAATATCCAAAAGTTTATGGTCCTGCTTTAAAAAAAAAAAAAAAAAAAAAAAGCAAGCTTACCTCTGCCAAATTTTATAAAATGTCATTTCAATTATTTTGCACAATACCATTGGAGAAACAACACTTTCGTGATTAGTTTGACACATGGTAATTTGGGTAGAATTTAACTTTATTTGTCTTTGACTAGAACAAATTGTCTCTCTGCCCTTGTTTCTACCAAGTGCTGTTATTTTGTTATTTTCTCCCCTTTCGTTTGTATAATCTGTGGCTTGGTTTCATTTTAAATGCTGGTAATTGGTACATTGAGGCAGGCTTTACTAAGAAAGCAGAATGGAGTGGGAAAGAGAGGTGAGGATGAATTCAGCACAAATATCGCTGTTAAACAAAAGCCAAGGAGAATGTTTGGGGAAATTCTGACAGAACCATGGATTAGCAGGTTCCAACTTTAGAAATCCAGAAAGGGAAGAGGGAAGAGGCTGTGCTTCCCTCCAGTGTCCTCGTCTCTCTCTCCTCAGCTTTATAATGCAAAATGTTGACTTGCTCTCAAGTCTTCCTGACTAGAAGTTTAGATCAAGGGGACTCTATACTAATTTGATCCCATCCTAATGAGAAAAGTTCACATGTGAAGTTATAAGCCCTCCTTAAAGAGAGCTGGCACACTAAATGATGTTCAGGAATGGCAATTAGCCCTGAGAACGTGTAAACACATACACTATTGTGAATTTAGATGTGAATCTTATTCCCTTAATTATGCTGCATTTAATTGAACCATGCTGGAGTAGGTTACAAAATCAGACAAGAACTGGAGTTTAGAAGTCACCTCAGAGGCTACTTCAAGCCGTAAAAGCTTTTTTCCCCTCTCTCCAACACACTTTATCTTGATTCTGTTGACATAAATTAAAATGTATTCAGTGTCAATTTGGCCCTTGTATGCGATACCTAGACAAATTATTTCCTATAAGGGCTAGGCATGGAACAGAAAAAAATAAAAGAGAGAAGGAAATGTACTTGGCACAGACTATGTAACTGGCTACTCTCTCACTCCTTTTATGTATAATAACCTCTATAATCCTCACAGTCAAAATTTACACTTATTTAGCTTAATAGTCTCATATTTATAACTTTAGCTGTGCATTTTATTTTTAAAGAAGGAATAAGAGCTATTTAGAAGAAACTGCCTTTTCATAACCGATAGTTTCTATAATCACTAATAAGTTGATACTCATTTCCATGAGGGTGTCTTCCATTTCCAATGTAATTGGAATCAAGCCGGCTATGTAGTTTCTTGTCCTTTGATTTTTACTGAAATTATGTTGCCAACATTTCGGTATGTCACTGCAAATTCTCCCTTAGTGATTTTTGAAGGGCCTGTTATGGTTCATCATCTGGATATATCATAATTAGTATAATCTCTCCAGTATTTAGGGGGTCAGCATTTAGTTTGCTGAGGATCCTACTTTCTCTGAAACAGAATGCACCTACAGTAGGAATACTGTGACTCAGTTGAAATCTAAAGGTTGACACACACAAAAGTTATATGCTATCAGTGGATAAAGATGTGGCATGAGTTCAGACAGCTAGAGGGGAGAGTTGCACGATGTATCCCTCTGTTCTGTTATTTGTTGAGCCAAAACTGAAGAGGGCTGAACTCAAAGTGTGTGTGTGTGTGTGTGTGTGTGTGTGTGTGTGTGTGTGTGTGTGTGTCCTGGGCTCCAGCTCTTCCCAAGTCCTAACTAAACTTGTACACATCTCCATAATTCCTAATATAAATACCCCCTCTCTTGCACAAGCGGTAATCTTTTCTTACTTAGATTATTTGTAATTTATAACCAAATGAAGTCTAATTTACACTTACTGAATGAACAGAACCATTTAGCATCTGTAACAAAGACAAGTTGTATGAGTTTGGGTTTTTAGGGAAAGAACCAGTGATGTGTGTGTGTGTGTGTGTGTGTGTGTGTGTGCTATTGTTGTTACATAAAAAGAATAAATGATTCTTTATTACTTCATTATTATATTTTGGTTATATTTATACATACAGAGGAATTTATTAGGAATTGATTCATCAATCATGGGGCTAAAAGTCCTACAAACAGCCACCTACCATCTACTAATATACTAACCCACCACTGAGTCTGTTCTCCCACAAGGCACAGACTCCCAAACACAGGCAGTGTTTAATCAGATCTCTGGCATCCCATCTATTTGAGGGCAAGCATAAAGTTAAGCACCCCCAAGACCCCTTCTTTTCAACTGTGGCACTCATATACATCTCCTGAATATGTACATAATCTCTACATAAAGACAATAGTGTCATAACTTCTCCTAGAACTTCCCAAAATGTGCCCCCAGAATTTACCAACACAGGAGAAAATGTCTTTGAGTGGTGTTTACTCTTCTTCATACCCTGATACTTAAATACTATGCTGCAAAATTGCCATACTTAGATACCGATGAAATACTGTCAATGTGTCGTCTCCCAGATAGTTTTATGTTAATGTGATACAATGTTGTGTCATTTTGGAGGGGGAAATCTCAATTGTGAAAACACTCCACACACTAGATTGCTGTGTGGGAGAGGCCATGGTACATTTTCTTGCTTGATGATTGCTTGATAATGTTGCCAGCTCGCTCGGGGTTGATGTCATCCCTGGGCTGGTGGTGCTGAACGCTGTAAGCGAGCAGGCTGACCAAGCCATGGGAAGCAAGTCAGTAAGCGGCACCCTTCATGACCGCTGCATCAGCCCCTGCCTCCATGTCCCTGCCCTGACTGAATTCCCGCCCTGACTGTCTTTAATGATGAACTATGATATGGAAAAGTATGCAAAATAAACCCTTTCCTCCCCAAGTAAGAAGGAAGCAACACACGCACATGGACAAGACAAGGAGTAGATGTGTGTCAGTCTTCCTCTCTGCAGCTTGTCCTGTGGTTGTCATTGGTACTTGTGACCGTTGCCCACCGTCCCTTAGATCCTCCCCTTGCCTTCAGTGTCATTTGGATATTCATAGGAAGAGACCCCAAGCTATCTTCTTGAAAGGTCTAGGCCATTCATAATCCCACTTGAACTAAATTACAGTTTTTCCATTTACCGCAATCATACGGCATGATAATTACTAAAAGGTGTCTCAAGGTCTAAAGTATTTCATGTACTCCAAATCCATCCTTACTTCTACTGGGCAGTAGTTATCCAACTTCCTCTTGATAATCAAGAATTAGACAGCCCCTTAATGCCTGCCGTGTCTATTGATTCAGGGAAATGAGGACACCACATAGCCTGATGACAGTTTCAGTTTCCAGTTCAGTGAAATCACTGTTGTGGTTCTTAGTGGAAGACGACCTCCACCTGGAGCTAAGCGTTCTCAGTCACCAGGCAATGGAGTCATGGGAACAGGAAATTAAAGTTTTGCTGGCAGATTGCTAGGGGAACAGAAAGTGAATCCGTTCCCATTTCCATACCCATCCATTCTTGAGGTCAGAGAACCAATTAAACACTGAATCAGGGCATGCTTGGCCTTTATGAAAATTTTGCTCCAGCCTTCGGTTTTAAGATTTATTTCTAATTCCCTGTGTACATGTGTGTTTCTGTGTGTATAAGCGCATATGAGTACAGATGCCCACATAGACCAGAGGTCTGGAAGCATTTACTGGAAGTCACCTGATGTGGATGCTGAGAACTGGACTCAAATCCCCTGCAAGAGCAGCAAACATTCTCAACTCCCTGACTGTCTCGCCATCTTCTGCTCTAGCCCTCCAAGTCCCTGATACCCAATTGCTGCTGTGACTGGTCTGTAAAGAGCCACTGCAGCTGAGTGCAATAGGAGATGCTTATTATCCCCACACTTGGAGGCTAAGTCACGAGGAACCCAGTTTGGGGTACATAGCAAGACTCTGATTTGGCGGGGGGAGGCTTGTTTGTTTGTTTGTTTGTTTGTTTGGATGGATGGATGGATGGATGGATGGATGGATGGATGGATGGATGGGGAGGTGGTTCTTTGGAGGCCTCCATTGTTCTATCCAGCCATCCGCTTTGGGGTGGTGGGAAATACGGTGAGAGTCATGGGTTCTGCGACCATGCCAGTAGACTGTGCATACAGAACCGTGTGTAATCCAGACCTCATGCCTTCTCTCCCTCCGTCATCTGAGCATTAAGAATTCATGAGGCCATACATACAGACTGGTGTGAGAAACGAGCTAGTAATACTGAGAGGACAGTAGAAAAATAAAAATAAAAATGTCAGTTTAAAACACCGAGGAGCTTGAGTGACAGCTCAAAGTGCTTGCTGCACATGCGATCCTCGGCTAGATTCCTCCTGGCTCCCATAAGAAATGCTGGGCACAGTGCACTTGGAATCCCAGGGCTGCGGATGTGCGGACAGGAGTACCTCCAGGGCTCTCTGGACACTACTATAGCTTAAACTTGAGCCCAGATCCCCATGAGATCTTGACTCAAAAACCAAGACAGGCACCTCCTGAAGAATGACGCACAGCTTCCACACACCTGTGCACACAGATGTACATACAGACACAGGCAAAATATGTAAGTTGATATAAGAAACATAAAATCAAAAGCCAGATGTGGTAGCCCACATCTTGAATTCCAGCACTCAGGAGACAGGGACAGGTGGATTCCTGTGAGTTGGAGGCCAGCCTTGTCTACATAGTGAGTTTCAGGACAACCAGGGCTACTTTGAGAGATTCTGTTTCAAAAACATAAAATAAAATAATGAAAATGTGGAGATGTTCCAACCTCACAAAACAACAGACAAAGGCATGGAGGTTTCAACAATCAGCTCCTATAAAGAATACTAAAAATAAATGGAGATATTTATCTCACTATACTAAGACTCACCAATAATGTTGAAATAGAATATGTCTAAGAGGAGACAGAGTAGTTCTGATTGGAATTTATACCAATAAAATATAGTTGTATTAAATATAATGAAGAGCATTCCAAAAATAGTGTAATACAAATTAATCAGGATACCTTAGGAAGTATTAGCCATAGGACACTCAAATTATAAATAATAATCATTTGGTGGTCCATTAGGAAGAGAATTCAGGCTATTCACAGGAAATTCAATTAAATGTTTTAACTGAGCTCCAGGTTTATAAGGGTGAGGTCTTACATACACTCAACTACTGTAATACATAGAACGCCCTTTACCACAAGTTACTTCTCTTTCAGAGTGAATGCCCCTGGCTTTCCCTCCCCCCCCCCATCTTTTCTCTCCTCTCTCTTTTTTGAGTGACCAGGACAAAAGCATAATGGTATGTTACTAGTACGCTGACATGCCACCGAGATTATTTTTCCAACACAGCATGAGAACATGTCATTGAGAGCTAACACAAATTACGGCTTAGAGGGAAGGCTGTCAGGATCCCCTGAGACAGTGTCAACTCTACGGGTTAGAAGAAACGAGAAATGTGAGAAGCAATAAGAGAGATAAGGAGACTGAGAAAAAGTCAGAAGGCATTGAAGGACAGGGACACAACAGATGGTCAGAAACACTGCATTGAACACAGAGCAAGTGTGACTTCCTATGAGCCAGAGCTCAGTCTTGAAGCAGTCAGGATCCCAAAACAATAGATAAAATGGTATGCGTTTATGGAGCCTAAGGCCTCAAGCCAGCTTTCTCGTTGTTACATATTAGGACATGCTCTGATAGTTAAATGAGAAAATGAGCTTGCTCTCCTGGTGCAGTTCCTGCAACACTGTAGGTCTACACTCCTCTTAGCTGTGGCTGCAACACTGTAGGTCTACACTCCTCTTAGCTGTGGCTGCAACACTGTAGATCTACACTCCTCTTAGCTGTGGCTGCAACACTGTAGATCTACATTTCTCTTAACTACGGTCATGAATTTTTCATTTGCCTACTCATTAGTTAGAAGTTTATTGACTATCAAAATTTGACCAGATCTATCCAGTCATCACTGTCATGGTACCTAGAGACTTTTCACAAAACCCAAAGGAAGGGTAAAATAGTTGACGGGATCAAAGAAGCATATCCCAGCTCAGAACCTGGACTGTTGTTAAGAGCTCCCTTCCCACCAGAGAAGAGCCAGCATGGTCTTCGTTGTAAACAGATCTTCCTGTACTGCAATGTCATAGTGTAAAGTGATTGATGGTGTTTCTTAGCACCAGCCAAGCATCCCCTAGGACATCCGAGTTTCCCCTACACCATCTGGGTGCCTGTAAAACTGTTACCTATAATTAAGTCAAATAGCGGCCGAAATGATTTAACTCGTATCATTTATTTTGATAAACTATCGTCTAAGTTCAGATTCCCAGGGTTAAGACAGTTGCTTCACTTAATTTACAGCTCTGTTAGCTTGACAGCAGACCAACGATGTAGCAAGACTTGGCAGCTGACCAGGGAGGTTGCGCACATGTCGGGTCAGTTTGAAAAAAAGAATAAAGTTTTCAAATTGCAGTGAAGCCATGGTGTGCCTCCTGACATGAAAATCACTGAAACACACCATAAGCAAATACCATAGAATCAAAGAAGAGTTTTTAAAAGTGGACTGAGATTTGGGGGGGAGGGGGCGCGTGCGATCTAGACTTTCCAAAGAAAGATGGGATGGGAAAGTATGGAATGTTTTGAATTATTTCGACAAGAAAAAGAAGCGTGCATCCAAACTCTCAGCCTTTCACCCCATATAAGCTCTAAACTACTAGAATCATAGCAATAAAGACATAAATCTATAGTTTTTAAATTTTTAAATGGCAGAACTTTTTTTTGATAGAGATTTATGTCATATCTCAGGATGACCTATTTAGCCAAGGTTGGCCCAAAAATTACCACAATCCTCCTGCTTCAGTTTCCCTCCATGGCAGATATGTGACATATTTGTTTATCCATTTATTCCTTTATTTATTTATTATTGTGTGATAGCACAATAGGAGTCCCAGAACAACTTTGTGGAATCAGTTCTCTCTTTCCACTTGTATGTGCATTCCAGGAATTGAATTCACGTAGCCAGGTTTGCACAGCAAGTTCCTTTACTCTCTAAGCCATCTCACCAGCCCTTAGAGGCAGCTTTTTGAAAACAAGTTCTCACTAAATAACATTACAAAACTGTGTGCGGTAGCTCACACCTATATAGCATCAATACTCAGGAAACTGAGACAGGAAGATCAGAGTTCAAGACCAGCCTACATAGACTCTGAAAGAGGAAGATAAAAGAAGGGAGGGGAAAGAGGCAGTCACTCTTCTGACAGAACCAGAGACAAAACTGAGCTGTCTCCACTCGATGTCATTTCCTTATTATGATTTTGAAGTGGTATTGTAGCAAGAAGACCCTACCTTAGATGTGCATCTTCAGAATAAAGGATGTGATGAGAAGCAGACGCTGTGGGGAATGCACGTAAGAGATAAAGCACTGACTCCGTGAACAAATATAGATTTGATATTTGTTGACCATAACCTTTGGTGGTTTGTTTTTCCAAAGGTTCGTCTGGTTTTTGTTTGCTTTGTGTTTCTAGAAAGTTTGTATAATTGTTGGTTGGAGAATGGTTAGAGATAAATATGCCCTCATCTCATCTAGTTTCTGTTGTTTTTGTAATAGTAAATTATACAATAAATATAAAGTACATAGTTCTGGACTGTGAGATGTAGTTGGTAAATGGTGAGTCTTTCATGAAGGTCAGAGTGTTGAATACATGTCCCTAATCAGACCATTAGACCTAGGAGACTGACTTTATTCTGAGATGAGCACTGACAACAAAAGAGGGAAAAGCCCGACTGAATCATGAACCAGATATAGAGAGTTTCACGAAAACAAGTACTTGTTTTCATAGAGGTGAGGTGCTAAAGCATCCTGGATGAAATGCTGGGTAAACAAGTTATACTATAATTTGATTAGCTGACATATAAACAAATAAATAGATTTTAGATATATAAATAGGTAGATGGTAGGTAGGTAGGTAGAGAAATAATTATGAAGGAGAAGAAGGAGGAGGAGGAGGAAGAGGAGGAGGAGGAGGAGGAGGAGGAGGAGGAGGAGGAGGAGGAGGAGGAGAGGAGAAGAAGAAGAAGAAGAAGAAGAAGAAGAAGAAGAAGAAGAAGAAGAAGAAGAAGAAGAAGAAGAAGAAGAAGAAGAAGAAGAAGAAGAAGAAGAAGAAGAAGAAGAAAAGATAGATAGTTGATAGGTAGATAGATAGATAGATAGATAGATAGATAGATGATAGATAGATAGATAGATAGATAGATAGATAGATAGATAGATAGATAGAGAAATCATTATGAAGAAGAAGAAGAAGAAAAGATAGATAGATAGATAGATAGATAGATAGATAGATAGATAGATAGATAGATGATAGATAGATAGATAGATAGATAGATAGATAGATAGATAGATAGAGAAATCATTATGAATAAGAAGAAGAAGAAGAAGAAGATAGATAGATAGATAGATAGATAGATAGATAGATAGATAGATAGATAATAGGTAGATAAATGAGAGAGAGATAAATGGATGGATGGATGGATGGATGGATGGATGGATGGATGGATGGATGGATGGATGGATGGGAAAATAGATGGAAGTTAGGTAAATAGGTAGAAGATAGATAATAGAGATAGTAGATAGGTAGACAGATGACAAATAATAAATAAATAGACTGACAGCTGATAGTTGAAGAAATCACCCATGAAATAATGATGGAAAACATCACCAACAGTTCTAGCCATTGATACAGCTTTTAATCGTGCTTCCCAATGACCACTCAGAAAATCAAAGACCAGAAATTTCCTGGGTTCCTTATGAGCAGTCACAACTAAACAATGCTTAATGCTAAGTAAGACAACAAATTTAAAGTTTCCGGTGAAGTCATAGCTGAGAGCAGCAAAGCCATACAGGCCTGTTGCTCTCAGTGGTGACAAGGTCAGGCTGCTTTGCTTCTTTCACCACAACTTTGAAACGCCAAGGGAAAAAGGACAAAATGTTTCTGTTTTCTGGTTGTAATCTTTTTTTCCCTCATAGTACAATTCTAAAGGAGCTGTATTGGTGTGTTCCCAAGTGAAAACTGCAAGCCATGGAGTACTCAGGAGCTAAAGTGTAATACAGAAGCTTATTGCTAAGGTGAAGGCATGCTTACAGAGACTGTTCTTACCAGTGGAAGAATTTTTATTATTTTCTTCAGTAATAGAAGAAAATGATGCAATAGTTAGACTTTTCCAGAGAGAATTATTAAAGAGAGAAAACAGATAAATGGTAGACCAAGATAGAGATGATTAATTGATGATTGCTTAATTAATTGTTGATTGGGAAAACTAACCCATTATAATAGAAGCCAAGATGTCCCCCAGTGACTCACTGGAAGCTGAATAATCAAAGAAGTGGGCATGTAGCTCTGTTCAAGTTAGAAAACCCTAGGACCAAGTAAGCCAATGATGTAATACTTGGTCCCATGTGGAAGGTCCCAGAGCCTCAGAGGGCCAGAAGAATGAAGCTCAAAATCCAAAGGACAAAAATCTTAATGATGCCTGAGGCAAACAAAAGAGATCCACCTTTATAAGGGAGAGAGAATCTGCCTTTCTTGTGGTTATTTGAATGTGTAAGCTTCCATAGGCATACAAAGAGTGGCACTATTAGGAGGTGTGGTCTTGTTGGAATAGGTGAGACCTTGTTGAAGGAAGTTTGTCACTTTGAGGTTTCAGAAGCCCAAGTCAGGTCCAGTATCACTCTCTCTTCCACCTCCCTACTGATCCAGACTTAGAACTCTTGGCTCTCTCCAACACCATGTCTGCCCACAATACCGCTGTTTCCCACCATACTGATAATGGACTAAACCTCCGAACTGTAAGCCACCCCTAATTAAATGTTTTCCTTCCTAAGAATTATTATGGTCATGGTGCCTCATCACAGCAATAAAATCCTAAGACATTTGTGTATCTTCATTTGGTCCATCTAGGCTATAGTCACTTGAGTAGATAGAGCCCACCCTCACTGAGGGTGAATGTCCCCCTATACCAGTCTTTGTTTATGCACCCTGATATCCTCCAGTGATTCCCTCCCAGACTCACCAGAAGCAATGTTTCACACATCAGATAGGTTTCCTCTGTCCTGTCTAATTGACCCCTGTGGTGGTTTGAATAAGAAATGTCCACATAGGCTCAAATATTTGAATATTTGCTGGAAGATGTATGCCACCAGAAGTTGACTTTGAGATTATATAGCCTCTCTCTGCTTCCAGTTTGTTCTTTCTGCTCCACACTGTAGTTGAGGCTATGAGGTCTCAGTTTCCTGCTCCCAGCTGCCATACCTGCTGCTGGCTTCCTTGCTGTGATGCATCTGTAATGATTCTGCTCACCAGGATAGCACGGCCTGGGAATTTATACCTGGTTCGTGAAAACCAAACTCTGCCAAAGTGGCGAGACCCGGAAAGTGGCGAGACCTACACAGTGGTGAGGGCTGTGTATTCATGATGACCGCAGTTGGATGGTCTGTTTAACAGCTGTGTTCTGACATCTGAAGTAAATTTGCAACGGGCCTGTTGTGATCAAAATGTACCAGCAATCTCTAAAAGTACACACCTAGGTTTATGCCTGAACTTCAGCCATGCTTGTGGTGTAGATGACTATAAATAAAAGACATATTAGGAGACGTCGCAATACTTGTCAAACAGCAAAGCCATTATTTACACAATCCTACATTCATTCAATAAGCATTTCTAGGTTTCTCTGTGCCTTGCTGGGAACAAGACATACCCAGAATTTACAATTAGCCTTAGGGAGATAGGGTAAATTAGCAAATTATTGGGATTACATTAAACTGTTTCGTATTGCTATGACAAAATACTAGAAGCATACCAACTTTATAAAGAAAAGAGATTTATTTAGCTCACAGCTCTGGAAGCTGAAAGAGCAGAATTGAGCAGCCCCACTAGTTTAGCCTCTGGTAGGAGTCTACTGGTGTTTTGACAGGAGCGCATGTAAGAAGGCTCATGTCTGGGCAGGCAGTGTTCTAGTTAGTACTAGACCATGGACTCTTGCAGTATTCAAACACACAGGAGTGTGTGCACATATACACACACACAAACCTATCTTGAGACAGGAAGCCAAAGCAAATGTTTGGAGCCACCAGGCTTGCTCCTTTGACAATTATCTTCTCACGAGAACTAGCTCTATTCATTCTAGAGACAGGACTTTGTGGGACTTCCCATTAGACCCCTACTAGCCCTTACCTTCTAGAGGTGCCACGACTTCAACACCATGCACAGACCTTTGGGGAACAAACCCTACCAGAACCCCGTCAGTGACAGCTATACTCTCACTACCCCGACAAGTCTAAGGAGTTGTTAGTACTGAAGTGTCCTGGATAAAACTATCAAAGCTTAGAGCATATTCCTAGAATATTTGTCATTTTGATATCGCTGTGACCAAATACCCGACCAGAAGCAACTTAAGGGAGAAGGTCCTGACACAGCCCATCGTGTCAGGAAAGACATGGCCCTAGAACATGAGGCTGGCAGTCACATTGTGCCCACGATCAGGATGCAGAGTGGACAAAAGCAAACTGCAAAACTTCAAGGCTTGCTCCTAAAACCTGTTTCCTCCAGCAGCCCCACAAAACAGCACCACCAGCTAGGGACCTAGTGTTCCAAGCTAAAGGAAGGAGGGAACTTGAAACACTGGGGAGTTGCAGATAACTCATCTATCTCAAGCACAGGATGAGGTCAGAGAGGAAGACTCACAGCTGAAATCACAGTGATATCCCAGGCCATTAATGAAGAACTCTCAAGTCAGGGCAATGGCAACTGGAGATGGAGAATCAGACTGACTTCTCAGATTTGGGGAACACATTTCGGGGAACAAATTGAAGAAAGGCAAGAGTAGAGATAGGGAGCACAGAGGAAGACTGCACAGACCAGGGATGAAGGAGTATCTAACCCCTATCTACAGGGCTGCTACAAAACCCTGAAGACGCAGTATCCGTGAAAAGGAAATGAAACAGAGACCTAACGCCAAGGACGATCTCATTAGAGCACCTTCTGACGAGCGTAGGCAAAAGCAGAACAGAAAAGGAACAAGACCAGCAGTGAGGATGCTGAACAAAGAGGAGAGGTAGAGAAGCAGGTCACACACAAGGAACAGAAACTAGCCTCCCTGCAGGACACACTGCATTCCTCTGGGCTAGCACGGCCTAGAAAGAGAACGAATCAAGATGAAGAAGGCACAAATTAATGGTTTCACTGTCACCTGTGTTACTTTCAAAGGGCAATCTGAAGCACTTGGCGAAGTATACATGCAAATGCAGTATCTCGAGGAAATAACTGAAGTTGATGAAAATATGCTAATCTACTGTGGATTCATTTGTCATGGGCCACCAGGACTGGTGAAAAGTCTACTTCTATTATCTGCTTCAACATCACATCATAAAGCAAGAGTGGAAATAAGAGAGTCCACATAAGTGAAGCGTGTGGGAATACTCAATATACTGAGCTGTGGTTAATTTTCCACAGTAAATATAAACTAAGAATTGAATTTTGGACCATGAACTAAATGTTAAGTACATCCTATTAGCATAAAAGACCCCTTATCAATCTTTTGTTATTAGAAATTCCCTCCATTCTCTACCTCACATGAAGATCAATCAGGCTGAAACATGCTAGTGCTCACTTGCTCTCTCTCGCCCTCTCTCTCTCTCTCTCTCTCTCTCTCTCTTTCTGCATGTATATATGTGGTTTATATGTGTGTATGTATGTGGTTTATATTATGCATGTGTTTATGTGTATATATGTGATTGTATGTGTATGTGTGTGGTATGTATGTGTATTTGTATGTGTGTATGTTATCATTGTCAATTACATCAGAGAACAACTGTCTTACACAAGAGTTCTTATAATTTCTAGGAAGTAGATGATCCCCAAATCCAATGCTGTCTAACTTAAAACTAGTCACTATGTATTTTGGTGACATAAGAAAGTATAATCATTGTCCTTTTTTCCAAGAACAATGTGAAACATATTAATTAAACTTAAGAGATAAACTCGCCAGGTAGTGACAGCATTCGCCTTTAATCCTAGCACTTGGGAGGCAGGCAGATCTCTGAGTTCAAGACCAGCCTGGTCTACAACAGCTATTTCCAGGACAGGCTCCAAAGCTAAAACTCATGCACTTGAAGTTGGTGCCACACAGACTTCTTTCCACAAGTTTAACTGAAGAACACTATGAATTTGGACACTGGAAATGTTCCTTAGTAGTATATGTTTCTTTCCAAAACTAACATACGAGACAAATATCATGTTTAGATTAGGTTGATAGTTCTCCCCTAAGTGCTGTTTGCCTATAACCTCAGAATGTGACCTTATTTGTGAAAAGTCTCTGCCAAGGATATTTGTCAAGTGAAGCTGTAGTCAGCTACAAGGGATCAAGACTAACTCCATGGATGGTGTCCTATAGGATGAAGGGAATTTGCCCTTAAACACACAAAGAAGGTCAAGTGGAAACATATAAACAGGGTACCACTTGATGGGAGGATAAGGATTGGAGCAACACATCTACACGTCAAGGGATAGCACAGATTCTTGGTGTCTCCTGGAAACCAGGATGGAGCAAGGAAACAAACCATGTTGGAACCATCAAGTATACCATGCCCTGGTGACAACCCGACTTTGAACTTCCAGCCTCAAGTGCCAGGAAACAATAGATGTCTGCTGATTCAAGCTACCTACCTTGTAGTCCTCCGTCACAGTGGCCTAGGAAACTAATGTAGTGCCTTCTGTTTCTTGTCTCCATTGTCTTTTGCTTGTTTACCTGGGTAAGTTCCTGTGATGGCTAATCTCCATGGTCAGCTTGAACGGATTTTCAAACCAGTCAGGACACACTTCTGGGTGTGTCTGTGAGGGTATTTTCAGGGAGATTTAACTGAGGGGGAAAGATCCACCCTAATGTTGGCTGTTTGACCAGAATAAGAGGGTAAAAGGGAGAGAAAAACCTGGTGGATGCCAGCCTTCACCTCTGCTACCTCATCATGGGTGCCTTGTGCCCAGGTTGTCTGGGACCAACCACCTGCTCTCACTCCTGCCCATCAGGGGCTTTGTGTAGTGACATTTCATTTGTATTTTAATAAATAAAGCTTGCCTGAAGACCAGAAAAGCAAAGCAGCCAGCCACTGGCTCTTACCTCCATCTCAGTCCGAAAATGGTGATATTGCCTCAAGAAAACCTCAGAATGAGACTGAGATCTGTCTCCTCCCATTTTATAATCCTCTCTAGCTCTGGGATTAAGGATGTGTACCACTATCAACTGGTTTCTATGGCAAACTAGTGTGGCTGCTGGGATTAAAGGTGTGTGTCACTGCTACCTGGCTGTAAGGTTGGCTAGTATGGCTGTTTTTCTTTTCTTCAGGCAAGCTCTATTTATTAAAATAAGAATGAAATGCCACTACAGCTTTGCCTCAAACCATGAAACAAAATAAGTTTTTGCTTATTAAGTTGCTTTTGATAGGTCCTTTGTCACAACAATGGGACCTGCAACTGCTGTACTTGTTGAAACCCCACAGTACTCACCGAAGGAGCCCATGAGCATCTGCGCAAGAGATAATGTCAGAGCAGAGAACAATAAATGTAGTAAGTTCATTTAATAAATGAATATAAATTAAATATGCATTTTAGTATGTAAATCAGTGCACTTGGACCAAAAAAGAAAAACAGTGCCTTTTCCTGGAATCAGTAGTGCCTTCTAAAATGTAAAGGAATATACTGAAAACACCAGACAGAGTCTGATCCGTGCCTGTTGTGAGAGCCTTGCATTACCTTCCCGCTGCTGCCGTAACAAATGAGGTGGTTTGAAACAGCTCTTTATTATGTCATCATTCCGTATACCAGAAATCTGACACACTCGCTGGTTCTTGTGGGTAGGGTCTCAGATGGAAGAAATCAGGGTTCAGAACTGCTGTGTTCCTTTCTGGGGACTCCAGGGGAGACTCTGTTTGGGTTTTTTCACATGTTGACAGAATTCTGGTCCCTAAGTTGCAGGATTAAAATCTTGTTTTCTTGATGGCTATCAGCTGGGGAAACAACAGGCATGCCACATAGACCCCACAAGTCACCGCCATTGGGAAGGGTCCACTTCAGACTGCCTTGCCTGCCTCCTCTTTTTTTATTCATTTTAAGTTAATATACAAAGTAATTGTTTTCCTTATAGCAAACTCACAAATATATGACATCTTCCTGTTCCTCTCATCTTTCTGCCTTTGCTTGCGGATCACCTTTCTCCCCATGAATAGTCCTTGGCTCTGCCTTCACATTGTGTATATTCTATTATGCGGCCTCTTCTTGTACAGCATAGCTCAGACTTATCTGTTTCCCTTCTAGGGCTTTTATATTTCATTAGCCACATCTGTATCCTGATACTGCAGATAATTCTCTGAAGTCCGCTGATTAATAACCTGAGTTTAGAATCAGTAAAATCCCTTCCCAGGTGTGCTAGATCTATGTTTGATTAAATGACAAGAAGACGGACATCTGGGGGGAAGGGGGATATCTGTAGAAATCTGTGCACCACGGAGCTATAAAATGACCTTTGGTATATTCCCAATAGTGGTATTACTGGATCTTGGGGTAGGTTGATCCCAAATTTCCTGAGAAATCGCCACACTGATTTCCAAAGTGGTTGCACAAGTTTGCATTCCCACCAGCAATGAATGAGTGTGCCTCTTTCTCCACAACCTCTCCAGCAAAGGCTATCATTGGTGTTCTTGATTTTAGCCATTCTGACAGGTGTAAGATGGTATCTCAAAGTTGTTTTAATTTGTATTTCCCTTATCGCTAACCTTGGTCTTCCCGCAGGGCAGGGAATTTGGACTGCTCTTCAGTAACGAGTGGGAGGGGGAATGGAGTGGGGGGAGGAGAAGAGGAGTGGGGATAGGGGGAGGGAAGTGGGGGGAGGGCAATATTTGGGAGGAGGGGAGGGAAATGGGAAATGGGGAGCAGGTGGAAATTTTAATTAAAAAAGAATAAAAATAAATAAATAAGTAAAAAAAAAAAAAAAAAAAAAAAAAATGACCTTTGGCTTCCTAAAGAAGACAAAGAGAAGATTCTAGGCAGGACATGAGGCTGTGCAGTCTATCCTACGGTTGTCCAGGAAGTAAGTCCAAATGTCCTTGGAAGCCCTGGATTCCAACAGCACCACTTCCCATCACTGCATCTCCTGCCCCAGAGCTCTCTGCTAAGTGCTTCCCGGCTCCTGTTCCAGGTCTCCTAATGCACCGAGGCTCCAAGTGATCTTACTACCACCTACTGAAATTCAACAAACTGCAGGTAACCAGCAAGTAAAAGGGGCTTAAATGTTCATCAAGTAGGCATGATTGTTAGGAAGCATTCCCGGCTACTGGGAGACGGCTATGTTCATGAGGTCCCAGTTCTTTCCCTTGCTTACCAGGAATGCACACCAATGGTAATGGAAGGACTCTGACTGTGAAGAAAACCCAGTCAGTACACTGAAGATTGTATTACTTAGCTGCAATTATGCTTTCAAGGGAATGTTGCTTTAAGAACAATGCACTTACTTTCTTAGGCTTCAAAAACCTTCTGATAGAGTAATTGCCTGACACAGAATACCTAGGAGGCAAATTAAAATGAAAAGCCTTTTACAGAGTGGCAAAAAGTAAAGAATTAAATGCTTGATTAAAAGTTCTGTGTCAGTAACAGGGAAGGAACAGATGAATAGTGCTCACTCCGCCGCTGCCTTCCCCTCTGCCTCTTCTCTCGCTCATTTTGGATTGTGCCAACTCCCAGTCTCACCAAAGTGGTTTTGTAATCCTGTTTCCTTACTGAAAACAAGGAGAGGCAATCAATTAGTTTGGTCTGTTGAGTGTTTTCTTGCTGAAATCACTTTCTAAAAGGATTTTAATCGATCCAGCTTCATGCCATGGAAAGCCCTTGAGACCTACACACCAGAGTTCTTCCACCATTACAAAGCTGGTAAGTCATGGGAACCCTCTAAGCCTCAGATGTAGCAACTATGGAAATAACAACTCCATCCCTGATACAGTTACAATAATTAAGAACCTTTCTGGCACACGGTAAATGCTCAAATATTAAGTCATTTTTTCCTGTTCTCTGTGTTCAGATCATAACTAAGCCTCAGCATTTGAGTATGAGCATTTGTCGAAAAAAATCCAAATTCTCTAAAAAGGGGAGTCTATACTTGAGGAATTCAGTGAAAAGATTATTTGATTGACGTTCAGATTTAGACTCAAGCATGAAATCGTGAACTTACCTAAGTCAGTGGCCTTCTCTATTGTGACTTCTACAGGTATAAGAGGTTATTTAACTGCATGGATTCTTCATCACTAAAATGTCATGTTGACACCTATTTAACATCGCTTTGAAGATCCCACTGAGCAAACGGTAGACTTTAACTAGCACTTGCTGAGCAAAGGTACTCAATGTGACAAGCTTAATAGCAATAACCACTGAGCAGTGAGGGGGACAATCAAAACTACCTGTTCTAAATTTCCACCAACTATTTCTAAGGGAATTTTAAAACCAAATTTCCCCTTGGAAGCTAGAAGGTAGAAAAGATCAAATAATGCTTGATTTCCTCAGTGAGTGTTATTGGATATGAACTTGCCTATCTAGCTTCATTTTGCTCCCTAAAACAAATGAGTAATTCATTTCTCATTTGGGACTTGGGTTCTGTCATACAGAATTGAACATGTGAGAATATACTCTATATCCACTATATAGCTGGAAACAGACCAGCTACATGATAGACAGCACAGCCTCTGTCGGGCCTAGAATCTTCTCATAGTGGTGTTTAGGAAGAAAGCCTTTTCCATTGTATAGCACTGGTGCACCAGTTTCCAAAGATGCCCCCCGGATCTCTGTCCTTTGGATAGTCAACTGCACATTGATATAGGTACACCTGGGAAGGGGGTTTGCTTATGAAATTTGGGGGACTAATCAGCAGAGTTTAAAACAGAGAAATGTCATTTGTTTCAGAGAATTATTCAAGTGGAGAATAGCTTGTGAAATCACATGAAGCCTCTCTAGACTCATTCATGACATGGTGATTAGAACTGATTTACTTAGTTTTTGTTGTTGCTGTTTTTTTCCATTGAACTAAATGACTATGTTTTAAGTACATGAAGATGTGTTTTAACAATATATGTGCCTTAATATCCATTATTCTAATTAATATATAGAATATTCCTCCTTATTCTAGAAAGCTCCCAGTCATCCTTTGTAGTTAACCCTCTTCCTAAGGCAACTACTGCTCCAATTTTTATCAAATGACTTAGCTGAGCCTATTCTAGAACCTCATGTACAAGAAACAGATACACAGTATGCCCATTTTTGTGTCTGGAACCTTTTGCTTCACCATTTTGAGACTGATCTCTGCTGCTGTGTACATCAGGAATCTGTTCCTTTCTATTGCTAAGAGTCATTGTTGGAAAACATCAAATTGTCTGTGCCCATTTGCTTATTGGTGGAGATTTGGGTTGCTTTACAATTTTACATTGTCATGAATAAAGTTATTATGGAAAAAAACTTGCCTTTTATGGCCCTATTTTATATATCTCCTTGTTAAGTAACCAGCAGAGTTAACAGAAAAGGGTGGACAGCGAGTACAAGGTTTTGAATTTTTAAGAAACTCCCAAGTGATGCTGATGTTGCTGCTCCTACGTCCACATTGGGTTCATCACTGGGCCAGATCTCCCACTTCACTCTGATCAATCACTAATGACAATCTCTGTCTTAGAAAAAAACTGACTAATGAAATTATCAAGCCAATTAAACAGTCCTGAAGCTATCAAGTAATCTTTGAAGTCATGACTCAGCATCGCTTCTATCTCAAATAGGAAGCTCAAAGATGAGCTAAATTGCAAGGTGAAAGTGGTCTAGATTTACTCCACGTTTTAAGATACACAGTTGATAGCTGATCAATAGATAATAAGTGCTATGGAGATGATATAACTTCGGCGTGATTGTGCTTTTTAAATGGAGTAAAATTCAGTTTGAGGAAAAAACCACCACCATCGTCTCTCACAGCTTTTCAATAATAAGAGAAGCCTCTAATGGGATACAATTTCTGCAGGTCACTAATTACTCTTTTTCCAAAACCCTTTGTCAACAGCCACATCGACCCAGCTCCACATGTGGCCTTCATCTAATTTCTAGATTGAGTGTATAATTTTCTTACCAGAGCAAAAGTCCAACTATTACTTGATTAGTTTAAAAACATTCTTCTTTATCATCAGAACAAATCTAAGCATCTCCACGGGCAAGCACCACTTCGGAAACATCCTGATTCTGATCAATGGTTTTCTTAAGCATCTGCTATTATTAGCATAGACACTTGGATGACCTCAAATGCCTGCTCTCCAGAAAGCCACCAAGGTGGAAATTAGAATCCAGGCAGGCGGGGCACAGCAGCCTCGGGCTGAGGGTGAGGTTGGTGCATAACACCTGGATACATAACACATGACTCCTTAGAATTTTGCCACTTTTCCCTTTTTCCATATTTTCTCATTTTGCGTACCCAAAGACGAGCTCAAGTATTTACTGTCACAAATGTGCACACTGATTATCTCAAAAATCCAGATCAGGTGGGAAAAAAAAAAATAGGCAGTAATACCAACTGCTCAGCTGCTTAAGTAGTCAGTTTTTTATTAACAGATATAATTGTTTTTCACACTTTATTAAATAACACGAAGATCAGGGAAGAAGCGAAATTACTGGTGATTTTTAATCAGGTTCCTCTAAGCCTAGGTTGTAATGCAATTATTCAAACAAATGCAGGTGGGCAGGACAATCCATAACTGTGCTAAGTATCTATTAGAGGAGTAATGTCTCCTTCTAAGATAAAGTACATAAATAGTACACCATTCAAGTAAATCAGTTTTCTTTGTGCATCTTGCCATCTTATGAAAAACAAATTACAATTACTTTTTGTTGAATGAGTTACATGATATGTACAAAACAACGCACCATTATTCTTATAACTTTATCATTACAGTAACCTACTTTGCTGTTATTAATAACAGTAGTACCTGTAGCTACAGCTCATCTTAGGAAGCGGTTTCTCTCTGCAAAGCATTTCTGTAGCATTAGTAAATTAATTCACATAAATCCAGAATTACTTCATTTCTTATTACAGAAATGGCACTGGGAGAACTTAGCCTAAAGGTCTAAATATCAAGGCTGGGGTCACAGACAAGCTGTTAAAGTGCTTGCCACACAAGCCAGAGTTTGGATCCCTAGAACCCACATATGTGTAGGTATGTGATGGCCCACCTACAATCCCAGGGTGCCAGGGCAAGGGAGGCAGAGATGAAATTCCCCAACCAGACTAGCCAAAGAGTGAACGCCAAGATCAGCAAGAGACCATGTCCCAGTAGACCAGGTGAAGAGTAATCTAAGAAGACACCTGATGACAACCTTGAACCTACACATACTTTTACACACATGTACCTGCACACACATACATACATACACACACACACATATATACATATATATGCAAAAAAAGCAACTGTCAATCAGTTGAGTATAAAATCTGCATGACTCTGAAACCCACGCTTCCTCTCCCCTTTGCACCACCTGCTAAGGAGTTCAAGAACAACACAGTAGAAGATTCAGGAAGGTGAGAGAGGCGTTCCTCCATGTGTGATAGCCCAACTTGTTATGAGGAGAAGAGCAGCTTCACATTCTGTGTTCCTAAACTTCAGCTTCTTTTTAAACTTCTTTTCAAAATTTCCTTGGCCCCAGAAGCCTGTCGTGAGGTACCTGATTGACCTACGTCCCTGTGTTAATCTTTGTTATTGTATTACTAATTCGCTAGAAAAGGAAAGTCGGGCTTTTACATTGCTGAAATCATTCATTTATTATTACAGCACTGCCCTACTTCTTGCTCTCTTAAAAGTTTACCAGGGTAGATCTGTCCACAATGATCCTTATCCCAGTCCAACTTATCCCGAGGAGATGCATCACACAGGGGATTTGTGAGGGCCACCTAATGCGAACATCCATGCTAATATCTCTGACATCAGTCTGTTCTCTTCCATAATCACTTGCCCTGATGATTCCTTTCCACGGATGCAGTGGAAACATGGCTTCCGGAACCTGATCATTCAGGACCCTGATGCTGGTTCTGTGATTTAATAGCTGTACCTACACCGTTAGCTTCTCTAATGTCAAATTTCATGTCTGGAAACTGCTATGAAGGGATGTTTGGAGGATTTAAGAGACAATAATATGCAAAAATCTGGTACACCAGAGACTCTCAAACAATAGCGATTCACCTCCACTTTCCCTCGTCGGCAGATGTAATGAGGGAGGCTCATGCTTAACAGCAGTAATATCTCACAAGGCCGTAGCGGAGAGAGCTAGAAGCAAAGCAGAAGAAAAGTGGTGCTAAATAAGCCAGCAACTCATCTGCCTCTGCTCCCTTCCTTCATTCAGAAAATATTTATTGGTCATCTGCTCTGCTCCAGGCACAAAGAATGACAATAATCCAGGAACTTAAAGATCTACGACAAGAGAGTTCCAGAAGGTGGAAGCAATAGACACTAAAGCCCAAAGACAGAAACAAAGATAAACACAGAGATCAGGAAAGAGCTTAACAGAGTTACAATGTGAGCTGCAGTCAGAGCCTGGGGAGTGATGTGAGCCAGCAGTGAAGGTAGACAATCCTGAGGCTGTGGGGACATCAACCATGCCGGCTCTCACCCAGAGCTAGCCAGCTCTTAAACTGTCTTGACTGTCCTTCTGCAGGATCAAATGACGTGAGTCCTGCGTTAGTCCTTGTCCCTATAGGCTTCTTGTCTCTCTTCCTTCATGTTTGCATCACCGAAGTACATATCATACATAAAAATTATCAAAGCATTTTAGACAGTTGAGATAACCAAATCTACCAAGGTTTCATGATGGTTAAAAGCATAGCTTTGGGAGAGAAACACCCAGCTGGTTTTCCAGCTAGGGGCATGCCCTGGCTCTGCAACAGAAACCAGGTGACTTCACTTTTCTAATCCTAGCTCTTATGTAAACAGAAGCAGATGGCTCCAAGAGTTAAATCTTTCCCCAGTGCACTCCACGTGGCACCTGACACATAAGTGTCCAATGCAAGATATCCACTGATATCATTAATAACATGTGGTATCATTTTCAAAGCAAACATCTTACTCAACTATTTCTCTTGAGAACCAAGAGCAATGAAATCATTTCTTTTAATATAGTTTGTAACAACCAATTTGATTGCCTGGGACTTCCCCCCATTAGAAAACAAATATGAATTAATCAATTTTAAGCACTAATGAGTCATCAATGGTAACCAGCATGATTCTAACAAGTTGCAGTTATCTTTCCAAATCATGACCTCAGCCTGGAATTGGTCGTTTCCTTTTCCTTCACTTGCATTGTCAATGGGCATCTACTATGTGCTAGACCTGATATTAGGTACCAAGTATAATATGGATATTGTTTAATCGCTTTGCTGTTTAATCACTCACAGTCCAGCTGGTGTAGAGGGCAACAAACAGTCG
This sequence comes from Chionomys nivalis, assembly GCF_950005125.1. Classification (NCBI taxonomy): domain Eukaryota; kingdom Metazoa; phylum Chordata; class Mammalia; order Rodentia; family Cricetidae; genus Chionomys; species Chionomys nivalis. The sequence goes on from NC_080106.1 coordinate 30,330,835, forward strand.
TTAAACTCATAAAGATCCACACAGGTACAAACCACCATCGGAAGTACTTCAAAGAGGAGGATAGAGGTCTAAGTGCTGGGCATCACACTGGGCCCTTGGAAACCCTTCCTACAGGAAGTCACACATTGACCACCCTTCAGATAATTTAGAAGGTACAAGATGTAAAAGAAGAAAGTGTATTCTAGACAGACCTGATTGGAGGCTAGTTAGTGGAGGCGTGGTAATCAAAGAGCTGTCGGGATCTGGTTGTACTCAGAAGGTCAGTAGTAATTACAGGTTTCTGAGGCCATGTAGGAAGAGCAGGTTTAGACCTGAGAAGATTATAGGGATATGATTTCCTGAGCTCAGAATGAGCCCACACACTTGGAGAACTCCATGTGGGGCCTAAAATGATTCAAGGCTTCCAGAGATTCCAGCAACAGGCACTATCTAAGCTCCCAGCATCACGTTCTGTCATAGTTAGGGTTTCTATTGCTGTGAAAAGACACCATGACCACAGCAACTCTTAGAAAGGAGAACATTTAATTGGGGGTAGGTTACAGGTTCAAAGACTTAATCCGTTTTCATTATGGCGGGGAGCATGGCAGCATGCAGGCAGACATGGCGTGGAGAAGGAGCCAAGAGTTCTACATCAAGATCCACAAGCAGCAGGAAAAGTGACACTGGGCCTGGTTTGAGCTTCTGAAACCTCTAAGTGCCTCTCCCCTCCCCAACATAGTACATTTCCTCCAACAAAGCCACACCTACTCCAATAAGTCCATACCTAATTTGCCACTCCCTATGGGCCTATGGGGCCATTTTCATTCAAACCACGACATGCTCAGTCTCCCCTAAATTGGAGCCGAAGGCCTCCTTTACAGTTAGTCTGCCTAAGAAACTGGACTGAAGCACTCAGGAGCCCCGACATCTGGTCTGATTTCTTTGCTTTTCATTGGGGTCCCAGTGGGATTAATCTTTGGGAAACAAACTGAGGGTTCAATGTGGAATACTCGACCTCTCTTCCCAGATTCAGTCCCAGACACTGTGCCTCCCAACAAAGAATAAGATGGTGGGCTGTCGTGTCTTCATCCTCAAGGGAAAGTAAATTCAGTATGCACACTTAAAGGTGGCCACCGGTCTACTCTTTTACAGTCGCTTATTCTATATGCCTGTTGAATTTTTATATTAAATTATATATGTGAAAATAAATAAATAAATTATATATGTGACTCGCTTTATTGCCCCTTGACAAACCTACCAAAAGCACCTCAAGTTTAACCCCTTCTGGAAAGAAAGAAAGAAAGAAAGAAAGAAAGAAAGAAAGAAAGAAAGAAAGAAAGAAAGAAAGAAGGAAGGAAGGAAGGAAGGAAGGAAGGAAGGAAGGAAGGAAGGAAAGAAAGAAAAGAAAGAAAGAAAGAAAGAAAGAAAGAAAGAAAGAAAGAAAGAAAGACTCCAAAAACCCAAACAAAAGCCTTTCACACACAGGTCCTTTTATCTGTAGACCTGAACATATAGCTTCTACTACTAAGGCTAGGCAAATAAACAAACACATTGAAAGTAGCATTGAAAACAATGCTGTTCTCAACTGTCTCCTTTTCATTAGTGAATTTGCTGTGCTCTGGCCTACAGAATGCGCATCTAATGGTAATCTTTGCACAGCGCTCTACAGAAGACGTAAGACACATCATCTTGTTTCTAATGACGGAAAGAAACCCTAATCCGTGCTCTTGATGAATCCATAAAACCCTCACACCCACTGGTGTACCTATTTTCCCCAAATACAGGTTAATTGGAGAAAGGAAAATAATTAAACAAAATAATTTAACGTCTCATTATTCTAAGTGTTTCTGGTTCTTTTTCTAGATGGCTTTGGTAACCACTTAGACTATCTCGTGGGATCATGTGTCAGGAAGACTCCCCACCTGTACTATTTTCTTGTCCCCTGCCAAGACGAAATCTCTGACGAGAATTGATGTAAAGGAAGACGGCTTTATTTCATCTTCCACCTTAGTTAAGGGATTACAGGCCATCATGGCAAAGGGGTCAGGACAGCAGGAGTTCAAGGCAGCTGGTCTACGGTCAGGATGCAAAGATCAGTGAGCCTTAGTGCTCAATTCACCTCCTTTTTACTAGGTCTGGGATCCTGGCCTCCCACAGGTGTGCCCAGAGGCTTGTCTCTTCCATGATTCTAGATGCTGTCCACTTGACAGGCCATATTAACCATCACCTTACACCATCCCACAAAGACTTCTAATCATAATCTCTAGGGTAACTGTGGGTATCAAAAGAACTGGTCAATGTGACTAAGTTGAGGCCCTTTAGATGGGAAGACTAACCTGGATTTCCTGGGTGGGCTCAATGTAATCATAAAGAGGGTAACAATGTCAGAGTCTGAGAATGCCCTCTGACGATGGAGGTAGATGCTGCTGTGAATCAGGACCAAAGCCCTCAGCATGCTGCTGTCAATGTCTAGATGCTGTAGAAGTTGAGGAATGAATTCTCCCCAAGAACTTCCAGTAGGAGCATGACCCTCATTGTAAGCTCAGTAAAACTTATTTTGGACTTCTGACCTTCAGATCCATAAGATAATAACTGTCCTGTTTCCACCCGCTAAGTTCTCGGTACTTGTCATGGCAACAACAGGAAACTAATATAGATATAAGTAATTCTTTCTATCTACCTGTTGTTTGGCATCACTTTCATACACATTATACAATTTTATTGTTTCTGGGAGCTGGGCAAAATTTCATGTTTCTCATTTCTCATGTAAGGAAACTGTGCCTTAGAGAGCTGAATAGATGCGTCCAAGAGCAGAACATGAATCAGGGCTGTTCAGCAGATCCGCATCCCCATCCTCCGCCTTTGCACTGAGCATGCTGCCTCTGTCAATGGGCTCCATCTTTATCACTTCCTCTGTGGTTACCTCCTTTTATTGTTTCTTGACTAGCTCAAGCTCTAACCAAATAATAAAAGTCTCTTGAACCTACTCTCCCAGAAGCTTTGTTCTATATCCCTGTCATGGTGTATAGGCTGTTAGGCTATGCCTTCCAGAACCTTAAGGATTAAATAAATACAACCTCCAAAAATTCCTATGTTGAAGTTCTAACCCCCAATATTGGTTTTAGAATGTGATGTCTTTGGATAAAATTAGGCTAAGAGGAGGTGGTGAAGGGATTGGTGCCAGAGGAGCAGGGCTGGAGAGATGGCTCAGTGGTTAAGAGCACTGCCTCCTCTTCCAGAGGATTTGGGTTTGACTTGCAGCACCCACATGATGGCTCACGACTATCCATCACTCCAGTTCCAGAGGACCCCATACCTTCTTCTGACATCCATGGACACTGAGCATGCACCTGGTGCACAGACATACAAGCAGGTAAACAAACAACCATACACATAAAATGAATCTTAAATCATAAAATAAAAATTAAGCAAGGCTTAAAGCAAATTTTCAGGAAGGAGCCGACATCACAGCTTCTTTGCTCCATCTCATGAGATTGCAGGCAGCAGGCAATCATTGGAGAGCCAGGAAGAGAGTCTTCAAAGGCCAACCAGCATTTAGACAACTGAGCAGGAAGACTGAATTCGAGGACAAACTGGACCAGATAGTGAGCCTGCCTCAAATGAGCAGCAAAAATAATGCAGCCATGTTGACATCCTGGCCTCCAGAACTATGAGAAATAAGTTCTTGTAATTTATGCTACTAAATATTTTCCTATAACAGTCATAGAGAGCTAGGAAAACTCACCTCTGTTGAAGAAAATCCTAATCTTGACAGTGTGCACACAGCACACACTTGGTTGATTGCTGAAGTCACTTGTTTTAGGACCTTTGTGATTATTCTTCTTTTATCTTTCAGTAACAAAGCAGAAATTCATGGGAGTTACAGGTGGACTGTGGGTAAACTGCACTGACCTAAATCCTAAAGAGTATCATAACTAATCCTGTAATGTTTCAGGGTTCACACGAGGCTTTCAAACTATAAATCAGGTTTGGACTATGACAAATAATACTGTTGTGAACATAGTTGAGCACATGTCCTTCTGATATGATTAGACATGCTTTGGGTATACACCCAACAGTGGTATTGCCGGATCTTAAGGTAGATTGTTTCCTAATTTTCTGAGAAATTGCCATACTGATTTCCAAAGCGACTGTACCCGTTTACACACCTACCAGCAATGCAGGAGTGTTCCCTTTACCCCACATCCTCTCCAGCATAGAATGTCATCAGTGTTTTTGATCTTGACCACTCTTACAGGTGTAAGATAGAATCTCAGAGTTGTTTTGATTTGCATTTCTCTGATGGCTAAGGACGCTGAATATTTCCTTAAGTGTCTTTCAGTCATTTTAGATTCATTTGTTGAGAGTTCTCTGCTTAGGTCTATATCCTATTTTTTATTGGATTATTTGTTATTTTGATGACCAATTTCTTGAGTTCTTTGTATATTTTGGATATCAGACCTCTGTCCAATGTGGGGTTAGTGAAGATCTTTTCCCATTTTGTAGGCTGTCGTTTTGTCTTGTTGACCGTGGCCTTTGCTTTACAGAAGCTTTTCAGTTTCAGGAGGTCTCATTTATTAATTGTTTCTCTCAGTGTCTGTGCTACTAGGGTTATATTTAGGAAGTGGTCTCCAGTGCCAATGTGTTCAAGTGTATTTCCCACTTTCTCTTTTATAAGGTTCAGTGTGACTAACTTTATGTTGTCTTTGATCCATTTAGACTTGAGTTTTGTGCATGGCAAAAGATATGGATCTATTTTCATTCTTCTACATGTTGATATCCAGTTACACCAGCACCATTTGTTGAATATGCTTTCCTTTTTCCATTTGATATTTTTAGCTTCTTTGTCAAAAATCAGGTGTTTGTAGATGTGTGGATTGATATCCAGGTCTTCGATTTGGTTCCATTGACTCTCCTGTCTTTTTTTTATGCCAATACCAGGCTGTTTTCAGTACTGTAGCTTTGTAGTAAATTTTGAAGTCAGGGATTGTGATGCCTCCAGAAATTCCTTTATCTTACAGAATTGTTTTGTCTATCCTGGATATTTTGCTTTTCCATATGAAGTTGAATACCATTCTTTCGAGGTCTGTGAAGAATTTGGCTGGGATTTTGATGGGCATTGCATTGAATCTGTAGGCTGCTTTTAGTCAGATTGCCATTTTTATTATGTTAATTCTGCCTACTCAAAAACAAGGAAGATCTTTCCATTTTTTGGTGTCTTCTTCAATTTCTTTATTCAAAGATTTAAAGTTCTTGTCATACAGGCCTTCTGCTTGTTGGTTAGAGTTACTCCAAGATATTTATGTTATTTGTAGCTATTGTGAAGGGTGATGTTTCTCCGATTTCTTTTTCAGCCCATTTACCATCTGTGTAAAGGAGGGCTACTGATATTTTTCAAGTTAATCTTAAATCCTGCTACATTACTGAAAGTGTTTATGAGTTGCAGAAGTTCCTTGGTAGAATTTTTGGAGTCACTTATGCAGACTATCATATCATCAGCAAATAGTGAGAGTTTGACTCCTTCTTTTCCAATTTGTATCCCCTTGATCTCCTTTTGTTTTCTTGTTGCTCTAGCTAGAACCTCAAGTACTATATTGAATAGATATGGAGAGAGTAGACAACCTTCTCTTGCTCCTGATTTCACTGGGATTACTTTGAGTTTCTCTCCATTTAGTTTGATGTTGACTGTTGGCTTGCTGTATATTGCCTTTATTATGTTTAGGTATATTCCTCGTATCCCTGCTCTTTCCAAGACCTTTATCATTGAAAGGATATTGTATTTGTCAAAGGCTGAAAACATCTAATGAAATGATCATGTGGGTTTTTTTATTTCAGTTTGTTTATATGGTGGATTACATTGACAGATTTTCATATGTTGAACCATCCCTGCATCTCTGGGATAACGCCTACGTACGTGGTCATGGTAGATGATTTTTCTGATAGCCAGAACCTAGAAACAACCTAAATGTCCTTTGACAGAAGAGTAAATAAGGATGTGGTACATTTACACAATGGAGTATTGCATAGTGGAAAAAATTATGATTTCTTGACATTTGTGGGCAAATGGATGGATCTAGAAAACATCATATTGAGTAAGGCAATGCAGACCCAGACAGACAAATATAATATGTATACACTCATAAGTGGCTGTTAAACATAAAGCAAAAAAATTCAGTCTATAATTCACAATCCCAGAGAACTTAGACAACAAAGAGGACCCTAAAAGAGACATACATGGATCTAATCTACATGGGAAGTAGAAAAAGGCAAGGTCTCCTGAGTAAATTGGGAGCATGAGGACCATGGGAGAGGGTAGAAAAGGAGGCAAGAGGAAGGGAGGAGAACTGAGAAAAATATATAGCTCAATAAAAACAATTTAATATATATACCAAATATGCCAGATATTTTATACTCATATTAACAGTAAATGAAAAGATCATGTATCAAGTTTGGGGACGAGCAGGGAGTATGTCTTTTTATGGGGGGTATTTTGAAGTGATTGTTTCCAACTCCACTCTTAATTCAAAGTAGTTATTAGCTTCTCTATTGCGATCCACCAGCACAAACACACAGCACTGTAGTTCTCACTATTTTTCCATGCTGCAGCCTCACAATTGCATGATTCAAAGTGGGGGGGGGGGCCTTCATGCTTTTCTTCTCAATCTGCACTGTTATTCACTCTTCTATGGTCAAAACCCTTTAGCCATTCCAGCCCTTTTTTTTGGCTGGACACATCCTCCCCAAGAGATGGAGGATGTGTGGATGCTGCTCTCACTGACTGATAGCACACAACTAACTCTAGGACATCACTTGAAGTGATACCTTCCAGACAGAACAAACACAAGAGCGGGTGTTTTATGTACTTCGTTCTTCTAATCCCCAGAACCACCTGATGAAACGGGTGCTTCTGGGGGTGCTGGACTGATGGATCATGCGATCAACTGATTGATTTTACTGTTTTCACTACTCTAAGACGAAACACCTCTGGGGAATGTTGAATTTGTAGCTGCATACATGTTTACCCACCTCTGTTAGCCACTTTCCCAAGCTTTTGATATTTCTGCTTCTGCCTGCAGGGTTAAGAGTTGGAGGAATGGCAGATTTGCTTTTGCAGTTAGATTTCTACATCAAAATGGATTTTATTTTTGACATCAGTGGACAAACCCATTTGTCTAGCCCTCTGTTTCAGACGAGAAATCCATCATAGTTTATCTGCCAGCTGCTGGTTCACACTGGTCATGGTCTCCTTAATGAGAAACGCTTTCCCACCTTCCACAAAGTTCTGACTCCATTTGTAGTCTTCAGGTAGCTGAGGACTTTGCATTTTTAATGAATTCCTAATGTACTCACTCCTGCAAACAAGGAAATTACAAGCACGGAACATTGCATTTCAGACATTAATCATAATTGCTTAATACGATCAAACAAGGAAACTTCACTTCAAGCTTAGACTTCTTACTTAACTTCAGAATGGGAATAGCTATCACATTTGCACACATTCCAACTGATGCTCCGTATTTCCAAATGCCTACATTACACAGTTTAGTCACAAAGAAATATTTTGTCAGCTACTTTAATTGCATGGCATAATCATTTCACCTATTTCTCTAAAAACAGATATTTTAATAAGAGAGCTGCAAGGAGGTTATAAAAATCTCACTTTATTTCCCAATTGCCGGGAAAGGTCTCTGCTGAAAGTTACCAGACAATTACAGATTCTGGGGGTTTCCATAGTTCTTCAATGTATTTGTTATATACCATTAGTCACCAGGTGAAGCCCTTCACTAATAGCAATACCCTTCAACAATAGCCCCAGAGAATTTAACACTGATTGATGGCAGGTCACCTGGAATTGGTTGGCAGAATTTCCAATTTTCTGTTGGGAAATTGCTTATTTCTCCAAGTCTATTCCCATTTTTACAAGTGGACAGCAAGCTGAGATTATACATTATTATGTGTCTAAATATGAAATCGAGATGGATGCTGTCACACATTTAAAGAGAGTTAAGCATTTAATTTAAGATTTAAAAAAATTTAAAGAAGTTTAAAATGTATTTTTAATCTTTCTCGGGAATTCACGGCTGATCCATATTGAGGCAAATATTGAAAGATTGCCTAAGGAAGACCATTTAAATGCAGTATTATTTTCATAAAAATTTACCCTTTTAGAGTGTCAAGGCAGCCACACCAGACCTTACTGTGAGTATATCTGGGGATCTCAGGCTTGTGGAGGGAGAGGGGATAAATAGGCTATTTTCATAAACATAGGGACTAATGCTAAATTTGGCAGACAGAAGAGAACAGAAGGCAGCCAAACTCAAAAGCCACATTAAAATCAGAAGTCTAAGATCTCCATTTATATGAATAACTGTTTGTTTGGAAATGCATATCGGGATAAATTCTAAATGTGTTTAGGATACTAAAATGCTGTCTGTTATAATAATCCTATCCTGAGACTATTCCTGCACATATAATCTGTGCCTAATTCTTAAATTTAGCATTAAATAAGCAGCCGACTAAATGCCAACATTATGCAACAAATGACAAATAATATAATAATTTTGAAGTCATGTTGCAGAGGGCAGGCTGAGAAAATGTAGCAAAACCCTCAGATCTCACTCAGTTCAGTACCTAATCTAAGAATCTTTAAAGTCTTTCTTGTTTTTTATAGATTTCCATTCATACAAAATAGAAGTACATAGTTTAGAGAAACACAAAGAACAAATTTAAAATGCTTGTAGAAAAACAGAATCATAAGTTCCCTCTACTTACAAATAATTACCATTAACATTTTTTATTTTTCATATGTGTATGTGGCAATTGAGAGAGAAACATTGAACAATGAAAAGCCTGCCTGCTTCGTAAGCTGCACCTTCAAATGCTGTGAACATATTACCATGCTGGAAAACTCCATGTATTTATTCCCAAGTGTCATTGTAGAAGTCAGATATAATTTCTTTATAGTCTGCCTAATATGGATGACCAAAACCTTCTAAGGGACATTTAGCTTGTTTAGTTTTTGGAAATATTTGCTCATTGTACAGTGCCTACCTTTATCCAAACTGGAAATAAAAGCAAAGCCTTCTCTCTCATAGAACTTCTATTGCAGAGATAGAGCACCAAAGACAGACAAGAAAAACAGCAGATGAAAATTAGTATGACAGTTGATTGGGGGACGGGGAGGGATATGGGAGGCGGTGGTGGGGAAGAGGCAGAAATCTTTAATAAATAAATAAATTAATAAAAAAAAGAAAAGAACATCCATGTCTTCCCCAGGGAACTAGTAGGCAGAGTCATAGATGGGAGGCAGGAACTAGACCCATAGCCTTCCCTTCCCTTATGCCCAATTCCTTGCTAGCAAAGGCAGCCAAGCTGTACACAGGGAAGTTCAAGAGACATGCCCCTAAGCCTCCCTTTTCACTAACAGGCACAATGCATCCTCCTCTATGCTATCTTCAGACAGAGTTCAAATGTTGATGCTCTACTGAACGGTCTTAGAGGTAGGAATGAAAATGCTTTTCCTCCACGAATTATTTTTCCCTTAGACAGTAGTTCCAGTCACCAATTAGAATGGAAGTCTTGAAGTCTTGGAGTATTTTTCTTTTAAAACTCAACACTGATTAAATTTGTTCACTGTCTATTGCACGTAATGGCTTTGTGGGAGCCCAGGTAGTTTGGATGCTCACCTTAATAGACCTGGATGGAGGTGGGTGGTCCTTGGACCTCCCACAGGGCAGAGAAACCTGCTTGCTCTTTGGGCTGAGGAGGAAGGAAGACTTGATTGGGGGAGGGGGAGGGAATGGGAGGTGGTGGCGGGGAAGAGGCAGAAATCTTTAATAATTAAATAAATTAATTAATAAAAAAAAAAGAAAAAAAATTTGTTCACTGTCAATGTCAAAAGAAAAAAGAAAATAAAATTAGTATGACAATCAGAGGTGTGGCCCTGTGGCAGAACCTCAGGGATTGTAATGAAATGGGAGAAGGCGGAGTAACAGGAGCTGGATGGTCCCTGCAGTGAGGTGGCTGAGAGTAGGGACCTGAGCAGGTTATGACAATGGTCACATCCACGTCATCATCTGACCAACTAGTCCTCTGGGCTGAATAACAGAAAAGACAGAATGAGCCTGCTTGGCATGTTAGTAAAAGGAGAGGGGGGGAGGCAGAGAGAGACAGAGACAGAGAGGGGGAAAGGGGAAGAGAGAGAGAGAGGCAGAAAGAGAAAGAGAGAAACAGGGACACAGAGAGAGAGAGAGCTGAATTCTTTCTTACATCTTTCTACCTTTGGAAAGCATTCCCTAGAGTGTATTTGTGAGGTCCAAAGAAAAACATATAGGCATCCTCCTGAATATTAAACTTCATCAGGCGATGAAAGGAAACAGAGACAGAGACCCACATTGGAGCACCGGACTGAAATCTCAAGGTCCAAATCAAGAGCAGAAGGAGAGAGAACACGAACAAGAAACTCAGGACCGCGAGGGGTGCACCCACACACTGAGGCAATGGGGATGTTCTATCGGGAACTCACCAAGGCCAGCTGGCCTGGGTCTGAAAAAGCATGGGATAAAACCGGACTCGCTGAACATAGCGGACAATGAGGACTACTGAGAACTCAAGAACAATGGCAATGGGTTTTTGATCCTACTGCACGTACTGGCTTTGTGGGAGCCTAGGCAGTTTGGATGCTCACCTTACTAGACTGGAATGGAGGTGGGTGGTCCTTGGACTTCCCACAGGGCAGGGAACCCTGATTACTCTTCGGGCTGATGATGGAAGGGGACTTGATTGGGGGAGGGGGAGGAAAATGGGAGGGGGTGGCAAGGAGGAGGCAGAAATCTTTAATAAATAAATAAATAATTTTTTTTTTTTTAAAAAAAAAAGAGGTGTCACAAGATGAATGTTCTCCCACTAGAATCCTCTCCATGTTGTGGGAACAAAAGTGTTTATTGAGAGGGTTTTTAAAGCCTCCGTGTTATAGGTCATCACTCAGTAGAGCACAGAAAATGAGGGCACTTGCAGAATCTGCTGCGCAGATGTCGGCTGTTTCCGTGTACAGCCTGGCCTATTGCTTGACATCCTTCGACAGTTGTTGGTGGTAAATGTCAGCATGCTGTGATTTGCATGACAGTTACTTTGCGCGTGTTCCTCGCCAGACTACAAGCTCAGAGAGAGGAAGACCCTACTTGCACCTTGCATGCACAACAGCACTCCAGGTTCTGAAGAGTCTGTAACAGACGTAGGCATTTTGTCACATTTTCTTTTTAGATTAAATTTATTCCCTAAACAAAGAAAAACAGTGACCATGAATTGTTAACCCAGTCCAGAATACAGAAGATGCTCATCGTGGACCTTTGATGATTGAATTATTAATTAGTTAATTAATTAATTAATTAATTAGAAATGTCTTCACCAATATAATTTAGATAAAGACTACTCCAGATAATAACAATTAATTTGTTTTAAATATTCAATATATTATAAAAAGTAACCAACAGTCTTTAGCTATAAAATTTTCTCTTTAACATTTCTAGCTGTTCCTTTCTCTAAAACTATGTACTTTTTGTTGTTGTTTATTTTTGAGATTGTATTGGGGTTTTATTTTTGAGACTGTATTTTAATTACATCATTTCTCCCTTTCTTTCTTCCCTCCCAACCCTCCCATATACCCCTCCCTGCTCTCCTTCAAACTCATGATCTCTTTTTTTTTTTTTTTTTTTTTTTTTTTTTTTGGTTTTTCGAGACAGGGTTTCTCTGTGGTTTTGGAGCCTGTCCTGGAACTAGCTCTTGTAGACCAGGCTGGTCTCGAACTCACAGAGATCCGCCTGCCTCTGCCTCCCGAGTGCTGGGATTAAAGGCGTGCGCCACCACCGCCCGGCTCATGATCTCTTTTCCATTAACTGTTATTGCATGTACATTTGGACTTACATTTTGAGGGTTGATTTCATACAATGTTAGATAGATGATAGATAGATAGATAGATAGATAGATAGATAGATAGATAGATAGATAGATAGACAGACAGATAGATGATGGATAGATAGATGATAGATAGATTGATAGATAGATAGACAGATGATAGATAGATAGATAGATAGATAGATAGATAGATAGATAGATAGATAGACAGACAGATGATGGATAGATAGATGATAGATAGATAGATAGATAGATAGATAGATAGATAGATAGATAGATAGATAGATGATGGATGGATGGATAGATAGATAGATAGATAGATAGATAGATAGATAGATAGATAGATAGACAGACAGACAGACAGACAGAGATAGAGAAAGAGATATGTTTTCAGGGCTGACAATTTGGCACTGGACAATCACTTGGTTTACTCTTCCCTGGGCAGGAGCACCTCTCCTGCTCCAAGCGTTACTCAGTTGCCTATAACTCTTTGTGTCGGGTTGAGATCCCATGGGCTTTTCCTCATGCATTTGGCATGTTTGTTGCCGTTCTTCTTTTGTGCACATTTGGGCAGTCATGTTGTGAGTCTTTGTGGGTATAACTTCTGATTTTATCTCACAGCAAAGCTCCTAGTCTTCTGGCTCTTACAGTTTTTCTACCCCATCTTTTGCAGTGTTCTTGAGCCTTAAGTGTGGGAGTGTTTTATAGTTGTGATTGGGCCCCACAACTCTGCATATTGATTGGTTGTGGTTTTCTATAGTGGTTTGCTGCAAAGAGGTTTCTTTTTTTAATAATTTTTTTTTGCATACCAATCCCAGTTCCCCCTTCCTCCTCTTCTCTAGCTTCCCCTACTTTCTCCCACCCCATCCTCCATCTACTCCTCAGAGAGTAAGGCCTCCAATGGGAAGTCAATTAAGTCTGTCCCATCACCTGGTTGAGGCAGGAACAAGCCCCCACCCCCATGCCTAAGCTGAGCAATGTATCTCTCCGTAGGAAATGGGCTCCACAAAGTCAGTTCACGCATTAGAGTTAGATCTGATCCCACAGCCAGTGGCCTCATATACTGCCCAAGACACACCACTGTCTGTCACCTGTATTCAGAGAGCCTAGTTCGGTCCTACGTGTTGTGGAAATGCCTTCAGCCAACAGCCTTTAAGATAGCAGTCCACTTTGGGTATGAGTTGGACCATGAAGGGCCATGGAGTTGGTCCTAGCCATGCCCAAAGTTGGCCAGTATCTTAAAGGCCATTGGCTGAAGTAGTTACCACAACACTACACAGGTTCCCCCATTTGTCAGCCTGGAATCAGTGATCTCCCACTCACTCTGGTTAGCTGATTCTGTGGGTTTCCCCATCATGGTTTTGACCCCTTTGTTCATATTATCACTCCTTCCTCACTGCAAAGAGAAGTTTCTTGATGAGGGGTGAAGACTACAGTTATCTGTGGTTATAAGGACAAATGCTTATAGACTGCTCTTAGGCATGATGCCAGGTTAGTACTTTCCCTATCTAAAAAGATCATTTTAATCCTATCAAAGATGGCATAGCTCTAAGGATGCCCTATGGGACAGGAAACATGAAATACCTGCCAGAAGTTACTGGTCACTTGTGTGTGTGTTCACTGAAATGTTTGGACAGCTTGGGCCCTGGATTGGGAGCCATGTGTTGGGGAGTGGATATGGTTCGCAAGCAGAGGAGAGAGACATGCAGAAGCATAGTGCCAGGAATGTGGACCCTCTAGTTTCTGTGGGACGCAGTTTTGCCTTTGTTTGCTTTTCACTGAAGGTAAGAAATAAAGGGATATGTCAAATTTCTCTTCTAGACAACAAACTGAACAAAAGTAAACCCACTACACCAGCGGTTCTCAACCTTCCTAAGGCCATGACCCTTTACACTTCCTCATATTGTGGTAATCCCCAACCATAAAATTATTTTCTTTGCCACCTCATAACTGTAATTTTGCTGTTGTTATGAATCGTAATGTAGATATTTTTAGAGATGGGGTTTATTAAAGGGTTCAAGATGCACAGGTCGAGAAACACTGCCCTAAGGCCTCTTCTACCACCTGTCTTCTCTTTCTGGTTTTTCTGAAACCGTTGGCCTAACTCACTAATTCATTAATAACAATGTAAGTCCATCTTTCCAGCCTCAGAACCTTGGTATTTGGCTCTATCCTATGTCCGTGCCCTAAAACACCTGCCTCCAGCTCCAGCTCAGTGAAGAAGATGCCAGCCTTGCTCAGACACCACCCACAGCTTCTTGTGTGCCACAGATTGCTTCCTGCGTCTCTCTAGCAGGTGATGATTTTAGCACTGGATACTACCGTAGCACCTAAGAATAATGCCCCAGAAGTAACCCTCAACTATGAAAGCATGGTACTTCCATGATGATATACCTAGTGCCTTCATTCTTCAGTGAGAAGACTCCAAGGCGTCAACAGTGTCTCAAGGGTCTCTATTGGTTCTCGGACTTGGTTGCCCAGAGCACATGCCCATTAAGTCAAAGACCTATATTTGGTTGACTTTCATTCTCTGTTTTACTTCCTCTCTCCCTCAGATAGAATAGAAAACCTGGCATCAATTCCAAAATCAAATACCTACAAAGACTTGTCTGAGGATACACAAGTTAGAATGTTGGGGAATGGTGATGGTAACAGTATCTATTATGTGGAGCTGTTGGAAGGGTTCGTTCAGTTAAAATGAGTAAGAGTACCCACAAGGTAGTGTATGGTTCATAAAAGTTAGCCACTGGATTTACGAGTGCTGTATCTGGTGGTATTGACCTGACATAGTGTTCCTTGGTTTTGCCAATTTTGGTTCTCTCTGTAGGTCTGCATCTCTCCTTTTGGTATGTATCTCAATATCCATTCTACTGACAGCACACCCCAAGATTTCTTACCAAGATCTTTGCCTTCTTTGGGAGTTCCTTCCAATTGCCCCTCTCTGAAGAGAACTAACCTGAGTTACCCTCAACAGCATCATCATAGGCAGCAAAGTGAAATCAGATTGTCTAGGTTAGACAGTTTTCTAGATAAATGCATTTAAAGATACAAATTTCCAGATAGGCATCTAATAATAGCAGTAGCGGACAATGCCGCTAACAATATAAGGATATTGCTAGTAAGGCCTCTTTTTTTTTCAAGTCAGTATCAGTGCTGTGAATTTGAGTACATTTTCAACTAAGATTAATTATAGCACAGTTCCTGATAATGCAATCTTACAGACGAGTGAGGTCAATACTCTTAACATGGTGTGAACAATGGCTTTGCTTACTAGAATGTTTTAGAATGCATTCAGCCATTCACTTTTTCATTTTTATCCTTTTTCCAAATTACCAGATCATAAGAGTTATGTCTGTAATAGACAAGTCTGTATCAGATGGCATAAAAGCTATGTGTTTAGCAGGTACAGATCTCTAAACAACTCAGTAATTTCTAAATAAAAAAACATTTTGTAACTGAAGTTATAAATATGGAGATGTCTTCATGAGAAGTTAGTCTGATATTATTTGTAATCTGTATAATGATGGTATCATCTTCATTTCAGTTTTTAATCATAATAAAGTACATATGACATAAAATGTATCATTTTCCAGCCTTTTGAGGCCAAGTTTGGGTATGTAACCTTGGTTGGCCTGATAGTCACTATAACCTGCTTGTCTCCAACTACAGCAATCATCCTACCTCAACTCCCAGGTAGGAACTACCACACCCATCATGCTAGCCTTTTTAAATTGTGCTGCTCAGTATCATTAAATGCATGCATATCATCAAATCTCCAGGGCATTCTTTATCTTACAAAATTAAGACTTTCTTAAAGAGTACCTCATTTGCTCTACTCCTTTAATGTCTTGTCCATGAATTTGGTCATTCTATTCACTTGAAAAGAAATGGAATCATGTTGTGTTTGTCTTTTTTTAACATAATATCCTCAAAGTCCATCCATATGATAGCAAATGTTAGTATTCCATTTCTTTTTAAAACTAATAATATTTCATTCCACATTACCCATTTATCCAGTAATGAATGGGTTAGGTGCCTGTTGCAGGAGGCCGCTCATTCATTTCCTGCCAGCCCAGACTCCCAAAATAATCACACAGAAACTATATTATTTGCAATACTGTTTGGCCAATAACTTAAGTGCATTTCTGGCTTACTCTTATATCTTAATTTAACCCATTTCTATTCATCTGTGTATTGCCACATAGTTATGGCTTACCGGCAAGGTTCCATCCAGCATCTGTCTCTGGTAGGGCTACATGTGTTCTCCTTCACTCCACCTTCTTTCTCCCAGCATTCAGTTTGGTTTTTCTGCTTAGCTCTATTCTACTAAGCCACTGGTCAGAATAGCTTTTTTCATTAACAAATAAAAGACATAGACAGAAGGACTTCCCACACCAGGTGCCACCATCTTTTGGTTGATTCAAATAATGTTGCAATGAACATGAGCATATTAATACATCTTTGAGGTCCTGCTTCCAATTCTTTTACATAAACACACAGGATGGATTGCTGGATCATATGTTGATACCATGTTTAAATGTTTGAGGAACTGCCATATTCTCTTCTGTAGCAGTTGGCCCATCTTAAATTTACACCCATGGTACATGGGGCTTTTGATTTAGCCACTATAGTTATTTCCATTTTTTGAGACTCTCTATTGGACTCCATTTTCTTTCAGCTTCCTTACAAACAGTAAAGATCTTAGTTTCTCTCTCTTGCTTAGCTTTGAGCAATTAAAACAAAAACAGTGATGACTGACTGAATGTTTCTGCTCCCAAGGAGATCTTTAACATGAGCAAGAACCTTGCCCTGACCTCAAAGATCTTCCTCAGCTACTATAAGCTATGTACTTATACTTGGAAGTTACCATGTGTTACAACAGTGTCACCCATACACAGGTAGAAACACTGTCGGGACAGGTACAAAGAGATGACCTGAAAGGACACCAATTGAAACCACAGAGAAAATTATATTTATGAGACCTATAACATGAAATTATAGGGTGAAATCCTGTTGGTGGTAATGTTTTACAGACTCTACTAAAATGGTTAGGGTTTGAAAGACTGAGACCACACTGATCCCTAAATACATAAAATTCTTATTTATAACTGTATTAATAGTATATGAAATTAAAACTTCAATTATGAAAATATAAAATACCATGGAAACAGTCTACCTATCAGATACTATTTGACTTTTATACTAAGCCATATCCAGACCCAAAGAGGCAGAGTTTGATATATTAATCTGACTATTGTAATTCAGTCATTTGAGATTGTGACAAAGCAGAAGGTAGGTGTCCTATGGTCAATGTGATATGGACTGTTTATTAATAAAAAAGCTAATGAGCCATGCTTCCATTAGCTATATCATGTTATAGAATCCTTGTTACTCTTAATTAAGGGCTTCTCTGCATGAGGCATCATCATCGACTTTTCTGAAAGGCGGTCACCACTGTCCTTGTATGATTAAAATTGAAGTCACAAAACTTGATGCAGATAGATTCCAAGGACATCTGAATGAAAAGTTCTATCAAACTGTAAACCCATGCAAAAGTGTGTGTTGTGTGTGTGTGTGTGTGTGTGTGCGTGCATATGTGTGTGCTCATAATGTAGGGTGGATGTAGGTGAAGGCTACTCATTCATTCCCAGCAACCCTGACCCTAAATAATTACACAGAAACTCTATTAATTAAAACACTACTTGGCCTATTAGCTCAGGCTTCTTATTAACTAACTCTTACATCTTAAATTAACCCATTCCTATTATTTTGTATTTTACCATTAGGCTCAGTGATGTGTAATTCCCCTCTATATGCTGTGAGTATGTTTCATTTCCATTGGTTAATATAGAATCTACTTTGGCCCTATGATAGGGCAAAATAAAGCCAGGTGGGAAATCCAAACAGAGATTTAGAAAGAAAGTAGACCAAGTCAAAGAAACATCATGTAGTTGCTGAAAAAGACAGACACCTGAATGCCAGAGCCTTACCTGGTAGACCACAGCCTCGTGGCAACACACAGATTAATAGAAATGGGTTAATTCAAGATGTAAGAGTTACCTAGAATTATGCATAAGCTATTGGTCAAACAGTGTGCAATTAAAATAGCTTGTGTGATTATTCACATCCTGATGGCCGGGAAACAAATGAGCAGTCTCCACCTACAGGTGGAGGACATGTGTCACTCACTGACATGTAACTATATTGATAGAGCAGAAGAGAGGTCCTTTGAGAGAAAGTCATTACGGGGCAAGTTCAACTTTTAAAGATAATAATCTCCTCTTTAGACTTCACACAAACATCTAACCATTAAGGTAGCAAATCATACACCAAAGTTAATCATCAAAACCTAGGTAGTAGAAAAAGTTATTTTTCACATGTAAGATGTGGGAAACTGACAACCAGAGTGTTGTTATCAGGCGTCTGCTCATTTTCAATCACAGAAGGAAAGTACAACACACCAGCCTTTCCACAATATTTGGATGCAATGCTATTTTCTCCGTCCCCAGAGCCAACACTTCCATAATTATTTGATATATAAAAAAAATTATCAAAAGCATTGGTGCACATCAGTGAGAACTTTCAACCACCTTGAAAATGACTTTTAGAATATTTCATTAGCAGACTGTCTCTCGGAGTCTAGGTTGACATTCATGTTTCTTCATACCAGGCTTTCATCCATAAAATGCTTTGTTCTGCTGAACAGTTTCCAGACAATGTGGGCAATCACAAAAAAAGCATCCATCCCAGCATTTGATCAGTCTTATTCAAATCTCATCTATTAATACCTTTTTGAGATTTTCTAAGAATTTTATTTCCTTTCTTTCAATACCATCATATTATTTCTTTTTTTAAAAAAAACCTCTAAATTTAATGAAATGAAAGCTTGATATTTTATAGGAAATAAGCACAATTCATAGCTAAATTTTATCCCTTTTTATCACCTTCAATAAAGTATATGAGAAAATAACCATTGTGTTCAGTTTGAAGATTTAATTTTAAATACATAAGATTGAATTTCTGCCTCTCAGAATATTATGGATAAAAATTTTACTTAAATAGCACTGCACACACCCAGAAGTATTATATTCAAAATAAAAAATAATTTGAGTAGCCAAATACATAATTAATAATAATTTTAATAAAGTGTTAAACAAACTGTCTAGGGTCACAAAGTCTTTAGACCAGATACAGCATCGAGGATCATCATAATGAACATCTACAATTCAAGAGCCACACTCCACCAGCTTTTTCAGTACACATGCTAAAATGGACATTTAGTAAATGTACAGATAAACATAAAAATAAAACTGTTTCCCAAGCAAGTGATGTGTTGATGTCTCATGGCATGTGAGAGTCCATATTTTGTGAAATACACATATTACAGAAACAGCAAATGCTACTTTTGCTTCACAGTTATGACTATTAACCTACTTTAGTAATTTAAATGATTTGGAGAATGTATTAGTAATTTTTTTTATTGCTGTGATAAATGTCCTGACAAAAATAACTTAAGAGAGAAAGGGGTTGTGTGAGGCTTGTAGCTCAAGTGTACAGCCCATCCCAGCACTGAAGCCCAGGTGTCAGAAACTGAGGCTTCTGGACATGCTGCATCTGTGCTCAGGACCCAAGCCCAGGGAATGTTGCTACCCACTTTTAGGGTGGTCTTCCCACCTAATTAGCCTAATCTGAATTCTTTCTCAAAGTAGAGCCAAGGCTACTAATCTAGACACTTCCTCAGAGCAGAGCCAAGGCTATCCTAATCTAGACACTTCCTCAGAGCAGAGTCAAGGCTATCTTAATCTAGACACTTCCTCAGAGCAGAGCCAAGGCTATCCTAATCTAGACACTTCCTCAGAGCAGAGTCAAGGCTATCTTAATCTAGATAATCTCTCATAGTATCGCCAAAGACGTTGATTCTAGAGACTGTCAAGTTGACATAATCAATACTAACCATCATAGACCATTAACACAAATTATGAAAATCAATGAAACACAGTTCAGTTTGATTTAATAATGCTGAGTTGGGTTTTTTTTCTTTCCTCTTTCTTTATTGTGATTCTTTGTTTTACTTTTAAAGATTTTTTTATTTTGTGTATATGAAAGTATGACTGAATATATACAAGTGGTACATATGTGACAGTTAAACTATAACTGGAGTTACAGGCAGTCTGATTTGTGTGCTTGGAACAAAATCCATGTCAAGAGCAGCAAGTGCTTTTAAGTGGTAAGTCATCTCTCCAGTCCTCTTTTTATTTTAAATTGATTAATTTTTTTCTGTGTGCTTCTGTCTGTAGGAAGGGGAGTTGTAGAAGCCACCTGGATTTGCTGGGCTCCTTCTAATTAATGTCCTTCAGATTTTAATTTCACCTTCTTTGAATTTCTAGATTTTACTACTTTGTCATCCAGATAAATTTGCTATTATAGGGCTTAATACTACTGTGCTTTGTTACTAAACAAAAATTATTTCAAATAATATAACTTCAGAAGAGTAGGACTGAGTCAGTGACCTGGGCAGGAGCAGGCCTGAGGGAGCAGACTCCACAGGATCAGGAGTGAGCCAGCAACTTGTGCCAAAGTGGACCTGGGACAGTGAACTCCATGGGAGCAGAAGAGGAACCATACCAGGGACATTTGAGGAAGCAGGACTGGGCCAGCAACCTAGGCAGGAGCAGGCCTAAGGGGGCAAGCTCCACAGGAACATGTAGAGGGGAGCAACCACTGAGGGAGTGGGCTGGAGCCAGACACCTCTGCAGTTTCAGGAATGAATCTGGGACCTATGAGGGTGTAGGCAGGAACCAGAGACTTCTACAGGTCCGGGCATGAGTCTGGGACCTCTAAGGAACTAGGCCTGAACCAGGACCTCTGTGGGACCAACCCCAAGCCAAGGACCTCCACAAGAACAGACCCAGGTCAGAGACATAATAATACCACTTTTGGGTATATATCCAAAGGATGCTCAATCATGCCACAAGGACATGTGCTCATATATGTTCATAGCAGCATTGTTTGTCATAGCCAGAAACTGGAAACAAACTAAATGCCCCTCCACTGAAGAATGGATAAAGATGGTACATTTACACAATAGAGTACTACACAGCAGAAAAAAAATAATGACATTTTAAAATTTGCAGGAAATTGATGGATCGAGAAAACATCACATCGAGTGAGGTAACCCAGACAGAGAAAGATAATTATCATATGCACTCACTCATAAGTGGTTTTTAAACATAAAGCAAAGAAAACCAACCTACAATTCATAATCCCAGAGAACCTAGACAACAATGAGGACCCTAAGAGAAACTTACATAGATATATTCTACGTGGGAAGTAGAAAAAGACAAGGTCTCCTGAGTAAATTTGGAGCATGGGGAACTTGGAAGAAAGCTGAAGGGGAGGGGAGAGACAGGGAAGGGAGCAGAGAAAAATGTATAGCTCAATAAAATAAAATAATATAACTTCAAAGAGCAAAATAAACACTGTCAAAGATTAAAGGGTTGGGAAACCACCAAAGAGTTGGGAAGGTTAATTCTTTCCTTGATTCTCTCTTTTAATATAGTACTGGGATTGGGCTGAAGAGAAGGTCTGGAGAGATGGCCCAACCACAGAGAACTCTGGCAGCTCCTACAGAGGACCCTGGTTTGATACTCAGCACCTACATGGAGACTCACAAGTGTCTGTAACTCCAATATTGAGCTCTCTGGTGGCCTCCTCTGGCTTACACAGGCACTGCACGCATGTGGTGCACAGACATGCAAGCAGACCAAAAGCCATACATACAAAATAAAATTAAAATAAATAGGGCTAAGAATATTTCTTAAACAAAAGAAATATTATCTTGCATAATCCTAAATTATAGAGAGTATTATAATATCAAATTGGTACCCATCTCTAATCCCAGCATGCAAGAGACAGATGGAAGGATTACAAACTATGCTACACAAGGCAACACTGTCTCAGAAAGAGAACCAGTTAACATTGGGGAAAGATCCTTCCAGGTCCAAAGATCCTCACAGACTGAAAGAGCTCACAATTAGACTGCACATCATCGGCAGGAACTTGATACAACTTGTCAAATATGAATCAAACTCTCTCTCCTGCAAGGAAGAGTTAAATTTCAATTAAGGAAAATTACTGACAGGAAAAGAGGTAACAAAACAAGGTCTATAATGGTATAGAAAGGGCTAGAAAGAAACTAAGTAGACACTTTACAAAAGCAGTACAATTGCTCTGCTGAGTTAGACTATGCCTTGGAATTGTTTTATGGTCCTGAACATTTAAAAACTTTCATTGTATTTGTGTGTGCATGTGTGTGTGTGTGTGTGTTGTGTTCCATGGCACACATGTGGAGGTCAGAAGACAACTCATAGAAGTGGGTTCTCTCTTTTCACATATGGATCTCAGGGATCAAACTCAGGTTCTTGGGTTTTGTGACAGGTGCCTTACCTGCTGAGCCCTCTCTCCAGCCCCGGAAGATTTTTGTATTCAGTAAGTTCTCACTGAGTACGTTCTGTGTTTCAAACTCTGAATGTGATAGTTGGTATTTGATTTGGGATCCCCTGCTGTATGCTATAATATGTTTTATTTCCACTGGTTAATAAAGAAGCTGCTTTACCTATGGCAGGGCAGAATAGAGCTAGGCGAGAAAACTAAACTGAATACAGGGAAAAAGAAGGAGGAGTCAGAGACACCATGTAGCTACCAAAGTAGAAAGAAGCTGGAACCTTACCAGTAGGTTACAGCCTCATGGTGATGCATAGATTAATAGAAATAGGTTAATTTAAGATGTAAGAGCTAGCTAAGAATATGCCTAAGCTATTAACCAACAGTATTGTAATATAGTTACTGTGTGAATAATCACACAGAATAATGTGGGTAACTGGAAAATCAGTGCATATTCTCCATACAGGTATTGATATTTAAAGTAGGATTATTCTATGTTAGGTTTCTAAGGGTTCCCTATAGTTCCATATGTCAGATACTTGAACCCATGTTTGGCACTATTGGGAGGTGAAGGAGTCTTTAAGAAGTGTCTATTGTGCCGGGCGGTGGTGGCGCACGCCTTTAATCCCAGCACTCAGGAGGCAGAGGCAGGTGGATCTCTGGGAGTTCGAGGCCAGCCTGGTCTACAAGAGCTAATTCCAGGACAGGAACCAAAAAGCTACAGAGAAACCCTGTCTCAAAAAAAAAAAAAAAAGAAGAAGAAGAAGTGTCTATTGAGAGATCTATGTATTACTGTGGACATACCCTTGAAGGGGGTATTAGGACTCTGAATTCTCCCTCACTATCACTTTTTGGCAGATTCCCCGGTGTTTGTTTCCACCAACATGTGCTGCCTAACCTAAAACAAGGACCTTAAACCCTCATAGACCGAAACCTCCAGATGGGTGAGTGAAAACAAGCCTGTTGTCTTTGTAACTTACTATCCCAAGCACTTATTGCAATGGCAAGAAGCAGGATAAACACGGACCTTTGCTTTTTCATGGGGAATACAGATGCATGGGTGAACAGTCACAATGGCCTCTGCAGAACTTACATACATATGCACTTTGCTGAACATAGAAGAGGAACCACATTCTCTGACACACTGGGAGTCACATGTGCCTGTTACATTGATCTGGCTTTGTCGTCCCCACATCTCTGGAAAATTACATGGTGCTCTTTAGGAACTCAAAGCCTATTTGGAGCCTGTGGATTTTTGTAGTTCAAAATGTAACACAGAGGAGGGTTGCCAGCTTAACTGTCACACATCACCCCAAGTTCACTCCCAGCTAATCCCCAAACTCTGTTTAACAGTAGCCATACTTTGTTCATGTTTCACTCTTTGCAGCCTACCCTCTGCTCCTCTGCTGCCTTGGAAGCCGTCCAGTGACCTTTCATGATGAACTCCAGTAACTACTTGGCTGTCTGTGCCTGCTCCCTTCAGACCTACTCCTGTCTCTTCTGCAAGCTGCCCCATTTGCAGATCCCAATCCAAATGAATTATATCATCTTACTACCTTGTTCCCATAGTCAAAGCAAAGCAGAGACACCACCACCACCACCACCACCAAATAAGGTGAAAGGCGGAACGGGGGAGAGGGTCATGTTAGTTACCGGGCAAGGCCTTTCAATCACTAAGGAAAAAAATATAGAATAAAATCCCATCGTTTTCCATGACATGGATGAGCCTGAAGAACATTACTTGAAATAAACAGGTGCAGAAAGAAAAATGTCATTCTGATATATATGCAAAGGCAGACAGTTCATCTCTGGCTAGTGGCTGCAGAGGCTGGAGAGGAGGGGGCAGGGAAGGGGGAGAGAGGACATTTAACAGCTACAGGGTTATAGTTGATGAAAGGGCTTGTTTGACATCACTATAGGGTAACTCTAGTTGAGCATTAAATGTGCATCTCAAAAGCTACCAACAAAATTTTGAAACGGCAGGTGTTTAAGATATGGATCTATCACTTGTCCTGACCTGATCCTTATTTATTACATGTCTGCATTGAAACACCATATGATACCCCCAAATACATGTACAGTGACTGTATCAACTGAAAAATTCGTTTTTAAAAATAGACTCCTTTAGGGCTCCTTCAGCCGGTCCCCACAAAGCTGCCTTGGGCTGGGTCCTGGTAAAGGCTCCTCTTCTGGCTCTTGATGCTGGTAGCCAATCTCATTATCACCCTCCTGTATCCCTGGCTTTTAAAGGACGCTGTGTCGTGGAGTCCCCTCAGTCTGCCTACACTTTGGCTAACAGTCTCTTTATTAAGACTCTTCACCTCGCATCGCCCCATTTGAGAGTGCAATCTGTTTCCTGCTAGCAGCCTGACAAGCTGGAGTCCTTATCTCATTTGCCTGCTCTCCAACATTTGATACCAGTGTCCGCTGCCTTCTTATCTCCGACAACCTGCTTCGTGTCTCTAATGAGTCTGCCTTACAGTGGTCAGGAAAGGGTGACAGCACTAATCTCCGGGTGGCTTCCCTCGTAGGCATGTGATCCGAGTAAAGTCATGTGCTCTCACGGAAGACAAGCCCTCTACACAATGCCCTGAGTGCTGTTAACACACAAGTGAGTGTGCTTGCACACACACACACACACACACACATATTGATGAGGGTCCAAGTAAGCACTGGGAAGTACTCTCCCTGTCTGTAGAGAGCTCTCATGTCTTCAGCTCTTCAGTCTTCTCAACTCAGGCCAGCTCCCAGAGGCCCACAGGCTTTCCTCTCCCATGCTGTCTCCAGCAGGTTCTCTCCAGGCAGGAAACAGAGGCCATCAAAGGATCCATCTCATTTGTTTCCGGTCTCAAAGAGACTTTCCTCTACAGCCTTATGCTCACTGTTGTGTGTAGATTGTCTAGCTTTTGGGGTGAGTTGGTTGGGGGCTGGGAGGGATTGCTGTTTTACTTTTTGTTGTGTTCTTTGAATTATTGTTTGTTGGTTGGTTTTGTGTGTGTGTGTACGTGTGTGTGTGTTCAAGTAAGATGGTGAAGCCATCACCTGTTACTCCATTTTAGTCACTAAGAAAAGTCTGAACAGTCATATTTGAGTCATTTAAGGAAGTCTTTGTTAAGTACTATTTTCTTTTTTATATACAGATAATTTTTAATAAATGAAAGAGAAAACAATTTAAAGGAGTTCAGAACAAATCATTTTGGAGATAACCATGATAGCTGTCCTGATTCCTATGAAGGGTTCTTTATTTCTTTCCTTTGACTGTCTATCACTGCTATCTGTCTCTCGGTCCACTGAGCCGTCTGAGGGAAGCCTGGTTTGACATCTCTTCAAGGCGGTGATTACTGGACAGTATCACGCCCCACTCCTCAGAGGCAAGTGGCTCTCAGCCTTGGTGTTTCAGCTGATGGCCCCTCCAGACCTTTCTCTATTGACCGTGACTGTACCCATAGGCCAGGGATATGGCTGGACCAGACCTCCTGGGTGTCTCTGTGCATCTAGTTTTGCTTTGTTTTGATTGGTCAGATGTGTAGCCACCAGGGAATCCTATTCCTGCCCTCCCTTAGCCATTTCTGCAGGAATCAAGAATAGGTCAGGAACACTGGTGATACAGCCTAGTAGAAGCATCAATTTGCCATGCAATGAATACAAAGCAAGGCTGTGGAGGCATCATGTCCTCCTCCTCAAGACTTCATGAAGTTCACAGACTGAGAAAGGGGTACAAATACTATTTGACTTCACTGTTCCAGTAACATTTTGATGCAATCTCTTCTCTTTTTTTTAATTTCAAACATTTTATTTTTTCATTTTTTATTTTCATTTATTCTTCTCTTATACATCTCAACTGAACCCTTCCCTCCTTCTGCTCCTCCCAGTTCTGCCCCGCACCCACCCACCCCACCCACCCTATCCCATCCCACCCCTACCAGATCCACTGCTCCTTTGCTTCCCTTCGGAAAAGAACAGACCTCCAGGGATATCAACCAAATGCAGCATAAGTAGATGTAATAAGGCTTGGTACAATCCCTCATACCAAGGCAGATGAGGCAACACAGTAGGAGAAAAGGGGTCCCAAAAGCCTGCAAAAGACTCAGAGACACTCCCTCTCCAACAGTTAGGAGTCCTACAAGAACACCAAACCACACAACCATAACATATCCGCAGAGAATCTAGGCCACACCCGCACATGCTCTGTGATTGTCGCTTGTCATGATGACCTTTAAGAGCCCTGTTTAATTGATTCTCACGGTGTTCTCAACCCCTCTGGTTCCTACAATACTTCCCCCCACCCCACCCCTTCTGCAGGGTTCCCTGAGCTCCACATAATGTTAGGATGTGGATCTTTTATCTGCTCCCATCAGAGGCTGAAGGAGCCCTCCTGATGATGATTGGGCTAGGCACCGATCTATGAGTATAGCAGAATATTATTAAGAATCATGCTTTCTTTTCTTTTGCTTTGTTTTCGGCCAGTAGAGTTTGGTTCTACTGTAGGTCTCTGAGCCGTCCAGCTTCCAGTCCTGGCCATCCAGGCAGTGGCAGGCAAGGGCTACATCTCTTGGCATGGACCTCAAGTTAGACTAGTCATTGGTTAGTCACCCCCATATGCTCTGAGCCACCACTGCCCTTTTCAAGACATATCTTGAAAGCATGTTAGGTTGTGGGTCAGACAGGGTTTTGTGGCTGGTTTAGTATCTCTGTCCAACCACTGGATGCCTTGCCTGGCTACAGAAGACACCTAATTAAAGCTCCGTATCCTCCATTACTAGGAGTCCTCACTAGAGTCACCCTCAGAGATTCCAGGAAATTTCCAAAGCACTAGGCAGAAACACATCACTCCCACAAATGCCCCCAATTCCAGTTGTCTCTTCCCATACTCTCTTTCTTGGTCCTTCCATCCCTCACCTGATCCCTCCTATTCCATTCCCACCTGCCCCCAGTAAATCCATTTCTGTTTCTGATTTTGTTAATTTGGATATTTTTAGTTTTTTGATAGTTAGATAGTTTTTCAATAATGATTTTTGTTGTTGAATATTTTTGCATCTATGTTCATAAGAGAAAATAGTCTGTAATTTTCTTTGTTGAATCTTTGTGTGGTTTAGATATCAGGGTAACTACAGCCTCATAAAATGAATTTGGCAATGTTACTTCTTTTCTATTTTGTGGAATAATTTGAGGAGAATTGGCATTAATTTTTCTTTGAAAGTCTGGGAGAATTATGCACTAAAACTGTCTGGCCCTGGGTTTTTTTTTGGTTGGGAGATTTTTATGACTGCTTCTATTTGCTTGGGGATGATAGGCCTATCCAATTTGTTTATCTGATTTTGATTTAACTTTTTAACAATACAATGCTAAGCGCAAACTGGGGGTTTTATTTATTTTGTTTACTGAGTATTTAATATAATAATTCACAGAGCTGGACTAGAACTTATTCTATAGCCTAAACTAGTCTCAAATTCTCAGAGATCCACCTTCCTCTGCTCCCTAAGCATAAGAACTAAAGATATTTGCCACCGTTTGATGTGTTCTTGGATTTGGTTTGCCCAGATCCAACAGAAAAAAAAAAATAACATTGATCTATTGGCTATCTTTCAAGTGCGGTTCAGAGGGCACCTGCATTGACACTGTTGCTAATGTTTATTTGACTCAAATTTATTTTGTGCTCAAGGAGGTGGTTTGGTTTTCCACTAGAAAAAAAAAAGATGATAAGTAAGTTGTTATTTTCTCTTCCTTTTTGCTTTATCTTTAGTTTACTAAAATTCTAAAGTAACCAGATATATCCAAGAGCTCCTAATGAGGTGGCCCCAATTTTTCCAAGTCTTGCTCTTATGACTTAGTGATATTCGTGTTACTCTTTATTTAAATCTTTTATATACCATTTATTTGGTCAAACTTCGTCCCCCTCCCCCAATTTCTTCTAGGTCCTCCCAACTCCCTATCCACCAAACTTCATGTTCTTTGTCTCTCTCACTCATATGCTCAAAAGAAAGAGAAAAAACATAGAACACGAGAAGCCCAGTTGTTGGTCAGGGTTGTCCAAGGGGCTCTCAAACATACAGCCTATTGATGCTGCCCTTGCTTGCCCTCCAGAGGTAGAAAGTAAGTACTTATTGCAGAAAACACCATGCACTTCAGACACAGGGTCCAGAGGCCTCTGAGCTGGAACTGACCTGGATGTCTCTTCCCTGAGGATTAGCTTTCATGGTACCAAATGATGCCATGCAAGCTTCCAAAGCAGAGAAGCTGACAATAATCCTAACCAGTTATGATGCCTATGAACCACAAAAACAACCAGCATGGCGTGATAACCCTGGGTACAGTAATTGCGTACATACTTTGGTGTTAACAAGCTCTCTAGTTGACTTAAAGAGGGAAACTGTCTGGTACTGGAAACCTAGCCAAATACTCAAGGCTAATAAAGCTCTATATCTTGGAAGAGAATCTCCAACCTCCACTTTACTAAACCATTATACCTCTAACAACCATCTCTAACCATTTGTCCTTATACCCATGGATAAGTGTAGTCTTCATCTCCGCATTAAGGAAACTTGTCTTTGCAACAGATGGAGACCACTACAGAAAACTAGATAAAATACGCAGAGGTGTGGAGACCAGTCCCAGTGGACACATCTACAAAACAGTTCCTGTGTCTAATGCTCAGGCAACATTGCAAAAGAGAGGGCAGAAAGATTGTGAGAGACAGATGACCAGGGACTTTGTTGTGAGATTGTATCTCCTAGTGACATTAGAAGCTACCCATAAAGTCTCAACATGAGCTAAACGAGACAACAATAGACCCAGAAAGCCCACAGGCCTCAACCCTACACAGAGAACTACTGGCAGTTAAGGAATGCTGAGAACAGGAGAGAGTCTTCCCCAGGGAAAAGCACACCACCTGGTTATCCAATACTAAATGGCCAGCCCTGAAAACATACATACAAGTGACATTACACAGACTGAGCAAGTTATTTTCTTAAATATAAAGAATATATATACATGTACATATGCATATCTCATGAAAGACTTCAAGAAGAAGCCATTAATTTGAAAGAGAGCAAGGAGGAGTATATGAGAGGATTTGGAAGGAAGAAGGGAGAGGGAAGAGTGATGTAATTTTATTATAATCTCAAGAATAAAAAAAATAGGAAAAATGCATAAAACAAAAAGCAAAGGTCAAAACAAACAAAAACAGCAAAACAAAATAGAATTACTCTTCCTTTATGAAGTCAGCTTAAGTCAATACCTAGTTAATACTGTGAATTGACCTGAAATGTCCCCTTACCTAAGGATATTCCTCAACGAGCCACTGTTTCCACACATTTTCTGATGGGACTACCTTCTCTCAACTAATCACGATGTCGATGAAGTAGAAAATTTTGATAACATTAGAATTTAACATTATCTTAACTATCCACAAATGACCTTTAGTCATATAATTTTCTTATTTCAATATAAAAAATTTAGAATTTTATTATTTCTGATTTCTAGTATATCATAGTTCTTATTTTTAAGAATTGTCTGTTAGTAACATCAAAATCTAATTGAGATCAGTTGAATGTTATGGCTATTTAATTACCAGCAGAGCAAAGAAAATCATTATTTAACTTTAATAAATGAAGATATATGATACATGTGAGTATCCTGCAATTTGCAAGCAAAAATATGCAATTTGATTTTTATTGATAAATTCTTTTCTGTATAACAGTTTTCACTTTAATGAGGTATTAGTAGGAAGATTGATATCAATTACTCTATCTATTAAATGCTACCATTTTTAAGTGTGATTTCTTAATTATCTTTTGCTGTAGGCTGTTTTGATAAATGCAAATAAAGTATCTGTACATTCTTAGGTAGTTAATATGCCAAGACTTAAGCTGGGCATTCCTTGCTTATGCAAGTTTCATCTAATTATGTGGCCATTAAGTATGTCTCAAATGCTCAATATTTTTCTCTTTACAATCAACTTATACTTAATTAAAAAGTAGTGACAAACTTGCTAACTTTGCATTAACTACTCACTTGTGATACTAATTTAATAGGAGGTCTAAATTATTTTAAGTGATTTAAGGATTTCCAATATACTCTCTCAACCTCAAAGTTATTTGATTCAAAAAACCAGGAAGTGAAAACGTCGTGTTAATTAAATGTTTTCCTGTTTAAAAAGCAGGAGGAAGTCTTTCTATTTTAATATTGTAACACAGCACATTAACACTAAATTTACAGAATAAGAAAATAAATGACCAGCATAAAATGTGTTATTTATTTGGTGCTATTTGAATGTAATAAAATATGATTTAAAATAAGAGGAGTGGTGTGGGAGGAAGTACTACTTTGCTTTTGGACAGAACCATTTATGGTTTGATATCTGTTATCTGGGTGGGACACAACCACTGCTGTCCTGAAACAGAGCATCTGTGATCACCCATACTTGAGACCCTCCCAAGAGTGAGCCTGTTAACACTCCCCCATGGAGAAAGAGGGGGCGACTCTCAGGAACTACGAACTTCCAGAGATCCTCTGGGGACCCTCCTCTCCTTGAAATTACATAAGAGGTTAAGCAGTAAACTGAGGGTTGGGACTTTTCAGTAGTATATCTCTTCCTAAGCTACCCAGGGGACTTCCCCTTGGTGTGACTGCCACTGAATCACCCATGCTATGAGCAACCCTCTTTGGTCTCCTGGTGTCCTCTTTCTTGGGTGAATAAAAGTTTCTTTACATATACCCAGTAGGTGTAGCACAGCAGAGGCCATGCACAACTTGAGATTCAGTCACTGTGAGACTCTTGGGGTCATGAGGCCACTGGGCTACTAAACGTTCTCCCTTTTCCAGCCTATTTCTTCTCTCTGAAGGGTATCTTTTCTTGATCCTCTCACTTTGCTTGCTAGTATCTATACATCTCCACCGAATTCTTTGTTCTAGATATTAAGGACCTAGAATGTCTCCAGGGACATTCCACTACCAATTTCCACTGACACTAATTGAATAGTGTCAATGGACTAGTGAAAAAGGATAGATTTTGCTAAAGTGTTTGTTTGGAGACTTCATGGGTGGACCTGAAGTTTGGTGAAATCAGGCACAGAAAGGCAAGCGTGATCTTATGCATACATGGAATCTTAAAAAGATTATTGCACAGGAGTTGAAAACAGAATGATGATTCTCAAAGGCTCAGAAAGGAGGGTACTGTGCTGAAGCTATTTCCCTCTAGAGTGACATAGCCAGGAGGCATCATGAAGCAGAACGGCTGTGATAGCATCCAATGTGTCACTGCACTGTGACACTATAATGTGAACTACAAATGTGTTAGCCACATTCACAGATACCCTGCACAGCAGGTGGGATTAAGTGTGGCCTGTGCACCACAGATGAGACCTGAATACTGTCATTCACAGCAATGAAAGAAGTAAAACAATATATCTGGTAGCAGGGTCTGTGGTAATTGGGTCCATTTACATTCTTTCTCAGAGGGAAAATAGGGCAAGGCCACCAGACCCTCCCCTAAGATTCCCATCACCATTCTTTCCTGCCCTCCCCAGCTCTACATAATCTTGGTGACATAGGAGGTTGACGGTTAGCTGAGTGCTGGCACCTCACAATGAGGTTTTCCAGAGGCATCCCCCATGCTAGAGTGGATAGTTTCCGTGATACAGCTGCTTTTGAATCATCCATGTCCCTGTAAGTAACTCTTCACTCATGTCCCTGTATGTAACCCTTCACTCATGTCCCTGTACATAACCCTTCACTCATGTCCCTGTTAGTAATCCCAATAAGCTTACTTTGGGAAATGAGGAGTTATCTCAGTCAATAAATAGAGTGTCTGTGAAAATGTAAGTGAGCACGTTAAACCTGTCAGGTAGACTTGCAGTTTGGATTAGAAACATAGTTTACAAACTTTTAATAAAAACATTCAATGGCCTTCTAAATGGTCAAAAATGGAGATTATTATACAGCTGTAAGGGATTGGTCAACTCAAAATCTTAAACAATGTAGCAATGAGCTTTTCTGGAAAGATAGAAAAGGTCATGAAGGAACTTTTTGGCCATACAGTATTTCTCAATTACTTATAGGGCCAAAA
This sequence comes from Chionomys nivalis, assembly GCF_950005125.1. Lineage (NCBI taxonomy): Eukaryota > Metazoa > Chordata > Mammalia > Rodentia > Cricetidae > Chionomys > Chionomys nivalis. The sequence goes on from NC_080106.1 coordinate 30,363,236, forward strand.
TATTATGACCTAAATGGGGGTGTATTTATATTACCCTCAACACAGTTACTGGTAATCAAATGTTTCAGCAAAGATTATTAGCCAATCAAGGTCTAGGCAAGGAAAAATTAGGAAGAATATCTTAAAGACTCTGAATGATTTTCAAAAGTTGTTGGGAAACATCCAATGGTTGAGACCTTATTTAAAATATTCTATGGGAGATCTAGAGTTGCTAAGTGAAATTCTTAAACAGAATAGTGTTCCAAGTTCCACCATACAGCTTACAGAAGCTGCCAGATAGGTACTCACCCAGGTAGAATATGCTATACAGAAACAGCAAGTATATTAATTATGATCAGCCTTGGCAAGCATGTATATCACCTATGAAACTTACTCCTACAACAGTATTATGGCAAAAATGATCCACTTTTATGGCTGTACCTTCCAGGTTTGCCAGTAAAGGTATCAAACCCTTATTCTGAAGCAGTACCTTGCTTAGCACAAAAGAGCAGGATGGAATCTAGAAGGTATTTTGGCAGAGAACTGGCTATGATCAATGTTCCTTATACTAAGCAACAGATTGATTGGTTATTTCAAAATAGTGATTCTTGGACAATCACATTTACTCAATTTGAAGGCCAGATTAATAATCTTTTCCCAGTTGATCCATTGCTTCAATTAGTGCAACTATATTCCTTTTTTTTTCTAAAGTTGTAGCAAAAGATCCTATAAGGGATACTATGTTAAATTTTACAGATGGTTCTTCAAATGGAAAAGCTGTATATGTTAATAGTATAAGTTTAAAAAAAACAATTTAGTTTAACAAGAGAAACTGTTCACCAAATTGTTAAGCAATGTGATGTATGCCCACAGTATTTACCTGTACCTCAACTGGAAGTGAATCCCAGAGGACTACTTCCTAATCATGTATTGCCATACATATGTTACTCATATTACAGAGTTTGGCAAATTAAGATTTGTGCATATGACAATCAATACATATCCAAGATTCTTGATGGCCACTGTACAAACTGGGGAAGCCACTAAGCATGTAATAACTCATTGTTTAAAATGTTTCTCATACATGGGAACCCCAAAAATCACAAAGATCGATAATGGGTCTGGATATGTTAGTAAAGCATTTCAGCAATTTTGTTCCCAATGGAATCTCAAACATAAGACAGGTATTCCTTATAATTAATTCTCAAGGACAAGGAATTACGGAACATGCCCATGGCTCCTTGAGAACACAACTTAAAAAGATAAAAACAGGAGAATTAAGAACCACCACATATGTTCATAGCAGCACTGTTTGTCATAGCCAGAACCTGGAAACAACCTAAATGCCCCCCGACCAAAGAATGGATAAGGAAAATGTGGTACATTTATACAATGGAGTACTACACAGCAGAAAAAAATAACATCTTGAATTTTTGCAGGCAAATGGATGGAGCTAGAAAACATCATTTTGAGTGAGGTAACTCAGAGCCAGAAAGACAAGTATCACATGTACTCACTCATAAGTGGCTTTTAAACATAAAGCAAAGAAAACCAGCCCACAAATCACAATCCCTGAGAACTTAGACAACAATGAGGACCCTAAGGGAGACATACATAGATCTAATCTACATGGGAAATAGAAAAAGACAAGATCTCCTGAGTAAATTGGGAGCATGGGGACTTTGGGGGAGAATTGAAGGGGAGGGGAGAGGCAGGGAGGGGAGCAGAGAAAACTGTAGAGCTTAATAAAAATCAATTTAAAAAAAGAGCAGCCACTAATCCCTAAGTCATGCACCTTTTGTGGACACCCGTGAGCAATCTGCCATGGACAGATTTTAATATGATGGCACCAAGGCAACCTTTGCTAAGGCAAGGTGGAAAGACCCTTGCACTGGATTATGGAAAGGACCTGACCCTGTATTAATTTGGGGTTGAGGATATATTTGTGCCTTTTTCACAGGAAGAAAATAAAGCTGAATGAGATGACTGCACATACAGCAGAGGATGCCAGCCCTGGTGACGTCGCAGCCACTGATGATGCCACAGGAGAAGCAGAAAGAGGTTCCTAACTGTGATCCTGACTTCCTCATACCACCATGCTGCAGGCCGAGAAAAGGGGTACCTGAACCAATGTTCCTGACTTACAACTCGCTGCAGTGTAAGAAGTGAAAGAATATTGTGGTGACAGCTGGTGATTCCCGGCCTTTTGATGGACTTTCTACACAAACTTCCAGACCCAGTGAGTCCTATTTACCTCGGAGCCAGACCAGAAATGCAAACTGAACATTTGACTGTTTTATTACTCTTTGGGACACAGAACTCATTTTGCCAGTATGATATTCAATCTGCTATTTGAAATATAGGACCTGAGAACTGAGACCTCAATTTCCCCCTCAGGGAAAAAAGGACTCGTTACAAGAAATGGGTGAAGCCCCTCTTCGAATATAAGAAGGGTAACCAGAAGGCTTGTTTTTTGTTTGTTTTTTTTGGGGGGGGGGGTGGTCTTTTTTTTTTTCTTTTTCTTTTTGTTTTCTTTTTCTTTTTGTTTTCTTTTTTGGCTGCTGCTCAGAGACTGGGACAATTACTTAAAAGCAGAATTACAATTAAACTTTTGCCCATCATAGAAACCTTTTCTTGTCTTTTGATTAGAATGAATTCAAGAGAATTGTGATGTGACAAATTGTGTGTTTATTGTTTATTTCCACTCTATAATTATGGTATTGACCTAATAATGTTTGTAACTGCTTTAGTTCACTATAAGATATTAAGAAAAGTTTGACATTTCCAATGAGTTTGTGGATTTGGCATATTTTATTAAAAAAAATTTAGATTTTCATACAGCTAAAAGTTGGTAAGAAACACTCTAGATCAATTGAAAAGGACATCCCCAACCCTGGTGATCCTCAACTCCTTTAATTAGGACACTGTAGCCATAGGCGCATGTATATTTACAAAGCATTATCTAATTGCAGATGAACTCTCTTGACAGAAACTTAGCTCAGAGACACAGAGCCCAGAGGTTCTTTTTCCCTTAACTTTTTACTTATAGAGATTGGCAGTCAAAGGCAGGTTTAATCCTTTTCCCCCTCAGGCACCTAAGGCATGGACATGTATGACTGGAATACATGTACCAAAGATGGGTAAGTCTGGGGAAGGGGGAAGTGTTCACCTAAGGCGGATGCTATCATCTGTCCTACTGCAGAAATACAGACTTTTATTAAAATTAATAAAAAGGTAGGAATTGTGGAAGCCCAAAAATGTGAGCCTGTTTCTGTCTTGACAGACGATCAGGATATGCAAACATACTTTTGCTCCTTCTTCTGTTATATGAGGTTACCTGAGGAATGGTTGCTTTCAGGGTACCTGGTCTAGGGTGGCTTCACTGCCTAAAAATCAGAATGCTGATGACTTGATGTCTCAAAGTGTTAGAGCAATTAACTCTTCATGTTGTCCTTTGTGTCTTGTTAAAGAAATCTTTTGTTGCCTTCTTTCCCTTTTGTACTGGGGTATCAAAGTATATAGAAAATTAAACATGGACAATTTTGAAATTCACTGGAATTCCCTCCCAGTACTGTTCTACAGTTTCTGTTTTATTATTTTTAAATGTGTCTTAATATTCTTTACTTATATTTCTAAATTCCCATGCCCCTACTCTGGCAAAAGGTGTTTTTGTCAAGGCTGGTCCCTGACACCACCCAATACCCATACTGTATGGCCCACAACTACCTATCACTCCAGCTCCAGGGCATCTTATATCTCTGGATTTCTCAAACACTTGCACTCATATGTACATACACACACATGCACACAAATAAAAATAATAGAATAATCAAGGCTAGTCTGATCTGCAAAGTTAGTTCTAGTACAGGCTCCAAAGCTACACAGAGAAACCCTGTCTTGTAAAACCAAACAGTAATAATAATAATATAATAATAATAAAGTGAGACCCATTACAAAATTTAAGTAAACTTATTAGTTCAACAAGAGAGTCTTGGAAGAAATCATTTCTTTGATCTCTTGGTGCTCTATCTGTGATAAATAAACCTATTATTGAGGAAGAGGAAGTGAGCTCAGATGCAGGGCAGCTCCTCTGAGAGACAGATGCCATGCTCCCCTCTCCCTGGCAGAAGTGATGAAGCAAGCCGCCAGGTCAGACATGCTGAATCTTTCCTGGTAAGACTGAGGCTACACAGATTATTAGAGATGGGTTGATCGGGATATGAGAATTAGCCAGTAAGGGCTAGAGCTAATGGGCCAAGCAGTGCTTAGAAGAATACAAAAAAAAAAAAAAAATAAAAAAATAAACCTATTATTACATCTCCCTAAAAATGGACAGAAAAGGGGGCAAGGAAAGGACAAGAAAGTGCTGATTGATAGATTTTGGACCACAGTTGAACAAAAAAAATAAGTCTTGATGTTCTGTGAAATACCAAAATAAACATAACGAACAATAAATTATAACTCAAACTAGATGAGAAGATCCTAAATGTACTTATTATAAAGAAAAGATCAAGGATTATGGTAATGGATATGTGAATTACCCCAAACTGGCCACTACCCAAGATATATATGCATGGAAAATATAACATTTGCCTCCTAAATATGTAAAAATTATGTGTCAATCAAAATTAAATTAATTTTAAAAGATATAAAATACTAAAAATTTTTAAATTGATAAAAATAAATTTTAGGTTGATGGACTTCTATAATCGCAGTAAAAATGGTATTATAAAAGTAGTTTCTTAATCAAGAATTCTGAAAGTAAATGATTGACAATAAATGTTTAATCCAATTAACATAGCCCCTTTTGTTAATAATATATATATATTAAATATGTATAGACATGCGTGTTCTAAATAAGGACTAAGGCCAATATATGAAAAGTAGTCATGTCTTAGTGGTAAAAGTATGAGAGATTTAATTTCCTTACTTTTTGTTTCTCTGAATTTTCTAAATTCTTCCTCAAATTGATAGAGAATAGATTTTCTACATACCAATAAGCAATCTCAATGTGCTTCCTTAATAAGCAAGAAAATATTTATAGTGGTCATAAGAGTACTCTTAGTGTCAAAAGAGCTTCCTAGTACACATATTGTCTTGAACTTTCAGCCTCTCTCAGTTGCCTGTTTTTCTTTATATATACATATATCTAACTTATATGATGAAAATAAATTAAAGTTTAGAAATATAAAAGCAAAGATTGCCCCCCAGGTGCTTCGGATCATGTTTTTTCCCTTTCTACAATGAGCAAGTGTTGGTTTAATAATTGAAAAAACAAATTTTACTTTTTAAAATAGCATAGTTATAATGCACAATGAGAAAATAAGCTTTATTCCAAAACAGGCTTTATCAAGATGATAAAAAAAATAGCTAATGGAGCACTATGCAGTCAAAATATTCCACTGCAGAAGCAACTTTCTCTCCCCCAACAATAGCACAACATCAGCGTTCTTGGTAAGGATTTCCAATAATGACTGGCCTTGATGGTCTTGTTATCTACAAAGGCATTTCTTCTTTGGATGTGCAAAAGCAAAATGTAAACTATGTCAAAGTATGTTCATCACCTCTGTCATTGCTGTCAGAAATTTTCATTCACTATCCTGTATGTCGGAAGTTGGATCTTAAATCAAATACAGTCAATATATCTAAGTATATTGTTAATCATACTGATAGAGAATAGATTTTCTACATACTAAAAAGCAATCTCAAAGTACTCACTTAATAAGCAAGAAAATATTTATAGTGGCAGAAGAGTACTTGTAGTGTCCTAAGACAAAAGAAAAAGGGTTCTTGGTACACATATTATCTTGAACTTTCAGCCTCTCACAGTTTAAATATAGCATTTCAGTTAGTTGCTTGTTTTTCTTTATGTAGCAGTAAAAAAAAAAATTCCAGCATTGTATTTGTACTAAGTATGTCAACCTTTATGAACAAATGCTAAAGTTCTAGTGTACAACATTGTGACTATATTTAATGCTGTATTGTAGGCTTGAAATCTGAATGCTATTAAGTGTTTTCATCACACACACATATAAATACAAAATAAATACATTAATTATTTATTTTGATGTGAGAATCATACAATGTAAAATACCAAATCTTTTACTCCTTGAATATATGTAATTTTTGTTTGCCAATAATCGTTTGGTAAATCTTAGAGAAGAAATTTTCTCTGTAGACCCTCCTAGGTTTGTCTTTCTCCACTTACATCTGTTCTTCCCAAGATCAATATTATGCTGGATGGTTGTGTGTTCATTTGACACAGAGTCATCTGAAAGGAGAGAACCTCAAGAGAAAAAAATGCCTCCGTAAGTTCCAGCTGTAAGGCGCTTTTTAAATTAGTGATTAATGATTGATAGGGTAGGGTACAGGTCACTGTGGATGGTCCCATCCCTGGGCTGGTGGTCCTGGGTTTTATGAGAAAACAGACTAAACACATCATGAGGAGCAAGCCAGTAAGCAGCCCTCCTCCATGGCCTCTGCAACAGCTCCTGCCTCCAGGTTCCTGCTCTCACTACTTTTGATGATGAACTGTTATATAAACTGTGAGCAGAATAAACTCTTTCCTCCCCAGGTTGCTTTTGGTCATGGGGTTTGATCACAACAATAGTAACCCTAACTGAGACAAATATTTTCTTCATCCATTCCTTCTCAGTTACCTTGATATCTGTGTTGTATTGCCTCTCCTTGGAAGTCATTTCTCAGAAACCTGAGGGAGAGACTTGAGCCACAAAAGTCACCGAGAACTACTTCATTTTGAAGCTAAGAGATTGGTCTTAAAATTATGGTTGCCAATTTTACAAACTGTGAGTCACAAAACAGTATAGATGAATCTAACTCTTATCAACTAAAAAAAAAGTAACATAATCTTGAACATAGCAGCCATGCATGCTTTCAACAAATACTGAGACTTAGTAAAGTGCTAAACATCCTTAGACATTCTAGAAGCACAGAAAGTGAAGAAAATAATGCACTTTCCTTTGTAGAACCCACGGAGCTCCATTATCAGAATTCTTAACTTATTCCCCAAAGCTAGAATTTTATAAATACCACTTAATTCTGAATGGATTTTTAAGATTTATTTGTGTGGTGGTGGTAGTGGTGGTGGTTTGTGTGTGATACATGTGTGAATATGCTTCCAGAGGCTACAGAAAACTTTGGAGCCTCTGGAACTAGTTATACACAGTAGTGTGCCATTCGATTTAGGTTCTGGGAACCAAACTAGGGTTCCCTGGAAGAGCAGCAAGCACTCTTAACTACTAAGCCATCTCTTCACACACACCCCACTACTACTTAAAGAATTTTTAAGATACTTTAAGAGTATCCAAAAGATGAGGGTCCCCTATCCTTTGTCTACGTTTCTCTCAGCCTTCTTGTCTTCCAATCTCCCGTCAGAACAGCCCTTTAAACTTGGCATTCTAAGGCTGTTCTAATTCAAAATTGCAAATTCTTCTACAGTCCTCTTATAATCCAGCCCCAAAGAACCATAGGGTGTTGTTTATCACACCAGGAACCCCACTTCCGGTACCATTTTTCTGAATGAGATATTTTTCTTGCTGTTGTAGCAAAATATCTGAGTAAAACAAATAAGGAAAGCTTATTTTGGCTTGCCTCATGAGTAGATAGCCTATCACAGTGTTGGAAACAAAGTGGCAGAAGCAGGAGGTAACTAGTCACAATGTATCCACAGTCAGGAAGTAGAGAGAAAGTTTGTATTCAACACTGCACTTGATCTTTTTTTTTAATCCAACCTGGAAACACAGTCTTAAAATGATACTACTCACATTTAGAGTAACTATGCCCTCTTCAATTAATCTAATCTCGATAATTCCTAACATGCATGGCTTGTTTTCAGACATTCTAGATTCTGTTAATTTAATAACCAGTATTAACCATCACACCACTCTATGCTGATTTATCACTAATGAAGCCCCATCTTGATTATTCCTGCATCTTGGAAATCAGCCATCAGGAGGAAAACTGCATGACTTTTATAAGTCTTTTATAAGTCTTGGTCTTATAAAATAATTGCTTACTTCTCCAAACAGAGAAAAAATACAGTATCTGTCCATCCATCCAGTTATTCATTGAACAATAATTGTTTACCAATATGTAACAGAGTTTAATATATAAATTTTCTATCAATACCATTTAGAACTGAGCACCATAACAGTACTTCTCTCAAGGGTGAACAAGGTACCATCCAGAGCGACAAAGAGCTCCCAGTTTAGAAGAGTTAAAACGTAAAGGTCAAGAATGATTTACGAAGGACAGAGAATTGGCATATATTACTGCAATGTTTGGCTTTTTAACTCTTTTGTTTATTACTATGTAAATGCGTTTGCTTTGGGAAAATGCAAATATTTTAAGACAGAAAAATATACTTAATAACCAACCTAGAACAAGCCTTAACCTTGCACCTGTGTGCTATCTAGAGACACTTTGAAAATCTGATCATCTTACCTGTCACTGAGAAATGCTGCCTTTTTCTAATAAGGTTAAGGAGGCCAGATACTTCATTTCCTTCAAGATGTGCTGTGTTGTGCCTGGGATTGACACTTCAAATACCATTCAAGGTTTCATATCAACAGTAATCCTTCCTATCCAGCATCCATGGGCAACTGGAAATAAGCCTTTTCAACATCATGTAAGGGATTATTTTTTTAAAGAAAGGTTTTAAGGGATAAAAATAAAATTAATTTATAACCTTTCCAACTTTTATCTGCATACTTCTTATTCAAACCATGTCCCTTGGGTCTTTCTCTGCACAGAGGGGACTGTTTGCTGCCTCTGCATGGGTAGGATGCCTGCATGTCTCCCTAGTCCCAGCCCCAGTAGGATGTTAACTTGTGATCAATGGAGAGAAAAGATCGTGGAGAAATGGGCTATTTATCCACATGGCATGTTTCCTCATGAATGCCTTGTCCCTGGTCTGTAAGAAAAGTTTCCATGACAACCAAGCCACAAACGTTCACCCCCCACTAGCTGATGTGTTTCCCTCCCAATTGATCAGCTGGATATTGTGTTACTTTTCCCAGGCTGAACAATCTTCAGGGATTATTTGACGGTTTATTTCTTATTAACTGGACCCATGACTAGAACTATTTACATGAACTTTTCTCTTTGATCCTTCAAAAACATAATCTAAACTAAACAGAACAAGTTTTAGACATTAGTCATTTCATAGGAAGTAAAATAAGACCAGGAATCTTCATTTCATAAGGGATACATAGGTGCTCTGCAAATGACTAAATTTTATGTTTGGCCCTTCCCCATGTCCCTACCTCACATTCTGCCAGATGCTTTATCTTCAATAAGTGTTGAACATTTCATCACTCAAACTTTTCCAGAGATTTTGTATGTAAGTCACTAAGTTAAGGCAGAACTAACATCACAGTAATTTAATAATCTTCTTGCTCTCAAACTTTCTATATAAAAAGGTAAGGAACGTAAGGCAAAATATTATTACATTCCAACTCTTAAGTTTATGCCATTAAGAAAAAATAAATGAGGATATGCCAAAATATTTATCACTATTATACTTAGCTGGTGAAAATATAGACGTATTTCTGCCGGAATTTTTTGAGATTGATTTTTTTTTTTCCTTTTAGCTAACTGGATAAATTTTTCTGATGAATATCCACTATGTTCAAGGTCCTGGAGTGGCCTTCAAGATCAGGTCAAACTCCTTTGTATTCAGAAAGATAAAAAGAAGAAGTGAACCATGCATGAAACAGCTGACCAGGGGTTTGCCGCCCACGCATGCACATCAGCATGTGCTCCGGCTGCTTTCTACAGTGCAACTGAAATCAGACAGGTTGTGGGGAAGCTCAAAGACAAACCCTTTTCTCACTAGGTTGACCTCCTTGCTCCTTTCCCTGAAAACATAGCAGGTGCCTAATCTCTCTTATGTTGTCATCACCATTGCTATAGCTTAAAATGACTCATGGCAGACAAGTTGTATCTGGCATTGAATGGTATGAACGAAACATTGAAACCTAGTGGGGAGTCAGTCGTGCCTTTGGGATTTCCTGAATACTGGGATTCCCAACTGCGTACGTCCCTATGGGACGTACAGAAGCTAGCCTCGTGCTATTGACATGCTGTCTCCATGAAGCATAAGATTTCTGTGCCACAGTGGCTATTACACTTGTATAATGTAAGTCTTAATGTTTCAAACCTAAACTCCTGTGGAGCAGGACAAGAGCAAGCACAGGGAACTGGTCAACAAGGAGTAGATTGCTACATGGCTTGCTATGATGGCTATTCCCACTGAAATGTTTGTACAATCTTTTTCTGGTCCCACGGGAGTTCTGGCTAAATTGGTGCCACGAGTACTCTATCTGCAGAGCATATGAAAGGGACAGACTATTTCAGAAGAGTTGAAACCAGTTCCTCAATTGTATTTCCACTAGTGGAGCTAGTGGCCCAGAATGAGTGTCTGGTGAGAAATATCTCTGTAATACACAATGAGATGTACTGGGCACGTGCATATCAACTTTCAGGGACGAAAGGTGGTATTTTTAAAAAACTTGTAAGTTCTACACAAAGGAAAAAAATCTTTTGGTTTGATTTGGTTTGGCTTTTGCAGTGGTTCTGCAAAGAAATATTGAGGTGTCAACCAATACCATAATCAAAGCAATCGTCTAACTAGGGAAGGGAACCTATAGGTCACACACAAATTAGAAATCACGGGACGGCAAATAAACATCGCAGACATGCGCAGTTGTGTGGGTGGAGCTGCCTCATTACTACCAAAAACTGTTAGATATCAGATGTTTGTGGAGCAGATTGTTAAATACTACTCTAGTCAATAAAAAATTAAATTGCATAAAGTTGCAATTAAATAAATTATATCAAGACAAAGGTTATAAACAACTCAAAATCTCCCTCCAGAAATGAATGGCTCGTTCCACAGCTGTTGAATACCTAGTAGCAGGCTGCCTTGGCTACTGGACCTTGTCCAGGAAAACCTTGATGCAAAACAGCCTTCTCACCCAAGATCACACAGAGTCAAGTCCTGCTCAAATCTGGTGTGTAAAGGTCTAGTCACTGACCATGACTGAGTCTTCCCACACAAATCTGCATTAGAGAAATGAAGTTTTCATGAGTCAAGGTGATGACCAAACTCCTTTTCTGTCCAAGCCTCCTTCTGAAGAACTTCCTGATAATCCTGCTGCATACTGATTTCCAACTATGACAACACACAACAAAAGTATTTACCAGCAATTTACTGTGCTTCAGAAACCAGAATCAACATTGGCAAATAAGACACACTCTTCTCCCATAAGCTACACATAACTTAGAAGGGCAAAAATTCATCTGTTAAAATGCCAAATAAAGTCTTGAGATGTCCCAGAGGTTCAGGTCACCTGCTGCTTCTCCAGGGGCCCCAAATTCTGTTCCAGATTAGGTGGTTCACAACCACTTGTAACTCCAGATCCAGGGGATTTGACATCTCAAGGCTTCCATAGGCACGTGTATGCATACACACACATGTACATGCGCACGCACACTCACTCACACAGCAGTGCACATACAGACACATAAAGATAAAACAAGTCTTTAAAAATAAAATTCTTTATAGATATGGGAATCTCTATAATCTCAGCACTGGGGAGGCTGAGATAGAAGATGGTCAAGTCAGGCCAGCATGGCTTTAAATCAGACCAGAGAGAGAGAGAGAGAGAGAGAGAGAGAGAGAGAGAGAGAGAGAGAGAGAGAGAGAGAGAGAGAGAAGATGGTGAGAAAGAAGAGGAGGGGGGAAATTGGTGAAGGAAAATATATCTGTTTAGACATTTGTTTGTTTGTTTGTTTGTGACAGGTTTTCTCTGTATATCTGTGGCTACCTTGGAACTCACTCTATAAACCAGGCTGGCCTCAAACTCACAGAGATCTGCCTGCCTTTGCCTCACTAGTGCTGGGATTAAAGGTGTGCGCCACCACTGCCCAGTTCCGCATAGGTTTTCAAGGGACAAATTAGAGCTAACTGGTCATAGCACAGGCAAATTAAAAAGAACTGCAGGCAGGTATTCCACATACAAGGAGCTGTGGCTTCAATGCCAAATGACAATGAAAGCTTGATCACACTGTAGAGAACACAATTTCATTGATGACCACTGAGCTAGAAGATAGGAATAAGCGGCGTGCCATGCAAAGACGCTTCCCAAAGAGACTTGATGTGTTAGGGACTCTGAACTATATTTTATGTTAAAGGAAAATAAAGACAGATCTGTACAAAAAGACCTGTGAACAATAAACATTGGGTATTTTTAACTGAATCTTTGAACTGTTAAGGAACTACAAGGTCAGGGATAGAGTGGTAGCTCCTTCAGTTAAGAGCAGTGATTGTTCTTCCATGGGACTTAGGTTCCATTCCTAGTACCCTAGTTACAACAATCTGTAACTCCAGTTCCAGGAGATCAGACACCTTCTTCTGGATTCCTTGCATGCAAGTGGTGCACAGACAGACACACAGACCAAATGGACATACACATAAAATAAAATAAAATAATAAAATAAAATTTAAAAGAAGAAAATTGTGGTCAGGTGTGGTGCCACACACCTGTAACCCCAGCACTCAGGAGGGTGAGACAGATAAACCTTCCTTTTCATCTGAACAGAAAAGAGGAAATAATGTGAGAGGTCCTGCTGTCTATGGGTTGCTTTTATTGGTTAATGAATAAAGAAACTGCATTGGCCTGTTGATAGGGCAGAACTTAGGTAGGCATGGAAAACTAAACTGAATGCTGGGAGGAAGAAGGACGGAGTCAGAGAGACACCATGTAGCCCCACTAGAGATAGATGTGCTGAAACTTTACTGGTAGGCCATGACCCCATGGTGATATATAGATTAATAGAAATGGGTTAAATTAATACATAAGAGTTAGCCAATAAGAAGCTAGAGATAATGGGCCAAGTAGTGATTTAATTAATACAGTTTCTGTGTGATTTCAGGGCTAAGCTAGCCGGGCAGCCAGAAACTGGGCAGCGGGAACCAACAAGCAGCACCCTCCTCCAACAAACTGGCACCCTTGCAAGAGTTTCAGATGAGCAACATGGCAGCAAATTGGAGGCGAAGGCACAGAACGCAGAGATCAATGAGGAAGCTTCTGTAGCATTCTTGGGGGCGGGAGGTAAGGAGCCTTAACTTGAACTGAAGCTGAATTAAAATGAATTATCATTTGGAGTTGGCACTGAAAATATATAGAACACAGAGTCAATAAAGAGGTAGAAATATCAGAGAAAACTCAAATTTCTTATTTGGAAAAAAAAAAAAGACCAAAAATACAAAGTATGACAACTGAAGGAGAAACCTCAGTGATTTCTGGATACCTTGACTCTGACCTGTTTATAGGGCACTGAAATGAACACAAAGTTAGCAGCTCAGGTGAGTCTAAGATGGGGGAAAGAAGACAGTGAAGGGTTGGGACAGACTGACAGAGAGAGGGAGGGAGAGAGAAGGAGAAGGAGAGAGAGAGACACAGAGAGAGATGGAGGGGGGGCTGGAGATGTAAAGCGAGTAGGACACTTGCCTAGCACACACAAAGCCCTGGGTTCAATCCCCAGCACCACATACCTATAAGGCCAACCCTTGGGAGATAGGAGGAGGACCAGGAATTAAAGTCGTCTTTGACTACACAATGCATTTGAGGCCAGACCGGCCTACGTGAAGTCCTGACTCAGAAGAAAAGGAAATACGGAAGTACAGAGATCACCTGCCTCGCTTGCCTGGCCGTCTGTAGCATTTCTTACACTAAGTCTCAAGAGTGTGCCACTAAATTAACCTGCAGTTCTGAGACAGCGTGGTATATCTGAAGATCATGCCTTTAATGTCAGGCTGACTGTGCTTGTCCTCAACATGCTACACATTGGTGTAAATACTTAGACAAAGTATGTACTGAAAACGTCATGCTTTGCAGGGTTTCGTAAGCGTGAGATTTCTAACATGGAAGCATACTGCACAGAGCAGGCCTCCTCCCGTGATTCTCTGGGGCCCAGCCCACGAGACTGTAAAGGCCTTGGCGTTGTTCTCAGCTGTGCTTTCCACTTCAGACTCCCGACATTTGCGTATATTCTTTCACGGCCCTGACACAGATAAAATCCAGCCCCCACCCTCCCGCTCTACTGTCTGGACCTGTAGGGTTTGTGGTCCCCCTCTGGCCTCTTAGGCATCTGATTTGTTTCCTTTCAGCTGAATGTGACAGCGAGTCATGAATTGTTCTCCATCCATGTTTATTGCAAACAAATAACAGTTATCTCCAATGGGCCTGCTTGGTTTTATCTTAGCCAGTCCTGTAACTGTTTAATTATTGCATTTTATTTCCTCAAAGTTAACCCATTTCTCTTCAGGATAGAGCACATATATAAAGACACAAAAGCAACTGTGTTACTGGATTTCAAATATTTTTGCCACTGGAAACAAGCCGAGGCCATTTTAGTTGGTTTTGACTCTAAAGCCCAATAACACAACAAAAATTTCGTGGCAAAAAAAAAGAAAGAAAGGAATGAAGGAAGGAATGAAGGGAGGGAGGGAGGGAGGGAGGGAAGGGAGGGAGGGAAGGGAGGGGGGAGGGAGGAAGGAAGGAAGGAAGGAAGGAAGGAAGGAAGGAAGGAAGGAAGGAAGGAAGGAAAGCTCTTCCCCCAGTGCTTCTTTACAGAGAGCTGAGTTAACATCACTGGGGAATCCCAGGCTGAGGAAGCAGGTCTGTTGGTTCCGGAAGCCAGATCTGCAGTAGAGCAGCCACATCCAGGAAGACCAAGAGTAGAGCAAGCAAGAGGGGAAGGAAAAGACTTACCCCAGAGAAGGTCATGGGATGAGACTAGGAAAAGAACCTTTTCTTTCAAATTAGGAAAACAAAGTATTGACTCCAAGAGGAGCCAGGTCCAGGCCAAACATGAAACAAGGGTACCAGAAGGATCTCCTGAGAAAAGAAGATCAAACAGCTAAAGATACTCAGTCCAACACCAAAAGGAAGGAGCGCGACATTTTCCCTCACCTTCTACAGTTCTCTACGAGCACTACCCGAGAGAACTGTACAAGAGCTCACAAAGGATCCCTCAGTCCATGCCCTCCATATTTTCTCCTGTCAGCCTCTTGCCTCCCTCTGCTTCCACTCATCTCAAGCCTCTACTGCCCCCTCTAGCTCTGCCTGCTACATCCCACAACATATCCCCAAACCACATGGTTTCTCCTGTCTCTGTTTGATGGGATCTCCTGGCCGCCGATTTCCGCATCAGTGTATCCCCCACACCTGTGGGTCTCTCTGCCTGCAGTGATATCTTGTTTGTTCACTAACAAATAAAGCTTTTTGAGATCAGAATGAGGAGCTAGCCACTAGTTAGCCATAGAGGCTAAGCAGTGGCGGCACACACCTTTAATTCCAGCACCTGGGAGGAGGAAACAGGAAATGATATGGCTGGGTGGAAAGGGGAAGTGATAAGGCAGGGAGGAGATAGGAGCTTGGCCCCTTTTCAGCTAAGAAGTTGGCGAGGTAAGAGGTGGCTGTGGCTTGCTCATTTGTATTTCTGATCTTTCAGCATTTACCCTGATATCTGAGTTTGTGCTACATCTGCCAATTAAGAAGTCTCAATGGAAACCACGATGTTAGTTATCTGCCCCCTTTTCATAGAAATAAGTCCAAGACAGTGGAACTGTGCAAGAAGAAACTAGAATGTTTTGTTTCAAAGTGCTGCATTTAAGAATCTTGCCTGCAAATGGATAGAGCTAGAAAACATCATATTGAGATAACCCAGACACAGAAAGACAATTAGCATATGTACTCACTCATAAGTGGTTTTAAACATAAAGCAAAGAAAACCAGCCTACAAATCACAATCCTAGAGAACCTAGACAACAATGAGGACCCTAAGAGAGACATACATGGATCTAATCTACATGGGACGTAGAAAAAGACAAGATCTCCTGAGTAAATTGGGAGCATGGGGACCATACGGGAGGGTTGAAGGGGAGGGGAGAGTCAAGGTAGGGAGCAGAGAAAAATGTAGAGCTCAATAAAAATCAATAAAAAAAGAAGAAAAGAAAAATATTTGAACAACCAAAAAAAGTTTTAAAAACAGAATGTCGCCTGCCTCACCCCACCAAATCCTCAAGATAGTTCAGTTTTAGAGCTGTGAAGTTCCAAAGCTGGCAGGTAGAAGAGTGTGGATGGACATCTAACTCAAACAGTTATTCTCATAATTGACATCATCAATTGAACGAGTAGTGGGTACCATTTTATATCATTACTATAATATACTTTTATCACATTAACTCTCGTTAGTCTTATGCTCCCTCATCCCCTAATTGTTGTGGCAAATCTAATTTACAAATTATACTTTTAGGGTGCTACATCACTGATTTCTCCATGCAGAGCTGCCAATTTCCCCCTGAATCTTTATTTTTCTTGCCCACGCTAACTACAAAGTGAACAAGAGAGACATGGTAACGAGAACCATCTTCTAAGCCCTTCATTCTCAAGTCTAGGTCTCCAGGAAGCTTTGCTTTTCTCACACATACATTGAAATATAATGCAGTTCTTGATGTTGACACCGGAGTGACATTTAGAAACCTGAAACCTGACTCTCGAGCTTTAAAATCTTATTGGGATATAAATACCCCTCTTCTGTGGTAAAGGGAAGAAAAATTCAAATGGAAGGGGCTGTATGCAGTTAGTAATCATCCTGATGAATAGGAATGCCAGGTGCTGTGCTACCTGGTGTGGTGCCGCTCACCTCTGCCCTGACTAAAACTGACCTACACTCCAGACTTCAGCTGCAAGTTCAATCCAGGGGCCTCACACCCTGCCTTGAATGCCATGAGCTGGCAGAGCCACAAATCCTGAAATAAATTCCTAAATGGATTCTGGGCAAATGCCTTCTTCTAAGAATTTTGAGGTGTGTCAAGAACTTCCCGTGGACCACAGCCTAGACCTTCCTTTCAGGGATGCCGAGATGATGCTAGCTTTCCTTGTCCAAAAGATGTGGTAAGACAGAACAGTGGTAAGTCTCATGATAAAGACCTGTTAGCATTTGGAGCTTAACTGCCTCCCCAAAGCCCATATGCTGAAGTGTTAGACACTGGTCTGTGGCAGGACTGGGAAATGCTGAAACTGTAAGAGACGGGGCCCTGTAATCATGTCATTAGAGGAATACCCTTGAAGTAGATATTGAAACCCTAGGGTCCCCTCTCTGCTTCTCAACTGCTATGAATTTTGTTCTGCCCTGTTCTGCCTTACCACAGGCCTAAAGCAACAGAGTCAAGCCACCATGGACTAAAACCTCTGAAACCGTGAGCCAAGTGAATGTTTCCTCCTCAGCTTTTGTCTCTGGTATTTTGTTGCAGGAGTAGAAAGTTGACTCACACACAACTGTTTTTGAAACCAATTTATTAAAATGTTGTGAACACTGGAACGAAAAAGGTATCAGGGGAGCTCCGCCCTTTTCTCTATTTGCACCCTACGTGATGTGTCCTCATGTTGCTTGCCATCAGGAACTGCCTATCTAAAGCAAGTGAGCAAGTGGGAGACTTGGAATAACCCAATGAGATAAAATCTAAAGGACAGTGTAGTTCGTGTGTAATGACTGCTGAACCCCTCTACACTTTTAAATGCAGACCATAACCTAATCTTCCTAGCAGGCTCCTAGAATACACGAGAGAACACAGAAAGCTAAAATGCTGGGAAAATTGAGACATGAGGAGATGAAATAGCATGGCCACTGCCCTTCAGAGGATTCAGGAAATTGTTTTTTTTTTCCTTATTCTTGCCTCCTACTGCAGTTTGAACGTGAACTGTCTCGCATAGACTCATATCTGTAACACTTTGCCCCAGTTGGTGGTTCTATCAGGGAAGGTCTCACAACCTTTAGGAGATGGGGCTTTGCCGTAGGGGAAATATGTCTCTGAGGGCAAAAAGGTGGTCTCATGATCATGACCTGTTAGGATTGGATCTTAAATGTCATTGGGGGTGGGGCTGTAAGGCTTTGCAGCCTGGCCCAACTTCCTGTTCACTCTCTGCCTCCTGAGTGTGGACAGATTGTAACTGGCCAGTCTCCTCCCATCACCATGCTTTCTCTGTCTGTGACCACGCCCTCCCCACTATGATAGACTGTATCTGTCTGGAACTATAGGCCTTAATAAACCCTTTCTCCCTAAGTCATTCCTTCTGAGAGCAGGCACATTCGGGGTAGTATGGCTGTAGATTTGGAATATGTCTTAAATACCTCTTCAAATAGAAGGGGCAGCCTCCTTTTGAGAGGTTAAATGTAATAGGAAATTGAGAAAAATAATCACATTTTTTTAATGTTTTTACATGATTCTGCATTTGTTATAGCTTTGGCCTTGGACAGAGACATCTCTCATAAAGCTGTGGATAATTCTGCAAAGCTTGTTAAAGCCCAAATTCATAAGCACACTAGGCCATGGTGGCTTGCTACCTGAGCCCAACGTGACACACCTTTTTGTCAAGGAGAGCCAGGGTAATGGTGCCTGTGATTTATCAGCCCTCCATATGACCACAGGTCCAGTTCTGCTCTGCCCCGACCACATTTATAGCTTTTTAAGTCTAAGCATCAATTTCCTCAACAGTTGACAACGAGTAAAAAACAGGGTCTCCCTTCAAACTAGAGTGTGTTTAGAAATCCTCGCCAAGGGTTCCTAATGACACATAGCTCATATTGGAGTCATGGAACGAACCTCATCTGCCCCTGGGCCTTCTCAATCTAGAGACACATTAGGAATTTGGGGTTTGCATTAATTCTCTCTTCCGTTCACTGCTTTGTAGTTCCAAAGAGCTAGTAGCTCAGTGCTAATGAGGTCAAAGTCCCAGGTTTGATTTCTCATGAGGACAAATGAAAATCCCTCTCTTGTTTAGACTTATAAATATCACTGAACCTTGCCAGCTCTATTTTTCTCTCCTGAACAAATCCTTGTGGAAAAAAAGAAACAGTCATTTCAATGCCTGGTTCTCAATGCACTCCTCTATAAAATGAGAATAATGAACTCTTATTACTTATCTTTCACTGTACAGTCTTAGGATTTGAGTCTGGTGTAGTCCCCAGGCTCACGTGTTGAGTACTCGTGACAATGTTTTGAAGGCTGTGGAGCATTTAGGAGATTGGGGCTTGGCCGGTGGAAGAGGGTCACTAGGATGACCTTCAAGGTTTATCACTGCTTCCTGATCAGCCACGGTGTGAGCAGCTGTCCTCACCAGCTTTCCAGCTGCCACAGATGAAACAGTTCCTGTCATTATGCCTTCCCCAACTTGATTGGCTGGATCCCTATAAAACCACAAACTAAGTTAAGCCCACCCTCTTCCTTGAAGTTGTTTCTGTCGGGTACTTTTCAGCACAGAGAGAAAAGTAGCTAAGATAAACCAAGAAGCTAAGAGACGAATTTCTAAGAATGTAGGTGTCTGTTACAGCAACAAGAAAGGGAGAAGGGATGGGGATGCCCGGAAGCAGAGGTGGGGGGAAGAAGAGATGGAGGGAGGAATGGATGGATAGTACATAGGTTAACTTTTCTCATTGCACAACAGAATAACTAACGAAAGCAACCTAAGAAAGGAAGGGTTCATTTTTGGCTCAGAGTCCATTGTGGGAAAGCCATCACAGAAGAAACTTGAGGCCACTGGTCGCACTGCATCCCAGTGACTAAATGGACAGTGGTGAGCATTTGTGCTCAACTCACTTTCTCCTTTCTATTCACTCTAGGACCCAGCCCATTGGTTGGTATACCCACATTCAGGATACATCATCCCACATCAGTTAACCTAATATAGATAGCCCCTTACAAACACATCCAGAGATTCACTTCCATGATGATTCTGATGAGATGGTTCTTATGGTTAAAAGGCCTTGCAGCTCTTCCAGAGGATCTGGGTTCAACTCCAAGCACCCACATGACATCTCACAACCATCTGTAACCTCACCTCACAACCTATCCATGGGATAGGTTCCAACACCTTATTCTGGCTCTCGTGGACATCAGGCATACACACAGTGCACAGACAAACATGCAGGAAAAATACCCATATTCATAAAAGAATTTTAAAGCTCAATTTAAGCAAGGAATTGCACTGAGTTAATAATCAAGATTTATCATCACCCATCTCTTTTTAATATTTATTTATTTTATAGCCCAACTGAAATTTCCCCTATCCTCCCAGCCCCTCACTTCACCTCACGTCCACCATCATTCCCAATCCACTCCTCCTCTGTTGCTGTTCAGAACAGGGCAGGCCTCTCATGGATATCAACAAAACATGGCATATCAAGTTGCAGTAAGACTAAGCAACTCCCTTTGTTTTAAGGCTGGGCAAGGCAGCCCAGTATAATGAATTGGGTCCCAAAAGCTAGCAAAAATGTTGGCGACAGCCCTGCTCCCACTGCTAGGAGTCCCACAAGACCAAGCTGTACGACTGTCACATATGCATAGAGCCTAGCCCAGTCTCATGACGGCTCCCTGGTTGTTGGTTCAATCCCTGTGAGCAGCTATGAGCCCAGGTTAGTCAATTCTGTGACTTTTCTTATGATACATGCATCTTATTGATTGCTGCTAGTTATAGTGGTCTCTTGTTTCTTACTATTTGGTGAGTATCTGGATTTATAATAACAACACCTCAATACTTTTCTCTCAAGGGGCAGACCACCTTTTTTCCACTTGGTGTTTGACGTGGTTTGATGCATTTCCTGATTTCAGCATGGCAAATCACAGACTCCAATGATCACCTTAAACCCAATTTTTGGATAGGAATTGTTTGGGGGTTGGGACAGGCCCACATCACCCTCAAGCCCAATCCTACCTCTTTTCTGAAGCAACATAGACTTGGAAAGTAAATGGGGTGGGTCAACAGTGGGGTGACTCAACAGTGGGGAGACTGAACAGTGGGGTGGGTCAACGTGGGGTGGATCAACAGTGGGAGACTCAACAGTGGGGGGACTCAACAGTGGGGTGGGTCAACAGTGGGGTGACTGAACAGTGGGGTGGGTCAACAGTGGGGGACTCAACAGTGGGGTGACTGAACAGTGGGATGGGTCAACAGTGGGGGATTCAACTGTGGGGTGACTCAACAATGGGGTGGGTCAACAGTGGGGTGGCTCAACAGTGGGGTGACTGAACAGTGGGGTGGGTCAACAGTGGTGTGACTCAACAGTGGGGTAGGTCAACGGTGGGGGTGGGTCAACAATGGGGGACTCAACAGTGGGGTGACTCAACAGTGGAGTGGGTCAACAGTGGGGTGGCTCAACAGTGGGGGACTCAACATTGGGGTGACTCAACAGTGGGGTGGCTCAACAGTGGGGTGGCTCAACAGTGGGGTGACTGAACAGTGGGGTGGGTCAACAGTGGTGTGACTCAACAGTGGGGTAGGTCAACGGTGGGGGTGGGTCAACAATGGGGGACTCAACAGTGGGGTGACTCAACAGTGGAGTGGGTCAACAGTGGGGTGGCTCAACAGTGTTTCAGAAGCATTCTGAATCCACTGGAAATGGATCTGCACTGTTTAGGGATGCTGGAAACTGGCTTCTGTGACAGCTACACCTGAGGCTAATATTTTCATCACCCTTTAAGTTCCTTTTTTTGTTTTAAAGTTGAGTTTCTTCCTAAGACCAGAAGGAACCTGATCATCAACAGTACAGACAGTAAGAAAAAAAGATCTGCCATGGCACTGGAGTGGGATGGAAGGGAGAAAGAATAAAGTTGTATATAGGACTCATTTAAATCCTAACTCTTCTAGTAGACTAGTGTTGTGATAAGTGTTGACTGAATTCTTTTTCTCTGAACCTCATCTTTGTGTATGTAAAATGGGGAAACATCTCTCTCCAACGTTGAACGACATGAAGGATTAAATAAATCAAAAGGTACAAATAGTGTGGCATCGGATGCACACTCCGTTCCCTGCCTCCTACGTGCCAATTAGCTCTCTAATTCCCAGGAACAAGAAGGAATCCACCAAGTTCTCAGCGACAGTGCCCCGTGGGCTGTCAGCGTGCACGCGGATTCAGGGTTCCATTTTCCGTTCGCTTGCGCTCACCGCCGTGTGACTAACTAGATTACGACCTCCAACCAGCTGCAGTTATTGTTTCATTGTCCATAAAACCCAGAATCCTTTTATAAGCGCAAGTATTAAAGATGTGGCCAGGCGGGGTTCTGTGGCAGACAGAATAGCACAGGATGTGGGAGCCCAGCAGGATGGACACAAGCAGTCCTGCACCAGGCTCCACTCTCCAGAAAGCTTCGGAGAAACAAGAATCTGTTAAGAAATGCACAGTGTGGACCTCTTTCTTCACAATTTTTATTTGCTTTGATTAATATGTTTAAACCGAAATAGAATTACATCATTTCTCCCTTTCTTTCTTCCCTCTAGCCCCTCCCAGCAACATTCCCTCAAGCTCCTCATGCATCCCCCATTCTCAGGTTGATACCTTTTTTCTTCTATTATTACTGTTGCATATGTATGTATTATATATATGTATACATAAGCACATATATATACAACCTGCTAAGTCCATTTTTGTTTTTCCTATATATATATGGTTTCAGGGCTGAGCACTAATACACAACACTGAAAATAAATCAGAAAAAAAGTTCATGGTGGAACCACAGTTAACAGTGACATAGCTACCCCCAGGGCATTAGTTAGGGTTCTCCAGAGGAGCAGAGCTTACATAATGAACCTATCTATATACAGAAAGCAGATTGATTAGAATGCTTTGGAGATGTGGCCCAGCTAGTCCAACAATGACTGCCTACCAAGGGAAGGTCCAAGAATCCAGTGGCTGTTCGGTTCATGAGGCTGGATGACTGAGATAGTCTTCAGTAGAAGTAAGCTCTAATACCAGTGAAGAAACAGACTGGCTAGTGAGGGTGGGTGGAAGCAGGCAAAGAGAGAGAACTTCCTTCTTCTGTTTCCTTTATATAGGCTGCTACCAGAATATGTGGCCTGGATTAAAGTCTCTTCCCACCTTAAAAGATTCAGATTAAAAACGGGTCTTCCCACTTCAAAAGATTCGATTAAGAAAATAAGGATCTCACAGGTGTGCTCAACTGCTTGGGTTTTAGTTCATTCAACATATCGTCAAGTTCACAACCAATACCCTTGTACTCCCCTATCACTCCGCAGTGAAAAGAAACAAGTTGTTGGTGTGTAGTGTATTAGCTACTTTTCTGCTGCTGTGTTAAAACACCAGAATGAAAGCAGCTTACAGAAGAGTTTACTTGGACTTGCAGTTCCAGAGGGATAAAATCTACCACGGTGGGAGGCACTGCAGCAAGCAGTTGGCATAGTAACGGGAACAAGAAGATGAGAGCTCACATCCTTAGCCACAAGCGCAAAGCAGAAAGAGCAAACTGGAAGAAAGAAGGGTTTTAATCTCAAAGAGTACCCACAGTGGCATGCTTCCTCCTGCAAGGCTGCATTACCTAATCCTCCTCAAATAGCCCCACCAACCGGGAACCAAGTGTGCAAAATGCCTGAGACTGTGGGAGACATTTCTCATTCAATCCGCCACACATGGCAATACTTAAAAACATGGTTGTTGAAAGACCAACACACTGCAAGTGGTGACACACTGTAACACTCTGTGCGCACAGTGTTGCTGCAATAACAAGACAGTAGGAATAGATTATAGATTGGTACTTGCCAAGGGTTAGGAATGAGAATAAATGAAGGAGAGACATGATGTGGCTATAAAAGGACAACACGAAATAGTTATATAATATCACACACACGCACACAACACACATACACAATTAAATGAGTGCAAATAAACCTGAGCATTCTGAATAAAATCAGTGAATTACAGAAATGGTGATAAACTAACTGTCTTCTCTCATTGAAGTCTTGGGAGACGTGACCTGGAGAAAATAGAACAAAGAACCTGAATCTCTATGATTTACGTCTTATGGCAGAGGCAGGCAGTTCTCTGTGAGTTCAAGGTCAGCCTGATGTATACATCAAGTTCCAGGACAGTCAGGACAGTCAGGACTATAGAGGCTCTGTTGCAAACACCCTCCCCCCAAAAAAATGAATTTAGAAATAATATCAGAAGAGTTGCCCTAGCTAACAGAGCCCAGTGTGATCTGGAACCTCGAAAACTGTCTACTCTCACCTAACCCCACACTCCCACCCAGTGGAACCCTGTTTGTCACTAGCTGTTCCCCCGCTGAAATTTTCTCCCTCTGATCTCTACAGGGATAACTCTTCTTGACGCTCAGTTCTCAGCTGACTGCCTCCTCGATAAGACTCCTCTTGTCCACAGAGGACAGCACCTAGCCACTTTGTCACACTCTCCACATTGATTAGTGCAGCAGCATCCATTACTGTTCTATGTGTTCAAAGAATTGGGGGTAGGGGTTTCTCTGTGTATGCCTGGCTGTCCTCGAACTCACTCTATAGACCAGGCTGGCCTTGAACTCAGAGATTTGCCTGCCTCTGCCTCCCAAGTGCTGGGATTAAAGGCGTGCGCCACCACTGCCTAACTGTTCAGTCTTTGTACTGCTATATTTGTTTCTCTTAATAGAAAACTAGGTTCTTTCTAAAACCTATTGTGTGTGTGTGTGTGTGTGTGTGTGTGTGTGTGTGTGTGTGTGTAATATGTGGGTACCCTTGGGGGCCAGAAGAGTGGAACAAGGCTCAGATCTTGCTGCAATGAAACACCATGTTCAGAAAGCAAGAGAGGAGGTAATTGTTTATTTGGTTTACACTTCTATATTGCTATTCATCATTGAAGGAAATCAGGACAAGAACCTGGAGGTGGGAACTGATCCAGAGGCCATAAAGGGGTGCTGCTTGCCTCCCCTGGCTTGCTCATCCTGCTTCTTATAGAACCCAGAACCACCAATCCAGTGATGGTACCACCCATGGGCTGGGCCCTCCCTCTCTGATCACTAATTGAGAAAATACCATAGCAGTTCTTTCTTTGGCCTGCCATCTCCTGAATAATGAATGACACAGAGACTTCTCATTAAGTATGAAAGCTTGACCTTAGCTTAGATTTATTCTCAACTAGCTCTTATAACTTAAATTAACCCATTTATAATCATCCATGTTTGCCATGTGGCTCATTAGCTCTTCTCAGTAACGTACACCTGACTTCCTTCATGACTGACTGGTGAACTTCCCGCACCTCTGATTCTTTCCCAGAGTTCCTATCTCTCCCCCAGAAGCCCAACCCATCCTTTCCTGTCTAGCAATGGGCCATTCTGCTATTTGTTAAACCACCAGAAGGTGCCTTAAGCAGACAAGGAAGGACAGAGACGCATCTTCACATAGTGTACAAAAAGATTATCCCAACAAAACTGCCTTATAGCTGGATCTCATGGAGGCATTTCCTCAACTGGAGCTCTTTCCTGTCTGATAACTCTAGCTTGGGTCAAGTTGACACACAAAACCAGCTAGTACAGGTCCCAACACTTGCCAAAACAGTAGCAAAGAAAAAGTACCTAGATGTGCTGACCTTGGTTTTTGGCTTCTGTAGCTATAGTTCTTGCTAACTGAAGTGTGTCGCCCAGGATGTGAGTTTTGTGCATAAAAGACAAAGAACTGTGAGGCCCAGGGCTGCAAGATTTGGGAGAGCTCCCCATGCAGCTGCTGGCTAGCAAGAAAAATTTCCCTTTTAGTTTTAGACTTTCCATGTGGGAGTCTCTGGTGAGTTTATCTTGCAACATTCTGGGGGCTCTAACAAGATTCCAGGAGACCGAGACACTAGGACTCTGAGGATCTTGGATCCATTCTTGATTAATAGTACAGAAAACAGAGGGTTTCTAGGGGGGTGCACACCCTGTGATCTTCCAGGGTCTTGCAAACTTCTCCAACCTCTAGTCCCACCACCCCACAGATTCCCCATTGCTTCCACCCTACAATGGGAAATTACAGAAAGTCACCTGAGTCTGTCGCCTCCAGTGTTAAGTCTGCTTATGGTGCCTTCTAAATAGGACATTTAGGACAGACTGGACATAGCCTGATTCCAGTATCCAAGACCCACGTGAGATGTCACCTTAGCCCCGGTTAAGTCTGTGTGGTGGTCACCTCTAGTTGTTTTTGCTCTTTGCTTGTCTGTGTGGCTCTCTGTGTGTTTCTGTCAGTTCTGACGATTGGAAAAACAGACATAAATTGTCCCAAGACACAGCTGAAGCGCATGCTCCACCCTTCAAGGAGGGTTCTGTGGATGAAGATGGATGTGGTGTCCATTTGCCACCCAGCGGCACCAGACCCTCTATGAATCAATTGACATTATTTTGGAATTAGGTGACCCAGTGACAGATCTCGGGACCCCAGGTCGTTCGGGTTGTCTAGAACACAATGACCAAAGACTCCAGCCACTCTGATCAGTTTCCCCATATTGACTAGTGACCTCTCTGCTCTAAGACCCACATCCCTGGCTTAAGATCTGTGCCCACTTGCTGGAGACGCAAATCCTCTTGGATTGCCAGGTCACCTGGAGAATCTCCACCTGTTCTATCCATCCCATTGGAGGATTTTGACTTTCCCCCTCTACATGACCCAGTGTGGTCTCTGGCCATAACCAGGGAATGGAGAACGCTTCCTCCAGCCACACTGGAGGCAGGGAGGGGGTAAAATGTCTCTTCTACCTCGGGCTCCCTGTCTTTCTCTTCCACATACAATGGGGTGGTTCTGGCTATGGAGGCTCTGGGAAGACATTTCTTAGAGGCTCCCTCTAAGAAAAATGCCCCCTATTTGGAGTTTGCACCAAAGCAAAACATATTCCAGTCTTTGTGTTCCAACTACAGGGAGGCAGATGCTTAGAGGGGTAGCAAATGCAAAGCCAAAGCCTGGTCTCCATGATGTCTCACTTAGATGAATAAATGCCACCGGCTTAATCTTTAAAAAGAAAATGCCCCCTGCGAGTCTGAGACCCAAAGATTCCCCTTCTACCCTTTTTAGGGTTTATGTCTTACTTTCATACAAAGATCTATATAACTGGAAAACTTGGAACCCATAAAACAGACTCAGGCTTTCGTTAGTCTCCTCAAAACTGTCATTTATACCCACCAGCTGACCTAGGAAGACTGCCAACAGCTCCCGACTACCCTCTCCCAAGCAGAGGAGAGGGACAGGATCCAGTCTGAAAGTAGGAAAGTTGCCCTCAGGTCCAACGGAGGCAGGTTGGAGGACAATACAGCCCAACTAGAATGGATTTTCCCCTCTGCCCTCCTGACTGGGACCCCAACAATGACCAACATGAGGAGGCTCTGGATAGTTTTTACTGGGCCACTTTAGGAGGATTGAAGGCAGCTTCTAGAAACCTGCCAATCTGTCTAAGGTGAGCAAGGTTATACAAGAATCCCCAAAATCTCCCTTTGGTTTTCTCTGTGAGGTTTACCAGGTATTCACCTCCATAGGCCCAGATGTACCAGAAAATAGGCAAGCAAGCAATACTGCTTTTGTTGTTGAGTCTAATGTTGTTGAGACATTAGAAAGAAACTTCAGAAATTAGAAGGGTTTGAGAGTATGACTAGGTCCCAATTATCGGAGATTGCTCAAAAGGTTTGCAGTAACCATGATCATAGAAGAAATGCAGACAAAAAGACTGACCCTAGCAGTACTAACACTGCTCAGGGAAACCAATAAAAAAGATCCCAGAGTGGGAGGCTAAAAACACTGGGAAAGAAGAGGCTAGGAAAGGACCAATGTGTTTATTGTAAGCAAAAAGGACATTGGGAGAGGAAAGGGCACCTCATCCTTCACTGATAGAGACAGAGTTTCCTTCCACCAAAATTCCGGGATCCCGGGGCAACATTAAAGGAAGGAGGGAAATCTGTGAAATACCCGGGTTGACATGGAAGTGTCCCATTCAAAACTGACAGAGCCATTGGGACTAATGACTGCTCTCTTTCCCTGGATAACCTCTCAGATGCTTGGAACAAGGTACTGTGACCCACTCCTTTTTAGTCATGTCAGACTAACCCATCCCCTACTTTGGAGACACTTACTACAAAATTCAATGGAGATATAGGACATTCAGGGACCAGTGTAATGGTTGCCATTTCCCTCATACTGGAGCAGGTCCATCAATATCTATATCACGTATAAGGCATTTCTGATCCAACATGATCCAATAGTCAAGAAGCATTTGAAACCCCAGTGTGTCAGGCAGATCCAAGTCTTGGACTCACTAAACAGTGAAAGAATGGATTTTGAAAACATCCCATCATTTCAGGGCAATATTTTCTTTAAACCTTTCCTACCTCTGTCTTTAAAAATAAACTAGAAGCAATGTACTGACATTCTTATTTTCAAGTCCCTGGTGGGTCTCATTGTCACAGTCACCCGGAGTTATCAAGCTACTTCCTTCACAATTGCTGGCCAGATGAGGTGCAGCACAAACCATCATATGATCACACCTCTCCCCTCAGAAGAGAGCTGTCTCATTCTGGAGGGCAGAATAATGGCTGGGTATTGATTTCTACATGAGCAATAGTGTTTATCTCTTACGCTTTCAGACTAAGAGCCCCAGGTATCTCAGGAATTTTTCAGGATAAGACAACCCCACCTACCCTCAGAATGAAGATGTGTTCTCGTGGTTTCTCAGATGACGTGGGAAGCGTCATCTATGGGCTGAAAGGCTATACTGGAAAGAAAAAAAAATGCATGATACCATGTGTACATTAAATCCCATATTCTCACTTATAAGACTTTACCAGAATTAGCCACTTGGATTCACCAGTTAATCAAATCAAATTTCAGGAGAGTATGGACTGTAATCTCTATGACACATATGGAGTCCCAACAGTTAATATAGGGTGTTTCAGTCTGTTCTTTAACATGTTCACAACAAGTAGCCCTATAAAAGCATGCACCCATTTTAGGGATGAGAACACTGAGTGGAGAATTTAGGGAGGGGAGGGTCAGCTCCTGAGGCTTGGGTGTTTCCCAGTCAGTTGTGCAACTTTTCTTAAAATGAAACTTAGGCCCCTGAAATGAAGAGTGATTTCAATCAAGCTACTCAAACTTTTATTTCATTCCATCAAAACCAACTAAAACTCCTATTTCGCACTGCTGAGATGACTCACCAGGTAAAGGCACCACCACCAATGCCAACAACATGAGCTCAACTCCTGAAGGCTGCCCTCTGACCTCCACACGTGTCATGGCACACACACACAAAACAAATGAAATTCAAAGTCAAATTTAATTCCTATTTGTTCAGTTTTAAGTGAGAAAAATCCATAGGCGTGGGGGCAGCCTGAAGAGATAATCAGTTCCCCTGGATACAGAGAAATATTTACTAATTTCCCCCAATACACAGAGAGCAATGCAGCTTTTTCATGAATAATCTCCCACGGAGGCAAGAATGACACATGGTTTTTAATGTTTCTTGCCTCCATTTCTACACACCACATATTACTGAACTCTTGCAATGCTCTCATATAAATGCTGGCATTGTGTTTAGCAGAAGAGTAAGCGAAACTGATGAGCACATTGTCAGTTAAATTACATGGAAAACAGGAGGCAGGACAGGTGGACAGAGGGGACCTTTTATCCCCCTGCCGTTCTGCAGAGACAAAGAGGTTGAAGGGGGAGCACTTGTGTGTATCCTGAAGAAAAGAGATGGTCCAATTTCCCCCTTCCCATGAATCCATGCCAAGCGCCTTTTGTATGTCAGACACTAGACCACTCATTGGGGTCCCCCACCTGAAAGTGACATTCTACATGTAAGCTGTACTCAGGCCGCATCCCTGTGACCAACACCTGGAGAAAGTTATAGACAAATGAACTGTTATTTAGGTTTGTTTTCAGAGATGCTAGTCCAGTTGAGATGGTGAAGGGGGTGTGTCTGGACATCTTGCCACAGGCAGGAAAGGAAGAGATGGGGAGGAGGAGAGGGGAAGGGAAGGGAGATGGAGCCTGTGCTAGTGGGCTTTCTCCTTTGCTACTCAGACTCCATCTGGGCCCCAGTCCATGGTGTGGTGTTGTCCTCCCCTCTGGACACAGAGGTTCGTTGATTAATCATTTAGGCATTTCTCAACCCAGTCGAGTAGCCAGCTGGTCAAGAGTCACCATCACAGGCTGCAGAGATGACTTGGTGGCTAAGAACACTTGGGCCTTTTGCAGAAGATCCAAGACCAGTTCCCAACTCCCACGTCATGCGGCCCACAAGCCCCTGTAACTCTAGCTCCAGGGGACCTGACACCCTCTTCTGAACTCCACAGGGACCCACACACATGTACATATACGCAAAAGAGTAAAAATGATAAAATAAAATATAAATCTTTAAAACACACCCATAAATACCATCGCATGAAGATTGGTTTGTGTACACTCGTATTCCTTGGCCTCTGCTGCCCCCCATACACACACACTGAGAGGGAGAAAAAAGCCCTTTCACATACCCTAAACAAGAAGTAATATCTATAGTCATAAATATGTCTTTTTATTCCAAGGTGCTAGCTGTTTGGCCTGCCTCACCACTCGTCCCCCTTGCACTTCTGAAATGCAGTCAGAGAAGGCTGGGGTTTCTACAATTCCCTGCACGTCAGTTCTATCTTAATTGCTTTTTCTTTTTCTCAGGAGAGCAGAGAATAATGCAAGAAAGTGTTCTGTTGTTATTATAGGATAACCATGAATCCATAGGTAATTATTTGCAAACTTCAATAGTTTACCTAGGAATGGCAACAAATTTCTCGTGACACATCTCACAAGAGAGAGAGAGAGAGATTGAGATACTATATCCTGGCAAAATTATTATCAGATGGGGTCTTGTTTTATGAGATTTCTGCCCTGGGGAAAGGATTATCTTACTAATTCATCATAACCCATGTTATGGGACTGTACATTAAATGTGCTGGCTACTAGCCTAGAAATGAATGCAGCTTTCAGCATAAGTTGTTTAAATTCTTCAGGCTAGCCACAGAAACAATGCATGAGTCAGAAACGGCCTTCCAAACAGGAAGGAGATCCAAGTATCAGGTGTGGAAAATCTTCCTCTGACCTTACAGGCCTGCCTTTGGCCAGCCTCGCGCATATAATCACATGCACAGCAGCTACTAGGGCTCTCTAAAGTTCCTCTTTCTCTGTCCAGTCCACAGCATAGGAGAACCAAAACTCTTGGGACAAATTGGATTTCCCTAAATTCTCCTGAGAGGTACTAGTTGTGTGAATGAAATCCAAATGCACAGGTCATTTAAAACCAGGGGTCCCTAGTTTGAGTGTTAACTGCAGGACTTCCGTTATTTTCAGGGGAGCATACAATTGCATGTCAGTGCCAAACCCTTGAGGCCAGAAAAAGAGAGCCTCCTTCACTGTCCCTCCTGTCCCTCTATTCAACTCTCCTGCAAGTACCTGATGCCTTGCCCTAGTTGTCTACCTCAGGACTTCATGTGGATAGTTTGCTCACATGACTAAAGCCAGCTGGGAGGTGGCTGGCCTTGTTACGAGTTGCCTTAATGAGTCTCCCTGCCCCCTAATTACATTTCAGAAAACCACAGCTAACCAAAATGCAGGGTTATGGAGCCCTGCCCCAGTAGGTGCAACTACAAAACAGTTCCCACGCGTAAGGCTCGGGGAATGCTGCAGAAGAGGACATAGAGAGACTATAAGAGTCAAAGGATCGGGAGTTTGCTCCTCCTAATACCGAAAGCTACATCCATAAAGCCTCACCAACATGACTGCCTAACATGAGCTGAACGAAGTCAACACCAGCAGACATGTCAAAAAAGAAAACCTTGTTTCTATCTTGAAAAGAAAAAAAAAAAAACAAAAACATAAGGTCTCAATCCTACACAAAGAACTACAGGTAGCTAAGGAATGCTGAGAACAGAAGAAGTAGTCTCCCCATGGAAGAGTTATCCAATACCAAATGGTCATCCCATAAAACATACATACATTTAACATTATACAGACTCAGCAGGTTATATTTATATGTACGTATGTGTTGACAGAGGTAGTGACAAATCTTTACAGGGTACCATTGTCCCACAGCACATATGTTTATATACATATGCGTGTAACAATAATTAATGAAAACAAAGGCCATGAATTTGAAAGAGAGAAAGAGTGGTCTAAGGGAAGATTTGGAGGGAGGAGAGTGAAAGGAGTAATGAAGTAATCATAAGATCAAAAATAAATTAATATATAGTGAGATATAGATAGAGAGAGAGAGACCTCACAACTGTAATAGTGTCTTCCACAGTCCAATAATGTAAGATAAAATTTACGATTATTGGTGAGTTCCCGAAAGATCATCCCCATTGTCTCAGTATGTGGGTGCACCCCTCGCGGTCCTGAGTTCCTTGCTCGTGCTCTCTCTCCTTCTGCTCTTCATTTGGACCTTGGGATTTCAGTCCGGTGCTCCAATGTGGGTCTCTGTCTCTGTCTCCTTTCATCGCCTGATGAAGGTTAATATCCAGGAGGATGCCTATATGTTTTTCTTTGGGTTATTTAACTTCTCCAGGATCACGAATTATAGGCTCAATGTCCTTTATTTATGGAGTAAGGAGTACACTCATCCATTGCTGGTGGGAATGCAAACTTGTGCAACCACTTTGGAAAACAGTGTGGCGGTTTCTCAGGAAAGTCGGGATCCACCTACCCCTGGACCCAGCAATACCACTCTTGGGAATATACCCAAGAGATGCCCTATCATACAACAAAAGTATATGCTCAACTATGTTCATAGCAGCATTGTTTGTAATAGCCAGAACCTGGAAACAACCTAGATGCCCTTCAATGGAAGAATGGATGAAGTATGGAATATATACATATTAGAGTACTACTCAGCAGTAAAAAACAATGACTTCTTGAATTTTGCATACAAATGGACAGAAATAGAAAACACTATCCTGAGTGAGGTAAGCCAGACCCAAAAAGAGGAACATGGGATGTACTCACTCATAATGGGTTTCTAGCCATAAATAAAGGACATTGAGCATATAATTCGTGATCCTAGAGAAGCTAAATAAGAAGGTGAACCCAAAGAAAAACATATAGTTATCCTCCTGGATATTAACCTTCATTAGGCGATGAAAGGAGACAGAGACAGAGACCCATATTGGAGCACCGGACTGAAATCCCAAGGCCCAAATGAGGAGCAGAAGGAGAGAGAGCATGAGCAAGGAACTCAGGACCGCGAGGGGTGCACCCACACACTGAGACAATGGGAATGGTCTATCGGGAACTCACCAAGGCCAGCTGAACTGGGTCTAAAAAAAGCATGGGATAAAACTGGACTCGCTGAACATAGCGGACAATGAGGGCTGCTGAGAAGTCAAAAACAATGGTACTGGGTTTTGATCCTACTGCACGTACTGGCTTTGTGGGAGCCTAGGCAGTTTGGATGCTCACCTTACTAGACCTGGAAGGAGATGGGAGATCCTTGGACTTCCCACAAGATAGGGAACCCTGACTGCTCTTCGGGCTGCTGAGGGAGGGGTAGTTGATTGGGGGAGGGGGAAGGAAATGGGAGGCGGTGGCGGGGAGGAGGCAGAAATCTTTAATAAATAAATAAATAAAAATTTACAATTATTTCATGTATAATATTTAACTCACTAGCAGAAACCTATGAACTAAGTCTTCAAAAATTATATTGATCCAGGCATAGTGGCCTGTGTCTTTAATCCCAATACTTGGGAGGTAGAGGCAGGTGGATCCTTGAGAGTTCAAGGTCAACCTGGTCTACGCAGGAAGTTCCAAGTCAGCCAGGGAAGGAGATCTTTACTCACAAATAGAGGCACAAGGAAACTTTGGGAGGTGTTATGTGTCTGTTTTGTCTTGACTATAGTAATGATGAGTCCGAACACATCAAGTCACATAGGTTATATATAATTTCTGTATACTAATTACACTTCAGTAAAACTGGTCTACATAGTTTCAAGACAGCCAGAGATACACAGTGAGACACTGTCTTAAAGAAAATTATCATGAATAAATAGTGAATTAACTCATAGCACACGCAGAGTCAGAGAAGAGAGTGGGGTTGCATCTTATTCTGCTAGATGTGTATGCTGGTAAGACACCATTTTCAATTTTCAGCTACATTTTTAAGCATCTTCATTTAAGGGGGAGCTTGGCTAATCATAGTACTGCTAAGAAGGGTATGAGAACCTTCTAAATCCTGGAAGTCCTCTGACAACTATCGAGATAGACTTCTGGCTGACTCCAAATCTACTCAAGAGCTACTTTTTTTTTTCTGAATGCTGTCGAAAGTATTTGCACAGAAGGGGGCTGCTTCTCACAGCCATAGGTGATTCATCCATATGCAAGCATGCACCGTGCCTACCACTTCTAATCCAAACCTGGAGTTTCTGAGATTTGAATGCTTGCGTGAACTGGCAGGAGAGAATGAAAGACAGTGCGGTTTACAGTTTAAAAGCAAAAGACTCACAATTTTACAAGCCTATTTAAAAAGGTTCTGAAACCAAAGCAACTCATACGCTCGTCATAAAGGCACAGATATAAAACAATACACACTATTAAGCACTTCCCTTGAACAAACAAACCCGGGAAAATTAAAGTGAAATAGAAAAGAAACGCCATGTTAACTGGCTTTTTGTAGCACAGAAAGGCAGCTACGATTTCATCTGTCTCCAAAGAAAAGGCCATTTTCCAAACTAAACTCAAAGAAATTCTAAGAAAGAAAAATATACTTAATTTCCAAGGCATTTCTTTCTTTTATGCTGGCAAGATATACCCCTATACCAAGGCTACTTTTGAAAAGAATTTCCTTTTATTGGCTCATCTTCTGAGGGGCAGCTATAGTTCTGCTCAGTAGGCTAGCCGCAGACGAGGATGTGGATAAAAGCTCTGTTTAGTATGTTGTAGACATACCGTCATCAGGCTCAAAGGTCCTGGGGACGCCACACCGAGGAGTTCCGTGCACATCTTTTCTTCTTCAGTCTTGCCCTGCAGTTAGAGGCCATGCCAATATCATTTCTCATTTCCTGAGAAAGAAATTAAAAGTCAGAAACAATTTGAATTATTTGAATGCTTTCCCACGAGAGGAATGTGTATACCTCAGAAATGAGCGGGCTCTTTGATGGGGAATGGCTTATTTGCTCTTGACAGCTTTTTAGTGAACAAGATAGAAATCAGATTGGATTTCGACAGAGAGAAATTGAGAGCTTGTTGTGCCAGCAGGAGGCTGAGGCCTCTAATTTTACCTCCGCCAAACAAAGATGAACCAAGAATATAATCTACCTACTTTTCAAAAACAAAACATAAAAATTCTTCATGTAGCTGGCTTCAAAGTAAGAAAAATTGCACTCAGCGCCAGCTCTGTTCTGTCCACCTTGGATTTAATATAATGGTTAGACTGTATTCAAAAGCAGATAGAATAGATTCCAAATTCCATTATACTCTCTGTTCTGAACTTTTCATTTGAACAATGAAGTCCACAGTAACCCCATCAAACTTCCTTAAACCAAAGGACTGACAATCCCTGAATACCAAAACCTCTCTAACACACAAAATTCAATGGTATTCTGCACAAAACATGGACTGTCAAGGATACATTTTGGCGGCGGCAGCGACATTCAGACAGCCTTCCTTGGGCTCCAGTGAGCTCTTAATTGTTTATAATAAACCTAAACAGACAACACTTGCTTTGTAATAGAAATGAAATCTGGCTCTGGTGAGTCTATTGGGTTTCTTCACACACATTCCGTCATCTGGTATTCAGACCTCAGACAGCAGCTATGTTTATAAATTTCTCGTGACAAATGAAGCCAGAGGGGAGAAGTCTGCTATTACTTCGTGATGAATGTGGAAGGGGAGTTTGCTAGCAGAGATTTGAACAGCAGGGACGCCTGGCCCGAATACTACAGCTCTGTGGGTGGGATCAAAGAAAAGAACGGGATAAATGTTATTGAAGATTCAAAATAGGGTTTCATTGGGTAATATCACCTGAGAAGAAAATAATAAGAACCACCCTAGCCACTGTGACCAACAGACAGGAACATATTCATGAAATGTAGTGGAAAGAGGCAGCGTGGTATGGTAAGCAGGCACTCAACGCAGTGATAGGACGGCAGAGGAAAAGGGTTACATAGCGACTAAGAAGTGCAGATGTCATACTTGAAAGGGAAAGAAAAACTCTTACAGATTATAGTATATCTTGCTTTAGCAAGTCACAATCAGCCACATGTTTTCAACAATTTTAAAATAAATTAATTCCTTACCAAGGGATTAATACTACATGAAAATCTAGTTAAAGAAAATAATGTTTGTTGACCTTGTTAGTTTAAAATAATTAATGTTTACTGAAAGTAATACAGTAATTAAAAATATCAAGTTCTCCTCAGTTCAAGCTCAAAAAATTCTACTGCAGAAAAAGCAGGCCCCCTGAGAAGAAACAGCTAATTTCCACTTTGGGAAAATATGGTAGATTATCCTCAAAAATCTTGAGAATTAAAATTTCTACTGCTTCTCAGCCTTTTGGCTGGGATCAAATACAGAGTTATAATTTCTGCAAAAGATCCAGTAAACATTCTTTCACAAGGTTGCTGCTCATCCAGGAAGAAAATCTTAGGAAGATATGGAAATGCAAGACAAGTGAACAAAAACGAAGCTAAAAGTGAATCTACCGTGGGACCCAGCTATACCACTCTTGGAACTATGTCCAAGAAAGCTTGATATCCTACTCCACAGATACTTGCTCAGCCATGTTCATTGCTGCACTGTTCACCATAGCTAAACAATGAAAAGGACCTTTATTTAGCCAAATGGATAATGAGCATGTGGAACATAGACACTACGGAATACTATTCAGATGAAAAGAAAACTAAAATCATGAACTTTGCAGGTAAATGTGTGGAACTAAGAAAGATTGCATTGAGTCGAAAACCCAGACCCAGAAGCACTAACATTGCATGTTCTCTCTCATCAAAGAATCCTAGATAAAATTCTCAGATGTGAAACATATCCTGGAGCAACTGCAGAAACTAGGAAAAGTAAAAGGGGACCACAGGTGGAGTGGGACGTATGGGGAGCAAAAGAGAGGGGGACGGCAGGGAAGGAGTGATCTGAAGGAGGAAATGGGAAGGGGGTTTTCTTTAGAGAGGAGGAGGTAGATAAATACAGAAGAAATGGAGGAGGCAAAATAACAGAAAAATTTCTGAAAACATAAGGAATCATTGACTATTTGCCTACAAAATAAAATATGTTAGTCTGTGTATAAACATACATATACAGTTTTAATAAACTTTTCTCATCTGGGCTGGCATGATCTCTCCAAGAGCCAAATATCATCTAATAAAAACCACATCAAAAGCCCCCTTTTAAGTTGTTGGACAGTGTTTCCCAAGAAACTCCCAAAACATTATCAATGCAATGAATATCGCTACTGGTCTTGGTTACCCTCCCCCAGAAGTGGAAGGTGAGGCCCTATTGCTGAAGACACCATGCACTTCAGACACAAGACCCAGAGATCCCTGAGCTGGCACTGATCTGATATAGGCTTCCAAAGGAGGGAAACAATCAAAAGTCTTACATAGCTATGACTCTATGAACCACAACAATAACCAACACGTCACTGTAACCCTAAGGGTACGGTAATGGCACGAATACCTTGGTAGTAACCAAAAGTTCTCTAATTGGACTTAAGATTTACTCAACAAGAGAGAAATTATTTCTGGTCCAAAAAAAATCTAGCTAACTACATAGAGGTAGTAAAATCCACAGATAAATGTAGACCTAGCCCCACATTTAAAAAAAATAATCCTCTTTGCAACAGACTACTACAGAAAACTACAACCAAACAAAATGAAGATTTTGGAGCCCAAGCCTGGTAGATATGTCCACAAAAAAAAAGGTTCAGGGAACATAGAAAAAGACTGGGAGTGGCGGGGTGAAAGGGCGGGGGCAGAAATTATAAAAGTCAGAGAGTCGGGGAGTTTGCTCCTAGTAATGTCAGAAACGATATCCATAAGGTCTCATCTCACTAACATGACTGCCTAAACATGAGCTGAGCATGGATAATACCAATAGACATGTCAAAGAGAATATGAAAAGTCCCACGAGGCTTCAAGCCTCCACAAAGAACTACCAGCAACTAAGGAATACTGAGGGTGAGAGAAATAGTCTTTCCCAGGAAATAGACACCAGCTCTTATCCAATACCAAACAGCCCCGAAAATGAGCATGCAAGTAACATTACACAGGCCAAGCATGTTATCTTTGGAAATATATATGTAGATATATGTAGATACATGTAAACATATGCATGTAACAACATTAATGAAAAAAGAGGCCATGAATTTGAAAGAGAACAAAGAGGGGTATACAGGAGGTTTGCAGGGGTTCTCAACCTTCCTAATGCTGTGATCCCTTAAAACAGTCCTTCATGTTGTGGTGACCCCCAAACCTAAAATTATTTTCATTGCTACTTCACAACTGTAATTTTTCTACTCTTATGAATCAAAATGTAAATATGTGTTTTCCAATGGTCTTAGGTGATCCCTGTAAAAGGGTTGTTGGAGGGATCACAACCCACAGGTTGAGAACCACTATTTTAGAGGGAAGAGAAGGAAAGAATTTGTTACATATAATTATATTATAATCTCAAAAAGAAAAGAAAAGGGTGATCAACAAAAATAGAGTGAAAAAATATGGAAGCTATGTGCTCCAATAATGAACAAGAGGACGGGACTCTAATTTTTACAGATATTAACAAAACAAGATGATATTATCCAGAAATGAAGGCACTAGGTGTGATAGCATACCCCTTTAATCTGGGCATTTGAGAGACAGAGGCAGGCAGATCTCTGGGAGTTTGAGGCCAACCTGGTCTACATAGGAAGTCCCAGGCCAGCCAGTGCTACACAGAGAGAACCTGCCTCTAACAAAATAAGAGAAAAAATACAAAGAAACATTGGGAGGTGTTTATGTGTGTGTGTGTGTGTGTGTGTGTGTGTGTTATCCTGATTATAATAATTATATCACAGGCCGGGCGGTGGTGGCGCACGCTTTTAACCCCAGCACTCGGGAGGCAGAGGCAGATGGATCTCTGGGAGTTCAAGGCCAGCCAGGTCTACAAGAGCTAGTTCCGGGACAAGCACCAAAGCTACAGAGAAACCCTGTCTCGAAAAACCAAAAAATAATAATAATAATTATATCACAGGTCCAAATACAATGTCACATAGATTATATTGCTTCTGTATACTAATCAGTCTTCCATAGAGCTTATCTAAAATATACTATGGATACACAAGGAAGTATTAAAGAAGAATGAAGTCATGCCATCTGCAGGAAAACGGGTGGAACCAGAGACACCACGTTAGGTGTGTCAAGTGAGATAAGGCAGAGCCACAAACACAGATGCTGCATGTTCTCTACATTTCATCTACATCTTAAACAAACGGCACGGGAGTAAAAGGGAAGCGACTCAGGTAGAGGAAGACCCCCAATGGGAGAAGAAAGAGGGCCCAAGAGATGGCAAAGGAGAGGAGAAATGTTACTGTAGCATCTACGAGAATGTCACGGTGCAACCCATCACTCTGCATACGCAATATGTGTAAATGACGTCCTAAAAAACTTTTTTAAGATAGATATTACCATTATGTTAATTTGAAATGTCTCATGAAATGAAAATTTTTGGATAAATAAAATTTGACTAGTTTAAAATTTCAACTTATTACTAAATAAAATTAATAAAATCTCCAAAGCAATATTCCAACTCAGGTGATGACTTGCTTGGTGAAGTCTTCAAAGTAGTGAAGAAAAAAAAGAACCCTAATATTCCATAGCATCTTTTACACAAAAAAAATATCATATTATACCAGCATTAGCCTAATACAGAAACTTGACAAAAAAATCTGTATTTTATGAAGACTGACATAAAATTATGAAACTAATAAAATTCATTAATATATAAGAAAACATATTACAACCAAATCACATTTCTTCTAGACAAACAAGATTCATTAGCATTGAAAATCCACTGCGAGTCACCAAATTAAGAAAACAAAATGAAGGGCAAAACCTGGGATCATTTTTAATCAATGGAAAAATGCACTTAGGAAACCTGTCAACCTTTTCATTATCTCAAAATAATACACTTAACAGTTTAGGGACAAAACTGACCTTTTTAGCCTAATAAATTCCATTCAAAAAGGTGATGTCTCGTACTTAATACATTTTCACATAAAAATCTTCATATTGCATGAGAAATGTTAAAAATATTCTCCCAATACCAAGGCTATTGTCTAAATGTATCCCATGAAAACTTTTGTATTTATCCCCAATTCAATTCTATTAAAAGTAAGGTTTCCGGATGTGATCAGGTTGTAAATGGTGTCAGCGCCTCCAACTCCCCCAAAAAAGCCAGAGGGAGCTTGTTTGACCCTCCACCAAGTAAAGATGTAGTCTGTAAGGAAAGGTCCTGGGACTGGAGTGCTTGCAGCTCTTGCAGAGGACCCGGGTTCTGTCTCCAGCATCAGGTAGTTCACAATTGCCTGGAACTCCAGCTCCATTGGGTGCAATGCCTATGTCTGGCCTCCATGAGCAGCCACATGCAAGCAGAGTGCATACATGCACACGTACGAGGAAAAGATTTAAACTTTAAGAAAAGGGTTCTGGTGCTGGAGAGCTCGTTCAGTGGTTGAGAGCACTCGCTGCTGTTACAGAGGACTTGAATTTGACTTCTAACCATGTGGGGAAGCTCACAATCACCTTTACCTCCAGTTCAGGGATCCTATGCCCTCTTCTGGCCCCCACAGGCAACCATGGCCAAGTGACATAGCCACACACAGATGTACACACATATACACATAATTAAAAAATAAAAGAAATCTTTTTTAAAAAGAAAGAACAAAAACAGTCCTCACCACACACTAAGTCTTCAGCTGCTTTGACCTGTAGCTCTTACTCTCCAGAACACATACCTAAATGTTTACTGTTTATTAACTATCTCAAAGAGTCTTGTGACTCCGAGGAGCAAAGGGGATGAGTCACTTGCTGTGTCATTGTGACTTGTTGTGAAGCAATGGCCACCTTGCTGTAAATGCCTCCCATCTGGTTCCCTTGTTCTTTCCCATCCCCTTTTAAATGAATGAATACTGACTGCGTCACCTCTAACCCTTACCTCAATATTGTCTTGGCACCAATGTATGGCACATGCACAGATGGGTGGACATATTAATAAAAGAAACAAATATTTGTCATTATAACAATTATGTCAAATATTAGAAGAAACATTATTCTAGAAAGTATATGCAGTCCCTCAAGTCAGCAACCATAACTGTGAAATTTTTAATGAAAATGTCTTAGTTATCTTATTTATTCTCAATTTCCTTTTTTCCTTACATAATATACCCCAATTATGGTTACCCTCTCTCTAGTCCTCCCAGCTCCTCTCTACCTTCCATACCCTCTGGATCCACCCCTCTTTCTGTGTTCCATTAGAAAACAAATATGCTTCTGGGGGGGATAATAAAATGTAATATAATAAAACACAACTTAACATATTTGAATTGGACAAAATAAGCAAACAAAAAGAAAAGAGTCCAATAAAAGACACAAGAAATAGAGACCACCCATTCTGGCACTCAGGAATCCAGTGAAAGCGGTAAACTGGAAGCCGTAATATATACACAGAGGCCATGTAGGGTAATAAAAAGAGAGGAAAATGTATGTAAATAAAGTAAAATAAAAAGAATAGATAAAAATTAACAACAACAACAAAAGAAGAACCCTGACATAGGACAAGGAACATGTCCGAAGATGCCGTTGAGTTTATTTGCTATTTGATATCTACTGCTGGGATTGCAGCCTACATATAAGGGTAATTTCTCTTCCCAGCGATACTCCCTGGAGGAAGTAAATTGATTATCAATTGAAGATTGCTTCTGGGTTAGGAAAGGGAGCATATGTTTACTTCTCTTTTCATCTCTAGGACCCCAACTGGTGCAGACCCTTGTAGACCCAGTGCATACTGCTCCAGGAGTTAGTATGTGCATTGGTCGTGTTGATTTAGAGAACCTTGTTTGCATGGTGTTCTCCAACCCCTCTGGCTCTTACATTCTTCCTCTCTACTTCCCCTGAGGGGTTCACTGGGACTGAAGAGAAGGACTTGATGGAGACTGTTCCAAGATCTCTCATTCTCTGCATAATGTCTGGCGGTGGGTCTCTGTATTTGTTCCCATCTACTGTAGGAAAGAGCTTCTCTGACGATGGCTGAACAACACCTGGAACTATGACTATAGCAGAATGTCTTTAGGAGTCTTTTTTAAATTTTTATTTATTCTCCTCTCATACAATACATCCTGACCGAAGCTTCCCCTCCCTCCACTCCTCCCAGCTCCCCTGCCTCTCCCATCCCCTAAATGCACTCCCCCTTCCTATCTCTCTCCCAGAAAAGAGCAGGCCTCCCAAAAACATCAACCAAACACTGCACTACAAGAGACAATAAGACCAGACACAAACCATTATATCAAGACCGGGCAAGGCAATCTATTAGGAATAAAGAGTCCCAAGAGCAGACAAAAACCTCAGAGATACCCCCACTCCCACCATCAGCAATCCCCTCAAAACACCAAGCCAACAACCATAACTGTCACCTGTTTTGTTGATCGTAACCATTCTGGCAGGCATAAGATGACATCTCAGAGTAGTTTTGAGTTGTATTTCCCTAATGACTAAGGATGTTGAACATTTCATTAAGAGTTTCTCAGCCATTTTAGAATCTTTTATTGACCATTATCTGTAAGACTGCAGTCCATTTTTAATTCGATTACTTGCTTTTTTAATAGCTAGTTTCTTGAATTCCTTATACAAATTTGAATATTAGCTCTCTGTTGGGTACATAGTTGGTAAAAATCTTTTCCCATTCTGTAGGTGGCCTCATTGTCCAAATGATAGTGTCCTTTGCTGTGCAGAAGCTTTTCAGTTCCATGAAGTCCCATTTATTGTTGATTTTTGTTCTTGGGCTAATGGTGTTCTGTTCAGAAAGTCTTTTCTGTGCCAACAAGTTTAAGACTTTTCCCCGTTTTCTATTCTATGACGTTCAGTGTATCTGGTATTATGTTGAGGCCTTTGATCCATTTGGAGTTGAGTTTTGTTTAGGGTGATAAATATGGATCTATTTGCATTCTTCTCTGTACAGCCATCCAGTTTAACCAGCATCATTTGTTGAACATGCTGTGTTTTTTTCCAGTGCATATTTCTTGCCTCTTTATAAAAAAAAAATTCAGTGCTCATAGGTGTGTGGATTTGTGTCTGAGTCAATTTGATTCCATCACATCAATACCATGTTGTTTTTATTACTAGAGCTCTACAGTACAGTTTGAAATCGGGGATGGTTATACCTCCAGTAGTTCTTTTGTTGTATAGGATTGTTTTAGCTATCTTGAGTTTGGTATGTTTCCATATGAAGCTGAAATTTCCAAGATCCATGAAGAATTGTGCTAGAATTTTGATAGACAATGCATTGTATCTGCAGATTGCCTTTGGTAGAATGGCCAGTTTTACTATGTTAATCCTAATCCATGAGCATGGGAGAGAGATCCATATTCCAATATATTCTTCAGTTTCTTTCTTTAATCATTTGAAGTTTTTATCATACAAGTCTTTCACTTGCTTGGTTAGAAATAACCCCCAAGATATTTTGTATAGTTTAAGGCTTTTGTGAAAGATGTTATTTCCCTGATTTCTATCTCAAGCTACTTGTCATTTGTATTAAAGAAAGGTTATTGATTTTGGTGAGTTAATTTTCTATACAGCTACTTTGCTGAAAGTATTTATTGGTTGTAGGAATTTCCCAGTAGAATTTTTAGGGTCAATTATGTGTACAATCATATCATCTGAAAATAAAGACACTTTGATTTCTTCCTTTCCTGTTTGTATCCCCTTAATCTCCTCCAGTTGTCTTATTGGTCTAACTAAGATTTCAAGTACTATATTGAAGATGTGTGGAGAGAGTAGACAACCTTGGCTTGCTCCTGATTTTAGTGGAATTGTTTTTGAGTTTCCCTTCATTTAAGTTGATGTTGACTATAAGCTTGGTGTATGTTGCCTATATTATGTTGAGATATGTCACTTCTCACTTCTATCCCTAATCTCTCCAGGACTTACATCATGAAAGGATGTTAGATTTTTGTCAAAGGCCTTTTCTGCATCTAATGGGATGATCATGTGGTTTTTGTCTTTCAGCTTGTTTATATAGTGAATTACATCTATTGATTTACCTATGTTAAACTCTCCCTGCACTTCTGCAATAAAACTTACTTGATCATGGATGACCTTTTTTATGTGTTCTTGGATTCAGGCTCCAAGTATTTCACTTTTAAGTAGAGAGTTTATTGAGAGAAAGGGGAGGAAGGGTGAAGAGACTGGCCTTTGGGGACAGAGAGAGGAAGACGGTGGGGGGGGGGGAGATATAGAGGGAGAAAGGAAAAAAGGTGGAAGAGCCAATTTCCAATCATTTTATTGAAAATTTTTTTGCATCTATGTTTATAAGGTAAATTGGTCTATAATTCTCTTTCTTTGTTGGATCTTTATTTCATTGGGTGTCAGGAATAACTGTGGCCTTGGAAAATTAACTGAATAACGTTCCTTCTGTTTATATTTTGTGGAATAATTTGAGAGGTATTGGAATTAACTCATCTTTGAAAATAGGGATATAATTCTCAG
This sequence comes from Chionomys nivalis, assembly GCF_950005125.1. Lineage (NCBI taxonomy): Eukaryota > Metazoa > Chordata > Mammalia > Rodentia > Cricetidae > Chionomys > Chionomys nivalis. The sequence goes on from NC_080106.1 coordinate 30,407,793, forward strand.
CTAAAACTATCTACAGATTCTGGGCTTTTTTTTTTTTTGGTTGGGAGCCTTTGAATAACTGTTTCTATTTCACTAAGATTATAGTTATGTTTAATTGCTTATCTGGTCATGATTTAACTTTGGTAACTTGTGTGTGTCAAAAAAATTCTCCACTTCTTTTTGATTCCCCAATTTGGTAGACCATAGGTTTTGAAAGTATGTCCTTATGATTCTCTGGATTTCCTCAGTGTCTAATGTTATGCCACCCTAATCATTTCTAATTTTATTGCTTTAGATCTTCTCTCTCTGCCTTTTAGTTAATTTGGATAAGGTTTGTCAATCTTACTGAATTTCTTTATTTCAATGATTCTTTGCATTATATTTTTGTTTTGTATTTTCTCTTTAATTGATTTTGGCCCTGAGTTTGATTATTTCTTTCCATCTACTCCTCTTGGGTGTAATTTCTTCTTTTTATTCTAGACCTCTCAGGTGTGCTGTTAAGTTACAGTATGAGAAAGCTCCATTTTTTTATGTAAGCAGTTAGTGCTATGAAGTTGACTCTTAAAACAGCCTTCATTGTGTTCCCTAAGTTTGGGTATGTTGTGTACTCATTCTCATTCAATTCTAGAAAGTCTTTAATTTCTTAATTTCTGTCTTGACCCATTTTTTTCATTCAGTAGAAAGTTGCTAAATTTTCATGAGTTTGTAAGCTTTCTGTCGTTTCTGTTGTTGTTGATATCCAGGTATAATCTGCAGGAATCAGATAGGATGTGGGATGTTATTTCAATTTTCTTGTATCTGTTGAAACTTGCTATTTGACTGAGTATATGGTCAATTTTGGAGAAAGTTCAAGGAAATACTGAAAGAAAGGTATATTCTCTCGTGTTTGGATGATATATTTTGTAAATATCTATTGGGTATATTTGATTTATAATGTCATTTAGCTCCAGCATTTCTCTGTTTAGTTCTTTTCTGGATGATCTGCTTATTGGCAAGACTGGGGTATTAAAGTCTTCCACTATCAGTATATAAGTGTGAATATGTGAATTTAAGCTAAAGCCATCTTTCTTTTATGAATTTGGGCACCCTTGTTGTTGGTACATAGGTATTAATAATTGCAGTGTCTTCTTGGTGTATTTTTCCTTTGATGAGTATGTAGTGTCCTTACTTATCACTTCTGATAAGTTTTGGTTTGAAGACTATTTTGTCAGATTATCTGACAAAATTTTAATAAATGGCTACATTAGCTTGCTTCTTCGATCCACTTGCTTGGAATACCTTTTTCTATCATGTTAACCTGAAGTGTTGACTATCCTGATGTTAAGATATGTTTCCTGGATGCAGTAAAAGGATTGATCCTGTTTTCATATCCATTTTGTTCATCTATGTCTTTTTACTGGGGGATTGAGACCATCAATATTGAGGGATATCAATGAGTGGTGCTTGTTCATTCCTGTTATTTTGTTTTTCTTATTGCTGCTGCTGTCATTGTTGTTGTGGTGATGGTGATGATGATGATGATGATGTGGTGGTGGTGGTGGTGGTGGTGGTGGTGGTGGTGGTGGTGGTGGTGGTGGTGGTGGTGGTGGTGGAGGAAGGGGTGTGTGTGTGTGTGTGTGTGTGTGTGTGTGTGTGTGTTTCCCCACTTTTGATTCACTGGCACATGCAAAGCCAAGGAATTTGTGAAGCAGTAGATTCTTAGCCCTACCCAGAACTTGTATACCAATGAGGAAAGTTCGGTTTTCTGGATTTTTCATAAAACTTGGAAATCATTTTCATGTTACTAAAATAGTAAAACCAGAGCTTAAGAGTTCTAAGGCATTGGGGAGTCCATTTTACACTGCGAATGTCCTCTCCAGGATTTAGCTGTAGCAATGAGTGCTTACAGATCTCAAGACAGAACCTCTTCCTGTGCCTTCTCTCAAGTACCTCTAACCAGAATCAAGTGTCCACCTATTAGTCAGAGCAGAGAAGCCCATAATTACCCTCACTTCAAGAAGAAAAATTCTAATATCAGAGTCAGTTTATAAACTGAACTGAAATAGGCTCATAGATTCTGTATTCCAAAATTCACCTTAAAATTAGTTATGACTTATTTTGACTAAGACAATAAATACTGCCACTGAATAAAGTAAAGGGTCTCCAGGTTTGTGATATTCAATATCTAGTCTGGGGAAATATATCATTATTTTGGTTGATCCCTTTCAAAAATTGCTAATTACCTCATTACAATTCGTGATAGGAATTTTTACATTTTTCAAGTAAAAAAAAAACTGAAAGTGAGGTATTTGTTTATCTATCTGTTAGGATAGTTTTTATTAGACATATTCATTTTATTTTATGTGTTTGACCTACATGCATGTAGATATACCACATTTGGGCAGCAGTCAAAAGAAGGCATTAGCTCTGTAACTAGAGCTGCAGATGGTTGTGAACCACCATGTAAGTGCTGGGAATTGAACCAGGATCCTCTGTAAGAGCAGCAAGTGCTATTAACCTCTGAGCTACCTCTCCAGTACTGTAGAATCATAATCCAAATGCTATGTTCCTTATCTGCCTTATGTTTGAGATAAACATGCTATAGAAGTCATTGGGCATTACCTAAAAAGTTTCAAAGCGAGTAAAGGATCTGACTTTGACAAACTGAGCACAGTCAATAAGAAGTATGCTTTTAGGGAAGGAAACAAATGAAAATACGTGAGATTCTTCTACATTTTATGGTCCAATCAGAAAACAGAAAGAAGGTGTGGTCAGGGGAAACCAGCACAAGGAATTGTTTGGATGAGTAATGAAGGGGCTGAGAACCCGAATAGGAGACAGTGGACCAAGCCGGACATCAACAACAATGTGATCAGGCCTGGAAATGAAGAGTCAGAGAGCTGAAGTCTCCAGATTAAAGCTATAACCATAGCATCCCCACCAACAGAAGCTTCCCATGAAACTGATGCACCATGTTCCTAGTTCACTAGGTTCCTAGTTCAGTTCTCAGCACACACACGCTGGTTCACAGTCATTTGTAACTCCAGTTACAGATCTAATGTCTTCTTTTGACCTCTGCACACATATGGTGTGCCTATATACATGCAAACCAATTCCCAAACCAGAGAGAAAGGAAGGGTATCATTAGGCTTCTCCCTCTATCTGGCTTCTAGCTCTGGGTCCACACCTTAGTTTACAAATCTTGTTCAGAAGCCAGAATCAAAAGGATCATGAAAAACTGAAAAATGCACAGTAGGGAATACTACTCATAAAAATCAGTCTGTAAGAAGCAGAAAAAAATGACTAGGAAACTGCAACCCAGAAAAAAAGTACCAAGAACCCAAGATTAAGTTTCTCTACTCAGCTCTACTGCCAATCTTACACATCTTTGTCTCCTTTGACGCACTCTTTGGTGACTACAATTTAGAGATTTCTTCTCAAAAAAAAAAATTAAATTTAAAGAAATCTACATGGCCAGCTCAACTCTATATCCCACATCTCTGGATCACACAGAAGTTCAAGTATGTCTTGTGTAAAGCTATGCCAATTTGCACTCATGTAAATTTCACGAAGACCCAGGCTCAATCCCCAGCGCTCACATGGTGGGCAAATCATCAGTGACTCCAGTCCCATGGAATCCAATGCCCTCTTAAGGCTTCTGGAGATGCTACACACACGGTGCACAAACATACATGCAGGCAAAACTCCCATACACACACAAAACCAATAGAATACAATTTTAATTTTAAAGATAAAATAGAATCTGTTAAGGGTTCAGACAAAACTCATTCTGTAAACCTTACCTCTTTTCTTTTTATTGCTGAACTTTTTCCAGGAAAAAAAAAAAAACAAACTTTTATTGTTGGCTAGTGAGAGCAAGTATCTGAACTATAACCAGGATGAGAAAATACCAAAAGCATGAGTCCTTGCAAATAACAGGCTGCCCAACACAGAGAGGGGTCAGGCCCAGGGAAGCCTTCTGTAACACCATATCAGATAACAGAGAAAATCCTCAAAAGAGCCTTTATTTCTTCAACCTTGTGTCTATTTATTTTCAAAGATCATTTATGAACTGAGCCAAACTTGGAAAATAAACTTTGGTCTAAAGAAGGCTATAGTGACCCTGTGGAGTGAAAAAGAAAAAAAAAGATGGCAAAACTCCACCAAACATGGTCCTGGAAGAACACACATGGCTTCTGGGTTTCTTTCTATCCTCGTAAATAAGGATCAGTGGAAATATCAAAAAAGACCACACCAGGGACACAGTAAGAAACAGATAAAAGTGAGTGACTTGTGGTGGCAGAGATAGGAATGGATTCCTCTAGCCAAGTGTCTGTTTTTCTGTAACACTGCACAGAGAGACCCACATAACGGAAGAATAAAGAGAAGCATTCCTTCCTGGCTGGAGCCCTACAAACACCAGTGTGTAAGGACACTCAAAAAACAATTTTCAGAGTGTAGATTCTAGAGAAAGATAGACAGAGTGGTTAGTTGAATTGATTTTTTCTTAGTGGGATTTGTTTATGTTTTTATTTCGCTCAATTGCATTCACATTTAGAATTTAAATTTGATATATACAAGGAACAATGCAGAATCTGCGATTCAAAAAGTATGACTATCCACGTGGAATAAATGCATACAAATGTACATGTTTGTGTGTGGTAATATACATGTATGTGTATATATGCATATGTATATAATCTACTTCAATATGGTTGTGATAGATACTTGATTCACAAATGGAAGTCTTTTTTCATATCTTTTTAAAAAATATTTTAATGTATTTATTATCATTGCGTGTTTGCAAGTAGATATGGCGTGTGTGTCATTATATAGAGCGTAGAGGTCAGAACGTCATTTCTCTCCTTACACCTCTGTGTGGGTTCTGGGGATCAAACTTGGGTCAGCAAGCTTGTTGCAAGTGCGTTTACCCATTGAGCCTTCTTACAGTTTTGTTCACAAATTCTTAGTCTTTTCTTTTTTTTTTTCTATTGAGCTATACATTTTTCTCTGCTCCCTTTCAACCTTCTCCCATGGTCCCCATGCTCCCAATTTCTGAGTCTTCTCTTAAAAGACAAGAATATGCCAGCTATTTTGTGAGGTTTTTTAACCCACTTCGTTTCTGGCTTTTTTTCTCACTTCTAATTCTCTACTTGCTTACCACAAGGCTTAAAGCGTTGTTTGTCTCAATAGGATTAAACAAAAAGCTAGCATGCTCCTCTACAGACTTCCCCATGTTCTCTCACCTTGACTTTTAATTAAAATGCTGTCAGTTGGGGATAAGCAGAAAATACAGACAATTATATACAGGAAAAAAAATTTCACCAAAGATTAAGTTATTAGTCTTTCTTGGCTCTCTGATTATTTGAGATAAAATCACATGTGAGTTCCTGTGAAGTGCCAGCCCACAGTCCTGCAGAGAGAGAAAGGCAAAGCCAAAATGAGAGAAAAAAACAGGGTGTCCTTATGAGTCGACAAAGACCAGAATAAGGAAGGGTGTCAAACTGCCCATGGTGAAGTCACAGATGACTACATGTCATCATCAGAGGCATCAACGGCTATATTCAACACAGTTCCTTTCAAGGTGCATGCAATATGCATCGTACTTGGGAGAACAGAAGCGCTGGTTTTCACAAATGAGTAAAAAAAAAAAAAAAGAATTCGATCATGGTGAATGCGTTCACTGGCCATGGCCATAGCTAATAATTTAAACAGCATGTTTCAACCAACTTGAGTTGATGAGTTCTTATGGAACAAAAGTCAACAGTACTATCCACTGCATTGCCTTCTCAGTATGGAAGTCCCTTCAGCTTGCAAAAGAATGCTAGCACTAAAAAAAAAAAGAAGAAGAAGAAGAAGAAGAAGAAGAAGAAGAAGAAGAAGAAGAAGAAGAAGAAGAAGAAGAAGAAGAAGAAGAAGAAGAAGAAGAAGAAAAATTGTTAGCCCTCTCTAGAGGGTTCTGAAAAATCACTGATCTTGGGCACAATTGTTGAGTGCGTCACTTTCCCCAATGTGCATGACAGGTTTGACTTTCTATCAGTCCTGCCCAGACTCTGCAAATGGGTAACCAATTCCAATTGGCTGAAAATATTTCACCTGTTTTCAACAATTAAACCATTGGTTTCTATTGTCCTTAACCTTGACTCCCCGATTTGACTGACTTTGTAGTTACATCAGATACATAGAGTCATAGAAGTAGATGCAATAAAGAAAAGCAATTGATTATTTCAAACACCTAATGTATGAGAATATTCTAAAGATATAGGCCTTTCGTCATCTAGATAAGGGTAATGTCAATCATTCATTTGAGTTCAGCTTCATACTGACTAATGTTGCTAAGTCTCAACAGTTGAATAAAATATGTTTGAAAGCATGTGCACATGCACACACACACACACACACACACACACTTATTTATCCAACAATGATGACCCACCAGCTTTCTTACAAATCAGCATCTCATTTCATTAGATTTACTCATCTAATTCTAATGATCATTGAAGCAAATATGTGAGTTTGAGTTCATGGTTAAGTATAGATTTGGTTTAAAGAGCACTTAATTCCTATGCCAAGGTTGTCAGTGGCAAGCAAAATGGATCTGTATAGTGTAGCCCCAAAATAAGTTTATTAGAAGATTTTGGATATTTGGATCTTTCAACAGAGCTTGACAATATTCACAACCAGACAGTGAGACCTATAACAATCAGGGTAACATTGGTTAAAGTGTAGACAAATAAACAAATGAAACAGAATAGAGAAATTTCAAGATAACTAACCTATACATACATGAATTAGGAGACCACAGAATTCCACAGGAGGAAATCTAGTGAATATGATCAATTGGATGCTCATCTGAAAAAAATGAATATTGACTCACATTTCACACAATAGGCAAGATTAATTTGAGGAAAGTTGCAGACATAAATGCTAAATATGAAATGATAAAACTTGTAGAATAAAATATAGAAGACTAGTAAGTCTTAGAGCAGGTAAAAAAAAGTTTTACATAGAGCATCAAAAAAGTTCTCTAAGTTCAGGGAACTGAATCACATTAAAATAACTTCTGATGAGGCTGGAAAGATGGCTCAACAGTTCAGAGCACAACCCTGTCTCGAAAAACCAAAAAAAAAAAAAAAAAAAAAAAAAAAAAAAACAGTTCAGAGCACCAACGGTTATTTCAGAGGACCCAAGTTCAATTTCCAGCACCCACAGGGGGGCTCACAACCATCTGTAATTCCAGTTACAGAGGATAAGACATGTTTCTGACCTCTGTAATCACTACACACACATGGTGCACAGGCATACATGCAGGCAAAATACCCAAACACATAAAATAAAAATGGATGAATTTTAGAAATCTTTTTAAACTAATGATGTTCTAAGCACTGCTATTGAAAAACTAACAGCCCTTCAGACCCTGACCATACTAAGGCTACCCCCTAGAATTAAAAACCCTGCAGATGCTAGGCCGTGTTGAGGCTGTGTCCTAGAACTAACAACCCTGAAGAAGCTGGGCCATGCTGAGGTTGCCTACATAACACTTATTAATGAAAGACATTCTTTGTAGGCTTGGCTTCCATTGATTTTTTTTTAATGTCTTTGCTTTTTAATTCAAATCTGAGTCACTTGAGTCCAGATCAAAGACTTTTAGAACAATCAGAATTCTTGTGTTTTCAACATTTGTAAGTGTTGTGGTTTGGATCTTAGACGCTCTCCCAAAAGCTCTGCAACTAAAGGCCTAGTACCCCATACATCAGTGCCTAGAAAATAGCACTTTTGAGAAACCACTAGATTGGGAGAGCTCTGAGCTTAGGAATGGATTACTCCACTCATGGATTTAATAGGCTAATGGGAATGGTAGATACGTGGGAACCTAGTTGGAGAAAGTAGGTTGTTTGGGGGACTGCTCTTGAAGGATATGTTTTCCCCTGGCAACTTCTTCTGGATCCCTTCTCCTTAGCTTCTTAGACTTTGAGTGATTGCCCAGGTAGTGGGTGTGTCTGCCATTTCTTGCACCTTTTGGAAGCTGCTTGATTGCACTTCCTTTTTACTCAGGAAAATATTTCCCTTCTCGGGTCTTTGATGCGGTTGAAAACTAGATAGTCATAGTTACTTTCCTCTCATGATTTAGCCAAGCCATTTTTAATATAAGACTTACTCTCCTTAGGACAGGATAGCTATTGAAACATTTAGCATATGTTTCATGTTTGATGTTGTTCATGTTGGTTACAATTCTAATTTTTATGTATGTTTTTGCCCTCTCTTTTCCCTAGACAATACTTGATATTTGTTCTTATTGTATAGAGTTTTGTATTAGGCTTAGAACTCTCTTATTTAGACAAAAGGGGGAGTGTTGTGGGAACTCCTTCAGCCAATAGCCTTTAAGATACCGACCCACTTTGGGCATGATCTCATGTACTATAAATGCAGACAAAAAAATGTGCACAGCTCTTGTTGCTGCTGGATTCAGTTACAGTTTCCAGTGCATGCAGAAGAATGCAGAGCACAACCATTACTGTGAGTTTATCCCCAAATAAATAAACCTTTGTTATACTCCATTCCGGGCTAGTGTGGAACTTTTTGGAACTACTACATTGGCTACCATGAGATAATCAGTTTTCCTCTACCACACACTCTGCACAATGAAGTTCTGTCTCACTGCAGGCGTGAAATAAACAGGGCTGGACAATCATGATGGAAACCTCTGAAGCTATGAACCAAGATAGTTTCCTCTGGTGTTTTAGCCCAGAGATTTAAAAAACTGACACAGCAGTGGGAAGCTGCTGCGCTTACAAAGTAAAGAATTTCCAAAATGTGGCATGGGACCATGGTTGCCAGAATCCTACACGAACAGTGAGAGTCTATACCAATGCCAATGTGACTTCATTTGAAAGTAGCAAGTAGTGTAGGGAAGCGCTCTGTCTAGCTCCTGAGTTCACGATGAAAATAACCTAGGCAGCATCTGCCAGACACCTCTCTGCAGTACCACATGGGTCCACCCAGGGGCCCCAGCATTCTCTCAGCTGTAGGAAGAGCAGCAGCATGAGTTAGCTTGTGGTCAACTGGGAAGACAAGGTCCCTCAGGTTGTTACATTTGTTCTAGTTTTGCTCACTAACTAATGAGAATGGTAAGCTGGCCTTGCTCATACAGCTCATACAGGAAACATTTTCCAAGGTCAAATCCAAGTCCATTAGCTCTGGAGGTCAATCCTATCTGTTTATTTTAGTGCCTTTGTTCAGCTATAAACCCAAACATAGATAATTCCAACACAGGGGGTGACCAGCTTAATACAATTTGTTTGTTAATCCACAAAGCTCTAGGACACAGAGCAATTTTTTTTAAAGCAGGCACTTTCCAACCTTCTGGTTGCTGCTGTTCCTAGCTAGTCTCATACAAAGTTGTTCCAGAGAGAGGAAAGGGAGAAAGGCTAGCGAGACAGCCTACCCTGGAGGACCTTTGGATGAAATTAGGAATTTGAAATAAATTAACTTAATTCTGTATTTTTTAATTACCAGTTATGACATAACAAAGTGTGAAGTGTAAAGTAAGGCTACACACACTCAAAGCACAAAAATCACTGCAGAAATGAAATAGCCTGGGAAAGTTCCATTCAAGAGTGGAATAGAGATTAGCCCTTGTAGAGTAGGTCAAATAAGGACAGACAGATGGCAGCACACAGAACCTTTTTTATTCAGTCCAGTCAGTTCTCCTGATTGCATGCAGCAGGAGTCCATTCTAAATTACACTTGGAGAAGAACTTCTTAGAAGGATGGTCTACACCTCATAGAATCAACAGGAAGAACAAAGTTGAGAAAATAGACAGGATCTAACTGAAATCTCGCTACCAGGAAGCTACAGCCAAGGTCATTTGACAAAGAGAGATGAGCTGGGAGAGATGGTTCAGAGGTTAAGAGCACTGACTGATCTGCTCTTCTAGACGTCCTAAGTCCAATTCCAAACAACCACATGGTGAGCTTCAACCATCTATAACCAGATCTGATAAAGATAACCTAGTGAAATCACCACTTACCTGCAACCAGAATAATCACTGAGGAACTGAGAGTCTGAACTATCCCAACTGGTAGAAAAGCTCCCTCCATATAATTACAAAACACAGGACAACTGGATATCTACATGTAGAAGAAAGAAACTAGACCATTGTTTTCAAGGTTGAGCACAACTAACTCATATAGATTCAAGTTTTGAATGTAAGACCTGAAAAGGCAAAACTACTGTAGTAAAACAAACAGAAAGGAGCTCTAACCTGAGCAATGGTTTTGCTTGAGGGTGGAGTTGTTTGTTTGTGAGAATGGTTTTTAGATGTGTACCCATGGGCATAAGCAGCAAAAACAAAAATAGTCATGATATTATATCGAATTTTACGTTTTCTGCATATCCAAGAGAATAATCAAACAAGAGACAACCTACAACACAGGAGAAAACAGTCATATCAAATGAAGGTTTAATATACAAAATACATTTTTTAAACTCAACTCAAAAGGAAAAAAACACATGACTTCCTAAAAGGAAAAAATATATATATATATGAATAGACATTTCTTAAAAGAAGATAAACATGTGACCCTTCCAAAGTCAAGGTCTGCATTGATATCCGTGGCACCTGTTACCACTAAAGGCCATTCAGATGGGTGGAGTCTGGGCTTCCACCTAAAGCCATGTTAGTGTCCAACGGCCACCCTGAAGCCAGGGCAATACCGAGCTGAGTGACCTGTGCTGTCACCTGGGGCCATGGTGACATTCAGGCCTGAACTGCTGCCAAGGATCATGTCTGGGTTCATGTTCCCACTATAACTGGGGTCTTTGTTGATGACCATGGCCCGTGCTGCTACCAAAGACCACATAGATGCTCCAGTTCTTGGCTGCCACTCGTGGTCATGTTGGGGTCTGAGGGACAAGCCAATGCCAAGGCCTTGACAATCTGAATGGCCTGTGCTGCCACCTGGAGTCATGATGTCTTCCAGGCCCAAGCTGCTGCCAAGAGTCATATCTGATCTGTGGCCCTACCAAAGCCAGGGTCTGTGTTGATGTCCACGACTTCTGCTACCATGGAAGACCAAGGGATTGCTGGGGTCCGGGCCACCACCTGGGGCCATATTGGAGTCCAGGGACTATGCTGCTGCTGGGCCCATGAAGATTGGGAAGGCCTGTGCTGCCACCTGGGGCTGTGGTGACATCTGGGCCCCAGCTACTGCTGATGGTCTATGGTCCTGCTGCAGCTGGGGTCTGTGTTGATGTCCACTGACTGTGTTACCGAAGGGCCCATGTGCTGAAACATGTTTTGAAATATGAGGGCCCTGCTGAGCCAGCCTCACCTTCATTGGCCCAGAAAGAGTCACCCACCCCTCATAGTAGACTCCAATGACCACTGCACAGGAGAGTTAGCATCGCCCCTCATAGAAGAGCTTGGGCTCCGCACTTGAGAATGCTGGTCCCATCCCTCATCACAAGTGTGGAAGTGTGTCTCTGTCCTTCTCCTGAGGGAGGAGTGATTCCAGTGGCCAGCACAGACCCACTCAGCTACCACGCAGGCACACATCCCCAGGGCTTTGGGTTGGCACTCTATAGCATCTACCCCATCTATGATCTGATGGAGAGCTTGGAGAGATTGGTCCTGCAGGAACCATGGCCACAGGATCTCCATGACTCAAGGCAACAGCAAAATATCTGAGAGGAGATTTCTCGAGGGTCCAGTATTGGTGGTGTACCCAAAGGCAGAGGCCTTGAACCACCAGACCAACAGTACATTACCCAGTGAACATTTGCAAGCAAAACTGTCTGGACAAAAAGCAAATGATACACAGCAGTTTCCAATGCCACCAAGAGAAATGAAGAGGCAATGGAGAAGTGGGAAACACGGAGGAGTGAAGTGGAGTTTTTGTTGTTTACTTTTGTTTGGTTGTTTGTTTTTGTATTTGTTCTTTTGTTTGGTTTTGGTTTTCTGTGTTTGCTTTTCTCTACTTGTTCATTTGTTTGATGACAATATTTTTTTCTTATCTTTATTTATTTTTATTATTTGTTTTTAAGTCTTCCTTTGTGGGAGAAAAGCTACAAAGATACATGGCAGTTATGGAGAAACTAGGAAATGGGTGGGACTGGGATGCATGATGTAAAATTCCCAAAGAATCAAAAAAATGTTTTAAAAAGAAGAAAAGAAGATAAAAGCAATAATCAACAGGTTAAACATCACTGATCACTAAGTAAATGAAAATCAAAATGACAAGGATATAATGCCTCAGGCAAGTAAGAGAGGCTATCATCAAAAACACAAAAGATGAGAAGTTCAGGTGAGACCTCAAAATATAGGTCAGTAGTATCATAACAATTTATGTGAAGATACATGCAATAGATAACAGGGGAATGATTTAAAATTGAGAGCCTCCCATGAGGTGCTCCCTAAGGACTTCACATTTATAGTTTTAAGTCAGCTAACTTGTGTGTGTGTGTGTGTGCGCGTGCGTGTGCGCAAACGTGTGTTTAGGCCTCTACTTGTCAGCAAGACTGAAGCAAACACAAATACACAGATATAAGACACATTTTGGAAACTTAAGTTAGGGAAATCATGATTATGATAGCCTCTTTCTGTAGCACAGTCCACATCTGAGCTCTCCAAATATTCAGGACATTGTTCTGTTCTTTGCTCTCCTCTGAGAATCTCGAGATAGACACACACACTTTTAAATCTATCTCTGCTGGCTCTGAAATGTGGATCCACTCTATAAAAGATAAATTGAAGTTTCTTCCTAAAGGTACAACCTGGAAGCTGCCAAGGGAAAAGATGTATCAAAGGAAGCACATTGAGATGCCACTCATCCCCCAGCCTCACCTGTGACTGAGAAGAATGTTTTCTTTAATACAATTTGATATTTGAAAAGAAAATGACAAGAACGAGCTCCCTTCCATCTGCCATCCGAATCGTGCCATTGGAGTACAAATTGAATGGCAGACATTTTGATTTATACCAACTGGGAGAGAGCACCCATGGTGGGGACAGTCCCCTTTACTCCCAGGAAAGCCCGGTTATGCACATACACAGTTCCTTTAAGGGACCACTAGCTGTGTTAGAATTAAGATTTGTACACATAGGTATAGCTTTATACACTATGCTATGGTATTTTAGAATATTCCTAAAGCTGTCAACCATGAGGGAACAGAGAACAAATTCATGACTGCCTTCTGCAGTCTGAGTTCTCCTAGACTTTTCGGAACCTCAGCACAGGACCCACTGGTATTTGTACTTTCGTTAATGAAAAGAATTTCAATGGTCCTTCTGTATTTGTGTTGCTTTCATTGGTTGAATAAAGAAGCTGCCTTGGTCTTTTGATAAGGCAGAACTTAGATAGACAGGGAAGACAGAACAGAATGCTGGGAAGAAGGGCAGTGTGGCAGATGCCATGGTCCTCCTGCCTGAGACGGACGCTGGTTAGAATCTTTCCCAGTAAGCCATGACCTCATGGTAATACACAAATTACTAGAAATGGGTTAGATCAAGATGTGAGAATTGGCCATGAAGAGGCTATATATAATGGGCCAGGCAGTAATTTAATGAATACAGTTTTCTGTGTGGTTATTTCAGGTATAAGCTAGCTGGGCAGCAGGACACAGCCCGTTCATCCTACAACATTTCAAGACTATCCAGAATGATGAAGCAATTATTTTATAAAATGTATTTTAATATAGGTTTAGCACAACAACTAAGAGAAAGAGAGATAAAATAAAAGCCAATTGTTTTGCTAGTTCTAACCCTGTCATGGATGCTTTGTTTTGTTGTGTTGTGTTGTTTTGTTTTGTTTTGGTGGTAGATAAGTGCACACAAATATGTTCCATAATGAAAATGTAAAATCCAGTGCGAAGCACCTCAGCTTCAGAATGACTAACTTCAGTGTGTGATGGTTTCTACTTGTACATTTTCATAATGAAGTTTAAATACGTAAAAAATAAATAATAAAAGATATTTTAATATAGGCTTAGCACAAAAATTAAGGGGAGACATGCTCAGAAAGACCTAGATAGGCTTACACTTTCTTCCCCGTGGGGAGTAGGAGAAGGTAAGATGTACCCAAGTGTGGTACAGGCTCCTCGAGGGAGGGTACACAGTTCATTGTCTTATCTCTAGCCGTGCACATCATTTTCATGACTCTCAAGAGGAGTAGCATCTCAAAGGTTCTTAGGAAACCTGATTTTCTCCTCTCTCCCTTTTGGCAAGAGTGATCCCTGAGGTAGCCCCACAGGTGCCTTAGATCGGACGGTTATCTAATAAGGGAAAACCAGCAGCCCCTGGGTTTAGTACATGACTTTCCCATAAACGGAGTTTCTAGTGAGATTCCTAGAAAACTGCAGGTCCATGGCTGTGAAGGAAGAAAAACCTCAAGCCATGGTTAAATAGGCTGGGGTTCTGGCCTACTGCTAACAACATCTACAGCAAGGTTCCTGGATAAGGAACTCCTTTCTCCCTCTTCCTCTTCTCACGTGCCCCAAATTATCCCTGCCTTTTTATCCTGCCTCAAAACCACCCTGGTCAAAGTCAAAGCCTCCAGCATCTTTATAGGTCATCTCCAGTGACCTATATCAACACCCCCTGGTTGTTTCCTTGTCTCTGGTCTCCTTCAATCTATTCCTCAAAAGATAGCCTGATGTTTGCGTGTCTGGTGTGTGTGTGTAGAAATACACACATATATTTGGGTATGTATGTACTAGATCAGGAAACTCCTTTCCTCAAAAATGCCCATCTACTCCCATCATATTCATAACAGCATCTACAGTCTTTACTCAGGTTTACAGTACAGACCTGGCCCATCCTCCTAACGGTGTCTTCCATATCTTTTCCCCTGACTTACACTGCCCACACACTTACTTCCCTTGTTCTTTGCACACTTTAGGAATACGCCTGCCTGGAAGGATTACTGTGTGTGTGACCTGAGGTGTTCTCCCTTACCCTGTCCCCTAGACTGCCTGGTTCAGGCCGGCTTTCATTCACATCTCCTTTTCAGTGTCTTATTCTCAGATAACTTCATGCACATCCTATAAAAAACAACACCCTGACACACTCGTTTTCCATTCTTTCCCTCAGCACAGTCCCGCAGAAAGCCATATTCCTTCCTGTCAAGTACTTTGATATCTGTCACCTTGATTTGCCCACAGATGATGAACACCCGTGAGAACAGAGACCAACCTGTTCTCCACACACATCTCTCTCTGTTTCATTTATAATTGTCTCCCCAAATCTTTGAAGTACATAAAATTTATAGTCCTAAATAATAAAATGAATACGGGCACCAGTAAACGAGCGCACGGCAGTGACTAGCGCACATCAAGGCCAACACCTCCTCCATCCACGACTCGACAAAGCACAAAACCTTCCTGCTATTTAACAGCCCCTTGTTTTCCATCTCATATACTCTCTGGAATCCAGACAGACAGAAGAAGACTGGCATTCTGATAAATCTGAGTGAAAGATTTGATATATTCAATCAATAATTTGTATGTAAGTCTCAGAACTACCATATATAAAATAAAGATAACAAGGCCTCATCTTAAAGCTAGGTAGTTAAAAGAAGTGCCCGTATGTATGATCTGAACATAACCGCTCTTGTGGTCTACTCTCTGTGAGGACCAGCTGTCAAATTAAACTTGGGAATGTTAAAGGAACCCATTTTCTGTATGTTTCTCTTTAAAAAAAAAAATACTAAGAAAGAGTAAGTACATAATTCATAATTATCTCTCAAATTCCCCACCACTTCCCCTTCTTGGGATTTTGAAACTGCTTCTGACCCCCTCGTGGGACTTCTCAACTTCCCTTGTCCTGGTTACTTCTCTCTCTTCTTCCCCTTCTCTTTTGTCTCTTTATTGTTCCACTCTTTGTGCTGTCCTGGTTCATTTTCTTGTCTACTTGACTCTAGCTAGTGATCTGGGAGGAAGAACCTCTCAGCTGAGAAAACGCCTCTCTAGATGGCTCATACGAGAGTCTGTGGGGCATGTTCTTGACTGATGGTTTATGTAGGAGGGCCTAGCCAACTGTGGGTGGTACCATCCCAGACAGGTGGTCCTAGGATGTATAAAAGAACAAACCCAGCAAGCCAGAGAGAACAGACCAGTAAGCGGCACTCCTCCATGGTTTGTACTTCAGTTCAGTTCTTGTCCTGCTTGTGTTCCTGTCTTGATTTCTTTCAGCAAAAGACTATTGCTTGGATGTATGAAATGAAATAAATCCTTTCTTCCCCAAGTTGCTTTTGGCTATGCACTAGAAACCCTAGCTATGACACATGCTCTCTGTCTTCCCTCTCCAGGCTCTCCCCTTCTCACCTTCTCTCAATCCCTCATTTACTAAGGCCATCCAACTATCAAAAATAAAATTAAACAAGCAAGGAAGAAAATGTGTAGTTTACCAAAAAGGAAGGATAGTATCATCGAAAGTGTAATAAATCGTATCCCTCAAAGGCCAGGTTAGGGAAGGCCCTGCTTAAATTACTTTGCTAATCCATTGCAGTGAATCTCGGATTTAAACTTCGTTTGAGTCCGAGAACACACTGTGCCTTGCTACGGGAGTCTAAACCCAAAATCTGCTGAAGAATCAGGCAATCTGAGTTCACATCCCAGTGAAGCAGGAAGGAGGAGGCTTAAGCCGCTTATGTCCTTCATGCTCCTATTTGGAGGGCTCTAAGTAGGGAAACACTAGACATGTTCACATGCGTATTTCTATTTATGCTTTCCGGCCAGCAAGCCTCCCAAAGGGAGCTCAACGGGAGGGGATGATTTAGCTGCAATCAGTTTGTTGCCATGCTAACTCTGCTTTAAAAAGGGCAAGTGATGTCTCTCTGCTCCGGCCGGTTGCAGGGAGTGCCAATTTGGTGAGGTTTATCATCTGTCTCTAATAGCAGTGCGCTCCAGAAATGGCACAGGACAATTTTCTGCTTTCATTTCCTCAGCACTTGAGAAAAATCTGGGGGCAATCTTTTAGTCGGAGGCAATACTTCTTAATGTTATTATGTCTTGGAATTGCTACTTAATTCTCCTCTTCGCTCGGTTTC
This sequence comes from Chionomys nivalis, assembly GCF_950005125.1. NCBI lineage: Eukaryota > Metazoa > Chordata > Mammalia > Rodentia > Cricetidae > Chionomys > Chionomys nivalis. The sequence continues at coordinate 30,424,797 of NC_080106.1, forward strand.
GAAGCTGAGGGCCGAGTTGGCCACGCTGCAGCTGGGTTCACATCAGGAAGAAGATGGGCAACTCAAGAGGTTCGAGCAAGGAGCTTGGCAGAGGAGCTGGGAGAGAGAATCTGCTGAAGTTGGATCAACTTTCTCTGTCCCTTTACCCAGATTTGTCTGCAGCATGGCTTCCTTAGCTGATGGGGGGTCAGCGCCTCTGATTCTGGCATATCTTTTATTTTGTCTTTGCCATAAATCCAAACATCTCTTCCTCTCTTTCTTTAAGGCTGAAGTTTCACAGTGAAAATACAGCAAGCAATGTTTTCTCAGTTCACATTTAGTGATGGCCCCCACTAACTCTTCATCACCTACTTGCACTGATAGACACATTAATAACTGACATTAAAAGTAACAGTGTGAAAGCAAAGAGACTAGAAAAATGAAGGGAAAGAGAATGAGGGGACAGAGGGCAACTAGCTCTTTATTATATCTCTTTCTTCCTCCCTCCTCAAAGTAAATCTGGGGTCCTTCTAAAAACCCCCTCCCAGCACAGGTGACAGAAGTCTACTAAAGGGAAATCACGTGGATGTAAAGCCTGCTTTCCTAAATTCCAGCCAAGAAACATCTTAACTGGGCTGGTAAGATGTCTCAGCAGATAAAAGCACTTGTCTGGAAAACTTGGTAACCTGAGTTCCATTCCAGAACCCACATCTGAAGAATACTGACTCCAAAAGTCGTGTGATTGCCATATTGGCACACAATCACCTGCTCTCTCTGTCTCTCTCTTTGTCTGTCTCGCTCTTGTGTAGGCCCAAAATTATGAGCCTATTTCCACATTGACCAAAGGTCAGAGAGTTGGAATTTACAAGGTTGTTGTGCTTCTACCCCAAATGCCCCACCTAGGGAGGAGAGTTCTGCTCTCTCAAGGTTATTATCAACAGGTGTGGCTAATTACCAGACCTTGTACTCCAGGAATAGAAAAGTAGATCTATTCCTACCTCAAACAAAAGTTTAAGGATCCAACTAAGTTCCAGTTTCCTTTATGGAGATATCTTGGGATTTCACGGAGGGAGTGTTTTGCCTACAGAGTGTTTTGGTCTAGGGTGCGAGCGTGACTTGGTGACTTGTTCTGTTCTGGCAACAGAATGTTTAACTATGAATGTAGCCCACGACTTTTAATTGATACATTATTTTCCTTGTATCTTGTTAATGTAGTCTTTTGTCTTACTCCCATCTTTTGGGGTCAAGGGTATTGGGGTCAAGCTGTTGTAAATTAAACACAGATGAATTTTCAGTACTTACTGAAAAATTCCCTCCCGATACTATACTAGATGTTTCTGCGTTTTATTATTTTCATTGGCGTCTTCGTATTCTTTACTGTATTTCTGAATTCCCACACCTCCACTCTGGAGAAAGGTATTTTTGTTGAGGCTGGTCCCCATTCCAACACTATCTCTCTCTGTCTCTCTGTCTCTCTCTCACACACACTAATCATAACTAAAATATTTTTAACTTAAGATTACTTTTATGAGGAATTTCTGAACACTGAACAGAAACAACTCTGCACATCGTATCTATTTAAAGTCACGATAGTTCTGAAGTGAGCGCTGGTTCCACCTGAAGGCCAGGTGCATGGTTGAAACCACTCAGAACTGGGTCGGAATCCAACTGCTCTGTCTTTTAAGGTCTTACCATGCGCTGTGACTTAAGCCCTGCCTTCTCACTGAACACACTAAAAGCAAACTCACAGATGTCTCTGCCTCAGTGTGACAACAGCACCGTACATTGTGGGAGACGTATTATTAAAACAGTTCCCCAAGATGCGTTACGGAAGAAACAAAGTTTCCTAAAATAAAAGGCATTTTAGGCAAAATGGAAAGTACCTGTGTGTGAGCAGTTTGACACAAGAAATCAGGATTTTGGCAGGGAAAATCTGGCTTATTGTGTATCCACAACTCAAGAGCTATACCCAGAGATAAACAAGGGTGGAGGCAGGGAAAGAATTCACGGGAATTTATCAAGGAAACGACACATCTATTACCCTTTGGCTGCAAGCGATCTATTTATAGCATGCAAATGTGTCATTTCTTCTTAACTATTTTACATTACCATTTAGGAATGGGGGGGTCGGAGAGCAGAAAGTAGTGATTGCAAATAGTCTGATTATCTTGACAACCACCGTGCAGCCTCTTAAGTGTGACATTCCTGCAAACCTCTTTAACAGCCCCATGAAATTCAGGAACATCACTTGGTTCCACTACCTACAGGGAAATACAATTCTCGTCAGGAGTTACCTGCGGCTGATGCAGCTGACAAATGTTCTCTAATCAAGTCTAGAAGCATCTCAGACAGGTGTGCCTCTCCCCCAGCCTGGGAAATCACCCTGAATAATTCATTATCTAATATGTTTCTCTAAGCCAATCTACCTGTGGTTTGAAAAATAAAATCCCGTTGTGCCACTTTTCGTGTGGAAACAGAGAGGCTTTAGGCTGCTCATTAGAAACGGTACATAATTCCTTTCTCTTTTTTGCTATTGAAAAACTTACACGAGGACCGTATAGATTCTGCCACTCTATAGCCAATTTCATCGCTGACTTTTACATCATACTCTTGATCTTTCCCACATTTAAGAATAATCCTCCCCAGGAATTCCATCCCATTTCTAAATCAGCATTCCCTTCTGAACCCAGTGTAGCCACGGGCGTGAATGCACTAGTTCTGCAAGCCCGGGAGAAACGACCCCTCAGATCCCCAAGATGGGTGAGATCAGGTCTCCTTCCAGTTCAGGTTCTCTGTTTCTACCTACACGCTCACGGCCCACAGTGACAGCGGGATGCTGGTTTACTTAACCAACTGGGTCTCAAAGGAGTGTGGTCACTTCGTATGCCCTTATCTTTCTACAACCCACGCTGTTTCCTTTCATCTGTGATCTGCAAGTGGTAGTGTGTTGTCGGGTCCGACGCCCCAACATAAACGGCTTTTCCCTCTCTGGACCGGCGTGGAGGCGCGGGAATAATTGAGACAAAGTTCACACAGCAATTTGGGAAGGGAGTCTCAGGCTTCATTCAAATCCTGAAGATCACCTTATTTTCCAACGTAAACTAAGGTGGAAGTTCATTATCTCTTGGGAAGGGGGGGTAGCAGGACTACAGTCCGGCTTGGTCACGAACTTGAAATTCACACCTCTTCTCGGGCAATCTACGTAATTACAAAAGAAAAGGAGCAGTACTTCCTGAGCCTTTGTCAGGGTTGCAGCAGCCTGTCTGGCAGGATAGTGACTTCTTTGGATACCCACCATGGCCGGAGAACTTGGCTGTCACACCACGTAGAAATATTGACCTCAGTGTGTGTCTAGGGGATTTGCTAAGATACAGACACTGGACTCCGTCCTAGTCTTTCCAAGAGCCCTAGGGAAGCTCAGAACAGGGGTATTTGTAGCAAGTGTCAAGGTGATACTGAGGCTGATGGTCTGGGATCACACTTTGGAGAAATCCCAAGTCTTATTATTGTTACCTGAAAATGCCTAAGGGAAAAAGAAAGCTGAAGTTCCCTTCCCTATGGTTGACACTCACTAAATCTATGTTCACAAGCTGTCTGGGTGTGTTTATAAGAGTAGGCATGTTGAAATTTGGAGCTCTTCAAGAGCAAGGGCCCTGCTTCAATGTCTTCAGTGTAGTTAGGAACTCAAAGAAGATTGTTAATGCAGCTGAATAATATTCACTACAGTAGATTCTGGAATTCTCAGAATTGTTATTGATAGATTTGGCTATTCAGAAGGAACTGAACAAAACTCTGTGTGTGTGTGTGTGTGTGTGTGTGTGTGTGTGTGTGTGTGTGTATGGGTGCATGTGTGTGTGTGTATGTATGTATGTATGTATGTATTTATGTACATGTGGAGTTGTGCATGTAGATGTCAGAGATCAACCCTGGGTGTTATTACTGAAGACCCATCCTCTGATTTTTGAGACAGGATCCCTCATTAGGACCTAGGACTCATTGATTAGGTTAGAATGGTTAGTCCTACACCCCAAAGTTCTCACAACCTCCAAAACAATGCCTCTAGCTAGAAGCCAAGTGTTCAAACACATGAACCTGAGGGGACATTTTACACTCTGCTTCCTGATTCTAGATACAATGTGAGCATCTGCCTCACACTTCTGCCACCACGGCTTCTCCACCACAAAACCCTTGGATCCTGAATCAAAATCATCCCTCCTTACTTAAATCGCCTCTTCCGGGGTATTTTGTTATGGCAGCAAAATAACTAATACAGGTTGTAAATAAACACTGGTGATCTTGAAAGAATTCTAGGTGACATACACAGTTGAGGATTGTTGTGATATTAAAATCATCACCCCTATTTGTGTCGATGTAGATAGAACAGACAGTGGCCACGTCTCGAACTCAGCCATACTACATTACTTTCACAGGCTGAAATCATATGATGTCCACCACTTACTGCAAAATCCAAATTACAAAATGTAAAACTTGCTGAATGCCAACATGGAGTCACAAATAGAAAATTCCATACTATAAAACTTTATTTCAGGAACAAAGTGATTTCAAATATAATCAGAGTGTATATGATACAGTACAGTATGGACTTTGGACATCCTCCAAAGGCCCAAGAGTTACAAGTTTGTCCCTGTTGGGAGATGGTAAAACCACTAAAAGATAAAGCTTAGTGAGAAGTCTTTCAGGAATTACAAGACCATAAACCCATCCTCTGTTTGCTCCCTGACCTCCCCAACATGCTCCAGCCCATAGCATGATACCTTACCAAATAAGCATGGACTGCAACCTCTAAAACTATGACTCAAAATTAACGTTTCCTCTCTTTTTTTTTAATTTTATTTATTTTTATTGAGCTCCACATTTTTCTCTGCTCCCCTCCCTGCATCTCCCCTCCCCTTAAACCCACTCCCAAGGTCTGATGGTCCCAATTTACTCAGGAGATCTTGTCTTTTTCTATTACCCATTTAGATTAGATCTATGTATGTCTCTCTTAGGGTCCTCATTGTTGTCTAAGTTCTCTGGGGTTGTGATTTGTAGGCTGATTTTCTTTGCTTCCTCTTTAAAAACCATTTTATGAATGAGTACATGTGATAATTGTCTTTCTGGGTTCTGGGTTACCTCACTCAAAATGATGTTTTCTAGCTCCATCCATTTGCCTGCATAATTCAAGATGTCATTATTTTTTCTGCTGTGTAGTACTCCATTCTGTAAATATACCACATTTTCCTTATCCATTCTTTAGTCGAAGGGCATTTAGGTTGTTTCCAGGTTCTGAATATGACAAACAATGCTGCTATGAATATAATTGAGCACATGTCCTTGTGGCACAATTCAATATCCTTTAGATATATACCCAAAAGTGGTGTTACTGGCTGTTGAGGAAGATTGTTTCCTAATTTTCTGAGAAATCACCACAATGACATGCAAATGGGCTGTACCAGCTTGCACTCCCACCAGCAATGCAGTAGTGTTCCCTTTACCATTCAACCTCTCCAGCATAAATTGTCATCAGTATTTTTGATCTTGGCCATTTTTACAGGTGTAAGATGGAATCTCAGAGTTGTTTTGATCTGCATTTCTCTGTTGACTAAGGATGTTGAACATTTCCTTAAATGTCTCTCAGCCATTTTAGATTCCTCTGTTGAGAGTTCTCTGTTTAGGTCTGTACTCCATTTTTTTTATTGGATTATTTGTTCTTCTGATGACCAATTTCTTGAGTTCTTTGTTTATTTTGGGTTGGTGAAGATCTTTTTCCATTCTTTTGTCATTTATCTTGTTGACCATGTCCTTTGTTTTACAGAAGCTTTTCAGTTTTAGGAGGTCCCATTAATTAATTATTTCTCTCAGTATCTGTGCTGCTGAGGTTATATTTAGGAAGTGATCTCCTGTGCCAATGCGTTCAAGGGTACTTCCCACATTCTCTTCCATGACATTCAGTGTGGCTGGCTTTATGTTGAGGTCTTTGATTCATTTGGACTTGAGTTTTGTGCATGGTGATAGATATGGATCTATTTTCATGCTTCTACATGTTGATATCCAGTTACACCAGAACCATTTATTAAATATGCTTTCCTTTTTCCATTTGTTATTTTTTGCTTCTTTGTCCAAAATCAGGTGTTCGAAGGAATGTGGATTAATATCCGGGTCTTTGATTCGGTTCCATTGGTCCTCCTGTCTATTTTTTATGCCAATACGAAACTGTTTTCAGTACTATAGCTCTGTAATAGAGTTTGAAGTTAGAGACTGTGATGCCTCCAGAAGTTCTTCAATTGTACAGGATTGTTTTGGCTATCCTGGGTTATTTTGCTTTTCCATATGAAGTTGAGTATCATTCTTTTGAGTCTGTGAAGAATTTTGCTGGGATTTTGATGGGCATTGCATTGAATCTATAGGTTGCTTTTGGTAAGATTGCCATTTTTACTAAGTTAATTCTACCTACCCAAGAGCAAGGGAGAGCTTTCCACTTTCTGGTGTCTTCTACAATTTCTTTCTTCAAAGATTTAAAGGTCTTGTCATACAAGTCTTCTACTGACTGCCCTTTAGTTCTCTTAAGTGAGTTTGCTTCTTTTTGTCCTAAAGTTTTCAAATGTCCTGTTAATTCATTAGTGTGGGAATTTCCAGCTTCTTTATGTAGGCATTTAGTGCTATGAACTTTCCTCTTAACACTACTTGCATTGGGTCCCATAAATTTGGGTATGTTATGTGGTCATTTTCATTGAATTTTAGGAAGTTTTTTATTTCTCCATTTATTTCTTCCTTGACACATTGATGATTCAGGTGAGCATTGTTTAATTTCCATGTGTTTGTAGGCTTTCTGGAATTAGTGTTGCTGTTGAAGTCTAATTTTAAGCCACAGTGATCTGATAAGATACATGGGGTTATTCCAATTTTTTATATATGTTGAGGTTTGTTACTGACTATATAGTCAATTTTTGAGAAGGTTCCATGAGATACTGAGAAGAAGGTATATTCTTTTATGTTTGGATGGAATATTCTATAGATGTCTGTTAAGTCTGTTTGAGTCATAACATCTGTTAGTTCCCTTATTTCTCTGTTCATTTTTTGTCTGACTGACATGGCCAGTGGTAAGAGTGAAGTGTAGAAGTCTCCCCTATTAGTGTGTGAGGTTTAATGTATGATTTAAGCTTTAGAAGTGTTTATTTTACATATGAGGGTGCCCTTGTAATTGGGGCATAGATTTTCATTGATCGATTTTTCCTGTGACTAATATGAAATGTCCTTCTTTGTCTCTTTTGACTGATTTTAGTTTGAAGTCTATTTTGTTAGATATTAGGATAGCTACACCAGCTTGTTTCTTATGTCCATTTGATTAGAAAATATTTTCCCAACTCTTTACTCTGAGGCGATATTTGTCTTTGAGGTTGAGGTGTGTTTCTTGTATGCAGCAGAAGGATGGATTCTGTTTTTGTATCCAATCTTTTAGCTTGTGTCTTTTTAGAGGTGAGTTGAGTCAATTTATATTAAGGGATATTAATGACCAGTGATTTTTATCTCCTGTTAATTTAGTTTTTGTTGGTGGTGAAGTTATTTTGTGTGTTTTTTCCTTTTTTGGGGATTTGCTGCTCTGAGACCATCAATTGTCTGTGTTTTTGTTGATGTGGCCAACTTCCTTGGGTTGGACTTTTCTTTCTAGTATTTTGTGTAGGACTGGGTTTGTGGCTAGGTGTTGGTTAAAACTGGTTTTGTTTTGGAATATCTTTTTTTGTCCTTCTATGGTGATTGAAAGTTTTTCTGGGTATAATAGTCTGGGCTGGCATCCGTGGTCTCTTAATGTCTGAATAACGCTTGACCACAACCTTCTGGCTTTCATTGTCTCCATTGAGACGTCACGTGTAATTCTTATAGGTCTGCCTTTATATGTTACTTGGCCTTTTTCCTTTGCAGCTCTTAATATTCTTTCTTTATTCTGTTTGCTCAGTGTTTTGATTATCATGTGGTGAGGGGACTTTTGGTTTTGGTTTTTGGTTTTTGGGTTTTTTTGATCCGGTCTGTTTGGTGTTCTGTATGCTTCTTGTATCTTCATAGGCATATCTTTCTTTAGGTTGGAAAAGTTTACTTCTATGACTTTGTTAAATATATTTTCTGTGCTTTTGAGTTGAATTCCTTCTTCTATACCTATTATTCTTGGGTTTGGTATTTTCATGGTGTCCCATATTTCCTGGATATTTTGAGTTAAGCTTTTGTTAGATTTAATGTTTTCTTCAACAGATGAGTCTATTTCCTCTATTGTATCTTCAACACTCGATATTCTGTCTTCCATCTCTTGTCTTCTGAAGTTTATGCTTGCATTTGTGGTTCCTGATCATTTTTTCATGATTTCTGTTTCTATAATTCCCTTGGCTTGTGTTTCCTTTATTGACTCTATTTCAGTTTTCAAGTTGAATAGTTTCTTTAATATGTTTGATTTCTTTTTCTTGGTTTTCTTTAAGAGAACTGTTGATGTTTTCCAATTTTTTGTTTGTCTTTTCCTCCATTTCTTTGAGGAAATTTCTCATTTGCTCTTTAAAAGTTTCAAACATTGTCCTGAAGTTATTTTTAAGTCATTTTCTTCTGCTTTATCTATATTTGGTTGTTCAAGTCTTGCTCTTATAGGGTCACTAGATTTTACTGGTGTCATGTTACTCTTTGTGGTGTTGTGTGTGTTCTTACCTGGATTACTCATCTTTTTCTCTAATCGGTGTGGTTAGGGCTGTCTGTGAGTCTGGTGATTAATCTTCTAGGTGCCAGTGAATCCAAGGCTCAGATGTTTGTTCCTTGTGGTACAGTCAGTGCCACAGTTCTAGTTACCCCGTTGGTTACTCCATGTTCCTGGAGGTCACTCAGAGCTACTGGGCTTAGCTCTGCTCCTATGGAGTTTGCTGCTCTGGCCTAGGTTGTCGGCTCAGACATGATTCTGTAATTTTAAATGTCTCTGGTCTGGATCTGCTCCTGCAGAGGTTCCTGGTTTGGGGTTGGTCCTGCTCCTGTGGAGTTCACTGTCTCAGATCTGCTCTGACCTAGGTCACTGGCCCAGTCCCACTTCCGTGGAGCTCACTGCCTCAGTACTGCTCTGACCTAGGTCACTGGCCCAGTCCTCCCTCCACAAATGACCTTGACCTGGATCTGCTTTTGCTCCCATGGAGTTCACTGTCCTAGGCCCATTCTGGCTCAGGTTGCTGGCTCAGTCTTGCTCTTTTGGAGTTTGCTGCCTCAGACCTGCTCTGGCCTAGGTCACTGTCTAGGTCTTGCTCCTGCATGACAGCAGGCTCTCTCTGGGACAGAAACCTGAGACCGCAGGTGGCAGGTGGAGTTAGTTGGAGGCTCTGGTTCCCTGGGCAAGGACATGTTGAGCATGCAGCCATGAAGGTTACCCAGGCTGCCTGGCTCCCTCCTTCCCAGTTGCACTCTAAAGTTTCCTCTTTGTTAGTTGATTGTTTGGGGTATTTTGTTATAATGGTAGAAGTACACATGAAATCAGTGAATTTTGCTTAGACTTGGTTCTAATCCCAAAACATTTTATTATGTGGTACAAATATTCCAAACTATAAGAAAGAAACAAAATCTGAAAAACAGCTTGTCTCAAGCATTTTAGGCATAGGAAACAACCTTCATTAGTGTCTATTGAGAAAGCAATTTAACCTTTCTAATTTGTTTCATCATCCATAGATGAGAATAAAATACCTAATACCTTTAGTAATTCCTGAATAACTGAATACAGAGCATTCATTAAGTCAATCCTTACTCTTTCACTGATTATGTCACTAGCTCACTTGACAGATATTTATTGATCACCTGCCACATGATGAGCACCATTATAGACAATGTAAAGAAAATCTTGATCAAAGCAATTATCACGATAGTGCAGCTCATCCTTATCCTCACAGCACTTGTCTGGAAACATAGTTATGTTCAAAAAATGCTTACCACCATTGATATCCAAGCGGGAGATAAAGATGGTTACTTGTGCAAAATGTAAAGATAGGACAGAAGACAACATGTTTTGTTTACATCAGGAGAGTTTTCAGACTAGTACGTGGGTCCATAGAAGCCTTCTGTCACCCCCCTAACCCTTTCAGAACAGGAATGTCATGGGCTTCAATGGTGAGTCCTCCATGGTGCTTGATCAATGCCTACAGTGCTTGCAGGTGTAAGGCAATGAATGCAACCTGCATAAATAAGAGTCAACAGCAATCTTTGCTCAAGGACTGAGCTTTGACTATCAGGTAACCAAATGGGCAGCTTCTCAATATGGTGTTTGAAAGCATGACTAAAGTCTATAATTATCTCTCTCCTCTCAAATAACACCATACATAGCATCATAAAGGATTAAATAAATTTTATAACAAATAAGTCTCTTTTCACTGTAAATTAATAAATTTCCTTTTCACATTATTTTAGCTATCTGGGTCCTTAGCCTTTACTTAATGACGATGCACTTGATTAAATAAAATGAAAGAAAAATGAAAGTTCTTTTCAGACATTAAAATGAATAATGAGTTTAGACTTAATCCAAAAGCAATTTGACTTTAAACATTCATATGAAATTAAATGAGCCATTGAATTTGCTATATAAGCAAGCATTAATCTTATCAAGCTATAAAAACTAGAAAGCTATACAGTCACCCATTAATTTCAGAGCCTAATACAAGGTCTGTTTAATGCCTACACTCCATTAAAAAGTCTTATTCCACAATATAAGAGCTTTTTCATAAAAGTTTAAACCCCCATTCATTTTTTCACTGCTCCACTCATGTGATAATCTACTCTGACAAGATTATGGCTGCAAATCCGAGTACAGTCTGTAATGTCATGTGAAACAAATTTTGCTCAGGCGAACTTCCATCAAAAAATAAAATAAAAAAGAAGGACACTTATATCATTGGCAGGATCGTGTACATAAATCACATGGCCCACTCCTCCTCTACCAAAGGTGTTTCCCTTGGAGAAGGCGCTTTTACAGTTCTCCCACTAAGTAAATAGACACCACTGTCGCTCAGAAGCAAAATTCTTTCATAGAACCACACAGGCCAAAAGCACTATTCTAGGACAAATGAACTGTATGCTATAAGCAAATACACAGTTCAAGGTTGAAATCAAATCACCTGATCATTTTACGCATTTAAAATACTCATAAAAACTGAATCATAAGGGTTTTTTGGAAATTTTCTATTATTTCATTTTTATTTATTTAGTCTTCTCTCCTACAATACATCCTAACTGCAGCCTCCTCTGCCTCCCCTCCTCCTAATCTCCCTCCACACCTTCCCTCTCTCCCAGATCCACTGCTCCTGTTTCCCTTCAGAAAAGAGCAGGCCTCTGGAGGAGAGATATCCACAGCATAACAACCACAACCCAGTAGGAGGAAATAGATCCCAGGAGCAGCCAAAAGAGTTGAAGACCCCCCACTCCCATTGTTAGGAGTCCAAGAAAAACGCCAAGCTAAGCACCACAACATGTATCCAAAGGGCCTGGTGTAGACCTAGTTAGCTGATTTTTTATGTTTTCTTGTAATATTCTTGACCCCTCTTGCTCCCAAAATCTTTCCACCCCCTTTCCCTTAGGAGTCCCTGAGCTCAGCCTAATTTTTGGCTATGGATCTCTGTATCTGCTTCTATAAGCTGCTAAAGGAAACCTCTCTGATGACAACTGGGTTAGGCACCAATCCTATGAGTATAGCAGAATATCATTTGGAATAATTTCATTGACTTTGTCAGTTGGGTTTGATTCTACCCTAGGTCTCTGAGGCTCTGGCATCCAGACAGTGGCCATCTGGGCAGTATAGTGCTGTTCCTTATCATCACACTTTCCTCTTGAGATCACAGTTAGAGAAGGAGTATAAGAGTATTATTAGCGTTTTGTAAGTCACTGTATAAATACGCATATAAAGTTTAAGTGAGGTATTACCATCTGGGTTGATAACACTCCCTCTGAGAGCCAAAGACCACTAAACAAAAACCCCAACACCAAGTATGAGAAGCCCTCTTTTGAGTTGTTTGTCAGGGTTGCCCAAAAAAACTCCCAAAACATATAGGCTGTTGTTATTTATTACCTTTGGTTGACCCCTAGAAGTGAAAGGTAAGTTCCTATTGGCAAAGACACTATGCACTTTAGACACGGGGCCCAGTGGGCCCTGAGCTAGAACTTACCTACAGCTCTCCTTTCTGGGGACTAACTAACTAACTTTAATGAGAAGACACCATGCAAATTTCCAAGGAAGGAAGCAAACAACCATCATAGCACAATAACCACAATAACCAGCATGACGTGATAACCACAAAGGTGCAGTAGTGACATGCATACCTTGGTGACATCCAACAGCTCTCTAACTGGATTTTAAGGCCTGCTCAACAAGAGGGAAACCATGCCTGGTACTGGAAACATAGCCAACTTCTGGGACTGACCAGCGAAGTCAAGGATCTTAGAGGAGAGCCTACAACCACCACTTTAGTAAACCAGTATAATCCCTAACTGCATTCTAAATATTTATCCTTATACTTATAGATAAGCATAGTCTTTATCCCTCATCAAGGAAATTTCTCTTTGCAACAGATGGAAACCAATGCAGAAAACCACAGCCAATCAAAATGCAGAGCTATGGAAACCAGTCCCAACAGAAACATCTATAATACACCTCCCAAACTTAAGGCTCGGGGATTATTGTGAAAGAAGGGACAAAAACATTATAAGAGCCAGAGAATCAGGGAGTTTTCTGTGAGTTTGTGTCTCCTAGGAAAATCAGAAGCTTACCAAAGTAAAGTCATATCAATATGACAGGGAGAAAGTCTTCCCCAGGGAAGAGCACACAGATTAGTTATTCAATACCAATGGTCCGCCCTGAATATATATATACAAACAACACTGTACAGAGAGCGTTGTGTGTGTGTATACGCATACATGTACATATACATACCCACATACATACATGTTTGTATGTATATATGTGTATATATACATATATATGTAACAACAACTAATAGAAAAGAGGTCATGAAAGAACAAGGAGGTTTTGGAGGGAGGAAAGGGAAAGGGAATGATATAATTATATTAATCTCAAAAATAAAAGACATATTTTTCTTTTTTCTTTTTATTTGTTCTTGTCTCCGTACATCACAATGGCAGACTCCCCTCCCTCCACTTCTTCCAGCCCCTCCCCATTTCCCCTGTCCTCCAGATCCACTGTTCCTCAGTTTCCCTTCAGAAAAGCACAGGCTTCCCAGGGAAATCAGCCAAACACAGCATAACAATATGCAGTAAGACTAGACACAAACCCTCAATCAAGACTGGACAAGGCAACTCAGAAAGAGGAAAAGGGTCTTAAAAGCAAGTAAAAGAGTCAGAGACAACCCCCACTCCCACTGTTAAGAGTCTCACAAATACCCCAAAGCTAAACATCCACAACATATATGTAGAGGACCTGGTGCTGACCCATGTAGGCTCCGTGGTTGCACTTCAGCCACTGTGAGCCGCTATAGCCCTGCTTAGTTGATTCCATAGGCCGTGTTCTCCCAGCGTCCTTGATCCCTCTAAGGTCTACAATCCTTCCTCCCCCTCTTCTGCAGGGGTCTCTGAGCTTCACCCAATGTTTGGCTATGAGTCTGTACATTGGCTCCCATCAGTGGCAAAGGAAGCCTCTCTGATGGCGATTGGGATAAGCACCCATCCTGTGTCTCTGGGCCATCCAGTTTCCAGTTCCTAGTCACCTAGGCAATGTCAGGCATGAGCTACCTCTCCTGGTGTGGGCCTCAAGCTGGACTAGTCATTGGTTGGCCACTCCCGCAAACTCTGAGCCACCATTGCCCCAGCACATCTTGTAGGACAGATTGCAGGTCAAAAGTTTTGTGGCTAGGTTGGTGTCCCAGCCCCACCACTGGCAGCCTTGTCTGGTTTCAGAAGATGACCAGTTCAGGTTCCATAATTTCCATTACTAGGAGTCCTTGCTAAGGTCACAGGTTCCAGGAAGTTTCCACTCCCCTATGTTTCTGCATCATCCTCTAAATGCCCCCCAATTCCAGTTGTCTCTCCAAGTAGTCTCTCTGTCTATCCCTCCTTCCCCCACCTGCTCCCAGTCCACCTGCAGAATCTATTTTCTTTCCCTTTCTCGGGGAGGTCCATGCATCCTCCTTGTTCCTTAGTCACTCTGGGTCTATGGATTGTAGCATGATTATCCTTTTCTTAACAACTAATATCTACTTATAAGTGAGTACATATCCTGTTTAAAGAGACTTTTTTAAAGTATTAGTGTTTTCTTCATTGCCTTGCAACATATTTAGCTAGGGGCAACTTCAGGTTGTATTTCATGCTGAATGCAATTTTATCTTCATGATATCAGCATTCAACGTGCAAAATGTGGCAAACCGTCAGGGTGACTTTCAATTTCATTATATGCCATTGCAAACTGAAGAGAGAAGCAAAGAAGTAAAGTTTATCAGGAATACAGTCAAAGTAGATCACTGTGGTACCTGTCCAGAATCCAAGCATGTGGGATGTGAAAACTCGAAGATCAGAAGTTCAAGGTCATCCTTGGCTACATAATAAGTTTCAATTGGCATGAACTTACAGTATTTCTAGTTTCACTGTATTTAGATTAGGCCAAGAAATTACATATTTTACTTATCTTAAATCCCTATCAATCAATATTTGTTCTTATTATTTAGAGACTAGCTAATAATTCATTAGCAGCTTAATATTTGATATTTGAAAGTTATAGGAGTAAGTTTAAATAATGAAGTCTATTATTAATGAGAAAGATTTTGTGGTGTCAGAAGCAAACCATTGCAGACTTTTTTTTTTTTAAATAAAGCACAGCTTCTGATATAAACTTGTTCATCCCAGGCTGCCACTCAAGAGTTCTAGCATCTGTCTCCAAAGCATGGGATATGGGTTCGGCATTGTTTTCTGTGCAGTGTGACTCCATCTCTTTGTTAACTTTCTCTCCCAACAAAGTGCCAAAACATGGCAGCTGCTCAAGGCCTGCTGCCACTACCAGAATGGCTTAAGCTGGCCCCAGAACCACCTTGTCCAGCAGAGTCCAAGTCCCCAGAGGGGCATGTCAGGAGCTTTTATTTCTTTGTACTCCCCATAAAATGTAAAGCTGATTTTCACAAGTTGACATTATTTATAGACACTCAATCATGGGTACCTTGACAGTAGGGGTCCTCGTCAAGAACGAAAAGAAGGCACGCGGCTCTCCATTTTGAAATTGAGTAAACATGAGTTTAAGAATCAAAGTCTTAAATATAAGGAAGAGTAGAACATGAACTAGACCTTTAGCTGTGATGTTGCCCTGACAGAAAGTCACCTTCTAACATAAGAACTGAGCCCTGTGGTGTCTTAAAGAAGCCCTTCCTTGGTGAGTCTCAGTGGGGTCCCCAGGATATTCATTATCCTGATACTGGTAATCATTTCTTTGTAAATTAGCCAGAGCTGCCTCTCCTCACCTGCAACCGGGAACTCTGAGTGAAGGTTGCCTTTCCCGTACTTCCTTTCCCTGTCTCCCCAGCTGCGTGCCTTGTCACATTCCAGGGATCAAATGACACAACAGAGATAGAATCGCCTGCGCTGTACAAATTGACATGAATTTAGTCCTCCACAGCAATTTGCTCTGTCTTCTTAACATTCTCAGAGAACACTAAAAGGAAGTTTATTTCTAGGAAACCTCCTACTGTTTGTAAAAATGGAAATTGTTTGTTCTTACAGGGAGCAAGCAAGATCATTTATATGAAAATGACTAAGCATTGCCTGGCGTTTTATAAACACACAAAATCATTGTTTTCCTTTACTCTTAAGAGAAAAAGAATGAGGGCCGGGGAGAGGGCTTGATGGGTTAAGTGCTTGCCCCACAAGCCTGATGACCTGAGTTTGGATCCTCAGAACCCACATGAAAGGAAGACTGAGTAGCACAGGCATCCATAATCCCAGTGCCCTCATGAGAAGATGGGAGGTAGACACAGGAAAATGCCTGGAAGCTCACAGGACAGCCTGGCACACAGGCTCTCAATAGAGACCAAGAGACCATGTCCCAAGCAAGGCAGAAGGCGAGGACGACCACCTTCTACCCTCCAAGTGCATCATGATAC
Source organism: Chionomys nivalis (assembly GCF_950005125.1). Taxonomy (NCBI): domain Eukaryota; kingdom Metazoa; phylum Chordata; class Mammalia; order Rodentia; family Cricetidae; genus Chionomys; species Chionomys nivalis. Next base: position 30,440,867 of record NC_080106.1, read on the forward strand.
ACATGCCTCCACACACATGCTCACACACAAGAATGATCACATTCAAAACTTGATGATGATTATTGACCATCCAAAGTTATAGAAGATTTATTTGAGTATTTTATATGTGAATATATGATCAAAATGCATCAAAAAAGAGGCAATACATATTGATAAGCATATGGGAGTGATACCATAGCTCCCAAATTGGGGCAGGGCAATAGCGCAATAGCCCAAGCACAAGCAAGTGCATGCAAACTCAAACTGAGAAAGCAAAACTGGCCAAGACAACCTGTCAGCGGGCCAAAAGCACAGTAACTAATGACGTGCACTCCTAGCCAATCACAACACACTAGCAGTGACCGCCAGTTTCAAAAGCACCAACCAGAAATGTTTGTGCGGCAGCTTAATTTCCCTAGTCCCATAAAAGCCCCAACCTGTTTACAATAAAGAGCTTCTGTATTGGAATCTCCCAGAGTCTAAGCCATTGCCTCCATGTTTTCTCACCCCCTTTTCCCCATCCTGCACAGCAGGCAGCAGCAACAAGTCCACAAAAACTACACCAACTTACATTCTCTGATCATCCATCCCCTTATTTATGAGCTAGAGACGATTTCATCTACTTCTCAATAACATGTAGGATTAAACTACACAACGCATGTAAACACTGCTTATGGGCTCTAGCATAATGTATAGACTATCTTGGTTGTCATCTACTTAATATTTATTGAGATATAACTATGGGAAGAGCCACCACATGCACAAACACACACAAACATACTTACCCATGAATGTTCATTCACTAAAAATTTACATCCTGAAGACAATACTAAGACAATTATACTGCTAACAATTTTTCTCCTGACAAAATTCTCAGCAAGACATGTTGCCAGAAATAAACTGCTCTCTTATTAAATAACCACAGACCTATATTGCTGAGACTCCAGCGGAATCGACAGAGCCATGTTTAACTTCAGTCCTCGTTAGAAGCATGCCCACAGATCACCTGAGAAAGGGACACACCCAGCCAAGAACTCATCCACTGTTAACCAGATTCTATGCAGGAAGTTACTACAGCAGCACCCACTCCCATGATCCCATGGGTCTGTGCAGGACATAAGTCAGTGGAAGACCAATAGACATAGTTTAGTTGGCAGAGTACTTGTCTGTCGTGCACTAAGCCGTGGTTTTGGTGCTCAGAGCCTGATAAACTGAGTATGGTGCTACACACTTGCAATCGCAGCACTTGAAAAACAGTAAGATTTTCCTCTGCTGCTCAGGTTTGTATATCATCCCAAATCAAGATAACTGACTGAAGGTACTACCTTTGCCAGACTGTAACAATCAGACCTGCTCTGGGCCCACAAGAGACCAACCCTATCAAGTCAAGGAAGGAGAATGGATGCATGAGGCCCTGCCCTCTACTGTAGAACTATTGGCTATTGATAGAACCTCAGAGAGACAGAACCACTATCCCTAGCTGTGTACCCGTGGCTGGATCCACCAAGCTCCCGTGAATAGCTTCAAACTCATTGTAACGTAGACTGCTCTGGCTGATCTCAGTGGGTCACAGAACAACATGAAGAGACATGAATGTGAGACAGAGGGTTAGGAAGGGGTGGTAGAGAAGTGGGGGGTGAGAGTGGTCAGCATACATTACAAACACATGCAAAATTTAATTAATAAAAAGGAAATATGCAGGGGGGGAGAGAGAGAGGAGAGGAGAGGAGATTTGCTAGCGAATAGAATGACCACACCTGATAAAATTTTACCTACTGATTCTCAGCTATGATATGATGAAAATCCCATTCTTCATTGTACACCAGATAAGTGACTTCTGGAAGAGCATGGCCTCTGGGAAAATGTATTTTCAATCAATAAAGCTTAAGCGGTACAGTCCTTGAAGGAAACTCATTAAACTTAACAGGTTTAGGGTAAAACAGCTTCTTTAAACATAGAAAATTAAAACTAAATAATAGGGCAAAACCACAAGGAAAATTAAACATTTTCATTAATCTTCCTTAAGGGCATCATAAATTATGTATTTTTAAAATAAAATTATTAAAATTACTTTTTTGGAAGTCCTTCTTAAATTCTCAGGTTAAAGGTATTCTACATGAAAACCACCATAAATTATAGGTGGATAGGAATGAAAGTTCCTGCGAATTACTGCACAGCAGACTGATGACAGATGATGATAATGTATTTCAAAAGGTGGAAAATGATTTTCGGTGTTTTCACCACACAGACTGGAAAAAATGTTGTGAAATTCTATGTCTTTAACCTGGTTTAAACATTATATAGTGTTCACAAGTATTGAAGCATTGCATGCTGGTACATAAATACCCAGCGTCACTATGTTGCTGATCACCTGAGAAATAAATTTAATTTAAAAAATGAAGTGAAACTGGGTGGTGGTGGTGCATGCCCTTAATCCCAGCACTCAGAAGACAGAGGCAGGCAGATCTCTGTGAGTTTGAGGCCAGCCTAGACTACTGTAAGAGGAAGGGTCGCTTGTTCATCCTGGCTGCCCATCCATGAAATAATCACACAGAAACCATATTATTTAAATCACTGCTTAGCCCATTATTTCTAGCTTCTTATTGGCTAACTACTACATATTAATTTAACCCATCTCCATTAATCTATGTATCCCCACGTGACAGTGGTTTACCAGCAAAGTTTTGGCATGTCTGACTCTGGCAGTGGCTCCATGGCATCTCCCTGACTCCGCCTCCTTTCTCCCAGCATTCAGTTTAGTTTTCCCCGCCTAGTTCTGTTCCCCTGTAGCTCTGCTATAGGCCCAAAGCAGTTCCTTTATTAACCAATGATATTCACAGCATACAGAGAGGAATCCCACATCAGTCTACAAGAGCTAGTTCCAGGACAGGGCTGTTACACAGTGAAACCGTGCCTCAAAAAAAAAAAAAAAAAAAAAAAAAGAAAGAAAGAAAAGAAAAAAGAAGAAGTGAACTATGTATAATCAAATGGCGTATATCTGTTTAAAATAAATTTAACTTATATAAAAGAATGGGTTGGGGGAACGGGTGGGGCATAAGACACCAGAGAAGACCCCGCTGCCATGAGGCACAGTCAGGGCAGGTGCCACTATGATGGGCAAGTCTGTGGTGGACGGATAGGAGAGGAAGAGAAGTAGAATGGCTTGTGTGCTATGAAGAGAAGCAGGTCTGGAGACAAGAAGGTGGTGAGGGACAAACAGCCTAGGGAGAGTAGCTTATGCTGCCACTTGAGGCCCATGATGTCCCAAAAATGCTGCCACCAAAGGTCATGTCTGGCTCCATAGCCCTGCAGCAACAGGGGTCTGTCTGGGTCAATGTCCAAAGCCCATGTTAGCACCAAAGGTCATATGAATGTCCCTAATCTGAGCTGACACCTGGGCCCATGTTGATGTCTGAGAGCTGCACAGCGCTGGACTTGCCCCTCTCCTGGGTAGCATGGTAGAGCTGGCCCCGAGGGCATGAGAGCTGGAAATCTGGATCTAGCCCCACCCCTCACCAGCTGTAGCACTCAGAAAAGTAGGTCCACACCTCACCTGTAGAGCTGGACCTGTTGGTGGTAGCATGGGCAAGCCAGCCTAAGGGCCTGAGCCTGGGAGAGCTGACCCTGCCCCCTGTTGGTCCTTCGGTGGCATGGGTGCTAGAGAGATGGCCCTGCCCTTTGACTGGGCAGCGTGGGAGAGCTGGCCCCCAGAGTGTGAAAGCAGAGCTAGACTCACCCCTCGCCTGATGGAGGAAGGTCATTGGTTAAAAAATAAAGAAACTGCTTGGCCCTCATAGGTTAGAACATAGGTGGGTGGAGTAAACAGAACAGAATGCTGGGAGGAAGAGGAAGTGAGCTCAGATGCAGGGCAGCTCCTCTCAGAGACAGACACAAAGCAGCTCATCGCCAGGGCAGATGCGATGAAGCTCCGACCCAGGATGGATGTAGGCTAGAATCTTCCCAGTAAGCGCACCTTGGGGTGCTACACAGATTATTAGAAATGGGCTAAATTAATACATGAGAATTAGCCAAGAAGAGGCTAGATATAATGGGCCAAGCAGTGTTTAAAAGAATACAGTTTGTGTGTTGTTATTTCGGGGCATAAGCTAGCCAGGCGACCAGGAGCTGGGGCGGCAGGAACACAGCCCGCAGCTCCTACTACACTCGCCAGCTGCAGCACTCAGAAGAGTGGGCCCCTCAGCTTATCTGGGCAGCTTAGTGTTGTGAGAGCAGGAGATCTGGCTCCACGGCTTGCTGGGGTGATGTGGAAGAACCAGACCCAAGGCCATGAGAACGGGAGAGCTCCCCCTCGCCTCTGCCACTCTCACCAGCTGCCATAGGCAGAAGAGCTGGCCTCACTCCTTACCTGGGCAAAGCAGGAGAGCAGGCCCTGGTGGTGTGGGTGCAGGAGAGTGGAGGGCTGACCAACTCAGCTACTAGATCCAGGGTTTTGAGTTGGTCCACCTCACCATCTACCCCATCTAAGAACTGCTGGAGCAGGTGAAGAGGCCGGTCCGGCAGAAGGAAAACTGCAGGACCTCCATGACACAAGGTAACAACAGGATACCGGAGAGGAGTCCCAGTGAGGATCCAGTGTTGAGACCTTGAACCAGACCAGTAATTCATTGCAATGAGCATTTGCAAGTAAGGCTGTTTGAGAAAAATGGTCTACTGTGTGTCACACCACAGCTTCCATGATGAGATTTTTGTTCTTTTTTTTGCTTTCTTTTGTAGGGGAGGTTGTAACAGCAGAGGGAAGATATGGAGGGGTGGGGAGATGAGTGGGATTGGGATGCATGATGTGAAATTCACAAAGAATCAGTAAAAAAGATTTAAAAAAAAAAAAGAATGGGTTAATCTAAGACTAGACATTCAAGAATGTTATTCAGAGGAACATCTACATGAAAGAAGATGATGAAGGAACCCTGAGAGCCTACGGAAATGAACAGAGCACTGAGCAATCTGGTCCCAAATGATGAGCAGGAGGAAGGCCGGGTTCAGGCTACCTAGACTGCATGAAATCTTAGGGAGACTGAGAAAAGCTAAAAATGAGTCCACATGGCAAAGTCACCTTGGAGAAGCCCCTTCTCTCTGGAATGGCTTTATCTCAGTATCCTTGCCACACTCACTGCCTGGGAGAAGCTGATGGGGAACATCAATTGGACACACAGCTGCTTTGGACCTGAGTGAGCAGCAGGTGCCCTTGGCCAGTTACATCAGGAGATCTGCAAACCTCCACACCAGGGCTGCCACCAGCAATAAAATATAAGCTCCCAATTTTTACAAAAGAAGTTTCCTTGCTATTGAAATAATTAATATGGAAGGTAATTAATTAGTGCCCCACGGAGGAAATCTCCTCATCTGCTTCTCTTTTCAAGTGCTGTGTTTGGTAAGACCTGGGCTTTGAAACAAGGGTGATGACTGAAACAGCTTCTCTCCCAGCTCCTTTGCAAGGAGGAAGGCTATTAAAGCATTTTGTCAGTGTCCAAGAGACAAATTGGTGTTCTGTGTTTATTAATAGGCCAGATGACTATTGCATTAGACCGTAGCTCACATGCCTGTGACTCACACTCATCTCTCAAAGTGGCTGTTATTGGGAACTTAGCTAATTCAAGGTTCAGTCATCAAAATTTTTGTGTGTTGTTTATTTAATGCCTATGAAATCTGTAAAGGGTGGATTTCATTATGGCATTTTCATCCAAACCCGAGGTACTTTGATCTTCTTCACAAACAGCCCTACCACTCTCGTCCTCCATGTCTTCATTATCGGTTCCTATTTTCGAGTGAAAATTTGGCCTATTTATCTTTCTGAGTCAGATTGATTTCACTTAACATAATGATATCCAATCCATCCAGTCCTGAAAATGAAATAGTTTTATCTTGCTTTATGACTGTTTACTTTGTACATATTTACTGCCCTTTTCTTACCCATTCCTCTGTTCATGGAACTGGGCAGCTTGGTTATCCTGAATAGTGCTGTACCAAATATGGATTATAAGCAGCTCTGTGATGCCCTGACTTAGATTCCTTTGGTATACCACAGAAATAGTAGAGGTGGATCAGTGGTAGTGTTATGTTGTTGTTCTGATAATAGCCATACAATGGTGGGCTAATTTACATCCCCACCGATGGTGTACAGGGGTCCTTTTTCTCCCCTGCATCCTTACCATCATTGGTTTTGTTTTCTTGGTGACAGCCATTCCGACTCATCATAGGTGTCCCCTGTGCCGCACAATGATGTCTTGGTCTAGACTTGGAACACAGTCTCCCTTAAGCCTTACATGCAAGACAGATGCTACAGGTCTATTCCCATGTAATAGTATTCAATATGTTCACTGCCTTCACAGGAACCTGGGAAAGACTTCTGAGCACAAAATTCCATTCTGGAATACTAGCCAAACAAGAACATAAGACCATCCAAAAGTTTCAGATAGAAATAATATACAAATACAAAACAGAGAATATTAGTGCTATAGAAGTAGCCCAATCTATGTTAAATATTTAAATATATATGTATGAGGCCATCTGAGACCCAGGTCAGTTTGCACACATGTTGCTATGATTTGATAACTCTGATCATCCTGACGAATGAGATATTTGAGAATTAATTATATAACTGATTTTGCTGGCTTCTTCTTTAGAAATTATGATTTAAAATATCTGTACCTAATCAGTTCAACTTTCAAAACCAATCAGAGTAAAAGGTTGATATTTAAATATGTTTATCCTCCACGCAGGTGTTCTCATTGACATACTATACCCTGACTCACTAATGCAAGATCAATATAAAATTACAGGTCTTGAGAAAAGGAAAAATTTTCAGGAGTAATGTAAATGATTAAATAGAAATACCCATGAACATAGTAAGTCATGGTCCTGTTTTCATAATGTTCCCTGAATGTAGTATTGTACAAGAGTCTTGGGAATTTCACAAATAGAGACACACACACATGTGCACACGCACACATACACACAGGATTTATTTACAGTTATCCTTGAGAGAAATCATTTGAATGACTGAGCTTTCTTTTCCGACAGGGCACTTGCAAATGCTCTGGTTCTTACCATACTGCTAAGCAGGTGCCTCTAGGTGGTGTCATAATTGCTGAATCTTGCCCAATCAAAGATGTAGCTGCCACTTCTGTGTCTAGACACTCAAACCAAAACTGGTTCTATGGGGAAGGCGTAAGCAAAAGGATTCCTTGTAGGCTGCACTTGCCCATTCCTGCAGTCTAAATATGCTTGCTTGTCCTCTGTCCTTGCCTTACCAACATAAGATCACTGAATGTGGACTTGAGATGCACTAGGCAGTATTTCTAACGAGTTTAAAAATAAAGACCTTCAAAAGTAAAGATAGCAGTAAAATGAAATAACATAAGAAATGATATTTTGTTTTTATATTATTTAATTACAAATTCATATAGTCTAAGTTTTATAATCTACTTTTCATTTCAAAACCAACTCACAAAATTCCTAAAAATTTAGCACTGTGCTCTCACAAGCTGTGGTGAGCTAGCTCCTGCCTGCCCAGCTCAATCCACACTCATATTCTAGGTTCTGTAGAGATTTAGTAGAACACAGAAGCACTAATGAAAGCTGAGGTCCCTGATAAACTGCATGGAACAGACGTTCCTCTCTTCTGCTTCTTCTAACCCTCGCTGGAGAGAAGTAAGAAATAAGCCCTCGGACTGTGAAGCTACTTGATTGCAAGGCTATTTGTTGGCACAGCTGCCACTGGAAAACAAACGAGCTCCCTCATTCATGGATTTCTACATTCTGTGAATCGTCAAACTCAGCTGAAATGTCTGTGAAATGCAGGCTTCTGGATGCCAGCTGACTAAGAATCTCCAGCATCTGAGGATTCAAAGCCTCCACACTCACTAGCCAACTCTGGGGACCAATGATCAAACTAATTCCATTTATTCTTGAAGTTGAAACAGGAATTTGACAGGTAAAGGGGAGAAAGTGGGTGCCAAAGGAGGAGATTATCTAGCTGAGCCTATTAATGGGTTTGATGTGTTCAAGAGTAATGGGGCCCTGAGTGAAGACACAGAGAAAGATGGGGGCATGTGTAGACTACCAGAGAGCAGAGATGATGCTTCTAACCTACTGTTTCTATTTTTAGTTTTCTTGTATTAATAATTGATTACAAATACTGAATGTTTTTAAATGCCTCCTTATTCTTATATTTCTCTTTTAACAAACCTAAGCTATTTCTGTTTGGTTGTTATTGGGATCTCTTCTTGTATCATATATAGACCCCCCCAAAGATTGTTTTCCCCTCTGAATGTGTTCAGTGTTATAGCTCTATTTCTCATTATAAATTCAAATAGGCATAAAGATGTCTTTAAATGCATCTGTCTCTGGCCCAGAGGGAGACACTGGCTGGGGTTACATGAGAATTCTGTGTCTGATGAGCGTGTTTTCTCCTCTGGGTTTCCTAGTCCCTCAACCATTAAACGTGGTGTAGCTCTCCTTATTTAAAATAGCTGCAGAACCATCCTCAATAAGGCAGAGACAAGACAGGGAAAAGCCTGGGTGAGGTCAGACACTCGCTGCTCATACCCTGTGTCTTTGGGAACCACTCTTTACTCATTCTCAGACACTATAGTTTGAGGGATACTCCTTCACCTGCCATTCTAGTAGAAGGCAAACAGGGTCAACACTACGAAGCTGAGCACACCATCAAATCCACGCAATGGTAAGTTCAATATGCGCAGGCACCAAGCCAAACCCCTAAGAATCTTACCGCAGACGTCCATAAGAACCATCAGGGAAAGAAAGCCTCCTCCTAGCCGCAGGGATTGCCACACTCCAGAGATCTGGCTCCAGGACTGTGTGAAACTATCTTTGCTTCACTGCATCCAAAGCCCACCTCAAAATGAACTGTCTAAGAAGAAAGTAGAACTTGAAGGTGGAAAGGAGACTTCTGGTGGCATCATGAAGTCCCTGTCATTACAGAACCTTGCTTTACATGAGGAACACCATATTTATGATTCCATGAACTCCCTTTCAGTTTAATGAAGCTGGAGTGTGATACATACATTTCTGCCAAAAAGATATCTTTACTAATATAGAATGAAAAGAAGAAAAATATGTTCTGAATAGTGACCTGAACTGGGGTCCCTCCTCCTCATGTTGCACAGCAATATATCCCCCATAGAAGCAGAAGAAAGCAAAGCCTGTAGAGACAAGTGGAAAGTGATTATAGCTCACATCTACAGTTGATTTCCTGGGCCCACTACATTCTGCCCCATTACTAAATTAAGTGAAGTTCGGCTAAGCTATAACCCTGCAATACCTGTTTGCTCACTATAACCTGGATGTGGTGATAAAACCTATAGATGGAGTTGGTAACTGGATGGGAACAGCTATCATGTAAAGCGCTGTGAATTAGTAGCACGGAGTGATGTGTCTATGGTCTCTAAGCCTTCCTTTCTTTCCCTCTTCCTTCCCTAAGTCCAGTATTTCCTTTTCTCAGGCAAAGAATGCAAAGGGCTGAAGCAACCAGAGACAAGAGCTCTTGGGCCCGGCCCTCAGGTACCACAGGGTCTGATGGAAGGGCCTGCATTGTAAGTTTGAATTGACTTGCCACATGTCTGATTCTTAGGGTAAAGAACCAAGACCTCAAAAGACAAGAGATTCCATCTCAACCTCCAACATGGGCAAGGAAGACTCACAAAAATGGACCACCCTGAGCTGATCTCTGTGCCGTATGGTGACACTCTGGCCAGCAGCTCCTTAAAGAGATTAATGAGAACACTTCATGTGTATCTCCTCCCTGCGGAGGCATGAAGCATTTCATTGTGGGCCAAGTACAAAGTTGTGGGCAGAACAGACCCTCAAATTAACATGACACATTATTCATGAGAAAACACATTTACGCTGGCTTCAGCATTTTAAAAGGATCCCTAATTGCTGCCAAGTCTCTAATTCTCCTCGAAAATTATGAAAGTTGGGGCTTGTGAGTCAATAAAAGGCTAAAATGGGAATCTGGTGATTCTGTTATTAGCGAGCAAAAAATAAAGGCAGAAGGCAGAGGTGGGGGTGTGATTAACGTGGAGCAATAAGATCTTAGAAGCATGTCGATCTCCAAGAGTGCACCTCAGCATGCCTCCAGATGGCTGCGGGAGATCAAGACACCCTGGCAAGAAGCGCAATATAAATCCATATAGCTGAACCCAGTATCCAAGTGCTTCTGTTTTTAAGGGCCATTCTGAGCTATAGAATACTTATGCTCTGCAGCTGAGGTATGCACATCTAATAGACAAATGGGAAAGTGAAGATAGCACGTGTATAGACACTCACAGCTCCACATGCTTATCATATGGACAAAAGTTCACACAGGGCAAAAGTCCGTGTATAACACATAATAGAGGGATTCTATTACACACACACACACACACGCATGCATGCATGCATTAGGCACGCATACACTGGGAACTGTAAGACATGCCATCTGCACCTGCATAGTCATGCCTCCCATCCCTATTCATTCTCACCCTCCAGTGCCACAGCCAACATGGACACTAGACCAGATATGTCACACCCAATGCCTCCCACATTCAGAGAAGGTCCTCTTTCCTTGCTTCGTGCGATGGTTGAGAAGAAAATGGCCCCTAAAAAGAGAGGCACTTTTAGGAGGTGTGGCTTTGTTGGAGTGGGCATGGCCTTGTTGAAGGAAGTGTGTCACTGCGGAGGCAGGCCTCGAGGTCTCAAAGTGTCTTCGTTCAGTTCCTGTTACCTTTGGATCAAAATGGAGAATTCTCCAGCATCATGTCTGCCTGCACGCCACCATGTCGCACCATGATGAAAATGGACTAAACCTCTGAAAATGTAAGCCTCCCCAATTAAATGTTTTTCCTTTGTAAGAGTTGCTGTGGTCATGGTGTCTCTTCACCACAATAGACACCCTAACCAAGACAGTCATCTCTGGAAATGTACCACAGACACACCCAGGTAAGTGCTTTACTCATCTGCTGGGCCCACCTCAGTCTAATAGAGCTGTCAGTCAAGATTAACCATCACAAGTCGGCATGACATCCAAATACTTTTCTGTCAGCCAGTGGTTCTCAAGCTTTCTAATGCTACAGCTCTTGAACACAATTCCTCTTGTTGTGGTGACCTCCGATCATGAAATTATTTTGTTGCTACTTCATAACTGTAATTTTGCTACTACTATGAATCATAATGTAAATATCTGATTGCAGATGGCCTTAGGTGACTCCTATGAAAGGGACATTCAATACCCACAGGTTGAGAACCCCTGCCATAAACCATAACATTCCACTCCACTCTACACTGAAAAGGATCCTATCCATCTCATAAAGCAAAACACAATCAGTCCATTTGTAAAGGACTCTATAGTCTTAATTCCAACACTGTTCAAGAATTCCAAGTTCAAGGTCTCCTCTGAAACTCAAGACCAAACCCCTAGCGATGAGTCCCTCTGTACAGTCAAAAAACAAGTTACATACTTTCAATACATATTGGCATTGAGTACACAATCCCATTTCAAAAGAGATGAATTGGATATCGGTGAAATATTAGTCCAATGCCAGACTGAAATCAGCAGTGACAGTGAAACCCTAGAGCTCAACAACCAGTCTCCGGGACACATAGTGTTGTGATATGAACTTCAGTAAGCTAGGATAGTCCCATCCCTATGACCTTGTCGTTTGTCGTCCATATCACCTCTCCTCTCGGGATGGCTCCACTTCTGTTGGTGTTCTGTGTTGCAAGGGTCGTTCAAAGAAGGAGAGACATCCCAGAATGTAAATTAAGGCCCTCTGGCAGCAAGGAGGAACATTTTCTGTAAACTGAACCCCGAACCTCTGTTCAGAAGCATATTTATTGATTGTGAAGAAAGGTTGTGTTTGGGGTACAATGAGTTCCTCATACCAAAGCCCCTTTGATCTGTTCTATATACATGAATCACACATTGTGCTCCGCTTATAGTGTTTCCCGAGCTTCTCTTTTGCCTTCAAATGCTATCAAATTCCTTTTAAAACTCTGTCCCAAAGGCTTCTGAACCACATACCGGGTAGTCACAGCAATGACTCCACGTCTCTGGTACCAATTTCTGTATTAAAATCTCTCATTGCAGGGATGTTCTATCGGGAACTCACCAAGGCCAGCTGGCCCAGGTCGGAAAAAGCATGGGATAAAACCGGACTCACTGAACATAGCGGACAATGAGGACTACTGAGAACTCAAGAACAATGGCAATGGGTTTTTGATCCTACTGCACGTACTGGCTTTGTGGGAGCCTAGGCAGTTTGGATGCTCACCTTACTAGACCTGGATGGAGGTGGGGGTTCTTGGACTTCCCACAGGGCAGGGAACCCTGATTGCTCTTTGGGCTGAGGAGGGAGGGGGACTTGATCGGGGGAGGGGGAGGGAAATAGAAGGCGGTGGCGGGGAAGAGGCAGAAATCATAAATAAATAAATAAATAAATAAATAAATAAATAAATAAATGAAAAAAATTAAAAAAAATAAAATCTCTCATTGCTCTGACCTAATAACTGAAACATTTAAAAGACGTAAGATGAATTTTTACTTTTGGTTTTAGTGGTTTCAGTCCATCAAGTCAGGTCAGATATGGCAGAGCAATCCAGCTCACTTCACAGTAGCCAGGGAGGAGAGAGAGGGAGAGAGAGGAAGAGAGAGAGAGAATTCTCTCCTTTAACTTTGGACTGTTGAACACAATATCATACTGTCCACCCACGAGACTTGAGTTTTCCCTTTACAAGACATGTAAATTCAAAGTTTTACTTGTTCAATTTTAATTTTGCTTTTCTTTTGGGTTTCTCTTGCATTTTTAAATTATTTATTCACATGAGTGGATGCCAAAGGACAAATTGCAGTTTTCAATCCTCCCCTTCCAGCATGTGGGTCCCAGGGATTGAATGTGGGTTGCCAGGTTTGGCGGCAGACACACTGGTCTATTTTACTGGCTCTTAATTTTGTTTAAGAAAGGAAATGAAGTAGGATTTTAGGAATATTCATTTCCCTACACTTAAAGATTGAGAGACGGTTAAATAAACCCTGACTGTAAGAATCTGGGCAAGGGGTGTAGAATTCCTACATGATGGAAGTTTTCACAGGAAGCTAGCTGAAGATGTGCAGATACATAGCAAAATTAGTATTGATCAAGAAAGAATGAAAATAGGAGATATTTTAGATTCCAGAGAATTCCTGGTATAGGGAAAAGTCCTTAACTTGCTGACTAAATTATAAATAAGTACAAAAGGGAAAAGAACGTTAAAACAGTATTCCACTGTTGTGTATCACAGAGCCCAGGATGGTTAACCAAAACAATAACCTCAATGTCCAGATGTTTGCCACATGTGATGCAATCATGATAAATGCAAGCTGTTAAGAAAAAAAGTGACCTAAGGTCCAGTTGAAGAACAAAGGGAGGGAGAAGATGAGCAAGGAAGTCAGGACCACGAGGGGTTGGTCCACCCACTGAGACAGTGTGCCTGAGCTAATGGGAGCTCACCAAATCCAGCTGGACTGGGACTGAACAAGCATGGGATCAAACTGGACCCTCTGAATGTGGCTGACAATTGGGGCAGACTGAGAAGCCAATGATAATGGCACTGGGATTTGTCTCTACTGCATGTACTGGCTTTTGGGGATCCTATTCTATTTGGATGCATACCTTCCTAAGCCTGGTTGGAGCAGGGAGGGCCTTGGACTTCCCACAGGGCAGGGTACTCTGCCCTCTCTTAGGACTGGAGGGGAAGGGTGGGAGGGTGAGTGGGAGACTGGGAGGGAAGAGGGAGGAGAGGAGGAAGTGGAAATTTTGATTGGTACTATTTATAAAGTAATAAAAAATAATCTGCTGGGGAAAAGAAAGAAAGAAAGAAAAAGTAGGACCCAAGAAGACGTTAGAAAAGAGTTTCCTGGGGGCTGGAGAGATGGCTCAGAGGTTAAGAGCATTGCCTGCTCTTTCAAAGGTCCTGAGTTCAATTCCCAGCAACCATATGGTGGCTCACAACCATCTGTAGAGGGGCCTGATGCCCTCTTCTGGCCTGCAGGCATACACACAGACAGAATATTGTATACATAATAAATAAATAAATAAATAAATAAATAAATAAATAAATATTTAAAAAAAGAAAAAGAAAAGAGTTTCCTGTGTTTGGCAGTGATACCAGGGAAGAAAAATGAAACTAGACTTTAGAAGGCAATAGCCACTCAAAGACATGAGCTTAATTTCTCCAGCATGACTCCACTCCACACTTTGGTACCAGACACTTTGGTACCTTCTTTGCCGTCGCGACCAGGCACCAGCACAGTCCCTGCAGAAGCCTCTGCCTGGCTGAAGGCAATTGCTCTTCCCACAGAGAACTTATTAAAACCGTTTGGGGCTGTGGCCTGTTACAGTAACTGCCTCCCTGCGACCTCCGGGTATGTTAATTCCACTTTGAAACGAAAGAAAAAAAAATCCACTAGGAGAATGATTTAAACAAAGGTTAGAACCAGGAATGTCCCACTTTGCCACTTGAGCAGAGGCTCCATGTGTCATTTTTATTAACGCCAGCAGACAAAAAAGGACTTTAGTGATCATGACCAGGCAGCTCAAGGGCCTTTGCTGGAGTTGCTGCCTGTGCTCTGGGAAATTGTGTTTGCTCTCTGGGGCTCCTACATTGATGGAAAGTATTCATTTCCTCGTGGTACAAAAGTAAATAATTCTGGGAGAAATTGGAAAAGTTCAGGCTTTCAGGACCACCTTGCTTATTCTCCAGATATCTAGAGACTCCATCAGGTTAGAAATTGGCCAGCTGCACACGGGGTGACTATTGTTTTTCAGTACTAATATCCACTTGGCTTTGACCTGTGATCCTGTCACAGAATGGATACAACCACGGGGACATCCACATGCCATAACAGAAGAGGGTACTGCCAACTGGATACGGTCCAGGTAAATTCCACTGTCTCTCCTTAATCTTCAAAGAGAATCTTTTGCTCTAAATAAGAAAAAAGGCAACAGATATTTTTGTGTGTTGTGTGTTTGGGTCTAAGTGACATGGCAGCTAAAGACAGTTTTCATTCAGTGACTTTAGGTCACATATCTTGCCTCCCCTGCGTCTCAAGAATCCCATCTTATAAGATACAAGTACTTCATGCGTCATTTGTGTGGAAAATCTGACCTACAGGCCATTCGTGCCGGCTCATTAATTTTCCTCTGCTCGCCAGGCAGCGGTCATAGAAATAGAAGATGCTCTCATTTTATACCTAAATTGGGTAGGGAAGGGTTCTTCAAATTAGAATTCAAAAGACCATTCAGAGCCAGCCCCTAAAGGAGGACCAAAAAAAAATATACAGCTACAAAATGTTCTCAGCCACCTCCCCTGGCCTCCTCATTCTATGAGACTTACTCCTACATAGCCCTTGGGTTGTAAAATGTGTGTGATAGCCGATCGCTTTTGCCTATCGTTGAGCCGCCTTCTCATTCATTCATTCCTGGACCCTGTCAGCCCATCAGTCATCTACCCACCTGCCCATTCTAAAGCTTACTTATCAACCCAGTCAGCAAACCTGGGGTTTTCTGCTACTTGCAAGACATTGTCCTGAGCTCTCTTTCTCTTTACCCGCAGAGTGCCTGTGTCTCTTTATTGCACTTTACTTCCAAAATGAGATTGTTTGTGTTTGATGCCACGTCTGTCTTTCCCAGTAACCCTTGACCTCTGTGAGGACAGGACCTCAGCTGTCCCTCCCACCCTGAGCCCATGCTCCTCTCCTCTCCACCACCTCCCTCTTCCTTCCTCTCCTTCATGACTCAGCTTGACTGTCACCTGGGATACCTACAACAGCCGCTCCTTCCCCTCCTGCTCCGCAGAAGTCCCTTTAGCCCGCCCCATTTCTCACTCCTCGGTGTTGTGCGGTGTTGTGCGTATCTCTTTACTTTCCTGTCTGTCTCTCTCCCCGCTGACTGTTAGTCCCACCCGGCAGACCCTGCTTGTAAACTCCTAATACCTCGGCTGCTCGAACAAAACTGTTAGTCAGTAAATATTGTTAATGATCAAACAGATGAGGATAAATTTCAGCTTTGTGTCTCCAGCTACCAGTTAAGGATTCTGCACTCAGCAAGCTGGCTCGGCAAAGGCTGGCTTTTTTCAGGAGAAAAGGGAATCCATCAGAGGGATTGTATGTAACTCAAAATATCTGGAGATGAGCAAATTTCTAATTCTTTTACATTTCAAACTCTCCCCCACAACTACTTCCCTGCCTCCGTTTCTCTCTTTCTCTTCCCCACTCTCAATCCCCCCTCCCTCATTTTGTTGCCTGAGAGCTGCAGGGACCATTTGGGGTTCTAAATACAACTCTTACCCAATCTGTACAACATGGACAATGTTTCAACGGAGTGGAGAGAGAGGTGCAGCCATCTCAGCTTTTGTACACATCATGATAATGTCACACTGACACTCAAAGCGTAGATAAGATCGGATGGAATGAGTCCCATTGTCGAGGCGTGCTCCATCCTCTCCCTTTTGATATATTGCCTCAATCGAGCTGAGAAGGAAAAGCTGACAAAAGAGGTTTTTAAAGAGAATGCACGAGGGAGCAGAGCTGCGAGTTTAATTCTCTAATACACACTGTAGAATGTTTACCAGGCTCCCTTCCCTACTTCCTGGTAAGATAATATGTTCTCTGTTAGTTATGAACCTGAACGAGGCAGAAAATCTGTGTGTTTTCAGAAGCAGAGTGTTAGAGTGGATCAAAGGCATCAGAGGAACACAGAAACTTCTAACGGAACTATCAGTGAAGAGGAGTGCCGACGGAGCGGACTGATTATGATCGATGTCATGCGTTTGTATGACAATGTCACAATAGTACAATCTATTAATGAGAAAGGTTTTTAAACTAGGCATTTCAGAATACTGTCAGCAGCATTGTGTTCCACTCCATTCTACAATTCCCTGAGTGTTTGGGGCTCAGGAGGGAACCCACAGAGGATGTGACTGGTCAATGGTCTTGTAAAAACAAGGTTTTGTTAGGATGAGGAGAAACAAGAGTAACCTAAATGCCATCATCTGTAGGGATATACGTGCACGGAAAGACAAAAATGCTGTCTGTCAATATGATAAAACGCCATGCAGCAATCGCAAGAAACTATCTAGAGCAGGAACACAAGGAGTAAACTTGAGAAACGTGACCCTAAGTTATGGAAGCGATACACAAGAGGCATTGAGAAATGTGACCCTAAGTTATGGAAGCCATACACAAGAGGCCATGCACCAGATGAGTCCATTCATACAGAATGTCCAGACAAGAAAAATCTACAGAGAAAGTGGCTGCCAGTGTCTGGGGTAAGAACGGGGATTAATTGCAAGTGAACAGGAGGGAATTTTCTAGAAGAATGAAGAGACTATAAAACTGATTTAAGGCAATTGTCCTAACCAGTAAAGTTACTAAAATCATTGAATTGTACTCTTGAAATAGGAGACTGTTATGATACATAAAACATACCTCAATAAAGTTGTTTTTCAAATTTAAAGTTATATGTTCTCTTATGCAATGGCAGTGCAGGCTCAGCTTAGGGCCCCTTTGATGACAATAAAACACTGTGACTTTTTTCCTGCCATTCTCCTTTATATTTACTTCTATTTTTAAATGACTCTCATCTCTGAACACAGAATTGGACCAGCTATTTTTCACAGTATTAATTCTGAAAAATTAATTACCTCGCATAAATGAATGCACAGAAATCATTGCCTCTGAACCAAACTTTTTCAGGGAGATTTTGCATAATAAAGCTGAGAACATTTTTTTCCTTAGAAGTGAAATCTTTTCTCCTCTCATTTGGTTCATTTCACTTGATTTCAGAGATTCTAATTTCTTCTGGACTGATGGGAGTGGTCAGGGTTTTTGTACATCTTCTCGAAGGAAATTAAATTTGCAATTATTCCTAGCGTACTGTCGACTCGCAAACCCGTGTTTGGGGCGGCCTTCAGATCCCTGCTGCAATTAGCATATTTTCAAGGTGAAGTGCAGATGTCAAATTAAAGTGGAAGGCGCCAGCATTGCTAAAGGGCCTGAGTCAATTGGTACTGGTCTAATTGGAGGACATGAGCCTTCCCTGAGGAGGGGGTCCAGGGACTCACGACAGAAACAGGAAAGGTTGTTCATGTGTAGAAGGAGCAGCAGGGAGGAAGAAGAAATTGGAAACACAACAGAGGGCTGGTTTTTGCGAAGAAAGGCATGGTTCTGATGGAGAAAGTGAAATCACCCCACACACATCATCATCATCACCATCACCATTGTCCTCATCACTGGCATTGTCATTGTTATTGTGGTGTCTATCTGATTAACACAATGAGCAGGCACTTTCTGTGTTTTATACTATCTAAGTCTGACAAAAAAAAAAAAAACTCTCAGCATTTTATTATTCTTATTTCATAGAAGAGAAGAGCAAGGCAAGAACCAGAAAGATGAATTATTTACAGTGAATGATTATTGCGCATTTATGATGCGCCAAGCTTGTTACCAGATTTACATCTCACAGCAAACCGTAGGTAAATGATGTGATTAGCTGCGTGTGGTGGATGGGGGAAATGAGCCAGGGAGACATCAGAGAAAGATGCCACCATTAGCAAGCCTCGGGAGCGGTCTGTCTCCGTAAGACCCAGGCCTCCAACACTCACACACCACCACTCTGCCTCACACCACATCCAGCCAAAGACGAAACGAGAGACTAATCAATCCGAAGCTCACAAAAAGGCCATGATGTTATGCCAAGCCCTTCTTGACACTGTTCCCTGTGACTCCAAAACCCGGATCTTCTCTTTAAGCCTGTGTACTTTTCATTAAGTTGTGTTCCATGGAGACCTGAGAGGGAGAAAGGGCAGAATCCTTCGGTCTTAAACAGAGTGGCTTGGTCACTGCTACGCTGGTCAAGGTTCCTCTGAAACGGCATTCGAGTGAAAGAGTCCCTGAAAACACAGAGTCACAGTTGAGGTCCTGACTCTAACCCACACCTTGTGGGTGTGGTCAGAGCTTGTGATCTGAGGAATCCATGTCTTCGGTCCTCAGTTTCCTCAGCAAAGTCAAATGGTATCTGTGTGTGTGCCTTGTCAATGTTATGAGGATGAGGTAGATGAAATAGAGTATCTAGAAAATAGTCGTGAGCCAGGCATGGCGGCACATGCCTGTCATCTCACCACTTGAAAGGTTGGGACAAGCAGATCACAAACTCAAGGCCAGCCTAGGCTGCAAAGTGAGACCTTGCCCCCCCAAAAAAATAACAATAATACAATAAAATAAGTCTTTAAATAATGACAAATAGTAGTGATTTATTGAACCAGCTGTCTGGAATTGTGCTGGATAAGCCCCTTTACATGGATTATCTTCCATAAACCCCACTATAGCTCTAAGCAATAGGTGCTATATTATCCCTGTTTAATAGATAAGAAAGCTAAGGCTTAGAGAGGTTAGGTAATTCACCCAGATGTCATAGCCAGTAAAGTGGGGGCATTTCCAAAATCAGAAATAGGTTTGCTTGATTTTTAATAACTATTTTTAAACACCCAGTGTAGTATCACCTCTTTTTAGAATCTCTAAGAGAAACTGATCGCTGCTGCTTCTGCTCCCTTGTGACTTTTTTTTAAATCTCTTTTACAAAGCCTTATTCCAATCCTTATTACACCATAGAATGTTGTGGGTTCGATCCCACCTTCTGCTCTACCACATGCCTGGAAGTAAAGCTGCACCCACACTTGCTGGAGCCATTAGCACCTGGGTCAGTAGGAGAGTTTCAGATGAGGGGCCTACACCTCCAGAAGTCCTTCTGGGATTGACAGCATCACATCCAGAACCACACTAAGGTCCTTGTCACCTCATGACAACATTTCTAGAACAGTGGTATTGCCCAAAAATTTACATGTGCCAGTTTGGAGCTGGAAAGATGGTGCAGGGGTTTAGAGCACTTGTCACTCTTTCAGAGGACTGGAGTTCCTCAGTGCCCAGCACCCACAGGGCGGTTTACAGGAAGGGGCCTCAAGTAACTCCCATTCTAGCATAGCCTGTACACTCTGGACTCCACAGGCACCAAACATGCACTTATATACACACACATAAAATAAAAATAAATTTATACGTGGTTAGAACCAAAAAATTATAGAGACAGCAAAGGCCGAGAGCACTTGCTGCACCCAAAGACTGTGCAAATCCCTGATATCTGACTCCACGTAACCTTTATAAACCCCTGTTCTCACAGATCCCTCCATCATACAAGTGAAAAAACTGAGACTTGATGGGCAGGCTATTGTGGAATATTATCTTAAGATGTGTTACATTTGTCTATGCTGTGGGGCATTTGTTTAATGATGCAAAGATGTGTTGCATTCTTTCATGTTGCATTTGTTTAACTCTGGGAAGCTGTGTTACTTCTGTCTGAAACACCTGATTGGTCTAGTAAAGAGCTGAACAGCCAATAGATTAGCAGGAGAAAGGATGGGTGGAGTTGTCAGGCAGAGAGAATAAAAAGGAGGAGAAATTTAGGAAGAAAAGATCAAGGAGCATGACAAGGAGGAAGACTCAAAGGGGCCAGCCACCCAGCAGCACAGCAAGTCATGAAGTAAGACGTAAAGGTCTAAGGAAATAGAGAAAGGGAAAAGCCCAAAGGCAAAAGGAAGATGGGATAGTTTAAATTAAGAAAACCTGGCTAAGAACCTGGAAACAACCTGGTTGCCCCTCAACCAAAGAATAGATAAAGAAAATGTGATACGCTTACACAATGGAATATTACTCAATGGTGGAAGGAAGGAAGGAAGGAAGGAAGGAAGGAAGGAAGGAAGGAAGGAAGGAAGGAAGGAAGGAAGACATCTTGAAATCTGCAGGCAAATGGGTGTAACTAGGAAAAAACATCATGAATGAGGTAACCCAGACCCAGAAAGATAAACATGGTATATACTCACTCATAAGTGGTGATTAGATGTAAAACAAAGGATAACCAGGCTACAATCCACAACCCCAGAGAAGCCAGATAAAAACAAGAACCCTAAGAGGGACACACATGGAGGGCCCCATAAATGGGAAATAGCTAAAATCTCCTGGATACACTGGGAGGGGTAGAAGGGACAGGATGGGGGATAGGAACATGAGGGATCCAGGTGGCTGAGTTGCGGGAAGGATGGAGAGGGAGAGCAATGAAAGAGACATCTTGATATAGGGAGCCATTAGGGGCTTGGAGAGAAACCTGGAGCTAGGGAAATCCCCAGGAACCCCCAAGGAAGACCCCAGATAAGACTCCTAGCAGTAATGAAGAGGGTACCTGAACTGGAATTCCCCTATAATTTTTTTTTCTTTTTTTTTTTTTACTTATTTATTTATTTTTATTCTTTTTTAATTAAAATTTCCACCTGCTCCCCATTTCCCATTTCCCTCCCCTCCTCCCAAATATTGCCCTCCCCCCACTTCCCTCTCCCTATCCCCACTCCTCTTCTCCTCCCCCCACTCCATTCCCCCTCCCTCTCGATACTGAAGAGCAGTCCAAATTCCCTGCCCTGCGGGAAGACCAAGGTCCTTCTATCTACGTCCAGAAAGGTGAGCGTCCAAACAGGCTAAGCTCCCACAAAGCCAGTTCATGTATTAGGATCGAAACCTAGTGCCATTGTCCTTGGCTTCTCATCAGTCTTCATTGACCGCCATGCTCAGAGAGTCCGGAATCAACCCATGCTTATTCAGTCCCAGACCAGCTGGCCTTGGTGGGCTCCCAATAAATCAGTTCCACTGTCACAGTGGGTGGGTGCATCCCTCGTGGTCCTGATTTTTTGCTCATGTTCTCCCTCCTTCTGCTCCTCATTTGGACCTTAAGAGCTCAGACCGTTGCTCCAAATTGAGACTCTGTCTCTACCTCGATCCATCGCCAGATGAAGGTTCTAAGGTGATATAAAGGACACTGTCACTAAGACAAAAAGGCAACCCACTGACTGGGAGAAGATCTTCACCAACCCTGCAACAGACAAAGGTCTGATCACCAAAATATATAAAGAACTCAAGAAACTAAACTTTAAAATGCTAATGAACCCAATAAAAAAATGGGGCACTGATCTGAACAGAGAATTCTCAACAGAAGAAATTCAAATGGCCAAAAGACACCTAAGGTCATGCTCAACCTCCTTAGCGATAAGGGAAATGCAAATTAAAACAACTTTGAGATACCATCTTACACCTGTCAGAATGGCTAAAATCAAGAACACCAATGATAGCCTTTGCTGGAGAGGTTGTGGAGAAAGAGGCACACTCATTCATTGCTGGTGGGAATGCAAACTTGTGCAACCACTTTGGAAATCAGTGTGGCGATTTCTCAGGAAATTTGGGATCAACCTACCCCAAGATCCAGTAATACCACTATTGGGAATATACCCAAGAGATGCCACATCAAATGACAAAAGTATCTGTTCAACTATGTTCATAGCAGCATTGTTTGTAATAGCCAAAACCTGGAAACAACCTAGATTCCCCTATAATTAAATTAGTGGCTACCCTAATTGTCATCATAGAGCCTACATCTGGAAGCAGATGCAGTGATCCACAGCCAAGTGCTGGGCTGAGCTCCTAGAGTTTAGTTGAAGAGAGGGAGAAGGGATCACAGGAGTCAGGGGAATCAAGGTCATGATTGGGTAAACCACAGAGACAGCTGACCCACTAGTGGAGTTCATGAACTCAGGAGTGACAGCTGTGTAACCCACATGGAACCAAACTAGACCCTCTGAATGTGGGTGACAGTTATGTGTCTTTATCCAAGGGGGGGGGGTGCTGGCAGTGGGACCAGGACTTATGCAGGATGCATAAACTGACTTTTTGGAGCCCATTCCTTATGGTGGGATACCTTGCTCAGCCTTGATACAGGTCCTGCCTCAACTTGCTATGACAGACTTTTGTCTCCCCCAAGGGAGGCCTTATCCCCTGTGAGGAGTGGATGGGGTGGGGTGGGGTGGGGTGGGAGGGAGATAGGAGGGTGGGAGAAAGGGAAGGAGGAAGAACTTAAATGAAAGAAAGAAAAAAGCTGGCTGGAAACAAGCCAAGCTAAGGCCAGGCATTTATAAGTAATAATGTTTCCACGTGCATATTTATTTGGGAGCTGGGTAGTGGACTCCCAAAAGAGCCCAAAGAGGAAAAAGAGGGAAAAAAAAAAAAAAAAAAAAAAAAAACAGCCAGCTGTAGCAGACAGCCAAGGTAGAATCTAGTTACAATAAAATTCGCTGTCGACTCCACAGCTTCAACTCTCAAGCTCTGCACTGTGCTGGGCATCTCACTAGAATTCCCATTCCTTTAGACACACTTAATACGCCAGGTCCTCACTCGGAGCTCCCCTGGCTCCCTCAGCCTTTCCAACCCAGCACCAGTCTCCCTGTCTCTCACTCCATCAGCACACACACTGATTTCAGTTTTTGTAATTGTCTCTTCTCTCGGCTAGATTATAACATCCCGTTTCACCACCGTGTTTCTCGCAGCACTAACACGATGCCTCATATGGCTTTGGCACTCTGTATTTAGTGCTGAATTTTCCCTCTGCCGTGTGTCCATTCATTTGAAATGCAATAGATTCGCTATAGAAGAGGCCAGCTATACTCTTTTCCCCAGCTCCCAGAACAGCGGTTCTTGATTATGTCAAATCGAGCCGTCTTAATTATTTGACTCATCTTCGAACTGCCTGTTATGGAAGAACCTTTAGAAGGGAAGTCTCCCTAGGATTTCTGACACATTATGACAGAAGGAAGGACAGAGCCCAAGGCCATGTCAAGACCTTAGAGAAAGGTGGCTGATCACAGGTTCATCCCTTGCATTCCCAACAGATCATGGAAGTGGTTGGCATTTTAAAAGACTGACAACTCCACAGATTTATCTGCTTTGCATTTTCTCTTTGAATCAGAGATGTACTCCAAGAGTGGGCTCTGTAGGGGGAATAAGGTGGTGGTAAAAGAAGTGAACCTATTAGGAGTCAGCCCTGAGTGCCCTGCATCCACCAACTCTGCTCTAGGTGTTCAGTTTATTGGTTACAATAAATGCATCTTACAAAAACCTAAGGAAATACCTGCTGCAATTCTCAGCCATA
Organism: Chionomys nivalis; assembly: GCF_950005125.1. Taxonomy (NCBI): domain Eukaryota; kingdom Metazoa; phylum Chordata; class Mammalia; order Rodentia; family Cricetidae; genus Chionomys; species Chionomys nivalis. Next base: position 30,464,917 of record NC_080106.1, read on the forward strand.
GGATTCTATGACTCATTGCCATCCATTAGAAAAGTGTTTCTTTTTTTTTTTTCAAAAAATAACAGTATAATATTTCTAATGATATTCGGCTATACTCGTAGATCGGTGAGTAGTTCATGGTTCAGACATCATCAGAGAAACTTCCTACTGAAGCAGATGGGAATAAATGCAGAGGCCCACAGCCAGACCTTACAGAGAGAGAGAGAAAGAGAGAGTCAGTCCTTGGAACACGCAGCTCTAAATGGGATGTCTACATCAAGTTTCTTCTTCTCTCACAAGTCAGGGAATCCCATCGAAGAGGAGGCAGTAAGAGTGTAAGAGCCGGAGGGGATGGAGGACACCAAGAGAATAAGGGCCTCTAAATAACTGAACTCACAGAGACTGAAGCAACAAGCAAAGGGTCTACACTGCTCTGCACCCAGTCCCCTGTGTGTATATTATAGCTATCAGTTCAGTATTTTTATGGAGCTCCTGAGTGTGCGGATGAGTGAATTCCTGATTCTCGTACCTGCTCTTGGGGCCCATTTCCTTCTTTCGGGTTGCCTTGTCCAGCCTCAATGTGATGTGATGGCATTCGTTTTATCTTATTGTATCTTATTTTGTCATGTGTGGTTATCATCTCTCAGAAGCCTGTTATTTTCTAGTGAGACATAGAAAGGAAGTGGATCCAGAGAGGAGGAGAGGTGGAGAGGACTGGGAAGAGTAGAGAGAGGAGATGCTATATTCAAAATATATTGTATGAGAAAGGAATCTACTTTCAATAAAAGAAAAGATGAAGAGAAAAAGAAGTTTTTTTTCAATATTTGAAAGTTATTATGACTTGTCTAGCTGATGTCATTCACACATTCGTAGACTGAGTGCTAGGCCTTCATCTGGCGGCAACTGTTGTGAAAGGTTCCAGAAATCCAGGAGATGGGGCCTGAAGGGAGTAGGTCGATGAGGACATCTCTCTCTCTCTGTTTCCTACATATTATGAGGTGAAAGACTTCCTAAACATATGTCCCTGCATCCATGATGTTCTGCCCAACACGAAGCCAAAAACTCCCTAAGCTGTGAGCCAAATAAATCCCCTTTTTATGTTCTCCTAAGCATTTTGGTCAGAGCAATGGAAAGGTGTCTGTTAATACCAAATATTGCAGATGCATTATGAGAAAAGAACATACTGATGAAGATACTCGAGGAGGTCCGCATTTTATGCTGCTCAGCCATTCGATGCGTCTTTTTATCTTTTTGAGTACTGAATACCGTTCTAGACAGAGTATGAAACAATACACAGAACAGGCAAGATCCCTGCTGTCATAAAGCTTATGTTGCAGAAAGAAGAAAGAATTTTTGGCTGATGACAGAATGAAGTCTGGGGACACAGACTGAACACAGGCTAAGATTTCTAACACTGGGGGACATATTTTTCTTGAATAAGAATTTCAGCCGGGCGGTGGTGGCGCACGCCTTTAATCCCAGCACTCGGGAGGCAGAGACAGGCGGATCTCTGTGAGTTCGAGACCAGCCTGGTCTACAAGAGCTAGTTCCAGGACAGACTCCAAAACCACAGAGAAACCCTGTCTCAAAAAATATCATACAAATTATAATTCCTGGGCATGTTAGCATCCCCATCCTTGGTAGCCCACAGCTGGTTTTCTCCCCCTCCTGTTGACCTCCACTCAAAAGTTTTCCCCTCAGTTAACTGAGCCCTTTCCCAAATTTTTCAATAGAAACAAGCAAGCCCCATACTCCCATCGCCTTGGATACTGTTTCCACTGGGTGTCTTACTAAATATTATATTTTCGCTTTACTTTCTCCGTCTTTTACAGTCCATCTCTTTTCATCAGAATGAACTTCCTCAGGGCACGACTATAGCTGCAGCAATCAGCTCAGCTCCTGTTCTTAGGAATGCTCAGGGGCCTGTTAAATGGTTCTGTGAGCATCACAAATCACAGTAACATCTACATACACTTTGGGGAGAAGAAACAGACATGCAGAATGCTTCATCTCCGTACACTCACTCATGCCATTACGACTCAGCCTCCTGTACCAGCACCAAACCTAGTGAAAATGAGACTTGCACCAGAGAAAGCTTGCACTAAGATTCAAGAGCTCTCACTTCTAGTCCTGGCTGGGGACTTGAATGATATATTTAACCTTGATTTCACTGTAACTTAAGGGAGAAAATCGGGGACTTCGGGGATCTTCGGCCCGGATTTTGACTTGGTGGGCCACCTCCTGCTTTGGGGTTCCTCGTAAGGCACATGAGACTGACTTGTCGACATGAGGGATTTGCAGTTCTCAAAATCCCTGTACAAGCATTCAGAAACTCACTTTGGATTCTCAAAAGGTGGCAGTTGAAAAACTGCTGTTTTAGTAATTATGGTTATTCAAATTTTTCATTATTATTATGCAGAATAATAATTGTCATCACTTACTAAGCGCCCACACTTTAGGAACTCCGTTGAAAGGGGAAAAAAAATCTAATTACAGGGTGCAGACATTTGCATAAATTGATGGATTTCTGTAGCAGCACAGTGCAAAGCCAGGAAGGTGAGGTTCCTCTTGATTTTTTTTTAATTTTCTTTTGATCTTGTTAATTGTTTTAAATGGGCTAATGGAGAAGCCCGATCTTTCCTCTTTCCCTCAGCCACCTGGCTGCCTGCCTCTGCCACCAGAAGACTGTCATGTAGAGATAATGTATCATCATGACATAATTCCGAAAGTTCTGGAAAGTGAGGCAAGTGTATCTAAACTCTGATCTGTCACTCATTTACTTTATGACCTAAAACCAGCCCCCTACTTTGTCTTAATCTAAAGCATTTGGAGATTTTGTGGAAATAAAGCCAATCTATACAGAAACATGTATAAGACAAGAAGTTAATGGCACTGGGCAAATATTTATCACCAAATTTTCTGGTTTTTCTCTCTTTTTCATTGCTTGGTCTCAGGAATGGGTCTAGGGAGAAACATGTCTGTAATACTGAAAGTCACCTGCTCTTACAAAGGACTCATGGTTTGGGAATCCCTCTTTAAGTTTTGATTGACCCTTCTAGTAAAAGCCAGATACTCTGCTTTCCATACTGATGCTTTCCCACAAAAGTGAGTCTCACTGAAAGCCCCACAGAGAGCATTTCTTGCAAGAACACATGCACCCATTCATATGTGTCCTTGGCAAAGCACAAGCAACGAGCTACTATATCCAGCGGCTAAAACTTTGGCTCGCGTATTGCTCTCCTTGTTTGGCAGTGTTTTACTTTCTATTGTTTTATCTGCACTGCTACCCTTGAAAATACCATTACAGGTGACATTCTGAATTTCTGGTTAATTCTGAAACATCAAAATACCCAGGAAAACTAAAAATAAAACCTTACATATATGGTCAAGCAATTTTTCAACAAGGTTCCAAGACGATTCAGAAAAGAAAGGGAAGCCTTTCAACAAATGTCATTGATAAAACCAGAGAACCACATGCAGAAGAATGAAACAAAAGCCTTCCTTCTTCACAGCTCCCCAACCCCAGATGAATGAGATTCTGAAGGTGATGAGTATAAACAATGGAAAAGCAGCTTAAAAAGTAGGAAATTCTGACACACATTGTAATATGAATAAACCTTGAGGGCATTGTGCTAAGTGAAACAGAACAATTTACAAAGACAAACACTATATTAATTCATTTCTATGACTTACCAAGAACAGACAAATTCTCGTAGAGGGGCTGAAGATCGTAGAGGGGCTTAGACGTCAAGAGCACTTGCTGCTCTTGCAGATGGCTCAGGGTCAGGTCCTAACACCAACAGAGTGGCTCACAAACACAACTCTAGTTCCAGAGAACGCTATGCCCTCTTTTGATCTCCTTAAACGCCACATATGCATATATGGTGCCCAGACAAACAAGTAGGCAAAATATGCATCCATATAAAATTAGAAAATAATTCTAAAAAAAAAACCAGAATGCTTTTAAAGAGGTACAGAAAAGTGTTTTCAAAATTCTGAGAGAGGCTGGAGAGATGGGCTCAGAGGTTAAGAGCATTGCCTGCTCTTCCAAAGGTCCTGAGTTCAATTCCCAACAACCACATGGTGGCTCACAATCATCTGTAATGAGGTCTGGTGCCTTCTTCTGGCCTGCAGGCATACACGCAGACAGAATATTGTATAAAATAAAAAGAAAAGAAAAAGAAATCCCCACGAGACCACCTCCCTCCGTGTCCTTAGGCCAAGCAGGGACCAATTGGCCACCTGTTCTTGACCATTCCTGGTGAAGAGTTCTGCCTTCTCCCGGCCATAACTATCCCGCTATCAAAATTCTGAGAGAAAGTATAAGGGTGGCCAGGGTTGGGGGCAGAAGGACTGTTAACAACTCACAGGTTAATGGAGATTAACTTTTTTTTTTCTTTCAAGATACAAAAAGAGATTAACTTCACCGCAATGTGGATATAGCTCTACTGAGCTACAGACTTAAGAGTGGTTTAAAATGGTGCATTTTATGTCATGGATATTTTATCACATTGTTGTATTTTAGCCATACTCAGTGGATGGCCCTAGAAAACCTGCTCTTTTACACAGGCTGGGGGAGTGGATTTAGGGAAGAAAAAAGTTGAGGGAGCAACTGGGAGGAGTGAGGGAAGGGGAAGCTGTGTTCAGGATGGAATGTATGAGAGAAGAAAAAAATTTAAAAAGAAAAATTGTCAATATATATGTGTGCATGTGGGGTGTGTGCAGGTGTGGGTGTGTTTCTGGGCAAGGTGGCACATACCTTTAATCCCAGGACTCAGGAGGCAGAAGTAGGTTGATTACAGTGAGTTCAAGGCCAGCCTGGTCTACACAGGAAGTTCCAGGCCAGTTGGGCCATGTAACAGGACGTGTGTGTGTGTGTGTGTGTGTGTGTGTGTGTGTGTATGTGTGTACGTGTATGTGTTGTAAAGACCTGGCAGTAATTCGTCTACATGGACAGTTCCTGCACAGTTGAGCCAAGCCATATCTCATCTAACACCCTCCCTGAGTTCTCTTGTTCCCATCCTATCACGTATTCTAAGCATTTATTTTGTGCCCCCGGCTTAAAACAAGATCCTCAGATTGAATGTGTGGGCTGCCTGTGCTGTCTTTCCAGATGTGGGCTGCTGTGTGCAGCTGTGTGCACTCATCCTATCTGTCTCAAGAGGCCTTCTCTGACACTCTATTTAAAACTGCAGACTTTTTCCTTTTTCTACAATTTTTCTTCATAGTAAGCATCAAACTTTGCTCTATTACTTATTTTGGCTATTTTAGGATTTTTTTTTTCTTATTCCCTGTCTACCTCTGTCCGCCTCTTGCACAAAATTCATGAAAGGCAATGTGTCTCAGTTCTTCTCTGATGAACTTCCAGTAAGCGGATCAGAATCCGGGGCACTCCATGTGCTTGATTTTCTTTTTTTGTTCTTGCTTGACTTTTGTGTTGGTTTTGGCATTGTTGTGTTTGTTTGCTTGTCTGTCTATCTGTATATATGTATGTGTGTATGTATGTATGTATGTATGTTTACTTGTTCAGAAAGTCCACTTCATGGTCCTGGCTACCATGGTTAGGGTCATGATGCTGATGGTGATAACTGGAAGTGATAACTGAGGTTGGTAGGGAATGTGACTGTAACAGTGAAATAGTTACAAGCAGTAGTTGGGGATGTGGTGGTGGCGTCCGTTGTGATGGTGAGAGTTAGGAGTGGTCGTTGTGGGGAAGATGGAGTTATGACGGTGGTCCAGCAGCAGATAGTTCTGTGTTGTAGTGATGATGGAGTTAAAAGCTAGGGCAAAGGGGCTGGAGAGATGGCTCAGAGGTTAAGAGCATTGCCTGCTCTTCCAAAGGTCCTGAGTTCAATTCCCAGCAACCACATGGTGGCTCACAACCATCTGTAATGGGGTCTGGTGCCCTCTTCTGGCCTGCAAGCGTACCACAGAAAGAATATTGTACACATAATAAATAAATATTAAAAAAAAAAAAAAAAGCTAGGGCAAATAGCCATGGCTATGAACGGCTGCAGCCGTGAGCAGAAATGGAGGTGGTGTTGGATGACAAGATAAAGTCATGGCGGGTGGGTGTGGCAGCAGTTATGGTTGGTGATGATTTGCATACACTTCGTTGGGGTGTGGGAGAAATACAAACAAAGGTAATTAGTCTTAATGGAAATTTCAGAGATCACTATTCACGCTTCAGTGTGATACTTAAAAATGACAAGATGAAGTTTAAAATAACTAATCATAAAGCAGTCACTGACCAAAATTATCTTGGTTTCCAATTTAGTCTGTCTGTTGCTGTTTATTACTAAAGAAGACCCAGGAGTGTGACAGAGAAAGCTGTCCCACTACTGTTGTTGACAGCAATTTAACTCTTATTAATTCTGTGCCTACTGCGTAATGGATGCTGTGGGTATGTGCCTGTGTGTGCGCACATATAGCTTTAATTTAATCCTCATAAAAGCCCACATTATCCCCATTAGACACACAGACACGGTTTGGTTGAGTGATTTTTGAGCATTTTGCAGAAATTCATTCAGGAAAAGGGTAGCATCAGACTTACTAAGTCCATCACCACTCCTATCCCTTTGGATGCATTATTGGGGAGCAGCAGTAATGAGAAGTATTTGCTCATTTGGTTAGGAGTGGGAATATCGTGGTATAGCAGCCAGCTTTGTAGACTATGGGTCAAGAACTCAAATGGAGTCTTATAACTATATGTAAGGGTCATGAAAAGTTTGGTGACAAGGACTGGAGAGGTGGATCAGTGGGTAGCAGCACTGGCTGCTCTTCCAGGGGATCCATATTCGATTTCCAGCACCTATATTGTTGCTGATAACCATCTATAACTCCAGTGCCAGGGGAGTCTAACACCCCCTTCTGGCCTCCACAGGTATAATGCACATACATGGTTCACAAACATACATGAAGGCAAAACACTTATACACATAAAACAAATAAATTTTTTTTTAAAATCTGGCAAGAGTAAATGGTTTCTGAGCAATCAGGACCAAAACGTAATTCAAAATCAGACACAATGACTCCAGTGTGTTTCTGGCAGTGCTCATCCGTGTAGCATCCTCAGCTTCACAGAAACAGGTTCAGACATGCCATCTACACACTTCAGAAGTACGTAACATCACACCAAACCTCGCCAACAAAGTCTGAAACACCACGGCTCAGACTTGAAACTACCATGTATTTTTGTTATGAAATGCAATGCTTTTACTTCACACAAAATTTTCTGCTCTTACAAAAACAGAAAATGGGTTGGGCCAGCGAGATGACTCATTGCTAAGCAGATGACCTGGGTTTGATCTCAGAACCCTCATAGTAGAAGGGAGAACCAATTCCCACAAGTTGCTTTCTGACCTCCATATGTGCTCCAGGGCACTCATGTAATCACCACACACACATACTACACACACATACAAACACACACACACAACAATAAATACAATTTTTTTAAATTAAACATAATAGTCTAATTACAGAAAACAAAGACTTATGATGCTATTGTCCTACCATCATTCCAAGCATGTGAGTCTAAATTAATTTATCTATAGGTTATATGGATTAGAATGGTGGTTTTAAATATTACTGTTTGAGTGGCTGATGGGGTTTTATTTTGCTTAAGTGTTAAATGAATTTAACTTGGGAATTATGACAGGATTGCCAACAATTACCAAAACAGTCCTACAAACTTAATTCAACTATTTTATACAATGTATTTATGTGAAGTGCCATTCTCAGCACTGGCAAATATAAAATCAAAATATTGATCAACTCTTGAAAGTATTAAGGATGCACTGTATTGCACAGCGTCAGATATGTAGCCAAGATTTAATTCTCTGTGAAAAAGAAACAAGTGCAACCACCTCATTAGGATGCTAATTTGCTTCAATCATTGATGAATTATAAAATTCTATACATCAAATAATTTTTTAAAATAAATGTCTTTAATGATTTATTAACAGTAAATGTTTAATTGTATGCCTGTATATACAGGGTTCATTGTGCAAATTTTTCTTCAGTGAATAGGGGTCATGAACAGTAAATATTCAAGAAGTCCTGATGTAAAGCATGCTTTCAGAAGTCAAGCATAATAATAATGATGATGATGATGATTTTGATGATGATAGAAAATAATGCTTTCAAAATATCTATTTCTAATCAAAGGAAGGCATAAATTATCACTATATTGTATGAAAGAGACACTAAAGGCTCCATCTTAGGACTGATACACCACTTTCATCAAAGTTCATAAAAGCAACATCTAAAAATCAGTAGGTTTTCTACACATCAATAACAAACACTGAAAAGAAGTCATGCAGGGCGGTGGTGGCACACACCTTTAATCCCAGCACTCAGGAGGCAGAGGCAGAAGTATCTCTGTGAGTTTGAGGCCAACCTGATCTACAAGAGCTCATTCCAGGACAGGCTCCAAAGCAACAGAGAAACCCTGTCTTGAGATAGATAGATAGATAGATAGATAGATAGATAGATAGATAGATAGATAGATAGAGATAGATAGATAGATAGATAGATAGATAGATAGATAGATAGATGATGGATAGATGGATAGATGATAGATAGATGGATAGATGATGGATACATGGATACATGTATAGATGGATAGATGGACAGATGATGGATAGATGGATAGATGATGGATAGATAGAGTCAAGAAAACAGTTCCAATCACATGAACATCCAAAAAAAATCCCAAATAATGGATTGAACCAAGGAAGTAAAAGAACTCTAAAATGAATATTTAAAACAAAATTAAGTGATATGCCAAGTGCCATTAATAACTTAACACTCACAGGCAATGTCCTAAGCTTTTGTGGGCGTCATCAGGATGCAGACACTCAGCAAATGATGTCTTGAGCACCTCCTAAGCATCAAGCACTGAGACACAGATGTGAAAGGGATAGAACAGGCTATGCCCTTGCATAACTGACATCCCAGTGACATAATATGGACAATGTGTACAATACACAGAATGATAACTGACGAGAAACAACAGGAAGGAAAATGAAACGCGGAAGAGTAGGATTGTCTAAGAGAACAAAGGAGTTTCCACTGTACCCTGGGAAGGGCTGGCTTGGAAGAAAAAACCAGGAAAATATACAACAGAAGAGTAATTCAAGACGGAAGATTACCTACCAATACACCCAAGCAAAGCTTTCCAGTGTTTGATCCCAACAAGGAAGCCACTGTCACTGTGACTAAGCAGAGTGGAACTGCAGGTGTAGAAAATTCAGTCTTTAGGAAATGGGTCTAGGCCGGCAGGCCCTTGTAGACTTAGTGGTTCCCTCTAATTTGACTTGTGGCTGCTGAATAAAGAACAGGCTGAGACTCTAGGTAGAGCATAGCAGTAGGGTACTTGCCCAGCCTGTGGACAGCCCTGGATTTGATCTCCAGAAGTGGAAGAAAACTAATAAGTCCTGACCAACGTGCCAATCTTTTAGAAATCAGAAAGACTGGAAATGAACGCTCAGCTCCAAGCCATTCATGCTCTGAATTCAGAGCCTCTAAGGCATCCAAGTCACCATGGCTTCAACCATTGTTTTGAAAGAGCCAGGTGTCCAAGATATAATAATAAAGTTATATAGTTTGGAGATTTGCTCATTCACTCTAAATAAAATGCCTGTTTAGGGTTTGGCCTGGACTATATACACAGTATACCTTATATACTGTGTATACCTTATATACAGCATATATAGTATACCTTGTATACTGCAGCAGTAGGAGACTAGTGATTAGTGATAGAAACAAGCCAAGTTTCTACCCTTACAAAGTCTCATTTCTTATTGATATTGTGTACAAGGAACTTCAAATAAGTAGTTTGAAAACTCAATAGTTTGAAAATGTCTTTAGTTTCCTTGCAGACAGTTGCAGTCTCTCTGAAGAAGGATGCTAAAAAGAAATCCCACACTAGCTCAGAATAGAGTATAATAAAAGCTTATTTATTTAGGGGTAGACTCACAGATCACAACCCTCTGCTGGAATGGGGAACAGTAACCGAATCCCGCAGCTGGAAAAGAGGCCGGACGCGTGCCTTACATCGGCATAAATAGTATAAGAGGCCACGCCCAAGTGGGAAGGTAACTTAAAGACTACTGGCGGCAGGAATTCCAACAGCATCCCTCCAGCTAAGGGAGGAAACTTGGTTAGCACAGATATTCATGATTATAGAAAAGGCTGTCACTAATGTTTATGGGCAACTCTAAAAGCAAACACATCACTATAGATAAGAGGACAAATTAAGTGTCTATAAAAAGGTAACACACATATACACAGGGAGAATACTGTCTAGTAGAGCAGTTAAAAGGAGAGATGCGAAGTTCAGAAGCAGGAGCGCTAGGCTACAATCTGTCACTTCACTAGCTGTTTTACATGGGACAGCTTTTCTGAGCTTTCTGTCTCAGTGTCCTCACTTGCCAAGATAGAACCATAAAGACATGTACTTAATAGAATCCTTGTAATGACTGAGTGTGAGAATGCATACTAAACACTTAATTCCAGTGGCTCGCACCAAGTTATACCTAATGGTCACTAGCAGTATGATCGCTTTATTAATTCTACATGTCATAGGTTGAAAATTAAGAATCCCAGCAGCAAAATCCCAGGCATGTATTTTCATTGCCCAAAGGCATTATTCTCAGTCAGTGGGGGCATTTCCAGCCTGAGTTCTCATTCATATCCTGTCCCTAGAATTTAATAAGAAATAGTGACAAGAACTCAGAAGGCCCTGAAACACATCCACACATTTAAATCCACTTCACTTGACTTCCTGGAGTAGGTCACTGACACATGACCCCTTTACTCTTGTGCAAAGAAAAAAAAATAACACTATTGTGTTTGCATAACTTTTTCTTCTCTGTTCAGTGTGTTTTCTTCACTTTCTTTGAATGTAGGCCTTAAAAGAAGCTATCTAGGAAGTTTTGATTTTTTTTTAAAAGCTAAAATAAAGCAAATGAAAACATCTTTACCAACTACCACTGAAGTCGTACTGTTTAAATTATTCTTAACCATCTTTATGCAAGCCAATTTCTGTTTTGATATTGTAGGGTTATTTTCTTAGGAACTTTAGGCATTTTATTTGAGGCAAACAACATAACTCCAAATGTCTAAAGTTGTAGTTCTTATCGGAGATGTTGTTTAGCTGTTGTTGTTGTTGTTTTTGTTGCTGTTGCTGTTGTTGTTGCTGTTGTTGTCATTGTTGTTGTTGTTGTTGTTGTTTTCAAGACAGGGTTTCTCTGTGAAGCAGTCCTGGCTGTCCTGTACCTCACTCTGTAGATCAGACTGGTGTCAAACTCACAGATATCCACCTGCCTCTACAGGGGGGGCTCTTTTAAGGTTCTGGGAGATCCAGAGTTCTATGCTTGTTAGGTAAGTGTTCTACCCACTGGACTGCATCCCCATCTCCCACTTTAAAAATGAAAGGAATTTAGGGGTGTATGAAGGCACACACTCACAATTCTAGCCCTAGGGAGGGGTCGGAGGATTGACAGTTCTCAGGCAGCTGAGATACATACCAAGACCCTGTCTCACAAGCAGTGTGGAGTACTTGAGATAGATAATTCCCTTAATCATATAGATAAGTCCCTTAATCATATACAGTCTTCTTACTTGCCAAGTTCCCAACACATGAAATAATAAATACTTTCAGGAACAAAAATCCTAATTACTCTATTTCAATTATTATACATTATCATAGATAAAATATGTAATAAGTTATATATTGCATATACTGAACTTTCACACCATAGCAGTAAATGTTCTAAGACATTTATTATATTATCCTAAGACAAATGAAATTTTCAAAGCATAGAACCGTCTTTTGCTAGCCCTGGTTCTAAAACTCTTAAGGAAATTTGCTTACAAGAAAAAGCACAAGATTGTTTTACAATCCAATAAAAAGGTAGAATTTATGCAATGCTAACTGGATCAAGTATAAAAATCTAAGGGTCAGACATAGTGGCACATGTCTTTAATCCCAGCACTTAGCAGGCATAGGCAGGTGGATCTCTGTGAGCTCGAGGCCAACCTGGTCTAAATAGCAAGTTTCAGGCAAACCAGGGTTACATAGAGAAACCCTGCATCAAAAAAAAAAAAATACTCCTATTTTTCACATGGCTAAAACTCACTTAAATTGAGTCTTTTCACTATGAAGTAGAAATTCAGATTGTGAACTAGACAAATGTGCACAAAAATTGATGAGTTAGTGGCCAAGGCTGTGGACACAGGCCTGTCATCCCAGCTACTCGGATGCTTGAGTCACATGTTCAAGGCTTAACTAGACTACAGAATACTCAAGGTTAGCCGGGACACCCTAGTGAGATTTTTCTCCCAAAACAAAAAATAAAACTTCGCTAGTGGCAGAGCGACACTCAAGAACTGGGTTGTTTCTTCATTGTCGAGACTCCCAGTTCCCACCCATAGACGCTCTAATCTTAGACATCTAGGGCCAAGCCAGCTGTCTTAAATTCGAGAAGATTTCTCCAGGGATTAAAGTGTTGGGTGAAAGCTCGCATTCAATAAACCAAGTGGCATATGTTCAAGTCCAACCTTACCTCATTCTCTATATTTCACCTGTAATTTCATTTCTAAATATACTTCCCTTTTATCTAAAATAAGGTGGACAGAATTGGGTTAGATTTCTGAAAGAAAGCTAATTATTGCCCCACAAAGTAAAGTAGCTCATCACAGATGTGTTTGTACACAGGCAGAATCTGGGAAAGTACACAGGTGTTCAATTCTTTAAAGGTAATTTTGTGAAAAATACAGACTTAGAAGATTCTCGATTTTTCACTTTCAAGATTAAATATAGAAGAAATTCCTCTAGGACGCTGTCTATTGATGTAATTACCCAGATTCAAGCACGGAAGAAAGTGCCAGTTTGCTTAGAAATGACAGGAGGATTGGCAAACAGAAGTAGAGACTCCAGACAAAATCTGAGCTAAATGGCACACATTTTAGTTATTTTTTAAAACTCATTAAATTATGCAACCTTTTTTAACTGAGATAGAATTTCATCACATTCCCCTTCCCTTTCCTCCCTCCAGCCCCTCCCAGATACCCTCCCTCTAACCTCCATATACCCCCATCTCAAGGTCATAGCCTCTTTCTGTGATTATTATTGCTACAAACATAAATGTGTTTATGTGTATGTATGTATGCGTATACACAAATATAAAGAAACACAACCTGCTGAGTTCGCATTTGTTACTGATGTGTATATGGTTTCAGAGCCGGCCACTCTGCACTGGATATCCAGTAAAGGGACTAGTCCCTGGGAGAGGCTTAGTTACCTGCAGTTCTTTGTCTAAGGATGGGAACCCTCAACATTTTCTCTCTTCCACAGTGATATGCATGATTTCCTTCCTGCTGAGTGGGCCTTAAGTCTAACCAGAGAGCTGTTGGTTACCAACCACATGTGAGTTCCACTTATTGCACCTCCATGAACTTTCTTTAAGGAGAACCCTACAAGCAAATGGAAGGGGATTTGCCCGTGTAAAATACCATCTGATTAGCAGGGCACGTGTTTACACCTCCAAATCACCATTCCACTACCTTCAAAGACATGAAAACAAAGAAACTTGGAAACAAATAGCCAAGCCGGCACCAGAATCTATAGGGAACCCCAAAGAAGCAGCCAAGCTGACATGAGCCTTGAGACCTGGAGAACAAACCTAGCCCTTCCCTGGGTGTCCGGCCAGACCCCCACCACCTCATAGAGATGTTGACTTTAGACCTGTTAGGCTCCATTAATCACACAAGCCATAACAGTTCTCAGAGAACTCCCATCAATTCAGTGAGAATATGTCTTTATTTACATTTTATTTCAACAAAGAGCTGTCAGAAGTAATATACCTGTAGCGACGTTTAATAGAAGGTAATATTTCTTCAGCCTGTTCCCTGAAGTAAGACATGACTTGCCTGCAATTGTAGGAATTAACAGTCACTGTAATTGGCCAAAACTCTGCAATAAAAGGAGAGGCTACCTTTTCCATTGCAGCAGTTCAGCAGCCATGGGGTTCTTATTACATCCAATTTGGTATTTATCTCATGAATATCACTGCGTGTTATGAATTATCCCCACAAAACAGATGAAATCCTCAGTTACTGCTTTCTAATATTTGGTGAGGAGTCATTTGGGAATTATTACATTTTGTACAGAAGTTTAAATGTTTTAAAACTTCCTTTTACTATGTAAATCCAGTGCTTGGTATCCATGCCATATTGGTGGGTTAAACAGTTGCAGAATTCACTTTAATTACTTAAAAAGATATATGATCACAATTCCCACACCTAATGCTCAAGAGTCATTCAAAAGAGAGGGCAGAAAAAATGTAAGAGCCCGAAGATTGGGCAGTTTACTGTGAGATTGTGTCTCCTAGGAACGTCAGCAGCCATACCTATTAAGTCTCATCAACATGACTACCTAAACACTGGCTAAACAAGGACAGCAGCAGACATTCTAGCGTGGATGGAGACCTCAACCTTGCACTAAGAACTACAGACAACTAAGGGATGCTGTGAGCAGGAGACATGGTCTTCCCAGATAAGCACACCAATTGGTTACCCAGTAGAAAATGGTCAGCAGTAAAAACAGAAACATTATGCAGACTGATCAGGTAGTATTTATATGTTTAGGAATATTATGTGAATATGCATACATGTTTGTAACACCAGTTTATGAAAGAGAGGCCATGAATCTGAAAGATGGCAAGGAGAGGTGTGGAGGAGGATTCAGAGGGGGGAAAGGGGAATGGCATTATAATGTATACATATGAATATAGAGATATAGATATGCTCAGTGTGGTGCCACTTGCCTTTAATCTCAGCACTCAGGAGGCAACTACATGTCAATCTCTGAAAGTCTGAGGTCACCCAGGGCTACACTGTGAGTCTCTGTCTCAAATAAACAAAAAGATTTGTATGCATATATATATTGAAAATCAACTTTAAAAAATGGGATTTTTTAGTAAGGGGGTAAATTGGCAGATCTTTGGTGGCTCCAGACTAGATGAAAAACTTCCATAGACCTTGGCTTTCACTGACCTCTACATGAATTTTAGTGTTTTTCTTTTTAATTGTCACTGTGTCCCTGCTGGAAACCGCAGATGCCATTTAACATTGCAGTCGGTATTTTGGCATACTTCCCAAATTTGTTACCGTGTCATTCCACTGAAGGTATGACAGCTAATAGACCCACCAGAAGAACATACGATGTAATGCATTAGTAAAGCTCACATTTCACTACATTACAGGTTTCTGATTTATCAGAACTTTGCATTATGTACAAGAAATTTGGAAAGAGAATTTTGAAAACATAATTTATTACAGTTGATTCTTAAAATAATCCAAGGCTGGGTTCAGTATGTAAGGGCACTTACTGTCAAGCCTGACAACCTGAATTCTGTCCAGTCTTGGGGGCCTGGGTTTTATTCCGAAAATAAACATAATGGAAGGAAAAACCCATTCCACCGTTGCCCCATTCCCACAACTTGTCTTCCAACATCCGAACAAATGCAATGGCTTGAGTGCCCGTGTGTGTGTGTGCTCATGTGTGTGTATGAGAGAGAGAGAAAGTGATTGCTCATGTGTATGCGTGTGTGCATGTGAGCATGTGTGTAAGATTTATTTATATATATATATATAAATAAATTTTTAAAGTAAAGGGTTCCAAGTCATATTACACACATACACACCAAATTCCCACATGGGCTGGTGATGTAGCTCAGTTATTGTGCAATCACACAGGGGTAAATAAAACTGATTTATTAAGGGGTAACAATAGAAAGGGATGAACTCACAAATACAAAGAAAAGGCTAAAGCCGCTGCTGATCCCACACTGTCTCTCTGCCATCCTGGGTCTCCCCTCACGCTAAACAAGAACCATGGCAAGACAGTAGGCATGCTTCTTCTTGCAGCTTATAGTGCATATGTAGCCACTCAGAACATGCCCAAAGGGCCAGTATTCCAAAAGCTAATTGACTGAATAAATTCCCATAACAATTCCCCCTTTTGTCTAAATAAGAGGGTTATAAACCTAACACAAAACTATAAACAATAAGAACAAATATCAAGTATTGTCCAGGAGAAAAAAAAGGTAAAAACATGTACAAAAAAGTATAGAACAATAACCAACATGAACAAAATCAAGCAGAAACACACGCTAAAGGAATCAAAACCATGGAGAGATCCACAGAAACACCTGACCTGAGCTAGTGGGAGCTCACTGACTCCAAACGACAGTGGAGGGACCTGCATGGCACCAAACTAGACCCTCTGAATGTGGATGGCAGTCGTGTGGCTGGGGCAGTCTGTAAGGCAGTGGGATCAGGATTTATTCCTAGGCTTAAACTGGCTTTTTGAATCCCCTTCTCTTTGGAAGGATACCTTGCTCAGCCTAGATATGGCAGGGGAGGACCTTGGTCCTGCCTCAAAGTGATGTGCCAGACTTTGTTGGCTCCCCATGGAAAGCCTTACCCTCTCTGGGGAGTGAATGGGGGATAGGGTGGGGGAAAGGTAGGGGGAACAGGAGGAAGGGAGGGAGTGGGAACTGGGATTGGTGTGTAAAGTGAAAAAAAGATTGTTTTAAAATTAAAAAAAAAGAAATACATGCTAAGCATCCAGTCTACAGGTAATTAGCAAATAACAGAGATTATTTTAATAGTTATCCCATCCTAAGGAGTCTTGTACCTAAAATATCTTAAGTTATAAGAGGAAAGTAGCTATCACTATCTAGTCTTCAACCCTGTCAAAGACCTGAGAAGAAAATAATATCACCTGAGTAAGCAGGAAGTGCAAGTAAGCGACTTTCAAAAGGTGTAAGAAATGACAGAGACAGCTGCTACCTGGACCAAAGTCTCATATGTAACATTGGGACAACAAACTTTGGCTAAGGCCTAGAGTATCTGACAGACCAGTTTTAAAAGCAGGAAAATTCTAAAGATTGTCTTACTCTGTCTTGGCAAAGTTTAGTGGTAACTTTTGCTTGTATCCTGTTTGTCTAGTTTGAACAGCATGCAGTTGAGGCAAGGGCAATTCTTTGCCAAGAAGAAAACAAGCTCCAAGTCGAGTGTCTTCAGTGCCCAACATTCTCTCAGGAATAGGCCGGTGCTTCCAGGGGCAATCATGTCTCACATCAACAGAATCCTGAATTATTAAAATATTTAAATGCTGCCAGGTGGTGGTGGCGCACACCTTT
Organism: Chionomys nivalis; assembly: GCF_950005125.1. Classification (NCBI taxonomy): domain Eukaryota; kingdom Metazoa; phylum Chordata; class Mammalia; order Rodentia; family Cricetidae; genus Chionomys; species Chionomys nivalis. The sequence goes on from NC_080106.1 coordinate 30,482,112, forward strand.
AATCCCAGCTCTCAGGAGGCAGAGGCAGATGGATCTCTGTGAGTTTGAAGCCAGCCTGATCTACAAGAGCTAGTTCCAGGACAGGCTCCAAAACTACAGAGAAACCTTGTCTCAAAAAATTTATTCAAAAAAATGCCATATTCTACATGTCTTTGAAGTTTGAAGATTACCTATCTATGTAGAATACATCTCTGTGCATCTAGAGAACCTGGGTTCACTCTCAAGTGCCTCATACACACAAATTCCATACAAAGTATAGAATTCTGGATACATTTTCTCGCAACAAGAGAAATATAGAAAAGGAGACAAAATACAGAGGTGGGAACAAAAAGAAAGTCAGGACCATGTGTAACACAGTGTCAGTGTGCTTTAGCTCACTCCTCTGCTCCTGTAACAAAGCACTGACCAAAAACAGCCTGGAGAGGAAGGGCTTATTAGACTTAAAGGCTACAGTCTACCGTGGAGGTAAGCCACAAAGAAGCCCTGCTTCCTGACTTGATTCCAGGGTCCTGGTCCATTGCCCTCTTGTACAGCTCAGGCTAACCTATCCAGTGGTGGTAGCCCCCACAAGGAGCTGTGCCCACATTTATTGGTGTTAAATGAACCCCAATGTCTTTCCTCCACCCTTCTCACCCTGTTTTCTTTCCCCTCCCCTCAAAAAAAAAAAAAAAGCAGTCTACATAAGCAGTCAAGCCTATGGTTTGCAGCTGAACTCAGTCACTCCAGTACCTTGGCAGGGATGGTCTGAAGAGAATCTGACCATTTTTCCCCTGTTTACTGTGAGCCTGGGGCTGGCATTACCTCCCTCAATCCTGGAGTGGTGAGCCTCCCTTGACACTTCTTCATTCTATAGCCACAAACTGCAAATAGCTCTATTCAGCTCACCTCAAATGAGCCTGTTTGGAGGGGCCATTCCATTCATTTCCTCCTAGGACCTGGAATGATTCATTCACCAAATTGTGTTTCAACCTTTCCATCCCAAACACCTTCCTCTGTCTCTGTTTTTGATTTTTTACTTTCATTGTATTTTCCTTTACATGTCTGTGTCTCAAATGGTTTTACATGCCAGAGCAATAACTGTGCATCTGAGTCCCCAGTACATGGCAACACCCTCATATATAATAAGGGTTTAATAAAAGTTGATTGAGGGCTGGAAAGAGAAGGTGCCCCCTACTGGTGTGCAGGTATACATGGAGGCAGACTGTTGCACACATAATAGATAGATAGATAGATAGATAGATAGATAGATAGATAGATAGATAGATAGATGATAGATAGATAGATCGATCTTTTTTAAAAAGCATTGATTGAATGTGTAAACAAATGGTTGCAATTATAAGGGTTATTCTTGGCATAAATAACTATTTTATTCGGTTACATTGGCCCTTACTATTGCATTATTGTCACCAGTAAATAGTTTGAGCTTTCAACTTGACTAAGAAACTAGGAAAGAATTCTATGGACTTTATTACCTCAGGCAACAATGTATTTTCATAACAGTTTTGTGACACAACACATATTGCTAAAAAAATATGCAATTGTCTCCTTGTATCAAATAGCATTTACTTTTCATCTTTGTAATTTCCTCCACAGGAATCTGAGAGTTCAGGGGGGCATCAGAGAACATAAGGAACTAACAATTTCATTTCTGTTCAAAATTAAATATTTTAATAGATTGCCAAAAGCAAATCCCTATTTATATTTTTCTTATTATTTTGCTCGTTCAAATATTTGCTGTGGATTTTAAATGACAGATCTCATTCTCGGAAAATGATTACATCGATTTAATTAGATTGTAGCCCCAGGGGTCACTCTTCTACATCTTAGAAGTTTGAAGCAAACAAAGATTCTAAAATCAGAAGAGGCATTGCATGTAGACACCTGGTGTGTGTGGACATGTTACTGCTCTATGGGATATGAAAATGCTTCTCTTGTAATTAAACTTGGAATTTCTGCTTGACAATGGATTCAAGATATACTTGAAACTTCCTTTGTATCCAGCTCGGAATGTTTTCCCTCCTTTTCTCTCAAGTCCTATAGCTTTCACAGATACATTTTCTGCTTTTTTAATAGAGACATAGATATTCATAGCTAATGGATTCTAGTTTGTGTGTGGCTTTTTAAAAATTGTATGATACTATTTTGGTGCTGGATATTAACCCACTAATGCTTTCAGGGTTTGTGCACGTTAGTGGCTATATGTGAAATTTATCCTTCCACACCTCTCTAGAGCAGATGGGCAGTGTCTTCCCAATACCATGTCCCCTTTTTCCTCTAAGAGAAACATTGCCTGCCTCCCATTCAATTGTGTGCACTGCAAAATTACCCAATATTTCCCAGGCCTCTGGCAGCTACACTTAGCTGTGTAGCGCAGTTCTAACTGGTGAGACACAAGCACGGTTGTGTTGAGAAGTGCTCTGGTCTCATCTGTTCCTCCTCATTTCTTTCCTTTTCTTCTTTCCTGGCTGGGAATGAAGATATAATTCATGTTGGCAGTGCAGCCACTTTGTGATAGTAAGGAAAGGAGCTATGCATACCCATGGCAATGTGTTTTATAAAAAAAAAAAAAGCTTGGAGTCTTTTTTAACATTTTGGTTGGCATACAAAGACATGCAGCTCATTGTGATATTTTGTTCAGGCTCATCACCTCCACTGCCTTCCCTGTCCCTCCTCCCGCTCTGGTACCCGTCTCTTTTTCACAAATAGTTCAGCATTCTACTTTCAACACACACACTCACGCACACATGTACACACGCGTGCGCACGCACACATGCACATACATTCATTGTCCTGTTGTTCTTTTTTCCACTCACGTCTCTTCTTCCCCTTGTAGTCCCCTTTTTATTTCATGCCCTACATACATACACACACATATGTGTGCATTAAAATCTAGATTCTGTACATGAGACATTTGTCTTTCTGAGTCTGACTTACTTTATTTATCAAAATGATTTCCAGTTCAATACATTTCCCTGCGATGACATAGTTTTGCTCTTTACAGTTGAGTAAATCCCATTGGATAGACATACATTTTCTCTACGCACCCATCTGTTGAGAGATGTGTAGGCTTGCCCCGTATCTCAGCTATTACGACTAATGTAGTCATGATACTATTACGAGTGTGCAAGCAGTTCGTATCAAAAAGACTGGATTCTTAATGGTCTTTTGAGGCTATCATAACAAACAACTCTGCCTCTGGACTCCACAATAAATGAGAAGAACAAAGTTCACATTTTGACTGAGGTAGTAGATAGACTCTAGACAATCTTATTGATCTGTAGGAATAGAATGCAGTCAAGGAATATGCCACATGTGTATCCACTTACCCATCCCAGGAAGTCACAAGTCTTAACCCTTTTACAGTTGCAACCAGCATCGCAGTGAGTGCTTCCCTACAGAAAACTTCTCCGAGAGCCATCCCTGCTGTTGACGGGAAGACCATGCACCTGTGGCCATGCACCTGTGAAAAGCAGCTGGGAACTTCCAGGGTCTTTGCATCCCCTCGGTGTATCAGTTTTCACTTCACACATCTTCACTAACTTTGATCACATTAAGTCCTGAACAATGAAATATTTGCCTGCTGGGTGCAAAAATGGGCTCTGTGTGCTTTGTTTTGGAGACTGGGATGAGCATTGCTGCATTTTAATTGCTTCCTTTTTCTTTGAGATGGAATGTAATTATGACGGCTGCTCAAACTCCTGCACTCAAGCAATCCTCCTGCCTCAGGTTCCCAAACAGCTTATACTACGATTCTAATAAAGTTGATTGTTTTTCTTGTATTTTTTACTAGCACTTTTGACTATTTCTAAACAATTATTCATATATATACAAGTCATTCCCAATGTCTTTGCAAACAAAGACGAGAACTTCAGGGCAGTGTTGAGAACTTACTATATGCATCCCCTTGGAGTTAATGCTTATTAAAATTCTGACAAACCGTAAGACAGGAGTCACTAGTTATTTTTTACCTTGTTACTTTTATAATTTTATTATATAATAAATATCATTGAGATGTTTACACATAATGGAGACATTGGAGGCTGCCTGTCTCATGGGCAGTGGAAGACAGCCAGGCTGCCCATCTCAGGTGCAGGCAGCAGATGCCACTCTGATGAGCAAGCATGTGGTGGAGAGATGGGAGAGGTGGAGAAGCGGAGTGGTTCATGCACTGTTAGAGAGGGGGACCTGGAAATACAACAGCAGTGAGGATCAGGCTGATGCGAGTGCCTGTTAGGGAGTGTTGATGTCCATGGCCCCTGTTACCAGCAAAGGCCATGTGATGGCTGTGGTCTGTGCTGCCACCTGAGGCCATGTAGATGTCCATGGGCCATGCTATTGCCAGGGGCCATTTTGATCTGGGTGGCCTATGCTGCCAGCTGAGGCCATAGTGATATCCGGGTCCCTGCTGCTGCCAAGGACCACGTTCAGGTCTGAAGTCCTACTAGAGCCATTGATATCTGTGATCCAGGTTACCACTGGAGGTCATGTGAATGTCCTTGGTCTGTGCTGATGCCTGAATCCGTGTTGATGTCCATGGGGCATTCTGCCACTGGGGACTGTATTGCTGCGAGTGGCCTGCTCTGCCACATGAGGTCAAGTTCATGTCCATGGTCCTGACTGCCTCTGAGGGTCTTGTCTGGCTCTGTGGTCTACTGCAGCCAGGGGCCGTGTCCGTGGTCTGTGCTGTCACCAGAAACGGTGTGTTAGCCCATGCTTTGTGTTTTTGCTGGGTGTGAAGGGCAAGAAAGCTACTCTGGCATTGACACTGATGATTGCAGATGCACAGTTCAGAAAGAGGGTCCTGGAAGGTTTCTGTGACAACCCCTACTCCCACCTCCCCAAAAAAGTAACAGCCTGAACAGGAAACCATCTAAGAGAACTCTTAAAAAGTGTGATAAGGATGCTGAAGTCGGCGCTCCACAATTGATGGTTTCTGGTGGGGCGGTCGGGGGGGGGGGGGGGAGACTCAGTTCTATTAAGGGGCTGGCCACTGAGATCTTGACCATGCTCCAGTGAGTATATAGATAACACAAATTGAACTTGGTTTTTTTTTAACTTTCTTTTTTTATTGGGGAGGGGGACAAAGGGTGGGGGAGGATATGGAAGGACTGGAAAATGAGTGTGATTAGGGTGCATAATATAAAATTCCCAAAGATTCAATAAAAAATATTTTAAAAATAAAAATAAATGTTTAAAATTTAAAAATGTTCGTTTCCCAGAGTCAGACAACCAAGAAGTTGAAGAGCAGCGGTTTTGATCTCTCGCTCTCTCTCTCTCCCCCTCCCTCTCTTTAGGTTTCAATCTCTTAAAGAATAGATGTGTGCCTGCCCTGCAAGCACAGCAACCTGACTTCAGTCCCCAGAAGCCATATTGAAAAAAAAAAGGGAAAGGAAAAGCCTGGTATGGTGGCATGCATATGTAATCACAGCCACAGCACTGGGGAAAGATGGCTAAGAGGTTCCTGGTGTTTACGCAAGCAATGAACCCCAGCCCAGGGAGAGATGATGCTCTGTATACACTGAAGAACGGCACTTAAGGCTGATCTCTGACACACATACGTGCACCCACACATGCGTGTAGTCACAGACACATGCTCGTGCATGCACACACATGGAAAAATATTTTGACTCTTAAGTCTGTATGGTCTTATTATAGGATGGTAATTTTTTTTTATTTCCACATCCACTATGCCAAAAAAAAAAAAATAGCTTTGTAGAAAAGGAAGCAAATAAAATTAAAACAACCATCTTCTAAATTATCAAAATAAAGAATATAGATATTCATACTGATTTTCAAGTGTGGAACTGAATATTGGACACATTTAAAAGCAACTCTTGATCACAAAAAATATGAGGTAAAAGAAAATTCAAAAAAGATTGGATTTCACCGGAGAAATGTCCTATAATTGCTACTTGAACACAATTTTAATTTTTGTAGTTAAGTGAATACAAGTGATCCATTTACTTTTAAAGAAGTTGGTACTACTTTTGCTCATGAAATTCTCCTTGCAGAATTAATTGAAATTGGCTTGGCTATGAGTACTCTCAGGTGATCTGGGGACTGGCTCAAGAGTCACGAACAAGGAATAATCATGAACTTCTGAGTACCTAGCTTTCTAGCAGGGTGGCGTAGGGATTGGTGTGTTGAGTTTTATTTAGCATCCTCATTAATAATATGAAAGAGGGAGCAAATAGCATGTTAATGAAATTCGCAAATGCTAATGTGTGCGGCCCTGAAAATGTTATAATCCAAGGAACCTACAGAAGTAAGGACAGCCAAATTCAAACAAATAACTTCAAAGGCAACATCGAGAAGTGAGGTTTGAAAGCAGGATGTGCGTGAGCTATTTTGGAAAAGAAGTTTATGGGAAGGAAGACAGTTTCATGATGTCACCTACTAAGAGGCTTCCAAACCATCATTCCTTAAAGAGACAAGGGATTAGAGGAAAAAGTCGATCGGAGCTTAAGTTTTGTGAAATGGCAGCCAAGAACTTCTTTAGTTTACTGATGTAAGAGAAAGCGGAATTTGGAATGAATAAGACAGATCTGAGATCCAAAGCTCCCATCTGACTCAGACTTCCCATCCAACCCAATCCTTACAACACTAACATGAGACAAAGAATGCCTACCTCCCCTGGTTGCTATGGGGATGAGATGAGGCAGTGTATGGGGAGTGGGGAGCAACAGAAGTGATGCTTCTCTGTAGGCCCATAGAAGAGGCTCACAGAGTTCAACTAGAGAAGAGGACCAGGATAAATGTAACCCGGTTCATTGATTCCGGAAACGCGGTTGACATGGTGAGGCTGAATATGGAGAGTATATATTTAACACGACCAGGATCTAAGTAAGAGTAATGGGATGGAATTAAGAAAAGGAAAGTGCAAGCTTTAGATCAGGAAAAAAGTTTCCCTGACACTTCAATTAGGCATTAGCAGAATATTCATACAAGGGGAATAGTAAGTGAATCACTTCTTAAAATATTTCAAATTAACAGGATAATGGTTCAAAAAGTTTATCATTAGGGGGAAAATGTCCTGCTGACTTCCTTGGGGCTCTAATGCCTTTGATGATAATTCTCACACTGCCATGTTTCAAAACTGTCTAAGAGGTTCTAAAACTATAATAGAATAATTGACCTTTTTCTTTAAATTCTCACTAAAAATCCCTAATAAGTCATTGAGCAGAAGTTTTGCGGATTTGGATGTCTTTTCCTCCCATAAATCATTTCTAAACACTTTTGAATCCATTACTCCTGTATGGGATTGTCTCTGACGTTTCACACAGCCGATATATTCCTACTGAAGGACATTTCCTGGTGAGAAAGGGTGGCAAAGCCCAGTTCACAGTGGGAGGAGTGTGCAATAGGAGCTGTTGACGTCACCAGGAAGCAGAGGCCATGTGAAACATATAACATGAAGCCTGCTGGACAGGAAGAGGTAGGGCTATGGTTCAACTCTGAGTCTAAAGGCAAACACCCCTTCAAGGTGCTGTTGAGACCACCTAGGCTTTTCTTAAAATCTGACGCAAACTCTATCTGTTCAAAATCCAAGGGAGTTTTCTTGATCTATCAATCTACCATGCCCCCTGTTATCCCTCTCGATATCTATGACTCAATTTACTAATTGCATCAAATATTGCACAGGCTCAGTATTACATTAATTAGCACCATTTTGTTTACTAGATGATGACAGGGGGATTTCCTTTCCTGAAGGCCCATTATTAAAATAATTACTCCCCAGGGGACGATGTGGAAAGCAGGACTCAACTGAAGGACAGCATGTGCGGATACCTGTGGCCTTTACCAAGGAGGATGGCCCTACTCCAATTACTCCATCTGGCAGAGCCTCTACCTGCCGCAGCTCACACATGAACGGCAGCGATCTGCATGCAAACAGAAGCCTCCGTGCTTTCTCAGAGCTCGGAGCTGGATTTCAACATTTCACAGTGGAATTAGTCACTGGACAGGATGCCCCAGCTTTGTGGATGTGCCAGCTAAAACCCTTCTAAATATCAAACTCTGTGTTTCACAGCGAGATTGCTTATTGAACCAGTCCATGGAAGCTCCAAAGGCTCCTCTGCTGAAATACTGCCAGCTCCCAGCTCTGATTTTGACATTGATGCTGTCAGTTGAGATTAAGCCCGAGTCTTAATGAATGCTGGCAGACTGCTTCTGAGGTATGATCACTGTGTTCCGTGGCTAAGTAGCAAAGCTCTGGACAGGAGTGAAGTTGAGGTCTGAGGACTGACTGCAGGCAGTTGCCTTTTATTTTTCTTGCTCTCCTTCCTCGCTCCCCATTGGCTAAGAAAGGAAAGTACCTTCACCGTTCCTCACGGACCTCCCTCCATAACGTAAGCCACATTTATCTTAGGATAGCCTTATGTTGGCCTCATCTACTCCAGCAATCCCCAAGAGTAATTCCACTTGTCCTTCCGTGTGATGCAGCACTGAGCATCCTTGCCATATGCATAGTGTCCCTACTGCCAGGAATAATCACCTTCACTAATTCTGAAAGGCAAATTTGTGCACATCTTCAAAACCCAGCCAGGCTATTCCAATAGATATTAACCACTTGTGCCAAATATGAATAACGAAAAAAAAAACAAATATGAATAACGTCTCCATCTCCAGAAACTCATCTCTTAATACACCCTTCACTGCTGCTGAATAAGATAACAAGACAGGTACACAAGAGCCTTAGCTACAGATCTCAGCACAATGTTTGGCATATTGTATATGTTTTATCCTTAACTGTTGAGGTGAATGGAATTCATCCTAGCATGTACATGGTACTGGAGGGGAGCTGAAAATTGAAAACAAATTACTACATTATGCTTACAATTCAGGAATCAGTACTAAATGTTGTATACTGTTCACTTATTTTAGGAAATTAAACAAGAAAAGAAAAGAAACCATTATAAAGGATATAAGAAAATTTGTACTGAGTATAGAAAAATGTAGAGCTCAATAAAAATCAATAAAAAAAAGTTGTAATGGTCATGGTGGTACATACCTGGAGGAGGATTATGAATTCAAAGTTAGCCTAAGTTACATATGCAGACTCTGAGAAACAAAAGAAGAAATAATGGAAGCAAGGAGGGGGAAGAAAGAAAGAGAGGGAGAAAGAAAAGAGGAAAGGAAAGGGAAGGAGAGAAAGAAGGGAGGGGAGAAGGGAGGGAGAGAGGGAGCAGAGGAGGGAGCGATGGAGGGAGGGAAGAAAAGGATATTCCTTAATTGCCCTGCCTAGAAATATGGCTTTCAACATTATATGCTAGGCTTAGATGTAGCCCAGTTGGTAGAGGACTTGCCTAGCTTGCACAAAGCCGTCGGTTCGATTCCCTGTAGTACATAAACCTGGCATGGTGGAACAGGCCTGTGATCTTAGCACTTGGGAGGCAGAGGCAAGAGGAAATTCAAGGGCATCCTCAGTTCCACTGTAAGCTGGAGACCAAGCTTAGGCTACGCGAGCCTTTGTCTCATAGGGAGGGAAGAAGGGTTGGTCCACATTACGGGTCTGCACATCTCTACATGCATCCCTATAACTATAAACATATTGTCAGTCCTTTGTAACTCACAAATAAAGCCTTGTCAGAGGTCTTTCGTTTCTGAAAGAAATTTACTTGATTGTAGGAATGAGTTTCCTTTGGAGCTGAAGACTACACAATGAGAAATAAGTATCCCTCCTGATGAAGCACAAAGCATGACAGCAAGCCTTGCTGAAATCCATTTAGCCCAATCAGTTGGTCTATTATCTCCCGATTATGGAAGTGGAGAAATGAGATATTTAATCAGGACATATTTTAGAAAGTTGTAACATATTTGCGTATTTCCCTAAGGCCTGTAATGAAGAGCTCTTAATATTTCATTTTCATTATTATCAGAAGAGTTACAATAAAAACTCTCCTTGTGGCCTGAGTCTCGGCACAAAGGAGAGCTTCATCTCTATGTCATTCCAGCAATGACCCCATAGTCAAAGAACTAACTACTTTCGGTCACAGCCAGGGGTTCACTTCCAAGCCCATTTGTGCTCTCTGCCTTTGTCAGGAATCTCTGCTCCCTGAATGGCTGGACATCCTGTGTTTAGAATGTCTCATGTGATTGGAGGTCTGTGGCAGTCATTCTTCTATCCCAGATGAAGCAGATGCCTTCCGCCAAAAATCAAATTCCTCAGAATCAGGCCAAGGGCATCACCACTGAGTCACTGGGGGACATTTCTGAGAAGACTAAGAAAGAACTGGACTAGGCCTTCTTTAAGATCTCTGTGTGTGTATGTATGTGCATACACACATGTGTTTGTGTGTATGTGGGTGTATGCATGTGTGCACGTGTGTATACATATGTCCATGTATGTCTCTCTCGTTCACTCTCCACTTGGTTTTTGAGACAGGGTCTCTCCCTGCACCTGGTGCTCCTCATTTCATCTAGGCCGGCCAGGCAATAAGCTCGGTGGAGATAGTTCCCTATCTCCGACCCCTAGCCAGTTCTGGGGTTACAGCCTTGCACCATTGCACCTGACTTTCACATACATGCTGGATATCCAAGCTGGAGTCCCCATGTTTTCACTGCAGATGCTCTACCAACTCGGTCATTTCTCCAGCTCCAAGATTTTTTTTAAAGCTACAGTTCTATTGAATCAGTGCCAAACAATATTATCTACTGGGCCAAAATCTGGATCTTTGAGCCAAAGACTAGTACCAAACACCAAATGCTGGCTCAGGTTCTATTACCTGCATTTAGATCATAAATTCTAGTGATTTTGAGAATCTAGAGATATTTAGATATATAGCATAGCTAATGCATTCTGTTCCTTAAAGAGATCATGATGACCTAGCTCGGCTAAGGCTTGTGAATGAGAACAGAATGTATGGGCAAAGGGTTGCCCTCTAGACAAAGACACAGATATCATCCTTTCCATGAGCTGTTCTTGTATTCCAGGCCTAAAACTAATGATGGCAAGGAATGGGTGGATGTAGCCCCCTGGGATGTCCGAGTCAAACTGCGCATGCGGCCTCTTGTCACACCTGTGTGGGTGGTGTGTCTGATAAAAGCCAGCGACAAAAGCAGGCAGCATGGCCAATGTGATGGACAATGAGAACTGAAGATCAGCCAGGACCCGGCAGCCTCTCAAATCATGGTCCTGGCTAGCTACCTTCCAGACATTCCTAAACAGTGGTGGGGAGGAGCAGGCTCAATTTCTTTTCAGCTCACTTTTGCTGTTATATGTGTGTGTTCTGTGAAAGAAGTGCCTGCTTGTAGTTAGGAAGAACTGACGTTTTACTCATATCGGGTTGTCATCTAGGAGGGAGAGTACAATAGAATTACAGAAAGAGGTGCTTGGGAAAGCAAATTGGAATAACAGGAGAAAGTACAGCCTTGCTTGGATTCTAAAAGAATGTCCTTTAAATGCCAGTTAGTGTGCATGCATGGTGTGTGTGTGTGTGTGTGAGAGAGAGAGAGAGAGAGAGACAGAGAGAGAGAGACAGAGACAGAGAGAGAGACAGAGACAGAGAGAGAGAGAGAGAGAGAGGAGGGGAGAGAGAGAGAGAGAGAGAGAGAGAGAGAGAGAGAGAGTCCTAAGCCACGGTGGTTTTAAAAAAAACACACTTGTTCATTCACCAGGAAGAGTCCAATTTTTCATATATCGGGTTCTTCTGAGAGCCCAGGAAATGAGAACCAGAGACTTTGGGAACTGGGGTCTTCTCTCCTTCGTTATATTGTATTCCATCATTGTCACCGTCATCATCCTTCTCTCTCCTTGCTCTCTTCTCTCTCTCTCCTTAGTCCTTTTCTCTCCTTCCTCTCCCCCTCTCTCACTCCCTTTCCTCTTCCTTCCCAATTTCTCCCTCTCCTTCTCTCCTAGCCTCCTTTCTTTTCTTTCTTTAAATCTATTTCTTTTTCTGAATATTTCCAGAAAGAGTCCTTGACATTTAATTCCATACTGGCAAACTTTGGATTCAAAAATGTCCCAATTAGACAAGAGTAAAGATACAAGACCAACCAAGTGCTTTTTAAAGAGCTGGATGCTTCCTTTAAAAATAGCTTTGATTCCAATAAGATCTGCAATTTGATGGTAATATTGTACCTGTTTCTTGGTTCTGGCATTGTACTGTATTTATGAAAGAGAATGTCCCTTTTTTCAAAAATATGCACTAAAGTATTTGAGTTACACAAACATCATAGGTCTACTCATTTTCATATTTTTCAAAGTGAAAAGAAAAAGAGAGAACAAAGAAAATACCAGACATGTTAACATTTTGATTTATCTGGGTGAATAATATCAGAATTCTTTGCACCATTCTTATACCATTTCCATCATTTTAAATTATTTCAAAATAAATTAAAATGGGTCTACTCTATAATACAAGACGACTTAAAAGAACTGCATGGTTTTTATCTGATGCCACAGTGAATGTCTTCTCGCTCAATTGTCCCATTGGAAGAATGAGTGAAAGGCAAAGAACTGTACCCTGAGTTAACTCAAACCAAACGCAGCTCTGTGTAAACCACACAATCAAAACTCCATTAGAGAAATCAGAGATTTTTTTCCATGACTTCTTGAATAAAATTCTTCTCACCTCGTCTTTTTTTTTTTGCTACTTTTAAATACTTTTTGTGAAATTATATTTTAATCATACAATTGCCTCTTTCTCTTTCCTCCCTCCAACCCTGCTATGAATTCCACCCTTGCTGTCTTTCAAATTCATGGCCTTCTTTTCTTTAATTGTTGTTTTCTTTAATTGTGTGCTCCTAAATATAAATACACGACTTTCTCAGTCCATATAATGATACCTACAAGTATGTATATTGTCAGGGATGACTTTTTGATATTGGATAATCAATTGGTGTGCTCTTCCTGGGGGAAGAAACATTCATTAGTTGTAAATAGTTCTTT